>NC_040909.2:95224201-96646846 GCF_004126475.2 Phyllostomus discolor | reverse complement strand
GATATGTTGGCATGATGAATGAAATGCAAGAACCCTGTTCCAAGACCTCTGAGCATCCGGAGGAGCTGTGGTGCTGGTGGACTGGGCAGAGGACAACGTGCTCAGCAAGACTTGAAATGTGAAGCGGGCTTTTATTCCCCAAGTATTTGTTTTTGCCATTCTCTACAGTCTTCCTAATGAAATCCAACCTCAGGTCTGGCTCAAAATTTACCTCTTGCATAAGCTTTGCTTGACTTCCACCGCATGGCAACCTGGCTCTAGTTCAAAGTAATTTTTCCCTTACAAATATATTTTACATCCATACCTCTTCATGTGGTGCTTGTTTTTAGCCATACACTAGTGCTTATGTTTTTAAGTGTGGATACACATATTTGCCCTAACTAGAATCAAAGTTATAGCTCTCAGATGATGATGGAGGCTTTATTCCTTTGTGCATCCAGAGTTTGGTACAGGCCCTGGTCCCCTAGTATGCTTAGTTCAAAAAGAAGAAAGAACAAATGTCTGCTGACTTATTTCATCCTTATGTTGTCCCGTGTTGAGTGTTAGCCGAGCTGCTTGAGGAGTAAGGATGCACAGACAGTAACTTTGTGAGCCACCCCATCTCCTCATTGAACAGAAGGCAAGTGACCAGATTTCCAAAGCAGGCAATTTACATGCTGACCACTGGCTGGAGCATGTCTAGAAGACCAGGATTTCCAGGATGATATTTCAGTGACATCAAAAAAGAGATGAATAACCCTAGCTGTGATTATTTGTCATTTGCTAATTTAAAAAAAATCCATTTAAGTTGGCCCTTTTCCACCACACTTTTTACACTGATTAATTTCTCTCCAGCCTTGACTTGCTGATCGCCTCAACATTCAAATTCACTATTTATTTCAATAATAATTCATTTACTTGATTTTGGTATTGACCACAAGACCTGGAAAATGTTTTTTCAAATTTCTTGCTGATCTGCTGAATAGTGATCACACTGTATGTAACAGAGCCATGACATTCAAAACCAGTGAAACCAGGGTCAGTCAGAGGCTGTGAAACTCACCCTTGGCCTGACACCTAGGGGTTAGATGGGGACTTCTTTTTCATTTTTTAAAACTACTAAGATCTAATAGAGTCATACCTTTTGCTCAAGAAGCTTTTACTGAAAATAAATTTACAAAGAAGGAAATGAATCAAGATGTTGACCATTTCCAATTTTCTCTATCCCTTCTCAATGCTACTGTATTTCTGGTGTTCCACACAATGTTTGCTGAATGGCGATTTGAGATGTGTTCTGGTGTGCATATTTATTTACCTGGGCAGAAACTACCATATGCTTGAAAGAAAAAAATTATTGCTTAAAATTTTGGGCAATGTATTTTTTTAGAAAATTGCTGTGGTGTTATTAATAATAATTATAGTTTGGGGGGCTACTGGCTGTTATCAAGTATTGCGCTATGTAATTCTGCCATGTGGTCCTCGCACCAGTTCTGAGATGGGAATCATTACTCTCCATTGCCCATGAGGATGCCAAGCAACAAGCTTGTTAAGATCATCCAGGGTTGCTCAGTAAATGTGGGGGCTGGGGTTCAAAGCTGGGTCAGCCTGATGGCAAAACTGAGCTCTTACAGTCTGTATTGCTTTAATTATGAGAGCGTATTTAAAGGGTTTGTTATAGCAACTTGTAATACCTATCAGTTATAATTTTCATTGTTGTTATCTTTGTTATTGGTTTAGGATGACAGTGTTGAGCATCTAAATATAAAGCCATTAACACATACTGGGTTATCATAATAGCAGAGAAAGAAAGACAGACACAAAGACAGAGAGACAGACAGAGGAAACAAGGAAGAGAAAGTGAGAGAGACACACAACTGATGTTGTGGAAAGAAAGAGGCTTCTGAAATCTTGCCAACGTGACGTAAAGTCCTGGCTCCCCAACAGCGTCTGTGTGCCATCACGCAGATGAAACAACTGTCTTATCAGTAAGATGGTGTGACTGATAGTTTATTTTAGGGGTAACAATAATGCGTATCTTGATTGTGGGGATGACTTTATAGGTGTATATATGCGTCAAAATTTACCAATTGTACTGTTGACATGTGTGAAGTTGATTGTATGTGGAATTACACTCAATAAAGATATTAAAATAATAATCTCAATAGCTCCTGCATCATTAGGTCACCATGAGGATTAAAGTTAACACAGAGGCCTGCAAGGAGCAAATTCTCAATAAACATAGTTCTTGCTATATTGTCTGAAGATTTATATAGAGTTTACCACCTTCAAAGCTATTTCTTAATCCTTTATATTAAATGGTATTTGCAACATAAGACAAAGCAAAGAACAATCCCTCCATGGAGTGTTTTTTTTACTAGCAAGCAGACAAGAAATAAATCCCTTAAACCATGCAAGCCTCATTCTTCTTCTATAATGGGATGGGAATCTACCTCAGTGTTGATCAAGGGAGCAAATGAGGTTGCTCATGTCAGCATCTGTTTATCAGCAAATCTTCAGTGTGAGAAGTCAGGGTTCCTGATGCTGCCCCAGTTCCAGGGATACATTCGTGGGACAGAAAGACAAAGTTCTTGCCCTCATGGAGCTCTCATGCTGCTAAAGAAAAAATTATTCTGACACAGGCTCAAGCAGTAAGGAGGACTTTATTGAAGACTTTATCTAAGGCTATTGCAATCTATGTTAAGACTTTAGTGACATTGTAGTTAAATTTTTGTAATCAATATGCATTTTTAAATATTCAAAGTTAAAATCCAGCTGCATCCAGAATCTTTCAAATAGAGCCCTCCCAGCCTCACCTGAAGGCCCAATCTGTGCTGGGCTTCTGTATGAGGTCTTCAGTTCCTTCCACGGGGTGGCGCAGGCCAGAGGAGAAACGGAAACCAGTGAGCAGTGAGATTAAAAAGTCCAGCCTCGGGATTTAGAGTGTCAGCTAGGAACCTACATGTAGGTGGAAAGGAACTCTAAATAACTCTGAAGGGCACCCACCAATTGCTGGAGAATGATCAGGAAAATCAGGCTGACCCTGACCACTCTGAATTCCTTTCCCCAGTGTAGACGATGGTTCAATTTTTCTTTGCTCCTGCCCCTCTGGGCTTTGTTTGGGACAGCTCACTATTCTTTCCGTCACATATGTGACAAAACCCCAAGGGGGGTCCCATTAGCCATTCTCTCTCATCCTGGCAATCAGTTAAAAGCATGAAGTCTTGGCTTTCTCTAATTCATTTAAGTCCATGCCTTGACTTACAAGCTATTTAACTCATGATAAATGATTTGGGTGCCTGGAAAAGGGCTGCCCCACTGGAAGGACTAGATAGCTCAGAAGGTTGAGGAAATAAAAATGCTTGCCTCTGATTCAAATCCAATTTGGTTAATGCAACAAAAGGCTAGTTTCTAAAAGCTATTCACCAGCAGGGAAGGAGCAAATTTCTTCCACACCCTATAGTCTTTGCAAAATTTGTTCCTTTGGCATTGTGATGAATTGAATGTTTGTGTCCCCCCAGAATTTACATGTCAAAGCACTAACCCCGAGTGAAATGATGTTTGGAGATGAGGCCTTTATGAAAGTAATATTGTATGAGATAATAGCGGTAGGACTTGAATTTGACAGAATTAGTGCCTTAGAAGAAGAGGGAGAGACACCAGATCCTGCTTGCTCTCTCTCCCTCCTTTCCTTCCTCCAGGTACACAGAATGAAGACCATGTTAGGACACAGTGAAAAGGTGGCTGTCTACGAGCCAAGAGCAGAGGCCTCACCAGAAACCAAAGTAACCTACACCTTGATCTTAGACTTCTAGCTTCCAGAACCAAGAGAAATAAACGTCTGTTGCCAGTCGCCCAGTCCATGGTATTTTGTTAGAGCAGCCTGAGCTGGCTAAGACAGGCATAATCCACTGCAGCACCCTTTCCCAGCACCATCTCCTTGGGCCTGCCTTTGCAACTTGGCCTTTCTCATGCCTGTCCCAGAACTAGCTGGTTAATGCACGAAGATGAGTTTCAGGTAGGTTGAGGTGGAAAGGAAAACCCTCCACAAGAACATGCCTTCAACACCTATTCACTGAGCATCTTCTAGGCCTGTGGCCCTGTCTCACATGGACAGTGAAGCCTGTGGGCACAAAGAAGGCAGTTTTACTGGCCAGTCTAGTCCAGGTGCTATGGCAACATATTTCTTATGAGGCCCACTGTCACGTCTCAGCCTTTCAGATCCATTTCAAGTAAGTAAATGAAGCCATTCTCTTCATCCCCTTTCTTCACTGTCCTTGCCCACCCTCTGTCCCAGATGCATGTTGCTGCTGCACCCGCAGGTCAGGTCTGTGGGGGCTGCTCTGTCATCCTGGCCATCAGCCCCTTCCTGGGCACTGCTCTATCTCCTGCATGGAGCACTTACAAGACAAACAAAACTCTCTTTCATTACCAACAATCAAAATGGCATTACTTTGGCTGTGGCTTTTATTTTAACTTTTTTTCCTACCAGTTTTATTAAGATATAGTTGATGTAATCACTGAATAAGTTTAAGATATACAGGATAATGGTTTGGCTTATACATACTGTGACATGATTACCACAATAAGTTTAGTTAATATCTATCTTTTCATGGATTTTTTTTCTTGTGATGAAAACCCTTAGGATCTATTCTTTCAACAACTGTTCTATATATCATATTGTCAACTATAGTCATCACACTGTGCATTACATTCCTAATATTTGTTTATCCAATAACAGGAAGTCTGTACCTTTTGACCACCTTCCTCCAGTAACTTTCTACTTTTAATTGAAATTAAATTTACACACAATGAAGCACTCAGATCTTCAGTGTCCTATCTAGTCAGTCTCAACAAGTGTGTGTCAAAGCCCAGAGCATTGCTGTTGCCCCAGAAAGTCTCTCTTCCCTTTCCCCTCAAATCCCCTCCCCGGATGTAACCACCGATCTGATCCCCATCACCGGAACATAATTTGCCTCACTTAGAATTTTACACACGCAGGTTTGGGGAGGGACATGGTCTGGCTTCTTTCATTCAGCTTAATGTTTTAGAGATGCATCTATGTTGTTGCATGTATCAGTTGTTTGCTGCTGTTGTGTTGCTCGGTGAGATTTCAGTGAACCGATGAACCACAATGTGCTTATCCCTTCCGTTCATGGTCATGCAGAATGGTACTAGTCCAGGGCTGTTATACAGGGTGGGGCAAAGGTAGGTTTAGAGTGGGGAGTATGCAAAACATGGAGTTTGTTCTTGTATCCTTATTTATTAATTATTTATTATTTTCCATACAAATAACTGTAAACCGACTTTTGCCTTATCCTATACATAAAGTTGCTACAAACATTTTGCACAGGTTTTCATTTCTCTTGGATAAATACTTAAGTCATAAGGTAGATGTATGTTTAACTTTTAAAACAATGTCAAACAGAATCTACCGTTTCATGCTCCCGCTGCAATGTATTCGAGTTCTGATTGCCTGCCCCCCGCCATTATCTTTTTTGTAGCCATTCTAGTGGGTGTACAGCAGTAACTCATTGTGATTTTAATTTGCATTTCTTGAAGGCAATTGTATGCTATTTCATGTTTATTGCCATTTCATTATCTTTTGTGAAGTGTTTAAGTCCTCTGTCCATTTTTATTTGGTTGTCTTTTTTATTACTGAGTTGCAGGAATTCTTTAGACACTAGACACCAGCCATTTGTTGTATACATGTGTTGTGAATTACTCTCCCCAGTGTGTAAATTGCCTAATAGTTTTCTTGGTTGTGTTTTAAATACACAGTAATTTTAATTTTGATAAGCCTAACTTATTAATGTTCATGCTTTTATGGTTTTTGTCCTCTCTAGGAGATATGTACCCAACCTTGAGGTCGTGATGATAGCTCTAAGTTTTACTCTAGTAGTTTATCATGTTAGTTTTTTCAGCTAGATCTGTGATCCATCTTCAGGTGATTTTGTCATGTGGTGTGAGGCAGGTCAAGGTTCATTATTTTTCCATATGGATATCCAGTTGTCCTAGCACAAGTGGTTGAATCGATTTTCTTTTCCCAATTAAATTGCTCAGGTGCCCTTGTTTAAAAAAATCATTTGAATGAATAGGTGTGGACATAGCATCACTTTGGTGTGTTTCTGCAAAACAGAGCACCTTCCTACCAGCTGTCAGGATAGGGAGGTATGGGAAGCCAAGGGAGCCAAGGGAACAGGGAAGCTTCTACTATCCTCATATTCAAGGACTGCACCATGTCTGCAGGGAGTCCACAGCTGAGTTGCCCTGCCCTCAAACAGAAGACATCAGCAATAAAGAACCTCAGGAGTGTGATTGGCAGGACCTGGGGAGCATCTCTATTGTACCTGAAACTGGATTCTCCTGACTGGTTTTCAAGCTTTCCAATGACAAAAGGAAGAGAAAACCTAAGGGAAAGTAAGTGGAAAGAGCTCTTAGCATTTGCAAAGTATAGAGTCTTCCTTCCTTATTTGTCTCCTGCCACCGAAGAAGAGTTATCCAAGGTGCTTTATAGAGTCCCTTTGTGGTGGGGTGGGAGGGGCCTCTTGGTCTAAAACAGGGTTGTTTACTCCCATTTCTACAAAATAACCTGGAAATCTCACCAGTGCTGAGGCACTGGGCACATAACTAAGAGTTTTATTGCATCCCTAAAGCAGAATTAAGGAGTAAGTAGTCTGATCAATTTTCAACTTCCTATTTCCCCTTCATAAATTCTTAAGTGATTTTTATCACAGAGAAGCTGACATTTTAAGAGTAGTTTTTTTTTCTTAAATACATGGCAGACATGTATCTTTGAAGTTTAGTTAGAAAGTCTTCTTTCCAATTATCATTGTCAAAGTCATGTAAATACACAATGAATGCTGGTAAATGCTCTCAGAAAGAACTCAAAGGCAAACAAAACACACAGACATCCTCTGTAAGCTATACTGACTTTTGAGACCTTCGCTGAAAGCTTTATTCTAAAATAAGGAGAATGGTCCTAGTGGCATGAAGTTCATGTCTAAGAACAGTTGGATAATCATCATCAGATGGTCAATTAGAACTTCACACCAAAGTGTAAAAGGATCTCAGGGAGGGAGCGTGGTTTCCTGCTGCTACATTTGACCAAGATTCTCTCCTTGACCAAACTCTATCAGTGCCTCTGAGCTTTTTTCAACGAGTCCCTGACTTTGAGAATATCTTTAAGAGCTCGAATTTAGCAAGACTCTAGCTAAGTCAGTTTAGCCAGAGTTTTTCACCCTCAAAATTTGACTGAATTCCTCATCTCGCATGATCCCCCGGGTGATATCTGATCTCCGTGGCATGCCTTCAGCAAGAATTGTGTCAAATGGTATAGCTAGAACCCCTCATTACCCTCAATGTTTTTTCTTAGTAGTTTTCCATCACTGACACCACCAAGCACTCTGCTCCTTGCCTATAAATTCCTACTTTCCCTTGTTGTAGTTGAGCCTGATCTCTGTCTCTGACTGCAAAACCCCGTTGCAGTCATCCCTACACCTATTGCAATGGTCCTGAATAAGGCCTGCCTTACCAGTTTAACAAGAGTCATGAATCTGTTTTTCCTCTAATATCCTTCAACAGATACTGTAGTCAAAGGGTAGTGGCCATCTCTGCAGCAGGCCCAACAGAGAGGAAGGCTCTGTAGGTAAATTGGGTTGTGTGTGTGTGTGTGTGTGTGTGTGTGTTGTTTTGTCAAACTGCAGAAACTCCTGCAGTGGAGACACAACTCTGTCCATACTTACAAATGACCAAGACCACACAGAGGTTCTATGTGAGTTGTCTAGGGGAGAGACCCTGGTGGCCTTTATGAACATACAACACCCAACACACAACCCACAACAAACATTTAGTTCTCATTGAGTTGATGTGAATTTTGTTCAGAAATCTGTGCTTTCTGCTTCTGGCAGCATCTGTGAGGTCCTACTCAGCCCACAGTCTCTGGATCCCAGCCAGTGACACTCCTCTACCTTCCAGACACCTGTACTACATGTGTCTGTGGGGCTCAGAAGAAGTCACCCCAAGATGTACCTCTGTGGCAGCAGATTGTTTGAGCTACCGCGAATCTGAGCCACCAGGTTTGAGTTGCTAGAGGCAACTTTAGCAGCAGGCTCAAGGTAGACTTTGGCCTCCCTCCCTTAACTACCTAGAAGAATGTGAATTAGAGGCCTTGACTGTAAGAGATGACCAGCTATAACCTTTACAATGACCCTCCATGTGGCAAGGCAAACTTTTTTTTAATCTTTACACAAGGACATTTTTTTCATTGCTTTTAGAGAGGAGAAGGGAGAGGAAAATGTCTATGTGAGAGAGAAGCATCGATCATTGCCTCCCACACATGTCCAGGCTAGGGATCAATGCTGAACTAGAGATTGAAAATGCAACCTTTGCTTATGGGACCACACTCCAACCAACTGAGCCATACCGGTAGGGCAGGGGAGGGCAAACTTTTATTTACTAAGCATCTGTTCTTCTTATCATCCTGCAATGACCCTTTAAAGCCCCCAAGGTTCTTTACACCACCCTTAAGCTCAGAACGTCTTTTATATCTCCCATCCAAGTACTAACCAGGTGGGACTCGGAATGTCTTTTATACCTCAGTCCCCCTTTCTGTCTCTGAATCTCTCTGCATGTGGGTCTCTGAGCCACTTGTGTATGTGGGGTTTCTACACATATGTATTAAATTTGGTTATTTTCTTTTGCTCATCTGTTTCATGTCTATTTGGTTTTTAGAGCAGCCAGAATAACCTTCAGGGTAGATGAAATTTCGTCTCTCCCCCACCTGTCCTACAATGCACTACATATACCATTTACCTCCATCGTCCTACCGAGCACAGTAATGGATGCAAGTATGATGAGCCTCCACAGGCCTGCACAGCAACTGCCTGCTGTTTTCCACATTCATTTTCCTTCCTCCACAGCTGAACTTCCAAAGACATGATGACTAGAAAAAGCCATCATGCTGAGCGTTTACCCTGTGCCATGCACTGTGCTGAGAACATTACATGTAGTACCACCTTGGATTATCACCACCCCTTGTGAAGTCTCTGTTCCTTTCTAGATAAAGGAACAAAGACTTGGGAGATTCAACCACTTGTTCCTGGCTGCAGGGCTCATTAAACCTGAATTTGAGCAAAGGGCTGCCAAGCCTCAGTGTCTGTTCCTAACCATGATGCTTTCTAGATCCATGACAAACTCCTTTTTCTTACTTTGGGTTTATTTATTTAGTTTTGTTTTTGGCAAATTAAACTATATGTTAAAACAAAACTCCCTTTCCCCTTCAAAAAATGATATAGCACCCTCATAAGCTTCAACAGCCACAATTTTCAGGGCCAGCATGATGACATGGTTGTTTCTGATTTTTGAATTGGAATGTGTGTCAGAGAAAAGATATTATCTCCATTTAATTCAATTGTGTTGTTGAATAGCGCCACTTCCATTTTAGCTTCATTCAGAACAGACAAAAATCAATTTCTGCCTACCTGCAACATAAAATGACATGCTCCACCAGAAAAGAAAAAAAGATCTCAGGTTTCATGTTAATACTGTTATTGTGAATAGCAGAGAACATCAAAGGGGAAGCCAAGCCAGAGTACAAAAAGAAGTGACAAAAATCAGGGATGCTGCTGTGCCTCTTGAAATTACTGTTTTGGTCCACTACTAGGACTATATCCTAAGAACCCTGAAATACCAATCCAAAAGAACCTATGCAACCCAATGTTCATAGCAGCATAATTTACAAAAGCCAAGTGCTGGAAGCAACCTAAGTACCCATCAGTAAATGAATGAATCAAAAAACTATGGTACATTTACACAATGGAATTCTACAAAGCAGCAAGAAAGAAGGAGCTCCTACCCTTTGCAACAGCATGGATGGAACTGGAAAGCATTATGCTAAGTGAAATAAGCCAGGCAATGGAAGACAAATACCATACGAACTCACCATTAATAGGAACCTAATCAACAAAACAAACAAGAAAGCAAAGTATAGCCAAAGACATTGAAACTGAGAACAGGCTGACAGTGGTCAGAAGGGAGAAGGGAGGGGATAATGGGGGAAAAGGGTGAAGGGTTTACAGGAACGATTTTAAAGCACATATGGACAACAACAAGGTGGTGGAAATGGGGGAGGGAGGTGAGGAGGGTTGGGGTAGTGGGGAGGGGTGGGGGGAAAGGCAGAAAACTGTACTTGAACAACAATAAAAAAAGAAAAAAGAAATTGCTGTTTTGGGTTTTCTTTTTGCTTTCTTTCTTGCATTTTTTTCTTGGTGGAGAATTTTTAAAAATCCATATCTGATTTATAGATTTTTTTCCTCCAGCTTCCTGCATATTCACTCTTAAAAACCTAGAGCTCTGCTTAAAATGTTTGTAAAATACCTTGGAAAAACTAGTTATTTTTTCACATCTAAACTCCATCTAATGGTACTGGTGCAATTTTGCATGAAAATGCTTCCAGGAGCCAGTTTCAGGGCATGCAGGCAGCCTACGTTCCTCTTTTCTTTCCCTCACTACCCTTGAGACGTCCTGAAACCCAGGACAAGCCCTGGAACCATCCCGCGGCAGGAACAGATTCAGAGCCAACGTGAGGCAGGAGTCCAGCGCACAGTCTGTCTCCTTCACAAACTCTGAACGTGAACGCTGAGCCCCCCGCCCCCACCTGCGCGCCGCGGGCACCTTCCCGGGACTGACTCGGAGCCCTGAGAGCGGAGGGACTGCATCGTGGGCTCTTCTCACGGCTCCCCCGCTGGGCCAGAAACCTGGTCTCAGGTTTACTTTCATTCTCATCATTGGAGGGCTTTATTTTCACTGCTACCTTGCCAGCTGTGGAAAACACAAAGCACAACAAGCACTTCTGATGCTCTTCAGCGCCCTTGACCCTGGAGGAATGCCTCGCAGGCAGCCACCATCTGGGAGAGGCATTTCGTCATCTAACCTGCAAACATTTTCTAAGAGCTTCGGAGGGCAGCCATTTGGCACAGCCTGGGCGACTGCTCTCCTGCGAACTTTGAGATTTCACATTTTAACTGCAGCCTCTTGATTCGCCATCGAAAGTCCATACTTGAACATTTAAGATGGCATTTCTGAAATGCAGGTCTGTCCATCTCAATGCTTCTTTCGGGTGACTACAGGGCTGAATGTGTTATTGCCCATTTTGAAAATTTGTTTACACTATGTTTTGAAAATATGTTTACATAAAGAGAATATTTGGTGGTCAATACTAATTATTCTTCATTTTAATGTTCACCATCTTCTGATATTATAGATAATCTTAGCCCCACACCAGCAGATAGAAGAAGAAGAAACAGAAGTGGAAAGACAGTGGAAGTATTTGGTGACATGTCCTCCTCCCAGGACCAGCCCCCAGGGCAGAGGTGGGAGCAGATTTTTTGGGTGGCCACCTGAAACATCTATCTTTCTCTTCAACTTTGCAACTCATTCCTTCCACATGAATAAACTAGACCCCTAAAGATCTCAGATCTGAAAATCAGCAAAGAGAGGGCCTTACATTCCCATGGATCACCCTTTATGAGAGAAAACACAAGAATTGGAAACCTCCCCTTTCAGGAAATATTTGTGGCTCATTGTTCTAAGCTACACACTGTGAGAGGTCACTGGGTGGGTCCCTGGGGCCCTGGGGCCCTGGGGATCTGAACAGCCCTCCAGCTTCGGAACCTACTTTCTAATTCACCCGAGCTGCTCCACTATTATCTCAGAAACCCAGCTCTTCTCTTCACTTTCTACATGTACGTACAAGAGCCTGTGTTTCTCTAACCACTGGTAGCCAATGCCTTAGTCAGGATTTTTTGTTTGTTTTCATTGCTAGGAACAGAAATCTAATTTGCTCAGGTATAGCCTGGCAATGCATTGGCTCCCACACCGAGAAGTTACTGCATCCTGACTCATCCAGTACTGCCCGTGACGTTACCCAGCTCCTGCTGGATCCATTTCTCATTTCTGCTTTCCTTTGTGGGTCATTAGCCTTCTTCCCCCTGCGGCAGATGGCTTTTCACTCATGGCCAAGAAAGAAGGATAGCTTTCAGCATCCAGATTCTCCACCTCCCAGTGCATCGACCTCCATAAAGCGTGGACTCATCACACTCGGAGTCTACATGCCAACTCCAGGGACCAGCCCCAACTAGCCCTGTCTGAGTTACATCTTTGCAGCTCTGAGCAGTGAGGGGAGAGAGGCAGAATGCTGTGGTTGGGACTTTTGCTGGAACCACAGGGAGAGAAAAGGTAGTCATGATATTCCGAAGGGCAGATGTTTCCCAAACAAACACAGCCTTCCTTTCACAGTCTTCCTGAGAAAGCATTAGGGGGAGGCCTTGCAGGACTGGGGATTCGTGAAGAAAGACAGAGCAGGCACCCTGCACTGACCCTCCCTGAATGGGAGGTGGGTGTGTTGGGGGACGGAGGATAACATCAGAGCCTGGTTTCCCATGTAACCCGTAGAAATTCTGGGGTACAGAATGGGACAAAGGCAGGTCTCCCTGGCATCTGGCCTCAGGAGACCAAACTTAGAGGAATATAGAAAGAAACAGCAAAGCCACCGAGGGCCTCTCGAACATCTGGTCAACCACATGAAGCACCACAACCCTAATTTTCTGTGCACTTTTCTTTGACAAGTTCAGTGCTTTGTCTTGCTAAACCAGAAAAGATGTGTTTGGGGGCCTTGAGAAGAGAGAAACTGAATCATGGGAGGCTAAGCCATGTTTTTCAAGGGTTCACATCATGCTGACAAAGTATGTCTAGCTTTACGCTCGGTCAAGTTCATCTGCTCATAGGATAGACACACACACAGAGTCAGGTGTTGGGGTGGGAGGGGCATTTACTAGGGAAGTGTCTTTAGAGAGAACAAAAGGGTTTTGGCCTTTATTAGGTGCCTTTTATCTGGGAATCAAGAAATATTTTTGAAATATTTAATTAGGTCCAATATTGACAACATGTCTGTAAGGAAGGTATATATATCCTTATTATATATTACAATTTAGTGGCTTGGGCACCTGAGACACAGTATGGAACAAGAAAAAAAGACTTTTTACCCATGGAGGTTATATTTTAATGGGTAAGACAGAAAAAAATAAGAAAGAAAAAATGAACAAAAATTTCAACTAGTGCTAAACACTATAGAGGAAATTAAACAGGATGAGAGATATGGGCTGTGAGGATGGGCTATTTTCTAGAAGGGGTTGTAACAAGTTCCTCTGAGCATCTGAGGTGACCTGTTACCTGCAACCTGAATGTTTCTGAAATCACACAGCATCTTTCCAGTGCCTTTTCCAAAGTTTTTCCATATTTGGAACCAGATACCATGACACACATACACACACACAGGCACACACACATAAATGTCTTCTTTTCTCTTGGCCAAACATCTGTATTCCTTAGTCATTCAAAATATAAACTGTTTGTCAGTGTTACTCTTTAACTATAGTGCTGGAGACTGCACAGCTCACTCTAGATTCGGTCTGACTGGTACAGGAAAGAAGGATGGGGATATAGCCTGCTCCCTTGTTCTGGAAAACACACTTATATTAACTGGACTTCTGTGCTTCTAAAAACTGAGGAGCCAAAATTGCAGTAGCCTTAAAAACTGGTATCTTATTAGCTCTTCCATTATTAAGTTTTCAGCAAACTGAAAATAGTAAGTTTATCACACATGCTTTTGCTAAACTTCATCACTACTATCCTATAATATCTTTGGAGGTGAAGAGGGTAGTCAAAAGTAGGACGTGGGTCTTACCTTTTTCTATTAAAATGATCTTGCAACCTGCTTAATATTTTCTTTTTATTTTTTTACTGCAGTTATTGCCATTTAGGATAACTGTCCATCAACATGTCACTCACAGATTTCATAAGCACGCCAACAACATCCAGATTTGAGTCATGATAAAACACCTCCCAAGCTGGGACAGGGAAGGAGTGTGGGCATCAAGCAATTATCAATCCATCTAACAATACTAAGAGCCAGTCCACATAAAAGAGAAATATGCAGGACATTTGCTGAAATCCAGCTGCACCACATACATTCATTCATAACCCAATGACAAAAAAAAGGGAGATTAGTGTGACATGACATTCTTAATAAACCAGTGCTGAATCCTAGCAATCAATTCTCCTGATTTTGAGCACTCAAAACTTCCCTCTTGAAACTATGGTTTAAATATCTGTTTTAAATTCTGCCTAACCTGTACGTGGGCTCAACAGGTAGGGAACATCATTCTGTTCTCTCTCTTCTGAAAATTTCAACTTTCCCATTTGTCCCCTGGATCATGCTCCAGAGTCCCCGGAGTTTTACACAGGGTTGCGGCAGTTGAATGTGATATATATATATATATATATATATATATATATATATATCTCCTAAGACATCGTTCATTTGTCCCAAAGACTTAATAGCCTATAAACCATACTAGGCTCACTTTTATAATCACTGATTTAATGTTAGATCCCTTTTATAGAAGTCAGTCCTATAAGATTCTCATCCCTGAAAAAAAAAAGGTAGAAAACAGGCATTGAGTACTTTTCATTTTCTGCTTTTTCTGTGTTTCTGTTGTTATTGTTATTCATACTTTTTACTTGAGGATACAAAGAAGTTTCCAGAAGGTAAAGCAGAAAGTGGTAAAAAGGGAGCCCATATAATAAATAAATGAGATTGTGCACCTATCTTTTTAGGTTATTTTGCAAATCAAATTTCTAAATTCATATGTGCCTTATCTGACGACTGTGCTCAGAAGCATCTCTCTGGTTCAGGTCAGGTCACATGCTCCTTCATGCCCCAGGATTTTACAATCTTGTCTTCCTTTTGTGGTTCTGAGCTAATTCCACAGCAGCAATGTCACTGCTGTTTCTAACTTTCTAGAAATAAAACTGTCACCAAAACAAGTGAAAATGTATCAGCTGCTCTGTTTTCTTTGGATGAGGCTTCAAGCTGAGGTCTGGACATGTAAAGCTCTCACTCATGATTAGCTCTTCCCCTACACCAGTGTTTGAGTTGCGCTGGGCAACCCCAAATGGACACACACTGCCCCTCTTGTTTCTCTCAGCCCCCCGCTGAGAAGCTGCGTGTCTTGGAGAGGGGGCATTCCCAAAAGAAGAAGGTCGTATTTCAGCCACCATTTTGCAAGGGGTTCTGCTGACCCGATGATCAATCTGGGCACCAGGAAAGCACCTCACATACAGGCTGAGCCTACCTATCTAGATATGGCCCCCAGTAACACGTAAAGGGTGATTTCAACCCGAGGCTTTCTGAAGACCCACGAACAATGTTGATCATAAGAACTGAGTTCAAAGCAGGCCATGAAGTACAAACCATATCCAATTCACAATGCAAACACGTTTTACACAGACTGACACAGCAAACTGCAAGTCAAGTCCATGAAATCGCTGGCGAGGCTCAGCCAGCTGTCGTCCTGAGAGCATCTCAGATTCAAGGATGCTCCCCTCAGCTGTCCTGCTCCTTCCTCATTTGATTCTGCACCAGCCGTAGCCCTTCAAGAACAGTCTTTCTGACTTGAATACTCATGTACTCATTCACTCCACCCCACTGTGCGGTTTCTTCAGTGCCTTCCACAAATCCAAGACTGTTGGGAGTGTGCATTTCCTCCTCCAAGGATGTTCACAGAACGTATGGTGGACAAATTGCATGGAGTCTTCTCACATCTCCAGGGAAATTCTCCCTTATTACTCAGAGTCCCCTGCTGAGGCTGTCTCCTGCCTCCCACCATCACGTGGGTCCCCCCGCCCCCTCCCCTATAGCAACTAGAACTTAACTTGGAACATCAGGTTCACAGATTTCCAGGGGGACATTTATTTTCTTGTCTAGGGTGATAACATTCCTCTTTTTTTTTAAAGAGATGTATTTCACATACAAAACTTAGCTAATAAAAACCTGAAAGACTGTGCAAATTTTTTTCAATATAGCAGCATGTTACAAGAAAACTAAGATTATAGAACAGATATAGATGGTGATGGTGGCCTTCACACATAAAGTACCAAGCAGAGCATTGCTGAAACTCCTCAGGAGATGTGAACAAAGCAATTTTTGAATTGCACGATAGTAGTAACAGGTCTGAGGAAACATGCTGAGGGAGAAGCGCCTTAGATTTAAAGCACTTTCACTCGCCCAGAACAAGATTTCACTTTCTGGTACCTCTGTTTCCTCATCAGTAAGTGGGAATTTATAATCCCTGCTTGACAGGATTATTTGAGGAACAGGTGTGCGTGGTTACATTGTGTGCTGCATAAGGAGAAGGTAACATCACCCACCAACATCCACCCACCACAGTTGTCACCAGCAGTCTCGGGCACTTGTGGGCCTTGCCAAGGGAGACAGGGTCAGTAGCTGAGAAGCCTGGAGACAATGCAGGTGGCAGGAAGCTGGAGGGACAGGGAGAACATAGTCTGGTGCCCAGGACTGGCCTGGTCCCTGGTCAGCGAGCAGAGTGCACCTCCTCACAGGGCCCAAGCATCCTCGAAGGGACAAGTTTACATTGTAAGGTGTAAATGAAACAGTGGATCATTGTATTTATGATATTTCAATAGCAACCTTTTATTATTTCAGAAAACCAACTGCATGCCAATCCCAATGGATGGATCCTTTTTATTACCTTTTATAAAAAATTGACATTAGGCTTCTTGGTTTGTCTTGATGATTGTGGAGGTTTCCTTCTTTGTTTCTTTCTGGTTGAGGATTTTAAACTAATTCAGATCTAAAGATCATGATCATACACAAAGTGATGTTGAGAATTAATGTTTATCTGAATAGCCAAAGAGAAAAAAAATCATCTCATCTACTTTGGGTAATTCAAACAAAGAATGTCATTAATGTGGGTCCTTCAATAAAATGTTAAAGTTCTCTGTCTTAATTTGCTTGAGTAGATAAGCCCATTGTCTTCAGTGTAATAAAAAGAGTGTCCATTCAAAATGCCTAAGAGAAGTGAAAAATGGACTCACTTTTTCCAGGAAAGCATTGCTAGAACAACCAGAAAGGAGCAGTTCTTCTTGGCATGAAAGATGAGTATCTGTTTCCCCCTTTTCACCTCTAATCACTGTTTTACTCTCAAAAGTTAAAGTTGACAAATGTGAGAGGCCTGCTTCCCTGGCTTCCACAGTTCCCCTGAAGGCCAGGACCCAGCTCAAAGAATGAGCTAGAAATAGGAACAGGGACAGATTTCTGGGCAGTGTAGGCAATCTCGCCTTCAAATACTTTATCTGTGACAGAAACACTTTTCCTCCCCCTGATCTCCAGGACATGAGCCTCAGTCCGGCAGAAAGACTCACATGAGGCCCCGTCACCTGTGGCTGGTAGATGTTTTGGCTGTCGAGAGAGTTACAGTGAGGGTTACACAAGGGTCTCAGGAAAGCAGCAAGGCCTGACCAGGACAAGATTCAAGGGAAGAGGCCACCCGCATTCTGGAGTATTCCAGACAGCAGGGTCATGGCCAGTAGGAGCTCGGCTCAGAATAAAGGCAGACTTTCTAAATCCCTCATGCAGTGGACTGGGCTCACTCTGGGGTTAGCAGACACTGGGCACCGACCCCCTCATACTGTGGAAGGGGGCAGGTATTAGATGGATCACATATATCCAAAATTATCGCATAGAGTGTGGGAGGAGATGAGCAAAGCCTTATCCACTCCAGATATGCTGTACAAATTTCACTAATTAAAAGAAATGAGGAAGCGAAGTATTCTTTGTGACTTGGGCTTCACAAGAGTGCTTCGTGAGAGCAGAGGAAGGGAGAAGGGAAGAAAGGAGGAAGAAGGAACATGAGTTTCTGGCCAATGGATACACAGATATTATATGTCCAAGTGTTAGAAAACTGGCCATTGTTCAACATACAGGTAACTATAGAGGTAAAATAGAAAAAATACAAATCTAAATATGCCATCTTCTGAATGCTGTGGGTTTTTTCAGTGAGTTTATATACAAATGAGGTTATCAGATAAGACTCCACTTACCTTACTGTCCATACTCTTTCAGGTGAGGTTATCTGACTGCAGGCAGAGGAAAAAGAGAAAGCAGAAGAGTAAAGGGAGGCTGATCTTTCATTCTGTTGCAGCCTTTCATAGACCTTGTTTTACTTTATATGCATTAATGTCCAGGAAGAGACAGCTATTATTATTTCTCCCATTGTACATTTGAGAAAATGGGAGCTCAGAGGAGCTCAAATACATGAAAAAGCCAGTTTGGTCTTTTTCCCTGCCCTGGTCTCTTCCTAACAAGGAGAGAGGAGCCTCACCAGCCCATGCCCCCAACTCTTGTGACTCACTGCTAGCACATTTTCAAATAGCAGGAATATTTTCAATATATTTTGATTCAAGTGAAATACATATTCCAAAATATGCTTGGGTTCTTGGGCTAGTTACAAACATTTCCTGTGCCTGTACCAGGTAGAAATTTAACTCAGCCAGCCAAATATGTCACCTCTGACAGACAGAAGCAATACTTCACTTCAAATCCAAATCACCAGCAAGCATTTTATGGTCTTCAGGATTATCAAGTTAGAGGCATGAATGTGGGGAAAATGGGGATTTGAGGGTAATCACTCAGGGGAAAGAATCAATGAATCAATATTATCTGTAAATAGATAAAGCACACTGGGGAACAGCGAAGATTTCATTTTTGTAGCAGCAAGGAACCTTTGCCCGAGGACATAATTATTATTTAATCTGGCTAGAGGAAGAGGACCTGGCAAGACTTCACCAGTTCCTTCCACTGGGCTCACTCTTCTCTTCTTGGTCTGCTATACAGGTGCCCTTTTAAAATGATTTCGTTTTGACAGATTGTGCACCACGGTGGAGGCCATCTCAGTTTGTTTTCTGCAAGAACTCTGCTGAGGGCCAGCTCACTTTCTGGAACAATTGACTCGGCTTGCACTGTGTGGAAACAGACAATAGAGGCAAAACAGGTCCCTCCCTTCTGGCCAAATAGGAGACAATTCAGGGCCAATTTCAGCCTGAGGGTGTGCCCAGGAGTCTGCTCCAGTGAGTCTGAGACAGAGAAGAGGAAAGGCGGTGAGTGGAGATGATGACGGACAAAGGCTAAACACTTCTTTCTCCCCGCTGATCAAAGGATCAATATGGAAGGAGATACCTGTGGCCGATGGGAAGCGCAAGCCGGCCTGCCTCCCTGACATTTCTCCCTTCTCAGCTCCCTTCATCAGGCCGCGCCTTGCCACCTTCTGCCTGATCACAGCCTCCCTGGAAATGCGCCTGCATTCTTCACATCCCTCATCAGTTCCGCTCCCTCTTTTCACCCCAGCACAGGCCAGGGGCGTCCTCAGCCCCTGTTCCTACTGGCTTCAGCCTTCATCTCTCAGGTGCCCCCTCCTGCTGCTGGTGGCGCCCCCACTACGGTGCTCAGTGCTCCTGGAAGGGGAGGGAAGGGAAATGCAGTGGCAAACGCTCACAGGGCTCCTGCACTTTAAAAACAAACAAACAAACAAAAAAAAAAAACAACTTTAAGCTAGAAGAATGTGTCATCAATTGATACAATGCTAAATGACAGCTCATTTCCATTCTGTGGATGGGGCAGAGTTGTTTAATATTTCATTCCTAACACTTGCTCATTTTCGGGCAGCCCACATAGGGGACAAAGGCTCCCCGGGGAATTGCTTAAAAGGTTAGAGCCTGGAACACGCGTGGGTCCTGCAGTTCAGCTTCTCTGAGCAAGCCCAGGGGCGCTCGATCCTTAACGTCTCAATGCTGCCCTCTGCTGGATGACAGCGTCACTGGCAACGCCTGAGAAATGAGATCCAAGCTTCCAATGTGTTGGTTGAATGCAGACAACTAGAGTAGAGAGGCGGCAACTAAGGAATGCACCTTGGTAAAGAGGAGCTTAAAAGAAATTCACTGCCTTTGAGGGCGTCCGGGCCTCATTAGATGGATGCTCAGTGGTATTTTCCGCATCGCAGCCAATTCTACCAATTCTCAAGCTGTCACTGAGACTTTTCCTCCGTGAAAGGGATTTGTGGGATGAAGATAACGTGGGAGCGGGAGAGGTTCCTACCAGGAAAGAGAGAAACGACACCTGCTAGCTGAGAGGCCAAACAGAGCACAGACAAGATTTCCAGATGCATGGTCAGTAGTAAACTGCACTTCGACCCGCAGGTGTGACTCCCAGCTCTTCCTAACTGGACTCAGCCCCTCACTCCCAGCCTGGCTGCTCTCTAGCCTTCCCGGAGCACCCTCGCTCCTGCAGCCTCCCCAGCTTGACTCCTCTCCCCTCCCCTCCAATCCCTACTGCTTCCAACTGCTCTTCCCCTTCCCAAGGCCATCCTTCACCAAGAGATGTACAGCAAATGACTCAATTAACATGAAGTTCTTAAATCAGTGCCTTGTACAGAGTAAGCACTCAAGAAATTTCAGAGAGAAATTTAGTTAAATTTGATTAGCCACCCCCCTGCCTTGTAAACATTCTCAGGGGCTCCCCATACTTTGGATTAAATAAGTGGATTTCCACAGACACAGACAGCAGTGTTGTGGTTACCAGAAGGAAGAGGGTGGGGAGGTAGTAAAGGTAACAGAGACCAAATATGTGGTGACAGAAGATTTGACTTTGGGTGGGGGGCACATAAGATATAGATGATGTATCATAGAATTGTACGCTCGAAACCTGTATAGCTTTAGTAACTGATGTCACCCCCAATAAACTAAATAAATTAGTAGCTTTCTGTCTAACTCTCAACTTCACCTTCAAATGTTTTCTCAACCAGTAGCTGAACTTCCTGGGATTGTCCCATGCATACCCTGTGTTATCTCCGTCATTAGTAATGCTCGTCCCTTTCTTTGCCTTAACAGGCCCACTCCTGGCGGCTTCACCTATTCATTGATCTGTGAGGAGTCAGCCCTCCTGAAAGCATCACCACCTTCAGGAAGTCTCTCCCGACTGGCGTACTCAACCAATCTTGTTGACACTGGGCTCCTCTTCTGCATTTGCCCAATAGTCAGTACTTTATTATAACTTTCTCAGTTTCTTAAATGTCTGCTTAGGTGTGTGTGTCTGCTGTCCAAGTCTGAGCTTCTTGCATTCCAGGACCGTAGGATTCATCTTCCAATCTTCTGTAACTAGTACCGTACCTGGCTGGTACATGTAGATTGCATGAGTGAAGCTGAAGGCAGGAAGGAATGCATAAATGAGAGGAGGTCCCAGAAACACTTCCCTGCCCTGACTATCTCCTTGTACCTGCCCACCGGGGAATCTTGTGACTTAATCTGCCCCTCCAGGGGCTGGGAGGTCAAAGCATTACCACTTGGGAGGCTTTAGCCAGTCAAGTTCACCTGGGGCATCCATCCATCTCTTTAATGAGATAATGATGGCAATGTCAAGTCTAGGTACTTTTGAAAAGGGAAGCTATTTTTGCAAGAGGAGAGGAGAGAGTACTGGAGACTTGGGAACTTGGCAGAGGACAAATCTGGCAGGAATACAGGAGTTCAGATCAGGAGAGCTATATTAGGACACTAGGAACACAGGGGAAGAAGAGACTGTCAGAGCTTAAATGCAGGGGCTTAGAGAACAGGAACATCCACTGAGTACATTGTAAGTGCCAAGTGCTTCGCATATGCCTTCTGAACCTCATGACCACAATATAAGATAGACATTATTATCCCCACTTTCTAATTGGGAAATTGAGGCTCAGATGGACTCGGTTCCATGCCTGAGGTCACACAGCAACCCAGTGACAGCCCCAAGATTCAAACAAAACCTCTGTGACTTCTAAGCCCATATTTCTCCATTACATTAAAATTTGCTCTGCTTTGAGAAAAAAAGGCAAAAGCACCTAGAGCAGGCAGGTACTAACATCCCTGCCACCTCTGAGAAAAAACAGTCTATAGACCTTTGTAGAGCTTGTACTCCTCTCCATCTTAATGCTGATGGGCTTATCAGCCTTTGAAACGTGCCCCATACAATGATAGGGGTCTCCTATAATCCAGACCCCTTTACAGCCCCAGCCTGGACCAGCCCTAGACAGGACGAATATCAATAATTGAAAAGTCATTTTCCAAGTTACATGGAAGACATCTACTTTTATATGTTGCATTTTCTGTGGAAATGTGGGCCATTGCCTCATTTATCACATTCTGTCCCAGAGTGTCGCACTTCATTAAGCAACAGTAGGATTGTGTAGCAGTGAGTAAGGAGATCAAATCAACTAGTACAATCTCTAAAAAAAGAAATCTGCATTCACAAATTACTGTACTTTGGTGTTTCAGCAAAATCCAGGCCTGGTTCTCAACTTGTATCACGAAGTCGTGGCGTTGCCATGAAACTGAGAACCAGGCGTTGAGCGTTCAGAACCAGAGCATGCCATTTCAGCAGGGGAACCAAATGTCCCGTTTCCCTTGACATCAAGATCCACTGAATCCCCATGCACCCTCTAAGACCCTCCAGTGACGCTTGGCCACAGTCACGAACAGCCATGTAGGAGCAGTGGTTCTGAACTTCAGCCTGCATCACACTTACATGAATGCTCATGAAAACCCAGACTGCTGGAGTTTCTGAGTCAGTAGTTACGGAGAAAGCCAAGGATTTCGATTTCTAATGAGCTCCCAAGTGAGGCTGACGCTGTCGGTCTGGGGCTCATGTTTTGAGCTATCATAGAACAGGGGAGTCAGCTTTCTCTGAGCATCCTGAGGGCTTCTTCTTTTAATGCAGAGAAGTCACTAAGGCACGTACATCTTTGTTAGAGTTACTTGTCTTTTGTGCAATGCATTAGTACACTGTCCTCAAGCCTCCACTTACTGATTCTGACTTGCAAAAAAACTCCAAAGGCCTCTAGATGGGTAAGGGTTCATTTGGTCTAAATGGCAGAAAGCCTGGCTCCAACCAACTTAAGCAAAATAAAAACAAATATATTGATTCCAAAAATGAGAAGTCCTGACCTGGCTTAAAGTTCAAATGTCACTAGGACCAATTTTTCCTGCTTAACTTCTCCTTTTTCTTTCTCCCTCCTGTCTTTCTTGCTCCTTTGTGTAGTCTCCATGATCAAAATCCCTTCATTCGGGTCTAAATACTGAGCTATGGGCCTGGGAAATTCTTAGAGTCAAGTCTTTCCCTGGGATCCCAGCATGAATCTCATTGCTTCTCATTGACACAAACAGAATAAAATGCTTGTCCCAGAATCAATTACTGTGGACAAACAGGAAAAAGCAATAAGAGGATGATGCCACAATCACATGCTCCACTCTGGATTCCAGACAAGTCACAGGGGCTAAAAAGGGACAAGAGCATGGACAACGTGGACAATGGGCTCCCCGAGCCACCAGGGAACCACTTCCACTCTTGATGGCCAAATGTAGTAGGCACCTTCCTGTCCACATCTCTCCTGATGTCACTGTAGCACTGGCCTCCCTTCTGAAACTTTCTCCTCCTCTTGGTTTTCTTGATTGTATATTTCCGTTCCCTCTTCCAATTTCAGTCTCCATTTCAGAAACCTTTGCTTTTGCCCCTTAAATCCAGGTGTCCATCAAGGATTTTTTCCTTTGGCCTCTTCTACTTCGTGTCTTTTCCATGACTGATGCATGTTCTTGCTTTTAAATACCACTCTCAATCAATTGATTCCCAAATATTATAGCCCTGTCTATGGACTATAGACATAGTCCTCTCATGACCCCTCAGAGACGTCTCCATCCTAACTTCCAGAACCTGCGACTATGTGTGTGTTGCATGGCAAGGGAGAATTAAGGTTTCAGATAATCACCTGGCCTTGAGATAGTGAAAGTCTCCTGGATTATGGGTTCATGTCCTTGTAAGTGAAGTGGGCAGGCAGAAGAGTAAGAGTCAGAGTAATGTGATGTGACAAAGACCGCCATGATTGCTGGCTTCGAGGATAAAGAAGGGTCCACAAGCCAAGGGATTTGCACAGCTGCCAGAAGTGGGAAAAGGCATGGTCATGGAGGCTGCCATAGATCCTCCAGAAAGGCCCTGATAACACCCTGATTTTAACCCTCTGAGGCCTATTTTGGAATTCTTGCCTGCAGAACTACAAGCTCAGAAATCTGTGCCATTTTCTGCCACTATGTTAGTGTTATGACAGCGATAGGAAACTAACACAGAGTTTAGTCTATTGATTCTCAAGTACACAATCTCCATCCTGGACAATTGACATGGCAGAGGTGTTTTCAGGCCAGCATATGTGGCAAAAATGGCTTCCAGCAAAACAAAATTCCCTTGCAAATCCTTTCAAATATACAAAGATTTCTCTATACGAGCACGTACATGTATGTACAAATGTGTGTACAAATGTATATGTACTGAGCTTGGCTGGTGCTTGGTGGTATGTTACTAACACAGTATATGCATAGGCACTAGAACAGGGATCAGCACACTTTATTTGTAAAAGGCAAGATAGTAAATATTTTATTCTTTGGAAGCAAAACAGTCTCTGTGTTAACTCTGCCATTTTATTGCCAAAGCAGCCATAGATGGCTGAGAAACCAATGGGTGTCACTATGTTCTTATAAAACTGGATTTATAAACACTGAAATTGGAATTTCATAAAATTTTTATGTCATAAAATACTCTTTCTGAAAAAATTTTAACCATTTAAAAACTAGTGGTGGCCCCCATCTGGCTCTCAGGCCAGAGCTTGCCAACCCCTGCTCTAGAGCCACAATTAATGAAGCCAGACGCTCAGACGGAGAGGCCCCTGCCCCTGGACGCTGCAGAGAAAGTAGAAGGTTGGAGTGTCCCACCTCATCCTCGACCGGGCATAGGCTTGCCGAGCAGAAGGACATGAACAACACTTTCGACTAGTTTTTCCTCTCTCTGTGTCTCTGTATCTCTGTGTCTCCCTGCTGACTGCAAGTCTGCATACGTTAAATATGTTAATAACATGTGAACACATCATAAACACCTCAAATGAACTATGTCTAAAACTAAGGTCAACTGAATTCATTTTCTCTGCCTTTTCTTCCCCACCCTCCCCATATACAACCACTTAAAAAAATTTGTATGCACCCAACCCTTCTGGTTAGCACCATGATTCACCCAGTTACCCAATTCAGAACTCCAGAACCATCACTCTCCTTTTCTCTCCTTCGTATTCTGCAGCTGACCACAAGATCCTGTTGTGTTCACCTACTGAATGTATCACAGAAGTGCCCTTGAACTACCCTGTGGCAGTGGGGTTGTGATGGGGTAGCCTTAATGCCCACCTTTATTACTCTCCATTGAAGAATCTCCATTGAAACAGCCTCCTGAAGTTGACCCTACAAATTCCAATCTTGCCCCTCCCCAATCCTGCCAACGTATTTTGGTACAGTATCTTCCCCTGGCAGGGACACACAGCTCTCACTACATGACACCTTGGCCTAAAGACTTTCAAGGCGTTGTTTCATTTGCAAAATGACATACAGGGTCCTGTGCATAGCAGGAAAGGTCCCCCGTGACCTAGCCCCTGCCTGCTCATCCATGTCCTATTGCTACTATCTCACCCTTATAACCAGTCCTGAGAAGCTGCTTGCAACCTCCAGAAACAAGCCTATGATGTTCTGTACTGTTATGCCTTTGTACACGCCATGTCTCCCTCCTGAACTTGTATGCCCTCTGTCCAGCTGGCTGATTTATACACGCTCTTCAAGCCCCAGCACTCATGGCTTCTGGGGACTTCCTCTGGCCCTGCCTCCTGCACCCTGCTGTGCAGAACTGCTGATCCCTCCTTTGTGCCACCTCCATATCTTTTGACGTCTGCTTCTAATAGCACATATTTAATCCCACTGAAATTGTTTGCTCTCCTGCCTGCCTTTCCTTCAGGCTAAGAGCTCCTTGAGGGCAATACCTCTTGGTGTTCCCAGAACCAAGCACAGCCCCTGCCCCTTGGCTGATGGTTCAGACACTAGTAAACACTCCAATCTTGGCCTGACAACTCTGCTGCGTTGCAACAGAAGTCCGCTGGTTCTTGCAAGGCTCAGACGTTGGCAGTTACTCCTCCCATTTAGGATTTCACTGTTTTGCCTGAACGGGCCAGTGCCACGCAGGCCTTTATGTCAGGAAGGCCTGTAGCATGAGAAGCCCACCCCACAAAAGCTTCATCTCACGCCTGGCTGAACAACAGCAGCAGGATCATGCATCAGCCCTGTTAGGTGAAACCAAACGCCCTGTGTCACCTTGTGCTAATGACACGCTGCATGCATGCTAAGCCACCCCTTCTGTATCATTTTACTTGTGGGAGTCAGGCATCATGTCCCAGCAGGGACACTGGAGCTCCCTGTCGCTCAGCAGCTAAGCCAGCTCCACATGCCACTCTCAGGGCATCTGAGCCTTCGTGCCAGCTGAGCAGCCTCTGGGCCCAGGACAGCCCCAGATCAGTCACGGAACTCTCATTACTAAGTATCCCAGGGGACAGTTTGTTTCCTGGAAAAAACTGACAAATCATCCTAAGCTCTGCAGCATGGGAGGGCAGGTGCCACAGTATGCTGATGTCGGTGCTGGAAGAAAGGGCACAGACAAGGGTTCTCTTTTCTCTTGTGTGAAATTGAGGCAACTGCTTCTTGGAGACAAGTATTTGCCAGTGCAAAAACCTGTAAGCCTGCCTCCGTGCCCCTCCTGTCCCAGGGCCGTGCTGGGCCAGCTCCCAGGAACTCCCTTCAGGGCCAGGCCTGAGCAGAACAATTCCCGAGTCTGTTTGGCTCCCTCTCCCCAACACGGCTGAAACCCCAGGCCGTTTGCATCACCAGCAGCAGCTCCTCCTGGCTGAGCTACCCAATTCCTTCCCAAAGAGACCTGAGATGAGAAGCCTGGGCCCTTTTAGAGCTGGTTTCTCACATTTGGTTCACCGACTACCAAGGACACATTAAATCCACCCACGAGTGAGAGTCGAAGAACCACAAGGTCATGAGGATGAATGCCTTTTGACGGCTCTACTTCCCCGTGTCTTAGTGCAGGGCTGTTGGCATCCTGTGGGGAGCGTGATTCTTCCTTTCTGTGAATGTCCAATGCAGCAGGTCATTTGGCATTCATGACCTCCACCTGTGAAATGCCAGAGGCACCCCCCCGCCCCACCCAGTCCCTGGGACGATCAGATTACCCCTCCCAAATGCCCCCTGGGATTTTAGGGGAAGAGCCCCTTGTTAAGAACCACCTTCAGGAAATCCCCTAGCTTCGAAGTGTATGCCATTTCCAGAAACGTCTGGCCACAGTCACTCACGTTTTTCCAGGCTGCAAACAAGCCTGGGCCACTGTGAGAAATCAATTCCCAGAGCTGGGGCTCTCGCTTTGGTTCTCTTCCCCACTCACTCCCCTGGTTAGGGTCTTTAATAAGGGGGTGGAAAAAAAACTCTGTTTTTTAACTAATATTCGTGTAAATCTTACTCTGTGAGTAAAGAAACAATTTGTGCAAGCCCAGGGATAAAGACACTCTCTGCCTTATGTAAAGGCCCTTTGCTAACTAACATTTCTTCTCTGCCAGTAACAAAGGCTTGGCATTTACCTCAGCTGTAACCAAAAGCAACTTCCCCTGGTTCCCTGATTTCCCCCACCCCCCAGCCAAAGCCCCTCCCTCCTATTCATTTCAGTAGTCACGGTGTCTTCCACCTAGTCAGGAAACCTCAGCCACAATGTATTCCCAGCCCAACACTGCCCCCAACCCAAAGCAATTCGTACAATTACATGTTGCCTTTGGAAACTTCTTGTGTAGGTTCACAAATTTTCACTCGAGCAGCTGCTGCCCTAGTCCAGGCCTGCATCACCTTACACCTGGACTCTTAAAGATTCCCCCTTAGCTGGTGTCCCTACCAGTCATCTCTTCTTGTCTTGAATCTTTTTCCCCATTGCAGGAACTTCCTAAAATGTAAACATGCCCATGTCCAAAGTCCTGTGTATCAAATTGTATATACAATTATGATAATAACCCTGCTCAGGGTTGCAGATGGGAACCACCTCCCCAGGGCATGACACTGGGCCATTGTAGGGGATGCCAGGGTGGTGAGTGCCACAGTGGGGGTCCTGGCCCAGGCTCAGGCACATGGCCCCCACACAGAACTCTCCCTGGGCAAGCAGGTGGGCACACCCAGACCCCACCCAGACACAGAAAAGAACCCAGGACATCTAGGTCTAAAATTGGGCTTGGACCAAAATTCCTTCTAACCTTACAAATGTGAAATTGTTAGGATTTAAAGTGTATGAAATTTTAGCAACACCCTAGGCTCTGCCTTGGCATTGATTTTGTAAAGAAAAGAAGAGGCCCAAGGTGAACACTGAGTGCCCCGTGGCAACTTCCTTCCAGCTTCTGAGAAAGTCCCGTGCTCCTTTCATCAGCTTCCGAGGGCCCGAGGGCCCGGCAGCACGGACGTTTCAAACACTTGACCTGGAACCTCCTAATGCTCTTGAGAAGTTCTCTTCCTCTGCCTTCTGTCATGCAACCAGCCAGTTACTGGAAATGTGTAACTGCCTTTTGACTAAATAATATGTACAAATAAAACAAAACAAAGCAAAACAAATGCTATACTAATTATATTTTAGAAACATATTTCCTCACCCAAGATGCCAAGTTATAATTCATTCTGTTGGCTTCTATTCTATTTGGCTTAAGAGCTTTTTTGATTGATGACAGATATGTGAAGTGATTCATTACATATTCATTCATTCATTCTGTTACTCTTTATTAACGGTGGATAGAATGCTTGGCATGAATTGAGCCAATTTGATATGCACAAAGGCTCCCTATTGTATATGAAATGTCTCTGAATATATTGATCTGCAGTGGGACTTTACAATGTATGTGGGCTTTTTAACTCTTTAAAGCAACTTGAATCAGGATTACTTAAAAAAAAAGTATGGTTTAGATTCAAATCCAAAGAATATATTAATATTGTCTTAGAGAAGTGTTGTGCTTTTGAAGTATGTCTGCAAATTGTTTGACACACCTAGCCCAGATCAGTGTGCCTCAGTTGGTTGGGTATCATCTGCAAAGCAAAAGGTCACTGGTTCAATTCCCCATCAGGGTACATGCCTGGGTTGTGGGTTTGGTTCCCTGTCAGGATGTATTCAAGAGACAACCAATGAATGCTTCTCTCTCACATCGATGTTTCTCTCCTTTCTTTTCCCTCTCCCTTCCCTTCTCTCTAAAAATAAATAAATAAATGTTTTTTAAAAAATAAAATAAAGGTGGCAGTCTATATCCCCTCCCCTTGAACCTGGTTCAGCCTTAAGGACTGACTGACAGTCAAGCAGAAATGAGTTGTGCCATAAAAGCAACGTGGTTTCTGCCTGGTTCTCTGGAACATTCGCACTGAAGCATTAAGGCTCCATGTAGCAAGAGGCTGCCATTCTGCGAGGAACCCCAAGCTGGCTCTCCAGGAAAGACCAAGGAGAGGCCCTGAGACTATATGAGATGCCTGCAGAACCCCGGGCTGTCCGGTTGCTTAAGTTCATGGTTTCAACTCCAGTTACTGCCTGATGGGAACCATTTGGAGACCCCAAGGCAGGACAATGTAGCCGGGTCTTCCTGAATTCTTCCTGAATTCCTGATCATCAGAAACAGTGACCACTGTTGTTAGACACCATTAAGTTTGGGCGTGGCTTGTGACACAGCAACAGAAAACCCATCCAGGGGGAAAGGGAATAGCAAATATAAATCTCTATTGTTGTCAGTACAAATGGTCCAGAAAGTATAAGGAGGACCCAAAAAACCCCAGAATTTACTTATAAAAAATTGTATTTATTCTTACATGATTAAATTTCAGTCATCTTCAAAGTACTCTCCACTTGATGTAATACACCTATCAAGACATTTTTCCAGTGCTCAAAATAGTTTTTGAATCCATCGATTTTGAAGCCTTTTAGTACTTCTGCTATTTTTTGTTTCACCTTTTCCACAGTGGCAAAATGTTTCCCTTTGAGGAGTTTTTTCATCTGAGGAAACAAAACAAAGTCTCTCGGGGCCACATTGAGTGAATAGAGAGGGGGGCTCGGGGGGCACACAGTTTTTAAAACTGCTGAGCACTCAGCATGGTGTAGGCAGGTGTGCTCATAAATCACCCATCATGAAATGGGTAAATGTGTTGAAAGAGTCTTCAAAAAAATTCACTAAAGCTGAACGCAGCTTCTCACAACACCACCAGCTGGTACACTGACACAGATGGGTTCCTAGGACACTCACCTAGTGGAGGAAGCAGGTAGTACAAGGGGCCTGTCCTCCAGAAGATAATTCCTTGGTTGTTGTTGTTTTTTTTTTTGGTCTTCCCTTGTATTTTCTATTAATTTCAACAATGCTTGTTGAATTAACTTGTTTCAATTAACTTCACCTTTCTCTTCTTATATTTGGCCCATTATTTCTCTGGGTAGTTAATGTTTTGTGTGACCTTAAGTAATATTGTGCTTCTCTCTCCATGTTTGACTCTTAAGATTTTTCATAAACAGTTGAGACTCTAGCTTGCTTACATTTTAAGAAGTGACAGTTAAAGGAAGAAGCAGTAGCTATATATTTTTGATGTGTAAACATCAAAATCCCTGCAGTGACAAAGACACAGAGAACCGGAAGCATTTTTTCCTCCACTTAATAGCTATGCAGCAGGTGCCCGAATCAATGTTCTCTAATCACTACACAATTTAAACAGCCAGACTTTATTCATCCACAGGGAAAGTTTCCACTGTGTTTCTTCTTTCCTAAGACAGGTAATGTGATGAATCACTGTTAAATTGTCTGGTTAACAGTCACCATGAGTTACTATCTATACAGTTCCATTTAGCTGCAAACAACTCTATCTCTCTCTGTGGCATGTCTCTAGCCTACCTTGCAACAAATGAATCTGCTAAAGGTTAGCATTCTAATGAAACTCGATGGGCTCCAGAAATGGGATCTTCTTAGTGTAGAAATAGGACTTTCTGAACATTATCCAGGAAAAGGCTGGGCAGTACCTAATGGAATAAAGAAGAAATCAGTCACCAAAGCATCAAGAATCCTAACAGAAAAACTTTGAGAGAGGAAGAGGAGCAATGGAATTACTGTCTTAGGTGCAAAGAAACTACAGGACTGTAAGTCAATCATCAGTTCCTACAACATATTGGCACCAGGTCAACTCTTGTGATGGTAAGAAAATGGATCACCTAAGTGGCTTGATATAAGAGGTATCAGTTCAGCAACATGATCTCAGGAGGCTGGGCTGAGAACAAAAAGGAGAGTTCAGACCGTACACAAAGCAAAAGCATATCTGTGTGTCAGTGAAGCTGTAGGAAGCGAAGCCTGACCAAAGCGCTGTAACAGGTAGAGAGGCACCAGGGAGGAGATGAAAGGACACAGGTAAGGCTGTGCTCAGCAGCTGCTCCAGCACCAGTCCTGTCTCTTTCTCCTCTGGACCCTGGATTTCATGCCATGTCACTTCACTTATCACATCGGGGCATCTTATTGCAGGACGCAGAGACAATTAAAGAGAAAGGCCAATTGTTAGAAAAAAGGACATGGAGGAGGGAAGCTTACACCTGGAGAAAAACAAATTTCAGAAAAAGCATAGACGAAAAGCTGAAACTCACAGACACAGACAGACAACAGCATGGCGGTTACCAGAGAGAAGGGGGAGAGGAAGTAGTAAAGCGTCAAAGGGGCCAAGTATATCAAGGACCACAGAAATGTACCCTTGAAACCTGTGACCCTATTAACCAATGACACCCCGACAGATTTAATTAAAACATTGTTTAAATGCATGAAGAATAATAAATATAAACAAACAAACAAACAAAACAGATCCAATTCGTGGCCAGCTCTGACTGTAGAAGAGATTGGGAGTAATTTATTTGAAAGCATTTGAAAGATCATAAAGAGTAAAACCTGACCCATGTGTCTGTAGAGCCAGTTAGCCTGATGCCTCAGCGCCTAGGTGACCCCTACAGTAAGTGAGATCACAGTATTTCTCTCAGACCTGATGTGCCTGTGCATAAATCTGTCATCACTACTAGGAAACAGCTGTAGATTTACGTGATTATAGGGTAAGACCTCAAGAAGTCAGATATTTGCTTGTGTTGACACCAAAAATCTTGTTAAAAAAATTAATGAAATCAGTCAACTGAAAACCCCAGGCAGCTAGTTATTGAGATTTCAAAATGACCACTTTTTCCTGTCACTGCTACTTTCCAGTTCTTCTGTGTATACTTAAAACCTATCCAATAAACATTATTTTTAGCCCTGCTGGAAATAGTCTGAAGAACAGGTATCTCCCACCTTATCCTCCGGTTGGAACGGTCCTCTCCCATAGCAACAGTTGCTTTCTGTTACAGAGAATACTAAAACTGACTTATTTTACATGGTTATAGAACAGACTGGCTATCTCAAAAACAATGTGGGGAAGGGAAGGGCCACTTGTTTGGACTTATGAGGATGCTGTTTGATAATGAATATCCAATTGAAATGTGTGATGAAAGGAAAATCTTTAAATCCAAAAGTGTAGTGTATCTCAATGATCAACCAATTCAGCTCAAAATACTCAGTGTGCTATCAAATCTATATACAACATTCCAAAAGAGATCATCAGGCATATTACAGTTAAAAGGTAATTAATAATATAGAAGTTATTTTATATTTTCTCTACTTCATACTTTTTAATCCTAAAAACATATAAATCTGAGGTTTACTTCTAGGTTGAATCAATGTATTTTTCTAAGATCTTATTTAGTTATTTTTAGAGAGAGGAGAAAGGAGGGAGAAAGAGAAGAAGAGAAACATCAGTGCAAGAGGGAAACATTGATTGGTTGCTTCTCCCATGCTCCCCAACTGGGATGAGTCCACAGCCCAGGCACATGCTCTGACTGGGAATCGAACCAGTGACTTTTCCCTTTGCAGGTCAATTCCTAACCAACTGAGCCACACCAGTCAGGGTTGAATGTATATATATTTTAACAGAGAGATGACATTGTTGCTGAAGTTATTGTTTGCCTAATGCACCTAGCACTTCTCCATTTTGTTTGGTTGTTTTTCTTACCCCATTCCTATGGTGCTATATGGTGGTGAAGTCACCATGCTCACTTCAAGCCCACCAGCAGTCCCACTCCCCACCTACAGGAGGTGCAAAAGATCGAAGCCAATAGTGGAGCCACACCCGCAGGACCCAGTGATTGGTCCAGGATGTACATGTGACCTACTATCACATTTTTGATGCCCAGGAAGAAAGACAGCCTTTTCCCTTTTTGGATCATGAATGGTAGGAATGTCAATGGGAGACTTTTCAGCAATTTAGGCCAAGGTTGTGTGAAGCAGGAAGAGATTAAATCCAACATGCAAACAAAAGACACAGAAACAACCTAAGCTAAAAAATGAGATGGAGAGAGAAAGTGATGACAATATTATCTGAACTCCTGGACTCAGCCATGCAAAAAAGTAAACATTTTCCTAGATGTTATATTAAATGAGTTGGGGTATCTGGCTCTTGTCACACAAAAAAACTCTGATTAATACCACTTATATGATTATTTTAAGATTTATTTAATACTTTCAGTTCCACTGGATACAAAACTGATATAATTTGTGATTCCAGTTTTATGAAACAATAAGGTATATAATAATTCTAGTTAAACAATCACAAACATATTGACCACTCACTGTGTGTCAGGCAATGTACGTGTGTGTGAAGAGACAGAGAGAAGTCAGACTGTGCTGTGTTGCCAACCATCCCCGCAGGAAACACCTCCACAGAGTCAGCAATGGATCTCTAACAACAGCTTCAAGAGCTTAGAGATTGGCAGGTGGCTTTCATTTCTTTGTGTACTTACCATTTATTTCTAAATCTTGCACAATAAACTATATTACTTGTGGCATCAAGAAAAAAAACATGTCCTTGAAAAAGACTGTACTCCATTTATCAACTCAACAAGGCTATTTCTCATTAATTGTTGCTTTAATATTAATTAAGAGCATTTATAGAACATTGTAGAAAATCAAACTAAAATATATTATCTGTCATGGTATTTCATTTTGTGTGTCTCATAGCTGTGTCTTCCTATTAATCTCACCAGGATATTTGCATATCTCTTTTTTAAATTCCCTCACAGAAAACCTTCCTGTGTACTAAGTAGGAAACTGTCCTGACCCTGGAATAAAACAATGGAGTTCTTGAGATTAGAAAATCCCTTCGGACTGAATTTAAACAATAGCTGAAAATGTGCTGCCTGCCTGTTTATTTTAACTTTCTCAAGAACGAGAGTCCCTTTGCCTCTATTATGTGACCCACAGTCCTTTTCATCTTAAAGGGGGAAAAATCACCAATGTCTTTTTAAGTCAGTTTGAACTAAGTGGGAAAAAGAAATATCATCTGAAAGAGATAAACCAAAAAGAGGAACTAAATTTAAGTCTTTTTTTTTTTTTAGTTTTAGTTTTGAGTAACCCATTATGAGTAAAACCTGACTCTTAGCTGGGACCCCCTGCCATATCCTGTTCTCCCTCCCAGCCCTCACCCCATCCCCAGACACCATCACAGCTGTAGATGCAGCTGCCACCATTGGGGACACAGACAACTACTGAATGTTTGCAGCCAAAGAAAAGAAAGGGGGAAATGACAAGGCATGGTAGTTAAAAGACAGGACTCGGTGGTTGTATTGTCTCGGGTAGAATCTTGAAGTTGTCATTTTGAGTGTGTCACCCAGGGCTAGTTGCTCAATCTGTCTGCCTCAATTTCCGCCTCCATTTAAAGATAATAATAGTAACTATCAAAGAGGAAGGTTGAAAAGAGATGAAATGTTCCTGAGGTGCCCAGCCCAGTGCCTCCCACGTAAGAACTAGGTGATCATTTGCAATTATTAGCAGCCAAGGACTTTCACAAACACTATTCGCCCTCCTCTCTCATTGTTCCCTGATGTTCCCACCTCCTCTTGGCCCCCGGAACAGATCACTACCGCCCCCCATCTTCACTTGGTGCGAAGGCACTTACTTATAAGACTTCAGGGCAGGTGTGGCATTTACACATACGTTTCTCCACTACAGCATAATCCACGAGGCTTCGTAAGAGTAAGGCTGTGTTTTTGTCCAACACCCAACATCTAGTGGGAATTCCATAATTTTTAAAGGAATTAGCAGATGAATTTCTGGCCCTCTGACAAATGAAGGATTTCAGGCTCAGCAGTCATAAGCAGCTTCCAAAAGATGGCGAACTGGTAAGTGTCAGAGTCTGGTGCTTTCATTAAAGTGTCTGGAAGAACAACAGTGATATGTCACAGCTTAATGCTGGAGAAAACAGACAAGCTTAACTAGAAAGGGGACAAGACAAAGGAGCTGTTAAAAATAACGAGTTTTGATCAAACATATGATAACAGCATGCTCTAGTTATAAAAAATGAAGGGCTTGTCTAGACATGCACAAACCAGCTTAAAACAAAGACATGCTATCCAGCCCAGGCACACAAGTGATTACTTTGGACGACCCATTCCATTCTGGGGAACAACCCACGATGGCTAATCATGGGGGTTCACATGAAGTACGTTGCATTGCTTTTTAAGATCTCCTAACCCCTGTCCCTTGGTTATGTATTTGATGCCTTAATTAAAAGCATTGTTTTAAAACTTACTCAGTAATTTTGAATTTTGGAGGGTGGTTCCTTTGCAAAGGTTTAAACGTGAAAGTGATTGCCACAGAGGAACACTGATCCTGCTCACCTGAGCAACGTGGGTATTTTTCTGGAAAGTTTCAGTGACTTTTTAATCATTGATCCTCATTCCTTTTTTCTTTTTTTAAGATATAGATAAGTTTGTGCTTTGAAAGTTGAGTCTTTTTGCCTCTGTGTCTTCCTTGTGTAAGAACAAAACATTTTTAAAACTCTTTAAGACTCAGTCGAAAGTCCATTCTTTTTCCTTCGTATGTGTTTGGTGCTAAAGGAAGGAGAAGCCATCACCTCTTCCCAGTTACTCTTGCTCCAACTCTGTTTTTGTCTGGTTCGACGACCAGGCTGCTGTTTCTAAGCAAATGCTGAGCTGTAGGGTAGACGCACCATGTGACATATGAGTGGAAGCCAGCACCCACCTGGCCAGCTTGGGCGGGAGAGCCGTGGTCACTGACGCCCAAGCAGGCCATTCCTCATGGTGTTTAATCCATGAACACAGACTGACCCAAAATTCATAAAACTATGAGAGAGTGACCCGAACCAGCATGGCATATTCTGCCCCAATGTTCTGGAGCAAAGTTTCCTGTTAGCTAATAATGAAGCAGAGAAGAAATACGAGGCCTGTCCAGAAGGTATCCAGCCATGTACTATGAAAAATAAAGACATTTATTGAAGATATAAGAAATATAGTACATAGGACAATGACATCTCAGTCCCCCTCAAAGTAGGCACCTTGGGACCTCGCACAGTTCTTCCAGTGTCTCTTCCACTGTTCAAAACACTCTGCAAAACCCTTTTTTGGAATTGCCATCAGCTATTTTGTTGTAGTTTCCTGAATCATTGACAGTCCAAAACCTCTTCCCTTTCAAAGGTGATTTTAATTTTTGGAAAAACCAGAAGCCTCGGGGTGTCAAATCTGGGCTGTAGTGGGGCTGAGTAACCTGGGTGATGTGATGTTTCACCAAAAAAACTCTACATGAGACATGATGCAAGAATGGCCACATTGTCGTGATGAAGCTGCCAGTCACCAGTTGCCCATAGCTGTGGCCTTCTGAATCATCCAAATAGTTTCCAAGGAATGTTCAAGCTTAATGCAAAATGTGATGCAGATTCATTGCTCTACTCACTCAGTCATTTTGAATGCAATGGCCACACAGCACACATGCTCACTCAATGGCATCTACCGCCCCTACTGACTAGTACAGTGAAGTCGTCATTGTTCATGCATGCGCATTCCAGTCCAATCTCCTTGGCTGCCAGGTTACATCAATGTTGCACAAACCATTCTCATTACATCAACAATGGCTGGAGTTTTTCTGGATAGACCTATAGTTCCTGTTATTTTTGAAATCATGGGGAAATAAATTTAATATTTTTTCTCTCCAAACATTCTTGGTTTCAAAATGGAAATTTGGGCAACAATTTGAAATCTATTTAATCTATGTACTTTTTAGTTTGATAGCATAAAATACATTTTATGTAACTCTTTTGGTCATAAAAATCACAATAATTTTTACTCTAAATCAGTAAAGCAGGTAACCTAACAATATACAAAGTTACAGACTGACTTCACTTCTGAATGTTTTGTTTTCTAGAAAGGGAGATACAAACTACAAAACTTTTTAAAGCACTAGATATCCCTTTTTTATTAGTTTATGAAAAGAAGACAAAAACGTGCAAACTGAGGGAATATTGAATAGTAACATTAAACACAGAAAATCACCTTTTCTGTGCTTAAAGTCATCCATGAGTTAAACATCCTCCCTCAGCAAATGAGCAGGAGCCGGGAAAGGGCTGTAGCTAGTCCGAAACAACAAGCATGTTTCAGACTCTGGTGCTAACATTTCATCCCTTTCATGGCCTTCTGAAGATTCAGAAGACCAACTTTCCTCTTTTACATGATCTTTCATCCCTTGGTATGCTGGTTTGTTTTTGTTTGTTTGTTTGTTTGTTTGTTTGTTTGTTTTTTAATCTAGGCCAATGGCTTTCACATGTTGTAGCAAATGGATGAATAAGATTCAATAAGAAATAAGGGGAGGCAAAAGTCAATTTCCAAAGACTTTCCTCCTCAAAGTTACCCAAAAAAAATGTATCTGGTAGAATTTCTAAGAACCCAACTGCTGGCCTCAGTTCCTAAGACCCTCTGAATTTTGCAACAATTGTGAGGGTTCTACCCTGGTAACTCTGCTGTCATGGGAGAGGTTTACAGAAGCTCTGGACAAAGCCTCACCAATATCTTTACCAGAGTCAGTCTTTCTCCTTGGTTTGCTCTGTACTAATAAACAGAAGCAGCTTCAGAGGAACCAAATCAGTTCATTTCAGCTGGGTCATCTTTGTAAGTCATGCAGACCAGTGATAGACTGAAATGGATACCACTATTGATGAAGAATGAGGCCTAAGATTCTTCAGAGAAAAGATTTCCACCAAGTTCAGTGTTATTTTTTTTTCTTATGGAAATTTTAAGTCCTCAACTAGTTTCTTTACCTTCCACTGTGTTGTCATACTATTGGATTTTAGTGTCTTTTTTTTACTGGCATTCTTTTCTTACGGAAGGCAACACTTCCCACTATGAAGAGTTTGCACGTAGCCATGCATCTTTTCCTTCCTCTAGGATGGCAATTTTCAACTAGTGTGCTGCAAGACTTTTTAAAACATGCAATACCTAAGTATTTAGTCAGGGTCACTGACCTCTTTTCCCTTACATTGTCAAATAAAAATACGACAACAGCCAATACAATAGCCATCAGGTATGAATGAGTCAAAATGACCCCTACTGTTTTTGTCAGATCAGCCAAAAATATACGTTTTGGTGTGCCACAGAATTTTAGTAGTTAGTTTATGTGTGCCATGAGATGAAAAAGGTTGAAAATCGCCGCTCTGGGACTTCCAAGAATTTCAGTTTTGTGCTACTTTAAAGAAGTGTAAGCCTTAGAATGCACATCGATTGCATTAATGTCCGCGTGTGGGTGGGAGTGTTGCTGCCACTATCAGCCCTGCTGTTTGTGTGTGTGGTTTGCTTTGACAGTCAGCAAAGGGCACACTTGAAATGCTCAGCAACTCTCTTTGATTCACAGTACCTCTTCATTACATTCAGGTTTTGATTCTTCTGCAAAAACCTGATGCACTCAGACACAATTACAAAGCCCAGAGTATACTTTTATTTTCCAGAATGTCTCTATACCTGTGAGTGCCACAAGATTCTTCAAGAATCTCACTTCAGCCCTGGCTGGTGTGGCTCAATGGACTGGGCTGTGGCCTGAGGACCAAAGGGTCGCCAGTTGGATTCCCAGTCCGGGCACATGCCCAGGTTGGGGGCCAGGTAACGACCCAAGTAGGGGGCATGCGAGAGGCAACCACAAATTGATGTTTCTCTCCTCTCTCTCTCCCTTCCCCTCAGTCTAAAATAAGTAAATAAAATCTTAGAAAAAAAAGAATCACATTTCAGCAATTCTTCCTGGAACATGTTCCAACACACACACACACACACACACACATGATTTAATAGCTAAAATAACAAAAGCCGCCCTTTTTCTGACCCTTACTATATGCCAGACATTGTACTAAATGTTTTGCATGTAGTATCTCATTTAGGTTTTCAGTAATGGTGCAAAAATAGCTATTATCAGCCCCATTTGATGAACAATTTAGAGTACTTCATCCAAAGTCACACAAGGTACCAGAATTGCATTTCGAGCCCAGGGCTCTGCTCTGCACAGTCTTGCCCTGCAACACCACAGCGGCTGCCTCCAAAACTGTCAGCTTGGACACATTCTACAGTCACCTGAGCAACTCACCAAGTCCAACCCCTTCAGTGGTCAAAAAATGACAACTCAGGAAATTGCATTTTGTTTCTAAGAGCATGAAAAGATGTTTCATATCTTCAGTGCTGTCTTATACTGACATGAAAACACTGGAAGCTTTTTTTTAAATTTTATTTTTTTAAATATTGAGTTGCATGTTCTATTCAGTGACTTGAGAATTTTATTCCTTTTTTTTAAATGTTTGTAAGATATTTCCCACACCAAGAATTCTCTTGGCCCTTCTAGAACTCTTGGTAAATACACGTTTAATGTGCCATCTTTCTTTTAACCTCAGAATCATGTGTTAGGTGGTACTTTAAACATCTTGCTCAAGAAATTTATGTAGCGTTAGCTTGTTGATAAACACTAAGTTTATAAATACAAAAAAACTACTTGATCATCAGTTTTTCTCTTTTGAGACATTAACTGCAAGAGCGTCTCATTTAGCAATCTGCTCTTTCCTTGCCTTTCCATTAAAGCAACTACCTGAGAGCGTTTGTATAGAAGGCCCTGGTAGCTCAAAATTTAGAGGGCTCTCTGGGCAACTTCCATAAATGGCACTTTACTGAATTCATATCAAGCTCCTTCTTCTATTTAATTTTATTTCTCTGGGTGGGGTTGGTCCTACCAAAGGACTGTGTATTGGGCCATAAAGCAAGTGAGTGTTGTATGTGGATAAAGCAGGGGTGGGCAAGCTGTTTTGTTGGTCAGCAGCCTGTTTTGGTATGGCCTGCAAACTGAGAGGGGTTTTATATTTTTAAATGATTGAAAAGAGACACAAGAAGAAGGATATTTCATGGCCTGTGAAAGTTACATGAAATTAAGGTTTCATTATTCATAAATAAAGTTGGACAGGAACACAGCCATGGCCATTCATTTATGCATTGCCTGCAACGGCTTCAAATCCCGAGGACAGGGCCGAGTTGGTCCAGCAAGCCCACACAGCCTAAAATATTTACTACCTGGCACCTTACAGAAAATGCTGGCTGGCTCCTGGTGCAAAGAATAAACACACTTGTTCAACAGCAAACATTAGATACCAGAGGCCTTCGGTGCTTTGGTTGGCTTCTTTTTTTTTTTTTTTTGCTTGATGGCATTTGAACTGTGCAGTTTGGGATAACTTAGCTTTCTATATGGATAAGAATTAAAAGTTTTGGCACATTAACCATTATACAAATTGTAGAATAAATAAACTTGGAGTTTGGAAAGGGATTTCAGAATTGTCTGTTGTCAATGTGTGCCATGTACCTTCTTGGCTTCTGAAACCAAATTTGCTGGACACACCTCAGCCTTCTCCCACTGGCTGGGGAACATCACCCTGTGAGCAGGATCTGTGGTGTGCGGAGCTGAGGCATCGCTGCAGGTGTCCAAAGCAGGGGTGTCTCTTCCAGGTAATGGCATGCTGCATGGCTGCTGACCCTGCAACTTCTTTTCTTGAAAAACTTCCTGAGGCCAACTTGTTTCTGTTGGCCCTTTGCCTCTTTTGCAGAGACAGAGTGAATGATGGATGGCTGGGTGAACTCCTGGATAATGCAACAAGAAGCTGCCTTCCCACAGACTGAATGAGCAAGTTCAAGTCTGAGTTAGGCTTCTTCCTCATGGCTTTGCCTCCCACCACCTACCTCACAAATTATCTTTTTCACTTTTGCTCTCAGTTAAGTTTGACTCATCTGCACCACTCAAAACAATGTTTGTTTAATCTGGACATTCCCGAGGGTTCAGCAGCCTGTGGGTATAAACAAGTCACTCTTATAACATCAACCCAAATTTCCTATTCTTGTTCTGCTCATGAAGATCTTTTGTCCCACAACCCCCCTGCAGTGTAATTCTAGGGGTCTCCAGAAAATGTCCCCATGTGCTCAGGGGCCACATTGTCAGCCCACCAAGGGGTACTTGGCTCATTCTGCTTCTCATATGAGCTGAGGGCTTGCCTCGTGAGTGGTATCAACTGTTGGGGCTGCCTTCTCTCCACGCCCACCCACCTCCAACCCATGGCCCCCGCACTCCTAGAGCTGCTCATTCTCCAGGTGCTGTGCAGGGTAGCAGGCCATGCAGAAATATCTTCCCAAACCACACTTCTCTCTGCAGCTAGGCATCCCAAACTTCCTGCCAGTGGCCAGAGCCTTCCAAAGATTCCCACAGAAACAGCTTATTCAGTTATCACTTCTTCGAAGACTGGAATGTCTATCCCCATTCTACAGATTAAAAAAATGAAACTCACAGAGGTCAGCCTGCTGTTATCTACTGGTGATACCAGAACCCAACAGCAGGTCACACTGGTTCTGTTGCTTTTCCAACCTGGGGTTCAGAAGAGTTCTTGTCTTCATGTTCACACAACTTTGAGACCCTCTCTTACATATCTGTGCTCCAAATCTTTTGAAAAAGTGAGGCAGCAAGTACGTATGCCTAATCTCTTATGGAAACACATATGTAGTATTGGCTTACGAGGCTTTAATTGGCTAATTATTTTAAATCTTTAAAGAACAAGTAATCTCTCTGCCTATTAAAATTCTTCCAAAGTTTACAAAAAGTAGAAAGTTTTGCAGAGCCCTGATACAAAATCTTACAAGGAAAATACTGAAAAGGAGAGAAAAATAATAGGCTGGTTCTCACCTACAATAGAAATGCATGAAATTCTACATTGGTACTAGATTTAATTAATGTATATTAATGAGACTAATAGACTATGCTCAAGTAGGTTTTATTCTAAGAATTCAGGAACAATCAGAGAAAAAATATGAACCTGTGTGTGTGTTTGTGTGTGTAGCATGAGAATTTTACACGAAAATAATAATGCTGGTCACACTAGGAGGTGGGATTGTAGATTTTATTTCTTCTTTTTGCTTTTCTGCAAAGTCATTTGAAATACAATGAGATCTTATTGATTATATCAAAATACCACAAAATACCTAGGTGACATTTAAAATGAAATCTGAGTTACTAATTTGAAGAAACTTTACTAGAATTAAGTTTACTAGAAGAGGACTCTACTAATTGGAGACACTTTATGGCAATAATTAATGTCTAGTCTCTGCAAAATAATTTATAAATTTAATACAGCTTCAATAGAAATTTCAAGGAAATATTTTGAAACCTATAAAAGTAATGTTAAAACTTATTTGGTAGAATGAATATATAACTGGCAATAGTTTAAAAAAAACAAATCAGAAAAGCAGGCTAATGAGGGAAGACTCAGTCTTCTGTATCCTAAAACATGTCTTAAAGCCACCGTAATTAAAATAGTGCACCATAGCAAAGAATTGAGCAAAAAGATTTATAGAACAGAAGATTGGAAGTCACCCTGGCTGGCGTAGCTCAGTGGATTGAGCGCGGGCTGTGAACCAAAGTGTCGCAGTTTCAATTCCCAGTCGGGGTATATGCCTGGGTTGCAGGCCATGACCCCCAGCAACCGCACATTGATGTTTCTCTCTCTCTTTCTCCCTCCCTTTGCTCTCTAAAGAATAAATAAATAAAATCTTTAAAAAAAAAAAGAAGATTGGAAATCGACCCATGTATGAACAAATAGATTTAATGGTAGCATTCAAGTTAATGTGGAAATGATCAATCAATAGAGATGGAACAAGTTGCTAACTAAAAGAAATTTCAATTGAATTAAAGGTTAAATGTAAAAGACAAAACCACAAATGGATGCTGTTTGCTGTTTCTTTCTCATTCCCAGTTCTTTTGTGCTACATCTGAAGAATAATACACATCCAACATATCCACCTAGGTCGAAAGTCAACTGCAAGAAGATAACAAAGGAAATGCTGAGTCATCATCCTTCACTTGGGAAAAGGATAATGACTTTGAAGAAAGAAGAACATCTTGCTTTGGTGGTGAAGAGAGAGCCTTCACCATCATACATACAGCTATCTTTACACAGGGAATTTTAACAATCTGACAAGGTATGATATTATTATTTAATGCTTGTGCATTTTTTATTTTTTCACAGCAAAAGTTGTATTTAATATCTGAATACATTCTCTTAAACATCATGACTTTTTTAACAAAAGAATTCAATTTATTTTTACAGGTCTTCACAGCTTTGTACGGGAAGGGGGAAAAATCCACAGCATTAATAGCTGTCTTAGATTGGTTTTCAACCTAAGACAGGTCTTGAGACAGGGATTCTTGTCAAATGATTGAGAAATCAGCCTCAGAATGGGAGGGAGAAGCAACAGTGAGCACAGGAGAGAAATGTTGGGGACCGCCCTGCCTGGTATCAGAAGCTGTAACCCCTGCCAAGGCTAAGGTTGAGGGAGTGGCTTTGGACCATAAGCCAGCAAGGAGACAAAAGCTTATCTCCCTGGCAGGAGCGCTGCTTCTGCTGCTTCTTTCATAACTGAACCCCAATGCTTGGTCGGTTAGCCAATGATGGGTAAGATTCCCTAAGGGGGGAAAGATCTAAGACAGGCATGATCACGTGGGAGGCCTCCAAGAAAGGATTTGGGGGGCTACAGCAAAAGGGGATGATGGACCCTCGCTCCTCGACTGTGATATAGCCTGAGTCTTTATCATCTCAGAGAAAATTTCCTTATCCCTTGGCTGCCTTAGTTCCCTTGCTCCACCTAAGCCTGAAACAATGACAGGGTGGTGCAGCTCTGTGCTGAAAAGGGCGGGTTCCCCAGGTGATCAGGCCTAAGAAAGGATATGTAAAATCCTGTGAGACCTTTGTTTAGAATGCTCTGTTGAATGATGAGGGTCCAGGGAAGAAGTAAATTTGTTCCTCAAAGTTTTACAGCTCTTTGACCCTGACTCAAAATAGGCCCTCAGACTTCCTTGTTATCTGTTGTTTGATCCTTACTTCCTAGCAATGAGTAATGAGCTTTACCTGAATTCTTATGCAAATGAAACCAATGAAAAGCCTCTCCAGAGGGGGAATGGGGCACTCTCCCCACCAGAGAGAGTGGCCATTTTGTTCCTACTTCCTCACAGGACCTGGTTGTCTCTATGTATGTTTTTCTTGAGTGTCAATGAGCCATCCACAGAGATCCACGGTCACTGCTGGCCAGTAATCTCAACAGAGAAAGGCGCAGGTTGTCTTGGCTGGAACCTGGTTCCTCCTGGTCCCCGAGGTTAGCTCCGCAGCACACAACACAGAGGTGGGGTCCCTCCAGGAAGAAAGGGGGCCTGCCTTCTGTGACTCATGTCAGTCAGTCAAAGCTGCAGATTACCTCCTTTGGAGGGAGGCGGAAAGGAACCTTAACTTTCTCTGTGAGGTACCCCCACTCTTGCACACACCCCCCACACACACACATATGCACACATCTTTCAGCCAAGGCCCCAACAGATGGGGCAGGTGGAGGCCATTAGCAGCCAACACTCACAACAGGCGGGAGTGGGTACATAGGCCCAGTGAGGGGATGAAACAGAGTTAGTGTTGCCTCAAATTAAATCTGAATTTCAGATGAACAAAGAATAAGTTTTAATATAAGTATGCCCCATACAGTATTTTTCCTGAAATATTTACATTGACATATCTATATATTTATATTTTATATATAGTTTATTATAGCTTGTTATATTTATACATTGTATTATAACTAAGAAGTATTCATTTTTCATCTGAAATTTCACCTTAATGGGGCATCTTGTATTTTTGTTACAGAACACAACAAGGGGGGCCTAGGATGATATACTATTATTGAAAGAAGGCCCCGGGTCCGTTATGTCTGCCGCCAGAGGAAAGATGTCTCTCAATGCCAGAGATTCATGAAAAGGAAAGGAAACATTTATTTAATGCTATACTAACTTAAAGTAGTGGCCTAATGTCTTCACCAAAATCCCAAAGTCCCTAGAAACACCCACAAACACACAGTCCTTCCTTCCTTCCCCCTTTGCCCAGTCCAGAGTACCATATCTCAGGAAAGGAAATAGAAGTCCATGGCTTAGGTAGTCCTCTGGTTCTTCCCAGTTAGTACTCCCTCTCGACTGGGAGACCTCCCTGGGTTCCCGGCACCCTCCGCTGAGTCACCAGGATCTCTGCTAAAACCAGGTGGTGGTTCCCCCTTCTAAAGCTGTGGGGGTCCCCACTCTGCCAGGCTGCGTGGTTCTCTCCTCCAGGGCTGCCGCGTGGTTCTCCCTCTCTAAAGCAGCATGGTTCTCCTTCTAGGGCTGCGCATGGCTCTCCTTCCTAAAGCAGCATGGTTCTCCTCCTCAACGGCCGCCAAATCTGGGTTTTTAAATCCCTGCGGCCAATCTTCTTCTGCAGCCTCATTTCCGACTCCTCCCACACTCGGCTTCACATGCCAGAAGTCGTATCCTTCCAGCTTTTCTGGGCTGCCATCATGAGTATGGGCAGGCGTGGCCCCATGTCCTGGAGCCAATCCTCTCTGAGCTCCCACGCAGGCGCTGTACCTCAGGGGACCTGCCCCCCTCGCCCCAGTTACATCTAGGTGGGGAAGTTACTTCTGGGTGGGGAAGTTACTTCTGTTCCCCTGTCTTAGAGCTGATCACAGCTACTTAACATATCTATGCAACCAGCCAAAGGCTATAGATATGTTAAATGACCAACCCAGAGGTTAGCTGCAAGGCTGTTGCTATGCAAAACAGCTCTCAATGGCCCTGCTCCATTTATCCCTTCCCCCAACCCACACCCTGGGTGGGGGGGGATGAAGACATCTTAAAATCTCCTGGACACCTTAAGTTCTGGACCCCATTTCAAATGCCTATTTGGGGCCCCCCTCTTGGCTGCACCCTGTAACATTTTTAGTTGCTTACTTTGGTAACCCTCACTAAACACTCAACACCATCCACTCAAATAGCTCACAAGAGGCAGGCTCTTTCATGAAAATTACTTCACTTAGACTTTGAACAACTCTCTAAATGCAGCAGAATTTTCCTTATACTTAATGAGGAAGGTGGGAGATCACGGAGAAACAACTGGAAGAAGCAGAACGTGGACCCAACAGGACCTGCAGCCAGAGTGAACCAGGTCTCTACCAGCCACCCTGACTGGGACCCCTGGAGTCACTGTCCCCATCATACCAGGTCCTCAGCCAAGGCTTAGCCAAGGGGCAGAAACCCCAAGTATTAGAAAATGACTTAGGTGAATTCTAAAAAAGATGGAGAACTCTCTGCTCATCTCTTTTTCTCCAACCAGGCACCGAGCAGAGTAAGGTGCTCTCTGAGCTCATGGGATGGTCTCTTTCTCGCTTCAGGCAACGGAGCCTAGAACCAAGAGATATTAGCAAACTGAAACGCCAGGGCCAAACTGGCAACACCCTTAGGCTCCTGACTCAGCAGGGCTTCCTCCCTCTAAATGAAAATGAGCCTTCTAAAACGGTGAGCCCCAGACTCAAGGCTAAGTCTGTAATTACAGATGGACAAGGACACATCCCTGAAACGGTTGTAACTGGAAAAGAACAATCAAGTCAAAGGAAAATGCCAACCATTGTATTAGGATTCATATCTAGCTTGGTTGGGTCTTAAAAGATTTCTTGGAAGTTCTAATAGTCTTACATAGGCTTACACATGTAAGAATAATAATATATGTGATTTTCATTTTTTTCTTATAAATGTCATTATCTCAGGCTGTGTATATATAGACAAACACGCAAACACACACAGATAGAGACATAAACAAAAAGACAGAACAAGAGGTTGAAATAGAGACCTATGAAGCCACCTAGAGCTTTGGATACCACAATTACAAATTAACTAAGTCGTCAGTCAACAACAATGCAATGAATGGCAAAGAAAGATACCTATCAAGCATACCTCCTTTTGACATAAAGGGAAAATTTGCAACTAATATTGCAGCTTTCTGTTGCACTGAATATAAAACCCAAAAGAACATAAACTCTTGTCTGTTTTGCTCTCTGGAGCAGTGCCTGGTATAGCGTAAGCATTCAGTAAACATTTGTTGAACAAATTAAATTCAGCTTATAAATAACCAGAGTACATATAAACAAGTCAGCTCACAATTTCACCCAATCCAAAGGAAAAGGCAGTAACTTGAACTCTGAAAACTACAAAGAATGGGGGAATATTTCCAAAGCAGCTCACATGGCATTTCAGTTCAGTTCAGCCGACGATGTTGCTGGGCCTAACAATGCTGAGCTAGGCAGTGGGAGGCTCAGACGAAGAGACAGCAACACTCCTGTTCACAGAGAGCCATCTACCAGCTCTGGTCAGCCCTCATAGGCCAAGAACATCATTAAATTGGGTTCCACAGAGAAGAAGGCATCTTCTGACCTGAATTCTGCCTGGTCATTAGGTAGATCATGTCCCATTCTAATTTGCAGATCAGACTTTATGAGTTCAAACCATCTTCCTAGTCTTTATCTGTTCTGCCTTCCCCATCAGGGTAACAGGGGCATAGCTTATCAAAGTGTCCAAAATCCATTAAGACAATCACATGGGGGTATGAGGGAGGGAGGCATTTGGCCCGCTTCCATATGTCCTCCTAAAACAGCCTTCTCAAAATTCAGAACTGTGAAGCTCTGAGTCCTTTGTCAGGCATGCTATCACAGGGAACTGTGGAGTTGTGCTCACCGCTTCCTCATTCATTTACTCACTCATTCATCTGTTCTCCAACCAGTAATGAGTACCTGTCCCCCTGCTCCACTCTAAGGAAGCCTGGTCTTTTCTTTTAAAGGTAATGGAAAGTCCCTGAAAGCAGAGTCAGGCTGATTCTTATCTATAAGCTCCTGTACCTGGGAGTTAACCAAAGAAGATTTCAAAAGTTGTGTCTCCTTTATGCGCAGGGGAAGAAAATCAGGCGTCTCCACATGGCGAAGTGCCTCTGCACAGCTGGTCCAAGCCACCTGCACCTGGGCCGCTTGTCAGCTTGCCCACGGCTCCAACGCCCCAACACCATCCACCACCTGCAAGGATGTGCCAGCAGCTCCTGCGGTATGTGGCGAAGGCCCGGGCTCTGGGCTCCTGTCCCCAATCGTTAATCCTCCCACCCTGTTGACTGCCTGCCCCAAGCCCAGCCTTTATCTGAAAGCCTGTTCCCAGGATTGTTTTTTGGTTTAGGCTTCCACAACCTGCTTTAGTCTCCATTCTAAGTGCTTTTTAAATACCAAGCTTTCTTTCCTGGGTGCCATCTCTTCACCCCTTTTGAAGATCTTATATTTGGCTGGTAGGACTGACAGCTAGCCACCCACCCACTGTTGATGTGCTTGTGTGCCTTTCTGTTCTTTGTTTTTTAGTTTCATTTGTAGCCTTTCCCTACCACCTTTGGATTCAGACATTGGCTTCATACTTAAAATGTAGTTCAGTTTAACAAACCTTCAGCAAGCGCCTGCAGAGAATCCTCACTCTGCCAGAGAGGTGGTCAGAGAGATTCCAGGAGAAAGGCATGACAGGTTGGACAGACACACAAATAATAGTCGCACGACAGGCAAAATAGTTTAGTAGACAGGAACACACAAGTGCTGAGATGAAACAGCAGAGGAAAGCAAAACAAAACAAAAAAATCCCTGTTGGGAGAATTACAGTGACTTCCTGAAGAAGGACCCTGAGGGCAGAGAGCTTGGGGTGGGACATGGGGGTAAAGGGCAGAAAGAGCTAAAACTGGAAGGACTGGGCTCAGAGGGTCCTATGGGTCCAGTCGGGGTGTGATGGGTCACGTGGTCCAGGACAACAAGTTTGCACTTGATCCTACAGCTGCTGATTCCTGCTTTTTTGGGAGTATGAGATCCTTTTATAAAGTTTTAAAAACATGTTCGCTGACCTTCTACATGAAAATAGTTGTATTTTAAAAATCCTATGATTAAGAAAAAATATATATAAATGTAATAATGCATGCCTTGAAATTAATAATTTATGTACTTATTACAATCTCTATAAGCATTCGCAAGGCCTTACTCAGAGTGCAGAGGGTGCTTGGTGTGTACTGATAAAACTACTTTAAGAAAATCTATACTTTAAAAATATCTCTATTATAAGTCATCTTTTCAAATAAAAGAAACTTAAAATTATCATCCAATCCTTGATTTTCCTTCAAAAATTCATATGCTTTTGATTTGACCCCCCCAAAAAACTTCTGTATTGTACAGCATAACCCAAGTTTTCAAATGGGGATTTAAATATGCTTCATTATTCTTAAAAAGTACTAGAGCTAGTAACATCAAGACATAAAACAGTATATCTATTTTGTAACTTGGATGAAATCACAGCTTCAATCAAAATCACAGCTGTTGGAATTAAGGACTACATAAAATTCTCTTGGATTTCCCACCACCTCTGGCCACTGCAAGAAAGACATGTATGTTGTTTATATGTCTTTAAAGCACATCAATTTAAATCTGTTGAAACAACTGTTTAACCCTCTTTGGTTTGTTTAACAGTTGTTTAACCAAACTTGGCCAAACCATAAAACCTGCCCGACTTTTTGGGTTTATGGACTGATTTCCTTCCTTCTGTTGCCTGGAGCTAAAGTTTTTGTTATCTATAATAAGTTTTTAGAAACGTTGCAAAACTGAACTTGCTCCTCAAAGAGCAATGGGATAGGTTTGCTTGCTTTCATGCCTGCTGAAATCCAAGTGTGCAGTAGATTGTTAATCACTTTCAATTGATGGTTAATCACATGAAACATGCAAAGTGAAAAACAGATAAAAGTATCAGATTTTATGATATATGTTATCTATTGTATCATGCCCTTGAATACCAAAAAGTCAAATGACTTTGTAGTTTGTATTTCATTAAGTTTCTAGAGGAGGAGTACAAATGAGCAACAATAGCATAGGATCTATTCTCCACTCCTACATCCCCACCCATTCAGGAGAGAATAGACCCCTAACGTTTGCATTCTTCTAAGCCAGCCCTTGCCTAAGGTTCACCTCTTCCTGAAATTCGACTCAACTGTTCAGCACATGTCAACTCTGCAGTAATGAATTGGCACCGGCCTAATTCTTATAATGATTAATGAAGCTCCTTAGATGCAGCCTATTATTTCATCCAAAGTTAAAACAGTGATTCATCATTAATCACTATAAGAAATGGGCTCAGTGATTCATAATTCTAAGCCAGCCCATTTCCTTAAGGGTCCCATTTGCCTCTTATTATTCCAGAGGTGGCCCAGTTCACGGCCTTGTGCTGACTACATCCTGACATGTGCATTCCCTGATTTGTTCTCTTCAAAAAGTCACATCCCCCAAGAATATTTACTTATAACTCCAAAGCCTCTGAAAAAACATACTTCTTTCAAATAATAGTCTTTTTCCTGGATCCAACTGCCCTTAGATTATTCAAATTAAAACAAGCACCCTCACCCAGAGACTGGACAAATTAATCACAAATCAGTGATCCTCATAGCTACCTTTGGTACTCAGCAAAGAACAGAGTTTGTAGTACGGCCATTTAGATTGGAATGCATTCCCCTTGGTTACCTCTCCATGGCTACCCTCACCTATAACCGTATTATCACCACTAGCCAAGGAAGAACAGCAACACTAATGATGCTGCACCTTCCAGCCCTGGCCCAAATTTACCAAAGGACAAAATCACTACTCTCTACAGGGAACCCTACATTAAGTCATTTGCCACATTGGGGCTATTTTCTCTAAAGCCACCCATCCTGCATACGGATTTGATGTTCTACTTTACTTAAAGGAAATAGAAGCCTGCACTAAGCTACAGCATCACAGCCAACTCTTAGTTTTTTTTCTGTTCTTTTCTTTCTCTTCCTCCTCCAGCTACCCGCTTCCCCTCTCTCTCCCTCCTCTTGCTTCTCTTTTTTTCTCTCCCACTTTCTCCTTTTCTTATTTTCCCCTTTTGGCCCTGGCAGTAAATCCTAGATGATAACCCAGTCCAGCGATGGCATGGAGATTGTCACTATGATGCCTGATATTTTCTCAAAAAACTCTAATTTCTAGTCTAGTCAATTAGGCAAGAAAATTAAGTAAAAGGCACCTAGACTAGAAAAGAAGAAGTAAAACTATCCGTTTTTGCGGATGGCATGACCTGGTATATTGAGAGTCCTGAAGAATCCAATAAAAAAAATATTAGAACTAATGAATAAGTTCAGGAAAGTTGCAGGATACAAGAAAAATATACAAAAATCAATTGTATTTCTATATAGTGCCAATCTTAGAAATACAAAAGAAATTGAGAAAATAACTTCATTATAATAGCATCAACAAAAATATTTAAACATAAATGTAACCAAATAAGTGTAAAACTGAAAATTACAAAACATTGTTGGCAGAAGTTAATAAAATACTAAATAAATGAAAATACATTACATGTTTATGAATGAAAGACTTAAGACTATTGTTAAAATGGCATACTCCCCAAACTGATCTACAGATTTGATCCAATCCCTATCAAAATTCAAGCTGACTTCTTCGTAGAAAGTGACAAAAATGAGATAAAAATTTTTGATCCCACAATGGGATTAAATTTTTGCATATAATATGTCTGATAAGGGATTTACATTGAATACATATAAAAATATTAAAGGTCAATAATAAAAAGACAACCCAGGTTTTTAAAGTAAGGCAAAGAATCAAAACAACCACTTTTTCCCAAAGATATGGAAATGGCCAATAATCATGTTAAAAGATGATTAACATTTTTAGCCATCGGGGAAATGGAAGTGAAATCAATAATGAGATGCTGCTTTACACCTGTTAGGATGACTAGAATCAAGAAGTGTCAGTGGGGACCCATAGGAATTAGAACGCTCATACTCTACTAGTGGGCTGTAAAATGGTGTAGCCAGTTTGGAAAACAATCTGGCAGTTCCTCATGTGTTTAAACATACGGTCATGTGACCATATGATCCAGCCATTCGTCTCCTGAGGCATATACTGAAGAGAAATGAAAACATAGGTGCACACAAATATTAGTAGACAAATGTTCATAGAAGTGTTATTCATAATAGTCAAAATAAAAACAACCCACATATCTACCAACAGATGAATGAATAAACACAGGGCGGGACAAAATTAGGTCTATAATTGTTTGTATGAAAAATAACCCAATAAGTAATAAATAATAATGCAAGAATAAGCTCTGTGTTTTGTGTATTCATAGCTGTAAACCCACTTTTGCCCCACCCTGTAAAATGCGGCATATCCATGTAGTATAATATGATTCCAAAATAAAGAGAACCAAAGTACAAGTACATGCTGCATCACAAATGAACCTGGAAAACACTATGTAAGTACAAGAATCAAGTCAAAAGGAGCATTTATCTATATTAAATATCCATAATAAGCAAATCCAGAGAGTCTAGAAATAAATTAGAAATTCCCTAGGGCTGAAGGAAGAGCATACGGGAGACTGGGGAGAGATGGCTAAGGAAAATGAGGTTTCCTTTTGGGGCGATAAAAGTGTTCTAAAATTGATTGTGGTAGGGAATGCACAACTCTGTGAATATACTAAAGCCATTGATTATACCCTTATGTGGGTAAATTGCATATTATATGAATTATACCTCAAGCATTTTTGAAAAATGAAAAGAGAATTTTTTAAAAGCCATCATGACTTAAAAGTTGTCCTCTTTAAAAATTTTTATGGAGAAGGCAAAGAAACATCTCCAGAGTCTCATGAAGTTTTAGGAGAGACACTGAAGTTCTGGTGTGACGTCTAGTACTGGATTTATCGCTAATGTAGACCAGTTACTTGCTTTATTTGTATTATTTTTGCCTATTCCATAGAAGAGTGATTAATGTAACAGTGGCTATGCGTTCAAAGGGCCAGTGCCTCACAGTGCAGGCATGATTATTGTCACTGTCAGGCGTGATTATTGTCATTGGCAGCAGCCGTCATAGTCATTGGCACGTCGTCTTCCCTAGTGGAAATATTCAGAAGTCCATCCTCCCAGTTAAATTCTGTCATTCTAAGGAAACATTTCAGAGAAGATCCTTTGGTCAGGTATAGAGTACTTCATCCTCGGTATCCAAGCATATAGGGTGGGGGTCACTGGGAAGAACAACTTGGAGAGGAAAACAGGAGCAGGCAGAGCGTGTCCCCCATGGTCCAGGCTGCTCTTTACTCACCCTTCCCATTGTTCTGAGCAAAACTGGAGGCTCACAGTTAATTAATATCATTGGATTCACCAAAATAGTGTGTTTTTTTCAAATAACTACATTTATTAGCTCTTTAAAAATGCCCTCTTACCCGTGGTGACAGAGATTGCTGGTGTCCCTTAATATCCATATTCCTTTTCTCCCTCCGGAAGTTGTGAGTACATCTGTCTGATCAACACTACACTTCCCACCCTCCGCTGTCACTGTGTGCCCATGTGACTAAGCTTTGGAAAATGAAAGATAAGTAGGAGTGTTATGAGCAATTTGCAAAATCTGTCCTTAAAAAGAGAGGTGCACTTTTTTCCCACACTGCTAGCTTCCTGCTGGCCCAGGTGTGCACTTGTGGCCTCACCTCCAGCACTTAATTAAACTACGAGGTAGCCTTGGCAACAGGAGCTTTACAATGTGATATAACAAGACAACAGAACCTGGGTCCCCATGCTGGAAAATCTGCTTCCAGACTTCTACAGCAGAGAAAAAGAAACCTGTTTCATGTTTAAGACACTTGTGTTCTGAGGATTCAGCCACTGGCAACTAATTTTAATCCTAATCTCCTAATTATTAGACTTCCCTACTCAAGCGTCAGGGATGTTCCCAATTCTGTAAAATCAAAGCCCCACCTTTCTAGACTGGAAGTGAGGTCTGAGAATAGAGCCTGGTGCAAAAGAATCAGGTGATGCCTCTGGCTGGTGTGGCTCATTAGGTTGGAGTAACATCCTGTAAACCGAAGGGTTGTGAGTTCAATTTTCAGGCAGGGCACATGCCTGGGTTAAGGGTTTGGTCCCTGGTTGGGGTTCGCATGAGAGGAAACCGATCAATGTTTCTCTCTCACTTCAATGTTTCTCTCCCTTTCTCTGCCCTGCCCCTTCTCTCTCTCTCTAAAATCAATAAGCATGTCCATGGGTGGGGATTAAAAAAGAAAAGTCAGGTAATGGCTGGGTGTGTTGGCCATTGTAAGGGGAAGGTGCACTGCTAGCACCATGGTCATTGAGCATAAAGAGCCATGCCCTGTCTGTCTACGTCTGTGTCCCATTTCTCTTCTGTGTAAGCCCTGCCTTCCAGCTAAATGACTGGTATTAGATCCACTCGATATGCCCCACGTAGCTTTCCCCTTCATTCTATTTCTTTTTCTTAGAATCTCTCCTATACCTCTCACCTAAATAACACAGATGCTCATTTCAGTCCCCACTCAGTTTCCATCTCCCCTAATTCTGGAATTTTTAACTTACCATCCTCTTTTCTCTGGATTTCTATTGTGTTTATTGTCTGAGTTCTCAAATGGCGCTAACTAGACATCCCATTATATTGCTATTTGTCTGTTAAAGTATCTCCTGTTTTCTCAAACTGATTATAATTTGCCTCAGGACCAGAATCATTTCTAGTGTGTCTTTTCATCCCCAGTAGCCCAGAATAGCAGCCTGCACAAAGTGGGAACTCAGTCACTGCTTGTTGCTACTGCAAATGATGATGCCAGTCCTCATAACAAACTTAGAGCAAATGGATGACCCTTGAAAGTTTAGCCATATCGACCCCTCAGCAAACTCTTTCTCATTCTTCAGACCCATCCTCCATGTGGTCTCCAAGAGATGCCTCTTGGAAGATTTCTCTAAGCCATTCAAGCTAATTCGCCCTGTTTAGACCTTGTAAATATCTCTGAGTACTCGTGACTTGACATAATAATAATGTTGGTTCATTTATCTTTGCTCCTTGATTGCAAACTCCTGAAAATTGAGTATTATATCTTAATCATCTTAGAACTGCTTGCACCAGCCAATGACTGGCATTTAGTAGATACTCAAAAGTTTGTTCAATAAATAAATAAATAATACATAAAGACAACAGCCCAAGTTGGCTTATGACTTTCCATTGAATTTGTTCCTCTGCCTTTGACCCCAGGTTCCAGGCTTCCAGTGGCTCTGTGGACAATAACTCTCCCCTTTGACATGCACCCCGATCACACAGCAGCCCTCTCCTCTAGCTCCAGTAAAACAACAATGAAGTCCATGTGAAACCAGCCTGCATTCAAGTGAAACCAAGGAGAAAAGGTTGTTTGTCAAACTTAAAAGACAGATGTTAGTACTTCTCAGTTTCAAACTGAATCCTAACCCTTGTGAAATTCAAGTTTCATTTCTGCTTGGTCAAATGGAATTTCCTGATTCGATGTAAGAAAAGTTTAAGGGTCTATGTCAGATTTTGAGGACTTTGTGATTCTATTTAAGGGATTACTCAATTTTATATGTGTGATTAACATGAATATCTCTTTTCCCTTTAATACCATAGACTTTACATTTCCAGAAAAAAAATAAAATGGGCTATGCCTTTTGGCAAGATGCTCCATTTGTTGCTTCACATTGACATTCAGAGGACAGGTAGAGACAATGCCCGATCCAACTGCTACTGGTTTTCGCTCCTGGGAGACAGGGAGGTTCAGAGAGGCAGACTGGGGGAGGAACATGAGTAGGCCCTATTCTCTACCCAGCGCTGACTCACGCTACCCTGGAGGAGTTGCTGCAATCCTCTGTGCCTCCAAGTCCCTGTCTGGAAAAATGGGCTAATCGCCTTGCCTCCAATCTGCCTCCTAGGGGTGTTGCAAGGATTAATGAGTTAATAATGCTTGAAGAGCACTTTGAGCTTTGGATGAAAGATATAGAACAAGGGGTGGTGGTTATAATGCATAATTAAAAGCTCTGGCAGAAACATTGGTCTGAGTGAACCCCCAAAGCCACAATAGCCAAAACCCAGACACAGCACAAAACCAGTATTTAAATATGTATTATTTTCCCTAAAAGGGAATTTTGGTCTGATCATGTGATTACACTAAACAAAATTTTTTCATACACAGAGCCATCATAATCAGTGTGGGTAAATATGCAGTCCTATTATGGCCCTGAGGTGCTGGGCAATGCCCTGACCTGGTCTAACATGCACCATGAAGGAGATTCTCACCTACCACACTGGGAGCCCTTGTAAGATAGACCTTTTTGAAGACCTTACAGGAACATCAGGAAGGTCTGCTATCCCCAGACCTTTCTCTCATATGGCCATGAAGTTCCATGAATAGAATACAAAACCTTTTTCAAATTATGGAGAAGACATAACAAACACTCCCCAGATGGAAAAGCAGGGTACCTGGCCTGTGAATTAAGTCCACCACAACCTAAATGATAGCAGATCCTACCCTCTGATTGTGAGATTGTGAGTTCAGCAGTGAAGATGAGGTCTCCAAAAAGAGAGGGGCTGGGTGCCCAAAGAGAGACTCGGATCCAAAAGACAATCACGGCCTCCTTCACATCTTCACACATAGCACAGTCTGCAGAACAGAGAGTTCAATCTTCTTCCTCCAGAAAGTAGCCTACATTCACATCATGCTATATTAATGCACAAGCCATGTGTACTAGAAACTCCTGGGGGTGAAACTGTGACCTCGGCTATTCTTGCTCATTTCTGAGAACAAAAAGGCACAGTACTGCGAAAGCTCATCAGACATCATCACACACCACTTCTCTCAAATGCCCACACAAACTTTTTTTTGCATTTTTTAAAAAAGAAAGAAACATCGAGCTGTTGTTCTACTTATTTATGCATTTGCTGATTGTTTCTTGTATGTGCCCCAACCAGGGATCGAACCTGCAGCCTTGGTGTATCAGGACAATGATTTAACCAACTGAGCTACCCAATCAGGGCCATGTAAATGTTTTAATAGCACCTATGGAGCACTCCAACTATTGATGTCTGAGTTGGATAGAACAGAAAGTAGGTTTGCAGAACGGAGACTAGGCTCTACATCACTGCCATGCAGGTCTGCTATAGACACTACGAACAATACAGTTCCAGTGGAGAAGACTGGCAATGAAGGGTCACATCTAGAGAAGCAGGTGGCTGAAGGTGTAGGAATCAAATCTATGAAGCCAGGTTTTCCATCCTAAAGAGTAACGCCCTGGGAGCTGCGATGACTTCTCTGTGTATGTGAAGACTGTTGTATGAGAGGGGGAATTTTGTTTCTCTGTGTCATTCCAAAACACAGAGCCAGGCCCAATGTCCGGCACTTGAACACGCTTCAATTCAATGGAAGGACACACTTTCTAATAGCACTAATACAAGATGAAGTGAGCTGGCTACTGGCCACCTCCTCAACTCAGACAGAGGCCAGTAAGCATGAGTTAAGTCTTATTAAGTGACGTTTTATAGTGAAAAGCATTACTGAGTCACACACTGATATGAAAGGGGGAAAAAACTAAAGAAAAGTGTGAAATGTTTGCAGTATAATCTCAGACACTGTCTAACTCATTCTCTTTCATTGTTATTTATTATAAATATGTCTTAGAGAATCTGAAGATTCACTATAAAGAATATTCTCCCCACAGAATATGGAGTTTCACTCTGTATTTTAAAACAAAATCAAGAAATTCAAATAAATACAGATTCTGACGTCTGAGTGCTAAGAAGTGGGCAGTAGAAAACCAGTGAGTATAAACCCCACTCTTTCCTGTAGGTGGCAGCATTTATTTATAACTGTCCCATCCACATTCAATGGCGGCCGGAGGGGGACTAGGTTGAGTGAGTGTGTTTGACTGCTTCAATTTTCAGAGCATCTAATATAATTAGTTAAAATTTTAATATCACTGGTTTGCTGCCTTTGGTAGGGAAAAAAAAGAAATACATAGAAGTCAGTTCTGCCTAGCCAGAGGGGAATGGTCTATTGATAACATACAAGGTCATGGCTCAATCAGACTTGCCACCAGGATCATATATTTTTACCTTGACTGCATATTGAATGCTTTATTTTCCCTCTGCTGAAGTCTACATAAATGCAACAAAAACATTTGTTTACCATTCTTTTGTCATTCTCAAGTAGATTTTAGAAAGAAACTAATGAAGTAGTAGCTAAATCTAACCCACTAAAAACTCAGAAAAGCTGTGAACTGTGTCTACCATTGAAACCAGGAAACTGAGCTAATGTTGCTTTTTATAAACTAGAAAAACTAGAAAAATATTTGAGTAATGGGATAAATTTCTTAAGGTATTAAAAAGCAAGATGTGCCTTGAAACACCAAACATTCACTCCCTGTGCTTTGCATCTCTGTATTAATTTATCAATGCAAGGCCCCATAGCAAGCCAGAGAACAGAGTGAGAGAAAGCCTCTCATCACCATTACTTTCAGCCTTTTGGACAACGCAAAACACACAGTTGTGTAAGGTCCTCTACAGCAAGCATTTCCAACCAGTAGATCAGGATCAACCAGTAGGCCACCTAGCTCCCCTGGGGAATGGCCAAGTCGGGGCTGTACCCCAGCCCCACCCACTTGCCCGTTTCTCTCCTAGGCTCCCAGTTGGAAAAAGGATACTGCAACGCTCTGCCCTGCTGCTCACAAGCCTCCCGTGGGCAGACTGTCTCGCCCCACCCCTCCCGAGCCCAGGGTCTCAATCCTTCAGGAAAATCAAGCGCCCCACCTCTGGGAGAGGCTACCCACCCTGCAGCCTCTCCCAGAGGTGCGTCAGAAAGCCCCACATTTTGGGGAATTTCCAAAACTTATTGTTTGTTTGATTTCCTGAAACCTGTCTTCTGCCCCTACTAACCAAAATCTGTTTTGCATAGTTGTTTTTTTCCTTTTAATTAAAGAAAAATAGAGTAAGTTTTGTTTTGAAAAATTCAAAGCTCACTTACATATAACTGAACACCAGGGTAGCATGAAGTCAAGTTTGGGAGTGATCTTTTTTCAAATTCTGGTAAATATGCTATAAATAGGTGATAAAGTGATAAAAACATATCCAGTACTTAAAAACATGAGTTTTCAGAATATTAACTAATGCTTGCATGTGTTAGTTAAAATATAATATTAAAAAATTATGAGTTTTACATTGAAAATATGGGTTCTGTAGTCAGGTTCCCCCTGTGTATAGCCTGGAGAAAGTTGCTATGTTCCTTTGCTGGGGCAGCCATAACAAAATACCACAGGTTGGGTGGCATAAAGAACAGAAATCTATTTTCTCACAGTTCTGGATGCTAGAAGTCAAGATCAAGGTGTCAACAGGGTTGGTCTCTTCTGAGGCCTCTCTTTTTTGCTTCCCGATGGTTGTCTCTTCCCCGTGTTTTCACGTGGTCTTTTCTCTGTCTGTGCCCTACTCGCTTCTCATAAAGAGACCAATGAGTCAGGATCCTCCCTAATGACTCCATTTCAATATAATCACTTCTTTAAGACACTATCTCCCAACTCAGTGATATTACCCAAACTCTTGAGCCTCAGTTTACTCACATTTCAAACAGAGAAAAAAAGAGCAACAGTGCCTGTGTTTTCCTGAGGAGAAACTGGTACAAGGCTGTGAAGCACTGAGCACCATGTAGAGCCACGGCCTCTGAAACCATCACCACTGAGAGGACCGCACATACACGTGCCCAGCATCAATGTTCTGCGCCGCTGAGTCAGAGACACAGTGGTGGAAGGGGTGAGCAAGAAAAAGGAGGTGAAAACAAGATTTCCACACTCCCCTCTCCCACTTCGGGCACACAGAGCTCAGAACAGAAGAGTGCTGGAGCCACAGGACAGGACAGCCAAGGAGGGTCCATTTACCGCTTGGCTTACTTATTTATTTGGTTTTATCCTTATCCAAGGACATTTTTTCATTGCTTTGGGGGAGAGATGACGGAAGAGAAAAATGCATCGATTGGTTGCCTTGCATATACGCCTGGACCAGGAATTAAACCTGCAAACTTTCTGTTACGGTCAAGCTCCAACCAACTGAACCACAACGGCCAAGGCTACAGTCTGGCTTCTAAGATTGAAACCAAGCTTGGGTTCAAAACAAGGGCAAGAAAAGAGAGATGTATTTCCCTGGCCTCAGACAAGCACCCAGCCAGGCACAGTGAGCCCAAGGTTCCTGTCTTGGTAACAGAGCTGGGGGTCAAGCTGAGAAGGAGCAATGGCCAAATGACCAAGAGCCCTAGTGCTCCCAAGTACACTGTTGGGGAAGAAGTTTTACATTCAGACAGCTCCTGGCAGAAACAAAGGCTGGCCTGTCTGTCCCTGCTTCCCCAGGGAAAACAGCATGGCCATTAACCCTGTCACTCCAGTAGCTGAGACACCTGATGCTGGAATTGCAACAGCATTGCTAAAGTCGCCCAAGAAAGCCAAACCATGGCGCATAAACCCAGTGATTTCTTGTTGAGGGGAAGGGGGCCCCCAAGACAAAGCAACCAAGCCTGTGTGCTCCAAAAAAAATAAAAAGGTAAATGAAGATCAGCTTAGTGCCTCACTGTTTTCTCCTTCACCAAGCCTCCCTAGTGCTGGCTTTTAATTTATGGCAGGCAGTACTAAAGAGACTGCCTATAGATTTAACACTGGCATTTCCTTCATGCAGTAATCCTGTGAATCCCATTTGCTGTAAATTTCTACAGAGTGACATAAAAATGACCTTTCTTTATTAGTGAGCACATATAACGAACTGTCTTTTTTCCAGCACTTGGGAATGGCTTGAATAAGCCACACGGTTTTTGGACATGCCCCTCCCCGACTCAAACTCACCTCATCAGACCTGTGTCCAGGAAGAATGACACAGCTATAGAGGTGGCATTACAAACCGTCTCACTATCCATTGTTCTAGCAAGTGCCAATGGAGAACAGCTCGTGGTTTTTCCCACGCAACCAGCTCAGACTATCATCTGATACAAGGAGAGGTTTTGTGACTCAATATGCCAACTTCAGCAGGGTTAGTTTTTTTTCTGTTGCTTTGCAAAGAGCCTGTAGTGGTCATGTATATAGTAAGGTATAAATCAAAGAAATACGTATTCTCTAGCACCCAATGAAAGGTTTTTGAGATGAAGAAAGGCAAGGAGAGGAGAGGAATCAGATATTTTAGAAGTAGACATTTACCCAGTGAAACCCTTCTATTTTGCAGTGAGAAGCCAGGATATTTTTTTTTCCTCAGGGATAAGTCTTGTCCATGCTGCTCCATTGTTGTCATCATTTCCACCGAGGCCTGGCTCCCACTGCGTCTCCCTGCCTACCAGCCCAGCAGCACCACCTGTGGAGGACAAATCATGGTTTCCTAAAGATCTTCATGTCCCATTTCCCAAAAACCGTGACTCTGTGCACAACACATGGCGAAGGAGAATCAAGTTGGCAGATGGAATTAAGGTCATTAACCAGCTGACCTCAAAATGGGGAGATTATCCTGGATTATCCAGGCTGGCCAGTGTAGTCACAGATACAAAAGAGGTGGCAGCAGAGTCCATGTCGGAGTGAGATGATGTGGCTTCACCAGCCATTGCTGGCTTTAAAGATGGAGGAAGGGAGCCAGCAGCCACAGAATGTGGTTGCTATGACTAAGGAAGGAAGCGGCATCTGCTGTTGCTGATTCATAGGTCCCCCCTGTCCTTGATCGGCCGTCAGCTCTCATCACATCTGGTTTCCTGGCTGGACTGTGACCAACACAGGTTCCATAAAAACAGGCTGGTGTTTAATCAAAAAAGCACAAATGCTAAGAGAGAAAAAAATGGCACCTAATAAGATAGTTACCTCTACCACATAGACACCACAATATCTAAATATAACTTTGAAATGTCTCCATCAGAAAAATCTTTTCCAATTAAAGAATCTACATCCATACATTAAATGTAAAAGAGTTAAATGTTGTATGTTTGGCAAAGAAGAAAGTAAATATGGGAATGAAGAACTTAGTCTAAAGAATTTTCTTCCTAAAATTGAAAGCTCACACATTTTAGTTTAGCATCCTGCCAGATCTGCCCAAACCTGTTCTGGATAACCAGTGCCATCCGAAGCATGCCGCACAAGTTTTAGCCACAGTGGTTTTCCCTATCAGGATTCTATAGGAATATTAAGAATGTGATCTTCCTGCCATTTGGACAAAGGTAATATTATGCATCATTGTTAGTTACTTTTGTAAGAGGCTTATGTTTTCTAAAAAGAAAGGTTCTCTTTTTTATTTAAAAATATTTTTAATCATTTTACTGTTTTTTAAATGGAGTCAGTTTGCATAGTTAATAAAAACTAAAGTGTTGTCCCCTGGGTAGTATCTGCCAGCTTATACAGCATTTTGGTTTATAAAAGGCTTGTATAACTCAGTTTCTATTTGAAGTTTGTTTAGAGATATTAGGTTGTTTGAAAAAAGAAAAGTCACCAATTTTAATGAAAGTGTCCACCTAGGAGGGAAAAGGCTTCTTCTTCATTCCTTGTCACATGAGCTCTTGAGGTACACGAGCGTTTCAGGGCCCACACTCCCTGGCTCAACAGATAGTGTAACAGTTTCCTATTGTTATAACAAGTTCCCACAAACTTAATGACTTACTTAAAGCAACATAAATTTATTCTTACAGTTCTGAAGGTCAGAAGAGCAAAATGAGCCTTACGGGTCTAAAATCCAGGTGTCAGCAGAACTGGTTATTTTTGGAGGCCTCGTGAGAGAATCTGTTCCTTCTCCCTGTAACCTTCTAGAGGCTGCTGACATTCCTTGGCTCACAGCCACATCACTCCAGTCTCTGCTTCACATGGCCTTTTCCTCCGTCTCTGACTCTTCCTACGTCCCTCTTATAAGGACCCTTGTGATTGCATCAGGGCCACTAGAATAATCCCAGATAATCTCCCGTGTCAAGATCCTTAACTTAATTAAGTCTGAAAAGTCCCTTTTGCCAAACAAGGTCACACTCATAGGTTCTGGAGATTAGGATATATTTAGAATATATACTAGAATAGATTTGGGGGGTCATTATTTAGCCTTCCACAGTCCACTCCCTGGCCCCGAAAGATTCACCTACATCTCACATATAAATGATATTCACCCCATCCTAAGACCTCCAAAGGTCTTAAGCCATTTCCACCTGAAGTCCCAAATCTCACTCAAGTCTCATCAGTTTAGAAGTCCCTAATCTCATCTAAACCATTCAGATCAGCTATAGGTGAGTCTCTGCATATAATCCGTCCAGTAGCAAAATTCTTTCTGTCTGTGAGTCACGAAATTAGAGAACAAGAATATCTTCCACAAAAATAATGGTGAGACATGCATAGGGTAAGAGTTATAGACCTTGCCATTAAAACAAAAAAATGAAAACAAGAGGAATCTCCGGTCCCAACCAGCGTCTAAACACAACCAGGCAAACTCTGTAATAGAGAACCTAGAAATGATTCTCTGTGGCTCCTGGCCTCCTGACCCCCAGATCCATCCAACAAGTCATCATTTTGCTTGAATGGTAGCACACGTGAGCAGCTGGGGACTCTGGTCAGCCTGTCTTCTGCCTGGGGAACTTTGGGAGCTCACTAGTCTTCACTCCTTTTGTGTTTTCTCTGTCTTGTTTAGTCCAAGCTAGTAGTATTTCTACTATCGAGAGTATTCTTAAAACCTGGTAGGTTATTACTCATCCTGCCACAGATAGCATGGACAGAATAATTAATGAAAGGAAGTGAACGTGACTTCTGGAGGATGGACTAAGCTATCTAGTTTATAAAGCACCATGTACACAGAATGTCATCATTCAAAGTTCTGAGCTGTGGGTTTCTGGCATGTCGGGTCTTTAAATCTCAAGTTATACATTAGAACAAGGTGTTATCTGAAAAGACCTGTCAACCATATGAGATATATGCTAAAAAGGTAGGTCCATGCTGCCCGGAGATTGCTGATGACTATCAGAGAATAACCAGAACAAAAGGGTGGTACTCCAAGTACAGCAGAGGCTATTGGTGAGAACTTCTCCATAGGAAGCCAAACTAGCATTAGGATAGTAAATGAAGCCATAGAACCTGCTTCCTGAGAGATTCCTAAGAGCTTCTTTTGAAAGAATTGGTTTTAAGAAATCATTTCCTGAGTTGGAGTCCCCATTGCTGTCAGGTTGGACACTGTAAAGGTAAAGATCAAACCATCATTTTTCCTTTCCATCCACTGGCCCAGCAATGGGAAAAAATAAGCCAGGGAGAGACTCAAACATGCGTGAGGCCAGCAGAGCACCACACAGGTCTGGTCTGGCAGACATGGCTGAAGGGCCACATTGTGTGATTATATATGTCATGGGACCTACAGTGCCACGTTTTGGCTAACACCAAAATCAGATTGACTTCCTTCCGTAAGAATTTATCTGATATTTTGATAAACCCTTTGTTACATGGGGTACAAATTAGAAACAAACAGAGTGAGTCATCTAGCCTGCCTTTTCCCCTCTGATTTCCGCAATTCCAATCTAGTTACAGAACTGTATTAACTTATAATGAAAAATAGACCCATTGGCAATTATGAAAGCGTGAACTTGAGCCACATTGAGATATCATGTTAAACCCACTAGACTGGCAAAAGACCATACCAAGTATTGATCAGAGGGGGAGGGAAGCCATTGTAAGTTAATTCAACTACTTTGAAAAATAATTTGGAAAAATTAAAAAGTGATACCATACAACCCAACAATCCCATTCCTAGGAAGATACTATAAGTGAACCCTTGCACATGGACCCTTTTAAACATGTTTAAGAACAGCAAACAAGCCAATAAGTATCTGTTGACAGGAAAAATTGATCATCGTATTGCTATGTAGTCACACAATGAAATACTGGACAGCAGTGGATGTGAAGAAGCTATGGCTGCGTGCTTCAACATGGATGAATCTTAGGGGCTTACTATTGAGTGAAATTAGTGACTCAGAAAAATACATGCAAGAGGGGGCCCCCCAAAAGCATTTATTTATAAAAAATTGTTTGCTTATTTTTACATGTTTGAACTTCAGTCACCTTCAAAGTACTCTTCATTTGATGCAATACACCTATTGAGATGTTTTTCCACTATTCAAAACAGTTTTTGAACTCATCAGTTTTTATGCTTTTTAGTGCTTCTGCCATTTTTTGTTTTACCTCTTCCACATTGGCAAAATGTTTTCCTTTAAGGACTTTTTTCATCTGAGGAACCAAAAAAAGTGTCACTTTGGGTGAGATCCGGTAAATACAGAGGGTGGGGCCCAGGAGTCACGCCATTTTTAGTCAAAAACTGCTGAACATCAGCAGGGTGTTGCCAGGTGCACTTGAAAATCACCCATCATGAAATGGGCAAACACATTGAAAGAGTCTTCAAAAAAATTCAGTGAAGCCGAATGCAGCCTCTCCCAACAATGCCAGTCAGTCCGCTGATACAGGTCGGTTCTTAGAACACTCACCTCGCTGGGGAAACCTGTCCTACAAGGGGCCTGCCCTCCAGAAGATAATTCCAGGTTTTGGGGCTCCTTCCTTATACATATAGTTTGATACCATTTTATAAAGTTTAAATCAAGAAACACATTACAGAGTGCTAACAAGTATAATAGTTACAAAGAAAAGAAAGATAATGAAAGATAATGAAAAGAAAGATAATGAAAGAAAAGAAAGATAAACTTTCTGTTGGTATGCATCAACCAAAAGGAAAGGATAGTAAGGGGAGGGCTGCAGGGACGTCAAGGGTTTTAGGGATGTCTATTTCTTCAGTCAATGGTGAGTTGATGAGGGCTCATTTTATTATTAAGATTAATAATTTTTATATATTACATATCTTTAAGTATAACCAAGAATTGAGATAAAATTTTTAAAATTCCCACTGTCCTTTTAAAATTAGGCTATGGGAGAGCCCCTTTCTGTCTCACCACTGGATAAAAGTGCGAACAAGCCTCATGACTTTGCTAGTCATTCCTACGTAATAGAAATTCCTACAGCCATCTCACATGACTCAAATCAGAAATCTGAGTGTCTTCGGTCTTCCCTCAGTGCTGAGATCTGTTTCTCACTTCCTCCAACTAGGAGGAAGGCACACTCCTTGAGATCAGCTTCTCCTCTCTACACTCACCTCTACTGACACCCCCACAGCTTCTACCAAATTCTCCTCTGAGTTAGAACATGAGGAGGGAGGTGGGGAAAGGAAACAGAATGTTCTAATTTGACCACTGAGATCATAAGCTGGCTTTGAGCAATCTGGGCATGGCAAATTCTAGAGCAGACTCCTTCATGGGTCGTCTTGGGGATTCCTGTAAGAACCCAGCTGTGACACCCCTGTGGCAGGCCGTGCACTTCACTCTTTCAGCTAAGGCCTCCATTGGCCCCTTGTTCTCAGTAGCCCACTGCACACAGATGCTTTGTGGGCATGCCATTGCTCCTCCAGGACCTAGGGATGTTCCAAACAGGCTCTCTGTCACCTGTACAGTCCACATCTCCTTTGCAGAGAACACTTGTGTGCCCTTGGTCCTAACAGTTGGAGAGCAACTCCACCCCACTGTCCTTGTTCTGTCCCAGAGCAGCTCTCTGGCCCAACTGTTCTCCTCTGGATTTCTGGGGTTGGAGAGTGGAGGTATGTAAGTACATGGAAGTTTCTTGCCCTGAGCCTGGGGACTGATACCCTGCACCCACCCTCCCTCTAACCCTCTGTCTAGGAGACAGGTAGGATGAAGAAATCACAGAATAGCTTTCACCAAGGAAATCAAGTTCAAAACTTCCTCCAAATGTCTCATCTCTCTTTTAAATGTATGATTTGGTGAGGAACCTGAGTTATGTAAGTGTTTCTTGGTTATTTCCTTAAAAATACTTTAGCTCTAGCTGGCATGGCTCAGTGGATTCAGTGCAGGCCTGCAAACCAAAGGGCCATGGGTTCTATTCCCAGTCCGGGCACATGCCTGGATTTGTGGGCCAGGTCCCCAGTTGGGCACGCAAGAGGCAGCCACATGTTCCTCTCCCTCTCTTTCCCCCTTCCTTCCCCTCTCCCTAAAAATAAATAAATAAATGATTTTTTATAAAGTTATACCTTATGTGTCTGTTTCTCAACTCACTTTGATGTTTGTTATTTTTATATATTCATGTCTTAGGCAAATATTCTAATTTAATATATTTTGACCAGTGTTATCAATATTGCACTTCTCACGCTGGGAAGGAACAACCTTGTGATAGATATGAAACCCACCTGCCTTCATTTGCTTTTCACTCTCAGACCTGGTTTCATTGGGGTCAGCATGTTGGGCCCATGGCTGGTTCTGTCCTTTTCAGCCCTCTGCCTTGGGTGATTCTCTTGACTAGCATCATATAGCACAGCAACTATGACAAGCACACAGCGACTTTAAACTTCATTTCTGAAATGGGCATATGCAATCTACTTCACTATGATAAGCATTAGATTCATATAGAAGTGAAAGCAGCACACAAATACTATTTGTTTTTACTATATGATTACAGCACTCTCTGGACAACCTCGGAGGTTATATTCCCAGCCAAAACCATGGCAGGCAGGGTCAAGTTCTCTTAGAAAAAAATGGACGTGGGAGGAAAATACAGTATCATTAAAAGGACACAAGAATTAAAAGTTCTAAAGGGGATTTGCTTAAAAAATTAATAGGTATAATTTGTTTAAAGATTTTATTTATTTATTTATAGAGACAGGGAAAGGGAAAGAGAGAGGGTGAGAAACATCAATGTGTGGTTGTCTCTCACACAGCTCCTACTGGGGACCTGGCCTGCAACCAAGGCATGTTTCTTGACTTGGAATTGAACCAAAGACCCTGAGCTATACCAGCCAGGGCAGATATGATATTTTAATAATATTTACCTGGCTGGTGTAGCTCAGTGGATCGAGTGCAGTCTGAGAACCAAAGTGTCACAGGTTTGATTCCCAGTCAGGGCACATGCCTGGGTTGCAGGCCACGGCCCCCAGCAACCGCACATTGATGTTTTTCTTTTTTTTTTTTTTTTTTTTTTTTTTTAATGTATTTTATGGATTATGCTATTACATTTGTCCCATTTCCCCCCTTCTCTCCCCTCCACCCTGTACCCCCCTCCCACCCACATTTCCCCCTTTAGTTCATGTCCATGTGTCATACTTATGAGTTCTTTAGTTTCTACATTTCCCATACTATTCTTGCCCTCCCCCTATCTATTTTCAACCTACATTCTATGCTACTTATTCTCTATACCTTTTCCCCCTCTCTCCTCCTCCTACCCCCCTGCTGCTAACCCTCCATGTGCCCTCCATTTCTGTGGTTCTGTTCCTGTTCTAATTGTTTACTTAGTTTCTTTTGGTTTTGCTTTAGGTGTGGTTGTTAATATTTGTGAGTTTGCTGTCCTTTTACTATACATGTCTTTTCTTTATCTTCTTTTCTTAGATAAGTCCCTTTAGCATTTCATAAAATAAGGGCTTGGTGATGCTGAACTCCTTTAACTTGACCTTATCTGAGAAGCACTTTATCTGCCCTTCCATTCTAAATGAGAGCTTTGCTGGATAGAGCAATCTGGGATGTAGGTCCTTGTCTTTCATGACTTGGAATATTTCTTTCCAGCCCCTTCTTGCCTGTAAGGCCTCTTTGGAGAAATCAGCTGACAGTCTGATGGGAACTCCTTTGTAGGTGACTGTCCCCTTACCTCTTGCTGCTTCTAGGATTCTCTCCTTCATTTTTACCTTGGCTAATGTAATTATGATGTGCCTTGGTGTGTTTCTTCTTGGGTCCAACTTCTTTGGGGTTCTCTGAGCTTCTTGGATTTCTTGGAAGACTGTTCCCTTTGCCAGATTGGGGAAGTTCTCCTTTATTATTTGTTCAAATACGTGCTCAATCTGTTGCTTTTCCCCTTCTGATTCTGGTACCCCTATAATTCGGATATTGGAACATTTAAAGGTGTCTTGGATGCTCTTAATCTTTTCCTCAATTTTTTGAATTCTTATTTCATCCTGCTTTCCTGCTTGGTTGATTCTATCTTCCTTCTGGTCCACTGTATTGTTTTGAGACTCAGATTCCTTCCTTTCACTATTGGCTCTCCTCCGCGTGTCTTCCTGCATCTGTTTTATGGTAATCTGCATTCTTTCATCTAAATTTCGTCCAAAATCAACCAGTTCCGTGAGCTTTCTGATCACCAGTGTTTTGAACTGCGCATCTGATAGACTGGCTAATTCTTGGTCGCTCAACAGGATGAGTCCTGGGGGACTGATCTGCTCTGTTGAAAACATGGTTTTTTTTCCCCCCTGTCTCTCCTTTTTTTTTTCCGGTCTGGTTGCTCTTGTTACGGTGGGGGGCAGAGCCTTAGGTGCTCACCAGGGCTGGGCACCCCAGTCGCTAGATTGTGACGTTATATGTGGGGGCGGGGCGGGAGAAAACAATGGCGGTAGTTCCGTTCCCCTGGACTCAGACCCTTGTCTGGGCTTCTGGGCCGCGACTTCTGCCCTGGTCCACAATCGCTGCCCCTCTGGGTCTGCCAGCCGCAGCTTGTGTACTCAGGGATCACCGCTGCCTTCTTACGCACCGGATGGCTTTTGCGCCGATTTCGCGCCAAACCTTCCCCCGACCTCCGTGCGCCGCCGACCCGAGCCAGCCCCAGGCCCGCCCGGCTCGTCTTCTCCTACCAGTCCGGATGAATGCGTCTACTTCAACTTCTTGGCTGCCCGACTTCCATTCAGATAAATCCTCTGCCGGATCTGGGTGTTATTCTGATAGTGAATTATTGTTGTAAATTATTGGTTTTCTAATCTTGGTTGTACGAGGAGATACGGTGCGTCCACCTATTCCTCCATCTTGCCGGAAGTCCAGTTTCACATTGATGTTTTTCTCTCTCTCTCTTTCTCCCTCCCTTCCCTCTCTAAAAATAAGTAAATAAAATCTTCTTTAAAATATATTTAAAAATATTAACTTGAAAAATGCAACCTTTTCCTGAATAATTTTCTTTAGCTGTTCAAGAAATAGTATTTTTGATTATGATCTAGAATACAGTTCCTAGATAAAATACAGAATGCCCAGTTAAATTTGAATTTTAGATCAGTTATGAATATTTTTTAGTATAAGTATATCCCTTGCAATATTTGGGACATACTTGTGCAAAAAATTATTCATTGTTTACCTGAAGTCAAATTCAACTGGGTATCTTGTATTTTTATATGCTAAATCTGGCAACTTTAGTTTAGGGAGGAAGTTTCTTTCACAGATTTTAAGTTATGCAAATTATCTCCTTCAAGTTCTCAAGTCAGCCTTTGCTAGCTTGGGATGTCATGCATTTTATTCTTACATTCGCCTTTGTTTCATTTTAAAAAACTTCAGTAAACTATACAATCTCCTGGCCTTTCCACACATACTATGTCGTCAGAAGTATTTTCTCCTTATATCTAGTTTTCTACCTATCAACTACTGAGAAAGTGTTATATGTTTGTTTAATAAATAGTCCTAGAGCACTGGGGATGCAATGATAAGTGGGAAGAGACACAGTTCCTATCCCATGAAGATTAGGGTCTAGGGAAGGAAACAAATGGTAACCAATGAGCACTACCCCACAGACCTGCCGCCATGATTTTTGAGAGGGGAAAAGCAATAATTATTGTTGTACTATTTTGTTAAAGACCTCTGACTAAACCACACATATTTATTAAAAGGCTATGGATTTTTAAATTATATTACACAGATACAAAAAAACAATGTCTTGTCAGAACCACAGTTGACAAAACTATGGCTGCCAAGGGACTGCTTTCTTCCAACCAGCTGCATCATTTTCCTTATTTTCCAGGGTCTGAATCATGTCACTCTTCAATCCCTTTTGACCCTTTGTTAATATGGGAGCTCTGATGGACTTTTCCATTCCATTAATTTCCTTTCCTGGCACTTACTAACATACCTATTTTTCACTATTATATGAAAGCAAGATACCTATAATTTTCTTCTCTAAAATATCTTATAACATGTTTTCATTCCCATTCTGATAAATTGAGACCTTCTAAAATACTTTAATGCTTCACCTATATCACCAGCCTCTGGCCCCTATCCCAATAATGAGGTTTGTGGAGACAGTTTCATATCTGTAGATCATTATTAGTATTTCTCTGCAGTTCACCTTTTATTTCCAGAAACTTTTATGAGCTTGTACATTACATATCCAAGGCAATGTTTGATTCTTCACTTACATTTAAATTTTACACATGTAGCAGTCAAGATGAAGGTATAGGTAAACATGCCTTGCCTTTGCATACAACTATAGCAAAAAACACAACTAGACTACAAACCAAATTTCACCCAGAACTGTCAGAAAATTGAGCTGTGTGAGAGTCCAATAACCAAAGATTTAAAGAAGCCATATTCATCCAGATTGGTAGGAGACTTGGAGAGGCACTGAGAGGCTTGGAAACCCTGAGTGGAGCAGAGAGGCATGGAGAGGGGAATGGGCAGTCACACATCCACATGTGGTGGATAAAAAATGGGAGGGATACCTCAGGAGTGAGGGATGTCAGCCCCAGACCAAACCACCCAGCCCAGGGTCACAGCACCAAGAAGATAAGTCTCCATAACTTCTGGCTGTAAAAACCAGTGGGGGTTGGGTTGACAGAAGAAACTGTGTCCTCTTAAAAAGCCCACAATGGACTTAGGAGTCACAAAGACCCACCCCCTCTGAGATTCAGCACCAGAGCAAGAGCTGGAAGGGCATCAGTGGTATATGGAGAGAAAGTAAAGTGTGAGTGCGGAGATAGTTTCCTTCTGGGCAAAACTCCAGAGGCCAGGAAGCAGCATTGCAAACCCTCCCCCACACAGAGCAATGGAAAAGTGACATGGGTAGCCCTGCCCTGGCAATTACCTAAGGCACTGTCCCATACAACTTAACAGGTATGCTAAGATAGGAAGTCAGAGCAGCTCTACCTGATACACAGAAACACACAGGGAGGCTGCCAAAAATGAGGAGACAAAGAAATATGGCCCAAATGAAAGAACAAAAAACTCCAGAAAAAGAACTAAATGAAATGGAGATAAGCAACCTATCAGACACACAGTTCAAAACACTGGTTATCTGGAAGCTCCAGGAACTCACTGGATACTTCAACAGCATAAAAAAACACCCAGGCAGAAATGAAGGTTGCATTAAATGAAATAAAGAAAAATATAGAGGGAATCAACAGTGGAGGGGATGAACCTGAGAATCAAATCAACGATTTGGAACACAAAAAAGGAAAAAGGATTCAATCAGAACATCAAGAAGAAAAAAGAATTTAAAAAAGAGTGATGGGGGATAAACTTAGGAACCTCTGGGGCATCTTTAAATGTATCAATGTCTGAATCATAGGCGTGCCAGAAGGAGATGAGGAAGAGCAAGAAATTTAAAACTTATTTGAAAAAATAATGAAAGAAATTTTTCCTAATTTGGTGAAGCAAATAGACAAACAAGTCCAGGAAGCACAGAGGGTACCAAACAAGTTGGATGCAAAGAGGACTACACCAAGAGACATCATAATTAAAATGCCAAAAGTTAAAGATAAAGAGACAATCTTAAAAGCAGCAAGAGAAAAGCAGAGAGTTACCTACAAAGGAGTTCCCATAAGATTGTCAGCTGATTTCTCAAAAGAAACTTTATAGGCTAGAAGGACTGGCAAGAAGTATTCAAAGTGATGAAAAACAAGGCCTTACAACCTAGATTACTCTATCCAGAAAAGCTATCATTTAGAATTGAAGGGCAGATAAAGTGCTTCCCAGACAAGGTAAAACCAAAGGAGTTCATCATCACCAAGCCATTATTATATGAAATGCTAAAGGGAATTACCGTATTTTGTGGTATGTAATGCACACTATTTTGCCCAAATTTTTGAGGGAAAAATAAGGATGTGCATTATACATAGGTAGTACTAATTCCATATCTCTGTAAATGTTTTTAATTCTTTTACTTATGCTTATGTGTTAAAAGTGTAACCCTAGAAAGCAATAACAATATCCATACACAAAATGATACCCTTTATAATACAAAAATAGGTATCAAATATAAATAAATATTCAAATTGAAAAATTAAGATGAAAGATTTTTTCCTGAAAGTTTGGGCCAAAAATGTGGGTGCACATCACACATGGCAAAATATGGGCATATAAGAAAAAGAGAAGATCAAAACAATGAACATAAAAATGGCAATAAATTCACAACTATCAATAATTGAGTCCAAATATCAAACTAAGTAAACAAGCAGAACAGGAACAGAATCATAGATATGAAGATCATTTGAAGGGTTATCAGTTGGGAGGGGGAAGGGAGAAAATGGGAAGAAAGATGCAGGGATTAAGAAGCACAAATTGGTAGGTACGAAGTAGACAGGGGGGTGATAAGAACAGTATAGGTAATAGAGTAGCCAAAGAACTTATATGCATGACCTGTGAGCCTGAACTGAGGGGGGTTGCTGGAGGGAATGGAAGTACTGTGTGGAGGGGATCAAAGGGGAAAAACTGGGACAACTATAAGAACAAATCAATAAAATACACTTTATAAAATTTTACATGCGTAAATATAGCTCAGCACTCTCTCCATTTCTTATTTTTCTGACTTGTTTTCTCAACCTCAGCACTGTTGACATTTTGAGCAAGACAATTCTTTGTTGGGAGCAGGAGGTGGCTGTTCTGTGCATTGAAGGATGTTTAGTAACATCTCTGGCCTCCACACCTTAGATACCAGCAGCAGAACTCTTACCTTCCCCAGGCACGACAACCAAAAATGTCTCCAGATATTGTCAAATTCCAGGGAAGAGGGAGAGGGGGACAAAAATCTTCCCTATTTGAGAACTGCAGCCCACCTTAAAGTCTGTATTTTTTTCACTTGATGTTGGTTTTCTTCATGTGGAGTCTATTATAGGGTGAGCAGTTGTCCCAGTTTGTGTGAGACTGAGGAGTTTCCTAGGAGATGGAATCTGAGTGCTAAGATGGACAAAGTTCTGGACAGACCTATACAAATTAGTCATTGTACTGGGTGATACAGTCTTAAATTCTTGCAAATCCACTAATGTCTTTCTTTCATTTTGTCAGATAAATATTGTCTTGGTTAGGTACTGAATTCTTGGTGTTACTTCTCTCTGCTCAGTATGCATGTTATTGCTTCATTTTCTAGCATAAAGTGGGGGTGGGAAAAAAATCTGAGCCTCATCTGACTGTGTCTCCTTTCTTAGTACTTTGTTTTTCTTAGTGGGAAACTTGTCAGATTTTCTCTTCAACCTTACAGAGCAAGAATTTTACCAAAATGTACAAAATATACACCTTTATTTTTATTCCCATCAGGCTTGCATAGAATTCATTTAATTTTTCTCAAACTTCAGATTCATGTTTCTTCAGCTCAGGAAAATTTTCTACTATTATGTGTTTAATTATTTTCTCCCCTCCATCTTTATTTATTTCTTTTTCTTTTTTAAAATAATTCTTTTAGTTCACATGTCAGGTCTCATAGGTCTATGTACTTTGAATCTGTAATCTTTGTCTTTACTAATTCTAACTCTTAGTAATTTTGCTCTGTGTTTTGAGACATTTCTTCCACTCTTTGCTTCTCAACAATGACTATTTTTTCTCCCTCAATTTTCCTACTAGTTCTTTAATGTTAAATATCATCATGGGTTTTTTCATCTCAGAAACTCTTTTTGGTTTGAATCAAAAAGAGTTTGATTGAAACTCTTCTTGAATCTCCCTTAGGCTTCTATGTTTGTTCAAGTTGGTGCTTATTCAACAGGAGCCCAACATTTCAAGACCGCCCGTGTGCCTTGGGGAGCAGGGAGACTGTGTCACGTATTCTTCCCTAATCCAGCCACTCCCTCCCTGCTGTTTATTTTACCTTCATTTACTCCTTTTCTAATGGCTTTCCTTTCTTTACATAGATTCAAGTTTCTGACTTGTATCATTTCCCTTCTTTCTAAAAAACTTATTTTAACATTTCTTATAAGGCATGTCTACTGTTAACAAATGTCCTCAATTTTTTATTAAGAAAGTCTTTGTTTCTCCTTCACTTCTGAAAGATATATCATTGGACACAAAGCTCTAAGTCAATAGGTTTTGTCTTTCAACGCTTTAAATATTTCACTCCACTCTCACTTGCATGGCTTCTGAACAGAAGACTGATGAAATTCTTATCCCTGCTCCTCCGTAGGTAAGGAATTTCCCTTTCCCCTACCCCTGGGCTTCTTTGAAAACTTTTGTCTGTCTTTGTCTGTAATTTGAATATAGGATCAGGTGTTAAGTTTGGGGAAATTTTTTCTGCTTAATGCTCTCTGAGCTTTGTGGCTCTGTGGTTTGGCGTTTCTCATTAATTTGAGGAAATTCTGTCATTATTGCTTCAAATATTTCTTCTGTTCCTCTCTCGTTCTTCTTTTCCAGTATTCCTATTATGTGTACATAACAACTTTTGTAATTGTCCCATGGTGCTTGCATATTCTGTTCTTTTTCATTCTCTTTTCTCTCTACGTTTTCTTGAAGTTTCTACTGACATTCCTTCAAGTTCATCGATTCTGTCCTCAGCCACATCCAGTCTATTCACAAACTCTCAAAAGCATTCTTTATTTTTGTTAAAGTGTTTTGTGATCATTAGATTTCTTTTTGGTTCTTAGAGATTTCATCTCTCTCACATCATTCATCTGTTCTTGCATGTTGTCCACACTTCTTAAATTAGAGCCCTTCGTCTATTCATCACGGTTGTTTTAAATTCTCAGTTGGATAATTCCAACATTTCTGACATATCTGAGTCCGGTTCTTGTGGTTGCTCTGTCTCTTCAAACTGTGCTTTTTGTCTTTTAGAGTGCTTTGTAATTTTGGGTGGAAAGCCAGGTACAATGTACTGGGTAAAAGAGAACCGGTACTGGTTCCCATAAAGGTTTCTGCTCCTGGGCCTCTGCTCCAAGAAATTGTGATTCTCTGTACCTCCCTGTTCATCTTTCCAATTTGGGAGGCAGCTGTTTGCCCTGTGACCTCAATGCTCTGATGGACCTAATATGATTGTTGATTTTAAGTTTGTTAACTTTTTTTTCTTTTCTTGCTTAAGGATAGGAGTGATTTCTTCTAAGCTTTTCACCTGCCAGGCTGGAAACCAAAATTCCTCACTTCTGCTTTCATCAAGAACAACACTCCCATCTCCGTAGACTGAAACACAATTTTTCCCCCTCACCGGGCTCTTTCCACTAACTCCAGGCTCTTGGCAAGCCACAGGGGGAGAAATCCTGCACCAACCCTCTCCAACAGAATGGCCAGAGGTGGGCGTGGCCTCTCACCCTCTAGCCTGGCATGCTAGCTGGCCTCAGCAGGCTCAGGAGCGGGGTGTGCATTGGAAGGAAGCCCAGTCACACTCAAGTTGCCATATTCCCAGAACTCTCTTTACTCCACCTGTACCTAGTTAGTTGCCAAATCAAAAGTAGATTCTGCCTCTTCCCTTTATTTTCCTGCTGCCATCAGCTTGGCCCAGGTCCCCACTCCTTCTGCGCTCTCTTCCTCACAGGGCATTCTACCAGCTTCCTCTCTGCAGGTCCCTTCCCAAACCAGCCCAGTTCAGGCCTCACTATCAGGGAAGCACAACTTGGATCATTTCACTGCCCCCTCAGAAACTGTCAGTGTCTTCCCAGTGCTTTCTGGATGAAACGCAACATGCCCCATCCTGACATTTAGGACCAATCTACACTTCTAATCCTAACTGTCATTGATCCCCTACAAACAGCCTACTCTCGGCCAAATTTAAATTGTAGACATTTTCCCAACACCTGGCATTTCTTATTCTGTGCCCTTGCCTTATCATTTCAACTCTTCCCACCTAAAATCCTTTTTTAGTTTGCCAAATTCTTACCCATTCTTCAGACACCACCTCCCTCATAAACCCTACCCTCCTCCTCACAACCAAGAAATCTTTTCACTTTCACTCTCCTTTGTGAACCCCCAGGCCACTTCCACCTTCAGCCTTTAACACCTCTCTCAGCACAGTGGCACTGTACTTTGGGCACTTGGCTTTTCCAGTCCCTCGGGGACAGAGTCTGTGCTGTGCTAATCTCCATATCTTCCCACAATATCCAGCGCAATACTTTGCATACAGTAGTTGTTCAACGAATATACCTTTAATTGAAACCATTTGGTATTTTAAAAAGCAGTCCATGGTGTTCAGCACATTCATTATGGTTTTGATGTATTAAACGAAACAGTTTATAGTATATCTTTGATATTCACAAGGGAAAGAAGGACTGGAGACCTTGAAGAATCCCAAACACTGGAATTCAGAAATGTTCATATATGCTCTTAACTCCTCCCTCACTGTGTTTCTGTCAATAACTATGTATTTCCCAACTCTCCACTTGTTAAGTACATTGTCTGTCTGTATTTAATTGTTTCTCTTAATGAAGTAAGAGTTTTCTCAAAGGACCAAAGTTTTAATCGCTTGATGAACGTTACTACACACATGTTGTGAGTACACGGCCAGGAGGGGTATTTGTGCCCCATGCACCGTGTAGTATGTGCCATTTGTTTTTTTATTTCTCCAAATGACAAATTACTATAAATTATGGAACTTAACCCATTTTTATTTGTTTTGTTTGTGATAAATAGTGACCACAGCTGTTAAATGGTTTATTTTTGTTATTACATTGTTATTCCTAAGAAATTATTAAGAAGAATATTCCAATTACCTGCTACTTGCCATAGATAGAATTTTGTGCCAGCAGTAACTCTGAGTTAGCAATGTTGCTCCCCAGCCTCCATCCATCTTTCCCTTCACCTCACTGAAACCTCACAGCTGCAATGATAACCAACATCAACACTCTTAGCCACCAGAGTACGGCAAACTTTTTCTATTGACATTCTATTGTGGTAAAATACACCTGACATAAAATTTACCAGCGCTGACATTTAGTGCCTTCCAATGTTGTACAGCCATCACCACTATGTGGTCCCAGAGCTATTGACTTTTTTTTCTTTTCCTAATGGCATTATGTTAAAAATAAATTAGGACTAAAATAAACAAACAATAACTATTTTCTACAATGTAAGCAGCTATTGATTTTGCAGAACTGGATATCTTAAATATCTTAGATTCACTAGCTTTTGTCCAAATAAATAGCCCAAAGGAGAGAATCGTGGTTTGTTCTCTCCACTGGTCTGTGCTGAAGCATTTTGGAAGTTATGTATAACTGAGGTTCGTTTGCCTTGGGAGGGCCAGGCAGGACGTGGTTTCCAGCTCCTGGCAGTAGGCTCCTGGACTGTAACAAACCTGAACGAGGCACGGGGGACCCAAGACCTTGGCACATTTTCACCTAAGCCAAGTCACACCATTAAACCTCGGTTAGGAAATATCAATAACTTCCGAAAAGTGGATTGCAGTTTAGCGTATTACCAGCTGTCAGCACCTCAGCAACTAAATTGAACGGTCAGAGAATTGAGATATGAAACGTAAAGAACGAAATCACATTAAAGGGTCTGTTTTAATATCACTTGTGGCATGCCCCACCCACCGCTGCCCCCCCAACAAATGAATAAAACATAAATAATAAATACAACTAGAGATTTGGTTTTGTTTTTACAGAAATAAGAACAGAGAGATTATAAAATTCCAGAAGTATAAAAGCTGATGTCTCAAAGACCACTGCTCTTTCTACTTATATTTTATAATAGAGACCAGATGTTTAGAGTTTTCCCAAATAACTTCTCTCGAAGAAATAATGCTTTGGTCTTGGCATGTTTTTTATCTTAGGTAAATTATTCCTACCTTTTTTTCCTCAACCTTCACACATGTTGTTTTCAGAAAATTTTACAAGTAAATATCCCCTAACTTGGCTAATGTGCTTTTTGTGGCTATCCATTTTAACATTTAATACCTATCATAAATAGGGAACTGGTTTAAAAAAATTGGAATTTAATGAGAAAAAATGCATTTCTGGAACTCTTTCAATGTACTGATATCCAATTCTTTGGAAAAATTATTTGTGAAAATTGACACAATATGGTTAGCTAGCAAACTAAGATGCAAGGAGTGGCCCAATATACATAAAAATGCCCGGTTAAGACACATCTCCCCACAGCTGTTCCCTGTCCCCTTGACGGATGGGCAAGGTTGACAGATACGCAAACAGTCTAAGCAGCCAGGTATCCTTGGCCAAATCAGTACAGTTTAGTGAATAAAATTACAGTGCAATCACTTGAGCCTCATCGCGTCACACAGGCGGGCAGTTCGGCTGGGTAGTGTCTAGGTTACACAGACAAGTGAATAGAATCACACTGCAGAATGCAAAGCAAATAAACTTCTCTCCTTCCCACAGCCTCTACCATGCAGCTTCTTTTGTCAGCCACCTCTCGAGCTCCTCGGACAGGCAGCCGCATCAGGCTGACAGGCTGTCCACGGATGTGGTCTTGGAGACACTCTCCACAGAGCCTGGACTGGCTCTATGTACAACTCCAGATCAGCACTCCACTCAGCTTCTTCCTCCCCCAGCATGATAGTTAAAACAATAGGACAGCAGGGGCAGTCTGATCCCAAGACAAGCCAGCTCAGTCTAGCTCAAGAACACAAAGCTACCCAAGGAGCTGGCGCCCCCTTCCTGTCTACTGCATGGCAATGGGACAGCTTACATGCCACCAAGCGTCTGCAGACTCCCAGGCCCCGAGGCCATCCCTGTCACATGGCTCCATGAGGTCTTGGGCCCACTAAGGCCAGCTCTGTGCTGTGCCAGCTGCAGGGAGGGAAGGGAGGACAGGCACTGTGCTCGTCCAGAGCAGAGCACCGCCTCTCACTCTCCTCCCCTTCAGCACCAATTTCAAACCCTGGTCTGCTGGCAAAACCTTTGGGAGTGTTTAGTTTTAGAGGGCTCGTTGACTTTAAGAAGCTCGGGAATAGTTGAATGCTAGTAATTCTGAGCAAAGTAGATTATTTGGTGTCTAGGCTAAGACCCGACCTAAACCCAATAACATATTTGGTAAATATTTCACAAACCAAATATAAAGTATAAAACAAAAATCTCAGTCTCAGAACAAAACATCAGAGGATGCCTTGGGGAAACACAGTTCGCCTGTAACAGGCTCACGATCCACAGACTCCACAGGGGGGAAAGGGCAATACAGGAAACAAGCCATGGCCAAAAGATGAGATATGGGCCTAAATTTTGGTGTCAGGGCTCTGGCCTTCTTCCAGTGGGACATATTAAAAGCAGTATCAGAGGTGGGACAGCAGGAGCTGCTGGAACGACTCATTCTCCTGACATCGCCACCCAAACAGTTGGCAGGCTGCCCTGCTCCACCCTTCGGCATGATCTCACCAAAACATGCAAGCATCTGGTACATTCATCATCTTCTCCGGGCGTGAAGGAGTGCTTAGGATGCGGATAATTTAGCAGGAATATATGTGTGTGCTATCATGCAGATAAGACAATTATTTCATAAGAGAAATAGAACCTGGATCATATTTGCCTGACTTTCGACCCTGCCAGCACTGCAGAAAAACACTCACAGATATGTTCGATAGTCAGGAAATGGAAGCACAGAAGGAGAGAGAGATTACAGCCACTAACACGTGCTGTGCTCTTAGCCCTTTCTTGTGGATATCTGATTTCACGGGGAAAAGGAAAAGGCGAATGAGAGAAACAAAGAGGTCCCCACCTAGCATGCACACATTTTCCATACCAGTGTGTAACTGAGAATTAGAACATAGTCATATAAATAAGGCAAAAGCATATACACAGACCAGATGTTACAGATGCTATAAAATGGTCAAGGGAGAGACACAAGGGGGCGGGGTGAGGGGGAGAGGGAGAACAACTAAATGAAAGAAATATGTAAAACCGACTTTTCATCATAACTTTCCTTTGAGTCAGATCAGGATACCCCACCTGATTCATTCCATGATGTCTATACAGACAGAGGGACATAGATGAACACAAATGATTTTCTACTTTAGATTTTAAACTCAGTAAGGGCGAGACTCTGTATTCCTTTAATTCTAGATTCAAATCTTGATTTTTAAAAAATTAATATTATTTTTTTCTGATCTAACTGGGCAAGAATTAGAAGATATAAGAGAAATTGGAAGTAAGTTAAATATAGGACATGTGAGAACAAGTTCATCTGAGCTTGAACTGACTGAGCTGTATAAAGAGGGAGGGGGACCTAGCCACTGTAATATAAGCCATTGAGTCCACCATGTTCCTAGTGGTCATTGGGCAGCACCACTGGCCCAGTACAGCCTTGATGCTTTCTAAGAAGGCGGGTATGTAAAGAGGGGTGCAGGGATATTTGAGGGAAACCAGTGCCCAAGCCATCATTTGAATTTATTGGCAATCATCAATTAGGTGTTTATAACTTGGAAAATACCTTTGCTTACATTACACTTAGAGTAGTTTCAATCATAGTTTAAGGTTAGGGAGATGTGACCAGTGTAAAAGGTATTTCCTTTAATTTGGCTTTATTTCATTTTATTACATTCATAAAGAATGCAGCAGCCTCATTAGTCCAACTCTGATCTCCCCCTTTCAACCTCTACTATCATTGTCAACACTGGAGGATACCTACGCATTTTTATTCAAATAAACTTAGAGGTGCCTAACTGATTTGTCAAAATTCTTTCAAACTTTTGATTCTGTTTGGGTCAACTCATTGCACTTCTGGCTTGGAGAAATGAATGCCCCGCAGAGAACGATCTCCACATAGCTCTTTGATTTGTCAGTGAGTGCTACGTGAAAACAGCCATCTGCCACTGTCTGGCTTCAAACCATCAATCTGTCCCATGCTCCTTGAGAAGTCCATGGTGTCTCCCATTCCTTAGTACTATTTGAGAGTTTTTCCCCATAAGGTGAGCCATTGATTATGTGTTCCTTCAGAAGAGGTGGAATTAAAGATTACAGCATAATCACAGAAACCATGCCTGCCCACTTGAATAAGAGAAAAAGAAAACAGAAAAGGATTTTAAAAGGGAGAGATTGATTTTCTATTTCAAGCATGCACCCAAATTTTAAAAAATGGGCAAAGAACCTGAATAGACACTTCTCCAAAGATGACATACGGATGGTTAATAGACATATGAAAAAATGATCATCATTATTCAGCAGAGGAATGCATATTGAAACCACAATGAGACATCACCTCACACCTGTCAGAATGGCCATCATCAATAAACCAACAAACAAGTATTAGCAAGAATGTGGAGAAGAGGGAACCCTCATGCTTGGTTTGTGGGAATGCAGATTGGTGCAACTACTGTGGAAGCAGTATGGAGTTACCTCAGAAAATTTAAAACAGAACTCCTTTATGACCTAGCAATTCCACTCCAGGAATACATACAAAGAAAACTGAAACACTAATTTGAAAGAATATATGCATCCCTATGTTCAGTGCAGCATTATTTACTATAGTCAAGATCTATCAACAGCCCAAGTGCCCATCAATATATGTTTGGGTAAAAAAGCTTTGGTACATTTACACAATGGAATACTCCTTGGCTGTAAAAAAAAAAAAAAAAGAGGGAAATATTACCTTTTGCAACAGCATGGATAGACCTGGAAATTATTGTGCTAAGTGAAATAAGGCAGCCAGAGAAAGGCAAATACCATATGATCTCACTTAGATGTGGAATCTAATGAACAAAATAAACTGACAAACAAAACAGAAATAGACTCATAGATACACAGAACAGCCTGACAGCTGTCCGAGAGGAGGGGATGGGGGGTTGGGTGAAAAGGTGAAGAAATTAAGCAAAATAAAATAAAATAAAATAAAATCCTCATAGCTAGACAACAGGAAGGTGACTACTAGAAGCAGAGGGTGTAGGGGAGGTAAAAGAGGATAAAAGGGGGATAATTGATGATATAAAGAGATTTGGCTTGGGGTGGTGAACACACAATGCAATATACAGATGATGCATTATAGAAGTGTACCACTAAAACCTGTATCATTTTACTCAGCAATATTACCCCAATAAATTCAATTAAAAAACAGAGTGTGCCCACACCCCAGAGTCTGGAAGATCACATAGCTCTTCAGGAGCCCTCTCTGTTCAGCCAAGTCCAGAGGGATTTTTCCCTTTTTTGAACTCCCCTGGTGTTTATTCATTTAACATTTGTTAAATGCCTACTCAGTGACAGCTACTTTAAAAGCACATTTGTTTCTACAAACAGCCCTGCAACATAGTTATTATTACCCACTAGACCCCACCCTACCCCACCCCACAATCACCATTATTTTAAAAATGGAGAAGTAGGGACCAAAGCTAAGTAACTTTAGTAATGATCTTGCTACTAACAAACAGAAGAGTCAGGTTCAAACCCATGTCAAAATCAGACCAAAGATCTCACTCTTTCTACAGAAAAAAAAAAAAAAGATAAGCTGAGCTTCCTTTCTCACAGGTTTCATGGTCTAATGGAAGAAATAGAATTTATGTGTTTATTTTATTTTTAATTATACTTTTTAATAACATGTCCCATATTAAACTATTGGCTTGTGAAGGGCAAACTCTGTGCCAGATAATGTCCATCCTCGTAGAGATATACAGCTGTTCAGCACCCAAGCACTCAGTGAGGGGGTGATGCACAGATCTGGGAACGGGGAAACAGTGAGTGAATACATGAACAGACTCCACGAAGAGCCATTGCCCACTTCTGAAGAGATGAGTCAAAACTGTGAGTTTCTTAGTTTCCTCACAAACATATCATCAGATAAATGTGTTTGAAATATTGTCCTGGTTTTAGAAGCTATTAGAAAAAGCCAGTGAAAGGAAATCTAAAAGCCTATGGTTTATATACTTAGAGCTACTAACATTTTACACCACTGAATATGGTCATCTCCACAAACATAGAAGTTACGATAAGTATAAGCAACATAAATAATTTGTCTAATATTCAAGAGAGCATGGAATGTTTTTTTTTCTTCTGAAGAAATTTAGAAGTACAGGATATATATCTGGTTCTTCCTGGACTTGACAATCACTTCCCCCCAAATTTGCGGGGAATAATGGTTGTTGATGGTGCTTTTGAGCTCTGTTTACATTTACATTGGTGAAATATTATGTTATTTATGTTATTAAATATTTTACCACATTTTTTGCTTCAAATTGTTTTTCCTATTTTCCTCCTCTAAAACCTACATGCATCTTATGATCTGAAAAAATATGGTAACTAGCAAATGAAATAAAACTTACGAGTTTCCATTTTTTAATAGAACTCTTTACTTCAGAGGTTAAATTTTACTTCAGAGGTGAAATTTCACAATATATAACTTCTCTCATTCTTTATCATAAATATAATAAATATAAAAACCAGACAAAAGGAACTCAACCCAGAGGAGGTGTTAACAACTACATATCATATAGTATCAATAAATGATAGCCAATTATCAAAAATACATAGGCTTCAATGAAGGAAGGCCTTCACTTTATGATCATTTCACTTATAATTCATTATTCCTTTTCATTGAACCTGATTTTCCTAGACATTTGACCTAAGGATAATAACCAAGCAGTTCTATTTGGAAGAAAGTTTGTTTGCTGGCAAACAAATACTTATGTTACAGGGTATTATTTTATTTTATGTTAAGATGTGAGGTGAGAAGTGTTACTTTATTTATTGCATAGCCATCATAATCAAAATCCCTTTGATGTTATATATGGAAAGCAATGAATGAACCCATTCGCTCTGTCTAAATCTCCATTCTAAACTTTAATACTCTAAATCAAGTTTTTGCTAATTTAATTTGTCACGTTTTGAATGAATCTTCTGGGTTTATCTCTTTTTAAAAGTGAGTTAGGGAACCTGACTACATTAAGTATGGTTTGTTTTATACTTATGTTTATCATAAGAGCGTGAACACACCAAATATCCAACCAGGATGGGTCATTAAAATATATAACCAATACAAACTAAAACATAGTTATTAAAACATCTTAAACCAAGAGAAGGAGTAGAGACGCACAAGGAATTATCAGATAAACATTTTTAGTATTTTACATTAGAAACATGGGCCTGGTTCATCCCACAGATGAGGGCCGAAGTTGCACAAGTGGCCAAGACCACCAAAGAAGAAAGTCATTAGAGAGGAAGGTGAACAAAGGATGGGAGCCTAATGCAAATATTTCCAACTGGGTACTGGAGGCGAGGGGCACAGCTGAGGAAACCGAAGGACAAGACAGGGGAGTGGGAGGTGGATTGAGGTGGTACACTCAATGAAACAGGTAGTGAGAGGCACCAGTTACTATGGGCTTCGGAATTTAGGAGCCTAGAGAGAAGGTAGCGCCATTATTGGGATCGGAGTGAGCAGCCCAGAACCTGCCCACAACTCAGACCCCTTCCATGACACACTCACATGTCTTCACATGGGCTGTCTTTCAGCAGGCTGAAAAAGGATATTGGTATGATGTTTTTCCTGAGAAGTTAACACAAACACTGATGACATAGAAACCACACCCTCGAAATGGGTTTTCTTTCTTACAGATGTGTCAGTATACCTTAAAGATCGACTTTTAAAGTAAAACTTTGTGTATATACATGTAATACATACATAAAATATGTAAATAATAATGTATTTCCTATATATTAATGTACATATATATACATACATGAAGGAAAATATCTTATTAAGTAACACTCTATTGGCAGAATAAAACTCAAGAAGTGACACAAAAATATGTGAGTGCTCAAAGGGCAGGTGAACTTGAATGTGTGATATTGTGGTATGGTAAGTAATATCCCCCAAAGATATCCATGTTCTAATCCCTGGAATCTGTAGATGTTATCTTATATGCCCAAAGGGACTTTGCAGATATGATTAAATTAAGGATCTTGAAATGGGGAGATTATCCTGGATTATCTACTAGACCCTAAGTGTAATCACAAGCATTCTATTGTAAGAGGGATGCAGAAGCAGATTTGACTTAGAAGAGGGAGAATGGCAAGTAAGGGATGTGCCAATGGAGGCAAGAGGGTAGCAGTGATGGGAGGAAGGGGACAGGCCAAGGAATGCAGGTGGCCTCTAGAAGCTACAAAAGTCCGAGAAACAGATTCTCCCTTCAAGCCTCCGGAAGGAGCCAGTCCTGATCACACCATGACTTCAGCCCAGTAAAGCTGTGTTTAGACTTCTGGCTTCCACACCCATAAGAACAAAAATTTGTGTTGTTTCAAGTCACCAAGTTTTGACAATTTGTTGTAGCAGCAACAGAAAACTAATAGAGATGTGCTTTGGAAAAATACCCTCATTTACAGCACAACATGAGATTGCATGTTTTTCTCTAGGCAAAGCAGGCCAGCCTCTTTGATGGAAATGCCCTAAGTGTAAGCCTTTCTCTTTTGACTTACCTCCGCTGAACAGAGCGGGGCTTGCAGAACCTGATGAACTGCTTGTACAGGTCAGCAGGGGGATGTTGGCCCTGTGGGCAGGGGAAGGAAAACAAAGGCTTGAAAGAGGTCGGATGAAGATGGGTGAGAAAGAAGGGGAGGCTGGTTTTGCTGCCCTGAAGAAATCAAAGAAGAAGGGCCCCGCAAGAGGCTGCTTTTTGTTTGGGACTCAGAAGAGTTCCTTCAGGCCTCTAAGCTTGAGGAGCATATTGTAAGGTCAGCAAGTGTTGGAGTGGAGGATAGGGAAATAACCAGAAATTCTCAAAGACTTGAGAAAATGTGCTGCTTCATCTTAAAATGTCATCATTTTTAAATCTCATCAAGATGCTGTCCTCAGGGAGAGTATTGACAATAAAATGAAAAGAATATCTTGAAGAACATTGCAATAAAATTCTCCTTGAGATAATACCTACAGCCAAGTAAACAGACTTCTACAACAGTGGCCTAAGTCCTAGAAGGTCTAAAGGATGACAGTGAAACATAAGAAGAATGACACAATAGAAGGAATACATGCAGGAGGTGCAAGGCGAGAGAGTCACTGAGAAAGCTTGGGGAACTAGAAGAGTAAGTGGGAGGTATGCAGTGCTTAAAACTTCCAGGACACAGGCATTCAAGTGTCAGGCAGAACCAGAGATGTCAAAGAGAAAAGAAAGGAGCCATTCGAATTTTGCGAGAAAAATCAAGGGAGAATGGTAGGAAGGCTGAAGGCAAGCTGGATCGATGATGTCAAAGCAGTAACGACTGAACAAATGACTGTAGCAATGAGGAGGTCAAAGTGAACCAAATTTTCATGGGGTGCTGGGAACAGAGCCAGGGAGTGGAGGAGTGACAAGCAAACCAGCCGGACGAAGTGGAGGGGCAGACAAGGTGCATGAGAAGCAGAGGAGACCACACCTGGTGCCTGAATCAAAATGCCTCATAAAGGTGCCTTGTCTGTTGAAAGATGCACCTGAGAAATGTGTTACTAGTAATAAATAGCCAAGGATGCAAATGATTTACTTTCATAGGGAAGGGAGGGAGGGAAGGAGGAAGTAGGGAGGCTTTAACATCACTTTTAATTAACTTACATTCTGATGTGATTTCTGGAAATAATGGGAAATAGGAGAGTTGCAGCTAGTGCACTGGGAATTGCCCATGAGCCTGCATTTTAAAAGAATCCTCTGCTTGCACCGTAAAAGAGGGCAAATGGAAATGCAAGACAGGTTAGGAGGGCACTACAGTAATGCGGGAAAGTCATGAGAATGGAGCCTATACATAGGCCGAAGGGGCATCTTAGAAATGGAACTAAGCAATAAGAGAGACTGGGTTGGGAGGCAGTGAACAGAGTTGTACAGGACAAAAAGAGGCAGACTGTGGGAGAGGCTGCCCTAGCTGGAAGGATGGAAGGAGGCCACTTTAGATTTCCCAGCTGGAGCACAGACAGACAGGAGTGTAAGTAAATTGCAGGTAGAGGGTGGCAAGGTACCAGAAAACACATGGATGACCTCAATTTTCTCAATGACTCATGAGACAAAGTTGTCTGCTGAGAGTGAGGGGGCAGGAATTGCAAATAGGTCTTCAGAGGCCTGCTGAGGTCTATAAATAGTCTTCTAACTAATTAGCACTGAGGAGTGAGAGTTTTAGTCTATCTGCACACACTAGAAGCCTGCTGGCAACCACCCATTGGGTACCACGCACCCAGCCCTCTGCCCACTGCTGTGTGTGGTTGGCCCTGCAAAGACCTATGATATAGGCACAATTAATAGGCCTAACTTACAGAGCCTTGCATCCACTGAAGTCTTAGCCATATTTAAATAGTATTAAGTCTTTGAAGAAGCCATTTGTTCCAAAGTGGTACCTTCTTAAAAAATGGTTTAGATTATAGTTGTGAATTTTTTATTTGCATTTTCAAAACATAAGGCTGGTAATTATGTTATATATGGTATATACATAAGATATGTGTGTATATACTCATATATACATTTAGATACACACACACACATATATAATTATAGCAACCATTCATTCAGTATATCTTTCCTGAGCACATTCTATGAGTCAAGAACTATGCTAGACACTGGAGAGACAATAATGAGTGAAAACAGGTAAGTGTATTATTATGGAGTGAACAGTCAGATGATTAACACAGGAGAAACACAAATTAATGTAAAATTATAATGTGATTAGTGTGTAAAGAGCTGTACATGATGCAATGAGGAGATATAATGAACACAGATCAGGGGTTAAGAGACAACTGATTCCATTCTACCTTAGGCCACAGAGTGACATGTCCACATCCTTGTCCCTGATGACATTACAATTCCTTTGGAGGTCATGAATCATTGTCTACCCTTTTGTTTATGGCACTTGGTGCAGGACCACACACAGCAGTGCTCAGTATGTGTGTGATCACTAGACTGATGCCATGAGGTGTTCATCAGCAGTATCAGCGACCTTTCTTTTACCAAAAAACTAGAAATGGGCACCATGGAAATAATGGAGCACCCCTGTCATCCTACCAATCTGTCAGAAACAACCCACTCAGAAACCACTGCATGGACTCTCTCATCCCCAAATGTGGAGTGTCATTGACATTTGTCCTTTTAAAAAAGCACAAATCATAGTGTGTTTTGTACTAACGTACTTTGAGGACCTGCATACTTGTTTCCTCTTGCATTTCAGGGCAACTTCCTTTGACTCACACGGGTCATCAAGGGAAATGGGGAGTAATTATGATAGGGGCGTTGAGTTTCTTTTTGGGATGATGAAAGATTTCTGTAAATGGATAATGGAAATGGTTGTACAACATCATAGATGTACTTAATGTGCTGAATTATAATGTGCTGAATTTAACCACTAGTTAAAATGGTTTAAATGGTAAATTTTATGTTGTGCATGTTTTACACCATAAACCCCCTCCCCCAGCCCCAGTCAGTGTGGCTCAGTGGTAGGGCATCAGCCCACAACCTAAAAGGTTGCCAGTTCGACATTGGTTGGGCACAGGCCTGGGTTGCCGGTTTGGTCCCTGGTTGGCGTGCATGCAGAAGGAAGACAATTGATGTTCCTCTCTCACACTGATATTTCTCTCCTCTCTCTTTCCTCCTCCCTTCCCCTTACTCTAAAATCAAAAATAAAAATAACATTTTAAAAAATCCCCCCAAAATTAAGGCTTAGAAATTTTTTAAATAGAAAAAAATACTGATTATGAATGTTACCTTTTTCTTAAAGCCCATCAGTGGTTCCCCATTTTTTCCTGACCACATCCCTCTCTGTATAACCAGGCCTTTCATGGACCAGGTCCTACTTGTCTCCTATCTCCATTCTTTTTGAACCTTATGTTCCCACCAGACCAAATAGCTTGCAATCTTCCATACACATCACTTGTAGATGTCTCAGTGCTTTGCATGCACAGGGTTCAATCTCTAGGATGCTGTTGCAGCCCCCATCTGCCAACTGGAACACACTTTGTCACATACCTAAGCTTAGCCTTCTCTAAAGAAATTTTACCTACACCCATTTCAAATTTCCCCAACCCTCATGAGGGAAATTACTGCTCTCTCTCTCTCTCATTTTCCATACTGACCCTAACCCTAACCCTAACCACAACAGCCTTTTGGCAAATTACCCTCGCCCCTGGAGTTTATATCAGTAAGTAACCCTTTCTCCAAGTTGGCCTGGCTTAGGATGTAAATTCTTGTTTTACATGAGCAGATGATGGCTATTTTCACGGTAGGTAGCCGGCTTGTACGGTGGAGACCAAACATTACGTGACACATACAGATCGTTTCTTATAAGGCACAACTCACCGCAGCGAACACTGCCAGAGTCTCCTGTCACTGTACCCGTGTAGTCCCATTAAAGCTGACTCCATGCTCAGTCAGTCCCAGGGTGGAGTTTGTGACCCAGGCCTAGGCCATCAGCGTGTCTCATTTCCTAGTCCTCTGATGGTCACATATCATACATGACCTGGTCAGAGCCAAGGAAATGCAATGACATTTTCACTGCATCTTCTAAGAAAGAGACTCTGACTCATAACCTAAAACATAAGAAAATGAATGGGTTAGCAGAGACCTTTCTGGTACCCATAACACTCTAAGCTAAAGTCAACATAATAGAAGGCAGAACAAAGAAATAAAGATTCACAAATAGGCAGGTGCTACTGATATGCTAGAGCTCTGAATGAAGTTCTGTCTGAAGCAGCCATCTCCTTCTCAGCTTCTGAGTCAATAAACTCCCTTTTTGATTAAGCCAGTTTGGGTTGGGTTTTCTGTGACTGCAACTAAATAATCCCAAATGGCTTTCATCAAAGCCAGTCTTCCCCCATGGGAGCTCCACACACTCGGATTCCGTAAAAAAGATAACTGGTTTCTCTAGTTGGGCATGAATCAGGGCATATTCAAGAGGGTAAGTGTCTGGGTAAGAAAATCTCTCCTTTGGGGATGCCTGTGGTTCACATTTCTGTGTGGGCTAGGAAACTCCTATAAATTTCACCTGTTGACACATTTCCTTTGCAAGCATTTTGCTAATTCAGGGGGAGGAGCCGGAAACGGAGGTGGAGAAGGGAAGGCGTGAGGCAAAATATGAATGATTGTGCAGGAAGCAATATAGCTGATGGCCTTTTAGCAAAAGGCTGGCATGTGGGCACATGCGGTGTGAATTCATGGTGGAGGAACTAATCAGGCAACGTTATCTGATCTGGAACAACAAGAAAAAGAAAGAGTCTCTTTCCTTTCCCCGGGTTTCATGTGTCTGAAAGCCCTTACCAAGGTGTCAGGCTGGCATTGGAAGTATCAAACTAGAAACCCTCGACTTTGGATTGTGCTAAAGTGGGGACCTGGGATCCAGGTTGTTTTCCAGGGACCCACTGTCATTTCAGTTTCAGAATGAAGCTGGACTTCTGTTCTATAAACATAGGGCACGGTCTGGATTGAAAAACAAAAGTCAAGCATGCTGATGCTTGAATATAAAGAAGCATGGAGTTTCACAAGTTCTTCTGAGTAATAGAGGCTGGCGTAAGCCTGGGGCTGAGGAGGCTGTGGGAGCAGAACTAGAGTCAGCGAGGATATTTTTCCATGGAAATGAACAGCCCAAAGCAATACTGTGAATAATCTAAGTCCAACCAGCTCTCACGGAAGGCAGCAGAACTCGCAGCAAGGTCTGTGCTGAGCAGAACAAGCTTAGACTTACTTGGGTAGCAGGGCTGGTTTCAAAGCTTCCTTCCATCCCTGTCTGACTCCATAGCCTCCAACAAGTTCGTTATCATTTCTGAATGATTCCTCATTTGTAAAAATCAGCTAGGTTCTTGGGAGAAGCAAGTTAGTTGAATTATATCCAGAGTCCATTGACTACATGAAGAAATCAAATAAATGGCAACTGCACAACTTCACGTAACCTGGGGAGACCCATCCTGAGCACGGGGCAGCAGGCACCTACACACAGAGACCTTCTCATTTGGCAGGAAGAGGGACTGAAGTTCTGTTTCATCTGACTGTGATTTTCTGTAGAATATCAAGAGAAAAAACACAGCAATCTGAAGCCAAATCTCTGAATTTTTCTAGGTTTTTCTAAGCTCAGTAAAATTTTGTTTCTAAACTGCTAAAAAACTAACTCTGTGCCTCCAAACTGGCTAGACATAAACCTACATCAAAAGATTTGCTTTTCTTTTTCATTTTTGTTTGTTTCTTCTTCTTTTTTTTTTTTGGAGTATCAGTTTCTTAAGACCAACACTGGGTTTTATTTCTCTTTTTAGGCCAGATCCATAACATAGTGCCTCACTTGTTGCTCAAAAAATGTTTATACTCTTATCTGGGAAAATGAATTCTTCATCAGACCAATCAACCTAAACTTTTGTTGGAAAGTGCTCAAGGAAGGAAGGAAGGAAAGAAGAATAGCTCTCTCAGTATATTAGTTAGGGTAAGGGCTACACTGCTATGAGCTAAAAAGGTGACTGCAAAATCCAGTGACTTATAAGAGTTTATTTCTCTACCATGCAACAGGCCAATGATGAATGATCCAGCTGCACAAGGTCATTCTGAAATCCCCAGGCCCTGTCCTCACCAGCATGATCAAAGCCAAATCACTGGCTTGGGGGTATAAAAGAGAGCCTGGTGAAGTACACACAGCATTTTAAAGGCTGAACCCAGGAGTAGCAGCACACTTCACTCCTACTCCCATTCTATGAGTAAGAGCTGTGACATGGCCACGCCCAGCAGCAAGAGAGGCTGCAGAATGGATGCATATTTGCCGTGAAGAGCAGTAAAGACAAGCTACGTAATGTTTACAAGACACATATCTAATAACAGACTTGCATCCTGAACATGCAAAGAGTTCTCAACACTCAACAATTAGAAAACCAAGAACGCAAAAACAATGAACAAAAGATTTGAACAAACACTAAAGAATATAGACAGATGGCAAATAAGCACATGAAAAACACGCTCAACTTCATCAGTTATTAGTCATTAGGGAAATGCAAGCTACCACAACACATCTATTAAAGTGGCTAAAATTCCAAAGATGAACCATATTAATTACCAGGAGAGACAGAGACGAATTAGAACTCTCATATATTGCTAGTGTGGGGATCTAAAATGGCATAACCAAGGGAAACATGCTGACAGCTTCCTAAAAAGTTAAATGCATACTACTTTTACATTTACATTACAAAAGTTAAATGTATGACCCATTCTTCTTCTCCCTAGATACTTACCCAACAAAAAAGGAAGCACATATCCATACACAGATGTATACATCAGTGTTCATTGCGGCTTTATTTATAGTATCCAAAATATGGATATTTGATGAACTTTGAAATAATTGATGAACTTTGAAACAATCAGAGTTGAAACAATCACAAGTTGAATGGATCAGCAAATTGTGTAACATCCATCCAGTGAAATACTACTTACCAATAAAAGAAATGAACTCTGAACTCTTGAAACATACAAGCAACATGGATAAATCTAAAATAATTACACTGAATGAAAGAAGCCAGACCAAGAAAGAGTACATACTGTATGATTGCATTTGTATAAAATTCTAGAAAATGCAAACTAATCTATTGTAACAGAAAGCTGATCAGTGAAGAGGGGATAAGCAGAGAGGGACAGAGATGGGGAGAATTACAAAGGGATACGAGGAAACTTTTTGGAGTGATAGATATTCTCTGTCTTGAGTGTAGTGATGCCTTCATGGGTATAGACATGTCAAAATTAGTAACTCGTACACTTTCAGAAAGTACAGCTTTTGTATGTCAGTTCTAAATCAATTAAAATACATATGCCCTTTTTATGGACAATGAGGAGAACAGAACACAGTGGTCAATCAGAAGTAGCCTCCATACATAGTTTCTTTTTGTTACTTTGTTATCAAGTTCTGGGAGACTCTAGACCAGAGGAAGGGAGACTATGAAAGAAAACTTCCTGCTGAGAAATAAGATTTAAGAACTACATTTCAAGCGCCAGTTTCTGGCTGAGTGCTTCTCAAGCACCAACCATGCTTCCACCTCTGGTCTTGATTCTTTGCAGCGAACACATCCAATCCTGCCCAATCCCAATAAAATCCCCACCCACTATCACCCCATAGCGCCGACTGCCAGTGGCTGCACACCAGCCTGTGCGCTGCCTGGCAGACTGGCCCTGCCGGCACCATGCCCCACTCAGTTCAGCCCAGTGGACAAGTTTCCAGCCTGCTCGGTGATTACCTGGCCCCCAGGTCATTTCATTTTCCCTGACATTTTCAACAGAGTAAGAAAAACTATTGTATCTGCGTCCCACTGAAACTTACTTCAAACATTTCCCCAGAATTTTAGTTAGCATCAGTGGGACTTTTTCTCTCAACACAGCTTGAAAAGATATTCTCAAGCCTAAGCCCTTGGCTTCCACCATGCCCCTTCCCAACAGCACTATGCATTCACTTCGGTGACACTTGGAATCTCCCTAGGTGAGAGGCTGAAATATATGAAGGCATCACAAAAGAATCCTAGAAGGCTTGGGCAGGATTACTCTAAGAATTTTATCCATCTACTTCAAGCAATTTCTTCTGTTGATCTTTAGGATTACTACCAAAACAGCCAAGGCTTTCGCTGATTTTCCCCAGAATGTTGTCCTTGATGGTGCACAGTTGTGCGATATTGCCAATGAGAAGTTTTCTTTTTCCTCTGACTGGCTCAAAGTGGGATACCAGAACTAAATAAGAAATAAGCCTATATAAGAATAAGAAGATTTAAGGATTAGAATTGATTCTCATAAACTTGGTTCAGAAGAGCAGGGGAAGTGAGTTTCATCTTTCTCCAGCATGTACTGAGCATGGCCTGAGAAACAGTGCACCACCCACCAGTGAGACGTATCTTGGAGGGCAAGCATGTGTGTGTGGGTGTGTGTGAAGTATGCTAGGGTCCGCAGAGCTTGATCAGTGGAAACTGCTAACTGGAGTCCTTAGCTGCTGAGGAATCAAAGAAACACATGGGAAGAGATGGAGCATAGAGACTGGCAGAGGTTAGCTGAGTGGCATTACATTAGAACAATAGCATTGGGGCTGTTCTGTTGACTGCAGGCCTTACCTCTTGGGTGCTTGGGGCAGAATTAGCAAAAATAAACTGTAGAAAAGCCTTTTCTCCAACCCAAATTCTTAGTAGGCATTCATGTGGGGGTAATCATGCCTTTGTCTGGCTCCTGCTCCTTCCTGGCCCTCAGACCCTCAGATTTCTGCCTGAATGGAAAGAACTCTTGCTCTTTTGCATCTTCGTGAAGTGAAGTCGGTGGGGTGGGGAAAGAGAGGCAGCTCCTCTCACAGAGGCCCCGACATCCTGACAAGGGACCTAGAGGTTATCTTTCCCCACGAGGAGAAAGGCAGGGAGGTGCTGGTAGTGACTGACCGCCTAGCTGATGTCAGGCACTGTGCTAGGTGGTTTCTCTTCCAATATCTAGCTTCACCCTTACAGTGACCCAAGAGAAGGGAATTATTGACCCCATTTTCACAGAATAAGAAAATAATTTAACCTCAGGGAAGTTAAATAAGTTGCCGAAACTTCACAGCTGCTTTGTGATGGGCTGGAGATTTGTTTCCACATATGTGAAAGTGAGTGTTGGCTCATCAGTGGTGATGAGGGGTCTGCACAAGGTTCAGTGTCCTGAATTATGAAAGCCAGGTACTCGGCAATAAATGATAGCCAGATCAGAGAGGGCGAGAGATCTGTTCCTGCCTCCGGCCACTAGAATATTTTGGTGGTGTGGAGCCTCTTTTCAGACAATTTATTAAAAAACAGAGTCAATTCAACTTCTTTTGCTATAGAAACTTTTCTTTTTGTTTTATTTTTTAAGGTGTTATTGTAGACAAAGATTGCAAGATATTTAATTCCAGTCTACAAGCCAATGAGGTAAAAATAGAGAAGCAAAACTGATGTGCAAATAAAGGAAATTAATTTAATAACAGCACTCACTCCGTCTCCTGAAGCCTGCCCCAACAGGTAATCCCAAATACTTGTGGAGTGAGAACCTGCCCACTGCCAGAGTCAAAAGTCTCTTGCCTATGGCCATGGAAGGCAAACACCAATACATGTTTACCCAAACACCGGCACACAGCTGACCCGTGTTCCCAAGCCTCCCCTGCAGGGAGGTGTGGCCATGGTCTGGCATCAGTCCTGCTCTGGTCAGTGAAAATTGAGCAGAATGGACACACACCAATCCCAGGTCTGGATCGTAAAACCGCATGCAGCTCTCCACGTGCTCTTCTTGTTCCAGCTGGCTCATCTCCTGGGACTGCCTTGGGAGCCACACATTGAACCTCATGGAGCCCGAAGGGAAGGAGCCCAAGGTCCAGGGCCCAGGCCCTTGAATGACATCACAGAGAAGAGCTGCCCAACCAGAAGCATCAGCCTTAGACTGTTACATGATCGACACATAAACTTTTAGTATGTAAAGCTGCTACTTCAGAGTCTCCAGGATTTTTGTCCCTTGGATTTGTGGTCCACCTACAGAAAGCGTGAGAGGAGTTTGGAAAACATTGTCCTTATACGACTGAGAAAGCAGAATGTAACTGTGGCACCAAGAATATATCACATTGAAGGATAAAGTCATAAAATAAAACACGCCTTCTTAGAGCAATTGTGGGAAAAGACCATAGTGAAAATGAGTGAATGATAGAGTTTTATGCAGTTTTATTGCAGTAAATAAAATTTAGGTTAAACAACCACTGCCTGACAGAAATCCTACCAGATGTGCTTTTGTGATACAGAAGATTTATCTGAACTTAGGATCAGTTGTTTGGGTGAGATGGGACATTTTAAAGTGTTGGAGGGTGCTTAATACAGTTTTTTTCTTCAACACTCTAAATTCACCCTTCCTGCAGATGTGTTTAGTCTAGTAACATGCACTGTCTATAATTATCTGAGCAACAAGTAAATTTCACTTCTGTTTCTGTTAAATGCTATGAATTCCAAGGTGTGGCACTACATTTAATGAGGCTTCTTGAATAGGTGCCCTTTATATTGCATGATGGAAGTAAAGCATACGACTGGAAGTCTGTCTCAACCATAGTTAGATGATGAAAGGGTTGCTGCGAAAGGTGAATCTTTTCCAAGAACAAACGTAATCCTGAAATAGACAAGCAATGACGTAATAGTTTGAAATGGAAGGGGTTTATACCAAGACTTCTGGTGCATAGATGTTGCACGGTTCTCTGAAGTTTGAACTGGTTTATGTCTCTAGGTAACCAGGGATTATCTCTGGAACATGATTTACCTTTGTCAGGATGCAGATTGAGAAGATCAAAGCTGTTTCCACAGCCAACTCATGCATCTATCTATCTGCCAGGGAGGGGAGGGATGAGAAAGACTGAACAACCTATCTGCGCAGGACTCAGAAGTGTGAGAACAAATTGCTTTCCCTTTCAACACACTGAGAAGACACCCAAAGGTGGCATGCTGGATCTTTAGAGCTGAAATCCAGCGTGAGTGGATCTGTGCTGTGCTCCAGGATACTTTAAGATGCTACAATTTGTGTGTGGCTGGCCCTTTAAAGACAGTTCTGGGCCAGAGAAACCTCATCCAAAAGAATTAGTCAGTTTGTTTTAGCAACTGCTTCCTGTGCCCTGGTCTCCCATTACTTCATCTGCATTCCACAGATGCTGACTCTGTCCCCTTCTAAACCCCCGTGTGGATTTCATAATCTCCTAGGGAACTCCCAGTACCAAGCCCTGGTGGCCCCACAGGATACCACCTCTTGGGTCATGAGTGGAACCTGATGCCCTCATCCAGCTTCTCTGGTTGCAACCCTACCTGCCCCAGATTTCAGGTCTGCGTCAGAGGCTGCTACAGGAGGAGGTAGGGAGGTGACCCTGTTTGGTACTGCCCAAGGCAGCCTCCCGCATGCAATTCCAAGCAGCTAAGAATAGTCCTGAATCCAGTGGTTGCTTGGTAAGGTTTCATTTAGAGGGCTGCACTGTGAGGATGGCCAGTGCCTTTGTCCAGCAACTCGGAGCCCTTCCTCACACTCTCTCCCTCTGCTGAGCTGCAGTCTTCAGAGAAATCCCCTTGGATGCATTAAGCGCTTCATATGCAAGAAACAGACTTGCTTAAAATAGAGTTTATTGGCTGGGGAATAAAATTTAGTCCAAGGTAGCAGCAGGCTTTGGGTGGAGCAGGATCCACAGGGGGTCAAAAGTTTATCTCTTTCCCTCCTAGAAAGAGTGAGTCCAGTGACAGGCAGGATGTCTGCTACAGGCCACAGCTTATACCCCAACACTTACAGCTCCAGGGGAAGGAGCCAGTCGACCATGACGGCTCCTGGAGAAAATGTCCCAAGAAAAGTCTGATTGGCCCAATCTGGGCCTTGCGCTCCTCTCTGAACCAATCACTGTGATTGACTAGTCCCCTCCCAGAGCCCGGTAAGGCTATGGGCCTTCATGTCATATTGAAAGGGTTTTCTCTGCAGAAAATTGAACTCAACAGTAGTTTCCACTTTGTTGTGACCAACTGCCATTTTTAGGCCTTATCTTTGCTGACAGGGATCACTACTCCTTCCTCCTTCAAACACTCTGTCTACCTTTGGGCACACCCCATTCTCCTGGTTTTCCTCTTAGCCAGCCCTTTCTTTCCCAGCCTCTCTGTCTGGCCTCCCTCATCTCCCTAACTTCCTCATGCTGGAGACTCAAAGCTCAGGCCTTGACCTCTCTCTCTATTGTCTTCTATCTGCATTCCATTGGTAATCTCATTCTGTTTTGTGACCTTAAATGCTATCTGTTTGCTCTGGACACCAAGTTTGTATCTGACTACCATCCAATCAAGAGCTCCAGGGTCCTCCTCCACTTGGATAACCAACCGGCATCTCAAACAAACACATCCAGCCCTGAGCTCCTGATTGTCCCCACCCCAACGGCTCCTCCAAGGCCTCTCCTTGCCTTCAATAAACAGCTCATTCATGCAGTTGCTCAGGCCAAAAAACTCAAAAACTTCTTTATCCCCACTTTTTTTCTCATATGCCCAAGTGCTTACCAAATACTGTTATTCTACCTTTAAATTTAGACTCTATTTCTCACCTCCTCCACCATTGTCAGGCTGCGCCAAGACATATCATGTCTCACCAGCATAATCACAATCGCCTCCTAACTGGTCCTGTTTCGGCATTCTCTAATCTCAGCCATCAGAGTGAACATGATAGGTTAATGAATTCCTCTAATCAGCACCCTGAAGTGACCCTCAGCTAACTCAGAGTAAAACTCTTACACAGTCTGCAAAACCCTATACCACCCCCCACAACCACCACCCGTCCCATTTTCTCTCTGACGTGATCTACTGCCCTACCTCCCTCCTCCCACTCCAGTCACATGAGCTTCCTTACCGTTCCTCTCACAAACTAAACACAGTGATGCCTCAGGGCCTTTGTACTTGTTACTGCCTCTGCCCAAGAGTCCTCTTTCCCCAGACGTCTGCATGGCTTCGTTTCTCCTACCAATCAGATTTTTAATCAACTCTCTCTTCTCTGTGAGAGTTTATCTGTCCACTTTATCTAAAACTGCAAACTCCTTCCTGTCTTCCTTTACTGCTTTATTTTCCCCATAGTAGTGGTTACATTCTAACACACTTACTCTTTTTGTTTTAAATATTTTTAATGTATTCATTTAACTGAATTTTCTACATGCTTATTTTAGTTCTCATGTGTTTTCTCAGCTCTGTTGTCTGCAGGAGGTGGTTTTGTCTGTGTTCAGTGCTGGTATGATAGGCCCTCAGTGATTTGATGAATGAACAAGATGAAATGACTCTCTCTGTCCCCCAAGCTGTCTCCCACTTCTATCTCCCTTCCTGTCTCGCCCTGAGTCCCCCTCACCCACAGTCTCCGTGCAGGGACCGGGAGGCAGTACACAGTCACCACCCAGGCTGGGCCAAGATGGCAGCATCCGTGCAGGAGATGCCAGGCCAGACCCCAGAGGGTGGGCCAGAGGGCTGGAGAGCAGGAAAGACGTGGGTGGGCTGACATTCCAGGCGTGGGATTGCACTCAGTGTGTGGCGACTGGACAGGACCAGGTGGCAGAGGCTGCGTGGCCTCAGTCTTGTGTTGGGCAGGCACGGGGCAGATGCCAGGTCCAAGCAGGGCAAACAAGGGGACGGAAGCCATGAGACACACTGAGGTCAAAATGGACAGGAGCCCAAACACAACGCCCAGGGAGCTCAACCACAAAGGCAGGCAATCTGTCCTCCTCTCCGGGATGGAGCTCTTTGAAGAGGCTGGGCCCTTGCAGACCTGTGCCTTCTCTCGCCTCCCAGCTCAGCACTTTAGCCCTTTCATTTGGCATGCAGGACCCCAATGACTGGTTCTGGCAACCCCAGGAGGGTGGCCTCCACTGACCCGGCCCACACCCTGGAGATTTCAACAGCAGCGTCTCCCCCAGTGCAGCCAGGCCACCAGCATGGAGGAGATCCCACCTTCCTAACCCTTCTACACCAAAGCAGTTTTTTTCAGCATTAGAGAATTTAAAGGTTTCTTAGAGCCTTCCAGGTGTGATGCCCTAATTTTATCAGTCAGAAACCCCAGGCCCCAAGGGGGGAGTTAACCACCAAGGGCAACACAGGGAAGACGGCTGAGCAGCTGAGCAAGTCAAGGATCCCTCATCCCAGAGGCCAGGCCTGGTGGCTTTGCCTGGGAATCAGAAGCTCCCTAATGTTCTAGAAATTTGCCACATGGAGGGGGAAATAATGAAGCTGCGTTGCAGATGAGCCTGTTTATTATGCCCTGTTGCTCTTCTCTCTGCTCCCCATTTTGTGAGGGGATCGCATGAGGTCACTCCAAAGCCTGATGAAAATCTCGGCTCTTGCAGAGCTGCTCACTCTCTCTAAGCTCATTATCTGACTGCCTCCTGCTTTCCCAGGGGTTGCAGGGAGGAGGAAAGGTAATTAAGTGTTTTGCTTAAATGGCCTTTTCAGTTGACAGAAATAGCTGCCCAGGGATGCGGTGGACTCTCCTTCCTGATCCCCTCCCAGCAACTGCCGGGCTGCAGGCCGCAGGCAGGCGCCAAGGGCGCGAGAGAGAAGCAATGATGGTGCAAAGGCCAAATGGACCGGAGGCTGCTGCCCTCCTGAGATAATCCCTGGAGTGGATCATCTGCAGGCAGATCATGCAGGAGAATGAAACTGCACTGAGCACAGCTTTGTATGTCCAGGTGGGTCTTGTCCCTTCTGTGCCCAGAGAGTGTCTCATTTGTGGGCATGGGTGCCCTTGGGTGCTGTGTGCGAACAGGCCAACAAGAGCCAGTGCTTCTCTCCTGCCTCACATGGCCCTCTATTAGAGCAGCATGCTTTGGCCAAGTCCAACCAGGGGTGATGTCACCACTTACTAGAGAATGGATTGTTTCGAGAGAACTGATGCTGCCATGTAGAGCCCTTGCAGAGTGCTGAGTGGGATGCGAGACCAGGTGCGGCACCCCCAGGCCCCATGAGTGAAGATGTAAGTCAACCTTCTCAGCCGAATGCAAGATGTGCGTTTCCATATAATGAAGAATTTGGATGCAAACAGAGTCATTATGACAACTCTCACGGACAGAAGGAAATGGAGAGTAAAAGCGGTAAAATATATATGTGTGTGTATATACACACATGCGTGTGTATATATGTATGCATGTATACATACACAATATGTATGCATATGTGTGTATATGTGTGTAAATAGGTGTATATATACATACACACACACACACACAATAAAATAAAAACAAGAATGGTAATTTCTGAGGTTGGAAATCACTGACGGGGCTGTACAGAGCTGCTTATATCAGAGCCCCAAGAGTTAAGTCCAGCCTTAGCTAACAGCACCTACTGATAAGTCCCAGGGCAGGGCACAGTGTTACGGTGTTAAAGATAACAGCTGCCTTATTACAACAGAGAACTCCATACACATTAGTACCCACACAATGTCACCTGTCTGTCGATTCAGCAGAATTGTATTCTCAGAATAATACAGTATTGCCACTGTTACAGCTTAGAACTACACATTCATTAATACAAACAGTACCTCTGGCACTTTTGTGCAAAACTGAGTCCTGAAAAAGGCCCATACTGGAATGTGGCACCAAAGCCAGTAATGGCAGTCATTATGACAATGTGTATCAATAGCAAAGGATCTGTAATTATTTTTACACTTTTGCTGGTATCATCATTGATTCTCTGAATTGTATACCTCTCTTGACATAATCATGTGTTCATATAACCTATCCATATGCAAAATTTCATTGCAAGTTGTTAAAAATTGAGGGAGATACACCTATTAGAATGTTTATGAGCTATGTTTATTACCATTTTCTTTCAAATTGAACCTCAAATTGCAGTGAAAGTGACTTTACTATCATGGAGTGGGATTTAGTCCAAATCAAGCTGATCAAGTGCTTCAGAATTTAACGTTGGAATGAACGTCTGAAGACAAAAATCTCTCCTCTTCTGTATATTGAGTTCTGATGACTTCAACTGCCTGCCAAAATTGAGGGAAAGGAGAGAAATTAATGTACACAAGTAAACTCAGTGGGAAAATATGACTTTGTCAGATTTGTGTTTATTGTTCCAGTGACTCCTAATCTTATTCACGCCCAGTTCTCCCCTCCTAAGTGGCCATGTGACCGGTTTGAGCGTATGAAATGACAGTGGGAGGAGCATGTGGCTATTTCTGGGCTGAGTTATGGATGAGTGTGTGACACCTTCCTTTCCTGCAGTGTTCATGTGAAAATTTCAGCAAGCTATATACTTCAGTTCATTTTTCTGTGCCTGCATTATGCTTCCATTAAAAAAAAAGTAAAATAAGAGGTGGTCCTGAGTATATTTTGCCCTCTGTGTTCTAAAAATTCTGCCATCTGGTAGCTCCATTCACCAGGGTTCTTATTTTGATTCATGGGATAATGAAGAGAATGCCTTCTCCCCATGCCCAAGGACCAAAGGAGGGAGAGTATCTTAGCCTCAATGAGAGATTCGGGTGTTCTTGATTTATTGAGGGAGAGAGCCTTCTAGGAAAAGTGGTGAGGAAGAGAGGGAGGGAAGCATGGAGGAGGAGCAAGGAGCTGAGCAAGGCTGTTGTCTCAAGTGAAGTCCAGCATTAGCCTGATCCACAGTAGAGGGTGGAGGGAGCTCCAGGGCATAGACAGAGTTATCTTCGCCCCCTTCCCAACCTTGATGCAAAAATCCGGTTCTGTCTTTTGTACCCCCTATCAGTCGGTTAATTGGCTATGTGCCCCCCAACCTGGACAGCAGAGCAAGTTTTTTTTGAAAAGGCTATTCCCATTAGCTGAGGGAAATGTTTTGGAAAAGTAGCCACTTCTGGGAGCCAGTATACCTAAAATTGTGTGGATTGAAAACACGAATTTCCCAGGTCAGTTAGGAGGATGGAAATGATGGTGAACAAAGCCACATATACTCCCTGAAGTCATGCTTCCACCTCTTATGGATACAGCACATATGGATACATACAGCATTCGTTGAAAAGTCTACTACCTCCTGAAGTGCACCATCATCCACATGGGTGTCATATTCCAGCTCGTCCCTCAGCTGCTTTGTTAAAAGGTTTTTCCACTGTTTTATCAAGTTGGCAACTTCTGAACGGTGTGGTAGAGTAGAATTGGTGATCCCATGACTATGTGCCCACTGCCACATTTCCTTAGCCATGAAGTGAATCTTTGACCTAAGGAGATGTTATGTGTGATCCCGTGTCAGTGAGTCAGGCACTCTGAGCTTTTGGATAGTGCAATGGTCATGGTCTTGTGGGCAGAAAAGACCAATCCACATCCAGAATACGTATCAATTCCAGTGAGCCTGAGTCACTGCTCTGTTCAAGATGAGAGGGGACCTGTGTCATAGACTTACCACAAGTGCATTTCTGGTTGCTCCAAGAGCTCAGCTTTATTGAGCAAATAGGGCTGGCTTTCAGTGGCAGCAATAGTTAAATCAGCTTTGGGCCCATGCATAGCCTCCCTCTCTGCCTTCATTATTGCTCCTTTCATGAGCCCATTACCCATATACTAGGGAAGCCGAGGGCAGAGGCTCATACTCACTGGCCAAGTAATCTTTTCTGTGTTTTTTTTAAGTACTTCTGCTACTATGGCTCTTCATGTGTATTTATATGCAATACAAAAGTCTTCACATTTTATGACTAATCCCATAGGTTCTATACCTCTTAAAAACCAGTCGAGTCATTTGCCACTTCCCCTGATATATTCTTACCTTGAGCCACTTCTCTTTCTACACAAAGTGACAGACCAGAGGCAATACTGGCACAAAGCTCTGCCCAGTGAAGGAGTTCCCTCACCTGTGTCTTTCAGGGCCTCAAAGGAAGCTGTGTATAGTACAGCAACAGTCCATTTTCAGCTGTGTCGGTACGCCTAGCTAGTCTATCTGTGAGTCAAGTTCGGGTTTCTCCTCCATCGTGGTCATAAGAAATCCCCTTTATGGCAACAGATATGAGCCAGGGAAGAACATCAGTGCAAAGGAGTAGGTGACATAGAGGTCTGGGCCATCAGCTTGCTTGTGTCCTCGGGACCTTCTCAAGCCCAATCCAGAATGGACCACTTCCATTATACACCAGATTGTTCCTGGGTCTGTTGGCCCTTATGTCTTGTGGGTTGGAAGGAACCCAGCTCATGATCGGCACTTTGGCGTGTGCTCAATTGATATTTATCCCATGTTTAAATGGTCTATTTCTACTACAGTCCAATAACCTATCAGGAGATGTTTTTCAAATGGTGTATAGTTCTCTGCCACACAGAGCGTGGCCTTGCTCCAGAACCCCAGAAGTCTGTGCTGGAATTCTGCTTTGAGAGCTTACGAGAGCCTCTACTCAGCATCCCTTTCTACCCAGACTTCTCTAGGACCTAGAGTTTGCTGGATCAGATCATCCAAACAGCAGGACTGCTTTTACTACAAGGTCTGTTCTTATTCTAAGGCTAATGCAAAACTAGCAGCCTTCCATGCCACTTAATAGATAACTCAGGGAAATATTCTCAAATACAGAATGTACAGCCTTCAAATCCCAACAATATCTAAAAATTGTTCTGTTTCTTTCTTAGTAGCAGTGGGCGCAAGATACCCACTTATTGCTTACTTTTGTTCCTTACTAGGAACAACGTACTTGTTTCTTATTTTGGAGGGCCTATCTTGGTATACCACAGAGCACTGGACGCTTATACTCTTCATTGTGGCAGGTCCCTGAATCTTTGGAGTTTATCTCTCATTCTCTATAGCATTTATCTTACTAAGGCATCCAGTGTACTTGCCACAGTGGATCAATTTTCTTCAAAATGTCCAGCCAACCCAAACCTTTTCAGACTATATTATGACAGAGTGCAGGAGAATCAACATACCCCTCAGACTAAGGTCATGACTGCATACTGTTGCCCATCCTATATGAATGCTAACTGCTTTTGGACTTTCTTCCGAATGGAGAAAATGCATTGACTAGATTGATAGTTGCACACTTCATACCTGAGGCTGTCATGATCTGCTCCAGTAAAGGTACCCAACAGAGGAGCTATATTTGAAGCCACTGCCTGGTTATGCTTGCAATACTTCACTATCATATGCCGTGATCCATCTGGTTTTGCAAAGATCACGTGGGTGATTATAATGAAAACCACTACTTTTGTATTGTTTAAGTCATTCAGAGTTACACTCATCTCTGTCATTCTTTCCAGGATGTAATACTGTTTTTGGTTTATTACTCTGGTGGGAAGGGGCTTCCACTTAGCTATTTCTATGTCAGTACTCTTACTCCACAGGTCAAGAGATCAATATGAGTATTCTGCCAAACTAAGTATGTTTTTACCAAATGTATATTCAGAAATTTAGTAAATAACCAACTGTTCATCATTAGATGAACATTAGGCCCACCATGAGATGAACCAAAGCCGTGACTCCCATATAGTCCTCCTGTAACAGGGAAATGATGATGGTGCTTTGAGTCTCCAGAAATCCACAGAAAGGCAGACATATAACCAACAGCATTTGTACAAGCTGCAAACAACCTTGTACAACCTATTTCTGAGGAGAAGTTTACCCAAGTACATAGCCCTGGGTCCCGTTATGGAAGAACTGGAAAATCACTACTTTATACACTTGCTTTAGTTATAGAACCCATTCTTACTGGGACTTAACCTTCCATCAATGGGTGTCTGAGACCTGGCTCAGATTTGAAACTTGGGAAATAGATCATGAATTTCAGCTGAGACTTCAGCTTTCTGTTCTCTTCATTCTTGTTTTAGATAATGCCATATCTACCAACTAGTGGATAATCTTTGATGAATGCTGGATGTTGGAGACATAAGAGTGAAAAGACACAGCCCCTGTCCTCCTGGAACTTTCTTCTTCCACCTTCTCTTGATCATCTCTTGACACCACTGGCCAATATATCTATATCTCTATATCTCTACATATATAGATATATATATATAAATGGAAATAGAGAATATTGTAGATTCTTAGCACTAACATATTTGAAAGTAAGAATGACAACAATAATAATGGTTACTATCAAGGAATTATCATGTGTTTAACTTTTTACCTATATTATTTGATTTAATGCTCACAACTCCATGAGAGAGGTTTCTTCCCTTTGTAAACAGGAAAACTCATGCTTAAAGAGGTAGCCAAGGCTTGGCCTGTCCCCCTAAAGCTATTTATGACAAAATGAGTATGAGAGGGACTAAAAGCAAAAAAGGGGGAAGGGATTTAGGCTGGTTGGAGTTTTATCCAGTAGAAGCTAAATTTCAAGGATTCAATTCACAAACAGAGAGTACCCATGAAAACAATTTTTTCTCTTATGATTCAAGCCAAACTGGGAATGACAGGGAGTTCAAAACTCAAGAGACTAAGTCACCAAATCAACCATTATCCATTAGAAACAGCTGCCATGTACTAAGTCCATCTTGTACTGAAGGGGTCCACAGCCTGTTGAGATGAACTTGCATTGTCTGAACAGGCAATGAACCACGGAAGTCTCGATGTGCTAGTTATACAGTGTTCATCAAATTGCAGGTCTCAACCCAATAGTGAACCATGATGACATTTTAACATTTAAACATTTTAGTAGGTTTTGACTAGCATTTTAATAAATAAAGTAGAACATTATTAAAGAGAGACTGAATCTCTGGTAAGAATAATAATTCTTTTGAGAAATTTTGTCACTTCAGATGAAGTAAAATATATTTCTTACCAAAGGTTGTGGTAAAAAAAATGAAAAATGTTGCATAGAACATTAAAAAATGCCTTAACAAACAAACAGAACAAGCCAACTTCAATCCAAGGGGCAAAAAAGGCATTGCATCACCATGACGTGAAGAAAAAGTAAATGGCTGAAACAGAAATATTTCACTGGCTACCTGTTACTGATATAATTAAAAGTGTTCCTGTAGCCTAAGGGGTTATGTTAATGAAAAATAACATAGGTAACAGCAACAACAATAAAAAGAGCTTAATGCTTTTAGACTTTTTGTGACTGTGATCCTCTCTCAGGGTCATCTAGGAGACACAGGTGTTTGTGAGTGTCCAGAGTTACTTCCCAACCCAATAGAGCCTCCTTCCACTAGCACTGCTGGTGAAACACATGCTGAGGAAAGAGCTTTGGTACGTGGGCCTGAGTTGGAGAGCCACTCATTAACCATGAGGGAGGATGGGGGTGGCTGGCATGGGCTTGAGATACTTGCCAATGCTGCTTAAAGGAAGCCTTGTCAAGACTGCAAATGTCATTTTTCATTCCCTCCTGATACTGTTTTGGTTTGCTGCTTTGTTAGCCACCTAGAAATCCAGGGTACCTTCCTTAGCAATTCACAGCATAAAGTCTCCTGACTTGAGAATTAGTCCATTGTGGGTCAACGTATAAAATGTAAAGCAGGAAATGTATAGGTTTTCAAAGCACTTTTTGCTCAGGAAAGGCTCTCGATGAGTCATGCTTTATATTGCAACAGACCTTTCCTTCCAAGAGAATTCTGAGAGCTTCCCCTTACTTATCACTGCCTCCCATATGGAAGCAACAGCAAGAATCCTTGTTATGGGCTCCCCAGAGGCCCCCAGCTCTAAAACAGGGATGGGCTGTGTGCAGCCTGAAGAAGAAGGATATTCATGCTTCTATTCACCCCTAAGATGCTGCAGTTCTAAAGTCACAAAGCATGTCTATAACAGGCAGCTTTATGCTTGATTCATAAACCAAAACTCTGAGTTGCTGGAATGTCAGGAACTCAAGTTGCACTGAGCAATCAGACACACAGTCAGAACTGATTCACAAAGAGGGCATTTGAAAAAGTTCTAGTTGGAATTTGCCTGTGCTGTGTCCTTGCTCAGAAGTTTTTTCCCTCCCACTCTGCACCAGCCTGGCTTCTTCTCATCCTCAGACCTCAGCACAAATGTCACCTTGTCAGAAAGCCCCTCCCTGACCACCCTGACTGAGCCAGGTCACCCAATCAATGCTCTCTCGATGCATCCTGCTCTTTTCCTTCACAGCACTGCTCATGATGAATAATTACATGCTGACTGGTATGTTCACTTGTTTCCTATCTGCCCCTGCAGGTGACTAGAAGCTCTGTGATAGCCTGTGCATTCTCTCCGGACACCCAACACACTGCCCCCAGCACTGGCACTCAGAGGACAGTGGAGTTTGTTGAAGGAGTAAACTAGTTTTATGGAAATCAAAATTTTGTTATCTGTTCTTACCATTAAGCAGTGTGTTTGTATTAAATTTTGAACAGATAATCATTATTGTCAAAATGTTAAGTGTTCATGAGCACCCGTGTTTGTAGCAGTGTTATTCACGATAGCACCAAAGCGGAAGCAACCCAAGGGTCCATGGACAGATGAATGGATAATCAAAATGTGGTCTATATGCACCATGAAATATTGTATTGTTCAGCTTTATAAAGGACATTCTGATACATGACACAACATGGAAGAGCCTTGGAGACACTAAGTAAAATAAGCCAATCACAAAAGGACTATACTGTATGATTCCACTTCATATGAGCCACCTATTGTAGGCAAATTCATAGAGACAGAAAGTAAAACGGTGATTACCAGGGGAGTAGGGATTTAGATTTACTAAGTACAAAAGTGCAGTGCAAGACAACAGAAAGGTGTGAGGACCGATCAGCGTGGTGATGATTGTACTATGATGTAAATGTACCTGATGCCACTGCACTGCACACTTAAGAATGGTTAAGGTGGTAAATTTTATGTTAGGCATATTTTACCATAATTTTAAAAAATAAAATTAAAAATACTGTGTTTTTTAGTGCAGCAATACATGCTTTTGGTGTTATGGCAATATCGGGTATATTTCATATAAAGTTAACAGACATATACTGAAAATGTTGGTTGCCATAGAGAGCCAAAGTTTCGTGTTCTGGCTATGATTCCAGCGGAGCTTCCCTCCCTCTCCTTTTATAGTTGGAAAGCCCAGTGTGCAGCCCTGTGTCAGACACAGGGTGGCTGTTTAGAAGCACTCGTTGAATGGATGACTGGAGGTACAATGAGATGCATGGGTATACAGACTGGTGGTGACATAGATAAAAGAATCTTCATAAAAAATGTTCGAAAGTGTATGGTGGAAACTAGAATTTATATCCTAGATTTTGGTGGTTGGGATAACTTATGTCCTCAAATCTCTTCATTCCTTTTTTCTAGTGAAAGATATTTAGGTGATTAATATTTTTAAGTAAGCAAATTTGAAGAGATTCTTAAATAAGAAAGAAAGAATTTTAAATTCTATTGCATTATTTATTTCTGAAACATGTATTTTATTCCCAAAGATTAAAAAAACATTGATGAGTTACTTATTATTACCCACATTTATAGGAAATTGGGGCAGAAAGAGATCACTGCTTAAGAGCACACAGCTGGGAAGAGACAGAGCAGGTGTAAAGCCACACCCCATGTTATTCACCAACAGGTTCTACCAGTGCTTTCTCTTAAGGAAAGAGAAAGACCAGGGCAGGGGGGAAATGAAGCAAGGGAAGAGAAAGAGAAGAACCCTCTAGTTCAGCATCGTAAACTTTAAAAGCTATAATATTCAACTGTTTGGTTCATTTTAATGCTCACATTTTCATAGAAACAACTCAGAGTGGGGCTTTTCTGTCTTCTTCCAGTCTTGCCAAATGAAGTCCCCTCTTGTTGCGCAGGTGGCCGTCCCTGTGCAGCTGCCCTGGAAGGCAGGCCAGAGGTCTCACAACACACATGGCTTCCCTCAGTCTTCCTGTGACAGAGGATAACTTCCCTCAATACCCCACAGTTTCCAGAAGGCTGCATTGTTCTCAAGTCCCCTTTGAGTTCCGAAAGACTTCATTTCCTCTAACTAGACTTTCCCCTTCCCCAGGTGGAGGAACAAAGTCAGCTCTTCCATTCTCTTTTGCTCTAAGTCACCATCTCTTAAGGGACCTTACGAAATATGCTTCAAGTGGCAGGACACTAATATCCTCAATATGGAAACATTGACACTACAGGAGCAGGAGCTCCAGGGGAGGGGGCATGGGGGAGGCCCCAGGGCCGGGGCAGGCACAAGGAGAGAGCAGGGAAGCAGCCCTTGGCAACTGCATCTAGACAAGACCAACACACTCACCAAAAAATCACCAGGCACATCCAACAGTGTCACCGAGTTAGAATTTATTCTACCAAATGTGTTTTTATAACTGGTGTCAAATTAAACCTGTTTATTACATAAAGATTTTGTTTCTAAAGAGTAGTTTTAAAAGAAAAAGAAAAGGAATTGAGGAGAGTGTGTGTCTTTACCAGCACTCTCCTCTGTATGAGAAGTGATTTGTCAGCGTTGCTGGGGTGTCTGCCTGGTCTTTATTCTCTAAACAAGTCTGCGGAAGGTTTCCTATGCCTACGAGAAATGGTATTTGTGTTCCTCTGGGCAGACACCTGCAGTTCTGTGCTCGTATTTGGATTACACTAAACAGACCTTCCTTTCTCCCCCCTCTGAATTCTGGCTGCTCTCTAACAATGCAGACCAGCTCTCGGGAATGGTGAGACAGGTCAGGCACCGGGAGTGGGGGGGCACGTGGCCCTCACACACCTCCTCATCAGGATCAGATTCAAAGTGCTGGCAATCTCCCTCCTGGCCTGTGAGACTGAGAAATCTTAAAATTACTCTTTGGTGCCTTGCCCTTACTTTATCAGTCCATTTTGTAAAGAATAAAGCAAGAAACACAGAAACAATGAAAGGAAGTGATGGAGACACTATGGTTTTTGAGCTCTCAGGAACAGTGCAGCTTTAGTGAAGGAGGAATGTCATACTTTGCCCTCCACCCACCCTCCCCACAATCGTATTGAGGTCAGGGTACAAACCCGAAAGCTGTAGATCTCCTGGAGAAAAAAAAAGTGAAAAGCTTGACCGATGTGGCTCAGTGGATTGGGCATCACCCCACAAAGAGAAAGGTCACCTGTTCAACTCCTGGTCAGGGCACAGGCCTGGGTTACCAATCAATGTTTCTCTCCCTCTCTTTCTCCCTCCTCTCCCCTCTCTCTAAAAATAAATAAGTAAAATCTTTTTTTAAAAAAGTAAAAAAAAAATTTAAAGCTCATAGACACAGATAATAGATAAATAGTTGCCAGAACCAGAGGCAGGAGGTGGAGGTGGGAAAATGGGTGGAGGGGTCAAAAGGAACAAACTCCTAGTTATAAAACAAATGAGTTGTGGGGATAAAGTGTACAGCGTGATGACCACAGTTAATAACACTATCTTGCATATTTGAAAGTTGCTAATGGAGTAGATCTGAAAAGTTCTCGTGAGCAAAAAAAATTCTATAACTCTGTGTGGTAATAGATGTTAACTAGAGTTGCGGTGGTGACCATTTCACAGCATATATAAATATCAAATCATTAGGCTGGACCCCTGAAAATCATAGAATGTTGTGTGTCAGTTTTGCCTCAACAAAAAAGAAATAAAATATTGTTCAATTCTGAAAAAATATATGTACATTTTCAAATAATATGCTCGATGCTTTTCTTCTGCTATCAACTGTCTACTACTACAATCTACTATCCAAAACATCTGGAAATTCAGGGGCATTTGTGTGTTTATCGTACATTTGTCTGATGCCTGAGTTTTGGGACCTCTTGTATTTATCTTTTCTCAAGTCCTCTGCTTCTTTTTTGCAACCACTGTATTAGTTTTCCATCAGGAACCACAGAACACAACTTCCCAAGAGAACAACTGTAAGTAAAATATAGTTTACACTTAAAGTTTTACTCCAAATTACACTCGACTGGTCATTGTGTTGAGGTAGAAGCTGATTTAATGACATAAGAGGCAACAATCTTTAGAGAACTGGTAAAACTTCTAACCAATGACTCGGGTGCTCCAGGCACGAGAAGATCATTCCTGGTGTCTCAGCTCTGAGAAACTGTTCATTTCTGAGACCTTGAGCTTTGGCCCCAAACCTGATGGGCCTTCCCTTGAACCTGGGGCTGACGCATAAAACCTGGCAGAGCTGACTCAGTCACTGGAGCAGGGACAGGACTGCTTTTCTACATTATGGGCCTGGCCTGAGTCTCTGACACAATGGTTATTTGCAGGGTGTTACTCTTCATTCCTGAGTTCAAACTTCATTCTATCCTGCTTATCCATATAAAGGTGATTTGCCTATGAGTTGCTCATCTGTCAAGGTCAGTCCATCCCTGAGTTATAGCAGACAACATGGCTCTCACCAGCCTGAGGGAACTAGAGGCAGAAGTGACCACAGCTGAGTGGTCTCAGCTGAGCTTTTCTGCCTGAAAGCTCAGGCAGAAAAGCTCGCACTGTTCCAGACTAGAGCCAGGCTGATGGCAGCTCCCCAGAAGTTTCACAAGAGCCTGGAATCAGGGTGAGGGAGGAAGAGCGGCCCACACTCAACCGTGCCTGAGGTTCTCCTCCTCACCCAGCAACAGATCCAGTGAGGGATCTCCCTTCTGGAAACGCTGTCTGCATTTTGTGTTCTCCCAGGCCCCTCCCATGGGCCCCCTTCTCACCCTCCCCTCCCCAAGGTGTGTCCTGCAGGTCTGAATATAAGGAAGGAAGGACAGGAGCCTTTCTGTTGCATGAGAGACACACAGCAACAGGATACCCGTGCCTGGTGCTGGATAATGGTTCTTGTTCTTCGCTTCCCACCCTCTGCCTCAGAACTCCGCAGTGCCCCCCACTGCAGAAAGGTGCGCCCCCCCTCCCCCCACATACATCTGACTCAGCCATTTGATGTGCTTTGGACAACGGCATGAGAGCAGACACATGCAAGCAAAGATTTTGTGGCTGGCTCCCTCTCTTGCACATCTGCCATCATCAGGAGAACAAGCCTGCTGTCCCAGGAGGAAGATAAAAGACACCAGGGCCAGGACCACTTCCAGCTGGAGCTCAGGCCCTCAGACTTGTAAGAACTAAGAAAGGGCTGCCCTAAGCTCTTGAGTTTGAGGAAACCGTTTGATGGTATTTTGAGGCAATAGCTTACTGATACATCCAATTGGTTTTTCCCACAGGGGTGGCTTTGGCTTTATTGCACTGCAATGTTACTTAAGAACAGGAGAGGCTTTGGAGCCCAAGGTCACCAGAAGAAGAAATAAATAGCCTTTCTTTTATCCTAGGCCCTTCCTCTGTGGTTTCCCCTCCCCAATTCTCACGTGCCAGACTCTTAAATGGAGGAGGCACTCACACACAGAGAGAAGCTGGATTTCTTCATTCCTGTTTTTCTTTTGAGCCTAGAAGCCTGCAACCTGTCCTCCAACCCCTCAAGACCTCATTGGTCATTGGCATCTGCTGTTGGCCATCAGCCCTTTGGCCAGCACGTCGACTGCTGGGCTGCGTCATGCATATCACCCACAGAGGGTGATAGGAGGTTGCTTTAGGAGAAGGCTTTGACACACAGAGGTCACCAGGGACAGTGTGGCAGGACACAGCAGCTCATTACCAAGCCGGCTCCTTCCCTCTCTTCCTCACACTGTGTTTGAGAAAGGACAGCATTAGGTGCTCAAGTGATGAAGACCAGCCAGCTGGTAATGCTTTAACATGTGACTCAGCTCCCCTACCTGTTCCATCACCACTGCTGTCCTCCTGTGCTCTCAGGGTGGAAGCAGGTCTTAACAATAGCACAGTGTTGTCATCCCTGATGCTCGCTACGTGCACTTCCTAGGCCCAGGCTCTGCTTTTCAGTCAGCTATTTCTGGTGGGGTTCTACAACCTAGTCCACACACCCCAGTCTCTTTAACACACATTGTCTCTGCACCTAGGTGAAGATCAAGGGCCTCTGTGTGAAAACCAAAGCCTGCCAGCACTCCACTACCCCCGTGTTTTATCTGATTTCATTCCCTCAAATCCTTCTATCCAAATCCACAAGACTCTCGGTCCTCCAGCTTCTCGTTCATAAAAATCTTAATTTTGCATCTTCCCCCTCATTTTCTCCTTTCATTTAGAGCATATGTCAGTTACTGTTTTGTTTTGTTTTATTTTAAGATTTTATTTATTTTTAGAGAGAGGAGAAGGGAGGGAGGAAGAGAGGGAGCGAAACATGGACCTGTTACGCAATATCCCCAGCCAGGGGCATGAGCTCTGACTGGGAGTGGAATCGGTGACCTTTTGGTTTGCAGATGATGCCTAACCCACTGAGCCGCACCAGTTAGTGCCAATTAGTGTTTTTCTTGCTTCAACTGCGTTCTGCCCCTCCTGAAACCCCACCTGTTCTACAAAGCATTTCATCAGGGAAAGGCACTAATCACCCTGTTCCCATTCCGTATTGAATTATTTATGCCACTCTTGCTACTAGATTTCAAGTTTTTCCATGGCCAGGAGCTTTGCAGTTGGTCTGGTTTATTTCCTCTGCTGTGTAGTTCTGTGTTCCTTTATTACTCCAAACAGAGAGTAATGAGAAAGTAACAATGTGAAACCCCAAGGAAATAAAATGCACAGAGAAAATTGGGACATTGTGAATTATTCTGGTGCTTTCCACTTTGAAAGTGTCACAGAAGTTGCCCTTTGAGCATTTTGCTCTGAAGAAGCCCCTGGCATAGAGCTGGAGAGACCTGGAGGCAGGGGAACCCACAAGGTGGGGGGTCTCTGTGTGGGGAAGGGTCCACTCCCTGGGAAGGTGGCACCAGGAGCCATGTGAAGGGCCCAGGAAAGGCCAATTGTGGTGTGGGCTTCCTATGACTAGGCCCCATGTCAGGCAGCATGTCAAGGGGGGCAAAGAGAGGGTGCTTATTTGTGTCCCTTCCTGTGACTCCCCCACCCCAACCTCCTGTCCCCAACCCCTGTGTCTTCAGCCTGAAGGCTGGCTGACCTTGTGCCCCACCCTGGCATTCCACCCAGTTCTGTTCTCTTTGTAGAACATTTCTTCCCTTCTTCTCACCAAAATTCCCTTCTATGGATGAATAGCTACAATTGGCTGAGTTGCTCAGAACTTAGTAGACTTGGAGCTAACATATTCTGGAGCTTAAGTAAATGATCTGACTTAGTCCTTGCAGCAGCCCTGCAGTGAAGTGGGTATTGTCATTACCTTCCTTTTACAAATGAGGAAGCTGAACCCTAAGAGTTCAAAGCTCACTCAAATTTACAAGGCCAGCTGAGATCTGGACTCAGGTAGTCTGACTCCCAAGCCTACATGTTTCCACTGCTCTGCACCCTCCTTCAAGGTGGCGGACCTCGGCAAAGCATTCAGGCAGTGTGGCCCAGGATGGGTGCAGTGAGGCCTTCCCTCCCAGGAAACTGTCATGAATTCTAATATGACTGATAGGAGGTGTGCAATCCTACCAACTGAACCAAGCGAGAGTTAAAACCGCCCTACCTTCAGCCTATCTTTGCACCCTATGTTAGTTAAGGGAATGAATAAGCACCCATATTTGTGTAGCTTAGTACACTCAAAATTTATTTCTCACCCAGATAATAGTCCAACACAAGGGTTCCTTGTTGGCGGCCCCCTTTCATCTCCTGGCTTCACTATCTCCTTGCAGAGAGCGGGGAAAAAAAGTGGTAAAAGCATATCTGATTCTTGAAAACCTCAGCCCAGAAGTGACACGTTTCACTTCCACTCCTGTTCCAGTGGCTGCTCTCTTCACCCCACCCCCTCGTCCTGTCCTCACAGTTGACCCAGTTTCCTGTGTGGCTGCAGGGGCTGCTCGGTACAGCAGACACACACAGGAGACCACACCCTCACCGGGGCCAGGTGGGACCTCACCATTGCCTGATAACCTGGTATTAAGAGTCAAACATTGATGACAAATAAACTTGAATTTAAGTCCCAACTACTTCCAAATATGCTAGGTAACATTGAGCAAGTTACTCAACTTGTATCTCAAAGGGTCAAGTCAAGATACTCATAAAACTCCCTGGATCGTATGGCTCAGTCGGTTGGAGCATACTCCTGCAAGCCAAAAGGTCATGGGTTCAATCCTCAGTCAGTGTACATGCCTAGGCTGCAGGTTCGGTCTTTGGTCAGGGCATGTATCATGTATGAGAGGCAACCGATCGATATTTCTCTTTCATCTTGATGTTTCTCTCCCTCTCTTTCTCCCTCCTTTCCCCTCCAAAATCAATAAGCATGTCCTTGGATGAGGATTAAAAAAAAACAGATACACATAAAGCATTAAACATGTGGCATATGTTAAGGACTTAATAAAACATTACCTATTATGTTCCCTGTAGCCACCTAGTCAGACAGCCTAGGCCAGAGTAAAGTCCCAGACCCTGTAACATTTGCTCCTGGACACTGGAACTGTCTGCCCAGCCCAGGCTGTCTGACTAGGTAGCTACAAGGAACGGGAAAAAGACAAGGCACCCTGTGTCTTCCTCACTTTCCTCTGAGGTGACACATTTAAGGAGGATGTGAAGCAGAAACAGATGAAGGAAAAGAAGGGCCATGGCTGGGGAGCTGCAGGAGTGAACAGAGGAGGGGCGCAAGCAGAAAGAGGCTGCATGATGAGAGGAGAGGCAGGTAGAGCCAGTGGGGGTTGGCTGGCAGCCAGAGGGAGGGGCGGGAGCCACGGGGGACAGGAAAGGCACAGGAGGTGTGCCCTGGATTTCTCCCAGTCCAGCTGCATCCACTGCTCAGTGGATATGTTGTGATTTTGGAGACCGTCCTGTCCAAACTGATGGGGTAATGGTTCCCTTGAGTACCCATCTCAAGACGCACTGATGTTATTCATCATTTGTTGCGGATTCAACTGTGTCCCTCCCCCCACAAAAGATATATCAATGTCCTAAGCCCTGGCAACTGTGAAAGTAACCTAATGTGAAAACAGGGTATTTCCGACATAAGTTACAACGAGGTCCCCGACTGGAGCAGGGTGGGCCTTTAATCCAGTATGACTGGTGCTCTTATAAGAAGAGACACATGGACAGGCACACACAGAGGGGGAACTGCCATGTGAAGACGGAGGGATGACAGTCATGTGGCATCAGAAGCAGAGATTGAGATGCTGTCGCTGTAATCCCAGAAACGCCAAGAATGGACGGCCACCACTGGAAGTGAAGAGTCAAGGAAGAAGCAGAGACTCCCTCTGAGCCCCCAAGAAGGATCCAGCCCTGCCAACAGCTGGGTTCTGGGCTTCTGGTCTCCAGCATTATAAGAGGGTGGGTTTCTGTTATTTTAAACCACTTAGTTGGTGGGGGTTTGTTACAGCAGCCTTAGAACTGATTCAACACTCATGCATTTAACAAATGTCATTGAGTGTTGATTAGCCTCCAGGCATTGTGAACAAAAAAAAACTTGGTTCTTGCCTTCATAAAGCTTACAGTCTGGTGGGAGAAACGGATGTTAATCAGATAGTTACCCACCAAGTCCCGAGTGCCATCTCTCCCTTTCCTCGGTGTGAGGGCAGACTTGCGGTCTTCATCTCTGTTTATCCCAAGATCCTAGAATGTGCTTGACACATAAAAGCTTAATTAAAGCTTAATTATAGTGTCATATTCGAAGCAGCCATGCCTCTAAAAGCCCTGACCTATGATGGAAGTCCCTGGTCAGGACTGAGGAGGTGGCAACGGAGGTTCACATCACAAAGCACACAGCCAGACTCCTACAAACCTTCAGCAGTTCCCAATCCCTTTCCCTCTCACCTGACTCTCTCCAGAGGTTTTCTCAACTCCTGGTCTTTTCTCATGTAAAGAAATGTGACCTCTCCTGGCTTCTCACAAAGGGTTCTGCTTAGATACTGAGAGAAGAAAGGAGAAGCCATTTGATATTTATGCTCTGTTTTTGTTCTTCTCTTGAGCTCATGAATTACCAAGTGAATGACCAAACCTGCCAGCTCCGAGCAGCCTCACATCTTTGACTTTTGCAAAGGAGGAATGATTCTGAATTAGTTAAGTCGACCTGGAAAGCCCAGAACTCTAACACTCTGCAGGAGCCCTTCCCCTCGGGCAGGAAATTAGCTCCTTCCATAAAGTATCTCTGATTCCTCAGATATTCTCTGACCTTGTGGTTTCTCCACAGGACCTCTGGAATGGCAGACACCTTGGCATTTTCCTCCATTGGGCCCCAGCTCAGTGCTTGGAGGCCAGAAAGAACCCGGGGCTGGGGATTTACAGGTGTGTTTTAGGGAAAGTCCCTCCACTTCTCTCAGTTGCTGAATGAGCCTATGCAAAATGAGAAGATTCTACTAGATCCCCAGGAAGCCCAGAGCAAGCTCCAGAGCTCAGAGAGCAGGCAGGGAGGGTGAGAAAGATCAACCAAAACACTAGGTGGAAAAGATCTATGTGCCCATATTTTCACTGCAGCGTTAATTTACAATAGCCAAGAGAAGGAGGCAACCTAGGTGTCCACCAATAAGTGAATGGATAAAGAATACACCGTTCATATATACACAATGGAATATGACTCAGCCATAAAAAAAGAATAAAATGTTCCCATTTGCAACAACATGTATGGATCAAGAGGGCATTATGCTGAGTGAAATAAGTCAGACAGAGAAAGACAAATGCTGTATGACTTCACTTATTTGTGGAACTTGAAATAACAAAAAAATGAATAAACAAAGCAGAAACAGAAACAGACTCAGAGATACAGAAAATAAACTGATGATTGTCAGAGCAGAGGGGGGTGGGGCAGACGAATGAAAAAATAACAAGATCAACCAAATCAAACCAAACAACAGAGCCTCGATTGGCTAACCTTTGCAAGGCCTTTGTTAACCAGAGCCTAGTGACTTGCTTCAGCTCATCAGCTTTTCTTTGGCGACACTTTGCTTAGGAGACCGTGGCACAACCCGCACCCTAGAACAGCAGTGACTTGGACACCACTCTCAGCACATTTGGCCCAGCAGGGAGAGATGGTCAGCAGAGAAATCTCACTCAGCCACGAGGGAAACTCACATTGGAAGGCCAAGGAACCTCGGGAATTGTGCTTGACGTGCCCGGACACGTCGGCGGTGGCCAGGGATTTGCTCCTCTCAATGCTTTAATGCCTGGAATTCTAAATGTCTTGTTATTTATTGGGCAGTCACTGTAATTATCTCACTTGTAATGAATTCATTTGGTATGAATTTCAATGTCGTATGTACAATAGTATTCTAAGAATTACTGAATGATTCGGCATTAATTAATCTATCTTTCAAGTAAAATATTAACAATCAATTCATATTATTCGGATCCTTAAGCCACTGGCAGAGTGTTTATTACAATTATTATTATTTATGAGCTGTGCAAGGTATTTTCAAACGTGTGCATTCACAGTTTCTCCCTACATCCTCTTTCCCTATCTATACATCACTGCTGCTTGGCCAAATAGATTTGTCTAATCAATACCTCAGTGTCCTTATCGTGAAAGATGTCACCTTGTGTTTGCAGCTGTTAGCCCATCATTACACATAAAGATTTCTGAGCTGCTTCGGTAGCAGTGAAATGTATCATATTTTTACACTACATTCATCTCCAGGACCATCCAGATAGGAAGAACATCAGGCTCTTTTCTATTAAACCATGAAAATATTCTCTTGATTGCCTAACACACCTTATCACACAGTGGTCGACTCACCCATAAACAAACTCATATTTTTAAATGTGAACATTAGAATCAGATTACCCTGAGGGAAATGATATTTTGTCATGTGACCTCGTAGGAATGTTTTTAGTGTATCACCTTAAATACCCTGATGACAAGCGAAAAATGAGAAACAATACAGATATCTGTCACATTCCAAATAGACCCTTGACATTGCAAACACACAGCGCATCAGTTCTCTGTGGCAAATAGGAATGAATAGGGAGAGACGAAACACACCCAGCTGGAGAAAGATACTCAGTGAAAAAACACATGAAATGGTAAATCACTGCACTGCTGACAGTTTCTAAATTTGAACTTAAAGCTCTCAACAGCAAAAGAGTTATTTTTCAGCAGGGCAAACTTCGAACTTAATTTATGTGAGGTCGTGAGTTATGGACCCAAAGCAAAGCTGACGGACATATATAATTTTGAGTTAACACATTTCATTCATTTTATTAATTTCACTCCAATTTTTGTATTTAATTACCAAATCTCCAGAGCCAATGCCTAATGCTACTGAATTTGTTTTTATTCAATGGTGTGTGTGTGTGTGTGTGTGTGTGTGTGTGAAGCATGACCTAACACAGGGCGGTGAATAGTTTATGGTAAAGTACAGGACCCATACTAATGCGCATTTCTGTTGCTTTTATCAGGAAGACAGCGTGAGTCTCCTTGAGATGGTGTTTGTCACACTCTTGGGTATGACAGTGTGATGTATATGATCTAGCATGCTCATTTCCTCCGTGCGCTCTCTGCCCTACTGGAACAGGCATGAGATGATGGTAATCTCAGAAAAACCCAGCATGATTTGTTTATTACTGAAGGTTTATTTAATGCTGTCACCATGACCTGTATCCATTAGTAACCTCACGGGTTCTTAAAGGGGCACTAGTAACAATACCTGATTTTTTTTAAATGCTACTGAGCTTCAGTAAAAGTCTCTGTAAAAGGTCCCTTTTGCCCCACTTCTCCACAGCTTTCCCGTCCCTTTTGAGATTCATTTTTAGTTTTTTTCCACACACAGAGAAATATCTCAGGACTTCTCCAGTGAGCCAATGTTACATAGTAATGTACATTAAAGAAAACAATGAAAATGCTCTACGGTCTTTTTCAGTGGGATTGAATTCTCAGGATTTGACTTGGCTTTGAAATGTTGATTCATTAACACGGAAAGAAAAACCAAAGTCACCCGAAAGTTGCATTTGTTTCCTCAAATCCATTGTACACAACAGAGCAGTAGCTGTACTTTTTCTGGTGTCCAGCTACTCGGTGAGTTCAGCTTCTGGGTGGTCACTACCAACACCATGCAGAGTAAACTCAGTGCCCGTGGCATCCAGCAAGGAATCCAGCATCAGACCGAGTGCTCCCTGGAAAAACAGCTGCATGGCTGAAGAGATGAATCAGGTATGGGGGCTAAAAAATATATACTTTTCCTCCCATCTTCTAAATTCTTCTAGCCGGACTAATAATCACATTAACAGAGACAGATTCACAGGAGAAAATGTACAAAGCTTATTCCAGATGTACATGCCAGTGGTGTCATAGATATGGACCCTAAACACATCGGGCAGTTGAGGCTTACCCGCCATTGTGGAGCTAAGAAGAAAAAGGTGCAGGGGTGTGGGGTTTAGAAAGGGAAATGGGCCATTCACAGGCCGCTGAGAAGGAGCTGATGTGAGGCAAACAAATTCCTGCTAGAGCACCCAGAATCACCAGGACACAGGAAGGAATCTAGCTAGCGGCCCCTGCTTGGATCCTCCCTCTCTACCACACACTTAATTCAAATTGGGCTAAGGTGGACATCCTTAAGGAGAATATGCTAAGATTCCCTTCCTCTAGCAGGCCTTTTCATATGAATTACTTTAGGCAGGAAAGGGAGAGGGTCAAAGATGCTTTCTGAGTCTTTTGCTTCTTAATAACCAGCTTAAAAAAATCAATATCCTAAAAGACACATTTTAGGGAAGCAAAACTTTGGTCCTATTCCCAGGCAAGTACTCAAAGAGCATTTACTGATGAGGCCTCACAGTCCAGTGCATGAGCAAAAAGCTCTCACTGAGCCTTTTTCCACCTGGATGACACAGGCCTGTACATCAGTCCTGGAGATTAAATTTGCAGGTCCACAGAGTTTCATTGTTCAAAATCATATGAGGCGTTGGCAAAAAAGATGCATGAAGCACTACGTTTTTTGAAGCATGTAGTTTGTCTGAACAAAGGTGTCCAGATACATGAGCTAATTAGAAGGCAGCTGTGGCCATTGTTAACCACAATTTGACCATAGTGAAATTGCTCCATAGACCTCAGTACTACATCGTGGTCTACCCAGGATTCAGCAATGAACTTAAGAGGGGCCGGACTGGAGACTTCCAGGTGCCCATTTAGAGCACTATAAAGCACCCCTCCCACTCAAGAAGCACACTCATTTTCCAGCCAAGAAAGATGAGCCTTGGGCTGTTCAAAATAATGCAAGTCATTTTGGAATACCAAACATACAGATAGCTGAATTACTTTTCCCACCTTCTGTATGAGTTTGCTGACTCTGCTGTAACAATGTACCATGAAAGGGGTGGCTTACACAACAGAAATTTACTGTCTCATAGTTCTGGAGATCAGAAGTTTGTGATCAAGGTGTCGATGAAGTTGGCTCCTTCTGACAGAAGGCCCTCCCTCCTTGGCATGTGGACAGCCATCTTCTCCCTGTGTCCTCAATGGTCTTCCCTCTCTGCGTGTCCGGGTCCTAAGCACCTCTTCTTAGGAGGACACCAGTCAGATTAGATCAGGGCCCACTCTGATGATATCATTTAACTTAATTACTTCTGTAAAGACCCCAGTCCCCAAGCAAGGCCAAATTCTGAAGTCCTGGGGGTTAGGGCTTCAAAACTGAATTTGAGAGAAACAATTCAGTCAGAAAACTGCCATTTAAGTATTTTTGTGTCAGCACTACCTTTTAGTTACTTTGTGTCTGGTTTTCTCCATAAAAGAATAAGATAAGCAGATTAAGAACTGAGTTGGGGGAAGTTAGTTCATGCTTGTGCTTCTTTACCAATCCCTTTAAACTCAGTGGAGAAAAACAATTCCCCAAACAAATTATTATATCAGCCTGCAGCTAGACAGGCAGAGTAGTAAGAGGGACAGACCAGGACACAGGTAGATAACTGGAGGACATGACACCCGGCTCAGGGGCTGGCTGGTTGGCAACGCCTTGCAGAATCTGGACCAAATGCAGGACCGTTCCTGCATTTTGACGCACCTATAATAACGCATCTATAATTAAAGTGGCCCTAATCATAATAACACTAACACCACAGGAGCTGCAAACCCAGGGTATTTAGAAGAGCTTGCCTTTGATTAACAGGTGAAGGAAAGCTGATTCCATCTTGAATGCTCACAACCTGGAAAGAGTCTTTGGTTTTTCCTCACACTGCTGAAGAGCAAGGAGGAAGCTCTCAGGTGGTCCTACAAGAATGGGATTTTCTGCATTAAGTTTAAACTCGGTAACAAGACTGTCTAGCCCAATTCAGCCTGCTTTTCTTGAACCAAATGAAAGATAATACTTAGTTTTGACTCTTCCTTGGAAGATAAAATGGTCTTAAAAATCACTAGGGATTTGTAACCTAACATGTGCAAGATAACTATTATTTATGTGCCTTTGTTCCCAACCTGGCAACTTTTCCCTTACACTTTTTTTCTGCTCAAACATCTGAAGAAAATGCTTAGAAAAGATGGGGAATGGTGCTATAAGGCAGAAAGAGTGGTTTCCTTTTAAAGGGAGGGGAGGAGAGCTCCTTTTGAGGATGGAAAAAAACACATTAACACTTTGAACCATGAGGCTTAGTGAAGTAAGATGAATTCTCAAGAGATGGTCATAGCATCTTATTTGAACTTAGACATAGCAGAGTGGATTTATGCCATCCTCTTCCTGAGAAAGCACAAAATAGACCAACCCATATTCAGCAAATGTCTAAAACACCATCTGTTGCTATGTTGAACCATTTGACAGGAGAGAAGATGGCTGACAAAACTACAAAACACCGTTAGACACAGAATTACCCACTCTGAGCCCTCCACTTGGGGCCTGCAAGGGGAAAGGGACTTCGCCGGTGCCTAGTTGGGATCCTTGGATCATTATAGTCTTACCCAGTGTCAAAGCATGTACACAGCTCATTAATGTAACTTTACTGAAGCAAGATAGATTAAACAAAAGTGTCAGAGACGTCTGAAATACAGAATATTTTAATGCTGCTTTGAAGGGGTTTTTCTTCTAAAGTGCACACAGCTATCATTTGATGGTTGTTTATTTGCTAAACTTTCACTGAACTGAATGTAAATTTAAACCAGCCTCTAAAACAAGGCATGGCTTGCAGTCACTCCTGTCACACCAGAATTGAACTCCATTTCAGAAGTATTATGGGGGAAAAAATTCCCTGGAAATAAAATACTTTTTAAATATAACCCATGGCAAAATTCATCATTGTCTTTATCTGGGGTCTCTTTTGGTGGCGGCAGCCACTGTCTCTGAACATCAAATGTCCTCTTCAAACAGTAACTGTACATGAACAGAGACTGGCCTTTGGTAATGAAGGAATGGCTTCCCAGATATGACCGGTGAACAGCCGTTTGATTAGATCATCTGGACTTTAATAAAGAAGAATGGGAGCAGAACAGGATGAGACCCAACGCGTTGGGTTTGCAGCCAGAACAGAAAACACTCCGCCAACCTCAAAAACAAATGTCTCTGGGTTGTCCCTGCGACTTCAGGCTGACCCACGACGACAAAGCCCAAGGCAGCAATTAGCACACTAGCTGAGAGAACCGTCCTGTCCATAATTCTTAGAGTGACGTGTGCGATTGTGGCCACACTGGTTTTCAGCGCCGCTCCCAGAACTCCGGAGCCTGCGGTCAGGAGGTCTCCCGGTGGCAGTACCCGTATCAGCCGGTAGATGGCGCACCAAGCCACCCACTCAGCCTAGCAGCCAAGAACAGCTTCTGCCGACGAGGCAGGCAAGGACTTTGATTCATAAAAAACATAAATTCTACTTGATGAACAATAATAATAAAGGAAATTGACTATTGGGCACCATAGAGATGAATTTTTAAAGCCCCGAAATCAAGTTATTTGAGTTTATTTAATTTAATTTACTAAATTTGAATAACTGTGCGATGTAATGATGCATGGCAGGGCATTTAGGTTTTATGGCTTCTAAATGCTTCTCTTTAGGGTGATTGCACTCAGTTGCACGGTCGCCAAAGAACTTGTCCCCGTCTCCAAGCTGCGTAAACAAATTGAGGAGAGAATAATTACACATTGGGAGAAAGGCAAGGAGAATCTACTGAGGCTAGTGAGGGAGCCCCAGATATAAAATTTCCACCCTTTTCAGGAAATAAACTACATCAGAAGTACTCAAAGACCAATGCGAAAGACTTTATCAATGTAAGCACAGCACCTAAGTCTAAGCTAAGCACTTCCCCCGTGCTTCTTGAAGTAGACCCTTGTCTCTTAGTAAAACAAATAAGATCTAGAGCAAAATGCATATTCATACCTAAATTTAAGTTGGTGAATGTGCATTTCCAATGGCTTCCGAACTGACAAATTAGGACACTGTAAAACCTAGAAATTCTCTTCATCCTTTTGATCAATGAAAATTTTCTGTGAGCAGATGTAAATGTCCTTTTATTAAAATGCAGCCCCCAGGTTCCCTTGTGGGGTGTAGCTCCAGCACACACATTCTGTGTTTGCCCAAACGTGTATGCGTATCCACATAAGCATAGGGAGACGCACACACACATTAATTCAAATATCCACAAGTATATGTACATATATGGGTATATATGTGCTTTCTACGTACCACTCTGCTTTATTGCTTTCAGCATAACTGAATTTGGCACCAGCTCTTTAGCACTTTGGAAGGGCCTTCATTAGCACTGGGATACTATCCAAAAAGAATCCAGAAAAATCAACACATGGCTGCTCTTGTTCTCACGATAAATGACAGCTTTGGTGGAAAACAACAACAGTCAAGAAGCAAAACAAAAACCAGAAAGCAACAAGAGTAGCAATGACATGAATAGAGGAAGTCAGACATCACTAACTCAGAATTTTTTTTAAATTTTAACTTATTTATTTATTCAATTTTTACAACTCTCTTCCTTTGCCACTAAGCCTCCGGGTACTTTCACACAATTAAAAATATAAATAGTGAAAGTATATTAAGAACCCTGGGAAAAAACAACAATCACGTGGGCTTGTGTCTCTTTATAGACACAAACAAGCTTATTATATGCCTAAAAACGTGTGAGAGCATATGAGTGGCACATTTATGTAACTGTACTCTTATGATATGGCAAAAGCTGCCTATTACACCACACCAACCCCCAAATCAAAGGCTACCTGCTACACCAACAATCCACAACTGTTTGGAATGAATGAGAGTTCTGAAGAAACGAGCCTTTCTTGGAAAACAGAATGTCCCTCAGTACTGAAAGTCATATCTCAACACCATTAATAGGAACTCTTGGGTAGGGCAGATGCCATGAGACTGTTAAGGAAATGCAATAATTTCTAAACTAGTCAAAACCAAATAATAGCCAATGTGTGTGTGTGTATGTTCATACCATGTCTTCTAACAGGCAGATAATAAATATCTAATAGGTAGATCATAAGTCACACACTAAAGAAGCAGTAACCAAACAAATGAAAGGAGACTTTGATTTAAAGGGTTAACTCATATGCACTTCAGCTGTCAAAGCAATACTGGAAAATAGAAGTGAGCATGGCCCTTTACGGCCAGTGGCTCTGCCCAGGAGACCAGCCATCAAGGAAGAAAACCCCACTGAATCTTAGGAAAAGTGAAGTAAGTTATTGAGCTATTCACCCCTCCATTAGCCCTTTGCCTTCTCTTTCCTCTGTTTCTCAGTTAGAGTTTGTGAGTTGTCTATATCGGAGGGTTTTAAAATATTTCAAGGAGAAGGGTAAAAGGAATGAGAAAGCAATTAAATTCTTTTTTGAAAGGGAAGGGAGCAAATGCATGGGATTCCAAACAGGGAAAGGCGAGTGCAGCATGAGCTAAACTGCCTTAATGGGGAGCTCTGCCTGACGCTGGTAGTGAGGGTCCTAAAAGAAAGGTGGGCATGAATAGGTGGTAAGAAAAGCATTTGAAAGAGCCTAATCTTAGGCTTAAGACATTCTAGAAGTGCGCCTATGGAGTAACTCAAAACACAGGAAGAGCCTGAGATGGTAGATCACAGCAGAGAGGAAGCAAAGTGTCTCCAGATTAATTCATTCTTTCCACAAATATTTATTAAGGGCCTCTGTTGTGACAGGCTCCATGTTAAGCCCTAGGCATTTGAAAGTCAACACGATATTTCTTCTCAGTGCCTTTCCTACTTAGAACATGGCCACCATTTTGTCTGACTCCAAACCTGGTGCACAGAATCCTCTCACTCAGGAGGCAGAGGTTCAAAACCTTGTAAGTCTATGGACCAAGAGGCAATTGAGCCTCAGAGCTGACTATTCTTAAGGTGGTGTGTGCCTGTCTCACCACCTCCCCTGACCACTCCACGCCAAACACTCAGCCTCTCAGGGGTTCAGCAGTTATTCCAAAGTGTAGCCTAAGAATGTGTTGACAACAATTCCTCCTTAGAAACAGCCCCATTTCACCCCACTATTACGAATAACCTAACACAATCTCATGTTTGACAGAATGGTCTCACTCTCTGAGAAGGGCCAGAAATCTGATTGAAAGGCTTCCAAAAAGAGGAGAGATTCCAAGTAGAACTGAGGTGACCTCTCAACGGCCTATTCAATAACCCTTCTCTCTTTCGTCTCCCCCTAAGACGAGGATAGAAGCGGCTTGGCGTTTGACAGGGAGACCAGTGTCAACACTCTCTATATTTACTTATTTATTGGCAGTTTGGAAGGCAGCCACCATTTATGGTCCTTCATTCCCAAATCGAGGGAGCAGTGATTCCTGCCAACAAAGACTCCGAGCCACCTGACCATCCCCTCTCAGCACGAGCCAGGAGGGGAATTGTGTCCAGGGCATTCGTTGTTGGCCACCGTGTTTACAACACATGTAGCACTGACCTGTAGTTTAAAAGAACCCAACTGGGGAAGAGAGGGGCCTGCAAACTCCCCAACATGGTTGAGCTCTCACAAAAGCAAGTTTTGGAAATGCAGAGCCCGACTGTTTCCATGGCCAGCCACACAAAACCCACTGTAGCCCAGCCCACGCTGGCGGTCTGTTTGGAAGGGGATGAGAAGTGGAGTGAGATGAGAAGACCTTGGAGAGGGTCCCAAAAGGTTTCAGGTCCACATAGATGATAGCATGTTAGGGAAAACTGTCCTTCTGAGAAGAGGCCAACTAAATTGGGATTTGTTTCAATGGAGCAAGATGAGAAAACTAGAAAGAGGTGTCTTTAGAATAATTCTGAGAGAGTGAGATTATCTTTGAAAGAAAGTGAACAATGGTTTTTAAATTCCAGTACAGCTAGAACAAGAGAAACTGGACCATTTTAGAGCTGGATAAATTTTTAGGGATTATCTAGTTTGACCTTTTTATTTAACAGATGATGAAGTTATTGACTGATTGATTTAAATTCTGGACTAAAGGTAGATCCCCAAAGTCTGGGTGAAGTGCTAAATTCTCACAATTGGCTGACACCAGTCCAGCACGAGTAATTCATATATTATTAGAAGCATAGACATGTCACCAAAGGCACTCAAGCCATAAGTCAAATTCTAGACCAAGGTAAGCAAGTTTGTCTAGTCAGGAGCACAGGATACCCTGTGCCAGGAGTCAAAAGACTTCCTGAAATCCTTATGATGAGATAAAACAACTGCTAGTGGACTGCATAGTATACCGCTTTAGAAAGCAAACTGACTGTGGGATAGGGTACAGGACAAGCTTGGCCAGTCCTGGGCAGACAGAAGAGTGCAGTTTTATTAAGTGCTGGAGTGAACCTAGTTATGAGATCCGAATTGCCTTCTAGACAAGCAGTTCAGCTGCGGCTCCCCAGGCTGTCCACACTTATAGGCAATTTCATGGGAAGCTGGTTGTGGACATGCCGTGTGAGTCACTAAAGTTCGTTGGCCTCCACCATGGTTGCAGCATGAAATTTCCCGTTTGCTCCACAACCTCCAAATCCAGAGCAAATTGCCACCAGCTGTGCCTTCAACTCCAGCAATGCAAGTAAAGAACGAAACATATTTAATGATAATGTGGGTGGAGAAAAACTTAGGGAACCCCCTTCTCCACTGAGAGTTAGTGAAGGAGGACCAAAGCTGAAGCCAACCACACCACTGGATCTAGTATCTGCTCCCAAAGGTGGCGTCCCATGACCTATGCAGTCCAATAGATGGAATAATGAGTCCGGACAGGAGGTCTTATCTTCCTGGTAAGAAAACGTAAAATCCAGACAGAAATGTGTCCACAGGAGAAATGTCACCTGAACATTTTCAACAGCTTGAATGTTAATCGATGTTACAGAAATGAGGTGACATATTTTCAGTTCCTGAGGCACCTGCTCTCCTTTTCGCCGTGTATCTTTGCACACACCATTTCCTCTGCTGTTCCCCAGTCCACTTCTGTCTCTCCTTGCGGTCAGTCCCATTCATCCTTCAAAACCCAATGCGTATCACCATCTCAGTGCACTCTCCTAATGTCCCCAAAACAGAATTACCGTATTTGCCGTGTATAATGCAACCCCAGGTTTTTGGCCCAAGCTTTCAGGAAGAAAATCTTTCAATTTAATTTTTTTATTCAATTGTTTATTTATTTAAATTAAAAAACAAAACCAGTTCTTGTATTCCAGGGTATTATTTTGCATACGGAGATCATTACTGCTTTCTAGAGTTATACTTTTAAAGCATAAGCATAAATAAAAGAATTAAAAACATTTATACAGATATAGAATTAGTATTATCCATGCATAATGCACATCCTTATTTTTCCCTAAAAAATTTGGGCAAAAAAGTGTGATTATACATGGCAAAATAGGGTAGATATTCCCTCCTCTGCTATTCCAGATATAAAATATGATATATTATACATATTTCACATGGATCACATTAAACTATCAAAAACAGTGAGGACGGAAAAATAACAAGAAATTTGGAATCAAAGTTAAGAGACTCTACATCCCAAAACCTCCATTTACAAACTCCGTGTCCTTGGGCAAATTACCCAATCTTCCCAATGCAGCTCCATCTATAAACTGGGGGCAATAATGCCTACTTTAGAATGTTCTTGTGTCGATGACATGAGATTGGCAGATAAAGACACTAGCACTGGACCTGACTCATAATCTATACTCCATAAGTTAGTCCCCTCCCCTTTCTCCTTTCTGCAAATGCAGAAACATGCTCTTCATCACTGTGTCCTCAACATTGATCACAAAACCTTGAACACACTGAGGATTTAACACATGCAATCATGCAATGAATGTAATAACTGAGGACAAATAGGGACCAGCTTTTAATCATAGAATGTCAGGCCTGGAAAGGGCCCTAGCCCAATGGCATTTGACCCAATGGTCATTATAGAGGAAGTTCAGAGATGGAAAGTGGCAGGCCCAGATGAGCCCCCTCTCCCCTACTCCCAAACCAGAGCCTCCTACTATTTCTCACTGCCGGCACATGCTTCCCTGCTTCTAAGTGTGGCAGATCTTTCCGGGGATGCATTTCAGCTGGCTTCTTTGCCCCCAGACCTGGAGACCAGACCCAGTCTTGGTAGCTGCTTTAATATGAATCCTATCCAGCTATTAGTGGTTAAGGGCAATTTCTCATCATCCATGCTAATATGGCTTCGTTCAAATTGGAAATGATAGATGACTAACAGGCTTGAGAAAATGTGTTGTGCTACCTTCAGAAAGGATGCAAATGACAAGAACATGCTGCCCCCTGGACAGGCAGGGAAATGGCGGAGAGCAGAACACACGTGGCTCCTTGCACCTCCGTGTCTGGCGAGACGGTTTTATGGCATTTAGCAGCCCTGCACGAAGGCACCCAAGGCAAACCATAACTTCCACAAAACAGCGTTTGCATGTGCTAATGGCAACTGAATCAGAAACACATGGATTTAATTTCCTTCAAAATACCCACGGGTATAAAAATCAATGCAGGAAAGCCATTTGGCTAACTCTATTTGGGGCTTTTCTGAGCCCAAAAATTGTGAGAAATTGTTGGAGATGGTTGCTGAGCTCAAACTCCCACCAGGTTCAACCCTCCCCATGCACAGCCCTGGCCTAATGTGATGTGAAACCCCGGCTGTCTTTTTGGAGAGAGGCAGGTGCTTGCTGTGTGGTACCTTCACGGCTGCCATCTCCACAGATTTCCTGCTTTCTGCTATTAGTTCATTTGCTCAGCCTCTCCCACCACATAGCCATCAGGGAGATCTCATTTTGGCAGCAGATCGGGATCCCTGCCTGAGAGTTGATAGAGGTTGAGCTATTTGCAGAAATAATGCTTTCCAGACGTACTAAACAGTCCCCCTCTTTCCAGATGGAGTGGCATTAGTGTTGCTTCCAGCCATTTCCTCACCTTCTGGTACACTTGTCAGTTCTCCCATATGCACCACAAGCCTTCCGTATTCTGGGGAATCTCGGAAAACTGCTCAGCCCCTCAGCTCCTCACCACTTGCATGCACAAATGCGTGCACACACGTGCGCGCGCACACACATGCACTCACACAGCCTCCACTCACGTATGCACATGCAGTTTTCTTCCCCCACCTCCTGGGAGTCAACTTAGATTTTCCGAGAGAGCTAATCACTAAATGTGATAGTTTAGCAGCTCAGGGAATTAGACAGGCATGAATACAGGGGACGTCAAAGGAGTCCCTTGGCTGTGCTGGATGTCTACCATTAGTAGCAGTCATCAACGACAGTGTTATTCACATTGTAATGCACATTGCCTTTTGGTGGCCTCTAGTTTTCAATGTCAGAGGGACATTAGTGAAGAGGTTACTTTGTGGCTGAAATAAACCTCTTAAAAGCTGGATTAAGCCTCTGTGTTATGGCTCATACACAAGATGCTTTGGATTCAGGACCCCATAATATCACAGCTATGTGCTGTTTCCTTATTGAGAAATTGCACAGCTTGCCATATATTTTATCAGCCCTGGATGGTTTAATGTGCCCAGGCCAGACTCAGGTCCTTCACCCAGCTCAGGGGCTGAGGTCCTCCCAGCAATGTGCTTCCCTGCTCTCGGGGGTCCTGATGTCAACTCTCACCCCTCATCACCTGGAGCACGAGGCCACACGGTTGGAAGTCCAGATGGAAACCGTCCTCAGGAAAAATATAGTGTCTTCTCTGGCTTGCGAGTCTTCTCTTTTTCTAATTGCCTCCTCACACCTAGCTCTCCTTTCCAGGGAGGGGGGTGGGGAAGGGAGTGTTGTACATGCAGAGCTCCCCTCTCTGCGGCTCTCACCTCTCAATTCGGCTGACTTTTGCCCGTGTTCACAATGGATGTGCTCTCCTTGAAATCTAAGACCTTTGCTATTTCTGCTCTCACAGAGGAAAGACCCATGCTTCCCAGAATGGATAAAGGAGTGAGTATCTCAGAAGAGCCTGAGGTTGGAATTTCTCAATGCTACTGTATACTGTAAAAGTCAGGCTGAATAGCTGAGGTCAATTACTAAATACAATAAAGACAAGATAAAACACCAAATCCATTTAAAAATACAAACCATTGGATATAACTGATACTTTCCTCTTTCAACTCAAGTCTTCAGTTATTAGTGAGAATCAGTATATCCAGTGTGACCTTGAGCAAGTCACATAACCTCCCTGTGCCTCAGATTCCTCACCTATAAAATGGGTCTAACAACAGTAAATACTTCATTGGTTTGTTGTACGGATTAAATAAGATAAGGCTTGTAAAGTGTTGAGAATAAGCTTGGAGTGTAGTATGTGGTCTCTGAGAGTAGGCTGATGACCAAACCATGGATTTTTTTTCTGCCTCCAGGCAAATTTACTTCCTACTACCTCCTATGCCTTTAGGGCCTGAAAGACCTTGGCTCTGAGCCCAGCAATTGCCTCCGGTAGATTTGATCGCAGTAACACTTCTGGGTCATTGTGGTCGTCAATGTCCTTGTCCTTGATGTGTGAGTTGAGTCACTGATGGTCAGGCTTGCTCCTTTGAGACACAGCCCTCCCTGATGAGCTACGGTTTCTTCTGGAAAGGCACGCCTGGTCACCATGGGGAAGATCGCACACAGTCCAGCCTATTTGCTGAACCCCTATAGCTCTTGATCTTGCTAAAATGACAGGGGTACAATCGTTTGCACCCAACTGTACTATGCCCTTCCAATCTAGGGGAAGTTTAGCAAGTAAATAACTGCTCATTTGATCAGGTGTGTAGCTTCCCACTTTGACCAAGCCTCCATAAGCTGTGGATCTCTCCTACCCAAAGCTCGGCAGAATTGCCACATTTCTTAAAAGCCCCAAGCTTGTTCCTTTGATGATTCAAAACACATAAAAGCAATAACAAAAGCCTTTTTACAAGCTACAGCCATTCTTCTAACACTTCGAAATGCATCTTATTGCTTGATTGATGTGTCTGTACAGTTTAAAGTACAAATCAACTGTTCCATATTTATTTGGTTGAGGCCCACACTCCTGGATTCTAGAAGTCCCAAAGAGCAAAACAGTACCCTCCTTAATTCTTTCTGCTACTGCTGTTGATAAAAGGAAATGAAATGTGCTAGTCAACACCCATTAACTCAGGCTTCTGATTACATTGCAAGACTTGCTCATTAAAGCAGGTACGGGGTGCACAGCGAAAAGGAGGGGTTTCCATTTAGCCGTGATGGGAGTAACAAGTTGATCAGCATGACAGGCCAGCTCCATGAGGAGAAATACCTTAAACAATTCCATCAACATTGATTTACTTTATTTAACCAGGTGATATTTTAATGAGCCAACCCCAGTGCTCCCCGGATGACATGCCTTCTCAAACTGAGGGTGTACCGCCTTTAAAAGAAAAAAAAATCACTAAAAAAGCCAGAGAGTTGACACTTGCAGATGAGTCTAATTCCCTTTGTCCTGTGGACATGCACGCTGTTGGGAGAGCTCCAAGTGCATCGAGCTGATTTTCGCTGTCATCAGAACTGACCCCCGCTCCCCCAGGAGGCCCGAGGCCTGTCTGCTACAATGACAGGGACGGGAGCCAAGCTTCAACGTGGGGCCCTCAGATGTGCAGCACAACAGGCTAGGACCAGCCCTGACGAGGGCAGCTGGATCGCATGAATTTTTAAAGTAAAACAACTGATTTGGGGGGGTGGGGCTGAGGAGGAGAAGCGGGTCTTACTTTTTCCTCCTGAGAAATCCCCGTGGAAGAAATGCATGGACCCGGCATGTTGATTTTGGCATCGGCACACACAGTCCCTCTGTTCTGAAGATGAGCTGACACGTGCAGATTTGCAGATCAGCCATTTCAAAAGGTTAATTAAATATTACCATTGTTTTCTAAGCTATTAATGTATGTTCTTTTATTTCTTCATGTGAAAGCCTTCTCCCTACTCAAAAATCAAGGGTGAGATTTGATTCCCAATCCCCTTCCATTTGTAAAACCAGGAAAGAGAATGACCAGAGAGAGGCAGAGGCAGATGCAGAGGCAGAGACAGAGACAGAGACAGACCCCCAGGCCAGAGGCAAATGCAGTTTGGAGCTGGGAGAGGGAGTCTGTGGCTGACATTGTCTGAAGTGGAGCCCCAGAAACACATGCTCTGCTGCAGCTGAGGGATTAGCATTATGTCATTCAAGGAAGCTTCTAGAAAGGAGCAGGAAAGGAGCCCCTGCTCTCTCCATGTTTATTGACTTGCCGACGTAATTGACCTCATTGGAGCTCAGGAACGTTGCAAGCCTTGGACTTCAGTGGTGCTGAGAAAGGGCAAGCACATGAGTCGGCAAATGGCCAGTGAGGACTGACACAGGAACACAGCACGCCCCACTTTGCAATGTCTATCTGTCCCTTGCCACCTCCAAATGGCGCGGGTTTCGCCCTGCCTGGCCTGTCCTGCGGGTGGCAGGACAAGGCCCTCGGTGCAAATGAGGGACTCCAAGATGGACGGCAGGGATAATAAGACAGAGGTCATGGAGAGGACAAGGCTCCTCTCTGGCAGGAAGTGCCACCCTCTGTGACTGCAGTTTACAAGAATCCTGAGCCACGATGAGCACAGCAGTCTGCAGGAAATCTCTCCAGACAACCCATCTTGCCGGGCAAGCAGGACATGTTTTGTTTGCAAAGTAATAATGCCTCCCTAGGTGTGGGGAGGAGACAGCTAACTCACAGTGTAATGAATGATAAACAAAGGCGAAGAAGGAAGACAGGTTGGTGATGGAGTGCACGGGCAGGGCGGGGCTGGCACAGTCAGAAGGGGGAGGGGAAGGGCCGGATCCAGTCTGGTGAGGACAAACCCTATGCCGGCCACCTACCCCACATACTCACTGCCCACTCCCCGCCCCACCACGTTCAGGCCAGTCAGTCTGGCACCCAGTCCGCAGAGCCTCCATGACAGAACAACACAATGCTTATAGGTGCAGGCTCTCTGGCTGGGTTTCCTTAATGTTTCTCAAGTTCTCAATGTTTCCATTTTGAAATGAAATGCATGGACAAACCGCTATACTGCAGGGTTGTTAAAATGATTTAAAAAAAATTTTAAGTGTCCAGCATATAGTAGATGCTCTTGAAATGGGAGGGCAGTAGGGAGAAATGGGGTGAACATGGGCAAACAGAGGGTCGAGGAGGAAGAGGTTGCAGGAGTGGGAGGCCTGGCCACCTTTGCCCTTCTGGAGCCACCCGTGAGGAGGCTACTCAGGAGATCTCAGATCCTGCTTCCCGATAGGAGCTCATTCTGATTTCCTGTGGTCCCGACACAGCGTGCTGCCCAGCGCCTGTGCCCCAGCCTGCCCTCACTTTGCTGGTAGGGTCGCCCTGCACACAGGTCTGCACACCTACGCTGAGCCTGGCCTGCAAGTAAACCTCGGTGGTGACCAGGCAGGTGGGATAGAAGGTGCCAAAGGTGAAAGCACGTTTGCATGGTCTGGAGCTGTGAAATAGGAAAGACAAACACACGTGTCCTCCATGAGAATGTCACAAGTGCTGAGGGGCAGCCTCCTTTGGAAAGTGCTGGATCTCCTCTGAGATTGTTGTCCAGCAGACAGGCGAGGACAGGAACTGATGTAACAGATACAAGGACCTTGGGCTGACTTAATGCCACCCAGGTATGTACTGGCACCTAATGTAAGTCAGGCCCTTAATGAAATGTCACGATGCACTGAGCCAGGCCCTGCTACTCAGGGAGCTTGTAGCACAGCTCAGGGGCCAGAGTCTGAGAGAGTGAGCAGCAGTAACTGTGAACCACAGAGCACTGAGCTGGAGAGTCAGGCTGTGACCAGGCGGTCTGAGTGATGGGAGAGAGCTGCAGACAGTCCATCCCAGGCAGAGGAGAGCTGGCGTGAGTCAGGCAGGTGTGGTGCACTCCCGTAGGGTTGTCTGCTCGGCATAGTATCCACTTTACCCCCATCAGCAGAAAGTGGGCAGCAGTGAGGACGGCTCAGGCCCACTGGCTGCAGGGAACTGATGTGAGGGTGGACAGAACCCCTACTCCCTATTAATCTAGAGAGGGCTCCTGGTTAGGGTTGCCAAACTTGCCAAATAAAAATACAAGATGTGCAGTTAAATTTTCATTTCAGGTAACCAATTAATAATTTTTAGTTTAAGCGTATCTCATGAGAATTTGCGGAGAAACTTATAACTAAAAAATGTAAGTTATTTCTCTGAAATTCTACTTTATCTGGGCATCGTGTGTTTTATCTGACAGCCCCACCACTGACTCAAACTGGGCCCTTAAGACAGTGCTTCCTGCAGAATGGAACTGAAGGAGAGCTCAGTCCGCCTCTCTCCAGAGCTGAAGGTGCAAGGAGTTTTCTCCAGGTGAAGCAGGCCAACCCACCCACCAAGGGAGAGACGGAGATGAAGCCAGAAGTCGGCAGTGAGCAGTAACACAGACAGCAGGAGTGCTGGCAGCATCGGAGGCCACGGTGAAGTCTCTTCCCTACCCTTCCTACAACTTGGTTATTCTGCCGCCCACTTTCAGACCCCTAGTCCCCGCCCAGCCCCATCATGGCCCCCAGCTCCTGTTGACAGAGGAAAAAGCAGAGGCATTTTCATTCATCAGCTCCATGGTAACTAAGTCAAGCAAATGCACCTTTGGCACAACAAGGCCAGGGTTGTATGGTACATGGTCCACGCCATATTACAACAAGAAATGCCATTTCTCATATAGACCAGACTGGGTGTTTTTCAAAACTAAATTAATCCTCAGGATGGTGAATTACATTTGACTTCCAAAGTTAAGGAGAATAAAAGCCAGAATTTATACACATACTTTCTCCCCACTCTGCAGAGCCAGAAGTCCCTCTGCAAACCAAGCATGACAAATTATTTACCACAAATAACAGACCCTGGATTTACATCCTATAAAGAGTTCTTATTAACTAGTAAGAAAAACACTATCAGCACCTTCTCTAAAAAAATGGACAAGGGCCTATTTGCATAAGAAACGAGTTTCTAACAAACATTTAAAAAAATGTTCAACCTCATTGATAAGCAAATAGATATGAGCAAAAACATCAGAATGACTTTTTAGACTGCCAAATTGGGAAACTGAGAAAATGAATGCTACTGAATGCTGGCTGGGGCGCACCAGAGTTCGCCCAGTTTGCACTTATGGTGTATTCCTCACAGACAAAGATCTTCTGCAAAATAATAAATGGCAAAGAGTCAAGCCAGAAAGTGGGCAAAGGGTTTGAGCAGGCAACTAACAGAAGAGATTCAAGTGGTAACAACAGACAAGGCACAGACATAGATATCGATTTAGATCGGGGTTCAGACTAATGTGCGTGTTCATCCCCACAACCAGAGAAGGTCCACATAAAACAAAATATCAATGTGTGCTCTAGGATACCATAAGTACTGATAACTCCTGCTGTGGGGAAATAGCCAGTCTCACAAACTGATGGTAGATGTAAATATTCCTACAGCAATTTAACAGAATAATTCAGCACTGTCTATTAAAAACACATGAAATCTCTGACATCTCTGTTTCTTCCTTAGAACAATGTTTTACTCTCCTCCTAGTAAAAGGAAATTCAGTTCTTACTGTCTCAGGAAGCAATCATTACTCTGAAGCTCCCTCCTTACCAATTTCAAAAATACGTTTTGGGCAGGCTTATTGAGGGGGATCACTTCATAAGTTATATAAATGTATGAAACTAATACAGTATTTAATGTCAACTGTAATTGAAAAAAATAATTTTAAAAATTAAAAAACTCTTTTTTGAAAATTTCAAACAATGGGTTTTTCCCCCCCTGTATTTCTATCCATTTTATCTTTATTATGAGCAGTCTTTGATGAATCATCTCTCATTTTTTAACATTCCATTTAGACTATGGTGACTGATATGGTCACAGCATCACTCTTAAAAAACAAAGCTTAAGAGCCAACGACTGTAACACAGTAATTATGTTCACAGCAGAGATGGGGAAATAGTGGCTGCTGAGTGAACGAGGAGGGACCCTCTGCGTCCTGGAAATGCAAGTAGCCTGCTGCTACGCAGCCCGTTCCTCCTCTCCTTCCCTTGGAATTTTTCCCACTGCCCCTTCGGCTACGCACCCTATTCCCTCCTTCAAGATTTCCTTGGTTCTTCGGCAGGAGTCCCTGCGCCTGGAATGCTGCCGCATCCCATCTTGTCAAGCTGTCTCCTGCAATCATTCAACCAGCTCCTGAGATCCCGCTTCCTGCACAAAGCCCTCCCCAGCTGAGAGCAAAGTGATTTTCCTCCAGCTTCCCACCTGTTCCCAGCCACTGGGGCTCCCTCTCCTCCTCCCATTGTTTGTACCAAACAGCAGAGAGCTCAATGACATCCTGTCCACTAAACGGCTGCAGCGTCTTGCACGTCCCTTTCTGTGCCTGTTTGCATCCATGATGGCTGAGGCCCCAGTTTATAAATGTGCTTTGCTTGGATCAGCAAAGCGGGAAGCTGTGAGTGACTGTTTACGCTCTTGGGAGGTCACCTTGCAGAGCATCACGAAGGATCAAAGTTCCCTGGCTTGGTAAACTGGGCTCGCCTGTAGGGTCAAGTTTGCTCCCTTCGAGACTCACACGAACCTTTCTGTGCCTGTCTCAAGTGTCCTTGGGAGAGGTGTGCTGACTTAAATTGGCAAGATCTGAAAATTAAACTAACCCTGTTGAGTTTGGTGGAACAGAGGACTGCCTTTCCTTTAAGTGGTTAAAAATGCCACTGACAACTGAAACTAAAGATCACAACCCACCCTCCCACAATTATATTTTCCCCTTCCATGATTCAGCATGACTTTAATTCAACTGGATGCCACAAAATTAGAAATCTGGTCTCTAGGACCATAAAATACCTTTCATTGGTAAAATAGGTGGGAAAATTTCTTTTAAATCTTTTTTTTTCAGATTTTGTTTCTATCCACCATTAAAATTAATTTCACACCCATTTCCCCCCTTATGCCTTTGGGAAAGACGCTTGCTTTTACAGCCTTCTCTGAATGTCAAAACAAAAGCCCCCTTATGCTTCCTGGAATCTCCGAGATCCTTTTCTGGTAAAGAGAAAAACAAATGTGCTTGAATGAAGGCGACCAGGGAAGTGCTGGCTGACAGCAGAGCAACCAGCCCTCCTCAGCTCCTCTGAACTGGGAGCTCCAATATCGACAGACCCCAGGAAAGAAGAGGATGCCAGGAATCACCCGGTTTTCTCTCCTCGCTTGTCCTCAATGTTTTCCTAAAGTGTTGTGTGGGTTTTTGTGAGCCACGATCTGAATGAACACATTTAGGGTGAGATACAAAGATTTGTTCAAAATATTACATAAAATTGTATTCTATAGTCAACAGTGCTTCTGAAGAGCAAAGGATTTTTTTTCTTTCACCTCCTCTGTAAGGGAACAAGAGAAACAGAACAAGCTCAGAGTCTAAATCTCTGGGCCCTTTGAGTAATGCTTTTTTATTTTATATAGGCACTGACAAAAATACCCCAAGGAGGACAAACAATAATATGTAATAAATTATAGATGCTAGAAAATTGAAGGACATTATGCTTCAGCGTTTCTGCCTTCTAATAAACCAGTGGGGACGAGACGCCCTTTTTCATCTGTCTGCTCACAGACCGTTTGTTCATTCACACCCACTGTGTCGTGGGTCACCTGCGCGGGACCTCAGCAGACAGACTGTAAAAGCAGGTGAGTGGCCGCTGACTGCTGAACCCTGCCTCCCTCCTCCTCAGGCCATCTGACTTGGTCCAAGGGCATCCTTGAGAGCGGAGAGAGATGAAGGATGATTCTCCTCTGAGTTGCAAGGAGGGGCTGGGAAGACCCGCAGGTCCCAGTCTCTGCAGAACCTTTGTCAGCACCAAGGTCTCTCCAGTCCCTCCTACATCAAGCAGACAATCCCTTCCCCAAATCCAGAAGATCAGCAATAATTGATTTGGCTTCCAGCCCGTACCCTTCTGGTGCAAAAGCAACAGCACAGTTCACTAGGTCTTTCTGATTTCTCCCTGCCCTCCGTTCAAGAGAACCCTTGCGTCTGATTAAAATCGGTAATGCGCTGGTCCTGGAGTGAAGAGGTGCTATTTATTTCTGTCAAGTTCTGCTTGAAAGGTTTGAGGCTTCCTCCTACCAGACATTTTACTAGTAAACAGAAAAGTTACCCATATTGTCATGCTTGCCCTGACCTGCGGAGCTAGTGAACAATAAATCTTAATTACAGTTAAATGCCAAAATCTTCAAAGAATGAGACAGCACTAGTCAACTGTGAATTGGTTCGACTCCTCACCTCGGCTGGGGTGCAGCTGCAAGAATACATAAATTAGTTTGTGATTTGTTTGTGCTGGAACAATCAGTCCAAGCATTTCCAGTATCAGTGGACACACTGGCATTCATCCTGTGCAGGTGGCATCTGGGAAGTTGGATTTTAAAGGACTTGCAGCATTATGCTCGGGTTAGTAAGAAAGCACTATTTCTAAATATCTCGGCAGTTTTCCAAAAGAGTGCTCAATCTCCTGACATCTGCTCCGTCCATACTTGTTACCTTTGGGTTTAATTCTGGGAACTGCTGAATAACCTTTTTGTTAGGAATCTCCTTTCGCACTGTGGAGGGCCACCAGCACGAGAGGCAGGCGTCCGTGCAGGGGCTTTCTGATTTTTTTTTCCTGCTGCTGCAAAGCTCATGAGCTCCTTGGTATTCAAGTGTTTGCTTGTCATAATGCTAAATAAAGCCACCGTGTTGTCCCCTTGCATGGGTCCTCTTGATGTATTGGCACCCATATGCAAGAATTAGAGGGGTGATTGCAGACATAACTCTGTTCAATGGCTTTGGGCTGTTCTATCAATTTTGAGACTGACAGAAGATCAGGAAGGGAACTAGGAGGAAAGAATGGAGTTTGGGCTGCTAGGGCTCAGTCCCATGAATCAATCTGCAATCTACTCACATTATTTTCGATGCAGATCCTGTTCTCACCGGGAGTCAATCACCTGCCAGGTGTGCCTACCCTCACTTTTCTAAATGAGAAGGCAGGCACTGATTCCCAGGCCTCTGGAATGAGCAGAGAGAGGGTAATGGCAGGCGGGGCATGAGTTGCTATTTTGCTAATTACAAGACGGATGTTTCAGAGAAGAGGGAAGTAGAAAAACCCTTTCCCAACAGAGGTTGGGGGATACAAAAATAGGCAGAAATTTGTCTTTCTGTTGTGTTTTTGAGACAATGAAAGAGGGAGCATTATTGGGTACTTGATAGCGATGTCATTTTCACTTGGAATCCCCTGCAGAGAACCCTCCCTTCCTAACATAGGATGCCATACCCGCAACAACCCCCTCACAGCCCCCACCACCCCTGCCCCCGGGCTCTTCCCGGCTCTGGCAGGGCCCCATCCTGTCACCAGCAGTCCTGCTTCCTGTTTGTGTTGCTGCTTTGTTGCTTCCTGGCGGTCACCCTGAGCCCGCCCTTCTGCTGAGCCTCCACCCTGGGACTGGCTCCCTTCCCAGCTCTCTCTTGTGCTTGCAAATCTGTCTCTGTCTCCGTGCAAACCCCACGTTTTTCAAGGATCCATCCTGGTCCTGATGCCTTTGCCACCAAGCCTGCTAGGAGAGGGTTGTCCGTTCACACACTTTCTGATTCTCTTCAGACCTTCATCGGAAGAGCTCATTCAAAGCATTTTGACTTTTGCTGTCTCACCTGCTCTTTTGCATTCTTTTGAGGATGGGGCAAGGGTCGGTTCCTGCAATTATTGATTTAGAGAGAGGCCCAGAGAGAGACTGAAGCACTGAGTGGTCCTGGAAGGGAGTGGGACCAGCTCACACAGGCTGCATACAGGGGCAGCCACTCTCACTGAGACCACCCACCCTGCGCCCCCTCCCTGCTGCACTCCCAGCCCCACATGCATTATTGCATTTCATCTACATAAGCACTGTGCCAGGTAGGCGTTATTAGTGTTATTTCAAACCATGGAAACGGAGGTTCACAGCAGTTATTATCTTGCCCAGGGTCGTGCAGCTGATACATTTGTCTGACTGAACGCTTGTCTCTGCAGATGCCACCGAGCTTCCCCTACGACACCCTTACTTCACCCAGGTCTCTGCTCTAATGCCACCCCCGCAGATGAGGCTGCTTTAGATAAAGTGCTCGGTCTCAAACAGCTCTCTGTTACTTTCTGTCCCCTCACCCATCTTTATCTTTCTCTGGACCTCTGTCACTGCCGGATATTGTATATGCACTTACTTGTCTAGCTGCTGCTAGTGTCTGTATGGGGTCAGGGACTCAGACTGTTTTGCTCACTGCCCTGCCTTCCTGGTGCATGGTGGGCACTTAATAAATACCTGTGGAGGGACAGAAAGGAGGGAGGGATGGTGGGAGGAAAGAAGGAAAGAAGAGAAGAAGAAGGCTGAATTTTGGCTTGAAACTACAACACTCATGTTTGGCCAGGTTGCCAGCAGTGACAGGCAATAATCCCGCCTACAATGGAAAACCAGGCACGAGGTGGCCTTGTTCAGGATTCTACCCTAAACCACTAGTAGATTTGGGACTAAACCACCAAATTCTCTGACTAACAAGCTAAGTCACTGCCAATTTTCCTAGCAGTGGCTTCCTACAGCCTGCAAATTCTTTCTAGGAGCCATTTGACTAAGCTTCTCGAAACTTACTTCCTGTGTGCTGCAAATTCTTGCCCAGATGTCACTAGGCCAACTCCCTACGCTTTGGTGGCTCCTGGAAGCAGAAGGTGCCAAGCCTGTGCAGTTGACCCATGTGTCATCCAGACAGAACCCGGTAACCCTCACGGCCTTCCCTCTGGTCCCTCTCCAGATCCACACATTTTTTTTTTTAAGTCAAAGCATATAATTCCTATGTTTGCCTTGATCCTGGGAAGCAACCCCTTTCACTGTCTAATACTGCTTAGAGGGTCCAAGAGGATATGCTTGGGGCAAGATCCCACTGGAGACTTCTCCAGAGTAAGCCCCACTAGTTAAGTCCCAGGAGTTCAAGAGAGCCCTTCAGAAACTGCTCTTCACTGTAGGAACTTGAACTTATTACCTCCAAACTGCAGAGAGCCAGCGAGGTAAGGAGGACAGCATATTTGCAAGTCTATTTCTGGCCTCGGCCTCTGGGCCCCAGAAAGAGACCTCAGCAAAAGTCAAATGTGAAGCAGCAAATTTGATGTGTGAGATTAGACTAAGGTAAACATCCAACTGGTCTCTTTTTTTCTTTTAGCAAGTAAACTTAATAGAGATGAACCCCAAAAGAAGATCCACTCTCAACTTAATGCTAGCCCTCTTCCCATTGTAACCATGGTGGCTTGCAGGAAGCGACTAGAGGACGCCATGGTGCAGGTGGCAGTGAAGGGGGCTATGGAAGATTTGAGGCAGCTTTGTACTCCAGCTCCAAGGAGACAGCATTTCGTTTGGACTAAAATATACAGTGAAGTGGATTAACTGGATGTACCAACGTGCTTTGGAGATAAAAAGACAGGAGAAATCACAATTGGCAGAATTACAGTTGAGAAAATCAGGAAAGATTCCATGAAAGAAGTAGCGTCTGAGGTCACTCTTGGAGGAACAACAGGATTTCAATAGGCAAAGATGGTGTGAGGGGCAGTGCCCTGGAAGGAGGCAGTGACATTGCCGTGGGGAGTGTGAAGGGCTGGCTGGGGGCAGGGGCAGGGTGGGAGTGTTGGTAAACTGGGTGAGTTTGGCTGTGTTTGGAGGACATGCCCAGGAGTTGCAAAAGATAAGGCTGCAAAGGAATCAGTGTGCAGAAAGCCTGTCAAAGGACTTTGGACTCTATTTAAAAGACAAATAGGATGGAACACTACTACTCTGTGTTAAGTAGAAGATGATTCTTTAAAACTTGATTGCAATTTATTTAGGGTAAAATCAGCTCTAAAAACTGATATTCAGCCCTGGCTGGTGTGGCACAGTGGATTGAGCTCGGGCTGCGAACCAAAGCATCGCAGGTTCGATTCCCAGTCAGGGCACATACCTGGGTTCGCTGGCCACGGCCCCCAGCAACCGCACACTGATGTTTCTATCTCTCTCTTTCTCCCTCCCTTCTCTCTCTAAAAATAAATAAATAAAATCTTTTTAAAAATCTTAAAATAATGGTAGATTTTCAATATAAAAATAAATAAATAAATAAATAAAAACTGATATTTAATTTAGTTATTGGAAAATGTTAAGGTGTGTTTAAACCACTTGGTTTGTGAGTGTTTGCTTACATCTGTAAAGCTAAATGCAGATTAAGTGTATCTGATAAAGCTTCCGAATTGACATGTGCTGTAACTGACACACTGGATTTTGAAGCTTCATATAAAAAAAGAAAAATCTTATTTTTAATCAAAATATTTTTGATTTCTTGGGATTTAAAAATGTTATTAAAATGAAAACAAAAAAAGACAAGGGAGCCACTGAACGTCTTTGAGCTGGGTAATCACACAATTAAAGATGCATTAAAATAATGATGTTAACAATAATAATAGCAATCCTGAGGAAGTATGTGAGGCAGACTGCAAAGAGGAGAGGCTGAGACAAGAAAGTTCACTGACAGATTTTTTTTTAGTGGCAACATCAGGAATAACCTGAATGGGTCAAAGATGCAGAAATATGCCCTTCACCCCCCACCCCCAAACATGGCTTGGAAGTGGAGTTCCTATTTTTAGGGATGCTTCCACTGGGCCAACACTAACCCTTAATCATTCCCCAAATACTTCATATTCAGGAAAGTCCTGGGTTTTATTCGGAGAGGTCAGTTACTGTGAAAGGTCAAAGGTTACCTTAAGGGTCCTAGGCCCAACCTGACTCCTGGTTTGAACTGGAGGAAAACCTGACGAAGTACATTAATGCATCTTAGTCTGGAAGTTACCATTGAAAATGCAGCCTTTGTCACTAGCATAAGAACTGTTTTGCATTTGATGACATTTTCAAAATGGTGTGAAAAAATCTTGACGTTTTTATTAGAAAATCTATAAAGTCCAAACAAATGGTTTCATGCTGCTTTGCCTCGCTCTTCATAGGTTCGTCAGCAATCCATCATCCCTCCCTCTCCTTCCAGTGCCCTCCCACTCCCCTTGAACCCATCAGCAACAACATCTTGCTCATAAACAAAAGGACCACTCGGAGGGGCCCTTTCAACCTTAGTCATCCTTTGCCTCTCAACTTTTACCCCTTAAATTAACTGCGGCCATTCCATGTTCCTTGGCTCCTTCCCTGAAAGGCAAAACTGTTGTCACCTCCTTCCAGCAACTCTTCTTTTGACCTCTCAGGACATTATATCACAGATGCCTGACCTGCCTTCTCTTTAGTTAGAGATGGAACTCTCTTTCTCTGCTCTGCCTCGCATGTGACTGAATAGCCAGTCTGAACCAAATCATTGGATTCAGAACAAATAGATGAAGGCTTTGCCAATGAAAAAGCAAGTTCCTTCCTCCGATGGCCTTTTGAATAAAGATTTCATCTCTCCCAAATATCAAATAAGGTACCCTACCTCACTTTCAACTCTGGGCTATCCTCACTTCTTCTATCGGCCGGCAACCTCCTACCTGTGCCTTCATTCTCCCTAAAACAAGCTGTCGTTAGACTTTCTCTCACCCACCTTCACCCTGGGCTTTGTTCCCTGTTGACCCTTCTCCTGTCTCTGCCTCCCATTCACCAGTGCAGCATGGGCATTGCTGCTTGCTCATTGGACCCTGTCAGTCTTCTTTGCATTTTTGAGTGAGTCTGATGCCTCTGCCAACACCATCACCATTTGGGTTTTTCTTGGTTCTCTGCCTAGCTTTTTTGGGCTTACTTTGGCTAATCATCTTGTCTTTGTGTTCTGTTTTATGCTTACCTATTTATTTCTTCAACCAAATTTGTTAGGTAATCATGGTTGGGCAAGTCGTGGTGGTATGAGTTTGGGCATACGGGGTTTTCATTTCTTCATTTATTCCTCACAATATCCTTATGAAGTAGGGAGGGTGGAGGTTATCATTGGCTCCATTTTAGAGAAGATAATATGGAGGCTCAAAGAGGGTAAATTTCTTTTGTTAGGCTCCCCAGCTCATAAGGGTGAGACCCAGGTCTTCAGCCTTCAAGTCACACCTTTCTACCCTACCCCACCATTTCACTCCCTCGTCCACTGCTATGCTGCCTTCTCATTTCTGATTTCTGGCCTCACATAGTTCTCCTCATTCCTCTACTTGGCCTAACTTCACCCACATCGCTTCCTCTCCTCTTCATCCTCTGCCCCGGCCACTTCTGCATGGGACCTGCCGGCCAGCAGCATTGCACACTAAGCTGAGAGGAGCCAAGCAGTCCTGGACCATCTCAGAGCCAATTGCCTGGTCTGCCTGAGCTCCTCAGAGTAGGACTGTGACCTGAAATGCTGTCATCGGTTGTCCTCCACTCTCTCTGCCATTCTGCCACGTCCATCTCACACACACCCCTTGTAGCCCAGGACACAGGCCACTTATGGGCAGGACAGCCCCTTGTGTTCCCAAAACGCCATGGACTGTAGAACCTTGGAGGTGCGTCTGTGTTGTTTTCCCGTCCTCAGTGTGCTTTGTAGCACTCTCTGGGAGCAAATAGATACTGGGGGGAGGAGGAGAGGAAAACCCAGCAGGCTGATTTTCCCAGCAGCACGAGGAACCACCTGAGCCAACTCGACTCACCAAGTGAGATAGTCAACAAACCTGTGCTACAGGTGAAGGAGAAAGCTGCCAAAAAATAAAAAATAGACAGCTTTGTTATGTTTTTTCCTTTTTAAACAGAGATGTTTGGAGTCATATTTATTGATTCCTTTGTAAGACCAAGCACAGACCCAAATAGAAGTGAAACAGGGTACAGAACATGTTCCTCCACAGCTCATGGTTGGGGGGAGGGGAGAAGCAGATGCTATGGTTTAAGATACTTTTCATAACAATGGCAAATGATAACCGTGTCCTTCCTGAAGGAAGGCTGTGCTGCCACCCGAGTGAAGGCCTACGTGACCTCCGGTACGTATAGTGCCAAGCATGAAGTCATGTAGGGAGCCCCGGGTCAACATTTAAAATTAGGGCGACCAGCCAGGAATGGGGCCATGCAGTTAGGAAAGGGCATAGTAAGTGGAGAGCCATGAGGAAGGAGAACAGTGTTGTAGCAGCCGTGTGAAGGGAGGGGTAACAAGCAGCTATGCAGTTTGTAGTCAGGATCCTGCCACGCGGCCTGGTGTGGTGAGGAAGGAGACACTGCTGCTCCGATCGTGCCCACTCTACCTGACTCTGAAGCCATCAAGGACGCTGTCTTGCAAGACACTGACCTCTTGCCTTGCAGACCCAAATTCTGTCTGGACTCTTGGAACTTTGCCTTTCCTGGACCCCATCATGATCCAGTGTAACACAGAACATGTTTTCCTGGACTATAACATGGAAACTGATGACAACATACCCCATGTCCTGAAGGACAGAGCTGCTGTGAGATTATTTGCACAGCCCGCTTAAGCACAGATAAGGATATGGGGGACTATTGGGCTTGGCTTTGGCTATTAGCCTTTTGGGGAGCAAGGGAAGTGCTGGGTATCAGGGAAGAACAGGGTTCTGAACTGAAGTGCTTCCCACCCACCGCCCACCAGGTTGGACTATTGTAAATAAAAACCTATTTCTTCCAATACTAATTGTTATGTCATACACCAAGGCGCCATGTGAATGGGCCCCTGTCTGCTTGGTTACAGAAGGAAATGTAGTATTGCTCTAAAACAGACAAGTTATCCAGGGGCAGGGGGTAGTGAATGGATTCTTGCAATACCACAAGCCTGGCAGGAATTCTTTATGTCCCCTAATCCACCTACTGTGTGACAATAGATAAACCAGGAAGCCAAGCAGAGCCATAGAGGACAAATGACTCCGCATCCTAGTACTTCACTCCAGTGGCCATCGCCACCACAAGGAAGCTCCTTCATATCCTGGTATTGAATGCAGCAATGGAATTAAGGTCAAATAAGGTCACCAAACGAGGTGAAGTGGTTTCAAGCTTGAGGATGACCCCAAGTTAGGCAGGAAACCGGCAGGCAGTGGGCAAGGGCTAGCTGGCCAGACCTCCTAGCATGACAGCACCTCTCCCCAGCCTGTCCTCCTCTCAAATCACTGCCAACTAACAGCCTCAGCACTCTTAGCAAAAAAGTAGCCCCCACTCCCTCTCATCATGTCTTATGCCCTCTCCCTGAGAGCACTCAGTAGGAGCTACTACATGGGTTCTTTCTTATGGGAGACAGTGGATAAATCATACTCTCAGTCCCTCAAGACTGAGAGTAGTAAAAGAAGACAATGCCTGAGAGTCAAAAAAGAAGACAATGCCTTCTTTCCAACCTAGTCCCAACTTTCCGACCTTTTTACACAAACACATTCGCACACTCACCCAGAAGCCCCCTGTGAGCTAGTAAGAGTGCCAAGAGTGCTGTGAGGTCCTTTCCAAGAACTCTGCATAAATATTCAAACATCTTTTGACAATGACCACATGGCTATTTAAGGTGATCTTGTACTGTTTAAAAGGAAAAGTCTTAAGTCTTTCTCAGCTCCAAAAGAGAATATTTGGCTGCAGCTCGAATCAAGTGATGACCTCACCTTTTACTGGTGCCCAGCTTCCACGGGAGGTCAATAGGATGCCTTGGCCTGGGCTGGGCACTGCCCATTGCTTCAGGAAGCCATTCTCTTCCCAGATAGGCAGCCAGAGACTTGTTCCTATAGCAACATGGGAAAGCTGACCATGGATGGAGACTGAAAAAACTAGTGGTTGGCCACCCTTCTTACCATTTGATTTTATTCTAATTAGCATAGATTTAACAAAAATGTAATATGTATAAATCATAGATATAAACATATAAAATTGGTAGACATTTGCATACATATATACATGCTAAATGTTTGCTTGTTCATTCCAAACACTGAGGCTGCATTGCCCTGTAGACCTGTATTTTAGGCAAGGATGCCCCACGATCATTTCTAGATGTTAATCGCCATGACTCCCAGGGTTCCCAGTATGTCTGCCACACTCTGAAAGCTCTTTGAGCACTTCTCATCATTAGAATTCCCTGAGTTTTTGCTCCGTCCTTGCGAGCCATCTGGCCTCTCTGTACTGCAGCTGCAGACCGCCCTCCCTCGCCTCACATACCTGAGCCTTTGCCATCCTCCATCTGAAGCAAATCCATTCATCAACAAAATCCAATATTGCAACCAGAAATTTTCCCCTAAAGTCCAGCATTAAATTGCTTTCTTTCAAATCTCCATTAAGTTTAAGTCTTAATTTTGTTCTTAAATTCATTATTTATGCTCTTGGAATATACATTGCCGTATACTGAAGAAGAAGAATAAAAAAGTCTATAAAAACTATAGACTATAGTTTTTGTCTAATTAGCTGAGGCCACCTGCCTCAGGGGTGTGCCTCTTGGACAGTTATAGTTGTCATTAACCACTGCTCTCAAGAGAGCAGTGGAGGTCAGAGTGTGGAGGCCTTGAAGAGTCAAAGGTTGCAGGTGACCACACGTGGGCTTGAAAGCCTGTCCGCTCCTCCCCAGAAGAAAGGTAGGTGCCAACTAGCAAGTCCTTGCTTGGAGTCATTAACCCTGGCCAAAGGGACTTTTTGAGTGGCAGAGAGGCACCAGAGCACCACTCAAGGGAATACATAACTGGTGATGACATTTGTAGAATGCAGGAGCCTAAACAGAAGAAGAGAGGAGAGATGGAGGAAAGGCCCAAGAGCCGTAGCTGCACTGTTCTGAAACTGGACAGAGGTGGACCCAGCGATAGAATTTTCAGGAGAGCTTTTTACTTTTCTTATCTCTGGAACCAAGTAGCTCTTTCTCCCTCTTTCTTCATTTTTATGATTGTTGATACTGCTGCTTTTGTTTGCTTTTGTCTAATTGAAGAAATACTGAAAAGCTGTTTTGTAAGATATTGCGAGCACCCCAATGGATTAGGACAGATGTGTCTTTATTCATGAGATGACAATTGTGATCTCGTGCTCCAGTGACAAAGGGCATGTGACCAGTAAGAGCAAAATCCAAACAAAAGAGATGACGTCCTACAATCCCTAACAAATTTCCCATTCAGTAGCATTACAGACAAAAAAAAACAAAACCTCAGCTCCCCACTTGTTTGCCTCTTGCCAGCAGTGGCACACCAGGTAAGTAGGCACAGAATGTAAGGGGCACGTGCAGTGAAATAGAAAAAAATAAACCCCAATTGCCAATGCAGCCGATTCAGAGCAGCAGATCCTTCCCCTTCATGAACCACAGGTCGTCTTAGCAAACTACAGTGAAGCAATGGGTGTCCACATAGTAATGAGTACTTTTCAAGTCTCTGCTTTGGGCCAAGTTTTAACATACGATTTCTCATTTAGCCTTTTGTTATGGGCTGAATTGTGCCCTTGCCCCACTACCTCCCCGAAGTTCCTATGTTGAAGTCGTAATCCTCAGTACCTCAGAATATGACTGTTTTTGGAGATAGTCTTTTTTTCCCCTTTAATCCTCACCTGAGGGTATGTTTATTAATTTTAGGGGTGGGAGGTGGGGAATAGACATCACTTGGTTGCCTCTTATATGTGTCTTGACCAGGGATCAAACCCACAACCTTTTGGTGTACGGGATGATGCTCCAACCAACTGAGCCACCCAGCCAGGGCTGGAGAGAGGGTCATTAAAGAGGCAGTTCAGGTAAAATAAGCTTGCTAGGCTGAACCCTAATGCAATCTGACTGGTGTCCTTATAGAAAAGGCAACTAGGGCACAGACCGAAGGGAGACCATGTGAAGATACAGGGAGAAGGCAGCCATCTATAAGCCAAGGAGAGGCCTCAGAAGAAACCAACCCTTTCAACACCTTGATCGCAGACATCTAGGCTCCAGAACTGAGAGAAAATAAATTTCTGTTGTTTCAGTCCCCAGCCTGTGGTATTTTGTATGGCAGCCCTAGAAGCCTGATGCTCCTCCCCAGCAGCCTGCACATTCAGGTGAGAAGCGAGGACGTGAAGGCACAGACAGAGGTGGAAAGGAGCTTGTCTGGAACAGAATGACGAGGTGGCAGAGCAGGAAGGACAACACATCTTCTGGCTTTGACTCAGGGGCCTTGAAAAGTTGATGCGGTTTCCCAGTCCCTAAAACAGGGGAAGCACTGGACAAAACACCCCTTCCCCACCGACGAGCAGGCATCCCCTTAAACCTGCTGCCCTAGGGGACCTCTAGAGAGATTACTGATGGGAAAGTCAGAGGGGCCACCACAACCCCAACCCCATCACCTGTCACTCAAGAGAAGGGCTTCTTCTGTCACTCAAAATGTCCCTCTGCTGAACCAACTATGGAGCACATGTTCCTCTAAGAGTGTCTTGCTTGTTACACCAGATAATCCTCCCCACCCATGAGCTCAGGACAACTGGTATTCCCATTTGATAGCTGAGAAGCCCGAGACACAGAGGTGGAGCGATGAGCTCAGGGTCGCCAGACAGCGAGAGGCCGCGCAGGATGGGATCCCAGGCTGGCGCAGGGCCCAAGTGCTGCCTGCTGCACAAAACTGCTTCTGGAGAGGAAGGTCCCACAGGAGAATTCCATGCTTGGAACTCCATAGAAAAGAAGCAAAGCCTGTTCCAAACTGACAATAGAAAAACTAAGTGAGAAGAGATTCTATAGTTTTGGGAGATGCTATAAATCTCTTGTCATAGTCCCAGAAGGTCAATGAGAGGCTAAAGTCCACATGAGGGTAGGGGCCTCCCCTCCCTACTCAGTGGGACCATAGCTATTTCTACATGAAATTTAATGGAAATTGCATAAAAAAGAAAACTCCCACAACTTTCCAGATGTTAGCAGTCTTTTTTATCCCCTCATGACACCCTAATAAAGTAGAGAAGAAGGTATTTTTGTAATGCTCACCCACCCTTCCTTCTCCCTAATAGTGAAAATGAGGTTCGAGGAAGCAAATGACATGCTCACAATGCAGGCAATGACAGGGCTCCTCAACAGGATTTCAATGACCTTCCATGACCTTCTATAACTCCACTCCCCACCCACCTCCAGTTCACTACTGCTGTTTCTGCAAAATGCTTTTCACATCACCTCCTGGTTCTCTCCCCTGTGTCACAGTCCAGCTCTCACAGTGTCACACCTTTCTCTTCTCCTTAATTCATCTGTTTTGTCTAAGGTTGACATGATCTTTACTGCTCCTCAAATCTACAGACTTTCAAATCCTCAAAAAACTATGATGTTTACTCAGAAAGAAAAATTATGCATTTGAATCCCTGTCTGGATGGTTCAGTCGATTGGAGGCTCAGTTGGTTTGAGTGTCATCCTGTGCGCTAAAAGGCTGTGGGTTTGATCCCCAGTCAGGGCTCATGCAGGAGGCAACCAATCTCTCTCGTGCTCTCTCTCTCTCTCTCTCTCCCCACCCACCCCCTGCCCCAACCCCCATTTCCTCTCTCTCTAAAACTGATGAACATGACTCAGGTGAGGATTAAAAGAAAAAAATATGCATTAGAAGATCTCCACGGGTATTTTCGTGTAGTTGCCAGAGATTCCCAGACCTCCGGAAACACGTACAGATGGACAGACAACTGGCTAACAACCCCTGCCCTAGGTGTTTCCTTCTCCTCTGAAAAAAACTTTTAAGTCTCTTCTCTTCATCCACTTCTTCCCCACAACTTCCTTCTCTCAAGTACATACACTTGCCTTCCATTACACCCACTCAAGGAAGGCCTCTGCTTCAGAGATTGGCCTCTGGTTCACCTCTGTCTTGTGCAACTTCCGGTCTGGTCATCCTCACAGGTTTTCTCTTCACCTCCCTTCACTTCTCATGGAAACTCTCTTGATGCCTACATTCCATACATCATACACATACAAACTGATCATCTTTTTATTTTCTGTAACTGTGGTCTCTTCATTTAAACAATCTATATTAAATTCCTGCTAAATATGAGGCTTGGAAATAGGTAAAGCACACATGAGATAATGAGAGATAGGTGTGCTCTCCCAGCTTACAGATGAGTAAAAAAGATAAAATCAGATACTTACAAATTTGACAGTTACCTTACCAAGAGACGGAAGTATGGGGTTCCTCGGGAGCCAATGGCAGGAGGGCCTAAAGCAAGTTGCTGAACGGGTAGCCCTAAGACAGTGGCATCTCCAGGGAAACCTGAAGAACGATCCATCCGGGGTTGTCAGGCCAAGGGGAGGGAGCACAAACGGAGCAAAGCAAAGAGGTTGTTAGCCGCTGCAATGGAGCGAGTTCGGCCAAGCTGAGGACCTGTGGGACCCAGAGTGACAGGCATGAGGTGAGAGGACACAGAAGCCAGACTGTGGCCATCCTGAAAAGTCGCCAAAAGAACTGTGCATTTTACACCAAGATAACAGGACCCGATAAAGTGTTTTAAATAGACAGGAGACATGCTCTGATATGAGGAGGAGGAGGAGGAGGAGCGAGCTTATTTTACTTTTTATTTTAAATTTTTGGATATGCAACACATTCACATATGGTCTTCAAAAACCAAAAGGTATGAAAAAGTATTCAGTAAAAGGTCTTTCCTGGCCCTCAGTTTGCCTCTCTCCTAAGTAGGTATCTTTTTTTTACAGTTTTGTATGTGTCCTTCCTTACTTTTTAATGCTTATACAATCAAGTAAGACTAGAGAGTCTTACTTTTATCCTTATATATTCAAAAAGTAGCATACCACGCACTGCGTTCTATACCTTGAACTTTTTGTGATAGTTTTTTACTGTTTTACATATTGTCAATTTAGCTCTTAGTATTAGTATTAGTATTAGTATTAGAATTAGTTTTAGTTTTAGTATTAGTGTTAGTTACCTTTTCACAAATGTAGATCTCTCCTCCCCTACCAGATGGTAAACTTCTGAGGGGCAGAAGCTGTGTCTTATTCATTTTGCATGAGGTAGGTGTTCAGTCAAAAATATGATGAGTTGAAGTAGATGATGAAAAAATACGTTTGTTGAATAATCTGTTACTGTTACAAAGAACAAACGCTTCCTTTGGCCTAGTCTCTTGACTTTTTTCTTTTTACTTTTAATTGTGTTAGTTTTCCAGTAGAAAGAAAAAAAGGAGAAGACATAGTGAGCCCCAATGAACCCATCCTCCAGCTTCAGCAATTCACATTTTGGAGATTTTGATTTTCATCTATCCCCACCACCCATCCACTTTGGGGAAGTAGAGGGCTGCGGTATTTTAAAACAAATGTAAGACATGTCATTTCCTCTGTAAATACCCAAGAATGCACCTCTAACTGATAAAACCTTTGCTTTCAAAATATAATTTTGTTGCACCTGCAACAAAATTACCAATAGGTCTTTAGCATCATCCAATAGTCAGCCTTCCCGGATTTTCTCGGAAATGTCTGTACACAGTTGTTTGTTGGACTCAGGAGCCACACAAGGCCCACAGGTTCTCACACTCTTCCATCCCACCACAGTCTCCTCCCATCTTCCTCCTTTTTATGCCATTGACTGCTTGGAGATATCAGTTCCCACATCCCGCACAGGGTCCCACATTCTGCGTTTGGCTGACTGTTCCTTTGCAGTGTCATGTGACTTGTTTCCTAACCCCTGTCTTGTCCTGGGAACTGGCAAAATTTGTCTTTTGAAAATTCCATTTGAGCTGCTCTGTGGAGAACTGGCTGAAGGGCGGGGATGTGGACGAGAGGCTGTGTTGGTTTGCCAGGCAGGGGACAATGGCTGCCTAGATCACAGCCACGGTGCGTGGCTTCAGGGCAGTGTGGGCAGAGGGAAATGGACCCATTTGAGAACTCCTTAGAAGACAGGATCAAGGAGACATGCTGACTAACTGGAAAGGTGTATGCTTCTCAAGACCCTATTGAGAATCTGGGACTCAGCATGAGACAAACCCAAAAAGGCTGCTTTCTTCTGGAAAAACATTTGTATGTTTACTGACATTCTCCTCACAATTATCATTTCTGACAAGTTTTAAGAGCATACAAAGTCACAGTATTATTGTTGGTGTTAAATTTTATTGCTATGGCTTTAAAACATAAACAAAAAGAATTCCTCAACTACTTGGAAATTGTAATGATACTCTAGGGAATACATTTTACTGCTATGGATACTGTAAAGCACAAAGATAATAAATTTAAATTGCAGTATTAGTATTGGGAATGTATTTTATTGCTTTGGCTAGAACACAAAGAAGCAGGATTCATAACTCCTTCTCCCCCAGCAGCAGGTTTACATGCAGTGATGCTGAGCCTGTAAGGAGGATCAAAGGTCACCAGCATCACAGGTCATGGGACAAGGTGAGACACTGGGGCTGATGGGAGAAGGTACAGAGAGGCTTGGTTCTCGCATGTGGTCAGGGAGCTGGGGAGAAGCAGGCACAGTGAGGAGGAAGAGGAGGTGCAGGTGATCGCATGGCTTTGAGGAGGGGTCACTGGGGAGAAACTGCTCCAAATCCCCACCCCAGGGAGATGTCCCTGCACCCCAGCCACCAGCACAACCCACTGCTTCACATGCTTCCAAGTTGGGTCCACTTTTGAACACAAGCTGTGCCTGCCAGAGAGGACTAGTTTGGGTCTGGGTGCCACACGGCCTCTCACTTGTGGACACTGCCTGTGTCTCTCTGTGTGTCCACCTCAGCAGAAGGGCCACAGGACACCCAGCCAGAAACCTAGAAGGCATTTTTGACTCTCCTCTCCCTCACCCACTGCACGTCCTCAGTCACCAGGCCTGATGATTCTGCTTCCCCAGATGTCTCTCGCGTGAACTGCCATCTTGCCACACAGTCTGTGGTGCCATCTTCTCCCACGGGCACTTCACCACAGCCTCCTTGCTGCTCTCCATCCCCAGCCCATCACAGTAATAACGACCCCTGGTTTCTGAGCTTTGAGGACATGTCAGGCACTGTGCTAAGCACCTTATTTATATCAGTGTTTCATTTGACCCTCACAACTTCCCTATGTTAGAAGGATATCTCTTTTCATAAACAAAGAAACTGAGTTCAGAGGTTAAACATTAAAAGACATATTGGACTGATAAAGATCACCAGGCATAAGTAGAATACAAATCTTAGATCTTTTTCTGTTCTTCAATTCTCCCTCCCTCCCTCCCTCCCTTCCTTCTTTCTTCCCTTCCTTCTTCAAATGATCCCCTTGGCCTGAAACATAAGAGCACTGCCGATTTCTCCAGACTCACCCAACACTACAACTCCAGGTAAGAGTAGCTCTCATTAACAAAGTGACTTACAGCTCTTAAAATATCTCCTCTTGTTATTCCTCTTATCTAGAATGGAACTCTTTTCCTGTCATTATCTAACTTCCACTTACCCTTCAAGATTTATTTTAGACATCATCCCCACCCAAAAATCTACTATGCACTGTAAAGCTATGCACTTCCAAACACCATGAGCACGCACATGTGCACATGCACATGGGCCCCTCAGGGCTGGATCAGCGGTGCCCCTCCTGGCCCCCCTGTACCCTGGGCATCTCCCTATCCTCATCACAGTGTTCATCATGCTGTATGGTAACCACCTGCCTCGTCTTAGAAACATTTCTGGACTGTAATTTGCCAGCAGGCAAGGACTGTGTCTTTTGTGTGTGAACTCCCAAGATCCAGTGCCTGCATCTTGGCACCCAGTGGCAATCAATGGCAATTTGCTGAATGAATAAATATAGTGAATTCAACAGTAATTGTTAGAAAAATGAAACACAGCCTTTTGAGCCTCAAAGAAATATCAGGTCATGCTTTTATTCAGACTGAGGAATTATATTTATATACTGTTTTCAACAATCAGCAAATTACACACCTGTTCTCATTCTAACATTCAGCAAAATGTTGCCTATAAACTCCCAGCAAAGTATAATTGATGGAGAATAAGCAGTTCCTCTCAGGGCACTTTAGTAAGTACATGGAAAATAGCACCCTAGCAACCACCCAAATAAATATTGGGAGTCATGTTTACCATGTAACAGCAAACTTGGAATGTTTCAAGGTTTAGTGCCTTTGAATTCTCCCAATGTCAGAGTCAACCTAAGTTCTGTGAGCTTCTTGTTTGGTGGAAAACTCCTAAAATCTCCTTATATGTGAAGCTCTTTCTTCGCAGTGGGTCCCCAGTGAGGTCATAAACTCCCAGAGCCAGAGTGTGGAATCGGCAAATGTAGAAAGCAGGAGAAGCTGACAGGAACCAGGCCTCTACCTACGGTGGGTTCCTGCCTCCCTTTCTATTCCCATAGAAACAGCCATCTGATCAGCAAAAATAAGTTCAAGATTGTTCTACTTTGTTTTCTTTTCTTCCTCTGACATAACCCCTCAAGGTTTTGTTGATTAGAGAAATGGACCTGTGGCTGAAACTTTCAATGTCGAAATTAAATGGTCTCCTAGTAGCAGTGGCGTGTTTTTACTCCATCCTGCTCCTGCAACAGCTGTCCTCTCATCATAGGGGCGAGGCGCTCACAACCTTTGGGTCCGCCATCATGTTCCAAGCCACTTCCAGCAGTTGGATAACCTTTACGACTGCACATGTGGCTGGGTATTCATGACGGTCCCTACCAAACAGAGATGAATGTGCTCCATAATGTCTGTTTTTATTACATTAGGCTGGGAAGATGAAATCAAAAGGACTACTTTCAACAAAAATGTCCTGTGTCGTCAGTTCAATACCCTTTCTACAGGCCCCGGTGACTGCCCTCATTGTATGCTGGAGAAAGGCTAACCGCGGAGCTACCTGCTAGTTTGACAAAGCTGTTCTCTGGCCAGCAGGTTGTTCAGGCTTTTTTTTTTCCCACAGAAGCCCTCTAATTCCACCAAACCCACTGGATTAACAAAAACCTGAAGGTAAAATAGCACAAAATGATATCCCTGCATGAGCTACTATTAAACTTTGCAACCTACAATTACACTGGTTCAATCTCAATGCCCCCAAACATTATTTCATTAATTCAAGCCATTTCAGAACTGGTAAATATTTTCTCTTCTCAGGTTTTCTGTTATTATGAGTATTCAGCTGAGGATTAGGAAGCAGGAAAAGGTCACCCGAATGCTGTAGTGTAGGGCAGGGGTCCCCAAACCCCCAGCCCCAGACCAGTGTGCCCTGAGGCATGTTAGGAACTGGACCTCATAGCAGGAGGTGAGCAGAGGGCAAGCTAGTGAAGCTTCACTCCGTTACTGCCTGAGCTCCACCCCCTTGGGTCCATCGCCCCTACCCCTCCAATCTTCCATGAAACTGGTGCCTGGTGCCAAAAAGGTTGAGGACCATTGGTGTAGAGCCAACTGCAGAGCCAAGATGACAGGAAAGTACAGGAATAGGGATGAGAGTTGACCAAGTTGAATGGGAGGAAAAAAAAAGACAGAAAGAATAAGTAGAGGAAGAGAGACAAAGATCTCAAAGAGAGGGGAGCAGCCAGCGATCAAGGAGGAGCTCTCCAGGCAGGGATTTTGAGCTCCAGGGCTGGTCTCGGTCCTGGGGCAGGCACAGGTTCCCTATCTCTTATCTCTGAAGGACACCCCGCCAGGCTGAGCACTGGGTACACAGGGCATGCACAGTACCTGGGTCTTGAGTGGCTTTAAAGGCCGGTGCTCCAAATGTCTTCGGGTTTCTAAGTCAAACATTTTAAAGATGCACAGTGTGTAGTTAATTTACTTTGTAAGAGAAAAAGCACTTTTTCCCTAACATTCTTAGTGGGTTTCAAACCTTCCTTGTAAAATAGCTTTCCAGGGTTGAGAAAAAATTGTGGGGAGGATTCTGAAGCTTAAGCACAGCAGAAGGAGAGGAGCAGATGCCTACCCTATTGTTAATTCATTTTGGGCCTGAATGTTAGTGAAGAGGAGTTTTGGAAAGAGAAGGACCTAGATTCCAGTAGCAGCTTTGCCACTTGCTAGCTGTGACCTGGAGTAAATTACTAAATTTCTGCAAGTCACCTCAGTTTCCATGAGAACTAATTGTGATGATGCAAATCAAGTGCTTAGTACATTGCTAGGCACTATTTGACCACAAATAAAAGTTAGATAGTACTATTTGAAGCGTAATAAAAATGATAGGCTAGAAGTAGACTTTGCAGGTCTATGAGAGTGAGGAAAAGGGTTGTAATCCTCATTAGCAAATCTTGGAGAGTTCACAGTGGTGCATATCATATTTCTAAAAGCCGATGCTGGAGAAATGAGGGATCCACTCTGCACTGTCCCTTCCCGAAGGCAAGGATGGACCTGTGCATCTGTGCGGGAGGGAGGCAGGCGCCCAGCCAGTGCCAGAAGCAAGGTCAGAATGCAAGAGAACCAACTGGCTAGAATGCAGGTTAAGCCAGGAGCTCTCCTTTCCTGAATGACAAAAGTCTTCTCCTCAGAAAGGTCCTGTTCTAACCTCTGGGACAGCTGTGCCAGGTAGAGTGTTAGGGGGAGCTGGGGGCCTTCAGTTATTGTGTTGGCTGAGCTGACAGGCCAGCTGGAGTTCCTCATGGGTATCAGGTACACTGCTATCTGGGATCCCACTCTATTTGCCCAGTTACATCACAGACAATAGAAAAGGTGCCAATTCGCTCCTCAAAGGCACGTGAATACTGGGTTCCTGCAGCACTCAGACATCACAAACACGATCCCCCACTTTCTTCCCCCTTGGGGTCTCCCCTCACCTCTCCTTAGGATGGAGAAATAGGTCCTTGCTGATGAGCCGTCTAGGACTGAGAACCACTGGCACACTTTTGTGGACAGCAGAGCCTTTTTGCAAATGCTGGTCCTTGGTCTCTGCCCTCCATGGCTGCTGAGGAAAACCAGCTGCATCCTGGGAAAACAATTCCACTCAACAAACAATGAGGTGCCCCCACCAGCCGTAATGAGGTCTGGCTCAGATGTTGGCACACACACAAAATATTAATTAAAATAATGCACATGATAAATAATATTGGGATCCAAAGCACAGGCCTCCTCCAAAATCTCAGTTGGTAATTATGTGGGCACCTGCTAACACACACTCAGAATTCCAGTGTTGCTCACAGGACAAAACTGGTCTCGGGAGGTGGCCCCGAGAGGTCATCTGGTATGAGTGTTCTCATGGTTACAAAGGGAGCAATGTCTGAACAACTCAGAAAGGAGATTGTTCATCCTAATTTTCAAGTGCTAAGTTAAGAAATTTCTTGAGACCCTCAATAATTCAATTTAATAATAAATATTTCAGTACCAGTCACTCACCGTAAGTCTCTCTGCCTAGTACTAAGGATTAAGTGGTGATGGTGGGGCAAACCATGGTTCATGTTATCAAGAATAACTGGTTATTGGTTAATATCTCTCCCAGAAAGAAAGTCCTTCTGCGCATCTCACCTAAATCTTTCATGCTGCCATTAAAAATTCATTGCTACATTTAGTCCTTGACTGAGCTCACAGGATTCCAATTCTAATGCTTCTAGGGCCTTTATTAGCTGCCAGGGGCTCAGGGTAAATGTCCCCCCAGTTTATAATGGATAAATGTCCCTACTACTCCTGCTCACTACTGAGATCCTGACCTAAGGTTTCCCAGCAATTCCAACACAGCAAAGCAATTGTGCACCATCTACTTTATCTAGGCCTTTTAAATTATTACCAAATTTGACATTTATTGCCCTGGTTAGTACAGAGAACTAGCTGGGAAATAAAAAAGACCCCATTATCTTAATTCCAAAACTATTTTCTATTTGTGGCTCAGTCAACACTTTGGCATCTCATTAAAAGTATTTAATTGCATTCCCTCAACAAGAACCCACGCACCACACCAGTGACCACACCTTCTGTGTGCCGGCCCCTCAATTCTATTAGTGTTCAGAAAGCCTCATGATCGCAACATAATGTTCAATCAGTGCAGAGAAATTAATTAAATTAAAATTATTTTTTATTGTGATTTAATTAGCTTGATTTAATTACTTTGTTCACTGACTGAGCACTCTGTTGTTGCAGCCAGACCCTCGCTCTCGTTCGTGGCATAAACGTTCCCACAGAATTACATATTTTCTCTGTTCAGCCATTGGAGCAGGCTGGGGGAATTGGCCAGAAACTCATGATTTATCACAATCAGCATCATCACAAATTATAGGAAGCATCCAGCAATATGATCACTTCTAAATGAAGTGTCTGAAAGCAGGTCACACCAGCAGCCTCGGTTGTTAATCCGTCATATTTCATAGTCAGCCTGACACCCTGTCCAATTTGCCGGGCCGGCTTTATCACCGGGCAGCTCCTGGGAGCTGCTGCCTGTCAGGGGGCCCAAGCCAGGGGTCCAGCTCCTACATGGGCTGCCATCCTTCCGAAGCCTGCCCAGTCCTGCTCGGCCTTCCTACAGCCCCATTCACTGGTGCTCCTGCTGCCTCGCCCTTTGAGCCAGCAGTCCAGCCGCTGCAGTTCATAAACTGAAATCCAGCGTTTCCTTCCATTGCCAGTATAGGCAGCACACCACAGAGCGCTGGCAGTCCCTGGGACTTGGTCACCAAACAACACCATATATGTCCATGGCTACAAGACAGCTACACCTTAGAACAGTCTACTTTCATCACTTCTTCAAAATAAGAGTGAGTGTTCAACCCCTCAGTAGACCACACGTGCTCTCAACCCTTTTTACCTCAGGCTGCTCCACAATGCATCAGCAGCCTCCCAGTTGGTGTCTCCTGAAAATAAAATCAGCTCTAGCTTACCTATATTTGAAATGTGTCATCTTGATGAATGTGTTCAAAGCTGAACACAGTTGTTTTCTTACATTCTAACAACTGTATTTCAATACATCGGCTTCTTGCATGATCTTTTGTATTTTATTGTAGGACTTGAAACCATTTTTCTGAGATAAGATCCACGGACTTTGCCAGACTGCTCTGACAATAGAGGCATAAGCTTTTTTGTCCCTGTATTAGTTTCCTGTGGTTGTTGTAACAAATTCCCACAAACTTGGTGGCTTTAAACAACAGAAATTTCTTCTCTCGGGGTTCTGAAGGCCAAAAGTTTGACATCAGCCTCACTGGGCAGAAATTAAGGTGTTCATCTGGCTGCCCTCCCTCCAGAGGCCCTAGGTGTGAATCTGTCTTTGCTTCTTCCAGACTCTAGTGGCTGCCAGCATTCTTTTGATTGTGGCCACATCACTGTGATCTCTGCCTCTGTCTTCACATGGCCTCTCCTCTCCTGTGTGTGTGTCAGCTCTTCCTATCTCTCACCTCCACGGACACTTTTGATGGCATTTAGTGCTCAACTGGATAATCCAGGATAATCTCCCCAACTCATGATTCTTTGTCACATCCTCAAATGTTCTTTTCCCAAACAAGGTAACATTTATAGGTTCTATCAATTAGGAGCTGTTATTTTGGGGACCACCATTCAACCACTAGTGTCCTTATGCTTAATTCTCCATTGACCGTATAATTCTGGCCTTGAGTCTAATGATATCAGGGACATAAGTTGATTTCAAATATGTACAAAACTGTAGCAATTAATGATAAATGCCCCTGTCAAAGCCCATGAAAATTAGTTAAGAGTTAATGTGATGGTTAATGAGAAAGCAAATCCTTTAAATAATTAAGTTTTCAACAAGGCCCAGGAGAGGAAGCAGGCCTGTTTCTTCACCTCCAGATAAAGAAAGTAGAAGCTTTGTAAACCTTGTCACTACTGTATGTGCAGGTCTTGGGCCCTGAAGATCTCACAGGGCCCAGGTCTGCGATTCTGCTGCTCCCTCCTCCACCTCTCCTCCTGCCCCCAGGGTGCTGAACGCAAGTGTTCCGCAACGTGGTGAATGAGGAACTTACGCTGCTGACCAGAAGTGAAAAAGTGTAGCACTGTGTGTTCTTCAATTAAACTGAACAACAGGAAGTAAGTGTTAAATTCAACTCTTGACGCTGAAGACATTCTGGCTACTGTTTAGAACGAATTCTCTACAGTCAGGTGTGCCAGACCACAGTGTATTTCCAAAAGGAGTTTTGTAGCCACCTCTTGTGAGGACCAGGAAAAAGTTGCATGAGCTGATCCAGGGGCAACCTGATGTCATCTTCTGGTCTAGAAATCAGACCTGGCTTTCTGCCCCAGCTATGCTGCCCCTTGTGTGATTTTATTCACAAGGCCCAACCTCGCTAAGTGCCAGTTTTCTCACCTGCAGCAGGTATACTACGTGGGCTTCCAAAAGGCAGGACTAACCCTTATTTTTCTTTATGAAGATTTGAGCATGTTGACCAGCACACAGAAAGCCCTCATATTCATGTTCATTTACTTGAACTGAATGTCAGCCTAACCTGACTCACAGACTCAAAGTGATACTGGGCAGGCTGCCTCTGAAGATAACTCTGAAACTCTCTACCCAGACAGAAGGTCAGGATTGCTGCAAATGTCCTTGCCCTTACACAAAGTTATTTTGCAAGGTCTCTTCCAGCTATATGATACTTTTATCCCTTTTAAAATTAGCCTCAGAGAGTGCACATCTGCACTGGAAATGGGTAGAAAGAGGTCTCCATTACTCATGTTCCTCAATACAGAGCACATGCCCTATCCAGAGGAACTGTGACCTAACCCTGGCACTCGTCATCAGGCTGGAAGAATTTCAAGGTGATCTAGCTCAACGTCCTCCCTCTACAGAGGAGAAAACAGAGCTAAGGTCACATAGCTGGGTAGCATCAAGGAACCCAGGTAGCTAGAGCTCACTTCAGCTGTCCTCTAGGCCAGGGATTTCTTCATCCTATTATGCTCTGTTTTTCACCCAATGCTTTCACTTGGCCTGGTAAAACTGGCTCAAAGCACTGCCTCACAGCTTCATGTTCCAAGCTGTCAAAAGGTACAGTATGTTACTCACTCCTCTCACATAGGTGGGGTTGAGAGAAAGTATAAATCAAAACCATTACAAGGTACTCTGAAAAACTGTTGAGTGTTTGGGGAGCACTTGACTTTGTAGTGTACCATTTTGATTCCCTCCTCTTGCGTGTCTCGCATTTATTTTTAGTTATTGTCTTAGTGGTCCCTTGCAAATTACAACTAAACTATTAAGCTGATAACAACCTAGTTTGAAAAATACCAACTTAGTTTCAGCAATATACAAACACACTGCCCCTGTGTATCTCCCCCTCCCCCTTTATATGGGTGAGCGAAAGTAGGTTTACAGCTGTGAGTTTGCAAATGCAGAGTTTATTCTTACATTACTGTTTATTAATTATTGTATTATTTCCATACAAACAACTGTAAGCCTACCATTTGCCCACCCTATATTGTTATCATTACAGATCTCGTCTTTATATATCGTGTGTCCGTTAGGACAGACTGACAATCACTGTTTTATGCATTTTCCTATTAAATCATGTGGGAAAAAGAAATTACAAGCCATAACGAAAGCAAAATGATACTGGGTTTTACATTTACCTATGTAGTTGCCCTTACCAGTTTTTTATTTTTCTTATGACTTCAATCTATAGTCTAATGTCTTTTCATTTCAGCCTGAAAGGCACCCTTTAACATTTATTGTAGGGTAGGTGCGCTGGTAATGAAGCCCCCAGCTACTGTTTGTCAGGAAATGTTTTAATTTCTACTCCATTCCAGAAAGATTATTTTACCAGATATAAAATTCCTTTTTTTTTTTGCATTTTGAGCTTGTTTCTTATTTTGATTGAAACTGCTAAGAGCCCACTTTCCCCTACCTACTCTGGTTCTATTTCACTTTTCTGTTAAAATGTTTTCAAAAGTGTTAACCCAGATAAAGAGGATTCCTCCAAGGTGCTTTCCATAATTATTCCTTTTTTGCATATGGAGATAAAGTATTATTCCTAAGAAATGGGAAAATATACCTCTAATTTGTTAGTCCAATTAAAAATGAGGAGTGCTACACCAAAATTTCCACTCCAGTTCCAAAGATGAGCAAAACAAAAGCCCCAAACTTCCTCCAGGAGTGAAAATCTGTTGCCAAGTTTAAGATAAACAGTCCTGGGAATACAAAAAAATCAACCATGTTGATGTACTGAACCCAACTGCACCAGACACATTCCTAAGGTCGGGAACATATATTGCGAGTAAAACAATGGTAACATGAAGTGCTAAAGTAATAAAAAACTGGTGAATCTACAAGAATGAAAAATTGGAGAAAGACATCATCATTAAAGCTTTCCTTTCAGGGAAGTGGATTAGAAGGACTGTCAAAAGCACAGCAAAGAGAACCCTGGCTGGATAGCTCAGTTGCTGAGAGTATTGTCCCAATATGCTAAGGGTGCAGGTTCGATGCTCAGTCAGGGCACGCACAGTGAAAGTATCAACCGATGAAAGTACAAAGAAATGGGACAAGAAATCTCTCTCTAATCAATTTTTTCCAAATAATATTTAAAAATAAAGAAGCAACAGATGAATGCATAAATAAGTGTAATAACATCGATGTTTCTCTCTCTCTCTCTCTCTCTTCTTTTCTCTAAAAATCAATCAATTAAAAAATTAGTCCTGGCTGGTGTGGCTCAGTGGATTGAGGACTGGCCTGCAGACTGAAAGTCTTTAGTTCAATTCCTGGTCAGGACACATGCCTGAGTTGTGGGCCAGGTCCCCAGTTGGGAACATGCAAGGGGCAATGGATTGATATTTCTCCTGTACATCAATGTTTCTCACCCTCTTCTTCTTCCTCCTTTCCCTTCACTCTAAAAATAAATAAATAAATAAATAAATGAAATTTAAAAATACAGCAAACAGTATGTCATGATGTCATGACAAGTTCATAGTCATGACATCATGTCACAAGTATTTACTATAATCATGTACTATATCAGACACCACTTTGTCATAAAAAAAAATGAGGTGCCCAGAGACTGCTGATATAAAATACATGAGAAAAGTAAAGCAATTGCTGTGTTGGTTTCACTCCACATTCTTTTCTTTGAAGGGCTTTGAAGCTCACTGTACGTGGGCAATATTGATGTATGGCACAGAAATGAAAAGGCCATGGTTGGCATAGCATAAGCACTCTCTCTGGAGAGATGAAAGAGCTTTGGTTTATAATCATCTATACCATTTAAAACCTGGAAGTATTGCTCTATACAATTTAATGTCAGAGGACAAGGGATGGACCATTTTTAAAATTATTATCACAAGAGCAAAGAACACCATAAAAAATGATACAGTACTTGTGTAGCCAAGAAAACCTATTTTAGGAAGAAGTACAAGAGGGAACACAATGAAAACACAAATGATTATTAGTGTGTTTTCCCATCAAGATACCAAGATCCACTATAGTCTCCAGATGAAAATTCTGAAATAGTAGTAGGAGGCTCTGTTTTAATAATTAAAAGATAAGATGACATAGCTCTGGTATTCTGAATTATTATGCTGCCTGCCCCCACTACCTTTCCAGATAATCCAAATGCAAACACTCCAAGATCTTCATAAGATGTCATACTGTCTGAATACACATATAAGCAGGAGATAAACTAAGAGAGAAGACAGGAGCCCTGGTTGGGTGGCTCAGTTGGTTGGAGCATCATCCTCTAGACCAAAAAGGTTGCAGGTTCAATCCCTGGTCAGGGCACATACCTAGGTTGCAGATTTTCATCTTCAGTAGGGGTGCATATTGGGGGCAACCAATCGATGTTTTCCTCTCATATCAATGTTTCTCTCACTCTCTCTCTCTCTCTCTCTCTCTCTCTCTTTTTCCCCCTCCTGCCTCCCTTCCTCTCTCTCTACTATTAATAAATATACTCATATATCCTTGGGTGATGATTTTTTAAAAAGGAAAGAAAAAAGGAAGCCAGAGCAACTATCAGCAGCAAGAAACAAATCCAAGGATACCAGTATGAGCCATAAAATAAGCTAAGCCAAGGATGCTACTTCCCATGATAGCCTTCATCAAATTAAATACTGAGAAACTAAATGAAACACATGGGGATCCCTGTCTGTGAAGTTTACTGCTTAGCAACAGGCTCAACTCTTCTACCTCCATTTTCTCAGGCTGCTGGGAAAAGACATACAAGCTGGAATTGACATTGGTGATCTCCCAGGGCACTTTCATGCCTGCTTGCTGGTGGACTACCAGGTCCACCTGCAAGCTACTAACCCTGCCCTCCCATCCTTAGTTGTGCCAGAGGCAGAATGGTGGGCCCAGTCCTTCTGGTTACTGTCCCTCACCAGAGCAGGGAAGCAACATAAAATTCTTGTTTGATAGTTGGTTATCTTTTTGCCAGGACTTTATGCCATTCCACTGCCTTCTGGCCTCCATGGTTCCTGAGGAGAAATCCATTGTTAATCTTGCTGAAGACCCCTCAACATGGTAAGTCACTTCTCTCTGCTTTCAAAACTCTCTTGTTTGTCTTCCAGTTTCAGCAATCTGACTTTTAAGAGTCTTAGGGTCGATCTTTTTGAGTTTATTGTTTATGGGGTTCATTGAGTTTCTTGGACATGTATATCCATCTATTTCTTCAGATTTGGGGAGATTTTAGCCATTAATTAATCAATGTTTTTCTTCTCCTCTCTATCACTCTTCTGCTAGGACTCCTGTACTGTGTGCTTTAGTATATTTAATGATACCTCATACATACTTCATGCTCTGTTCATTTTACTTCATTCTCATTTCTTTCTGCTCCTCAGACTGAATAATTTCAGTTGTCTTATCTCAAGTTTGTTGATCCATTTTTTTTTGCCTGCTCAAATCTGCTGTTGAAGTGCTCTCGTGAGTTTTTCATTTCAGTTATCATACTTTTCACCTCCTAAGTTTCTCTTTGATTCTTTTAGATAATTTCTGTCTCTTTGTTGGTATTCTCATTTTGTTCATTCATTGTTTTTATAAAAATATTTATTTTTTTAGAGAGAGGGTAAAGAAGAGAGAAAGAAGGAGAGACACATCAATGTGAAAAATATTCATCAGTTGCCTCTTGTACATGCCCCAACTGGGGACCAAACCCACAACCTAGGCATGTGACCTGACGGGGAATAGGATCAGTGATGTTTTGCTTTGTGGGATGACGCCCAACCAACTGAGCCATACCAGTAAGAGCCCTACATTGTTCTCTTGATTTCCTTTAGTTTTTTTATCTATAGCTTCTTTTAGCTCATTGAACATTTTAAGACAACAGATTTAATATCTTTGACTAATAATTCTAATGTCTTGAATTCCTCAGGGATGATTATTATCATTTTTCCCTGTTAATGGGCCATATTTTTCTCTTTTTTTTGGTATATTTGTATTTGCTGTTGAAGACTGGATATTTTGAGTATTGTAATGGCAACCCTATAGATCAAAGATTGCTTAGTCTTCCTTGTTGAAAGCTAAATCCAACCATTTTTAATTTTTCCAAACTATTTTTGCAAAGTGTGTATTCCTTATTTTTTGTGGTCCCTAGTGTTTGGATTCTGTTCTATCTGCAGTAAGCCAGTAACATAACAGAGATTTCCTTAAATGTCTGCTTCCCAAAAGAGACGAGGGAGTGGGAAAAACATTGTCTTGTCTTTTTAAATTGGTTCAGAACTGTTTCGGTCCATAAACAGTCTGACCGTCCTGCTATCTCAGTCACTGTTTTGGTGGGCAGATTTCTGGAGCTTCCTACACCGCCATCTCCCTGTGTCATCACCCGGTGTTGATTGACCTTAATTTAGAAACAAAACAGAGGAAATATTATTAATTCAAAGTTCAAAGTACACATTTTCCCCAAACATGGAAGAACATTTCATTAACGTGGGCCTTGACTTTCTCATGGTCTCTCATGAGAGACTGAATAACCCAGTAATTTTTTTTGTCTGCTGTCAAGTCATATATTCTAAAAATCCCTTTCAGACTCAAGCAAAGTATAAAACAGTCTGGAAACATTATCTGGAAAATACAGACCTAGAAGAGTCTACCAGGAGGATCAGAAATGAGATGCCAAAGTGATATTGCTAAATGAGATGCATCTTCTAGGGTGTGAAGAGAGAAAACAAGTTCTCAGAGTCAAGAAATGTTTGATCAAAGGAAGCATTGAGTCTGAGGGCAAAGAAACCCATGAGTCTTGCATTTATTACATGCTCTTATCACTTGGCTGCCTGGTGGCTTTTGGTCTTCCCATCTTGTGGTCCTATTTGGTCATTTAACTTGCATATCATTTATCTTCTTCTAGGACATGTGTTCCTTGTTCTAATATAATTAGATTTCTCTCAAGAGCAAGAATAATTTCTTAAACTGAAATTAACCTGAAAGAGCAAGAATAAGAAGAAAAAAGAGAGTGCCATCAGCAGGGCAATGCTCCCTCCAAAAGCTCTGAATCCATTCTTGCCTCTTCTGGCTTCTGTTGGCTCCAGGCACCTCTTGTCTTGGTAGCATAAGACCTGTCTGTGCCTCTGTCTTCATGTGGCCTTCTTCCCTGTGTGTCCATGTGTCATCTCTTCATTCCAGTCTCCTATAAAGATTCCAGTCACTGCACTTAGGGTCTATCCTAAATCCATAATAATCTTATCTCAAGATCTTAAACCTAATTACATCTGCAAAACCCTATTTCCAAATGAAGTCACATTCACAGATACCAAGGTGTGGTATGATACAAAAATACATTTGGTTCTTACCCACAGTTCCTGGTACAGTTTCTAAAACCCTTAGGTTTCCCTGAGTGATAAGACTATCTTTTATAATTCATAATGAGTCCTTTTCAATCACACTGGAGTTTATGCTAATGGCAGGGCCTCTTGATAGGGCTGGTTACCAGGAAAACCTAGTAATTAGAGTGTTAGAACTTTCAGCCCACTCAACAACCTCTGATAAGAGGAAGAAATGAGAGCTGGAGATTGGTCTTTATAAAAACTCTGAAACAACAAAATTCAGAAAGCTTCCGGGTGGGGGTGGGGGGGACACATCAGGTGCTGGGAAAGTGGCACTGGCAGGGGGCATGAGAGCTCTGCATTGCTGCCTCATATCTTGCCCTGTGCATCTCTTCCATCTAGCTATTTCAGAATTGTATTCTTTATAATAAACCAGTAAACACAAGGAAACTGTTTTCCTGAGTTCTGTGAACTGTTCTAGCTGATTATCAAACCTGAGGAGCAGGTCGGAGAGTCCCTCATCTTACACCTAATCAGTCAGAAGTATGGGTGGCCTGAGTTTTGCAACTGACATCTAAAGTGGGGACAGTCTTGTGGGACTGAGCCCTTAACCTGTGGGGTCTGCACTCACTCTGGGCAGTTAGTGTCAGAATGGAACCGAACTGGTGGACACCCAGTTTTGGTGTTGAAGAGTTGGAGAATTGGTTAACATCAGAGAAAACACCCCACAAAGGTTAGGGTTTAGACATATATATGGGGGAGTATATAATTTAACTCGCTACAGAGGGGAGGGAAAAAAGAAGGATTTGTATTCTTTCTTCACAAAATCTAATAGTACTAAGCATGTATTAATTAAATCTATGAATATTATTTATGGCATCAACCTAAGAAGGCCAAGTAGAGAGGTTAATGGGTATGTCATGAGGCAGACTCCTTTGCCTCTGGTTAGACATGAGCTCTTTGCACAAACTTTATTAAAAACATTTTAAGACTTCTTCAGGGCTTTTCCATCTGCCCATCAATCCTGAGTTTACATGGCAGGTGGTCTTTTAGGAAGAGGAGCAGGAAACATGGACAACAATTTAATGAGGGTAAAATCTGTGAGCTCATCACTGGAATAGTGAGCACTGCCAAAGAAAGCTAAGGAAGCCTCCAAAGATCTGGGACTCAAATTTTGACCCCTTTAGACATCCTTCCTGGAATGTCCCCTGCAGTTTCTCACCACTAAAAAATAAATGATTGAGACTCATGCCAAGGTCAGACAGCCAGTGAAAGGGATACCATTGTTCTCAGCCTTATGAATTTTTATTCTATTTTATGTTCTTTCCTTCCCTTTTATAACAGTACATTTTCTCTCTTTTCTTTTTTTATTTTTAACAAAAAATAATAACAAGTATTTGCTTTCACAGACATGCAATTTTTGTCTTGCATCAATGCTATGAGGTAGGTATCATTATTGCTGTTTTAGAGAGAGTGAAATCGGGCCCCAAAGAGGTAATACAAGGTTGTACAGACATCAACTGTGAAGCTGAGAATCAGACACAGGCACTAGATCTCACGCTTTTTCCCACACCTTATGGAGTCTTCATTTCTATTCCTGCTGTTTCATTTTCTTCCTTTTTACGCATTTCAAAGGCATCAATAGGTGCCCGTTACTCTAAGATCCATGGTTCTCAGCACTCTGAGCACCAAAACTGCACAGGGAGCTTTTATGAAAGCTGATGGCTGCCCCCACTGCCCACCCCCCGGCCAGGGATCCTAATGTGCAGCCCAGATTGAGAATGAATAGATCATGTTTGCACTTTTATTAACTATAGAAAATATAATATTAACTCACGTTTAATCTAATCTTTGGAGCACATCTTATTAAACCTGCTTGATGAAAACCAAGGACAAAGTAACCACTGAGACTCGCACGTGGTAAGTTGAGTGGATATCTTAATGCCCCTTCTTTCTCAAATCCCACTGAAAGGACCACAGAATTATATTCAGCAGGAAGAAAAGTCTGTAACATTGATGTAAACTGTGGAAGAATAATATCAGTGAGGTAGAAACTTTGAGGAAGTAGGCAGAATTTGGGGCAGGTGAAAACAGATAGGTCAAAGTACTAACAAGAACTGTTCGGCACTTACAAGGAAACGCTGTGTGGGAAATGCATGGGTGAAATTCCCCCGAAGACCTGGGAAATTCTCAAACTTGTGCTGGAAGAAAATGGGCCTGTGGAAGAGGAGGTGGGGGACAAAGAAGAGCAGTCTGGCCATGACACCAGTGCCTCACACAGAGGCTGGCCACCCTGGAGAGATTTGGGGAAGCCCCCATCAGCACCTCCACCACAAGAGACTGCAAAGGAACTGTTTGAACAAGCAGTGAATCCCTAAGACAAAAATGCCTTCCCAGTAATTTGCTACCAGCATTCCCCTGGCAGGCTAGATCCCTAAGCAAGAAAAATAAAACTATCAAATAAATAAAAACTTAAAATTTCCCCTTTGAGACTAAAACAACAGAAACTAACACACTGAAGTTTCCAAGCTGGCCAAATATAGGTCTCTGAAGGAAAGAGCAAATGGAAACAATGTTAAAATCACAGAACATATGCAAAGTCTTGGTACCTATTTAAATACCCAGAACAAATGTTTATCTGTTAAATAAAATTATCCCAAAAAGTAGAGAATAAGTTTAAGACAAGCTTAGTTTGGATTTTAACCAATGTTGCAAGGCCATTTTGGAGAATAGCTATCAAGAGCAAACAATTGATAAATATTGCTATGGATGAAAAGCATGCTCACTAGAATTTTTTTAAAAATCATTTTTAATGTGAGCAGTGTGGCAGACTTAAATGTCCAAGGAAGGCAAGTCCCCCAAGCCACACATTCATATGCGATATGACTTCCCTCTTCTCTCCAGAAGGTGAGCCTATTTCCTCCCATCCTTCAGTCTGGGAAGGGGCTGGGGAAAGTTTGTGACTTCTGTGACCAACAGAATATGCTAGAAGTGACACTGTGCCAGTTCTGGTCACAGCCCGTCTGACAGCTTTTGCTTCCCGCCCATTGGATGTCAGCAGCCATGTAAAAGATGCGAAAACCCTGAGACACTACCAAGGAGAGAGAGAGAAAGAGAGAGAGAGAGAGAGATGGGTGGGGGAGAGGAGAGACAGACAGACAGATGGACAGAGGCCATGACTTGGAAGAGAGAAGGCAACAAAGAAATGAAACCTCTATCATAGCTACACCTTCTTAGGTCATGTAATCAGAGATATACCACCCAGCCAAGCCAGCAAATTCCTGACCCTAAATATCATGAGCAAAATAAAATGATTATTCCAAGGCACAAAGTTCTGGGGTAGTTTGTTAAACAGAAATAGATAGGCAGAAACAGCCAACAGCAGCCTAGGGATGCTCCAGATAGTAGGCAAACCCAGCCAACAGAAAGGGTGGGTTTGGTGAATGTATAGTTGTTGACAGTTAAGTTCCCAAGCCCCCTTCCCCAGCTTGGCTCCCAGAACGCTTGGCAGCTAGGATGTTACCCTACAGGCAAGAGACGTAGAGATTCTCCTCTGGGAATTCTGACCAGCTGTAGGGGAAAGACCTAAAGCAACTCACTTGGGAGCTCCTTACAGCCGCAGTACAGAGAGGGAAAATAAAGTGAAAGGGAATCCACGTGGTGGTGGGCCCTGAGCAGGCGCAGGATGGGATTTGCAGAGGTTGTACAAGATGGCTTCCTGAGGATGCCAAGGGGACAGCGGAGCTAAGTGAGGGGAAGCACAGTTCTCAGGAAATGAATGCCACACAGGTGACTGGGTGAGTGTGCCCTGCATTTCACTTTCTCCACACCTCACGGCAGCCCCCTTCTCTGGGGTCTGGCTACTCCATTTGTGGTCCAATCCTTCACAGCCCAGGGCAGAGCTTCTTCCTCCATTCAATTTTTCCTGATTACTCCTGTCCTCACCAAGTATCTTTTTTTAAAATCTCATTCAATTCATGCGGTATCTCTCACACAGTCTGGGACTTAACTATAAAGTTTTTGAACTGCATATTATTTCACATGTAATTCCCAAGCTGCATGATAACAGCAAGGACAATACCGTGTGCTTGTCTGTGGCCCCACCATACCTAGCGCAGGACTAAACTCAAAGTGTAGGCTTAAAGAGTATTTGACGGTGAGTGTCGATGGTTAAATTACAGATTCATTTATGCATTTCTATAGTGCCTCTTATCACAGACACAATGGTATTTCATAGGTAGGTAGATCAAGGAGAGAGGATTTTCATACATAGGAATTCAGATACAGAGCTGAGTTCCTTCAATTCATGGCATGATGTTGTAATTGGCCAGTACAAAACCTCCCTCTTCTTTAATTTTATTTGACTTCTTTCCCCTTTATTTTTGATCCCTATGACCTGTCTCCTTCTCCCGCCCCAACTGATGCCCATCTAATGTATGAAGAATTTGCCCTAGGAAATATACATATTTGAAGAAGGAAGTGTTTTTTGCATGTGTGTGCTTTTCTTAATTTTAAATGGTATTATGCTATAGCCTTTGATCTATTTCTTGCTTTTTCAGTTAACATTCTTTCTAAAGAACTGTGTTTGTGCCTTGCTTCACTTGCTGCATGGTATGCCACCGTAAGCTCCCATCACGGTCATCTATCCGGTTCCCCACACAACAGACAATGATGTTGCCTCTGGCTCCCTGGGACCCAAAGCAATGCTGTGAAGGACGTCCTTACATGTTTGTCTCCGTATGGACGTATGCAAGAGTTTCTCTGACATATATTGGGACTGCCATGTCTTGGAATACAAAAATACAGAATTTGGCTAAGTATTATTGAATTGCTCTCCAGAATGGCTATGTTCATCTCCCTTCTACCAGCTGTAGATGAGAATTCTCTACTGTGTAACTCAGAAATACCTGTCAAACACAATGACAGAAATAGCTTTGGGAGCAAAGTTGAAACCCTTAGAAGGAAAGCCTTACTATGATTCTCATCAACTCCATGAAAAGAAGGGAACAGGAAGACAGAGGCTGGTGCTTTCAGGTTCATTTACCTACGCCACATCCATTGGCTGTAAGGGCAAGGATAAGCTGTTTGTTCTTGCTTTTCCCATCTTTCCATTCTTTGCTCTGACTCTTGGTTACACTGGTTAGGGTATGACTTATTTCAGACAGCTTTCAATTCACATCTCAAAAGGTTTTCTAACTTAGGGAAAAAAGAAAGAGGGAAAGAGAATGAGAAATCACTGATTAAGAACACTTGAACCCTCAGTTTCTTAAATGGCACATACACAGAGTTAACTAGAAGTAATATGACTCTGAGGCTGATGTCTGTTTTCCACCAACTGGGGAATTGATGAAGCCCTTCACCAGGTGCAGCCAAGTGAAATGTCTCTGCCTTTTCCTGCCCGCGCCCTTGTGTTTCATCACCCAGGGTCTGCATGGTCCCAGTGGCATGGAGTCCTTTTGTTTACTCTCTTCCCATCCTCCACCTAGGGGCTCCCTAACTGTGGCTCCCCGAGCACTCCTGTGCTGTCATCTGTCCTCCTCAGGTGTGCCCTGTGCCTTCCACATACCCACGTTTGAGCTTGAAGAGGAGACATGTCAAGCACCTTTTCCCCACTTTGCCCCAGCTGCTGAATCTCAAGATCTAGGTGGTGGGACAGCAGATCAGATGTGGGGATGGAGGAAGACCCAGAACCCAAGAACGGGCAGAGAGCCTTGCCTGCCTGGACCCCTCAGCATCCCCCCCTGCATGCCCCTCGGCATCTTTTCCCTCATTGCCGCCATCTGGGGTCCACCTAGGAATTGACGAACTCCTGTTGGTCACATCTGGTTTAAGAGAAAGAAACAAGGAGTTGGGAGACCTAACTAACAGGCAGCACTTGGCACACACAATAGAAGCAGCTGCTGTTTATAGCCCTTTTTAGGGTGGCCTCAAGCTGGACCTCACACTTCCCTCCCTGACTTTCCCCTGTGGGGCATTGTTTTACACAGAGCATCTGGAACCTCACAATCTTACAGCTAAAAGAAAAAACTCCATGAGTCCCATGCATCTATGAAACTCAAATGAACTTTCTTCCTGGGAAAACTTCCCAGCCCCACTCCTGGTTTCCCCTTCACTGTGAGGCAGGTCCACGCAGTGCTTAACTTCTCACTTTCCCTATCCATTAAATGGGAATATAAAGATCAGCCAGTCAGCTTATCCAGTCAAAATGCTACCCCATGAAGCCTTTTTCTAAATAACAACCTGCGAGCTTTGAAACACTTTCAATGTCTCAACCAGGAAAAAAACAGCATGAATCCAGGTTGTCGTCTCAAAACCAATATCACACTACATAGGAGGTGAGTGGCAAGGAACTTCCCAGGCCCACCCTGCCAGGGGTTGTTATTTGTGTCTCTTCTGACCTCTTCCCTGGTCTTGTCCCCATAGAAACAAGCCTGGAGCTGGCAGGCACCTCTGCATACACCATGTGACTCCACCAGAGCCCATCCAATACCCACTTCTGATTTCAGATGCCTGAGCTGGCTCCGCTGGGCAAGGTGGTGCCTAATTACCTCCCTTCTGTTTTTTCCTCTTCTCTTCTCCCTTGCCCGCTCCCCTCCCCACCGCCTCAGAGGACAGCCTTCCAAGAAACAACACACGCGCACACCTGGCGCAGTGCGATAGGGAAGCTCACCATGGATACCGGGCTACCATTCCCACCCTGGCGGCAGCTCCTGGGAATAAGTAACTATCTCCAGAATGCTACAGACTCCAGATGTGCACCGACTAGTGCCTTGAGACCAGCTTCCTTGTCTCATTATGCCTATTTCTTTTTCACAAGTTTCATATATGCATATCAAGCCTTCAGAAGGGGGAAAAATGGGAAATGGTAATCTTCCTTTTAATATGCTACCGCATGCCAGTCCCAAACAGCTGTACACACACAGCACATTGGACTGGACATGAAATATAGCCCAGGTCCATTTTTTAAGCATTCATTCCCAGGGCTTACAAAACACATTTACTTGGAAGGAGGTCACATAGTCTTCCTTCTGCATAAAAAGGTGGCTTTGAAATAGGTACAGCCATCTGGAAGCAGCCTCCTCTGCCATTGATATGTAAAATGCACATATTCCACCATCCTGCTCCGGACTGTGCAGCAGGAGGCAGGGACACACACAGGCCCGGAACTGTTTAAATATACAGCCTCTGGTTCTCCAGAGTGCTTGCCGTGCTTGCTCTGGAAAACCACTTGCCAGCAGCCTTGGTGAGTCTGGACAGGCTGGGGAGGCAATTTGCCCATGGGGGCATTCATCTGTGAGCAGGAGTGTCCTGGGGTCCAGGTTTGGGGGGCAATGATTTGAACACTCCCCAGTGCTGCTCCAAGCTTGCTAATAAGAAAGAATCTGTCAAGTGCGTGACTGGGAGTAAATAGCAAACATCCCATCGAAATAATGACCTTTGCTCTTCGGCTCATTACAGCCGAGAAGTTGCTTCCCTCCCTGGAAGACTTAGATCCCACCTCCAATGACTAGTTTTGTCGGGCATTTAAAGGAGAAGAGCAATGGATCCTCTGTCACTAATTGATCTCCACATACCCATGTAGTCAGGGAACGACTTTATGTTTCTTAACATTTGATCCTTAAGGTAAGTGACTCCCCCACCCCTCAACACACCCTCACACAAGATCTTCACTGTGCAGACCTTATCCAAATAAATCCTTGACCTCTGCAGCCAGTTAACTTTCGTGTTGTTTCACCCATTTTTATTTTCTATGCTTGTCCTTTTGTCTGTTTTATTTTTTTAATATTCCCGTGATACAGATAACATAAATCAGTTGCCTTGAAATTTAAAGAGTCATCCTAAAGCCAGACACCCTCCCCAAAGAGAAAGAATACAGAGCCCTGGAGTAACAAAGGGTTAAGCCGTTCCACACACAAATAGCTGAGCTCCTGTTACCGAGAAAGAGAGGCGAGAAGATTACTCTAGGTCAGTCTGTCCTTTACATTGTGAAGAGCTTGAAAGGGGCTAATAAACCCAGCAGCCTATGGCAAAGGTAATTTATTTTATATTCCTAGTCATCACATGCAATAATTTTCAGAGGGAGAGAGCAAAAATAATTCAAAGAAAGTGATAAACAATAATTTTAAAAAAACACCATGACTAGTGATGATTTCACTCCCCCGGTTAGGAGAACACATGTCTTTCTCCGCTCCTGTGGTGCATTTCTCTTCCTGTTTGTGTGTCCACATCTTCAAAGTGCAGACGTGGTTGGAGGGTGGGCTGGGAGCATAGCGGCTCTGCCTAGACTGGGGTCAGTGGTACTTCTTGGGGTGGGGGACACAGACTCCCTGAGATCGTCAGTAAGTCCCAGGTGTGGGCACTCATGTTTCTGCACAGGCACCTCTCAGCTGCAACCCCTGGAAGACACATCCACTTGACTTATGAATTGGCTCCTGGCTGGGAGCAATTACTAAGTGGACAGCTCTCTGGCTGATTCCCTGAGCCCACGTGGAGGGCAGCTTCTCTGGGCCCTGAGTGAGAGGCTGGGCCGGTTCAGCTCCTGTCTCACACTTGCCACATTTTACACGGATGAGGTCATTGGACTGCAGATGAGGTAGCTGCCGCCCGCCCATGAGCTGGGAGAGGTTACCATATGACTGACCGTTCATGTAAACACAGTGAGATCCCGTGGGGCCTGCTGACAGCTGGGCTCTGCTGTGGGCTATAGAGGGGTGGGAGCCCCAGCACTCCTGGAGCCTGTCCGTGCTCTTAACTGAGCCAAATCACTGCCTGAGCTCATGCCATACCCACCTCAAACACTGGTCCGCTAGCCTCAGGTCAGAAAATCCTTGAAGGAGGAGCACTGGCTGGTCCTCTAACAAGTCTGCACAGAGGCACAGACGAATAAATAATACTGCCCCTTAAAAGGGGCTTTCCTAAGGTGGTGCCACTGCGGACTGAGAGGTGTGCAGGGCTCTGCAGGCTCACCTCCAAATCTCTCTGCCCTCAGCCGGCAGGGCTGGTTCCACCATTTGGACACTTAGACACATCTCCTACTACTCTCTCAAGTTAGAAACATGGCCAAAAACAATCATTTTCAATTACCAATAAAGAAATACATGTTTAAAACTCTTCCAAACTATACAATGACAGAATGCATTTCCAGATGGAGAGCTGTCCTGCTCAGCTGTGCCAGGGTCCCATGCTTCTCCAGGTCAGGAAGTTCTCTCCGGGGTCTTGTCAGATTAACTAAGTTCTGCATCCATCCCAAACATTCCACATTTGTTCCTGTATTACTGAGCCCTACCAGGTACTGAGCACTACAGGGACACTGGAAATGTGGCAGGACATGAAAGGTTGGTCTCCACACCTGCAGGGCTCACCCAGCAGCACACAGTTACAGCTCCTACACACTAGCGAGCAGTAAGCTATGAAGGATTGCAGTAAACGGGGGTATGCACACGGAAGGGAAATTTGGGAGCCATGAGGACAGAGGGCACCTCAGTGAAGATCTCCCTGGGAGTCTCATTAAGCTGAGACCAGAAGCAAGACAGTCACACTAAAAGTCACAGCATTAATGAAGATGCACAGTGGGCATGTCACATGTCTTGTACCACCTGTGAGATCAGTTCCTTGTGGTCCCCATTTTATAGATGCTCGCATAGCTTAAGAGAAGTTAAGGGGTGTACCCAAAGAAGTTAAAGAATCAAGACTTGAACCCAGAGCCTTCTATAATCACTCTTCCCCAGACACAAAGAGACACTAAAGGAGGCAGAGCCTCATGGCCAGGAGTGGGGCCTGTGCCTTGCCAGCAACACAAGCAGCTGAGCACACAGGAAAGGTGGGAAGACTGTGGTAGAAGAGAGCTACATACATAACAAAGAAAGAGAGAAGGACTTTGTAAGCCATCCTACAGAATTTGAACTTTTTCCTAAGAGCCACAGGAAGTCTTTGAAGGACTTTAGGCAGATTAATGAGACGATCAGATTTCTTTGTTTGAAGTGTCTCTCTGGCTGCAGTGTGGAAAATGGACTGAAGAGCAGAGAAGGGTGTGTTGGAATGATGCAAGTGAGAAATAAGGGCCAGTGGGCACAGAACCAATGGGTTCCACACAGGATACAGCCAAGCTTGCTACCTGACTGCAGTGGGGTGGTGTGTGGGTGGAAGGGACCCAACAGCAGAAGAAGGAGAAAGATAGTTTCTGACAGAGCTGCAGGATGTGGAGAATTGGGTTTAGAGATGCTCATTGGACACTTAGACATGCAGACGTCAAGCTATGGAACAAGATCAGGACTGAAGATAGAGATTTAGGACTCATCAACATCTACCTGCACAGCAATTGAACCTTGGGAGTTCCTGGGGGTGACTGACATGTTATTAATACTCCATTTCTTCCACTTAGGTTGTTTTTAAAATATTTTATTTATTATTTTTAGAGAGAGGGGGAGGGAGGGAGAAAGAGAGTGGGGGAGAGAAACATCAATATGAGAGAGAAACATCAATCAGCTGCCTCTCGCAAGCACCCCGACCCGGGGACCAAACCTGCAGCCCAGACATGTGCCCTGACCTTGAACCAGCGATTGTTTTACAGGTTGGTGCCCAGCCACATGAGCCATGCCAGCCGGAGCTGAATCTAAAATTTTAAACTTCAAAACAACACCTATAACACTACTGTTATTGCACAAGTATCATCCACTGAATAATGTGATTGTCCTCACAGAAGTCCGAGCAGCAATTGGACTACATGCCCCTGAACCTGTACTGCCCAGAGAAGAACCTCCACACATCAAGACCAAATGCGCTCTTGTTTCTTAAATTACATCACCTGCTCTAAATCATACCACACTGCAACCTACTTCATATTTGAAATGTACATTTCTTATAAAACTTTTATTTTTCTCACAATTTCTGTGGTCTTTCTTTTTTTCTGATTAACAGAAGACAGATGCACTCTGATTAACAGAAGACATGAAAATCTTGCAGGTTCTTAATCATATAACGTATGTAACGGAACTCTCTTTCTTACTGAAGATGCACTTCGTGGGGTCCTCTGCTTTCCTGGACTGATCTGGACCGACTGCTTTTTGAGGCCGCTGCACAGCTGTCTTCCCAGTGCTCCTTTTCATCACACTCCTGGGCCAGTTCTCCTGTTCCTCAGATTCCCAATTTTTCTTTCTCTTTGAGACGTTTTTGTTTCAATTTTGCTATTACTATGTCTCAGCCACACTAGCATTCTCTCTGACCCCAGAAAATATAAAAACCACACCTAGTTTGCAGCCTAGGCACTGATCTTGCTCTTTGCTGAACACTTCCCTCCGCTCCCGCCTCAGGTGGTGAGGGAGCTGGTTCCTTTGTATCGTTCAAGTCAGGGTTAAATGGTTCTTCCTCACTGAGCTCCTCTCCTACCCTCCAGTCAGAAAACAAACAAAAACCACCTCTCAGTCATTCCGTATTAAAACAGTTCCTTTTAACCCTGGCCAGTGTGCTCAGTTGGTAGGAGTATTGTCCAGTAAGCTGGAAGGTTGTGGGTTTGATTTCTAGTCAGGGCACATGCCTGGGTTGCAGGTTCGGTTCCCGCTGGGGCATGTATGGGAGGCAACTGATCGGTGTTTCTATCTCACATCGATGTTTCTCTCCCTCTCTCCCCCTCCCTTTCCCTCTCTCTAAAAGCAATGAGCCTGTTCTCAGGTGAGGATAAAAAAATACAAATAAAAAATAAAACAGCTTTTATCTTTAACATAGCACTCTCATTTCCTGATATTTGCTGGTTTTAGTCACTTATTTATTTTCTGTTCCTCCCAACTAAAATGCCAGGTCTAAAAGAGTAGGGTTTTTTTCTGCCTCTCCCCCCTGCAAAGCTCAGCCCCTAGAGCGGTGAGCGGCGTGCAGCAGAGGCTCACCACACAGCACTGAGTGGGCTTTCAGAAGGCCGCACTCATACAGAACGCCCAAATTCCTTCTGCTCCACACTCTGACACTACAGAAGAGAGGTCAGAATGTTCGTACACCTCTTCTGAAACCTTGCTAACCCAAGACTGTAAGTTCTCAGGTGGAAGAGGAACAATGAATTGGTGTGATGAGATGCTAAAGGACTAGGGAAGATGCTTGGGGAAAAACAGACGGTTGCCATTTGACTAATGTACCAAGTTTTGTTTACCTGAGAGGGCGTGTAAGCTAAAGGGAAGAGAGAAACTGTTGGGGTGTTACTTTTAGAAATACAGATGACTAAATATTTTGAAAAAATTCTTCCACCACAAAACACTGAGATGCTGGATACATGGCAATATTAAACAAATTGATTAACTCTCAAAATAATATGGGAAATTCCCAGAAACATAAAGTAAAATGAAGCAAAACAAAATATACTATGAGGAAGAAATATAAGAAAATTCAGAAGCTGGGCTGCTCAGGCGAAAGTGCCAAAAGGGCAGAGATAGCAAACAACAGCATGCAGGCCAACCACCTGTTTGGTAAATAAAGTTTTATTGGCACAGGGCCACACCCACTCATGTATAGTCTATGGCTGCCTTTGTGCTACAACAGCAGAGTTCTGTAGTTGCAACAGAGAACATATGGCCAGCAAGCCTAAAATATTTATGCTGATCCTTTAAGAAACCCCTTAATGGTTATGCAGGTAAGTGGGGTCTGAGACTCACATGAGCTTGAATCTTCAAAGAGTTTCACTCTTGCCCTGGCAGGCATGGCTTAGTTGGTTGAAGAGTTGTTCATAACTGAGATTGCTGGTTCGATTCCCAGTCAGGGCACATGCCCAGACTATGGACTCTATCTCTTGTTGGGGTACATGTGGGAGGCAGCCCATCAGTGTTTCCCTCTCACATCAGTGTTTCTCTCTCTCTCTCTCCTTCCCCCTTTCTCCTGAGTGAGAATAAAATAAGCTTTGAAAAAAGAGGGGGACTCATTCTCCAGGAAAAGGGAAGACTAGGCCAACACACCTGTTGGCAAAACAAGTCAGGAAAAAATATCTGTTTCTGCCTTAGCTTCAGGTGGAAGATGTTATTAGTAATAGTAATAATAATAAGAATGTAAAACAATAGTGATAGTCTCTTCTGGGAATTTGTAACTATAGGCCTGATGTTACATGAGTCCCAGGCTCAATTTGCACTATGTATCTAATCTTGAATACCTCAAACAAAGAAAATAAATTGAAACGTTCCAGTTTGATAACACCTGTGTGCCTAGCAGAGGGAAATGCAAATTCTCTCCAAAGCAAAGCCTTCTTAACCCAGTCACATAAGGATTCTGACCATTTAAATTCAATTAAATATAAGTTTTAGAAAAGAAAGAAAATTTACTAAACCATAAGGTGACCAATCACCATTAGTAAAAGTCAGCAGAAACAACAAGCATGATTTAAACCTCCAAGAACTTTAAACAGAGCTATCAAATATATAATGTAAAACAGCTATGTATGAAATGTTGAAAGAGATAAAAGATAGAAAAAGGATTGTCTGGCTGGGTAGCTCAGCTAGTTAGGGCATTGTCTCAATATGCCAAGGTTGAAGGCTTGACCTCCAGTCACATAAGAGGCAACCAATGAGTGCATCGATAAGTGGAACAACAAACTGATGTTTCTCTCTCTCTCTTTCTAAAGTCAATAAATTTAAAAAATTAAGTAACAAAAAATATAGAAAGGGAGCCCTGGCTGGCGTAGCTCAGTGGATTGAGCACGGGCTGCGGACCAGGCATCGCAGGTTCAATTCCCAGTCAGGGCACATGCCTAGGTTGCAGGCCATGGCCCCCAGCAACCGCACATTGATCTCTCTCTCTATCTCTGTCTCTGTCTCTCTCTCTCTCTCTCCCTCCCCTCTCTAAAAATTCATAAATAAAATGTTTAAAAAAAATATAGAAAGGGAAAGGGGACTATCAAAATTAATGAAACAGATTTGACAAAGAACCAAATAAAACTTATAGAAATAAAAATAGAATCATATGTAATTAAAAACGTAAATATATATACACACACATTAAACTATAAATAGATATGTGTATATACTTATAGATAGGTAAAATAGCAAAATAAACATGGATAAAGAGAGGATTAGTGAATTGAAACCAAATTTTAAGAAAACACTCAGAATGCAGTACAAAAAGATAATAAAATAGAAAAGAGAAAGGAAGGAAAGAATGAGAAGTTCTAACATATATTCAAAGTTACACAAGAAAGAATAGAAAGAATGAGGGAGAGGCCCCATTGAAGAGATAATAGCTAAGAAAATGCCAGAGCTAATGAAAAACATAAATTTGTAGAATCAACAAGTATAATACATCTCAGTCAGGTTAATTTCTTTAAACAATGACAAACACTAGGCACATCACATGACACTACAAAACACCAAAGCTAAAGAGAAAATCTTGAAATCAACAAGAAAGAAAAAAATGTATCACCTACCACAGGTTGACTAAGGTCTGACGGCAGACTTCCAAGAGAAGCAATGAAGCCAAAGACTATGGAAGCATCTCTTCACCAGCTGGAAGAAAATAACTGTCCACCTAGAACTGTGTTCTCAGACATATTATCTTTCAAGAATAATAAGAATTTTTTTTAAAAATTGCCAAACAAAAACTGAGACAGTTGGCCATCAATGGACCCTTAGCAAAGGAACTTCTGCAGGATGAACAACTAGAAGAAGAAAATTATCCTAAAGAGATGCTCTGGAATAGAAGAAGAAAAATGAGCTGAGTTGCTCAGGAAAATAGAGGATTCTGAAGCAGAAGAAAAAAGGGAGACGAGAAAGCTGGCAAAAGTTAGACCCTTTGTGAGAGTCATAAGAAATGTCTAATAGGATGTTTTATTATGTTTTTGCAATGTGGGATATATTCTGCATTCTTCCTCCTGAACTCCCACATCTTCAGTAAAATGTACATTTCTGTTAAGTATTTCATAGAGCTAAATCTGTTTCTCAACATGGAATTAAGAACCAAATACATGCTCAATATGTATGCAAAGCAAGAACAGGGTTACACAAGTCCTATATTAAGTGTGTTAATAGGTGAGACGGCACACTCCAGATGTGATCCCTAGCTCTAGTAGGAACACTCTAAGTATTTTCTGCGGGACTCTGCCAGTATTACTTCTATAGTGCAATATCACTGCTTTTCTCTCCACACTGCTCATGATCAGCACAAGGGTTTACTCACCAGGTTGGATTATGGACTAAAGGAGATCTTATCTCAAATGAAAAGTTACAGCAGTACCCCCATTTCCTCTAAGGTCAGGCCTCAGTGTCATTGATGGACATTTCCAAGCATAATCTCAGGGGAAAACGGAAATGAGGAAATGAACATTTACTGAGTATTCATGTGACCAGGTGCTTTGCATGGCTCTTTTCCCTTAGTATGTCATTATATCCTCACATACAGTCTACCAGACATGTGTGGCCATTAATGGCATGCAGGAGACATGAAGAAGGGAGCAGCCACAGTGAGACAGGCCCTACAATTTGGAAATAAATGTATAACTAACAACTACATCGTAAAATCAACACACAATGGTTGAAACCAATGATCTAAGAAGTTTTCTAATTAGAGGCAATCTGACTATTACATAAACCAGGGATCAGCAAACTACAGTCTGAAGGACAAATCTAGCCTTCTATCTAATTTATTTTTACATTTTCATGGTGGAATGGTTAAAAGAAAGAAAGAAAAATATTTTGGGGTGTGGTGGTGAACACATAATATAGTGTACAGATGATGTGTTATAGAACAATACACCTGAAACCTCTACAATTTTGTTAACCACTGTCACCCCAATAAATTCAGTTAAAGAAAGAAAAGAAAAATATTCTTTGACAAGTGAAAATTATAGGAAACTCAAATTTCAGGTACCATAAAACTTCATTGGGACACAGTCATGCCCGTCCATTTACATATAGTCTGTGGCTGCTTTTGTTCCATAAGTGACAGAGCTGAGTAGTTGCAACAGAGCTAATAGGGCAGAGGATGCATAAGGGGCAGGTAAAGAGGCTGCAACTGTTATTTCAGAGGAAACAATGCCCAGTAACGACAAGGGCCCCCCAACGCCTGCTTTTGATCCATTTGCCCAATGCTGCACATTCTCCTGCTGCTTCTGCTCCTTTTTCTTCCTGCCCAAGATACTTGCTATCAGATTCTTTAAAGAAAGTGTGTGCCAACCCTTGGCCCAAATGATGGTATTAATGAATTTAAAGGCAAAAATGTAATAGTCAGAAAGGTTAGTGGATATTTAAGGTGGGGGGAAAGTCAAGAAAATGAAAGCCAGGTGTACCCACATGAGCATTAACATAGGAGGTTAGCTCGATGAAGGCCCGGGGTTAGCAAATCCTTGTAGGGCCTATTGCGAAAATGGAGGCACTGAGCTAAAATAGTGTATCAGCAATTGTTATAGCACCATTTACTGAGCCCATCTGTGTGCCAGCCATTATACTTAGCGCTCTATATACATTATTTAAGTTTATACTTGAAATAAGACTGTGAGTGAGGTGGGTGCTATTTTTATTTTAGAGGTAAGAAATATATGAGGTTCAGAGAGGCTATGTGACTTATCCAAGGGCATATAGTGTGTATGTGGAAAAGCATGAGTCTTGGACCATGTGATTCTAAAGTTCCTAGCCCTAACTTACACAGTCATTTATATTCTAATGTTCTGCCCACTAATGAAATGTCGGTGTGGTCACCACTACATTTGCAGCACCTCGCCCAAAGCCCAGCACAGCTTAAGTGATCAGCAATTGTGTGTTGAAAATGTGAAACGCCCTCTGCTCACTCAGCAAGGTTTTTATTACAGTTTGGCTTCTCATGACATCATGGAAAAATGCATTACAATGAAGAACCCGAGACTCCTCCCTCTTGCCAGCTCATTCTAGCTCATTATCGAGTAAAATAAAAATGGAGTTTAATTTACACATGAGTCATTTATCAAGCTGGTTAGTGTAAGCCCATCCCTGATCCACTCTTGGGGGATAACAAAATCAAGTCTTTCTCTTGCAAAGCTGTGGGGATGAAGCACTGTTCGCACATCAGACCCTGGGGACCTGTAGGGACCTGCAGGGACCCACCAGAGGACAGCGCTGTGCCTCACTGTGAGCCCTCACTGGTGGGAATAAGAAACAAGAGACCAAGTGCCAAGGCCACCTCGCTGGTAAAGCACAGCTGGGATTCACGCTAGATTCCACGCTGGGTCCTTCCACCATACCTTGCCTTTTCTTATGACAAGAGATGTCCACCATCTTCCATTTTCTTTAATTAAAGAGATCCATATTGATTTTAGGAAAAATTAACATAATAAATTAGAAAGGAAAAAATATTACACATAATCTCTTTTCCAGAGATGATCTATTAATATTCTAGTTTATAATTTTCCAGATTTTTTCTTTTATATATTTTAACCAAAGTGAAATTATAATGTCTTAACACTTGCATTGACCTCTAATAAAATGTGAATATTATGACAATCTAGATACATACAATCACTTTTAATCTTACTGTGTTTTATTGTACTGATATGCCATAATTTATTTAACCAAAATCATACTGTTAGATACTGAGCTTGTCCTGGTTTTTGGCTTATAATCTAATGTTCGAGTATGTCTACCTTATTCTCAGTAAGCAATTTCCCCCAACTCCAACCTAATCCTCACTTGATCTCTGTCTCCAATGCTACTATTAAATCCTGCAGTGTTTGCATTTTAGCAATGATAATCACAACTCTTTTTCATTGCTGAGTCCACAATCAATTGAAAGTAGACACAGTAGTTCAAAATAACAATTTTATTACTAGTGAGTCCAAATCCTATACCACAGTTTAGATCTGACCTCAACTGGGTCTTCCTAATGGGAGACCAAATCTAGACCTGAAGACAATCCAAACTACTGCCTGGGACCCTCCTCAAGACTACCAGCTTTCAGCAAGCAACAGGCCCAGCCTCTCAGCACCTGGAGCAGGGAGAGGGTGGAAGCCAGGATATTTGCTGGCCAGCAAAACTTTCGAAGAAGAGAAGGGCTAAGAGGCCACACTGGCTTCTCACAGCCTTACCAATCAGAAAAAACACCCCCACGGCTGGGCTGAGGGATAAATGAGGAAGGTGTGAGCAAACAGGCTGGGCAAGTCATTCCTGAGGAAGTGGCACACGTACTTAATGACACACACAAGCCAATACCTCCCCCCAGTTCTGAAGTAGGATAGCTCCCCACGGCTTCCCCATATATCATATGCCTGTTAGAAGGTCATAACCACAAAGCTACTCATTTGCTCTGGCCACACAGCCTCAGTCTCCATGTGGCTGCCACCAGCCCAACTGACTCAGCCCTAGTCAAGATGGTCAGTCTACAAAAGGCACTTAGTTTTGCCTTGCAATGAGTCATTCTGAGTAAATATAAGAGCTGATGAACTCTGAGGGAACCTCAGTTCTGTTCTTCCATGAACCGAGGCACAGAAGCCCCTGCCTCTGTCCTTTCAAGGGGAATACCAAAATGTCCTGGCAACCTGTGGAGCCCCCCCGCCGAGGCTCTACAGCTCCCATGGACTCCTGCCCCCTTCAGGAGGCCACAAATATGCCCACCTTGACTTTGTGCTCCAGCTGCCTTGTCTTTCTGAGACAGCAAGGTCAGCAGATTAGAATTCTAGCTTTGTTTCTGGGCTGTGTGACTTTGGACAAGGAACCTGGCTTTTTTGAACCATGAATGGTGTCCTCATCTGCAAAATGAGGACAGCAAGCCCCTTTCAGAGATTGTTGGTGTGGCAGGCAGGGCCCCCCTGCAGCCTCCCCTATCCCCTACCCCACTCATACTCAGAGGTCTCTGCCTTGGCACCTCCCTCCACATTCAGCTTCCCCAGGAAGTTCCTGCCTACACCCAGGTTCACATAGGTGTTACCCCAAGTGCCCATGGCCACCCCTGTGTACTTCATTGAAACATCTACCCCAGTGCTTTGAGATTATTTCCACAACTGTCTCACCTATCCATGGTACCCCAGGGCGATAAGTTTGACTCTTTGCTCCCCATCGCCATGTTCAGTGCCCAGCATAGGGAACAGACTCAGAGGAAAGAAAGGTGAGGGCAATTGAATAGGAGAAAGTATTCAAATCACAACATTCCTGAGTTCTGGAAATCTATGCAACTTGTCCCTTTTGGTGTCTATAACTCTCCAAACACAAATTCTTACATCTTAGACTGAAAATGCCCTTTAAAGGCACTGGGCACAAACCACTGCCACTCCACAGGAAGCTGTGTGTGCCGCCCACTGGCCCTGGGTCAGCAGCTCCGAGCACAGGTCCAAACACAGGGTCACTGAATGCCAGAGCCAGAGTCACGTGTGTATAGCCAGTAGCCTCTCCAACACAAACAGCCCAGAAAGATAATACCAGTTTGTTCCAGAGAGAGGGGAAGGCTAAGCAGTTGCTGTTTTCCGGATGACTGAGTAGTCTCTACCCTGCCAACACAGACAGTCTCAACAGAATTTATTCAAAGCATTTTTCCCTCCTTGTTTCAGATTAAGGGGTTCCATGTTACTTCTGACCAGTGTGTGATAGTGATATTGGAAACAGGGAAGCTTCCAAGGGATATTTTAGTACAAGTCTATCCAAGGCGTGTGCAAAATCAAGCATAAAAACCAGACAGGAGAGTGCACGGGAGAATGCCAAGTACACGCATGGTTTTCTGGGAAGTCTGTAGGTATAATTCCTACCACTGATCGGTCTCATTGTGCAAATCATTTTGCATATAACATATAGACATATTTTTTTAGCTTGACTCTCAGGCTAAGGAGAAAAACACTGTGGCCTTTTATAAGGGAAAGTGACTCCCTAAGGAAATAATTGAAGGCCCCAATTGCTCAAGTCTTTCAAAAGAGATCGTACAGAGCTCTCCCGAAAACACTGTGGGGAATAATTCTGTGTTAGCTGGGGAATTGGCTAGATGATCTAATAGGTCTTTGCCCTCACTCTAATTTCTATGATTCATGTGTGACTTATTTAATTGTTATCAGCTATTGCAGGTATATAAAGAATGCTTTTATTCTTTAAAAAAATCTAAATTCAAATCATCTTTAATATCACACCAAGTTCTTACTCCCATCACCCATCAGAACACTGACATATTAACTTTTTGACCTGCCCTGAACCCTCCTGCTACCTCCCAGGATACAAAAAGTACATCTGCCACGCACCGCTGGGTGTAACGGGGAGCCCCCCCACCCCACCGTGCATGGAAAACAGGTTTGGGAGAACTAAGGGTTAAGTGAAGTCCCCCAGGAATTCCAATCTGTTGCACGCTGCTAATTCCCACGCTGCCTGGGGCCTAGGTGTAACCACAGCTAGGAAACAATGCCTAACTGCCTTATCCTCAGCAGCATTTAGCATTTATCATGGTAAGAAAACCACCTGTTACTTGGGAGAGATTCAAAAGAATTCTTAGCCATAATTAAAGCAATAATGAATAAAAACATATTGTGAATTGCTACCCAAACCCCAGGCAGATGTGTTATTTAACTGTGGGTTTGATCTTTGCTATTAATTTGGAATAAAAACAGACAACAAAACGTATACCAAGCCAAGACCCGGATTGCCCCCTTTCAAGTCCTTGACAGTTGTGGTTAGCAACCCATTGCAAGCAGAGCTGACTGTTCTTGCAAACCTGTGTGGTGTCTGGCAGCTGGCACCCAATCGGAATTAAACGAACCACCAGATCACTGTGACTGCCCACAGATGAACTTCAAGGAGATGGGCGAGCTGCAGGAGCCCTTGCATCCTCCCAAGATGCTGAGGGCTGTACACGCAGAGGCCTTCTAACCCTGCTGAAGCCAACAGCAGGTCTTTGCCCCTGGAGGAACGCACACACCTGAGTGCTCGGAGCCCACCAGGAGAAACCAGGCATTTCATTGAGAAACATCTGAAAGCACATTTTTCCTCCTGTCAGCAGAAATACAGAAGCCCACTTGGAAGGGTCAGTGACAGGGAGGGGTCAGTGTCTACCTGTAAGTTATTTTTGGTGGCTATTGATTTGTTTGTAGGGCTTTGATTCTATCTCTTTAAGCTCCTGCAAAACGTTCAGAGAGAAGTGTGCTCCAGAGAGGGTGAAGGGAAGGGCAGTGGGGGGTGTGAAGTGAAGAAGGGGGGGCAAAGCAATTTGTGGTACATGGGTGTTCATAACTTTGTATTAAACATTGCTCTTAAAAGAACTGAGAATTCAGTTGACAGATCTATGCAAATGTATGAAAAGTGGAAAAAGACAAGTTAGCGTTCATTTCAAAAGTTGAAAGCATCACTTTGATTTGCAGTGATCTTTAATCTACCTCTTTCACCACAAAGAAACATGGCAAAGAACAGAGCCACAAATGTCATGAAATAAAGCCTGTTAATGTTCTGTTGGCATATATTTTAATTCTTGAACAATTACTCTGCCATATACATTTATTCTTGAATTTTATATATTGACACATTAAATTTTGGAGCTGAAAGAGAAAATGACACATGTAAATACCCCCAGTTGTAGAACTGACTTTAAACTGTAGCCTACTAATGTGTGTGTGTGTGTGTGTGAGAGAGAGAGAGAGAGAGAGGAGAGAGAGAGATACAGTAAATCTGTGACAAGTGCAAAGTAGTGCTGGCTTATTGCATTTGACTTAATGCCCTCCTCAAAGACTGAATATACACGTTCATGCCATGCAAAGGTTTCTGGCAGGCCTCTTCTGGGATAGACTATCATCTGTTTAAGACGGGATCTCTAAACTAACTAAAATAAATTGCACTGAAGTCAATTCATAGTTGAGAGTGGCCTTTATGTGACTGCAATCATCTTGTTGCCTTCCAACAGCTTGCCGTTGCCTTCAACTTAGTTACAAAATTGCCTAAATATGTCCCCAAATACCTCTTCTGTATTCACTTTCCATCACTCTACATTTATCCTGGCCACAGATGAATCCTGATCACTTTGCAAAGCTTGCTTATTTTTTATTTCTATGTGTTTACTCACTCAATTTCTTCTTCTTGAAATGCCCTTCCCAACCAGTCTCTGGTGAAATCTCATCCCTAAGACCACTTCCCAGACACCAGGACCATGTCCTAGTTACCATGGTATCTCCAGCATCTACCATTATAACTGGCAAGGGGTAGGACCTCAACATGCAGTGAGTGAATGGATTTTCATATCCTTTTCAAAAATTAGTTTTTTTAAAGATTTCATTTATTTATTTTTTACTGAGAGGGGAAGGGGTAGTGGAGAAAGAGAAGGGGAGAAACATTGCTGTGACAGAGAAACATCAATCGGTTGCCTTACATACGCATCCCGGCTGGGTCTGAACCTGCAACCCAGGCATGTGCCCCGACCAGGAATCCAACCGGTGACCTTTCACTTTGTGGGATGAGCCCCAACCAACTGAGCCACATTAGTCAGGGCTCAAACAGTTTTTTAATGAAGCCTTTTCTGATTATTTCTCCCCTCGACCCAAGAGTGCTGGGTTGAGATTCTTTGGTGGGACTTCCATTTTCAGTGTAGTATTACACTTAACTGTTTACTCTTCCACACTGAGCCCCTGCCTCCAGCACCCCCTCCCCAGTGGCAGTCTCCTTGTCTTGCTGTCTGCTAGAGATATTAATTCACATACCTTACATGTACCTTATACTCAGTCAGTGTTTAATAACAAAAATAATACTATCTAACATTTAAACAGGGCAGAATATTTTACAAAGCACTTTCACATTCATTATCTCATATCATCACTATGGAAAGTATATAAAACAGAAGGGGCCACCATTTGATAGACAGTAATAACAGGTGACATTAATTGAGGGCTTACTTCAAGCCAAGCACGTTAAATGCATGACCTTATTTAACCCTCACAACCCCATGAGGACACTCCTCTTTTTGTCCTCCTGTTATGGAGGAAGAACCTGCGGTCATGATCAGATAAGTAAAGGATGTCCAGCTGGTAAGCAGCAGAGCAGGGGCGTGAGCCTGGATTCGTCCTGCTCCAGCATTGGGGCACTTAGTCATTGCCCCCAAATAAAGCTTAGAGAGGCTACCTGGAGATAGACCTATAAACAGCAGAGCTGGACAGGAAGTCAGTTCTTTCCACTACACTGTACTGTTTCTTCTGTCTTCTCTGCAAAGGACTCTGAGAAAAAAAAAAAAAAAAACTAAATATAGTTTGAGAGCTGAATCTCAATTGGTGGAGTAATTGTTAAGAGCACTCATAATGGAACCTGACTTCCTGGGTTCAAAGTCCAGCTCCACCACTCACCGGCAGTGTGACACTGAGCAAGCTGGTTAATTTCTCTGTGCCTCCTACCTTCACCCACACAATTGGACAATAATGTCTACCACCTAAGGGTGTTAGGAAGACAAATAAGTTAATATTGAAAAACATAAGGAAAGGTGCAAGCTTTATGCACACCTGGCACCTTGCCCCATTTGGTAGGGTTCTGAAGTCCATTGGTAAGTCCGTCAGTCCAAAAGGCCTTCACCTGGGCTTCCAGGATCTCTGGATGGTAGGGCCACCCCTAAATATTCAAGAGACTGATTTTCACTTAATACAGAACAGGCCTTCACATCTTAGCCCCAGTGTAATGACCTGGTGGGCACTCTACCATCTCCCCAGCCTCATGTATGAGCAAGAGAGATGACTAGGCTGAGGGTGAAGCTTCCTGCTGTGGAAACAGGTCTTCCAGCTCACCCCCGCCCAGAACTCCCTCCTGGCCCATTAGGGAAACACTAACGACCATACAGATGCTCACTTTGCCCCCATTTCACACATGGTCCTCCAGATGGGACTGACATTCTACACTATCCCATTTTCCATTTGTGTGCACTTAACCCAACTAAAAGGCCACCAACAGTGCCCGTCTGGACGCGCTCCCAAGCCCTCTTATCTGTCCATCTTTCTACTCCCAGCTCTCTGCTTCTTTGTTACCTTCTGTCTGTTTCTCTGTCTCTCCTTCTCGGAGTCTCTCTCCATCTCTCTTTCTCTGTGTCAGTTTTTTTTCTTTTTCTTTCTCTCACATATCACACATACCATACACACACAAACACTTCTGTCTCTCTCTCTCACGCACACACAACATGGCATGCTAATTGGGCTCTCAAGTGCGTTTTCCTCACTGCTACAAGCAGAAATGAGTTGAGATGGGCTAGAAAGGACACACTTCACACCTGTCAGTTAAGCTCAGTTGCTTGTTGTGTGAAAATAGACCCGATGCCCAGGAACAGGCAGACCTGGCTGGACTGAGCCCAGCCTCAGCTGTCCCCCACAGTGGGCTCAGGGAACAAATGCTCCTTCTGTTTGCAGTGGATGAGAGCGTCTCCTGGAATGTCCTGGGAGCAGGTGTGGGCCCCTCCACAGGGTAGACAGAGGGGCCTGTTCCCAGAGAGCTTACAGAACTATCTGTACTGCAGTTGGCCAGCTATTTTTATAAAATTCCAAGTACAGAGCAAAAGGACAAATACCACATAAGAAGGAAGTAGGTGATGTCCCGGTGCTGATGTCACTGGAATATATCAGTAGCAAGGAAATGTCTTGAGACTGAACTGGCCATAATAAGAAAGAAATATTACCAGAAACAAAGGTGCCTCTATTAATATATTACTTTCGATTTAAAATGGGCTGCCAACTGGAACAGAGCCCATCAAGAATAAAAGCTGGATGTTGTTGCAAAGAGATGGTAGGAATATTTGTAAGGTTAGGCCAAGATCCAAGTCTTTGCCTACCATTTTATTCACTTGACAATTATTTGGGGGCTCATGGTGTTGAAAGCATGGTGCTAGCCGGAGGATGTCCCCCAGCCTCACAGAGCTCACAGGTTAGCTAGAGGAGAATGAGGACCAGTGAATGAGAAATGACCACCTTGTGTGCTGCTTGGAGAGAATAGGAGAGAGACTAATCAGTAGAGCAGTCAAGAAAGGACTCCAAAAGGCAGTTGACAGGGAAGCTGGGTCCTGACTGATGAGTAGGACAAACAAGCGGAGTGAAGGAGAGTGTGTTCCATGTAACAGAGACAGGAAGTGCAAAGGCCAGAAGTGAGAGAAACTGGAGAGGGGCGGGAAGCCAGATGGCAAGGGGTCTGGGAGCCTGTTGAGGAATCTGGGCCTCATCCTAAGGTCCATGGAAAGTACTAAAGGGTTTTAAGTAAGGTACAAAGTAATCAGAATTGCAGTTCAGAAATATCCCTCTGGCTGCTGTGGAAGGAAAAGAATGGAAGCAAGCAGGAGACTGTGATAGTAAACAGTGGAGGGAATGAAGGAATCAGTGGTACTTAGGAGGCAAATCAACAGGGCTTGATTGCTGATTGAATGAGAGGCTGGTTAGGGAAAGGAATCAGGGAGACTCTCTGGACCTCAGGTTTTAAAGGTGGCAGAATTTCCTCCTTCAGAAAAGGTGGAAGAAGAGCAGAGCGGGCAGGAGGTGATGTGTCCTGCCTGGGGCACGTTGACGATGCCTATTGAAATTGGTGGCACTCAGAGGCTAGGGTTACTCGTTATCCAAGCTCCTGGTGTTCAGGCCCCTGCATAATCCCTTCCTCTTGAGTGTGGGCAGGACCTGTGGCTTCCTTCTAACCAACAGAATATGGCAAAAGAGATGGATGTCACTCCTATGGTTCCATTAGGTTACAGAAGACTCTCTTGAACAACTGGAAACAGACAGAGATTCTTGTATAGGCTGAGGAAGTGAGGGCCATGTTGGAAAAGCCCACATGGTAAGGAACAGTGAGCAGCCTGTAGAAGCTGAGAATGGCCTTCAGCCAGCAGCCAGCAAACAAGCAGGCCCTGCAGCATATAGCCACAAGTGTATTAACCACACCAACAACCTGGGTGAGCTTGGGAGTAGATTCTTCCCCTGGTGAGAGTGCAGCCCAGCCAACAGTCTGACTGCAGTCTTGGAAGGAGGACCTGAGCAAAGGACCCAGCTAGGCCATGCCTGGATTCCTGGCCCAAGAAAATGGTGAGATAATAAATGTGTGTTGGTTTAAGATACTAAGTGTGTAGTAATTTGTTATGCAGCAATAGAAAAATACAGCATCTAATTGCAGATAACAAACAAGCAATTGGATATTTAGGTCTGTACCATAAGACAGAGGTCAAGACTGGAGATAGATACTTGGCTGGTATTGACTTACATATAGTAACTGAGGCTATGGTAGAGTATGCAGTGACCAGGAAAAGGTCAAGGATAGAAACCTGAGGGTCTACCTTCATTTAGTTGATGGATATATGAGAAAGAGCCTCAAAGGATTCTGAGAAAGAGTGTCCAGCAAGGCAGGAAGGAAACTTGAGACTATGGTCATATTAAATATAGAGTTCTTACATTTATTAAGAACTTTTTGTGTGTCAGGTACTGTTCCAAGTGGATGGTAAGTATTAATTCACTTAGTCCTTACAACTCCTCTACAAGCTATTATCATATTAGTGTCCTTATATTGCAGGTGAGGTGACTGAGGCACGGAGAGAATAAATAACTTACCCAAGGTCACACAGCTAGTAAACGGCAGAATGAGGATTCTAACTCAGGTGGCTGCCCTCAGAGTCCATGTTCTCACCCATTCATGCCAAATAGACTCTTCTTGTTCTGAGGAACAGACACCCAGTGCAAACTGACTCAGCCATATGTGGGAATTTACAAGTTTACCATAACTAAAATGATGAGGAGTAGAACATATAGCAATTTCAGACACACCTGCAGTAAATTCAAACAATATTATTTCCCAATCTTTCTCTCCCTCCTCTCTCCCCCTCCCCCTACCTCATGTCCCCCTTCCACCTCCCTCTCCCACCCCTTCCTTCCTCTCTCCTTCTCTCAGCTCAGCTTTCTTTCTTTTGATTTTATACTTATACACGCTTTATTCACAAGATGGCAAAGATAGCTCCCAGCAGGTCCAGCCTGGCATTATCTTCATGTGAGAGCTCCTCTCATATTACTTGCCAACACTAAGTCAATTATTGGGCCCAGAGAAATGAGTTCCCCCTCCCTCACCCCAAATTTGGAATTGAGAGGTGGGTGCAAGAGCCAGACAAATAGAGTCCATGTGTCAGATTTAAGTGGCGAAGGGAGCCCTAGCCAGGTAGCTCAGTTGGTTAGAGCATTGTCCCAATATGCTAAGATTGGGGTTCAATCCCCAGTCAGGGAACACATAAGAATCAACCAATGAATGCATAAATAAGCAGAACAACAAATCAATCTCTCTCTCTCTGTCTCTCAAAATCAGTAAGTTTTTTAAAAAAAATTTTAAGTGGAGAGGGGGTGCTATAATAAAGACATGGCTTATGTATTTGGCAAACAGGGGCTTTCTAGCATTGCACATAGAGGTTACCCCCAGTCATGGACAATACTTGACAACTGGCAGCAGCCCAGCAGGGTCACAGCTGGGAACCCAGCCTGCCCAGCTAAGCTTGCCACATAGCATCCTGTTGCACCTTCCCATGATGCACCTTCTCTTCAGGCAGAACAGAAGGGAGCTGGGTCACACAGGCCTTCTCCCAAACTCACCCATCAGATGATTCACCTCTCTATACAGCTTTCTGCCCACCCCTCTGCCATCCCCTAGGGAATAATGAAGAAGAAAAAATATTCCTAGGTACACTCTTAGAAGGGCTAAAATTTAAAAACCTGACAATACCTAGTGCTGATGAGGGAAGTCTCACCCAGTGCTGATGGGTGTGTAAAATAGTACAGTCACACTGGTGGACAGTTTCTAATGGAGCCAAATGCACCAGCAATCCCACTCATAAGTATTTAACCCAGAAAAATGAAAACATATGTCCATACAAAGGTCTGTACGTGAATGTTTACAGAAGCTTCATTCATAGTCACCAAAATCTGGAAACCATCCAAGTTGATGAATCTCAAAAGCATTGTGCTAAGTTAAAGGAGCTAGTTTCAAAGGGCCGTATACTATGTGATCCCATTTATATGATATTCTGGAAATTACACAATTATAGGAACAAAAATAGAACCAGGAGTTGCTGAGTGTTGGGGATGGAGGGTGGGATTAGATAAGGGAACTTTTTGCAGTGATGGAAATATTCAGGATCATATTAATGACAGTGATTACCCAACTGTGTACATTTGTTAAAATTCTTAGAACTGTGCGTGTCAAATGAGTGAGTATTCCTGTTTGTAAGTTAAACTTCAATAAACCAAAACAAAACAAACAACGAAAATGGGAGTGTTATGCTAGTTCTCAAACATTAATGTGCTTTGGGATCACCAGGAAAGCCTGTAAAACAGATTGCTGACCCCACCCCACAGTTTCTCATTCAGTGAGTCTGGGGTGGGGCCTGAGAACCTGCATTTCTAACATGTTTCCAAGGGATGCTGATACGAGCAGAAAGGGACAAGGGTTCCTCCTTAGCTGGGTATTTGAGCCAGCCCAGGGCAGGTGGTGGATCTCTGAGGGAGACCAGCCTTCTCACAGACAGCTGCACAAGTAAGGCTGGGGGTTTCCAAAAGGACAAGAAGTTTTGTTTTTCCAAAGGAGGAGGATAGGAAGGTCAGTAGCCAACAACACCAACTTTGGAGGCACACCGGAGAAGCCAAAGAAAGCGTTTCTCCAAGAAAGAGTTGGGAGTGCTGTCAGATGCTCACATGGGTCAAGAAGATAAGGACTAAGGCTCCTTCACTAGATTTAGCAGCATGGAAGTCACCGTGACCTTGGAATGACCACATCGAGAGACCATGTCAAGTGTCAACAGTGGAGTCAGGTTGCAGAGGGGTCAGGATGCCAGGTGGGCAAAAAAGGGAGGGGATTTACACATCCCACCCAGCAAGTGCGGAACACATATGTACTTCTGTGAGGAGGTGTAATGGCGGGGTGTGGATTACATTTCTTTTTTTAATATGGGAGATACTTAAGTGAGGAAAGGAGTCAGTAAATAAGAGGAGGTTGAAGATAGAAGAGAAAGAGTATGTCATTGAGGGAAGCCCTTAAGAAGGCAGGCCAGGGAGGGACCCAGAGCACAGATGGATCCAGAAGCTGCAGAAAAGCACAAGGTAGGCACAGCGGGGAAAAGGCAGGGTGCAGATGTAGGTGGGTTTGTAAGTTTAGCAGAGGGAAGTAAGTGTGCTCCCATCTGCTGGCTTCTATTTGCCTAAGTAACAAGTCAATCGAGGGAGGCCCTGATACAGTGGGCTGAGAATTCAGTCTCCCAGGTCAGAGTGCAAACTTGCTGGATAGTAATGGATGAGTTACTCCGATGCTTAACCAATGTCTGTAGAGGGGAATAGTAATAGGGCCTTTCTCGACATAACAGTGCTTAGATTTGTGCCTGAAACCCAGCATGTGCTCAGAAAGTGTTTGCTTACTACAAGTAAAGAGTTTAAAGAGTGAAGAGAATATTTGAAGTAAAGACTATTTTCCATAGAACTGCTAATAGGTCACAGATATTAAAGTTTAACCCTCTACCCAAAGAAGTGAAACCCTCATTAATTCGGTCACCAGCAGTCTAGGCAATCTGTGAAACGTCATTAGCTGACCCTCTTCAACCTCAAACAGAAGGTCACCTTTGTTTGTGAAACTCTGGGGCCAGTGTGAGCACAAGTCCCAGATTCTCCCAACGCCTGAGCTACCACCCGCTGTGGGAACGTGAGCATTTTGCAGGCAAGGCCATTATTAAGGTCACCTCTAAAGTTCCATCAAGACCCAACACGTTGGTGTTTCAGAGGCTCAGAAGTGAGTCACTAGCCTACAGTTGGCACCTTCTAATGGATCCATTGTGTAAGACACCTGGATAGCAAAAGCAGGGGTCACTGGACTTAGTTAACCTGGGAGGACCAAAGATGACTCCCCCCCGGACTCAGACCACCAGGCACCAGCCAAGGCCATGGGTTAAGGACACTGCTTCCATTTCATATAACAAGTGATAACAAGTGAAAAAGGGAGAGCTTTTTTTTCCCCCTCAAAGCATTCTTCCCTCCATTCTGTGTGCCAGAGCTGAGCTTGCATTTCCAAAGAGCTTTTTCTCCCTGGATTCTTTGGGCATGAGTAGGTAAGAGAGCTGTCCCAGGTGTGGGCTTCCATTTAATCACAGGAAAAGCAGAACTGCTCCAGTTCCTTTGTTCCTTTTCCAAAAGGTGAGGCTTTTCTGAGCTTCTGTTTTTTTTCCTTTATGACCTTTCACTTAGCAACTACCTAAAAGGCAGTCACCACATTTTATCAGTTCTAGAATGCACATTTTCCTCTCATTTTAACATCTGGGAAATGGGGGTATATTTTTCAGCCCATGGCACCTTAGCTTTGTGTGATAGTCAAATTGCCCATCTGACAACCAGTGTCTATGTTTTGATAAACTATGGAGCTTGGCCTTTAGCGACTACCTCAGTGCTGGGGCTTTGTTTAAAAATGTTCTCCATAGGTCTAACCACGGCCCCGGGGCATTTGACAGGATGCCCCCATATTATGGTGGAGCACAAGAGTTAGACAGATTCAGTGACCTGCACAAAGCCACAGGGTTAGTAAGTAGTAGAGTGGGATGGTGCAAAGTCACACTGCTTCCTGGGTCCGAATCATCAGCCAACCATACCCATGGACATCACAGAAATGAGGGTTTCAGCTTAAACTCTGTTACCCCAGATGGACATACACAGACAACCATGTGCAGGGAAATTTAGAGCCAGCTATGGGAAGAAGCAACCAGAAAACTGGTGCTTTGCCTGGGCCTCGGGGTCCTTATAAATGTGGTCACAGTAACAAGGACCACCACTTCCTGAGGGCTTGCCTACATCTGGATATGTGCCCAGCATTTCACCACATTGTCCTGTCTATTTCTTCAACAGCCCAAAAAGTGGATACCGTTTTCCTCATTAGAAACTGTTGCTTCAGATGTTTCAGTAACTCACCCAAGATTACAGATCTAATAAGTAATTCTAGTTGTACTCTGAATTCAACTCTGCCTGGTTGGCTCCCGGGAGCCAACCCTGAGCCATTCTGCCCCACTTGTCAAAGGGAGTCCATGATCACGTGACCTCTCAATCCTGTCCCTGAGAGGTAGTGATACTGCTTTCATGAGTAAGTATGCAATGGGACTATGCTCAGGGGCCATGCTCTATGATGAGCTATTTAAGAGTGATCTGGGGTCGGTGCTTTCTCAAAAAGTAAGACATAAAATGACCACATGATCTAGCCATTCCACCGTAAGCGTACACTCAGAGAACTGAAAGCAGAGACCCAGATGGATACTTGCACACTGATGTCTACAGCAGCATTATTCACAATGGCCAAGAAGATGACAGCAACACAAATGTCCGTCAACAGAGGAACGAATTAACAAAACACAGTACATACAGGGTGGGGCAAAATCAGGCTTACCATTGTTTCTACGGAAAATTATGTAATAATTAGTAAATAATAATACAAGAATAAACTCTTTCATGTACTCACAGTGGTAAACCTACTTTTGCCCCACCCTGCACTTGAAATGGAATATCATTCAGCCTTGAAGAGGAATGAAATGCTGATGTATGCTACAACATGGCTGAATCTCGAAGACGTCATGCTAAGCGAAATGAGCCAGTCACAAAAGGGCAAATACTGTATGATCCACTGACATGAAGTACCCAGAACAGTCCGATTCATATATACAGAAAGTAGAACAGAGGTTACCAGGAGCTGCAGGGACAGGAGGACACGTTCAGACCTGTCTGGGAGGGTGGGAGAGTTCTGGAGATGCGAGGCGGTGATGGCTGCACAGCGCTGTGAATGTACTTAACGCCTCTGAACTGTTCGGGGGCACATATACTCTACCATAATTTTCTAAACTGCCAAAAATTAAAAAATCTGGGACTAATCATGCCATACCAAAGCAAGAACAGGCAACCTTTTGCGACGTGGGTGAAGACAGAGTGAGGAATCACGTTCTGAAGTCTGTCCTGGAGACAGGTGAGGGAGTGAGAGGGGAGAGCTGCAGGTGCTGGGAAGAGAGAAGATGGGACCCACACAGGAGGTGAGTTCTGCTAGACAATCCTGGGCACAGACCCAGAGCATCTCAGAGCAGATGGCAAGTTCAGTCATGACAGCAAGGACCAAGCAGAGGGATTCCATGTTGTTGAGAAATGAACCATCCATCTCAGGACTCTGGGGAGTTCCTTTAAAAACAAAGCACGCAAACCCTTTCACATACTAAACAATACCATATCCTTCCTTAAGCCTGTAAATAAACATCTGTGCATCCTAGTTCTCCTTGCAAGGGAAGCTGATGACTTATGAGGTCACTATTTGGCCTTCAGGAGACATTCAAGTAAGTAATCTAAAATGTTTACTCACACCAGATCCCAAATAGCTGGACTATAGAGCATTGTGGTGCTCATGATGAATGTGTGCTGACCGGTGGGAAGGGCTTTGTGGGTGGCTTTGAGGGCCTCTGTCCCCTGCAGAGAGGCTGGGTTGCCAGCTCACTACCTTGCTGGACATCTTGCCTGCCTCCTGTTGAAACAAGCTGCACCCTGATGGGATGCTTTCATACTGGTTTTACAGAGAAAGGAATAAAGTCCTCTGTTCAGAAGAATCAGGAAGGACTCTCGTATTCAACCCGTCTCAGCTCTTGTTTGTGTGGGTGTTGTGGGTGGAGATGAGAAGGAAGATGAGACAGGGCACGTCTCATCTGGGTATCGTGGGGGCTGCGGAAGAGTCTGCACTGGTTTCAAGATTTATCAGAAAAACAAACAAAGGAAAGTATTCTCTGAAAATGTTGCAAAAGTCCCAACTCAGGATCAGAGGGCAATCTCACTTAGTCCCTCCTGTCTATTTCCGTTGGTCTGCATAAATCTAAGAACCAAACCAACTAGCTCCTTGCAAACTTCACCTGCCCGGTACAGGCAGAGCCTGGAGCCCCGGCTGGGTGGGGCTGTGGTGGGGACAGTTACCCTGTTGATCTGTCTCAGTTTCCTCTCTCCAAAATGAAGAGATTGAAATACATGGTTTCTAAGGGTAATATGTGTGCAGTGTCTCCATTCATTTTGTGTTTATAATTTTTAATGATAAAGGTGACATAACAACAGTAAAATTCATGAAATGGATACACTGAATAACCTCTAAACCTACTATTCTAAGTCTCTTAGTTTTATATTGAAATGTTTTAGACCTTGCAGCATAACCGGTTTAAAAAAGCATAAAGTTTCTGAAACATACTAAAATCTTTTCACTGGTTTCTTTAAGAAAAAAGGTATTTATTAATACATTTGACTTTTTCCCCCACGGCGAAGCACTTGTAGTTTCTGACCTCCAAGGTCCTGGTCTATGTCATGATATCTCTTGTTGAGTGCTGTGGGTTGAATGGTGTCCCCCTCAGATTCATCTGCTGAAGTCCTAACGTCCTACCTCTAAAAGTGACTATATTGAGGCAGCGTCTTTAAAGGAGGTAATTAAGTTAAAATGAAGTCATAATGTTGAGGTCTAATGTGACTGGTGTTTTTATAAGGAGAGATTAAGACACAGACACACCCACAGGGAGGGAAGATCGCGTCTGACACAGGGAGAAGGAGGGTCCCATGAGCAATGGACAGAGTCTCCTCAGGAGAAACCGCCCTGCAACACCTTGATCTCCAAACACTTCTGGCCTCCAGCACTATGAGAAACAAACTCCTGTTCCTTAAGTCCCCCAGTCTGTAGCATTTGTACGGCAGCTCTAGCAGAGTAATACAGTGGGATGCGACTGTCTTTCTTAGTGAAATATACTGATCACACTGAACAGTCCCTGATGGCAAGGCCCTACCTCTAGTAATATCCAGGAAGACACCTACACACATGCAGTTTCAGTGGCTAAAGGGCTATTAAGTTCTAACGTGAGCGTGTTTTGCAACAATTTTTTTTGATCCTGTAACAGAACAGGGTCTTGCAAAGCAACCACATCCTCTCCCTCAGCTGCTTCTCCCTTCCTGCCAGCCCACTGCTACATGCTGAGATGCTCTGAGAGTGAGCCCAGGACAAGGGTTCAGTGGAATACCTCCCTCAACTGAGCCTGCCCCTTAGGTCCTATCGGAGAAAGTTTGCTTAAGTCTCCACTTTTCCCAAAAGGAGATAAGAAACGTCTCACACAGCCCACAGGACTGCAGCTTCTTCCAAGCAGTTGGAAGGAAAAGGCATTCCCCAGGGATCAGATCTTCGATGGCTCATCCCTCCAGTTTTGTCCTAACAAACACTGACAGACACAGTCATTTGGCAGCAGCAGCTAGAGCAGCCTCATTCACCTGCCTAAAGGGGAGAATGTGCCCAGCAGCACAATATCATTTGCTTTGAGATTTAAAGCTCCAGCTTCCCCCATGCACAGCCAGCCGGGTGTAGGGCTGGGTGGCTGCACAGAGACTCGTGTGCACTGTGACCAGCACAGCATGAAACAGCAACACAGAGTCAGGCTGCTTTCCCTCAGGGGAGCAGACCACCAGACCCCTTGGCTTTCAGTGGGTATCACCAGGAGCCACCAAGAGTCAGAAAGGTAAATAATCCACCCTTTCCTCATTTTCTACAAAGTTCTGAAGAGAGAATGGAGGTTGAAAGGGATATGCCACTTCTGGACCAAACTGCACAAACGAGTTGCTGGAGATAGTTGCAGCCCAACACCCAGGCTGACTTTGAAGGGGTAGGGCCTAGAAAAGAGCATTCAACATCGTACATGCAGGAAAGGATGGGGCCTGAACATCCCCGAGGCTTTCTGGTCCATCAGACAACCAGGAACGGCACTTGGACAACTGCCAAAAGGCACAGCAACTTTAGTGAACATTGACAACTGACTACTGCGGTTACAACTCAGTTTCAGCTTCTGCCTCAGCCAGACAGTTCCTCCTCTTTCTCATGGGGAACTCTCCCATGACCAAACTACCTCCTCTCATTAAAGATCAGCCTCTGCATTATCACTTCCTTTGCACTGTCATTGAGGCCACAAAAATGAACAGGAGAGAGTAACACCCACTAGTCCTGCCCACTGGTGTTCCTCTAACCTCCCCCGCAACGTCATGTTTTGCAGGGTCGGGGAGCCATTCGGTAGGTGCTTTTTATAAGGAGAGATTAGGACACAGACACACCCACAGGGACCAGGGAGGGAAGATTGAGCCAGGGCTGAGGGCTGACCTCTGGAAGCAGGTAACAGAGAACAGGGCCAAAGCCCTCGGAGCAGTCCTAACCTTGTGCTTATTCAAAGTCAGCAATGACACCTGCAATCTCAGAAGAAGGCACTGACAAAGCAAAGGAAAAGGCTCCATCTCTGTGGGTGTGCCTTCCATGTACATCATCCCACTTACCCCTCACACATTTGTAAATTATTCATCCCCCATCCTGTCCTGCCGAGGAAGCTCCCTCCCTCTGACCTTTGCTCAAGGTCACCTTCTCAGTGAAGCCCTCCCTGGGACCATGTGGCCTCACTTCTTGACAGAGGTGGACAAACTGCCATATCAGCTGGCAACGTGGGACATGGAAACCAAGCAAAATTAGGTGCAATAGGACCCACTGGGGAACAGACATGTGCTGTCTGCATTTTCTTTGAGAAAGGCTAGAAAAGCAAAGGCAAGTTGAAGGACCCAGGAGAAAAGAGAAAAGTGACAGCTGATTCCAGGCTGTCAAAAGAAGAAAAATATAGGAAGAGGAGGTGAAATGAAAATAGGAACAGAGCTGGGGGTGGTGGAGCCCACCCCAACCCTGGGGCTTTCCTTTGCAGCAGATGGAGAAAGGAACAATTCATTCAGCATCCTGGAGAGTCAGGGAAAGACAGAGGGCAACCAACATGTAAGAGGGTGGCCCTTTTAACAGTCTAAGGTAGCTCTGAGGGTTGGAGGGGGGATGGGACTTCAAGAGGTTGGGATGAGAAAGTTGGGGGTGGGATGCTCCTCTAAAGGAGGGGTGAGGAGCCTGGGTAGTGGTGTCACACTAAAGACTAGCACAGTGGAATGGAAAAGGAACTCCACGCCTCTCTGAACGAGAGCTGCCTGCACAGCCAGACTGTCCAGGACCCACTGATGCAGGTATTCCAGGGGCCCAGGGACCTGAGGGTTTGAGACCCACTGTGGGTACTTGGCTTTGGAAAGGAAAGAATTCAGATCTGAGCCAGCATAGAGGTTAAAGTGTAAACAAGAAAGTGGGCTACTCCACAGATAGAGCAAACCCCCCTTTAGCAAAATTTGCTTCCTTTATTGGGGTTCATTTAATGGGAGGACAGGGTACTCAATAAAGGGGAAGAATAAGGAATATTAGGATCTTCCCGGGAGAGGGATGATTTCTCAGAGGAGCTTGGTCAGCCATTTTGTTTCCTTACATGGGCTTTCCGTTTCCAATCGTGGTGGGGCGGGAGGGTGGTGTCTCATTTAGCATGCTAATGTATTACAATGAATGAGCATATAATGAGGCTAGGGGTTACCATTAGGTGAAATTTGTCACCATGTTGGATGGAGCTAGTGTCTGCTGGTTTTAAGCCATAAATCCATAAACCCATGGGGGGGGGGGGTTGGGAAGGGGTGGTCTTCCTTCTTCCTGACAGTTCCTGTATCTTTTATCAGCTGCAGCTGTTTTGCCACATACCCTGTCTCACCACTGCTAAAGGGAGGTCAAGCTGGGCTTCACTGATGGCCATTCCCAGAAGCTCTGAGCTAAAAGCTCCCTTTTTCCGATACCAGGGTGTACATGATGGACAGGCAGCCCATAGCACCTTCCCTTGGCGTGTGGGCCCAGGATTCTTAGAGAAGGATGCAATGGATTCAAAATATCATGGGTGGGCTTGCACTGTTGTGCGTTCGCCCCACCTCCGGAGGTTCAAAGGTCTATCCCGGGAAAGGTGCCTTGTTAGGAAAACACTGAAGGGTGCTTGTGGTCACGGGAGTGCAGGACAACAGACTGAGGAGCTGCATGATGGGGACCAGGTGGCAGTGCCAGCTGGCTGGAAAATCCAGCAGCATTCTGGGGACCAGACAAGTTCTGCTGGCAAGGAACTCCTTTAGGGTGGTCTCAGAACCAGGATGCATGTGTGGCTTTCACGGAGAGAGGCTCTGGACTTGGCCCCATGGTGAACTGGCCAGTAGGCAGGCTGAACTCACTAGAAGCATGGAAAGGCTTTTCCAGTGCCTCTAAGAGCATTTGGTCCTCTCCGCTTAAGTTACTACTGAATTTAAGGTCATCCATATGGGTGAAAGGACAAGAGGCCCGGGGTTTGCTTAAAAGTCTCCAGCAAACCGAAACAGGTTAGGGGAGGAGACAGGAGAAGCACGATGGGGTAAATGTTATCCATTTTGGAGCTGGTGAAGGATACCAGGGAATTTGTGATACCCATGGATGTTATTATCACAGTGACCCTTCCACACCAGACCAGCAGCAGCACCTGGAACTTCTAACAAGTTGCAAATTCTCAGACTGAAGCAAGAGACCCCAAGTCTACTAAATAAAAAACTGTGGGTGGGGCCGGGCAATCTGTGTTTTCAGAGGAGCTCTAGGGGCCTCTGCTCTGAGATGCTGATGTTTTCTCAAATTTAAGACTCCTTGCATTATACCATTTGCTCTCTAGTGTTTGTGAGATTATTTCCATAATAAAGGCTTTTTAAAACAATCCCCATGAACATATTTGTCTTTGAGTTGTTTATTTTTTACATCACTTGTCTTCAATTGCTATTTAACTATTGTTTTGATCTTTCCCTGAAGCCCGAACAAAAAGCCAGGAAGCAGATGCGACTAGGACCCGCTCCCTCTCTCCCTCGCAGTTTCGCAAATGTAAACTTCCTGTAAGAGACGCCCGGGCCGCCACCACCACTCACACCTGCAGCACCGTCTGCCGGGGGGCGGGAGGCTGAAGCACTGCCACGGTCCAGGTGCGGGCCATTTTGGAGAGACTTTCCCGGGTTCTCAGACGCTGGTCTCCGCGTGAGCCAGACTTCTTAGAGCCCGGTCCCTCCCTGACCGCACTGCCACGCGTGGGTCCTGGAGGAGTCACTCGGCGCTCGTGAGAAATACCGCCCTGGATTGACTTTCAAAACTGCAACTCACAAGGCAGGGGTACTCTGGTCTTTTCCGTTCTCCCCAGCGGAGGAAGGGAGTGCGACAAGGCGGAGGCCGGAGAACAGGGCGGCCGCTGCAGCGCCGCGGTCTCCTTCCCTTTTCCCAATCGTGGGAGGCAACGGACTGCCGTGGGAGGGCAAGGGTTAAGAGCAGGGGGCCATCTCCATCTCCTTGTGCCCCTGCCCCCCACCGCCTTGTGCTGTAAAACAATCCCTTTGTCTCCACTTTAAGACGTTAGCCTCAGGGGCCATTATAGGAAGGAAGGTAGCCGCGCTCTTTTATCTGCGAGAATCCATTAAGCTTGGCCTCGGTCAGCGGGCCTTTGGTCTCTGGGTTTCTGCACGAGGGCACCCTGTGGCGACTCCTCCGCAGCGAGGACCCGGAACCCTGAAGGAGCTGTGGAGGTGGTGGCAAGTAAGAAGCTTCCAAGCCAAACTAGAGTTAAAATAGAGCCACGGAGCTCTGCTGAGCTGGGGGGAGGGGCGGGAGCCCTCCAAAGCACCCAGTCACACACCTTTGGGCCCTTAGCAGGTCTTCCAGCACAATCCTGGAAGGAGTAAACTTTTCGAACGCCAGAGGGGAAAGGAGCCTCCCCTGCGGATGCATACCGCTGCGCCATGAGGGCAAGGGCACATGCGCACGTGGGGTGTGGGTCGTGGGTCTGCGCGTCCTCGGTTGGAAGGACAGCGTGGACACGTCTGCGCCGGGGGCCCCTGGAAAGGAAAACACGCCCCGCGCGTTCGGCTGTGACCCTGCGGGACAGTGTGCGTTTTCCCACTGGGAGACTGAAGAGGGCCCTTTACCTTCCTTTGGAAGCTGTGGTGCACAATGCTGGCTGGAAAGCCCTGGAAAAGGCATGAGAGGTTTCACGTGGCTCATCAGAAAGTAATCTAACACCGGTTAATTACCAAATGCCCACTTTGCCTGTGCGCTCTCTTACCCGGTACACCAATTCAAAAAACCAACAAGGAGACGCTGAGGGGCCCAAGGCCCAAATGACCAGAGCGGCTATGAATTCTGGTCTGGGGATCAGAGGAAGTGGGGAAGGGAAAGTGAGGGGAGGGGAGGGGAGGGAAGGTGGTGGGAGCCTGGCAGGGCCCTGGGAAGATCCAGTGTGATGCTTTAATGGCGCTCAGGGGGAGGGATAGTCCTTTTTTAAAATTGCCTCCACTTCAGACTAAGAAGCAAAGGAGGCAGGACAAGCAACAGAACAAAAACTCTTTAATTATCTGCTGTATCCAGGCTAGAGACAGAGTATCAAGTCTGGGAGTCTCCTGCTTGAAATCTCTGTGGAATGACCTTGTTTGGATCTTCTCCTGCTCTTTCCCCATGAATATAAATATTTTCTCCACTTGCCATATGTTACCCACGCACTTCCACAAGACCCCACCGCCACTGCCCTGCTGGGCTCCTTGCAGAAAAGAAAGTCTGCCCTCCTCTCAACCTGGAGGGCAGGGGAAGGAGGGAGCAGTGTTGTTTAAGGGACAATGTCACTTTCCTCTTCGTCAAGATTCTTTGTCAATTGCTGGGGAAATAATTGACCTCAAGCTACTTCAGTCACAACCAATAGAAAAATGGAACGATGACGTGTTCGGCTGCTAAGGGAAGGCAGACAGGAGAGCTGGAAAACAAAGGTGGTGGGGGATAGAGCTGATGTGAAAAATATGTAAAGCTTCGTGTTGGAATTCCTGGGAGACAGAAGAATTTCACTTAAATATACAGCAAAACAAAAAAACTAGTATTCTGTTGACTTGCCACATCTTCAAGTTTGCGGTCCTTAATTTATGCCTTTGCAGAGCTTAAAAGGAGAAACCCCAACACAGAGGCCCTTTAATACAGCTGCAGTCTTTTGGGTTCTCTGACCCTTAACTCACACAATGGTACTTCTTTCCAACATCCTCCACTCCACTGGCAGCCAGAATGACTCAGTTCTGTCTGCATCAGGGGCCTAGGGGACGATTTGAAGTTCAGTGAGTATTGTTGGGGGTTTTTTGTTTGTAAGCAGTGGGAGAGAGTAGCAGGAGAGAAAGGAGGCCACTAGCAGGAGCAAGAAGGCTGATAGTTCCTGGACAGAAAGCCAAGGAGAAATTCATAAATTGCCTTTGCTTGGTTCCCTGGGAGAGATGCTGGTTAAGATGGTTTGCTAAAACAAATCTCATATTTCAGGCCACAAGATGTCCCATTTATGAAGCTGATCCTCCTCCAGGTTGGACCAATCAGGAAAAAAATCAATAAGGACATTTGATGCCATCAGTGTGGTAACAAGCAAGAACGACCTCTAACAGCAGCTCAGCTGGACCTCACACACAAGCTCTGAGCCCCAACTGTGCGGCTGGTCTTGGAAGGGCAGAAAAGAAGACTTTGGACCGAACAACTTCAGATGCTACAAAGACAGCCCAGCAGTTTTGCCGGTTCAAGTTCCTCTCCTGAGAGACTAAACCTGAATGGGGGATGGGTGAGTCCTGACCAACAGTCACCATATGGGAGAACTAAGGTCCTGCCTTCTCCAGGCTTAGCACAAAACAGAGGGTGAGGCGAACTGTCCATATGGCACAAACCCCTGTGCCGCAGGCAGAAGAAGCCACCAGAGCCCATACATGAATTTCCCAGCAGTCTCCATCTTCTTCATGGAGCTGGAAGAAGTGGTGGGGATGTGTGCACCGTCATCTGGGGAGGAAAGCACGTTAGTGCTCAGAAAACGTCTCGTGGTAGAGTGAAGACTGGCAAAGCCCAATGGAAACTTTCAGCAGCAAACATTTAGTCTCACTGTGGAGATTTCCTCAGTAGGATAATACATTTTTCTCAAATGGTATTTTTGAAATTTTTGTGTCTGCTCAGGTAAACGTGTTAATAGGCATATTTCCTTTTTTAACATTTTTTTTTAAATATTGACTTTTAGAGAGAGAGAAACATCGATTTGCTGTTTCACCTATCCATGCATTCATTGGTTGACTCCTATGTGTGCCCCGACTGGAGATTGGACCTGCAACTTTGGCATATGGGGATGACACTCTAACCAGCTGAGCTGCCCTGCCAGGGCCTGCACATTCCCTGATCCCTTCAGCCTCTCACAAATGCTTTCCAGGGTCTTTTCCGGACTCATTCAAGTCATACCCAATTGGTAGCTATATATTACTACCAGTGGGGTGGTGTTAGAAAGAAAGAAAGCCTACTGAAAGAATTCTCTAGGTTTCATCCTTATTTGAAGCTGTTGACCCCTATTTCATGCTAAGCTAGAGAGATTTTTTTCCAAATACCATCCTTGAAAAGAGCTAGATCTGGACTAGTTTTGTTCTAGCTGCATCTGGAACTTTCATTCTAGAATCCAGCAATCCTTCAGTCATAAAATATTCTAAATGAGCCTATTAAGTATCCCCCACCAAGTCCACCTAATGGCTCAAAGATGAAGCCCAGGAGTTGGTTGCCTGGTACTGGGAGTCGATTTGCATTGAACATTCCATGTTCTCTTTCAGTCTCCCTGGTGACTCCTGCCATTCATGTCACCAAGCGTAAGGCGAACTCTGTGGCTGTAATAGTTAGGAAGGCTAATTGGCTCATGTGAGGAGAATAAAACCTATGGCTCGGCCTCGTTAGCCTTGCATTAAATCAAACATATCAAAGTACAACTGAATGAACATAGCTCTTGCCTGGAACATATCTGTAACTCACTAGAATTAAAATTGGGTTCTAACTGAGCATTGCCTCATTTGTGATATGTTCTGGAAAGAAAACAGAGAAATTAGACTCAGATGCTAATCAGTATTCCAGATTTATGAAAATTAAATGTTTTTAAACTACAAGGTCTGGCAGAAGTAATGCCTCCTTGAGTGTGGTTGGTTGGGTAATAAGGGTGTAATCATTTGTAGTTTTAATTTGAACATTTCACCTAAAATGTCATATGGTGTGCTTGAGTGTGATGTTGTTATGTTACAGAATTACATGCTTATGATTTAGTAATAAAAAGGGGTGTTATTTGTGCCAGGCCCTGTATATATATATTTGTTATACAAATAATTTGCTTAAATATTTTAAAAGACTGAATTTTATTATGTGTATATTATGATTCTATTTCATTTAAAAATGCCTAGGAAAAGAGCTGAAAAGAAATACATCAGATAGTTTGAGTTTTATTTAAATGGCAGGATTATGGGTAAGTGATTTTTCCTCATTTCAGTTTTCCAAAATGTCACTGAGTGCTCACAACTACTTTTAATGTAATAAAATACAGGATCATTCTATAAACATTTATTAATACTTATGCATAAGAATCACTATTAAAAAGTGACTGAAGTGTAATTCCTGAGTTCTGGGAAAACAGTAACTTGAACAACAAGCGTAAAGGAGGAGTAAAAGGAAGGAAGGAGCAGTCGCAGAGTGCTTCCTGCTGTCAGTCAAGCATCTCACAGCATCATCTCATTTAATTCGCCCTCGCGGGGAGGTCGACAACCACTGACCTCACAGAGTGGAGGGATGGGGTGCTGAGTGCAGATGCAAACTCCCTGACATCTCACTGGGAAAGGAGACATGCAGACTCAGTTTTGCCTGCCCAGGAGGCTCTTTCTTCCTGCTACAGGGAACACCAAAAAACAGCAGAATCAACATTTAATAGGTTAGACATGTTAATAAATAATGTGTCAACATTGTATCCAACCAAAGGTTCTGTACTCAACAGTACAGCTGGGCTGACCACGCCCCTCAGACAAAATCACACCCCCACTCACATACACACATGTACATATACACACACACATACAGACACATATACTCATGCAGATACCCACAACCATACATATACACAAACAGAGACACACACACACGCTGCTGCTCTCACTGCTTGGACTGAGGGGGATCGCCCAACCCGAAGCCCCGTGCCATTCACTTCCTAGTGTCAGTCAGATGCTTTCTCCCCAGGAATTTGAATAAGGAGATGTATACATGTGAAGTCATAATAAGCTTAATCCAGAGGTTAGGTTTACTGGGGGGCAGGAGCTGGAGTTGGCTCTAGAAGGAGCAAAAATACGGAGGATGGAGGCCTCGTGGACAAGCAGAGAAGATGGTTTCCCAGAGGGGACTGAGGCGGAAATGAAGGAACGAGGGCCACCTTGCCCCGTGTGGCTCGGAAGAGCCCTTCCCATCTTCACAGCTGCCCTGCAAGGGGCAGAGCCCATGAAGCTCTGTATCCTAACAATTCTACATTTTATTTGAGATAGCTTGAGTGAATTTCTTTCCTTACAATCAAAGATCCCAAACCACAGCAGAAATAAACACACCAATTATCTGAATGATTTTCTCAAGTCTCTCCTGGCTTTGCTGGTAATGGCCAGGGTCCCCAAACTCATATCCGCTTGATATCTTTCAGGAACCTCAAACCTAACATGCACTCGAGCAGACTCATCCACTGCCCTGTGTTTTCAAACTTAGTGAATGTCACTAATATCTTCCCACTTGTCCAAGTCAGAAACCTAGGGGTTGTCTTCAACCTTCCTCTCTGCTTCCCATCCCATATCCAGACCATTACAAGTCCTCTCAGATATTGCTCTGATCCACCCATCTCTCTGCCCCTCCACTGCTCTGCCTAGACCAGGCTCCATCAGCTCACATGTGGTATGTGCAGCGACCTCCTACCTGGTTCCCCTGCATTAGTCTTGCTCCCCTCCAGTACCCTTCCAATATTCAAGTCTGACCCACATGCACACACCAGCATTTAAAACCCTCCGTGGCTTTCCTTTGTCTTCTAGGGTAAAATCAAAACTCACGTGCACTGTCTACAATGTCCTGCTCATTGTACCCTCTCCAGTCCTGACTTTCAGCGTCCTGCCCATACTTTGCTCAGGCTGAACCCCTTTCAGTTCCTCAAAACTGTCACATTCCTCTGCCTGAAGGACTTTTGTGTACCCTGTTCCCCTCTGTGGAACTCTTCCTCTACCTGGCTGACTCCTACTCACCTCTGGTGTCTCTGCATAGCTTCCATGTCCTCTGCAAAGCCTCACCTGACCCTCAGCTTCAGGTGAGGTATCCCCAGTATGTGGCACTGTGACCTGTACCTGCCCACCCACAGCACCTGCTGACCCTCACGGTCATTACTCGTTTGTATTTGTATCTCCTGTGCTTGGCTGTGAGCTTGGTGCTGGCACATCCCCACTGCTGAGCCCTGCAGTGCACACTTAGGAAGTATTGGAGAGGTGAATGCATTTGTACAGCAAAGTGTCATTTTCATGGATACTTCTGTGATCCAGCTCTTCTGCTCATTTTGTTACAGCTTATACTTGTCAAGGGTCTGGGCCAAAACCTCAAAGGGAAGGTGGGCAATGAGGCCAGACAACGCCAATGATAATATTGATGGTTACTATTATTAGTGCACCTGAAATTTCTCCTCCTTTTTTGCACTAGGCCTATAGCTTATCCTCTCATTACTGTGATTACACTTTGACTCTTCTGGATCTTAAAGTCAGTCCTTACCCAGGACCCTCATGGATTATCAGACTTCACGAGCATTTCTAGAAGTCCCTCCTCTTAGCATTAAACTTAGAGTAGATGTAAGCCAAAAAATCTCTACTACACATGCACAGGAGTGTGTGATTCAGATGAGGAAATTAAGTTCATACAATGAGCTAAAAGACCAGATTGTTGTCTCTCACCCACTGGCCGCCTGTGGGAACCAATCAGTCTATAGCGGAACAGATCACAGAGAACTTGGAGCTTGGTGCGGGATAGGTGAGGGCAGGTTAGGGAGAAACTAGAATGTTACAGGCACAAAGCACTCAGGAACTGGACACATATGATGGTCTTGGAAAGAAAATAGTTATGGGAAGATGCTTGGGACTCAGAGTCTCAGAAGATGAAGGCAGTGGTGAGGAGGAAGGGTATCCAGGAGAAGATGGAACCACAGTCACTCCAAGAATAGAGTCACACACCGGGAAGCTGGGAGAGGACTTCCCTCTGATTTGGAGGGAAGATGATGATTTGGTTTTTAGACAAACTGGGTTTGTCTAAACCCACGAGAAGTCCCAGTGGAACTTGGAGTCACAGGAAGTCAGCTGCTGAGAGGTGAGGGCTGGGGATGACAGAAGGGACCCATGTAGCATTGATAGTCGCAGGATGGATGAGGGAGATTCCACAAGGTGGTGAGCCAAGTACAAGGCCAACAGGAACTCCCCAGGTAGGTTAAAAAGATCAGAGAAGACTGGGATCAGAATGGCAAGGAGATAGAGAAGGCCGGGGTCAGAGGTCATCTGGATGTAGTGAGGTTACAAAAGCCAGGACAGGAGAGACTTTAAAGGGGTTGGTTCACAATATTCAATGCTGATCATTTGATTTGAGCCCTTACTGTGGGCTGGGCATGTTTCAAGGAACTCTTCATCAGTGATTTCATTTAATTCAGCTCTTGAATTAAGAGGTGCTATTATTATCCTCATTTAAGAAATGAGCTAACCGAGACTTGGAGAAATCACAGAACTGATCAGGGCTGTCTGGGCAGTAAAAGGCACAGAGCTAGGACTCAAAGCCATTGTCTTGGAAGCCAGAGCTGCATCTTGAGAGATGAAGGGAGAGATGGAATATGCTATATATCAGTTTGCTTTGACTCTGGGTAGCTTGACAACACAAAACAGAAGTCTCTATTTTGGATGAGAATTGACATTGAAAGAGGTGGGAAGCCTGGATACTCTTCTCATTAAGTACGGCAAGGTTAGGGAGCAAGTGTGAGAGGAGGCCAGGCCTTGCCACTGGTTGCTGCCTCTGCTGGGCCTGAGCAGGGGAGGCCTCTCCAGAGCCTTCTCCCTGCCTGACTGGAAAGGCTTTCAATGGCCAAGGAGCCAGAGAGTACACAGAGCAGAGACAGAGAACAGCACATCCATTTCCCAACCCCCTGTGATAAAACCCTCCATGACCCAGGAAAGAGGCAGAGGTCCTGAGAGGAAAGGAATGAGGACTCTGGCTGTGTCGCTCAGTGGGCTGGAGCATTATCCCAATATGCCAAGGTTGCAGGTTTGATCCCTGGTTAAGACACGTACAAGAAGCAACCAATGGGTACATGAATAAGTGGAACAAGTTGATCTCTCTCTCTCTTTCTCTCTCTTGCTAATCAATAAATTAAAAATGTTTTTAAAATTACACACATACTGCCCTGACTGGTGTGGTTCAGTGGGCTGGGCATCATATCACAGACCAGAAGGTCACTGGTTTGACTCCCAGTCAGGATACATGACTGGGTTTCAGGCCAGGACCCTAGTTAGGGGTATGGAAGAGGCAACTGACCAATGTTTCTCTCCACACTGAAGTTTCTCTCCCTCCCTCTCTAAAAATAAATAAATAAAACCTTTAAAAATTTTTTGTTTAATTACACACACACATGAGAAAGGGAAAATGGCAGCCCAGGCAAGTCAGAGGTCCCACTGGGGGCTTGCCTGAGGCAAACAGCTGTGGGGGGTGGTGGGGAGCGTGGGATGGGGAAGATACCCATTTTTTTAAAAAGCCAGAAAAGGTCAGTCAACTGTGGAGCATATGAGTTTGCTTACAGGTAAAAACAAGTCTCTTTCCCAAACACAGGGACCTAGGGATTAGTCAGAGAGGTTTTCCCACACCCACCTCCCCCTCGGTCCTGTTCTTCCTGCTGCCCCTTTAATAGTCCTTTCTTCTTCTCCCTCGTATTCTACCCCCAAACTGGAAGACCCTTCCCATCAAAAATCTAAGTTTAGGAAAGAGTAAAGCAGAGAGAGGGAGAGAGAGGGGCTCTTTCCCTAGGAAATTCAGAGGTGACTTGGTGCTTTTATGGGGGCGAACAGCCAAATGTGTCACCTCACACCCTGGGTGCTGTGACAGGCCGAAGAGAGTGAGTGAGGGACGCCCCAGGCCTCCTGGAAGAAATTTGAAGCAGATCTGGGGACTGCGTGTCAGGGCTCTGGGATGTGTACAGTTAGAAGAAAAGGAAGAGGAGAAATGGAGGCCACCCCAGGTCTGAGGGGAATGCTTCTGGTGGGCACAAGTCTCTCCAGAGGGGGACTGGTTGGTTCTGCTCTGTGTCATGATCTCTCACCTCAGAACTCTGTAACCCAGGCCTGCCCCCATCGGTTGGCCAACTCCACAAGATACATACCCTTCACTTCCCCTCCCCCACTTCAGACACTCTTTTTTTCCTTTGCCCTACAATAGCAGTGTCTTCTGCTTTCAATCAGCATTGCTGGCTTTCAAGTCAAGTCAAAGGAGATTTGTAGATAAAGGGACAGTGTCTGACCTTTCAGCTGTTTTGCTGGTTTGCATGTGGAAGTCAGGGCAGATGCTGGTTGCGGGCAGGCTGTAAGTTAGGACAGCGCCCCCCTGGAGTTGTGCAAATCACTAACCCTGATGAACATGAAAGAATCTGACAGTTAAAGAACCCTGAGCCCTGAGCCTCCCCTCCACCCTACTTCTCGCCAGCCCTGTGATCCACCTTCTTTCTGTGTCTGCAACTCAAGCAGCTCATCCCAGCCTCAGGCCTTCGAGTCTGTCTGCCTAGACTGCCTCTCCCAGCAGCTGACCCCCGCGGCTGCCATCCTTTTGCTTCTACATCTCAGCTCAACTATCGGCTGCCGAGAGAAACCTTCTCTCTGTCCTGTGTTGTTATTTTCAAAGCACACATCCTATCCGAAAGTTACTTTAAAAGTACTTATTAGCCCTCTCCCTGACTGGAATATAAACTCCAGGAGCACGTGGCCTCGGGGTGTCTTGCTCCCTCCTGTGTCCTTGGCACCTAGAAAAGCATCTGGCTCCTACTGAGGCTGCTCGGTAAAAGTGCGACAAATGAAATTCATTTAAATTGAAACTGCCACCCACAAGTGACCAAATGTTTAAAATTGTTTATAAGCAATTGAAATTTAGTTACAAATAATTGTTTTTGCCCATGCCTCCAAACGGCCCTCCACCTTCTCCCTCATTATTTGCCTCTCCCCTTTCATCTCCCTGGACGCTACATTCAGAACGTCGGGAATGGCTGTAAACTCCCGGTGGTTCAAGGAAGCCTATGACTTGAAAAAAGACACTCATCTCTGAAGATTATATAAAACACGCCATAAAGAAAAATCTCCAAAGGAGATAAAGGGCATCAGGAGTAGGGCGTCTCCTTTTTATAAACAGTTCCTAGGTGGTGCCTGGCCAGCTGCTCCACCCCAGCAAAATAGGCCGGCAGGGAAGCCTGCCCCTGGCCTGGCTTAACCCTTCTCTGGCCCTCACCTCAGTAAGATGCTGGGAAAGATCAGACGAATTCAAGCACTACTTGCTGGCTGGAAGAAAATGGCAAAAGCTAGGGGGGTGGAGGGGGCGGGGACTGATTCCAATGTTTCTCCCCACCCCCCAGCTTTCTTCTCCCAAAGAGCCTTCTGTTCAGAGAAATTAAAGGACTCTGATAGCAGATCACAAATTCAGGACAGAAAAGCTTCACTATGCAGCCGGAGACTGTATTGTGGGCAACCAGACGTTGGACACTTTTTTTGCTTATGAACTTTTGGAGACCATTCGAATAAAAGACTATTTGTTCCTGGACAAACACTCACCAGCAAAGAAGCCTTTAAGAGTAAGGGGGAATTTTGTTTTGCATTTCTTCTTTGGAAAGAGGCAAAGACAGAGACAGACTTGCTCTACTTACTTTTCAGATAAAAGAACCTAAACTAATTTGTTTACTATTGCTGGGGATTCATATTTACAAGTTCCTGTGCCATTGTGGTAAAAAGAAATGCTATTTTTAAAAAGTAAAAACCCACACAAACCTCCCTATGTAGGGTTCTTCTTCCCCTTCCTGCCTCCCACTTTCATTTTACAGGCGGCCCAGAACAGACAGAGCCGAGTCACAGCTCCCCAGGTGACTCCAAGGTGCTCCGTCTCTCCCACACTCCCTCCAGCAAGGCCATACCTGGACTAGGAAAGCAGCCTCTAGTCAAAGTTCAGTGAAATTCTGCTTGCCTCACGAGTCACACCCTAGATGTGCTCCTTTTCAGAAAGGCAGGCTTCTGACATAGGGAACCCACGCCCTAGGTTTCCACCATCCCCCCCTTGCAGTTCATTTTCCCTGTATACATGGAACATTTCTGAAATCAAGCTAGCAAGAGGTTGAATAATGTCCTTGTAAAAGAGGGTGTGCCATAACTGGGTCACTAACAGTGTGACTAATCACAGTTGACTATAACCACAGCTACTGTGGCTTCAACCTGACGTGGTCATCCGTGAACCACAAAATGACCCAGCCGTCTGCAGGGGCTCTGGAGTTCACGGATCATCCCAGGCCTGTTCCCTGCTCAGCCCAGGTGGAAAGGGCCCCTGGGCATGTGCAGCCACGGGAAGAGATGTGACCACTTCCCACCTGGCTCCCGCCTCAACAAGCATTTAGAACAGTTATGCTCCGGTCTGCATTTCACTGAGCAACTCTGAGCACAGAAGAGAAAAACGAGGCTCCTCGAATAGTTTTCTTTTGAAGAAAAGAAAAAAAGGGAAGAGAAGAAAGAAAACTTCCTCCAACTTAGTTTGGGGTCCTTTGTGATGCCTATCACTTATTATTGCACTAAAACTTGATAAAATCCATAAATATCTCCCCAAACACTACAGTAGTTTAAGGAGCTTTCAAGACAAGAGCATCCTTTGCCAAAGGGTCTTTCAAAGTGTCCTAGCTCCTTGCAAGGAGGAGCAATTAACCCCTTCTCTTCCTGCAACTTAAGTCATCATTTTTCGGGCCTGCAGCTCTAAAAGAAATCACTGAGGGCCCAGAGGTCCGTTTCTAAATGAGGAAAATGATGTGGGGGGGCCGGCAGAGGAAGATCTGTTCTCACTACTTCTGGGCGCCAACCCCCACCGCCCACCCCACCCCCCACCCACAACTCTCTGGAAAGTTATTTTCCTGTGCAGTTTGGGTAAAACTAGTCGAAGGTATCCAGTGGACAAAGCACTGTCTCCTTCGGCCCTTCCCCTTACCTGTGTCCCCCTCAGCAATACCTCAAGTAGAAACCCGCTAGCTTTTCCTATCGTCTTAATTCAGGAGGTAAACGCCACTGTTTCGGGAAGGGGAAGAGGAGCCTTCTCCGAACACATGGAAGCAACAAATGAGAAGGGAACAAACGACGCTTGTGAAATCCCAAACCGGACCGATAAGAACAACATCATAAATTATGGATCCCTCCAGCCGCCTCCGGTCTGTCACTGCGTGGTCTGTCTCCATGGACTTGTCCTGCGCTGGCGACACTGACTTGCCCGGCATGGGAGGACACTAGTCCCGGGGTGAAGGTCGCCTGGGTCTCTGAGGACCCCACCTGCCCCCAGTGGCTCAAGGGGTGCTGGGGTCCAGGGCCCTGGAACAGCTCAGAGTTCGGCACTGCTGGACCAGCAGCGGGGTTACCCCCACCCCCGCCTGACAGCACAGGCTTGTCATTGCTCCCGGGGACCCCGCAGGAGCACCCAGCAATGGCCTCGGTGTTCAGGTCCCACCAGAGTCTGGCCAGGGGACACCAGGGGCACGCAGGGAGGGTGCAGGTTGCACCCTATACCCCTGGGCGCACAGGGTATGAGGCTTCGTGGGCGGCGTGGTGGGGCCCCGGGAGCTGCGGGCGACATCTGCCCGAGAGCGCGGAGGCGGGCGGGAGTCGTCACACGCAGGACGCCCATCTGGACGGGCTTTCCTCCCGTACCAGATGCGAGGAGGGAAAAGTCAAGGTTAAATGCTGCAGCCGGGGCTGCGGCGGGGGCTGTGGCTGGGCTGTGGCTTGGGGGCTGTGGCGGGGGCTGCGGCAGGGCGTAAAGCCAAGGCCCCTCCTCGGTGCCCAGCTCAGCGTGCCGGCCTCTCAGCCCCACCTTGCTCTTTGTCTTCCTCCGGAGCAGATGTGCTGTGACCCCCGTATTATCCGTGCTGTCAAGATTAAAGGAGCCCCCACCCTGTTTAGAAATTGCAACTCTTGTCCCCAACCCTCATCAACCCCACCTATTGTTTTGTTTTTGTTTTGTTTTTTTGGCAGCAACTCAACCTCTCATCATAAGGTGGGCAAACCCCTCGGTTCACATTTACATTTGTTTGTGTGCCAAATTGGCCTGCTGTTCTGCCCTCTTAGCGACTGTAACCAGCACCACAGAAACAATGAATTATAGGAGATTAAAGTTACTGAAAACCAACTCATCATGCAGATGTGTCTGCTGAAGGCTGCTCTGTGGACCAATGTGTAAAGGGTCTTTGTGTGTGTGTGTGTGTGTGTGTGTGTGAGAAAAGCCAACAGCCTCACATTTGTCCTTTGGTAATTTGTCTTCAATATGCCCCCCCCCTTTTTTAATGATGATGAAAGGTCAATTATGGGACTCAAAAATAAGCTACCTTATCTGGCCAGCCGGTACTCCCAGAAATGAATGGCAGAGTTGGGGTTTCTCATGGGACAGAGAAAAGGGAACTCCAAATCAAGCTGAATTGTGTGTGAGTCAGGCCCTGGAGAAAATTGTGGGTAGAGGAAGTGTGAGGGGGGCGGTTTCCTGGATTTCTGTCGCAGGAAGAAACCACCAGTGGGAGGGCGGGGTGGGAGGGCAGAGAGGGGAAGGGGCGAGGGAGAGGAGAGGGCGGGAGAAGGGCCTCCTTCAGGACGAGGGGGAAGGGACCGCAGCTCGGTGGGAAGGCTGGGCAGTCTTTGTTTCGTTCGTGCGGGCAGGAGCTGGGCCCAGTGAATGCGCTGGAGTGTGCACCAGGCGGTCAGCTGCCCAGCGAGGTAACAGCTGGCACCTGTGCGTGAAAATGCAGCGTGCATTAGCAGCATCATTATTTAGCATTAGAGCTTTACAAAGATAATTACTGCCAGTTAGAAAGGCAGAGGACAGAGGGAATTGAAACCCCAGACCCCTTGGCTTCTCAGACTCCCAGGTTACAAGTGTAATTTCCAGCAGCCTTTGGAGGGCCACCTCTCACCAGGCTGCAGTCTGAGCCTCTAGATTGGACAGCTGGAGCCAGGGCCCTGGGGCTCTCTTCCGGGTCTCACCCTAGCTCCCGGGTCAGGTTTGGGTCACAGATAAACTACCAAAAATCGCCACACTGAAATTTTCTGATAGCCAAAGATGTTTTTACCTGGAATGCCGAAACTATCCTTTTAATCTGCAATTAAAGGGGTCAAATAAAGGGGAGCAGGTACTTTGGTCTTCAAATAATAGTAATAACCTCACCAGTTAACAATCGTTGAGCTCTTTTTGCATGTCAGACACTATGGAAACATTTTAATGAGTTCCCTTTCTTTATCTTCACAGTCTTAAAAGGAGGACCCAATTATTGCAACCACTTGCTAGATAAGTGAACCGAGGCTTGGAGAAGTCCAGGAGAGTGCACAAAGTCACTCAGCTGTTTTCAGTTCTACCCTACTGCCTGAAGGTTAAGGTGTCATTAGGTGCTCAAAACTGACCAGAGAGACCAAGCAAGGAGAATGGAGCACCAGAAGGACCCTTTCCCAAGGCTTGAGATTTAGTACATAATGGCTAGTTTTCCAAACACACATTCCCTCTACATATATCCTTGTTTTCTTCTCACAAAAGAAAATGCCATGATGTCTGGAAAATAAAGTGTTTTCAAGAAGTGTCTTCTTAAATGTCTAACCACTATGTCATACACCTGAAACTAATATAATATTGAATGTCAACTGTAAAGTGGGTATCTTTTTTATAGTATGGTATACTGATTTAATTAGTGAAAAAATGTTGAGACTTCCAGTCAAGATGGCAGCATAGTCAAGCATGTCTCACATCTTCACACAGCCAAATAAAAATTGCAACTAAAATATAGAACAACCATCACTCAGAACCATCAGAAATCAAATTGAATGGAAGTCTGACAACTACAGAATTAAAGAAACAACATCCATCCAGACTGGTAGGAGGGGTGCAGATATGAAATGGGCTGGTCCACACCCATGTGTGGTGAGTAAAAATTTGGGAGGGATGTCTTGGGAGCAAGGAGTCCCAGCCCCACACCAGGCCTCCCAGTGCAAGTTTCTAGTGCCAGGAAGATAAGTCCCCACAACTTCTGGCTGCAAAGACCAGTGGGGACTTATCTGATGGAAGAAATTTCTGGAGCCCCAAGCAGTTCCTGTTATCAAACACACACATGGACTTAGCTTCTCAGACTGCCTCCCTCCAAGCTCCAGCACCAAGGTAGCAACTTGAAAGGCACCAGTGGAATACAGGGAGAAACTGAAGTGTCTGGCATCGAGGAAAACAGAGGCCACTGTCCCTTTTCCAAACCCTCCCCCCACAGAACCAGCAAGGCTCTGAGACTCCATCAACCTGGCTAACACTGCATGACCCACCTTGGAGATCCCCAGAGACTCCGCCCCATCCAACTTACTGGCCCACCCAAGCTGCTTTTCTGTATGAATGGCTGGTCTTGGCTCCTGTTGCACAACTTTCTAAACGCTCTCAATCAAGCAACAGCTGACTTCAGTGAGCCCCAGGCCCAGCACTAGCAGCAGCCAGCCTAGATTCACCATTTGGCTTCATGTGGGAATCTCCACACCCAGCACAAAAAGCAGCCACCTCAGATTGCTTTATAGTTCAGTCAGGATAGCCCCGGGCAGAATACAAGAGGGGGCTGAGCATGGCCTGCACCACCCAGGAAACCCCAGGGCTAGCACACCCAGCAGACAGCTATAGAACTTGTCAGAGCACAACCCCCCTGCCCCTGCACAGTTGATCCTCCACAGAGGGTGGAGGTAAGTGGTCACAGTCAATCCTTGCAGCTGACTGGCCTGGGTAAATCCCTCCCATTGATCTGCCAATAGCAACCAAGTCTCAACTACAAGAGGAGGGTGTACTCAGCCCACACAAAGGGTGCACCTCACAAACCCAGTTTGGGTAACACAGAAGGCTGTGCCACTGAACCCTATAGGACACCTACTACCTTAGGCCACACTACCAAAACACAGAGTCATAGCAGCTCTCCCTAATACATAGAAACAAACACATCGAGGCTGCCTAAATGAGGAAACAAAGAGACATGGCCCAATTAAAGAACAGATCAAAACTCCAGAAAAATAGCTGAACAAATTGGAGATAAGCAACCTATTACACTATTACATGCAGAGTTCAAAACACTGGTTATAAGGATGCTCAAGGGACTTAGTGAGGACCTCAGCAGCATAAAAAAGATGCAGTCAGAAACAAATGATACATTAACTGAAATAAAGGACAACTTACAGAGAAATAACAGTAGAGTGGAAGAAGCTGAGAGTAATATCAATGATTTGGAACGTAAGGAAGCAAAAAGCAACAAATCAGAACAAGAAAAAGAAAAAAGAATCCCCCCAAAATGAGGATAGTATAAGCAGCCTCTGGGCAACTTCAAGAGGACCAACATTCACGTCATAGGGGGGCTAGAAAGAGAAGAGAAAGTGGAAGTGCATTTGAGAAAATAATGAAAGAAATCTTCCCTAATTTGGTGAAGGAAATAGACATGCAAGTCCAGGAAGCACAGAGTCCCAAACAAGATGGATGCAAAGAGGCCCACTCCAAGACACATCATAATTAAAATGCCAAAGGTTAAAGATAAAGAGAGAATCTTCAAAACAGCAAGAGAAAAGAAGTTAGTTACCTACAGAGGAGTTCCCATAAGACTGTCAGCTGATTTCTCAAAGGAAACTTTGCAGGCCAGAAGGGATTGGCAAGAAATATTCAAAGTCATGAAAAGCAGGGACCTACAGCCAAGATTGCTCTACCCAGCAAAGCTATCATTTAGAATCAAAGGGCAGATAAAGAGCTTCCAAGACAAGGAAAAACTAAAGGAGTTCATCATCACCAAACCATTATTATATGAAATGTTAAAGAGACTTATTTAAGAAAAAGATGTTCAAAACTATGAACAATAAAATGACAACTAATATGTTTCTATGAAATATTGAATCTAAAAAACAAACTAAGAAAACAAGAAGAACAGAGACAGAGTCATGGATACAGAGAGCATTTTGATGGTTGCTATATGGGAAGGGGGCATGGGGGGAATGGGCGAAAAGGTGAGGGGTTTAAGAAGTACAAATAGGTGGTTACAGAATAGCCATGGGATGTAAAGTACAGTAGAGGAAATGGAGTAGCCAAAGAACTTATACGCATGACCCATGGACATGAACGATGGTGAGAGGGTCACTTGAGGGAGTGGAGGGTGCCAGGTGGAGGGGGACAAAGGGGGAAAAATCAGGACAACTGTAATAGCATAATCAATAAGATATAATTAAAAAATGTTTCACAAACTTGTTCATTAAAAAGTTTGCACTCAACACATACAACTTACTACATGGACAATGACACAGTAAAGAATGGAAGAATCAAAACTGGCTTCACTTTTGAGTCCTAGAGAGGCCAGTAAACTCACTTCTCAACTCCTCACCTAATTTGTTTTTTGATATTTTGCTGAATGAAATCAGAGAAGACATTTACTTCCTGATGTACATGTTGAATTTATACCATCAGATTATGATGCCAAACTGAAGTGTTATTAATATTGATAATAATTATTAATAACAATCACTAACATGAACTTGGCAATTATTAGGTGTCAAGTATTACATCAAATGCTAAGCATGTATTATCTCATTTAATCCTTTAAAAGAAAGCCCTGGCTTCTACTCCTTCTTCCCCACCTCCTCTCCACCAGAAAGAGCCAGAAAACTCTTTTAAAAATGTAAACAAAGTCCTGCTTTTGGTTACAGTCCTCAGATGGCTTCCCATCCCTAAGTGCTCAGAAAAACTCCAGCTGCTTCCTTTGGCTTGCACGCCAGTACCACCCACACCAGCCTACTGCCGGGTTCCTCCAGCAGCCTGCATCACTATCCTCCAACCGTGAGTCAGGAGCTCATGTTTCGACAAAGACATTTGTACCTCAGGGCCTTTGCACATCCTTCTCCCGCTGCCTGGAATATCCTGCTTTTGCCTGGCTAATTTTTTTTTTCATTCTTCAATGTAAATGTTTCCTTCATGAAGGAAGTATCACGAAGACCTTTCTTCAAACCATTCAAATGACCCCAGCACTCTTTCCTTTTACACCACTAACACCAGGTAAAAGAACTTTGTTATTTTCTTTGTTTGCTTACTTGTTTATTTTCTTCTCTGAGCCATAAGATCGAGCAGGATAGGGGCACACATTCAATGATGTTTTCTCTACTCCATCCTTGATCCCTGGTGCTTCTGGGACAAGAAATAATATTTGTTAAGTTGATAAATAGAGAAGTACTCCCAGAGGTAGATATTATTTTGAAAGCAAAACAAAATGACAAACACACATGATCATGAAGAAATGATAAAGTCAAATTGGAAACTATAGAAAATGAACTTACCATGTGAACGATTTAAATGTTCATCAGGGTAACATTTCTGAATGCATCAGAGGTTAATTCATCAGTTTGTACATTTATTCCAGCCACACAGTTTACCATTAGATATTCTGGGACTTCAGATGTAATGTTTCCTACTACTTCTGAATTTTCAAAGTATTTGAGCATTTAAACTATTTGTGGGCATTCCATCTAGTCATTTCTGCTGTTACCTAAGGAAACCAGCAGAACGTGGTTTTATTGCACAAGGGTCGGAGCCAAACGTAGCCACAAACCCAGTGACATAGTCTTCCAGTACTCCTCAATCTTCAATGAACTCACAAGCAGCCCTCACCCAAGGGAAAGGCGAAATCCAAATAAAAAAGGAGGGACCATGTTCATCCTTACATTCATGGAGTCCCTTCAAAATCAAAAGTTCACGGTTTCTCCAGACAGTAAGCAGACAGCTTTTCTGCAACAGGTAAAACTTCATGGGTCTTATCTTTGTGTTGATTTCACAGCTTGGTTAAACCTGCATGTCCTGCCAAAGCAATGGGTTCCAGTAAAACCTGGTTCCAGTAAAGGTCTCTGTGCTGCACACAAGGCACACAAGGCAGGTTCCCTTCAGGGGACTGAAGTTTTCTGTTTCCTACCAGCGGGAACCATAGATGCTCGGTAGGAAAATGCAGGAATCAGATTCATATAGGAGAAAACACAACAACCCCAGGGGGAGGGGGAAATTTTCCCGAAGATACGCATTTCCCTGGTTTCACAGGACATGTGGATAGTTTATAATTCATGTACCACAGGAAGCTGCAATTGTCATTTCCTGGCCCCTCCAATAGTGGTGGTTTTCCAGCGAGGAGAGAATTCTGACTAATCAGTGCTATTTTTTTTTCTGTGGGTCTTCATAGTGAAAGAAAGTCAACTTATAATGGAGGGGGGTGGGGTGAGAAAGTGGGCCACAGAGTAGCAACCCAGAGTTGGTCTTGATATCAATCATCTCCACCGTTTGTGAGAGTGTTAACAAGCAAGACCTACCCACACAGACTGGCACTGATACGCATTTTCAGTATGTTACTTAGAGCATGAATGAGGCATCATCCACCTTTCTATCGGAAGGTTTTCTTAATATAAATGTACAGACCAAAGCCAGACCAAACTTGAAAGCAAAAACATAGGCAGGAGAGATCATACGTATATTCAATGTTTTTTAGTATACAGTTGTATTTTCCCCGGTTTGCTCACTCTCTCGTATGTGGACGTGTGTGTGTCATGGGATACAGTTTTCAAGTCTTGACACTTCTATGTTACATTTCTTGTGTCACAAGTCTTGACACATTTTTTAGCCGTTGTACTTAAATGCAGTTGACCTTCAGCAGAAGTGGGCAAAGTGAACCTTCGGTTTGCTGTGGTTTCATAGATACATCAATCATTTCTTCTTTTTTGTGTGATCATTGTAAAAGTTGTCTGAATGTGAAGGTGACCTCAGGGCCCACCCAGCCCTTCAGGAAGGCCCCCTGTGGTGTGGGGAAAACCTTGGCAGGCTGGATGAGGTCAGCCGTTCGTAGGAACGATAGCCTCTAAGGCAGAGTCAGTGAATGCGTGGCTTCCAGAAATTTAAGAACCGCAGCCCCACAGAGTGATGAGCTTACATTCTCAGGAAGGTAATATCAGGTCACCAAAAGGAGCTTGGGCCAAACTGTAGTGAATGAATGAAGTGTAGCAGTCTCAAGGAAGACTCTTCTTACAAGGTTGAAAAGATCAGCGTGGGAACTAAAAGGGAGTTAGATCCAAAAATTGTCACTCCCTCCCCAGTATTTCTGGGGGAAAAGAAGAGGATGACTTGACCGATGAATAATATTATCATGCGCACTGGGATATACCACCCTCCAATGGACATGGAGGCAGGAAGCTTTTATGGACGGATGTCAGCAACCACCAGAGTTGTACGTATTCTTGACCACTGGTTGGTACATTTTGCTTTAAACATGAATTAGCTGGACTTACGGTTGACATGAGTGTTTCTTGGGGGTTTTGTTAAACGAGAGGCAATTCTAAGCCAAATACCCCAGGTGCCCTGAGAAGCCCATGACCAGACCAGGGACTTGCCATGGTAGTGCCCTGGGAGACCACCCTGACCAGCCAAACAGCCCCTAGATGATGTCACCAGTTTGACAATAATTGAAACAAACAAGCAAACTGGAGCAAAACTCCAGGACATTGTGAGCCCAGGGGAGGGAAAGTGTTCACTTCTTCACAGCACCCCATCCCAGAGCTGCAACACCAATATCTGATTCATAGCTCTTCATGATTCATAACTATTAGTCAAAAAGGCAGTTATTTCTCAATATAGTCTTGAAAACAGACACCCCCAAAGTCAGGGTTTCTAGGGATTATTCCTCTAGGAGTACATGTTTGAAGAAGAATCTTCCTGAATGAATATAACGATTTCTGGTGGGGCAAGAAGCATGGAATAGTTCCCAAGGAAACTCCACGCTTACTCTTAGGAGGAACACACAGCGTCGAAAGTAAGGCCTCTTAGGAAGCAGAAGACTGACTGACTGACTGACTGACTAACTGAACTTGGTGCCACACCAACAGCAAGGAAATGAGGACTCTGGTCCCCCTGTTCTCCTGGGGGAAGTACTCACTAGTTCTCAGAACTTTCTTCGTGGCTGGAGGAGAGCCACCCACAAGGCGGTTCTGTCAGGCAGCCTTGAGACAATGAAGCCAGAGGTTCAGAGAACCTCCTGCTCCAATCCAGTATAGCTTGGTGATCGCCCCAAAGCCCTCCTCAACTGCATCGAGGGTTCCAGGTGATCCTTCCGTTTACCTGAAACCATTGGAGGAGTCATGCAAAAATCTAGAAGAACTGAGCTCACAAAGTGATAGGTAACACAATTCTGCCAGCCTATTAGAGGGGAAAATTGAAAAGGTTGCAGCCAATTACTAACAAGACAGGTGGACCTGAGACATCTAGAGGAGCGCTGGGGCGACAGGAAACAGATCTGCAGATGTGAACGTGCCTGGAGTGCGATGGTCCACCTGGCAGCCCCTGGAAGAGTCCAGACAGGAGGGGGCAGGGCTTGAGAGCCCACAAGGATTTTTTTTTTTAAGTGAGCTAACACAAAATCAAGATTTTCTTTTTTACATTTAGGAAAATCTGAATTTTTCCCTTCTCTGTCTCACACAAAAGTCTTTATTTTTAGTTTGAGTCCACTACCAGGTTCAGAATGAGCAGAATAAAGTGATTCATCTCATCTAAACAACGAAAAAGTTTTATTTTTAGGAAAATGAAACCACCACACTTCTGTGAAGAGGGCCAGGACTCAGATGCAAGAGGCAAGATCCCAGGGCACAAAAGTTAAGGGGTCACTGGCTCTCAGGCTCTTGCTAGTACAGAGTTGGCACCTCAGAGGGACGGCCCCCTCAAATTTTGGGCTTTCCTCACCCTAGTTCTGACCTACTAGTAATGGCAGGATGGAAGGGAGATGGCATGGCAGATAAAATGAAGGCTCTCCTATTGAAATAAAACCAAAGAAGTATTGGGTTTCCCATTTCCTATTGTATTTCAGAACTCAAATGACAAAACGATGAATTTGAATCCCCCTGATTCCCTTGAAGTAGTCAGGCATCTCTTCCATCACCTCATCAAAAACATGCTCCGAGAAGCGTTCAGAAGCTTCTCTCAGTATTGCAACCTGTGGTTTTAATAAGGTGGTTTCTTGCTCCCGTTGAAACCCTTCTGCCAGGTTCGTCACTCCTGTGCGTGTGGAATAGCTGAGCAATGTCCTCCCTCACCTTTATTTTCCTAAAAACATCTTGTGGTCACCTTTTAGCCTTTCACAACCCCTTTCATCTTTTCTTATCAAACCCATTTTCCTTTAGTCACTGAGACTGTTGGTTTCTAGAGTTTCCATCTAGTCACACACCCGACAGGGGTGTGCATGAGTGAACCTAACACTTTTTTTAAAAAGGAAAAGGAAAATTGTCTCTACACAGATCTTACTTTCAGCAAATATTGTTTTAAGTTTATATAGCTTGTACTAGAATTAACGGGGGCTGGCCCTTTAGAAAATATACTAAATATGTTCTTTTAGCCACAAAGCCCTGTCAGGCTCTCTGAACAAAACCAAAGATTATACCTGCTACATACGCCTCAACTGACGACAAAGCACACGGCTTTACTATCCTGCTTGATTGTTCTAGGAAAGGGGTCTGACCTGAAGGAAACTGTCTGTAGGCTACAAGGGCCTGGCACGACCGCACTGCTGAATATGGACACTCTGCCCTAGATGCTGAAAAACCCAACCAGATGGACTTTCAGGAAATGCAGCATGTCATTAAAAAGGGAACAACAGTGGAGTAAGCAGAAAGGGAAAGAGGCCCAGAGAAGAAAGTCAACAGAAGGCATTGAGGCGTGGAAGTTGGGAGGCAGTACGAGCCGTGAGTTAGTAGTGTCTCGGGGATAGGGGAAGGAAGAGGAGAGAGAGGCCAGATGCTAGTGACAGGAGAAACAGAAGCAAGAAGTGGAGACTCACAGGGCCTGAGAGGCTGACACGGGTTGTCACATTTGCCTGGGGACACCGTGGTCCTTCCTTTAGGCAGCAGTGGCATGATTGTCCTTGGAGCATGTCATCTCCCTGCTTTTAGTCGCTTGTCTTTGTAGGGAGTGGACTGAACGGAGCCCTGCCTGAGCTCCAGCCCTGGGACTGGCCCCTCACAGCGTCACATCCACCTGGCTACAGGGACGGTCGGTGCAAGGATGGGCCTGTGACCCAAACCACATTAGTGAGAGCCCAATGGAGCTGGCTTCCAGAACTGCTACCATAAGTCTGCAAAGAAAAGGCTTTTTTGCTGCCCTTGGGAAGCTAACAGTGCCAGGAACCACCATGTGGGGAAACTCAGTCCCCAGAGTGAAGTCATCCCACAGAAAAGCAGGGCCATAGATAAGCAGGGGTAGAGGGGGACCGCCCAAGCCATGAAAGCGAGCCTGGCCTCCAGGCGTCTCTGATGAGCTGGAGACACCATAATGGAGCACCTGCAGAGTGAGGACCGCCAGACACTTGCTTCCGAGGACAATGGCATAATTGGATACAGCGTGGAAGGATCGGCCCTCATTATTTCTAGGGTATACTACATAAACCTAACACAATACTTGCCGAAAGAAAGAAGCTTGGAATATAATTGCTTCTTAGCAGGTGATAGTTATTATTATCAGGACACGATACACTCATTATCATCCAACAGCGTCCCCTCCCAGAGTCACAGGGCAAAGTCACAAATTTTCAAAAGCACCCTTGAAAACCCCTTAGAAAGCTGCCACACTGGAGAGAGTTGCTCCAAAGTCCAATACATCTGAATTTTCTTCACTTCTGGGCAAATCACCACTCCTTCACAAAGCACCAACTGGGGTTGTGGTTTTACAGGGGAGGCTCATGGAGAACCCATCTCTCCAGGCCAGAGTCACAAAGCTCACACACGAAGGCACATGGCATCTGAGACTCACTGAGAGAAGGCCAGACTTCTGACTCCCACCTCGGCCTTCTGGGGCTGTTGCTCAGGGGGTGGACATGCAGACGTTGCCTGCACTGTTACATTGTCGCACTGCCCCCCTCTATCATGTTATTGTTTTTCGGCCTTAACTCACTTTGGCAAATGCACATATGATTATTATGCTGTCATATTCCTGCCAACACAGGCTTTTATCACCATCAAATTACACACTGTGGATCAGCACCCAAATACCCACTAGCAGGTAAACCCATCTGGAAAATACCTTGACATTTGGATTGCCTTTCCCCCAGCTAAAGGAGGAGTTTTCAGAAAGTCAACTTTGTGGCAATTCTGAAATCATTCTTGGATACTTGAAAATGTTAAGAGTTTAGCAAGGCAGAGGTCTGGCTTTCCCTGGAAAATGAATGGTTGGTGATCGCACGAACACACGTGTCATTTCCTTTGTGACCACCACGGAGCTGACAAAGGGAGCGTGTTCGTGGGAGCCCTGCCCAAGGGGGGCCAGTGTAGCGAAGTGCACACCATGGAGACACACAGGAAGTAGAGGTGTCATTCGATTCACCTCAAAGGAGGAAACTTGATTCAGTTAGCACCCTCTTTAACACATCGAACCCGAACCCCGGGCCGGATGGAGACCTGACCTGACTCGAGAGGGCACAGGAGGACCTAGAAAAACTGGGACCATGAGAAGGGGTGGGAGGTGAGGATGCAGTGAAAGGAAGGAGAATAGGGAGTGAACGTCACTGAAGGAAGACGTTCTGGTCAACTTTCTGGAGCCTCACCTGCCACCTGGGAAAATTAGGGGGGAGGAGGTGTACGGAGCCAAGGAACATTCTTGACAGATCAGAACTAATCTGCCAAAAGGCAGGGGGTCCTATTAATTATTTGTTCTAGGTCTTTCCACTCCTCCTTCTTCCAAAAGATAATAGAGAAATAAAATGGCTGAGTTCAGGGTCCAAGTCTGACACTCCTGGATTCAAATCTTGATGTTATCACCTAGTAGTCATATGTCCTGGGACAAGTGAGTTCAGTTCTTTGCCTCAATTTCCTCATCAATGAAGCTGATAATAATACCATCTCTCAGGGGATTAAAAGAGATGATGGATGGAAAGTGCCTGACACAGAGAAAATGTTCTGTAAATATTAGATGCTGCTATGATACCGTCTCTCCCATCCTTAATTATTTATGCAGTGCCTGTGATAACTGATTATTGACAAAGCACCGTTCTCCTCTGGGCATCCTGAGGCTGCAGAGAATGCTTAGGGTGTCACTTTGACCTTGCATGTGCTTACAGTCAGCACAAATTAATTCACATACTAGATTTGTCAATTGCCATAGGCTTTGGGGTCCCAATCAGGGAAGACCTTGAGCAACATTAAAAAAAAAACACTCAATGTCAATAAGTAAAACTGAATCTTCACCAAAGTGGGCTGTTATAAAATGTGAAACTTCTTAGCATGATGTCTCTTCATAATCAGGTGAAAGCTTTGGTCTTTCCACTCCAGGAGAGTGTTACAAGAAATGGACTTTGTCCAGGACCCCAGATTCATACCAGAAAGAAAACATCTAGAACATCTCCACAGATGCTGACACACACGAACTTGTTGAAGAGTGGTTGTACCTGCCTATGCAATTTTATATGTCCATCGATGGTGGTTTTCCTTAATGTTCGCCCCACAGGGGAAGTTAAACTGTGGTGGTTGTTTTAGAATGAAGGGGCACCCTTCGATGATGAGATGACCACATCCACGTTCTGCCGAGTTACCCAATTAATTGTGGTTTGCCACCTTCTCTCTGTGCAGAAGGAGATTCAGATTCATGAAGTCATCTACTCATCTTTGAAAAATAAACTGGTTAAGAAAGTAGGTCTGGTAATATTCATTACAGTTTTAAACAACTCTCTTTTTTTCCATTTCATCACAGCCGTAATTAATTTCATGGCTCAGGTACACGAAGAGATTTAAAGCGATGTTTATGAAATGAATTAGCCTCTCCCTCATCTTATTTAGAGTTCTCCATTGTGAATATACTCAAATTGTAACAGGGAGGCAATTTATGAGAAAGCTCTCTGGTGTCCTTGCTTCTGTATCCTTTAGAGGATTTATTATTTAGTTCTTTTCCTTTCTCAGGGCCAGAAGATCAGGTGGCAGAAAGACAGCGGCTTTGGGGTATTTTGCTGAAGCCCAACAGAGGGGTTAGGGGGAAGTGAGGCAGGCAGGGAGGAACGGAGTGGAGTGCATCCATAGCTCATCAGTATGTATGCAGCTATGGAGTGAATGGGGTGCAGATGGAATCTTTAGTTCCCCAAGTGTGAGGCCACATGCAATCGGGCACAGCCCTGGAAGGGGGCAGGGGACACCTGGTTCTCATCCTGCCTCTGCCCTGGAAAAACCACATACTCCCTGTGGTCTCCAACTTTCTTGGCAGTAAAATGAGGAGGTTGGAAAAGAGGACTTTTAAGATGTCTTTCAGCTATGAAATCCCACAACTTACCAATTTATCAATTGCAAAACTATTCATTCGCCGACTCCTTATTTCAACTTTTCAACTTATCTTGGGAGGTTTAAGTAGTTGATTACATACATGCATACATAACCATCTTGAAAAGTTCATATCTTTACCTATATTGGGCCATAGCATTTTCCCCCCACAGGGGGAAAAAAGGCTTGAGCTAGTCACTAGAGCAGCCTCTGCGATTCGACAGCTGTCCATCTCCTGTGGCTGTCTACGTTTGAACTTGTTCTTCCGTTATGGAAGCCACTTCTCAAGTGCTCCACAGCCATGTGGGTTAGTGGCAGCAGAACAGGGCAGCACAGATATAGAATGTTCCCATCATCACAGAAATTTCTATTGGACAATATTGCAATTAGAAGGAAAATCATTTCTAAATAAGAGACTAGCTCTTCCTCCTAATCCCAGATTGATAAATTACAATCTCCAAAACTAATCCCATAAGCAAATGGTCATCCTGGAGGCAGAATTTAAAGCATTTCAACGCCCTGCTTTAAAATATCTTTCCCATGAGTTTGTCATGGGGTCTCCCAACCCCCTCTTGCCCGCCTCTCTCTTTCTCCTCTCACGCTGCCAGCTTCCTCCTCTCTCTGCTCATCACGGGTGTCTAGAAACCCTGATGTGATAACTCAGGGAAGTGGCAGATGGAGAGGAGAAAATATAGTGTTTTCCCTCCATTCAAATGTACCATTGGTTATAGGGCATAATATTGTCTGTTTTTTGGTTTTAACCTGCCATTCGGGGATAATTTTAGTTGTGCAGATGAATTGCTGAAATTGTGCAGGATTCCTGTATACTCCACACAGCCTCCCCTATGTTAACACCTTCCATACTCAACATTATTAACATTAGTATAGCATCAGTATAGAAATTAACGTTAGTATAATTCCATTGGCCAAATTGCAGGCTTTATTTGGATTTCTCCAGTTATATCACTCCGTCCTTTTTCTGTTCCAGGTCACCAGCCAGCCTCCCAGATTGCACTTAGTTGTCATGTCCTTATCTCTTCCAGTTGATGACCATTCCTCAGTCTTCCCTTGTCTTTCATGACCTTGAAACTTTTGGAGAGTGTTGGGCAGTCATCTCGTAGACTGTTCCTCAACTTGGCTCAGCTAGATGTTTTCTCCTGGCTAGCCCAAGCTGGTGCGTTATTGGGAAGACACTTCCGAGGTAACGTATCTTTTGCATTGCACCATATCAGGAGGTACAGAAGCTGCCTCTGGCACAGTGACAATTGTGAAAGCAGATTCAACAGTGCTGGTTCTTGCGTCTTGTGACTGCAGCCAGTGATGTCAGGGGTGGGAATGGCAAGGGAGAGTACTGAGGGACAGTAACCATGGGGTCCTCATTGGATAGATTCTGTGATGTAATTTGGGGGTATTGTTCCTTCTTCTCTCACCCTCCTTGAAATTCTCTGAGATTCTTGATATCCCTTTAAATGAGTTTCTTTTCTACTTAAATCCATTACAGTATGTTTCTGCTGCTTACAACTAAGAATGTTCACAGGTAGAGAAATTGGAACCAGAGGTGGTTATAGGAAACAGATCTCGAGGTAATGAGGGAAATCTGGGATTGCTTATCAAGCCTCACTGGAGCAGAAAGAAAGTGCAGGTAAAGATGTGATTCTGTCAGGTCATGTGGCACGGTGGCAAAATGGTTCTCTGAAAAAAGTGCTCATTCATGGCAGGCAACAGGAGGCCATGTGACTGCTGCCAAACAATGGTGTGAAGGTCACGGGGAGTGAAAGCTCTAAGGGTGGGTGGGTATCTCTACAGGGGATGGACAGTTAAAGAAGGCTCAAATGTGTAACTTCTTAGCGTAAAGCATAGTCAAAAAAGGTGGAACTGGCATAGTAACCTCTTATTCTTGCAGCCATAAAGCTGGGGAAGCCAAAAGCCAACTCAAAGTTGGATCCTGCAGGCTGACAGACTATACTGCCAGTTGAATTCACAGCCTTACTAGGTCTTTTATAGAAAAGTTTGGGTGTTGATGAGGGGAGAGCAAAAGACTAGGTGGTGGCATGGGGACTAGGAGGGAAATCCAATGGGCTCTGGGGACTAGGATCCTCCGGTTCCCCCTGAACCTTCCACAAAAGCTGTGGTGACTGTTCATCCTCCCTTCTCTGACAAAGTCATTGACACCTTGTGCAAGCCCCTCACTGCTTCATCTGAGCAAAACTTGTGCTCAAGCCACACACTTACAATACTCAGCTTCTAGTTAGTTTCTGAACTGGAGTCAGCTTCCAGGATGCTTCTACAACAATGTCAAACCTGAGCAGAAGAGACTTACATAGCAAACTAAGTAATTTATTTTTTCACAAACCAGGCAAGCACACATGGAGATGTATTCAGAAGATCAACACCAAGGAGGGAAGGACATTTATACATTGAACTGAACTTAACTGATGTAGGTGCATGTTCCAGAGAGTCTGGATTCTGTGAACTGGCTCAGGCAACTGACAGTTTCAGTTGTTTATTTGTTTAGTTGACTGAAGTCTACTCACTCATAGTCCCCGCTGAATGAGACTGAGATGCCAAAAATTCGTTGATAAAATGTAGTTGAAGGAATCTAAAAACTTGGCATTTAGAGGGAGGTTGAATAAGTGAAAAACATTCCATCAAACCTTACCATGTCTTCAAAGAGGGCCCCAGGAGAACAATCTCTTTATCAAAGCATTGAGAAGTGCATGGGTGAGGTGAGGGCCAATGTTTTTGTATGTCATTTTCTGCAAGCTAGATTACCAGAGGTCTTATAAAACATCCACTCCAGGAGACACAGACACCACTGTAGTCCTCCAATCAGAGAGGGAGCTTTTGGGAAGTGAAGTAAGAAATAGAGTTTTGACCAGGAATCTCCCTCCCAAGAGATTCCTTGAAATCTTAAACCCATCCTGGTTACTAGTTTGTCATCTCAACAATTAGTAGAATCCTCACTTTGGTTCTTCCTAAGACATGAAGGATTCCGTGGTCAAAGAATTGGATGGAGTTTCTAAAGCACACTGACTATCCCCAGTGAATAGTAAACCCCAAACTATGCTTTATCCTTGGCAGAACTGCAGAGGCGAGTTCTCTCACCAAAGATGTGGGAGGCTGTACAGTGCATAAATCAACCAGAGTCGGTTACTGTTGCTGCCGATTAAGGATGTTCATTGATAAAAGAATTGGAACCAGAAGTGCTTATAGGCAACAGACTTCAGGGTGATGCAGAAGGTAGGTGGTTTTGGAGAATGAATGACAGGGACTTATCACAAGGTTAGTAAGGTGGTTGCTCTAATTGTGCTACCACTCTTCCAGGTGTGGTCTCTCTCTACTGAAATAAATCAACATAGCCTCTGGAACATTCTGTGCAAGTTCTTATCTAAAAAAATGTGTTTTTCTCTACCCCAGTAAGTATAGAACATTGGAAGTTTGTTTCTGCGTGATTGGGCAGCAGGGCCTCGTCCTCATCACACTGGTCTACTTCACTGAAAACATCACAATAACAACTTGCAGAGCAGAAATAGCAGATGCCAGCAATGTCTTGTTAAGATGTATGTCAACCAATAGCATCAGATATATCAAATGAAAATAAAGGCCATGCTGAGAGGTCCCTTAGTGTATGAAGAAATACCTTTTCAAGAGCAAAGAACTAATTGTTGCCCCCTTGAAATGTCTAAGAAAGAAGCATAATGCTTTGTGAACTTCTTTGGAGTTTAAAGGCGACATATGTGACATTTGGTAGTGCTATTCGCTATGCTCCCCCTTTACCAGGTAACTGGACAGGCTAATAGCCTTAAGTAAGGTCCAACTAGACTCCAACTGGAAGAGTCTGAAGCAGAAACAGCGCTTCTGCTTGAGTCTTATGACAGCAGATCCAATGGTTCCCAGGTGTCTGTAGCAGATGAAGATACTATATGGAACCTCTACCAAGCTCCACATAATATCATAGCTGGAACCCTAGGTTTTGAAAGCAAAAGCTACAGCCTCTTGGCAAGAATGATTTTCTTTTGAGAAATACATTACTAGACTCTGATGGATGTGGAAAATCTAATCATGGAACACCAGGTAAACCTGAACTGCTCATCATGAAGTGGCCATAAACTCAGACATTCTCAGAAGTACCCATTTTTCAGGCTGCACAGATATTGAAGGCACACAAAAGTGTATGAGCAGGTACTCACACCCAGTTTGCATCCTCCTACTGTATTATGACCCTTATCCCACCCCATACCTGGGTCTCCCGGAGAATTCTCTTGCTCAATTGCTAAAAATGAAAAAAAAAAAATGATCTGTGCATACAGGGTGGCACAAAAATAGGTTTATAGTTGTGAGGATATAAAACAGAGTTTATTCTTGTGTTATTATTTATTATCAGATTATTTCCACACAAACCATTGTAAACCTACTTTTGCCCCACCTGTGTGTGGTTTTGCACATTCTAGCCGCTGCCAGTCAGAAGTAGGCTACTGAAGACTTACACCCAGAGATCTTCCCAGTCAGTGTAACTTGGGGTTTCTTTCATTTTCTATTCTGCCTTGAAGTCGGTATGAGCTAAGTTCCGGCTATGTCGGCAGTGCTTACTTGTTTGGCCATATAATAAGGAAATAGTAAAGAATAAGATTTCAGAGTTGGTGATCAGATTAGGGAAAGAGCTTGGATTGACCTCTGAGAACAGCACAGAGAGTGCCATGTAAATACTCACCAAAAACCCCTTGCGTGGAGGAGGTTCCCTTTAAGGCAGTGGACGTGATAACTTACTCTCTGGGTATTAGTCAACTGCTATCCTCAGGAACTCAACGCTTGTTCAACAGGTTCATGAAGTAAGTGGCCGTGGAGGGTGGAAGTGAAGCTGTGTATGGGCTTGAAAACATGGGCATGACATCACCTGACCGAGGATCCAAACTGACTGCAGCAGTGATGAACCCCACGTGTCAACCTGGGGCAACACCCGGAGAAGCAGCCAGCCTCCTGGTAGCTATTTAACTACACTGGATCCTTTCCATAACCAAAGAGGTAGCAGGTCCTCCTCACTGGAAGGAACACTTATTCTGGATTTGGATTATATTTGTGTTTCTTCCTGCCACCTGCTTCCTACATGACTCACGTAGTCTTATTGATCGCCATTTTAATCATGATGGTATCTCACATTCACATACAATTACTGCTCACCGAAGCACTCACTTCTGAGTGAAAGAAGACAAGACAATGGGCTGATGTTCACCAGATGCACAGACTTCACCATGCGGCCCATTGCTCAGAAGCAGCTGCCCTTGTGGGCAGTAGAATAACCTGCTAAATACTCAGGTGTAGCAACAGTTAATGTAAAATAAAAAAAATCTTGTAATGGAACCACAAACAATCATTTCTGACTTAGAAAAATGGTGAGTCCACACCATTCATCCTAGTGGTTTAGGGTAGATAAGATGTGTTGAACCAGCTATCAACATGTAGTACTCTTTCACCTGTGAACAGGGTAGACACGGGAATGGTACAACTTCAAGAACACTTGCAACCATTTTGTTTTCCAACCCCACAGCTCTGAGCTCTGTTTAGAGGTCTTAGTAGACACACAAAGAGTGCTTTCTCCAGGCCAGGTAGCAATGGCTCCATTGTATTTGAAGCTGAGGCACCACACCTAGATGTTTCATGATTCTCCTGCCACAGGGTGAAGAGAGAGACTAGAGGAAGGCAAGAAGGAAGGAAGGAAGGAAGGAAGGAAGGAAGGAAGGAAGGAAGGAAGGAAGGAAGGAAGGAAGAGAGGGAGGGAGGGAGGGAGGAAGATGTGTGTGCATGTTGGAAATTTGGGCTGAAGTAATAAATCTGCTCATAATGAGGAAATGATACATGAAATCCAGCCTATATGGGATCCAGGGAAGCCCCCAGGGTGCCTCTTGGAACCTAGGGTCATTGAGTTTTTCTCTTTCTGCTTAAATGAGACAAAATTGGTTGCTATAACTTGTCACTAAGAACTTTGCCACACTGCGCTGTGCCTCAGGCCCACAGCTGTACTATGGAAGTAAGAAAATGGCCCACTTACAGGGTAAGGGTTAAGGACACAGACTTATGTATCAGAGAGTTTTCAATTCAAGTTCTTGTTCTGCCACTTCCTGGTTATGACATCTTAGGCATAACCTTAGTTATTTGACTTTTCCAACCTGTTTTGCCATCTATAAAATAGGAACCACAATAATACCATTCATATCACAGGGCTTTTATAGGAATTAAATGATATAATCCACATAAAATGTGGATTGCATATAGCAATGATGTTAACTATCATTATATATGTTTTTCTGAGTTGATGTGGTTCTTAAGGAAAAATACCTAAAATGATAGTGTTAGTTATTATTGGCAATGTATCTTCCCCTTTCTTTTGCCTTCTGTGTCATTCTTGACACTTACTTTCAGTGGATTTCACCTATTAGGACTGGAAGGAAGGACACTTGTGTGCTGGTGGAAGGAGTTCTGGGGTGATAGTGCACCTGAGTGTTAGCACCTGCCTCTTGCTCTGTGGGTTGGAGACAGTCGATTTCCTCATCTGTAACCTGAGAAAGTTGGACTTGATAATCTCCAGTTTTTTCCAGCTCTGACATGTTCAGTGTTCAAAGGGAAGGGGTAAGGGGCTCACTTCTGGAGCCTCATACCTCAGGGGTATGTCCCACAGTGGAGTAGTTGATAGCTATTGAATAAAATAGAAATTGTTTCAGATTCCAATCTTCCCTGCACCAAACCCCTCAAATACTGGAGCCAACAGAACCAGAACTTTCAAAGGAGCTGCGTAGAACATGGAAAACTCTTAGAACAGCTTTGGCCAACCAGGTAAATATACACTATGATACCACACACTTCCTTGATGAGCCAGCTCAGCAAATGTTCCAAGTTATGTGTTCCCTTTAAAAAATAGGATGTGAAACTGATTGGAAAAAATGACTCAACCTTTATAGGATATGCTATATTTTTGTAGTTTACTGACTATATTACACAAACAATTTGAGGAGAAAGGGAAAGATTTAGTAATCCCCAAATGTTGAAAGAGGATAATTACTGGGGACATGGTATCATTACTATAAAGGCTGTATTTTTAATTCTATAATTTTTCTGAATTTTATTCCTCAACTATGTGTTCTAAGGCTAAATTTTACAGTGTTGACTAAACAAAGAATTCTAAAGGGAAGGGATCAGCAAGGATTGTATATTTAATAATTTTAAGTAATTATATCTTTGGAAAATACTACCCTTCTTTTCCTCACAGGTATATTGAAATAACAGTAAGGTAGTGATCATTAAGTACATTTCAAATGTTATTACACTCAACAAAAAGAGAAGAGTCTTGAATTAGGGGCTTTCTAATTAAGGTAATGAAGATTTAATTGGGTTTTGGGGGAAATATTCTTTAAAACAATACACAAAAATTCAGAATAAAATTTAAAAGTATAAATAAATGATTAAATAAATAAACAATATACTGGCAAGGTTTGCAGGTAATACAATCACCTACCAAGGGGCAGCAGGGGTAGAGAGAGAGAATCAACCATTGACCATTACAGCTAGTCAAGAGCTTAGCAAGGCTGCCCGTGTGGTCAACCTACTGAACCAAGAACAGTGTCTTATGCCAGAAAATAAACAGCTAGAAATTATCATAAAAATAAAATCATTTGTTCATAATAGCAACAAAATCTAAGAAGTGTCTATGAATTAGCCAAGAATCTTTAAGTCTTCTATGGAGGAAATTCGATGAAGAACATAGAAGGTGATCTGAAGGACCAGGACGGTAGGTCATGCTCTTAGATGGATGACTTAGGAGTTTAAGTGTGTCAGTGTTTCTTTCTAAATTAACCCACCATTTCAATGCAATCATAATCATGATTAGAAATCCAATTTCTGAGGAACTTTAACTTATATGAATATGTATGTAGAAGAATAAAACATCTAAGTCTCTCTTAAAAACAATAAGGAGGATTTTCCACACTAGATACTAAAGCACACAATAAAGCCAGAGTAACAAAACAAAGGTGTTATATTGCTGTGAGAACAAAGAAGCTAATGGAATACTACACTCACACACACACAGGAACTTTATATATGATAATGGCACTGCTTCCAGCCAATGGAGAAAGGATGGAATTTTTAGTAGCTGGTAATGAGGAAATTGGCTCATTCTACAGAAAAAAAAACATTGCATTTTTACATAAAAGCACATACAAAGGTGACATCCAGATAAATGAAAACCTAAATGTGAAAGGTAATACTACAGAATCAAGAAATCTAGGATAAGACCTTTCTGAGATAGGCATGGAGATTTGCTTTCTAAATAAAATCAAATTAACCTGGAAAAGGAAGCCCTAATAGAAAAATGGGCAAACGAGCTGAACAGGAAGTTTACAAAGATGAGACCCAAAAGGCCAATAAGCATAAAAAGATGCTCAAACTCTTTGATAATTAGAGAAATGCAAAACAAAACCATATGACATAACTTTACAGCTGGCAACAGTGAGAAAGAGAGACAATGGCAAGTGATGGTGGGGACATGCAGAGAGAAGAGCGTTCTTTCATGGCTGCTGGTGGGCAGGTGGGTATGGCCTTTCTGGAAAGCAGCCAGTCATTGGTCAGCCACAATAAGTGCATGCACACACCCAGCAGCCTCACTCCCAGGTACAAGTTCATCCACCAGCCCATAAGAAGGCATGAATGAGGGTGCCTTTTGCAGCATTTTTGTAGTGGCAGGGAGCAGGGGCCAGTCTGGGGTCCACCGCTGGGAAAGCATGCATCTAAAATGTGGTGGACCCATGAAGGAATAATGGCTTCCAAATATGTCCCCATCCTAACTCTTGAAACCTGTGTCGGTTAGTTTATATGGCAAAAGGGACTTCACAAATGTGATAAAGTTAAGGATCCTGAGATGAGGAGACTGTCCTGGACAGCCCACAGTCCTCACAGGGGGGAAGCAGAAGGGTCACAGCCACAGAGAGAGATGCGATGACCAAAGCAGAGGTGGCGTGATGTGTTTGGGGATGGACAAAGGGTCACAGCCAAGGGACACAAGCAGCCACTCAAGACTGAAAAAGGCAGGAAAACAGATTCTCACCTCAGAGCTTCCAGAAGGAACCAGACTAGCTGACACTTGCTTTGACTTCTGCCCAGTGAAACTGACTTCCGGCTTCTGCCCTCTAGAACTGTAAGAGCATAGATTTATGTTGCTTTAAGCCGTTAAGTGTATGTAATTTGTTACAGTAGTAACAGGAAACTAATACACATTCAGATTATGTAAGAGTTAGAAGCAATGTAATACATATACATATGGCAAAATACATTAATCTTAAATTTTTCCATGCTAAAAGAAAAAAGGTTTTAAAAATATCATGCTCATGGGTAGGAAGATTCAATGCAATTCCAATCAAATTCTCAGCAGACTTTTTTTTTCAGAAACTGACAAGTTGATTCTAAAATTTATATGGAAATACAAAGGAACTAGACAAGCTAAGAACTTTGAAGAAGAATAAAGTTGGAGGACTTATATAAATTGACTTCAAGACTTACTATAGAGCTACTGTAATAAGACAGCATGATTTGGGCATCACAACCAATGATGGATCAGAATATAATGCTCATATACAACACTAAAAGTATGATCCATAAAAATAATAAACTGATAAATTGTACTTCATCAAAACAAACTTTTGCTTTCCAAAGACTCCGTAAGGAGATTGAACAGAAAGCCATAGACTAAGAAAAAAATTAATACACCACCTGATGAAACACTTGTATTCTGATTGTAAAATAACTCTCAAAATTTATTGATAAGAAAACAAACACCGTCCTCCACAAATAGGCAGAAGACATGAATAGACACCTCACCAAAAAAGATGTACAGATGGTGAATAGGCACATAAAAATATTCTCAATTTCATTCATCATTAGGGAAATGCAAGTTAAAATCATGGGCAGCCACAACACACCTATTAGAATGTTGAAATTAAAACAACTTTTTATACAAAGTGTCGCTGAATATGTGGAGGGACTGGAACCTTCAAACATTTCTGGTAGGAAAATGAAATAATGCAACTGCTTTGGAAATAAGTTTGGCAGTTTTCTAAAAAGTTAAACATATACCTACTATGTAATCTAGATATTTAATTTCTATGCATTTATCCAGAAAATAATCAAACCATGCGTCTATGAAAAAATTAGTGCACTCTTGTTCATAGCAGCTATATTTATAATAGCAGAGACTGTGAAAACCCAAATGTCCTTGAGCAGTTGACTAGGTAATTTAACTAACACATTCATACAATGGAATACTACTCAATCACAGAACTACTGTGACCCACTGATTCACACAACATTAATGAATCTCAAAAACAATTATGCCTTGTAAAAAAAGTCAGACCAAGAAAAAAAAAGGATTACATACCATATAATTCCATTTGTGGAAAATTCTAGAAAATGGCAATTAATCTATAATGATAGCAGATCAGTGGTTACCTAGTGATGAGGGGGTGGAGGAGTGGTAGGGAGGGGTTACGGAGAAACAGGAGGAAATCTTTGGGGGTGATATGTTCATTATCCTGATGGTGGTGATGGTTTCACAGGTGTCCAAACTTATCTAAACGTGATCAGTATAATTTAAGCCAATGACACCCCATTAAAGCTACTAAGGATAAGATAAACTCATAAAAGTCAAAAAAGTAGAATGACACCTAACAAAACACCATTTACTCAATTAAATATATATATATGCACACAAAACAACACATGCTTTGAAAAATAAAAGCAAAAGTAATCACATCTATACACAATAAATATACACAATAAACTTACTAGAAAGCTGTCTTCGAGGTAACTAGGAGCCAAGGGGCTGGAACTGGGGTGAAAAAGAATGAAGAAAACAACGAAAGAGAGCCTGGTCCATACTAGTACAGAACATGAAAAATTTTTTCTCTTTATTCATTATTTTTTAAAAAGTTTCCTAGGGCAAGATAAGTTAGTCTGGATTTCTGCAATTTTTATTAAACTGGTTCAATAATTCTGCCTACAAAAAGACACAAGTTACATTTTAGAGCTTTTGGAGGGTGACTTGTGGCTTGTGTGTGTCATGTCTCTGAAAATCCTGCTGGAAAACCTACAAGCAGCAAAATGCAGCCATTCAATGAGGACGTAATTACCTTGATGTTTATAGAACGCCATCACACCCTATATGTAGGCCCATTGCACAGATGTTCAAGCACCTTCAAGCTGTGCTTTCACATGCACAGCTCATAATTCCTAGCTGTGGTTTCCCTTTAAATAAAGCCAACAGTAACCAAAAGATACGCTGGCAGAGAGGTTTCCGTATGTAAAACATTGCTTATTTTTAGTTTATTGCAGAAAAATGTGCATGGGGAGGTGGTGGTTAGAAAATAATTAAAAGTGTGCGCTTCCTTATAACATGCTATCTCCACTAACTGAACTTCTAACCTGACATAAATACATTGCATACTGTAACCTGTTTCTCCTGATTATTAACCTTGAATGTGGCAACCTATAAATCATTCCCGAAACAGCTGGCGCTCAGCATTGCCCCAAAGGTACATGATTACGATCGTTTTATATATATCTTGGTATGCAGACATGAAAAATTCATTGAAGAGGTTGGTATTGTAAGACTCATTGTAATGAATTTTCTCCAAAACATAGATCATGCTTAAAATAGGTGTCTGCTTATTATAATGCAGCCATTTATATCTTCTTGAATTACCTTGCCCATAGCTCAGCCATTTTCTTAAAGTCAAACACGATGATACCTGAACAGATTTACTGCAGTCACTTTGCACTGCTTAAAAGTAGAAGTTCGCTTTTTTCCCCTTTTTGTGTCAATGTCTACAGAATCCAAGGGTACAGTTTTTTGTTGTTTTTTTTTTTAAGAGAATCATTTGGGAGATCATTCTTAAAGGCATCCCCATTTACTTGTGTTCGTCAACCATCAACACACAGAATATAGAACCCCCCAAAACTGTTACGCTTCTCACAACTCACCAAGGTGTTCCATTACTCCCTGCAGAAGGGTTCATATCAATATTTATTAGGATAATTAAATGTCAGAACTGAAGGGTCCTCAACTGTCACTGTGGTCTTCACAGTTCCAGCGAAGCAGCCTCACAGAGGTGGTGACTTCCTCAAGGTCACACATCTGGAAAGGAGGGGGCCCCAGATTTGGGGCCATGACTCAGGTCTATAATAGTAACAAAATAATCACTCAAAAAGCGCTTTCCAAGGTGAGGGTATAGTGCAAATGCTTGACCTATATTAGCTCGTTGAATCCTCACTGCAGGCTTAGCGTGTGAGCACTAGCCTCACCGTCCTCATCCTCATCTTTATTCCCACTTTATATCTAAGGAAGCAGGCCCAGAGAGGTGGAGATGCTTGCTCTGGGGCACATGCCTTGTCAATGGTGGAGCAGGATTCAGCCGGACCTGCCCAGCCAAGGTCCATCACCCTAACTACATTACAGCACTGCTTTTTAACCACAGGGTGAGTTCTCACTCTTTTCCTTTCTGAGGTGGTTGGCCTGACTTGTGAGCTGTCAGTATAGAGATTTATTTAAGGAAAACAAACAAACAGGTCTGAGTTTGCTAGGGTTGCTGTAACAAAGTGCCACAGGTTGGGTGGTTTAAAAAAAACAGACATTAATTTTTTCACCGTTCTAGAGGCTGGAAATCCAAGATCCAGGTGCAGGCAGGGTTGGTTCCTACAGGGGCGATTCTGTTTGCCTGGTAGGTGGCTGTTTCCTCCCGGAGTGTCTTCACGTGGTCTTCTGTCTGCTTGTCTGTGTCCTCATCTCTTCGTGTAGGGACACCAGTCTGATTGGATTAGCGCCTACCCATAGACTACATGGTACCTTAATTACCTCTTTAAAGGTTCTATCTCCAAATAGTCACACCTAAGGTGCTGGGGGATACAATTCAGCTTGTAGCACGTGGTGTACCTTTTTCCAATGGAAAACGTACACGTACAAACATCTGACTACAAGCAAGTAACCCCAGTTCTTGCAGGTCTATAAATCATCATTTTTTACCAGGCGTGAGCTGTTAAACCAGCAAAGCCTTTGCCTCTGTGTCCTTTTAAACCAAGTGTTGGAAAAAAGGAGCTGGTGCCTGGCAGAGAACTTGTCTGCCTGCTTTTCATCCTCTCCTTGGAGGCTGGGACCCAGTCCCACTGTCCATCTGGGTCCTGCGCAGCCTGAGCCTGCTGCATCCCTGACTGCTGACCCCAGAGTCGCTGCCTCCAGGGCCCCAGCCCACAAGGCTGAGCAGCAAGGTGGCAAATTATGTGGCAGACATTTTAAACAGGAAAGCAGAAATTCAGACTCCTCCAACGGCAAGCAACTTATGCAGAAAGGCCTTTTTCCTTTCACCTCAGCTTCTTTTGCATAAGGTCAGAAACCTAAGGGCAACTCTCCAGGACCTATTTTGTTTTATTTTAACTTGATTTTTATAGCAAAGGCATGAGTAGGAACATGGTTGGGGGTGGGGTGTGTCCTGTGCTTCCTGGAGCAAAGGGAGTTGTGACTAAGGTGCTATTTGCCTCCTGACAGGGAGCAGGGCCGGGGTGGGGGGACACCTGTGGGTCTGAGAACCTGGGTTAGCTCAGCAGGGGTGCCATTTGGGTCCCTGGGCCAGCTACTGGAAGCCAGGCAGGGAGAAAAGGACTTATTTCTGCCTTCTAGTTTTGCATGCAGGCCTCGAGATAAACTAGATTGCCCTAAATTTCCACCGGCCTTGATGCTGATGAATGAGGGAGATAACTCATCCCCCTAAAAACAAAGGCACTCACACAGGAATGGGGCCAATACAATGGGGACAGCCTTCCCCGTGGTACCATCATCATTCAGGGACACTGTGCACAATAGTTGACATTGTGAAAGTGTTTATTTTGTGCCAGTTCTGCACAGTAGTTCCACATGCATTATCTTATTCAGTCTTCAGAACAGGCCTAGATGGCCGGAGCTATTACCAGGCCCACTTTGTGCAGGGGAAAAAGGAGGCAAGCACGGCCACTGCCTGGGCCGCAGAGGCGGCAGGGGTCCTCCATGCAGGTGGCATTTGGGGGGAAGTACTCAGTTTAATGCCAACTGGATTTTCCTCTTTAGGGACTGGTCTTTCATCAGTTTTCATTTCTAAGTGACATTTAAATACAATCCCACATGTAAAATACAGCATAGGGATGTAGTCAGTAACACAGCAATAATCATGTCACGTGTCAGACGGGTCCCAGACTCAGAGTGATCACTTTGTAAAGCATATAAACATCTAATCACTATGTGGTACACCTAAAACTAATATAATAAGTCGACTGTAATTAAAAATAAATTATAAAAATATTTTAAAATGCAAGCAATTCCAAATCAACTCTAATTAATTTTCTGGCTCTTTTTCACTACCCTCTCGAAGAGGGAGCCATAGATAGTTGGAAGACCTGGTGAAGCTAGTGACCCCCTTTCCAGAAAAACACACACACACACACCTGCACACACCTGCACACACAATTGTGCATCCAACTTCAGAGGGCTTGAGGGTGAAGGTAGCCTTCACCTTCCTTCCTCAAAGCCCATCCATAGACCCAAGTGAAGAATCCTTTTTTTTTTTTTAAGTAGGATTTTTAAAAACCAAGGTCATTGCCCATTACTGAAACTTAAAGTCAGTTTAGAGGGGAATGATGAGTTTTTTAAATGAAATAGAATACAACAGAAAAAAATCAGAGTGCATTACAGGGAGAACGAATATGTACATTTTGTGAAGTTTTGAAACAATTCTTATCCGAATACGAAATGTGTACATGGTCCCGGTGTAACAGTACTTCTCTCTGTGTTTTAGAGCCAGCACTCCAGGAAGCCTCCTGCCCACCAACCCCCTCCTCCAGGCCCGCCATGCTCTCCCTGTGTTCCAGGATGGCACCAACCTCCTGTCTGTGAACGTTCCCCTCGGAGCAGATTGCCCCAGCCACTCCCTCGGGCTCTTCACTGCACTCTGCCATGCGTTTCTTTGGAACTCATTAGATGATGGTTTAAAATGGGGTGTCCAAGCTTTTGGTGTCTCTGGGCCACACTGGAAGAAGAGTTGCCTTGGGCCACACATTAAATACACAAACATGAATGAAAAATTATGAGAAAAAAAAGTTTTTAAGTAAACTCATGATTTTGTGCTGGGCCACGTGCAGACACCGCCGGACCTGTCAAGTCCATGCCGGATGCTAAGGACTGTGCAAATTCACTGTCTGATCCTTACACAGTGCTACCAGGAAGGCGTTGTCGTGGTTAGTGTGATTATTTCTCCAAATTGACAAACGAGGAAGGCGAGGCCCAGAGAGGAAAGCAAGGTCTTGTGTGCAGGCCTGCCACACTGCATGGCGAAGTTGCCCATAGGTGTCTACATGTGGCAGAAAGAAAGATTCTGGGTTTAGAGGGCAGACTTGCCTGCAAGACCCAGGCAAACCCCTGGCCAGCCTTGAATTGCCAAGCCTTAATCACTTTAATCTTTAAACTTGTGGTTTCAAAGTTGTCTCACTTGAGATAATACATGCAAAATGTTTTGAAATCTGTAAATTGCAGGCAGATATGTTATTTATATCAATTATGTCAGCAGCATGCTAAGGCCCTTGAGATCAAAAACCCTGAGTACATCCTTTGTCCCTTACTCCCAGCCCCAGCTGCGATGAAACATTTGCCAAGCAATTGCTGCTTCCTTAAGAATGATGCCTCTCACTCCTCTTCGCTAGTGAACTTAGCAAAATTATCCTTAATATGCACGCCAAGGCTTTCATCCTGGAGTGACAGGAGGCTTCGTGTAGGAAGGCCCCTAGTGCAAAGTGTCCACAGTGAGTCACTCAGGCAAGGTGTTCAGCCCCAGAAGGAAACCGGCCTGGGGACCCTAGCAGAAGGGGTGCCATTCTTGGTCACTGCTGCCATCATTTTTAGATCACTGTTGGTGGCACCTTCAAGAGAGGTGACCTTATGACCATGTTCATGCCAGAGAGGCTGATATGTGAGTCATTAAACTGAAGTTTCTAAATAGACACACACACACACACACACATATTTATATGTATATACAAATATATATACATATATTTGTGTATATATGTATACAAATATATATACATATTTATATGTATACATACATAACACAAATATATACATATTTGGCAACAATTCATAAACCTGGATGGCCTCACCTTCAGGTAAAACCAGATGAGTTGAAGCTATTCATGCCCTGGAGGAGGTTGCCAGGGGCAGGGAGCTAAAATTACCTGCAACTGAGGACAACCAGTCATGTTACCTGCCCTTTCCCAGGATCTATGGGCTCAGGACCTTCTTAATTATTCAATACATTTAGCTGCAACTGACAATCAACTGACCAGGATCATTTGTTGTTGGGAACTGCCCTGCCTGGTATCAGAAGCTGTAACCCCTGCCAAGGCTACGGCTGAGGGAATGACCTTGCACCATAAGCCAGCAAGGAGACAAAAGCTTATGTCCCTGGCAGGAGTGCTGCTTCTGCTCCTTTTACTTCGCCCTGCCTGGCCCCCAATGCTTGGTCGGTTAGCCAATGACAGGTAAGATTCCCCAAGGGGGGAACAATCTAAGACAGGCACGATCACGTGGGAGCCCCCCAAGGAAGGACTTCGGGGGCTACAGCAAAAGGGGGTGATGGACCCTCACCTTTTGGTTTTGACATAGCCTGAGTCCTCCCTTGGCTGCCTTACTTCCCTTGCTCCACCTAAGCCTGAAACAATGACAGAGGGTGGTGCAGCCCTGTGCTGAAAAGGGGGGGGTTCCCCGCACGTGATGAGGCCTAAGAAAGAATATGTAAAATCCTGTGAAACCTGCTTTTGTTTAGAATGCTCTCAATTAACAGATAAGGGTCCAAGGAAGAACTAAGTTTGTTCCTCAAAGTTTTACAGCTCTTTAGCTATCTGATCCTGACTCAAAATAGGCCCTCAGAGTTCCTTGTTATTTGATCCTTACTTCCTGGTGATGAGTAATGAGCTTTACCTGAATTCCTGTGTAAATGAACCCAATAAAAGCTGTTGAGGAAAAGGCTCTTGGTCCTTCTCTTGTGAGAGATCAACCACCTTTCCTCCCCAAGCAGATCATGTCTTGGTAAACTTATTCTCATCCATGGCGGACAAAGCTCCCCCACAATTTGTACTGGTAACAGCTATTCAAACTGTAAGTTTGCCTAAAGCCTCAAGTTATGGTGGATTTCCATGTCTCCTTGAAGCAGGGAGAGGCGGCATGCTTTGTACCATCCACAAGAAGAATTGTGTCACATCCACAGCATTTCAGGTCCTCGGGCATGTGTCCAGGGCGAGGCACTGCCATCGGTCCTTTTGATCTTTGTGCCTACTGCTAGAGCACACTGCAAAGTAAAATAGCAAACTACTTAGGGTAGGCTTTCCCATACACACAGACATGCATACAAACATAAGGACAGACACATTCGAAGCATATCAACTAAAGACAAATTTTTAGCCACATAGTCATTTGAGCTCCAGCTACAAGGAGAAACAACGAATGAATCTCAAAGTTGCTTTTCTTCTTGGAAAAAAAATTTTACACCTTGGTCTTGTAGTTCCTTCCCACCTTTCACAGGTCAGCATTGTTTCACTCGTTCAGCCTGCTTCCAAACCCCTCTAAAAAACAACAAATACAGAAAAGCTTTCCCCCCCCCGCCCCGACATCATAAAGTTTTCAGATTTTTGAAGTAATTATCCCCAACAGGAATTTAATGGGAATAAACAACTGATACTTGTATCAATAGATAGGTTGGGGGTTGAAACGTAAATTTCAGCTTCCTTTTCTCCCTCTGCCTCACTCCATGTATTCTGATGGCCAACAGAACTTCTCGAATTTCTCATGGGGGCCGAGGGGCAGGGCCAAGCACCGTGTCATTGAGGTGCGCTTGCATTTAGTCACTGTCTTCTTAGGACACACAGGTTCTACAGGAAATGGGACTCTAAAGAAAAGGGAGGTGGGGTTTGTTTGTAACTTTACATTGTGGAGAGTAAGGGGGAAAGGGAGGTTTTTAAATGGTTTTATGTAACTCTTTGGACTATTGTGAGTTGAACCAGCTGCTCCTCAGAAGTTAGCCATGGCTGAGGAGGCAGAAATCGAGGAGCTGAGAAGCAGGCCAGCTTCATCTGGGGGAGAACAATGCCTCCACGGTCAGAGACAATGGCGCCTCTCATGTTCCAGGGACTCTCACAATAAGATGGAAGGGATCCTGGAGTTGCCTGGCAGGGTCCCTGAGCCTAGTGAGAGAACATTAGCTCTGCAGCCACAGATATGCAAATCCGTTTTGCGTGCTATGACAGCCTAGAAAAACCTTGTGTGTGGAGGTGGATGAAGCAACACTGTGCTGCTAGGGCTACTTCTCATCCTTGTAGGAACTTCACATTCCAGGCTTAGCTGGGGCTGCCTTTTAAGGCCATTCGGAATTCAGAGCTAATTAATTCACTACCCAAAATCCTAAAGAATAAGCTTTAATAAGGTGCAACAAATATATTAAAAAATATTGAGACTATCAGTTGCACATGTGATATCATAAAACTAGCATGGATATAAAGCATTCATGTAATTGCTTAAATGCTTTAAACTTGAACATCTTTCAGGCATCCTTCACTAACTAGTACTTTTGTAGCATTCTGGAACCTTCTGGTTTGTTCTTCCTCAGATCGTAGTTATCAGTTGTCATTAAAAAGAGTTTGTAGCATATTCTATTTGAGGTTTGGGGGTTTTGTTTTAAGACTGTTTGCAGACCTGAATTGATGTGAATGGCAGGTTTATACTTTTGACATAGAGTCCACAGCCAGACACAGCCCACACTGGAGAAGTTAAATTTTGGTTTTCTCCACCTTGCTTCTTACCACTGGGCCACGGGCAAGTGACTTTGCCTCACCACGGGGTGGTGGCAAGAACAGCGGGGTGTGGCATGGATTAACTCACAAGTGCCTATTCACAAACAAAAGTGCTGAATTTTAAAATGTTAAGAGCTTCCCGATTCATAAGGAAACAGGATGAAACATGTTGCCCAGGAAGAATGTTCTGCTCTAAATGTGATGTGTACTCCCCAAACTATTCCGTTTGCAGCCTGCTTAGGTTTCAGTCATCCAGTCCAGCCTACCTCCAAGCTGAGGTCTCTTGAGCACGGCTGCCAGTTGAGACGGTTTTGGGTTGCAAGGGATATGAAGCCACTGTGGTACCTGGCTCCAGTCACAGAAGAGAATCAGGTTTCTCTCATTTGTAATTTTGAAATTGAGCTTTCAGATCAAAATGCAGAGGTGGGCAAGGGACAATGGAGGAAGCCATCTCAAGTAGAGTATTAAGTGATTCCTGAACAATATTTTGGCTCAGTGTTTCTTTTTATTATACATTAGAAATCTATTATGCTGTCCTTTAGCTATAACTTAAAATTCACAGTAACAAATTTATCCTGGAGTCCAGTAAAGACCTCATGAGAAGTGTTCAAGGGAAGGAACCTCTGGAGGGAGGCAGCACCACACTTAGACGTCTGTCTGGTCTTCGAGATGTGTTCCGCTATCTCTGGGCCATCGATTGAAATTTTGACCAGCTTAGGAGCCAAATTATAAAAGTAAACTGTTCTGAAGATAAAAATGCTAGATGAAAGAATATTTGAAATTTAAATTGTTGTCACCCTATTCTTCAATTTTATTTAAATTGTACGGTAAACATTCACTGGTTAAGGAGATGCAAATTAAAATTCAACTCTACATCGGTAGATCCAAAAGAAGCTCTGCAGACCGACAGACCTATGAGTTGGAGCCACATGGCCAACACACACACAAGGAGGTTTTCTGGTGTCGGTTTAGAGATTCAGGCATAATGGGAGTCTCAGGGAAGTGGAGCAGAAACCTTAAAAATAAAAATGACTTACTAGTTCAAAATATTTTGAAGATCACCATCCTCTTACCAGAAAGATCTCCAAATTGGGTGATTCTCCTGATTAAAAATTCAATGATGAAATACTTTTCACCGAAGGAGTCTTAATTTATTTAACTATTTTGCAAAATGTAGTTTACTATAAAATAGCTATTAAATTGTGGTAAATCTTATCTGTGCTAAGAAAATACATAAAATTGCTCATCAGAGAGCCACATTGTATGAATTAGATATATTCTAACCTTTAAGTGCTTGTTAGAAGTCATTTACATTGTTTTGCTTCCTAATTTCAACTTATTGATGGCTCCGGAGACATGGAGATGCTCACCGCACATACACATTTCAATGACACACATACAGGCTCAGCTCCACTACCTGTTAGAAATAATGTCTTAAAACTCTTCTCAAAGAAATTAACAAGTAATTTTCATTGAACTGAAAAGATAATTTTGTAACAGGGCACGGAAGGAGAATTTTATGTCCCCAGTATTTTGTAACATGAATCACGGAATTCTTTAAAAAAAAAAAAAGCATAGTGAACACTCATCTCTTGGTTTTACTTTCAGTATATTTCAGTAGGAGTAATCATGAAGAGTTAGCACAAATTATTCATGTAATTTAAATGGGACACTGTATCTCTTTAACATTGGTATGATTAGGGTCACTATCCTACAGAAATCCTCCCAAAGACTTTGCACAGTACTTTAGAGGAAATCCAAACCCTCCACCAGGGCCATCCTGGCTGCTGCCTAATTCTTCTAGGCAAACTGATTCCCCAGATCCCTCTTCTTCCAAGCCGACTCTCAATTCATAATCTTTGCATTGTCTATTCTCTTTGCCAGGAACATTCAGCAATTGGCTCTTGCTTTTCTTCACTCAGGTGTAAGTAGGGGACTAGGCTGTCTTTGTTTTCATTGCTGTATTCTTGCCACTAAATCATCTAGCACCCAGTGTTTTGAAGAATGTTAATCACACTAGCACACTGGTCAAATGAAACTGGATCAGTCTGGGTTCAAATACCGGGTTTGCAATTTACTAGTTCTGAAGCTTGAGTATTGTTCACGGTTTTTAAAAACTTGGTCTCTCTATAAAAATAGAAATACTCCTAGGGCAAGATAAATCCAAATTTAAGTGTTAACTGGTACTCAAGTTTCTTTAGAGCTCACACTATTCCAGGTTCTACAACATATAGACTTTAATTCCCAATCTCAAACTTAAGATACCTTACAGAGGGGTTTGTGGAAAAAATGTGAAAATACAGAATGCAGTAATGTAGGAGAGTGCAAGTAGACTCTGAGGTCAGAGTGCTTGGGTTCAAATGCAGCCCCTACATTTCCTGGTGTGTTTTCCTTGGGAATCACAGAGCAGCGGTGAGTAAGCAGTAAGGCCACGGCAAGCACTTGCACTTCAGTGCTCCATTTCCACTAAGCACACAGTGAATGCTTCTTAGTAAGTACCCGATTGCATTCAAAGTATTTATACCTTAGGTCAATCCAAGACCTAATATCAAGAATTAATTTCATTAGAAGAAAAAAAAGCACTTTCCAATGTGGAAAATTGAATGACTTTAAAGCCAGCATTAGAGGTTAATTCCAGTAAACGCAGAGCCAGCAGTTGCCGGTCTCCTCAGAGTTCCCTCTGGCCACCAGCAACCGATACCCTTTCTTTGGAGGCCATCATTGTTCTCCGGAAGAATGCTCTCTGGAAGCATTTTCTTCTAACAGCAACACAGACACATCATATGCTCTATTTACAGAAGGTCACAAGAAAACTTTGACTGCTACAACGACTTTTAGAAGAAGACCCTTTTATGATTCATTTTAATAAACACGTCCCCCTCTTATTTTAAGGCTTAAAAAATCGTTCAGTTATTTATTTAAATCTCCTGTACTTTATGCAGACCTAGTTTTACTTCCCATGTTCAAAGAATTCCATTTCAGAGGGTATTCTCTTCAAGGCACTTTCCTCCAATGCACCCTACCCACGTGTTAACCTGCAGTGGTAACAGTAATGATAAAAGCGACCACAGATCTCTGAGGTGGAGGTTTCAAGTTGCTCCCTTTCCAGATCATAATGGGTCTGCGTTCACCTTGGGATACAAATTAAGCACATCTCATCATCTAAAAGGAATTTAGACGGTCTGACCTGTAACACATTTCGTGGGAGTGGGCTGTGCATGCACACAGGGGCGGGTGTGGAGGGAGGGACATTCGCAGGACTGCACACACTGCTCTTCTCCTTTTTTGCTGCATGGAAACATGGCTTTGTGTTTTGTCAGGTGACATAAAAAGGTAAAAACAGTAGCTCTCAAATTAGACTTTACCTCAAATATCAAAGGTCACAAAGGGGTGCACAAATCAGCAGCTCTCGAGTCTGTGCGTGCGTGTGCGCGCTTGGCCTGCTTGCTTAAGTGGGTCCCTTTTCATTCCGCCTGGGTTTTCCACAGTCTCTGGCATCAAGCACTGGTCCGCAGGACACCAGAGCGCCTTTGTGTCCCTTGCTGACACTCCGGCATTGTGTTTTTCTACCCATTAACCAAGGATAAATGACCTAGATATTGTGCCTATTAAAGCCTCATTTTTCTCTTGCCCTTTTGTTCTGTAGTGTACCACATTATCAGACGCTGCACACATTTCTAGGTATTTTCAGTCTCAGATGCCCTTTCGAGGGAGTAATAGGAGGTTTTGTGTGGTTCTGCTGAGATATCTGGAGTGGAATTATATGAAAGTAATTTAAGGTTTTTCTTACTGTCTAGTCTGAAGACAATCAGTTTAGCATATTACCAACAGCTAATCTAGCAGAAGAGGGTATATCAAGAAACTGTACAAAGGCCAGAATGCTGTATTTGCATCTATTGCGAATACAAAAAATAGAGTGAACACCAGTTCCCCTACATACTACATTCTATAATTACATTTCTGCATATCATGGGTCACTTTTATTAAAAGCATCATTACTACAGTTGGCAGTAATTTACATTTTATCTTACATGATAGCAGTTTTCAAAGAAAAAATAAAAGGACATCACAACAAAGAAAAACAATACATTTACAAAGTCATGTCTGTAAACTTCAAGGCTAGTTTAGAGCTGAGGTAATGCTGTTTTAGCTTTGTGGCTAAAGTAACAAAGTCCTTTAATTTAAAAAAGGTACCTGATTCTCTATTCTCTCTTTATTTATTCATCTATTTATTTTGTTTATACCAGTGCATTACAAGACCACGAGACAATGGAACTGTAGTTCTTTCTGGCAAGAACCCTCCCAGTAGGTTAATTTCCAAAGGGACCCTTCACATTCAACAGCTGCCTTATTATTGCTGCGCCTCGGGACAGAGACGTTCACACTAAGGTGGAGATTGTCAGGGTGTGTGGATGTGTGTGTATGCGCGAGTGTGGGAACCCCCGTACAGTCAGAAAGGGAAACAAATGAGCAAGTATGATATGTATGGTAAATTTCATCTTGACCTTCACAGCAAAGAAATTAAAATTAAAAAATTAAATATATAACTTCATACTTCCTTTGAGCAGCACTTCCTTCCATTAGTGCCACTCAAGTTACAAATTGCTCTTTATTATAATACCAATGGTACCAGAAGAAAGAGGAAAAAAAAAGCAGAGCATTATGTAAGTTTCCTTAAAAAGACATGATCACCTCTCAAATTTCATCTCTCCTAGGGATAATAAATAATGCACTGCACAATACTTAATGACCAAGATACCTTTTGACACACCTGTATAACATGACTTGGACTTTTTTCCTTTTTTTGCTACACTATGTTACAGAACAGCTTATAAAACTAGGTATGAACATTAACTGTGAGTGTAAACAGTAGGACTACCACTTGTCAAAAGTTTTAAACACTTTAACGGGAACTGGTACTGGTTATTCATCATTTTCATTGTTTTCTATTTCATCCCCCCCATCAAGCGAGTCTAGCTCTTCACCCTGTGCTATTTCATCTTCTAGGATGGAGGACTCCGCAGTCTTGTCCAGGTTCTCCTCGGCATCGCTGCCTTCTGGGTGCTCCTCTTCCTGAAAGGTGCCTCCCTCCGTCTTGTCAGGGGCCTTTTCTGCGCCAGAGCCCATGGCATTCTGAAGCCCTGCCAGCGCAGGGAACCCAGGCAGCGTCAATCCTCCCAGCCCCGGAGGTAGAAACATGGATGGGTAGAAGAGGCCCGGCGCCATGGTGGACAGGAGGAAAGGGTTGAAGGCGAGTGGGTTGGAGGGCAATCCGGCCGGGGCAGTAGCAGCACCAACAGTTCCATTCGCAGAGTCAGTGGCCGAAACGGCATCTGTGCTTTTCTCAGAGTCTTTGTTTTCTTCTTCGTTCTCATTGCCCTTCTCTTCCACCTTTGAAGTGCCGTCTTCCGGTTCTCCTTGACTCGAAGCAGTAGTGGTGTTTCCAGTAGCAGCGGACAGAGGGTTATTCAGCAGCCCGCCCAGTCCGAACATGCTGGGCAAGCCCGCCATGCCCGGCAGCATCAGGGGCAGCACGGCGGCAGGGTTCTTAGCGTCGCTTCCGGCAGCAGCCGCTGTTGCCAGACCTGGAGGGAAGCCCATGAGACCTGCCAGCTGGAGAGACTGCAGATTCTGGAGATTCTGAAGGCTCGTCAGGTCCATCCCAGCAAACAGGCTGTTCACCAACAAAGGGTTGATGCCTGACGTGGAGGCCACGGCGGCAGCGGCGGCGGCTCTGGCAATTTCACTCTTGGGCCTTCTTCCTCTTCTGCTCGCTCCTTCTCCCCTCACCACAGGCCCAGTGAGAAGACGGTCGAACATCGACTCAGGAACAAAACCCTGAAGGAAATGGAGAGGCAAACGGTGGCTATAAAAGCTGCTAAAGAAACTTACTTTCAGTGTGGCCTTTGCGATGATCTGAAAATTGACATTCTGAGTGGAAATACATAAACAATTATTTCTACTCTAAAAGCACAATGATGAAACTTGTGAAAGCAAAATTCTGTATTCTAGCATTACATTAACTCCCTGAGTCATGATGAGTTGCATAAAAACTGTTGAAAGTTACACTCTATCAGGTAAATGTCACCTTATCTGGATCCAGAACTGAAGCACTGCTTGGCAATGAAATGGAACTGATGACACATGCAACCACTTGGATGCATCTCAATATACGTGAAACAAAAAGGTACATACACTTTATGCTTCTGTTTATGACATCCTCAAAACAAACAAACAAACAAACAACAAAAGACAAAAACCCCAAACACACCAGAACTCTACAGGTGGAGAACAGAGCAGCAGTAGGCAGGGGCCAGAGGTAGTTAGCAAGAAAATAACACAAGGGGATTCGGGACAGGGGAGGGGCAGGATGGAACTGCTTGTGTTCTGATTATGGTGGCAGTTCACACATACTATACATGGGGTAAGACTGATATTATACATTAAAAGCAAAATAAGCTGTTTTACTATGTACTTCATTACAAGCAAACAAGAATCAAGACCTCATTAACAAATTAATTTTAAAAAGAAACTAATAGCAAAGAAAATTAGGCAGAATTGTTATACTTTTTACTTTATTTTTTTTAATCCTCACCGAGGACATATTTGTTGGTTTTAGAGAGAGTAGGAGGGAAGGAAGGAGGGAGGGAGGGAGGAAAAGGGAGAGAGGGAGGAAGGGGGGAGAGAGAAACATTGATTTGAGAGAGTAACATCAATTGGTTGGCTCCCGTATGCACCCTGACCAGGGATCAAACCCTCAGCCGGGGTGTGTGAATCCAAAACCCTTTGGTGTCTAGGTCAATGCTCCACCAGCTGAGCCACCCAGCCAGGGGAGAACTGTTTTATTTTTTATTTGTTATCTCAGCGATTTTCAACTGTAACAATTTTTAAAATATGTAATACCTGATTATTTAGTCAGAGGCACTGACCTCTTTTCCATTCAATTGTCAAATAAAATAAAATGATAACAGGTCATACAACAATAATTGCTGTCTGGTGTGAATATCCTGTCTTGAACCATAAATATTGGGTTGGCCAAAAAGTTCGTTTGGTTTTGGCTCTAGTAGTTCTTAGTTGTCTTTACATCATTCAAAACAATTTTGTTAGATTGTATTGTGACAGCTGTCATATCAGTGTACATTAAAAACAATGAAAATTGGTAAATTTTTGTTCTGCAATTTTAACACTGAAGATGGAAGAAATTATGCAACATTTCTGTCATATTATGATTATTATTTCAAGAAAGGTAAAAACACAACTGAAACACACACAAAAAAGATTGTGCAGTGTGTGGAGAAGGTGCTGTGAACTGATCAAACATGTCAAAAGTGGTGTGCAAAGTTCTGTGCTGGAGACTCTCAGGGGATGATGCTTCACGATCAGGTAGCCCAATTGGTTGATAGAGGTAAACTGAGACATTAATTGAGAATAATTTAAGTTGATAGAGGTAAACTGAGACATTAATTGAGAATAATTTAAGTTATACCACATGGGAGATAGCCAACATACTGAAAATATCCAAATAAATAAAGTTATTGGTGAAAATGAAAAATGTATCTTTTTTTCAGAAAAAAAACCATACGGACTTTTCAGCTAACCCAATATATAGATCATAAGTGGAGTTGCATCTTATTGGTTACATCGCATAATAAGGTTGCATTTAATTGGTTAATTCTTGGTACCAGAGATCCTTATATACAAGTACAAGCACCTGATTTTTTAAAAAGTAACTTTGAAGCAAAAAGGGTAGATGGTTGTTATTATTATTATTATTATTGGTAAATCAGTCAAAATTATACCTATTTTTTGTCAGATCAGCAAAAAATAGAATAGAATTTTTGGTGTGCTGCAGAATTTTAGTAATTAGTATATGTGTACCACAAAATTAAAAAGGTTGAAAATAGCTGGTTTATTTTAATATCAGAAATTACAGTTAATCTTAATATTAATCCCCTAAACCACCATAAATAGCATTTCACAGATGAACGGTTAACTAGGTTTACCTGGGGCATTCCTCCCTGTACGAAGTTCACCTCCAAGGCTGTGAATGTGCATTTCTGTACAATCCTTTTAAATCAAAACTGTCTAATTAACACGCTTTGGATTAATGATATATTGACACAAGACACGATATATTTATGATGTATGAAAATTATGTATTGTGTCGATTCCTTCAAGCTATTCTTTTATGTCTTTCTGTTAATGGTCGACAGAATGAAGAAAAATTCAGGAAAATAAAGAAAAATTCAGGAAAATAGTTCTGTTTAGATACCTTCCTTGACAGTTATGCAGAGCTTGTACTTACAGACTGCTTAACGATATCAGTCCAGTCTGGAGCAACTGCAAACTCAGGATTTTCTTCCAGCCACCTGGGTAGATCCTTCATTGGAGGCGCCATAGCTCCACCCATCTAGGGAGAGGCATGGGGAATGTGCTTTAAAAACACATAGGTTCCTCCCTCTCCCTCCATCATCACTACATACACACATACATACACACACACACACATATATATCATATATATTCTGGAAAAAAAGTGATTATTTGTAGAAATAAAAGATGACAGGATAAAACACTTCTTTCTGGGATAAGAGATTGGTTCCCCTTCCCAGTGCTCACCTTCTTCCCATTCCGTTTATTGACAACCGGCACCCTTTCCTCTCCTGTCAAAGTGTTTATATCCAATTTATTAGGGTTTCGACATCTATGTCGTTTCTGTTTCGGTTTTTGAAATGAGGAAAACAGCACATCCGCATTCTTCTGCAAAAAATATATATATTTAGTAAAATTGCACTTAACACTTATTTTTTCTTGTATAAATGACAATCAAGTCATTTATGTATTTTTTAAAAGATTTTATTTATTTATTTTTAGAGAGGGAAGGGAGGGAGGAGGGGAGAGAGAGAGAGAGAGAGAGGGAGGGAGGGAGAGAAACATCAATGTGCGGTTGCTGGGGGGTTATAGCCTGCAACCCAGGAATGTACCCTGGCTGGGAATCGAACCTGGGACACTTTGGTTCCCAGCCCGCGCTCAATCCACTGAGCTACGCCAGCCAGGGCACAATCAAGTCATTTATTACAGAAGATTCAATAATTATTTGAATTACTAGAAACCATGCTTTTCTTTGAAAGGAAAAAATCCTACTCTTTTCCCCCTTGTACACTAAGGAACTAAACAAACATGTAAGCTGAGAATCTGCTTCTCCTTCTGTCTATCAATAACCCTGTTTAGTCTTTTCTTCAAATGTTTAACCAAGTCATGGTATTTTTAAAGAAAATTTTCTCTAGTACCTTTGCTAATTTCTATGCAGCAATGTGAATGGATGCAGAGATGACATCACATCTATGACACAAAACTATACATGAGAAGAACCAACCAAGGATAAAAGGATGTTTGCAGAAGGGCCATTGTGAGTGGCAGGAACTCAACTCAGGCTGAACTCATCAAAACAAATGCAAAGTCCAACATTTAAGGTTTTAAAAATCAATCATATTAAGTATGGAAGTAAAAGATTTGCATTGCTAGGTAATAAACAGTTTACATGACAAATTATCTGGAGATACTGTCTAACGTTTAATCTAAGGCAAAATGGTTAGCTGCTGAAAAGAGAAGATAATAAACTTGTGGACTATATTAGCTGGTTGAATCTCTTCAAGTAACATCTTCATAGTATTCTGAGTGGGTCCAACTGGGGTGGAGATCAATTAAAGTGCATTCATGAGTGTCAGTCCAGAAATGAGACCACCTGGAAACCATGCCAGGTAGAGAATAACTGAAGAAATCATGTCTGTTTGGTAAGAGATGGAGAAAGTAAGAAAATGCATACTAGACGTCTTCAAACAGCTACAAGGCTGCCTGCCCTTCACGTGGGATAGACCTGAAGCTAGTTTCTTGAATGTAGAATTATATGACAAAAACTGGAAAACACACAAGATGAGAAGACATTTAAGCTAAAGACAGAGGGACCAGGTATTACTATGTTGTACAGGAGAATAAAATGGACTGTCCTAGCAATATTCCTCCCGCTCCAAGCTCTGTAATACTTACTGGTACATAACTTGGCAAATCAACAGTGTAAGTAGGGTGCAGCTTCAGCCATTCAACTAAGTCCTTATTTTTAGGAGCATCATCCCCCACCAGCCTCGTCCCATCTTCGAGATTTACAACAGGGATTCTCGTGTCAGGGTCCAGCTGTCCAGGAGAAGGAATGTTTCTTGTTGGTGGAGTTTCTAAGTCTTCCTCAAAAGCTTTGGTCACCTCAGCATCCTCCTGCAGAAAGTTGACAATGATCTGAATTCTCACATGAAGAAAGGGATTCTGGCAATGTACTATCCCAAGAAAGTGCTATCCTAGCACAATGGATCTTTGCTCAAAAAGGGAAAAAAGTTACTTAAAATAATGTCAGTTTTGGAAGAGCTATTATATTAGAAGATGAAACTTTAACATCATTCTTCACATTGTAGAATTTATAATTTGGTAGAAAATTCACAGTCCATCATGCTCCATGTTTGAGATCCCGAGCAAGCCCCCAGGAACACAACACCGGCAGTGCCGTCTGAGCCTTGTATGCACCAAAGGCAGCCGCTCAATCTCTCTTGGAGATCACAGATAAATGCCATTAGAATTTTAATTAAAGAAATGTTCCAAAAGCCAGTTTATACGTAGCTTTTCAGCACTCTGAGAACAGTGAGATTTTGTTGATGGTACAGGATTTTGTGTTAGGGGTGTGTAGCAACACCAGAAAGATTAACTGAAGGCTAGACTCTGCCATCGTCCAGCTGCTGGTCCTCAAACTGGTTTTTCAAATCCCTGACATCTTTTATGTCAGCCCATTTCTCCATTCTCACTGCCCCGACTCCCCACCTGTATCATTGCAACATTACTAAATGGTCTTCCTGATCTAGTTCTGTCTGCTGTTCTGCAGTCCAACTGCCAGTTCTACACTGGAGTCACTGGAGTCCACTTTCTAAAATGCACTCTTCCTAGTTCAAAACCTTGTCACACTCTCCTAGTTATTTTGATAACTGAATCCCTACTACCTTCCATATAAAATCTAGGTTCTTGCATGGCAATCAACGCCTCCACGACCTGCATCCCACCTAGTCTCCAAGCTCGTCTCTGCTGACCCTTGCCTCCCCTGGCTCATCTTGGCTGACCTGAATTTCCCAGCCAACAGCTTTCAGGTCACCCAAACATGACAGGATCTCCCTGGCCTCAGGCCCTCTGAACATGCTCTCCCCACCCCCTCTTATCAAATAACCAACTCCTACACAATCTTCTAAACTTAACTAAAGCATGAACACCCCTAGGGATACTTCCTCATCTGTTTCTTCTCCTAGCCTCCACCCTTCATTCCCACTCTTCCTTTGGGTTCACAAAGTACTCCAACCATGGCTCTCGACTATGATACATCATTGTTTATCTTAAACACTGAGCTATCTAGTGCAAGCACCTGTCAGGCCTTTGTTTTTGCACCCCAGTGTGTGGCACAGGGACAGGGCCAGCCCTCAGAACGTTGCCAAATGCACGGTGGCTGCGCAAAGTGGTCTCCAGTGTGAATGCTGACATAATGCAAAACCTTCCACAACACCAACACAACAGTAAAAAAATAAACCTGTAACATCCATTAGGAGTTTTCCATTAAATATAACTTTAGAAAAAATATCAATAAATCTCAGGTATAACTTAAGATACATGAAATGAATACCGTCAGCCTTAAGTTTATAGGTGTATGACTACAACAGGGAAATAGCACCAGCTGGAACATTAATAGCACAGGAATATAATTCCTGTGTGTGCCATGACTCAAATATTAAGCACAAGAGTAAATGAAAGAGGTATGAGCTGCAGAAACTGCCCAGTTTGTGATGTTGACAAAGAAAGGATTTTCAGCGAACAAAATCTGTCCAAGTGTTTACCAGGTGGTTTTAAACAGGAAGGCTAGTCACTGGAGATACGACTTTGGGCAGCTTATACCTAGAAATGGCATTTTAACTTAGGGAACAACCAGCTACAGCTGATCCAATGCAAGACTTATTTTCACAAGATTCCAAAAGTAACCGTACGCTCAAAAAAAAAAAAAAAAGACCACTTTTGCAACTGGAGCATTGATAATAAATTTTGAAAATTAACTTTAACCAACCTGGATGCTTCTGTTTTACCTAGACCTCACCAGGGTATAAGTTTCAGTGAATGCTATTTTGTAATTTCTAGACTTTAATTCAACTGCACCTTTTCCTAACCTTCTAAGTTATTAAGCATTCTCCAGGTTCAAGAAATGGAAAATGGGAAAATAACAATAGGGATGGAACAGAATGAGAAAAAAAATATTAAAACAAATAATTGTCCCCCTCAGTTTCCAACTGCAGTGCTCCCCAAACTGCGTCCTGCTGCCCAGGGGACCATTCCACCATCGCTGGAGTGCCAGCCCCTTGTGCAGGCAGGGAGCTTTGGCACCACTATGTTGATAATTTGGGTTTCAAATCAATGGGCAAAAGATATCAAGTACTAATCAGCTTTAAAATGGAGCTGCACGCAATCAGGCTCTTTGGGGTAAAGTCCTCATCATTAGTTAGGTAGCTCATTTTTGGGGGGCGTGGTCAACACAGACTAGGGAAGGCAGTTGTGATCATAATGCACTTGCTTCCTATGAATTGAAAACAAAAGTCAAAATCCATTGGCTCATACATTTCATTCAAACCTAAACAGATTTTATTCAGATGCTATTTTTAACATATCTAGTTACTGATATAGAAGCATTTGCAATCCCTAACTTGATATATGAGTACATATCTTAAGTCTGAAACTAAACATTCACACTAATCTGATAAATGCCAGGCCCAAAATATAGCAGTATTTTTAAGAGCATGAACTTTTTCCACCTCAAGAATTCAGAGATAACAATTACAGGCTCTGAAGAGCATGTTTCTGTTTTGGGCTAGTCGTCCAAGAGCAATCAATATATCAGAATCTGGTGAAGAATAAATCCTCCAGCTACATTTGGTTCCAGCCGAGCGATCTGTATTGATGCTCAACACAATTTTCCAGCTCAGGACCATGACTCTGTTCACTCTAATTCTATTTCTTTGGTGGAAGAAGTCAGCTTTAATGCCACGTCACTGAGAGGAACACAGGCCAGTGTCACTGGCAGTACAGGGACCCTGGCTGTCAACACGGGCACAGACAACAGAAGTGAGCGCCTGAACTTACTGTGCTCAATGATGTCCGTTTGTGGCTCATCGAGAAAAGCAGATCGAGGCCCTCCACGTTTTTCCTCCGCCCCCGCCTCCTCTTCATGGGAGGCTCTCCGTCCACCAGGGAGCCATTGAGCAGATGCCTCGTGGGCGTGCGTGACAGCCCAGCCTGGAGCAGCTCCATCTGAGTCTTAAAGGCATCAGACACTGGGGTCGAGACATTAGGCAAGATGAACTTTGAAGTAAGAGATGAAAAATTTGAGGTAGAGCTTGTTGCCTCTCGTGAGGCCTTTGATAAATCTACAACTTTCTCTTGTCCATTTTCGGAGACCACCTGAGACTCCCGAAGCTGTGCGACCATCTCCATGAGGTTTCTCCGCTTGGCAGCTCTTTCAGCCTCGATCTCAATTTTTCTCCTCCTTCTCCTCCGCTGGCGAGGGACAGAGAGGTTGAGGGCGTCTTCCTATTGAAAATTTCCAATAAAACAATGAGCCCAAACTGGATCTGCAATATGAGCTTACTTTCAGAACTAAAGGACAAGAAGTGTAAGAATTAAACATTCATGGCTGTTCAACAGAGCTGAGGAAACAGCAGCCATACTTCTAAGTAGGACCAGTGAAAGGCAAGCTTCCAAACTGGGACAGATTTAGGGAGCTGAACTCTAAGATGCAATACAAACCACTCTTCCCTACCTTTGATAGCTGCGGAGAAGTCGTGAGGTCCTCGCTCGCACTGACACTGGCCTGGCCCACCATGGAGAGCTCCGCAAAGCTCCTCTTCTGCAGGGGACTGTCCAAGGTGGGTGGCGTGCACCCAGGGAGGAGGCCCTGGAAATCAAACATCTGGCGCCTATTTACTGGCCATTTGCCTTTCAACACTGCTTCACAGATATTGTCTAATCGGTTTATCATCACTCGATCCTGGAGAGAGAAGAAAAGTCACATGAAATGGCAACAGAGACCTAGTGAAAATTAGTAGGTGAATATTTCTATCAAGATGTTGAAAAAGGCTTAAAAGTCAATTGGTGAGCAAAATGTATAAGAAAACAAAAAACAAACAAGCAAGTAAATAAATAAATTCCATCAAAACTGCCTTGCCATGGTGGAAGGTCCTCAGATGGCTCCAACACAGAAAACCTAATATTCTACAATTATGAATACAGAATCACATAAACTAGGAAACACTGAAGGACCACCACCTCTAAAATGTCCCCATATTTTAAAAGTAACTTTTACTCAAGCTAAAGAACTGGTGACAAACATCAGCAGATAACAATGGAACCTGCACCGAGCTTCCAGATGCTCTGGTGCTTCAGATCCACAGGCAGGATCACAGCCTGTCCCAGGAAGTGGAACGTCATTAGCGTCACTATTAATAAAGTTCAGCATTACGAAATGGGCACCAGCCTAGGAACACCTAATGAATGTCAATTTGCATTCCCTACCTATTATCACTTCAAGTTTCATTGAAGCGTGTACATTAAAAATTTCTAATTACAGCTCTTAGACCCAGTTTCCATCGATTAAAAGTGCCTGTCTGTTACTATAGACCTGAATGATCTGGGGAACTCCCTTCCATAGTGGACAAGGGAGATTAGCATAATGAGGGAAGTGAGAGGGCACACAGAAAAAGAGATGTCTTTGATAGTGCACTTTTCGGTTAAAAATTTCACATGATTTCTTACGCAACTAACAGTAATGGAAGGCCAGCCCAGGGATGAGTCGACCGAAGCTGTTTTTGTGTTGTCTGTTTTAAACCAGACAGCTCTGCTATGGTAATTAGGATAATTATTTCCCCACCCTGAAAAACAGACCCAAATTATATAGGGATTTATTATAAAATTATGCTAGTTAGCCAAAATAAAAAGTAATTTCTTTTTTTTTTTGCTTTTGGTTACAGGTAACTACATTTGGAATTACCGCATAAAACATTGGACCAAATGGGTTAGTAGCCCACCTCCTCCTGAGTGAAGACAACTAGGTTTCTAAATATATGAAACTTGTCTTAAATCTAAAAGCTCTATTTCAGACAAAAAAATAAATAAGTGGTATAATCAAAACATTAAATCTTGAACTACCATATTAGCCTGCCACCCCACCTCTGAGTACATATCCATAAGAACCAAAAGCAGTGTCCCAAAGAGACACTAATGCATGTTCATAGGAGCGGTACAATGAGCCAAGACCTGTAAGGATTAAAAGTCCCAACAGCGTGTGAACAAATAAAAAAATATTATATATACATACAATGAAATATCATTTGGCCCTAGGCAGGAAAGAAATCCTGTCAAATGGATAAACCTTAAGGACATTATGCTAAGTGAAATAAAACAGTCACAAAAGGACAAAATATTATATGGTTCCACTTATATGAGATATCTAAAGTGGTCAAATTCACCAAAGTAAAAAGTGGAATAGTGGCTGCCAGGGGCAAGGGGACAGGAGCTGTTGAGTGGGTATAAAGGTTCAGTCACGCAAAACTGAAAAGTTCTGGAGATCTGCTTTGTAACAATATAAATATTCTTAATACTACTAATCTATACACTTAAAATTGATTAAGATCATAAATGTCATGTTACATGTTTTTTTACCTCAACAAAAAAATTTTTTTTAAAAAGTCATACATTTTCTATTGCCAAAAGGTAAATCTGCTAAAACAATACTCATATATACTGGATAATATGACTGCTACCCTAAAACACCTCAAGGAACAAAAAGGTTCAGATAAATGGTTCTACTGCTTATTATCTTCTCTTCATGTCACCCTTCCTACCCTATTACAAAAGTATTCTACAGAATTTTTTCTTTGGGCTTTTCTAGATCATTCTTTAAAACGTGAAAAAAAAAATCTATAGTCTTTATACATTGTGTCAAAGTTTAACTTAAAACTATTTGAGAAATCAAGCCACTACAATTTCTTCCACTCCATTCTTTTTTTTGGCCAACAAAACAAAACAACAACAAAAAACTAACCTTAGGCCAAAATGAGAAGGCAAACGTTCTTTCATGAAGGAGCTGAGCTACCGAAGGGTCTCCATCCTCCATGTAGAATCCATCCCGGGTTTCATCCCTAGCAGTGCTCATAGAAGCATTGCTTTCTTCATCAAAATTCTTCCCTCTGGAGACAGCTCCTGCTGAGAAATGAGTTAAAGTGCATTACTCACAACCAGAATACCTCCGAAAAAGAAGTTTAGAAAGGACATGAAAAAATTAAATAACAATCTGCTTCATTAAAAAAAATTTTAATCCTCACCTGAGGATGTATTTATTGATTTGAGAGAGAGAGGAAGGAAGAGAGGGAAGAGGGAGGGGGAGAGAGAAGAGACTAAAGGGTGGGAGTGGGGGAGAGACAGAGAAACATTGATGTGAGAGAAAAACATCGACTGGCTGCCTCCAGTACATGTCCTAACCGGGATTGAACCAGCAATCTAGGTTTGTGCCCTGACCAGGAATTGAACCTGTAATCTCTTGGAGCATGGGATGATGTTTTAACCAACTGAGCCACCCAGTCAGGGTCCAATCTGCTCCATTTTATTGAGTGCCTACAATGCGGCTGGAGCGATATTAGGCATTTTACAAATCTTGTTGTTTAAAGCTTTAATAGCCCTTTCATATAGATGGTTAGTCCCATTTTACAGATGAAGAAGCAGAGGTGTAGGGAGGTTGCATCACTAGTCATCTGACGTTGTGCAAGCCCACCTCAGAGGAGGCTGAAGGACAACTAAGCCTCTGACTCAAGGACCCACGTCCCCCACATAGGAAGAAGGGCTGAGATATCAGCTAAGTTCAAAGTTCCAGCTCCAGAAGACAGTAAGATATGCCTGATTTTTGTGACTTACGAAGAAAACTGGTTCTTTTCAGATTCTACTACCTTTTACTTCTGAATTACAACTGTACCAATTAAGCATTATTTGTTTAAAAATAACTACCAATATTTACTCAGTGAATGACTTCTCCCTCACATTTAACTGTCCAAATTAAAATCACTTGGAATTCTTAATACCCTCCTACTATAAAATTAACTCCTATCCTTAATCCAGAAATTACGTGTCCATAAAACTCTTCTAAGAGTTTAACTTGTTCAAAATATCATGTTTCCATGCCTTATCAGAGCAGACCGTATATCTAATCATAACCTAAAATTATCCCTTCGCACAAGCAAATGTACTCTAATTACTCTTAAGAATTAAGAGCGAGCCCTTGTCATGTGACATGCAAACTCAGCATGTGGCCACTGCTGGTCGGAAAGGAGAGAAGCCAGGTGGCCAGGCATTACCTTCAGGTTGGGAAGATTCTTCTGACTTATCGTCATCCTCCAGCTTTTCTTCTTCGTCCTCTTCAGAACCTTTCTCTGAAATTGACTTGGGCCCGGTATCTGCACTGACCTCCACACCTTTCAGCTCGTTTTTCACAGAGCTGGCCTCAGCCTCACATTCCTGCTTACTGTCCTTTTCCCTACTCTCGGTTTCTTCTTCCTCTTCTTTCACTGCAGGTTTTTCTTGGGCAGCTGTGTTTTCAGATTCCTCCACTTTGCCTTCCGTTTGTCCCGTCACCTTTTCATCCTGAATGTGAGTGGATGAGATGACCGCAGGAATCTGGCCAAATCCAACTGCCAGAGGATTCATGGTCGATATGTTACCAGCCCCTCTGTTCTGAGCGAAATTTTTGTGTGCATCCAAGAAGGACAGTTCAGGGTCATTGAGGATGTGGTAGTCTGTCCGACTGACCCCGTGTTTAGCAGCACCCACCAGCAAGTCTCGATCATGCCTTCCACATTCCCACCACTCTGGCAAGTCCAAGCTCGGCTGGCAGAGCTTCAGCCTCTCCCCCAGGTGTGGGTGATGAAGAACCTGCTCACGTATTTTCCGGAGCAGTTCGATGCGGTAGAGAGTTCTAGAGGCACGCTCTTCTGTGATTGGCTCTATCATGGAGAGGTCAGGTGGTTCTGAAAACATGAAAATAATTATATTTATTTGGGAAAAACCCAAGTAGGCTTTAAATTGTTTACTCTCTCATTTGTCACTTTACTGGCCTTTTTAGTATAGAACTTTTGGTACTGAATGGACCTACCATCATCTGGCTTAGTGGGCATTCGACACACTCGCCTACACATGGCCACAAAACAACTGAAATACTTCTCCAAACTTTCATCAGACTTTTTGTCTAGTCTGGCAAAGGCTCGAAATTGGTTCCAGTCAAACTGCTGTTTCACAGGGTCAAAAATAACCCCAAAAGTGGATACCACACGGTAAAAATCAGCCTCTTCTCGTCTTGTCCACCTATTAGAAAAAAACATATTAGCTTGAATTGTACTTGAGTAAAAAGGCTTCAGGTTTACTGTTTCTTTTCCTCTTTTGCCCTAAACTTATTTTGGGGGTGGGAAGACAGATCACTTTGACAGTCATTGTCTCACAAGACAAAAAGAGCAGAGCAGAGAGGAACGTATCAGGAGTTGAGTAAAACCCTGAAAAAAACTCACTTTTGTCGCTTCTCAGATATGATAGCTTCCCTTTCCGCTTCTAGTGCTCTCACTTCCTCCCGAGGCCGCCGTCTCCGCCGGTCAGTCTTCATTAGGGCCTCTTGCCTCATTTGTTGCCTTTTATAGCTGCGCTGATAGGCAGTAATGAGCCGGCGCAGACGGGTGGTCAGGGTTGAGGTGTTAGGCCAGTAAAGTTGGCCTAACTCAGCATTACTCTCACTGTGCTTGCCTGGGGAAGCGGAAAAAACATTTTTGAAATGTGTAGCTGCAATCTTGCAATACACAGGATTTTCCATCAATACAAGATGACTCATTAACATTCAAACGACAGTGTGGGAAAGGGTATCAGTGTCCTCATTTTGAAAATATAAATAAAGGATACTATTAGTATGGAACTTATAAACTATTTCTTTTTTAAATCCTTAGGGGGGAAAATAAATTTATCAATCTTACATAAAGAAACATACTTTACATCATGAACTACTTTAAAAGAGTGTTCTACTGTAATGTAATAACCTTGTTGAGCATACAAAAGATTACATAATTGTTAGCTAATGATTTTACATCAGGCAAAAGATCAGTATGCTCTATAAATTGGCAATATTTCAGACACTTGGCAAATGCCCAACTCCCAAGAGATATATTTCAGTGTTTTTTGAGATATATTTCTAAAGATGCTTAAAAGTTTTCACTAACTGGTATAAAATAAATATAGAATCTTATTCTAAAAATAGTTATTTTATCAAAGAAGTTCAATGAAATGAGAAACCAACAATAAACAGGAATTAAACTTATTCACAGAAGAAAGAAGTCAGGGTAGATGAAATAACATTTTGAGATCCACAGGCCCGTGACCGCTGCCTGCGCAGCACACACCTGGCCTGCTCCGTGTGCTCTGAGAGGCCGTACCTGTGGTGCGCATTTCCACGGACTCTTCCTTCTCTTCGGGAGGAGAATTGGCAAATTCCTTGAAAGCAAAGCAAGAAACGAAATCATTTTAATTTGGGGTTTCATTTTGCATTATTTTTTAAAAATAAAGGCCATTATCTATAAAGTTTAACAAGTCTTATATGGGCATATAATATTTTACTGGTGCTGTAAAAGGCAATATACTCTAGTTCTTACATCTATTTCATCCTTGAATGGTGTTCTGGTTGGTTTGTATTCTGGATCTTCATCTTCTCTATCAAATTCTCCCCTATATAAAATTTTAAAAAATGTTTAAGTCATACTGATAGGAAGAGACCAAAGAGGACTGCCTAACGCAACTTTTAATTCTGGGTTCAATTTCAAAAGCCATTCTATCAGTATTTACAACATGCAGCCATGGGTGGAGAGGGTTGTGGGAGAACCGGGGTGGGGGTAGGGCTGTTTGTCATCACTTGGAAAAGATAGGGTTTCAGATTATTCAGATACTATATATCACATTTAAATAATCATTATGATATAGACACAGACTATATGGGAAATGTCACTTAGTTCAAATCAGACACAATACAGTATGTAAGTGCAGTGTAAGAGCTGAACCCTGCCAATTGATGCAATACTGATGTAAAGTTTATTAAAATTTTAAAATGTCCTTCTTACCCGTCACCACCATCTGTTAGCATGTCTGTTCCTCTCTGCTCGGCCGCTATGGCCTTGGCATCAGGCATTCCAACTCGTTCCAGGAAGCACAGTGCGGGGTCAGCTCGCATGGAATTGTACTTCTCGTAGCCTGTGCCATCCCCACCAGCCCAGAGGACACACAGGGACAATGAAAGACCCGTCACTGACAAAATCACAGCACTGCCACAACACATGAACTTCGTTTCTCAATCAAGAGGATCATTTATGTTGTATTTTAAAGAACCTTGTTTCAGCAGAGCATTCTATTGACCACTCAATTCCAGGGCAGATTTTGGGGCCCAAGTTACATTCCAGGGATATTATCAGAGTGGCCACAAATACTAAGAGAAAAACAGGTACAGAATAACTACAAGATGCCTGGGAAGATTTCTGACCCTATTTTCCTCAAGATTTAATTTTGCTTGACATTTAAAAGGCTTTGTAATGTTCCTTTATGACCTCCACAGAGGTACTCTAAGTCCACCCCATCCTCCCGGTGAGCAGCCTCAGTTCTGCAGAAACTTCCACCGCTGGCTAAAAAAGCCCTGTCTACGTCAGGCCAGCGAACCTGTCTTGTTAGGTTGAGGATGATGCATGTCAGTAAGATGACACTGTTCCCTCTATGGTTTTCAAACTGCAATTTGCTTTTTGACTGCCCAAGTTGACTAAATGGGAAATGGCAGATCCCAACAGTGCACTGCGGGAAAATGATTTTTAGGCTGAGCTCACAAAACACGGCTGCAGTACACAGGCAGAACAGCACAATTCAATTAGGATGTGTACTACACACACCGCTCCTAACTGCTGTAGAGCCGCAAGCCAAACTATAATCATGAAAGGTTTTATAAGCCATCACTCTCCCCTTTAGTCAGGCTGGGCTGCTGGGACTACCTCGGCAACCTCCAGAGACTTGGGATTATAATCAGGAATCGCTCACTGTATATATCATGCCAGTTCTGCATCCCCAGCCTTTCAAAGTTAACAAGGCTGCATCCCACTCAGGGGAGCCGAGTTCTCAGCACTGACATTTGTGAAATATTGCTTGGAACAAAGCCCAGGAGGCACTTGTACAGATTAATAGCAGAGGTTAAGCCCACCGTCCACTTTGACACGGGCTGGCAGAGTTAGCAAGGGGAGCCGTGCTGGAAGCAAAGTTTAGTGAGAACTATAGGACAATTTGGCTATTATTAAAACAAATATGGTTTTGGTTTTATTTACAGCCAAGAAAGAAATGTTTCTTCTCAAATGCTCAACAAACATTTAAAAACAGCATCTGATATTTACAGTTCATATTAGATTTTTAGTGCAGGAAAATGGTAGATGCCAAGAGTCCTTTGGAACTATCCTTGTTAATATTATGACTTCGGAAAGAATATGCAGAGTTCTAAATAAAGACAAAACCACATGGTGAAGATGTGGTCAAACGGACACGTCACTTACCATGTTTGAATACTCCAATTAGGAGGGACTTATCTGCTTCCTTATCCCACCAATCGGCAGGGACCTCAGCATGGAAAGGCTCAGGTATCCACACATCGGCTTCACTATAAAGACAACCATTTGTGTAATATTTAAAATAAGTATCAGTACTACAAAAGAATTCCAAGGAATGAACAGGATGCATGCACTCAGGTGCCCCACTCCCGCAGTAAGCACCTAAGCATCATGGAGAGGAATGAGCAAAGGTTAAAAGAAAGGACGTGAGTCAGTCGCTTCCCACCACGACCAGAGATGGACTTTATCACCCAGTGTCCCATTTTAACGTTCATTTCTGACCACCAGTAATTTAGTTCACACCTCTTTTTATACACATGCACACACACATACAAACAGGCTTTCCTGATTATCATCACTTCCCCAAGCTCACAGAACAAATACTGCATTCAAGATGCAAAAGAGAAGGTGTGCTTCTGATGGTTTGTGAAGGTTTTGAAACATGATCCATGATGTTTTCTGGCTCCCCGGACTATTGCAGGCAGGCAGAGAACCAGTGTGAGCTCGCACTAACCTTGAGTCAGCACCCTCTAAGATCTTATCTGCCTGGTCTCCTATAACTTCTTGTCTTAGGTAGTACAGCATGCGGACACGCAGCAGGACCCTGGAGAGGAAGACAGAGGGGGAAAAAGTTCTTAACTTCAGGACTGTTTGCCAACAGTGGCTTTTGGCAGCTGCTGCTGTTCATCCATCATCCTGCCAAGGCTGATTAGCCATGCTGTATGGTAGGCTTGAAGCGTGACAGATGGTGGCACATAATCACCTCTGTGTGGTGCTTTCTGCTGGCTTCCAACAGGCCTGCCTGGCAACCGCTCACACTGCACAGAGAGGGACCGAGCTCAGCCCAGCCCAGGCGCACTTCATTTAGTTCTACCTAGTGCAGCTTGTGAAGTTCAGACACGTACCCTACCATTGCCTCTGAAGTATTGAAGCAAGTTTGTAAACAACTGAGCAGATGGCTTTCAGTAACTGTTCTGCTTCATTATCTCATAAAATTTCCTCAGCTGCTGCCTTAATACCGTTTTTGGAAGCACATCAGAAGTTGTAGGAATAAATGTGATATAAAATCTGGTTTTACTACCTTACAATAAACCCTCAATATGGACTGTCAGGTTTTTCAGATTATAGAACTTAGCTTCTGAGAAAGGAAGATGGCGACTGAGGGTGGGTCTTCACTCTTCTCCCTTAAGGATGTGAAATGATTTTTATTCCTTCTATTTTATGTTATCTGGAAACCTAAGTTGTAGATTAAAAAATATTAAAACATTACAAAGGCGATTAAAATATGCCAAAATCATCAAAACTCTTAGTCATTTTCAAGGAATCAGTGTTTAAAAACCCTTGGAATTCTAGGAAACAGATTTTCAATCTCACGTGGATTTCCTTTAAATGTAATTCTTCCAATAAAGCCCACCTGGTAAATCCCAAGGTTTACATCTACTCCGAGTCTAGCATCTCCTGCTGGACAGCCCTGGTATGCAGTCAGGACTGGCATTTGAGACTGACTACCTCCTTGGCCATGAGTAAATGACAATACCAAATGCTATTTCCCCAGCTGGGTAATCCCAACAGACACTGTGAAATCAACGTTTCACATATACTAGCTCATTTCATCTTCATGATGACACTGTAATGCTATGGGGCAAGCTATAATTTTTACAATTCCATTTTACAAACATAAAAATTGAGGCTAATAGAAGTCAAAGTGGCATGGCCCAGGTCACAGAGTCATCTTGAGTATGGACCACTCTGAATGAGGCCTTCTGACTCCACCACTTCACACTCTCAGGACATGGCGACTGTCCTTGAACATATCAAATGCCAACAAGGAGTAGCTTCACCAAAACAGACTACCCCTGATCATACACGAATGGGCAGGCACACCTTCCTTCCCACCAGGTGCCTGCTCCTGGCAAGCAGGGGCCCTAGATGGGCAATGTGTGCAGCTGTAACTACCTGAATATGCTCCAAAGTAGACAATCAGTTTGGGTAACATTTCTTTTGAATTCTTTCTTTTGATAAAATTAAAAATTGGCTGTGCTGCAATGAACCAGCAAAAGAGTGATAGCACCGGCTTCTGTGTCTGGCACCTCGTGTCCTCTCTGATTAGAGAATTTGCAGGCCGGTTCTTCCAAGAACTTACAGAAGATGCTCAGAAAGGGTAGCTCCAAAGGAAATACCCTCTACCTTGCACTGGATTCTCTTTTATTCACCAAAACTTGGTACCGTGGCAGTGATCTTAATGGCTTCTCTTTCTTTTTTTGGGAGATAACGTTTTCTACTTCAGAAAAAATTTCAGTTATGTGGAGACTTTTATGAACTACTGAATGTCATCTTTTTTTCTAGAGGGAAAAATTCAAACCAACTCAACTGACAAGCTCAGTGCCATTGTAAAGACATGGTAGGTACTGGCAGGGCAACGAGGTGACAAGGAGGGGGCCACTGACCTACAGGAGTTTACACCTGGTAAGTTAGCAGGACAGGATGAGTCCCCAGACCTCAATTACATTTGATCGGCTGTTCCACTTGTGACCGTCTTCTGGACCAGCACCAGGTCCCAGTCTGGGACCACACATGGCATTAAACTGTCCTGTCTGCTTTGTCTCCTTTAACCCAGGGCAGGTCTTCTGTCTCTGTCTCTTAAAACTTTGAAGAGAGTGGGCCAGCTATTGAGGTTCTCAATTTGGATCTCATCTTTTCTCTTACCAGTCCTAACATTGCCTCACTTAAGCTCCTGAAGTCCCAGAGAGTGAATGGTTGGACTACTTGCTGGTCCCAGAGAGGATATGGGAAGCTTTGCCAGTCTTGAGGCCAAGGAGAAGGAAAGATGAGAGGAACGCTAGTTACAGTGCATATACCAGTTAGGGAGGGCACCCTATGGACGTCTGTTGCTGACGTTAGAATGGGAAGCTAAAAACCACCACTGCCACGCTGGGCCCGAGACCAGAGCCACTGCTCCCACACTGAACCACTGCATTTGCAGTTTGAATCCAGAACTCACAAGGCTATTGACCCAAAGCTCACGTAAACCACAAGGAAAGAGTTCTCCAACAGCCATCAGTGGGGCTTTAGGGAGAACTGTCACGCTGCAGCAGTAACAACAAAACAGTTTCTGAGGCACCAAAATGGTGTGAGGTAATCATTTTGAAGACTCAAAAAGGAAAATATTTGTCAGTCAAAACTAAAGATAGTGATCAAAGGTAGGCCCTAAAAACACTTTCATTTAAAAAGCAGTGAGAACCATTAGTCAGTGCAACCCAAGGGGAGCAGGTGTTCTCCAAGAATTACTTCATGTGAGGACTGAGACAACCCTGAGGAGGAGGAGGCAGGCTTCTGAGGTGAGTGGGGTGGTCAAGAGCAAGGGCACTCACTTTGCAGGTCTGGGCCTCCAATCTGGCCCAGCCCCTTAACTAGCTGAGGGACCTTAAGTCCCCAAGTCTCAGTTTCCTTGTCAGGTAAACGAGGATAAAATCACACTACATATCTCAGACAACTCAAACACAATCCATACTGCAATTTATGTGCTCAGATACTGGTTGCTAATTTTAAAGAGAGATACACATACATTTATTTATATCCTGCCTCATTCAACTGAGATCTTGTTGCAGAGCTCTATTTGCCTCACATGGAAAGTGAGTCTTAAAGAGGCTGAGGAGCTTGCCCAAGTCGCACAGAGCTAGGAAGCAGAAACACTGTTCAGCAGCAGTGTGGCCTATACTACTGATACTGAATAATGTATGTTGAGAGTAAGAAAAAAATCAACGTATGTAGACAGTAGTTTAGATGCAGACAGCAGAGCTCCAAGCAATGAAATAAATTTAGATTCAATATTATTCAATTGAATAATTATCTAATTATTCAATATAATCAAATTCTAAAAATAAAGGAGTATCATTCTAAGCTTATAAGCAAAAAAAAACCAAAACCCAATAACTGAGGTATTAGTAAGCAAAAAATAACCTGAAAATAACCTGAAAATTCCCCAGTTCCTCCACTGAAAGCAGTCAGTTGAAGGCAGGACCACACAAAGCTAACCATAATTCCCTAAATTCTCTAACACGTACAATGGTTAAAACTTAGTGATCCGTAGGTACACCTGAAACTAATGCAAAATAACACTGGATGTAAACTGTAACTGAAAAATAAAATTAAAAACTTAGTTATACACAGCATCATGGCAACACTATTCACAATGGCCAAAAGGTATCTATCAACCCAAGTGCCCACTGACAGATGAATGGATAAACAAAATGTGGTCTATCCATATAACGGAATATTACTCAACCACAAAAAGGAAAAAATTCAGGCACTAGTGACAACATGGATCAACTTTGAAAATATCACACTAAGTGAAATAAGCCAGAGACAGCAAGACAAACACTGCACGATTCCACTTACAAGGTACCTAGAATAGGCAAACTCATAGAGAAAGGTGGTTGCCAGGGGCTTGGGGAGTGGAGGAGGGAAAGGTGAATTATTGTTCAATGATACAGCGTTTGTATTGCAATCGATGATAAGGTTTTGGGTATAGATAATGGCGATAGGTACACAGTATTTTGAATGTAATTACTGCCAATGAATTGTACCCTTAGAAATGGTGAAAATGATAAAACTTAAAAATTGTGTGACATATCTTTACCATGATTTAAAAAATCAGTCATCTGAAGGTATGCTCTCATACAACTTGGCATCATGTTTGGAAAAGAAAAAGTAAGGCTGTACAAAGACAGTAACTACAACTTAACAGTCTTTCTATATACACACAGAGACATATACACATACACACACGCATAAGAACAAAGCAAGCTCTCTGACTCCACCCTTTGAAGACCTACTTGTTGCAGTGGTGCTTCAGGTGCTTCTTGTAGCTGTCCTCCTGGAACAGAGCATCAGGGTTGCAGCCCACCAGCCAGTCTGCGTCCTGTACCACTGGGTGTGCGCTCTGGGCTTTCACCTTCTTTCCTTTCCTTCCCCTTGGCACTGGGGCGGATAAACCTAGAATCATAATGGTAATAGTAATTATTACCACTGTAACAGTAACAGAAGCCTTCTACAATCCCAATTTTAGTGTCAGAACCAGGTACTGACACGTGAGGAGGGAAATATGCGGTCTACGCTGCGTTGCAAGGGTCCCTGGTAGCTTTCGGTGACCCTACAGCACAAAGAAGACCTACCGGAATGATTGACCAAGGCGCGCGTCTGGCCGTCGGCCGTGGGCGTGATCAGATCCCAGATGAAGCTTTTGATGTTCTCATCCCCCTTATAATGGTTGAGACAGTACACGAGGATTGTTCTGCAGATGGTTTCCACATCTTGCTCAGTGAGCGGACGTTTGTAGCGACCATGGGAAAGGATGTCTGTCCACCGTCCCCAGCTGCAAAGCAAGTATTTGGCATGCACAGGGTGCTTTTCAGTTTAGACCTAGGGCTCATTTTCACAGTCGGGTACTGGAGTCAGAAAATCTTGGGTCCTGCATGTGGGGCCTCTGACGCTCATGCGTGTGGGGTTCCCATGCATATGAAAATATTAAATGTGGTTATTTCTTTTGCTAAAAACCAACCACAAAACAAAACAAAAAAAACCTAGCAATATTTTATGTCAGGTGAAGCAGGGAAAGCAACCCAAGGACAAGAGCTAAAGACACCCAGCCCAGCACGGGCTCTGGGGCACTGCTGCTCTGTGCAGGACTGGGTTCTCGCCCAAACATCACCTATGGGCTGCCACAGGCTTTCCCACTCAGATTCACCCGGGCAGCAACGCTGAGGACACAAAAGCTAGCTAGGACCTGGGCACGTTATACTTTGCTCCGCTCTGTCATGGTTTGTATGCTTCGAAGCTGGCCAACCATCTGAAGTGAATAGGGACTCACGGTAGGGGTGACAGCCCCTGAGTCAAGGATGCAGTGCTGAGGAACACGGTTGCATTAACCCACCTCAAAGGGATGCCACAATGATTATTAAAAGACTGTGAACAGGTTCAAGTCTCCTTTTGAAACAGGACTGCTATCTCCAAGTACAAGGGCACACACAGGAAAAATGTTCGGTCCACCCTCAGGTCCACACGTGAAATGGGTGGGAGAAGACACGGTGGCTACAACCAAACCGCACACCATGGAACCTGACCCACCTACGTCAGGTTACAATGGCAGGTTTAACACAACGCAGCACTCTTTCACCTGGGCGCTGTGGAGTTAGGGCGACAACAGACAGACAGATGCTCAGCTGTGTCTCCCCCAGGGTACCTCTGACTGAGCTCCCAGGGCAGTCTCAGCACAGGAATGAGTCCCTCCACTGCCCTCTTCTTGAGACCTGCACCTGGCTGCTGGGGAATCTTGGCTGAGAAGCACAGTGCACGCTCCAGAATGTCCTGCCTTTTGCACTGGCCTGATCTTCTCTGGTTTCTTTGAACCTCTCTCAGTCCTCAACTCACGAGGCTGGCCCTCACCTGTAATCTTTTGAACACACTGCCCTCTCTAGTGGAAACTCCCTTCTCCCTGACCAATGCCCAACACTCCCTCTACCCCTGCTCGTTCATGATATCCATCAAGTCAAGACAACCCACATCGCCTTCGGTGGGATTCCTTCTTTTATTCCCCTGAGCCCTAGAGGTAGAGAAGAAAACACTTGAGCTGTGTGTTAAAGGAGAGGAGACATGCTTCTATGCTCCATTTGCACAGAGCTTCCCTGCCAAGGCATTATCAGTTTACTGCTTTTCTCTGTTTGCCTGCCTGCCTTGAGGCGGGGCTGCAACTGTCCCACTCACAGTTGTGTCCCTGGTGTCTGAGAGTGTCCTAGCACAGTGCCCAGCACATAGCAGGTGTTCAATACATAGTGAGGCCTGTGGGAGAAGGGAAGGGCTTCACTGAAATACAGTATGCCCTGAGCATACTTTTTAGCTTCAAGAGCTATTAGTATGTTCTATTTCTGAAGTTTTAGCAGCAAAATTCTCAACTTTGATCATTAGGTTGAAACACAGCAGCAAGGGCACACAGCAAAGGGCATCGGCGGGGAGAGTCTCTACACCATGTGAGAGCAGACAGGGAAGGCTGTCCAGCTTGCACAGGCAACAGCAGAGGGGAGACACAGCTACCAGACACAGGATGCGCTTCAGCTGAACTTCATTTATTCTACAAACAGTCACTAATTCAGCACTCACTGTGTTTGCTGGCACCGTATTCTACCCTGAGGACACAAAGAAAGAGCCCCAGTCCTCAAGGAGTCACTAACTAGGTCTCTAGCAGGAGACACCAACTACTTGAAGTCATAACACAACATCTGAGTGTGATGGAGAGCGCAGAGCAGACTTTCTGGTGCAGGGAGCTGAGGTGACACCTGCCCTGATGTCAAGGACAGGAGAGGCAGGGCAGGCCTAGGGGCTGGGGTATGGAGGGCAGGGTGGCTCTAGGCCTCGGGAAAGGGCTGAGGAAAGAGAACGATGAGACAGAGTGTGGCGCATTGAAGGAGATGAAGAGGTCCATCGTAACAGAAGTTTGGACTGTCCATGGAAAGAGCCAACAGGACAAAGGTCAGGTCAGAACCCTGTATGTCATGTTAAACAAAATGTTTGTATTGATTCTGAAACTAATGATGATCCACTGGGAAAATAACCAAAGACAGGGTATCATCAGATCCACAGAAATATTGTTTGGGTGGCAATTTTTTATTTGAATGGAATTTGCCTACAGTCCCACAATATGCCAGAGACCTCTTATGTACAGATGCAGGTATTTGCTGAGCACCTTGCCCTCCAAAGAACTGTGTGTGGTGCCACAGAGGTTCAGAGGTGACACGGTCAGAGGCTAGAAATGGCCATCCACTGGAAGAACTTTACAAATAACATAAATGCTTTTAACAGAGTTTTATAACAGAAAAGTATTAAAAGATAACTACAGTAAATTTCATGTTAAGGTAAAGTAGAACAGATTTTGTAATTTTGAGACTTTGTTCTGAGTTATTAATAATCAACAAATCTGGATCTGACATAATTCCTTAAGGGACAAGCTCCTGCTCCTTCAAGTCTGTGGGAGCGTGAACACCTCTGAGCACTTCAACCACACCACCCGGCCCCATCTGAGTTGCTGCACAGTTCGCCTGCCTATGGGGACTGACAGAAGTCCAAACACAAATATTGTTTCTCTATGCCGACTGGAATTCTAACTATTTGTAAAATAAAATTCCGTTTCTCATGAACCCAACTTACCCATAGACAAGCAGGTTCTTCTCCACTCGGAAGCACTCACTCCTCGCATAGCCCTGGGACCTGTCCTGGGGCCGCCGGGGCTTTGTGCAAGGCTTCTCTTCAGAGTCGCTTTCCAAGTCCGAAAACTCCATCAGCTCATCCTCTTTCACTGCGCTGTACAGCCTGGTTTGCTTCCTCACTCTTGGAGTGTCAATAACCAGGTTGTTCTGCAACAGATAGCAGATACATTTGAAACTTCTATAAAACCAACCTTGGGTTCTTAGGTCAGAGAGGGTTTGAATGGAACCTCTCACTCACCCTCCCATTTAAGGCATCAATATCCAATTCAGCCTTCTTAGCCCACTTTTGCCAGAAATTTGGATCATCCAGGGAAATATCTGTCCTATTTCCAGACGCGACAAAACTAGCCTAAAAAGAAGGAAAATACGCATTACTTTGGGGTGCTTTTCTCAGAGATAAAATGCAAAGCAGCTTTCATTTATTCATGCACGCAAACATGTATGCATTCTTCCACTGTGTGCCAGATGCTGCCGTTGACGGCATTAGGATAGAGACCATCCCTTGAGTATTTCACTGGCCAGGGGTTGAGGCAGATCAGGAAACAAAAGATGATCATACAGCACAATAAATAACAGGTAACAAAGGTATGTACAGGTGCAACTAATATACAGACGATGGCCCTAATCAGGTTCGGTGGGAAAGGGAGGGTGTACACAGAGGGCACTGCTGGAAAGAGACAGGCTCTCCAGAGAATAATGCCTGGATCAGATTAAAGAGCTTTATGAAAAGCTCAAAGAATGGGGAAGCATGTGCAAAGGCACAGAGTAGAAAGGCAATCTGTCATGTGACCAGGGATAAAGGTAATCAGGAAGAGTAGCCAAAGATCAAACTAGCCCTGTTAACAAAGTCTGAGCTCTATCCTGGGGAAGCAGCAGTCTCTTTGAAATCAGGAATACCATGATGGACACTGTCATAACCAAAGGCACCAGTGTCTTGGAACATGGCGTGTAGAATGGTGCAGGACAGGCTACTGTAGTTTAGGAAAGAAATAGTGAAGACTGAAAACAGCTCTAGTAGAAATGGATAAAGATATTCTTTAAAAGGTAAGACTGAAGGAGTGAAAATCTAGGTAAATGTGAAGCATGAAAAAGGAGGAAGCCAGGAAAAGCTGCAGCATCCAACTTTGGCATCTGAGTGGTGCTAACCAGGTGAACAAACTGGTATGTGTGTACACTCGAGCACACAGAGGGTGGAAGGACAGGTGATGGATTTGTTTTTGCACACACTGAAAAGAGGCAGAAAGATGTGAGGGAGGGGGTGTTGGTTGCAGAGCCAAGAGGAGCAGCAGCTGGGATAACCGGATGTCCACATGCAAAAGAAGGGAGCTGGACACTGTCTTACAACATCACCACACATGGAAACTCACTCAGAAGGGTTACAGACCTGCATGTAAGAGTGAAAACTATAAAACTCTGAGAAAAAAAATAAATCTTTGTAACCTTAGGTTAAAAAAGGCAATAAAAGCACCAACAGTAAAAGAAAAAGGGGGGTAAACTGGCTACTGTAGTAAACACCATTAAGAAAAAATTGGAGGAAAATATTTGCAAACTGTATTATCTGATGAGGAACTTCTATCCAGAAAGAGAATTCTTAAACTTTGATAATAAAAAGATAAATAACTCAGACGGTGAACCAAGCCCTGGCTGGTGTAGCTCAGTGGATTAAGCTCGGGCTTGCGAACCAAAGGGCTGCTGGTTCGATTCCTGGTCAGGGCACATGCCTGGGTTGCAGGCCAGGTCCCCAGTGGGGGATGAGTGAGACACAAGCACACACTGATGTTTCTCTCCCTCTCTCCTTCCCTTCCCCTCTCTCTTAAAAAAAAAAAAAAAAAAAAAGGTGAACTGAGAACTAGGATAGGCATCTCTCCAAAGACAACCCACAATGGCCACAAGCAGAGGACAGATGTCCCAAAGCACCTCAGAAACGTAGATCTGACCCTTGCGGGCTCTCGCTTCACACTTGCTACTATGACTATAATCAAAAAGCCAGACAATAAAAAGTGTTGCAAGGATGTGCAGAAACCGGAGCCCTAGAAACACTGTCAGTGGGAAAGCAAGGGGTACATTCACTTTAGGAAACAGCCTGACAGTTCCTCCAGGGTCAAACATGGAGTTAACATGTGACCCAGCAATTCCACTCCTGGCATATATGCAAGAGAAATGAAAACATTTGTCCACACAAAAACTTGTATGCAAATGCTCATAACAACACTATTCATAATAACCAAAAGTATCAGTAACAACTAGTGAATAAATAAACAACCCCAAGGTCCATCATCAGCTGGTAATTGAGGTACAGACAGATCACGGAGCATGGCTCCACAGTACAAAGGAAGGAAGTACTGCTTCGTGCTACAGTGTGGACAAACCTCGAAGACATTATCTAAGGGAGTGAAGCCAGACACGAAAGACCACATGTTCTACAATTCCATGTATAGGAAATGCCCAGAGTAGGTGAAACAGAAAGTAGGTGAGTGGTTGCTGAGGACTTGCGGGGAGGGGTGAAACAGGATGGATGGGTCTGACTGTTAATGGGCACGAGGATCATTTGGGGTGCTGGAAATGTCTTAAACTTAGATGTGGTAACCATTGCACAAGTCTGTACATGTGTTAAAGGCACTGAATTGTACTTGTAGGTCAGGAGAATTATATGGTAAGTAAATCACATTTCAGTAAAACTGTTAATAGTGTAAGTTGGGCCTGGGTGTGGATGGGTGGACCAAGGCGCAGTTGCAGCCTCAGAAAGGGCTCTCAGTGGAGTGGCATGCTGTGGTGACCTTTGCCAGAGCTGCTCTGATGAAGGGGTGGAGGAAGGCTGCAAGCTGGGAATTTAAAAATAAGTAGGAAGGGAGGCAATGGAGACAGCTGGTGTAAATAATGCTTGTGTGGATTTCAGCCATGAAGTAGGGTTTTGCAATTGAAGCTGGAGGGCAAAATAGATAGAAGTGACTTAATTGTTCTTATAGACTATGTCAGAAACCAGGATCTCAAGAAGTGAAGGGGATGGAGTCAAGGACACAGTTAAGGATTAGGCTGGGGAGCTGGGAACAGACAAGAGGATAAGGTAAGAGTGACCAGCAGAGCCATATAAATAGAGCACAACCCAAAACACAAAGAATGTTTTATGCATTAGGTGCTCCACAGGGAGTTAGTAATTAATTTCTCAATTTGGAATCGAAAGCACATGTTACGGATACATTCTGTGAGCAGTTTACAAGGTGCTGTGTATGAACTTCAGCTTCTATAGACAACCCTCATCTCTTCGAATTGATTCGCACCTTAGCAAATGTGGAACCCTTCCCTTCAGACTCAATGGTGATGGTGTGGGTTCGCCGTAGGAGAATCTGATCAATATCTTCTTCACAGAATTTAGACCCTTCATCCTCCTCATCCATGAGTGCACCATAGGCCCCTTTTCGCAGAAGATCCTCTATTTCTTTCTTGGAAAGCTGTTGCACCTGTTTTAGAAAAATATTTAAAATAATTTATAATTGAAATGTTTTTAGACTAAACAACTTTTTTTTCTCCTCAAAGACAGTAAACCTAAATTCTAACAAAGGAACTGTGAGGTTGAAATACTGCTTAAAACAAACATTGATGTTGGAAATAATCTGATGCTGTAGGATTTCTCACTGGTAGCTAAATCAAGTGAGGAGCTGAAGTGAGTGAATGGGCTGGGCAAGTGCAGCTTTACCCCGTTGGTGGCGTTTTCCCTGCCGCTCATGGACTGCAGCACAGCTTTGTCGAGACCGAGCTTCAAGCTCGCCTTGTCGAACATCTCCCTTTCATAAGAATTTCTTGTAATCAGCCTGTAGATTTTCACAGATTTGCTCTGTCCTATTCTATGACATCTTGCCTGAGCCTGGAAGAAAAGGGAAATGAATGGCTACTGAAGAAGAAAGACTCAACTGTCAGTCATAAGAGCATCTGTTCCAATAAACAGAGGTATGACTGAGAAGGGGATTAACATATGAAGAAATTACTTTTACATTATTAATAAATTGATTACTAGCTGGTTCATTTGCCTCGATCATGGGACGCCGCCTGAGTGAATACATGACTTTAATTTATTGATTTGACAAGGATTCTCTGTCATAGTAGAATGACTTTTAAAAAAAATGGCACCCAGAAGATTTTCTTGCAAGTTTACCTGGAGATCATTTTGGGGATTCCAGTCAGAATCAAAGATGATGCAGGTATCAGCAGCAGTAAGATTAATGCCTAAACCTCCTGCCCGTGTGCACAGGAGGAAAACAAACCTATCAGAATCAGGTTTGGAGAATCTGTCAATAGCTGCTTGGCGGAGGTTGCCCCTCACTCGGCCGTCAATCCTTTCGTATGGGTACCTGGAAAATGTCAGTATTAACAAGGAGGTCTGACAAATAGCTACAATATACCTGTTCCTTTTTTTTAAAAACACAGTAATACCATTTGGGATATATATTAACAAAATAATATTATGTATCAGAAATAATTTCCGAGCAAATAGGTTTTGTTGTTTTTCATACAATTGGTTGAATGCCCAAAGACTAGATTTCACTTTAATTTCTCTCCAGTGAAACATCTAAACTCTAAAAATAGCTGATGCCTCCAACAGTAAAATAATAATTTCAATTTTAGGTAAGAACTATTCTCCCTTGGTCAAATGAAAGGAATGGGAAATAAAATTGCCCACAGAAGTATGCAGACCTACTACTGCCGTCATCACACCGAATAACTGTTGTATATACCTGTAGTTTTTAAAAAAGAGATGTAACACATTTCCCCCACTCTATCCCCCTTATCATAAATATCACTCCAAGGTGAGCTACTCAGTGCCCTGAGAAAGGTCACTTTTTAATTTCCTTTTTATTTCTTATGGTACCAGGGCCTCACCGTCTTTGAATGAGGTAGTCTTCCAGTATGTCCAAGCAGCGCACCATCTGGGAAAAGATAAGCACCCTGTGGCCACCAGCCTTCAGTTTTGGCAGCAGCTTGTCAATCAGCACTAGCTTGCCAGCAGCCTGGATCATTGCCTGGAGCTGAAAATCTGGAGAGTCTGCATTGTGTGTTTCTTTAAACTCTTCCAAAATTTTCTCTTCAGCACCTGCAGGGATTGGACAGCATAACGTGAATACAGTAAAAGGTTTTTATTACTAAAAACAATGCACTTGCTTTCAAAACCCGCCACAAACTGTAGGAACCAGAACACCACACTCATGTTTATGAACATGAATCTACCCACTTAAAGTCAGGTCTACACAAAACCGGGAAAGCATAAAAAGGATCAAAGTTTTAAGCACAACACATTTAGGCATTTGGAGGGGAAAACCACGTTTCCCAACAAACAAATGTTTGCTGATTGCAGAAACTGAATTTCAACAACAGACTGTCAAGCCAGAAGTGACAGAAACAAGCCAAGGGCCAGATACCTACAGAAAATTTGGAACCTAAATTGCTGAAGAAATAGAGCTGTTTACTAGCTGAATATAAACACAAACAACAAAATCTGTTCTGAAACTAAGAAACAATGAGATAGAGTTCTAATGATTACAGTGAAAGGGCAGTAATTTGTATTAATAATTGTATAATAATAACATAGGACTACAGCAAAAAGGAATCATTTTTCAGGATAATTTTTAGGGAATTTTTTTAGGGAATGGCACACATCTACTGCAATCTCTAAATCTCCTTCCATATTCATTCTTATCTGATAATTTCATTAGGACAACACATTCTATCTTGAATTATGCAAAGCTTGAAAAACTTTAAAAATGAAATAAACCTCTATTTCACATAAGACTTCTATGCCTAATGCTCACTTTTTCTCATGGCCCCACATAGATTTCTGCTTGTTCAAAGATTTTGGGGTGCATCAGAGAGAAGCCTCAAGAGAAAGACATCTTGCTCACTGCTCTCTTCCTTAACCCCAAACACACGCTTATCTAGAAAGCAGCAGGCTAAGCTTCCTTCAACTGTTTAGTTGGCTTAACTAGAATTGCTCAGCTTTGTCTGGCCTCCGCCCATCTCCGGGGTTAACCAGGGCAAGGCTGTAGTGCTTGCTCCTCTCCCCTAAGGACAGGGATGCAGTCAAGGTCCCTATTCTGTAGGAAATACAAACAAATCCATCTAATGGGATTAGTTCCTGGCCTTAAACTGTGTCAGAAATTTAAACTACTCTTCTTACCACTGGTTTTAAACACATGAACTAACTATACTATATATAGACAGGATACATAAACACATAAACCTCAGAAGGACTTTAAAGGTTAGGTCAGTCAGGCCACCATGCCACTCAGACAGCTGGACCTGCTGCAAGTGACACCTGATGCAGCAAAAGTGCCTCCTATTTCTGATTTAAGGGCACTTGTAGAAATTAAGTTATGATGTAGTCATAGGTAGAAAGAAAGCTTGTTTATTATTAATTGACAAAGAATCTGAGAACAGATTAAAGTCACTGAATGCCCTTCCCAAGTCCTAAGGCCTTCTGGAAAGCACACCGTTAGTTCCCATGCAGGGGAAGTGGCAGCAAATGCCAATCCCTTCTCCCCTTCCACATTAGTAATAGGCCAATACTCAGGATTTCCCTCTAAGTGAAAAAAAGGTCTTCAAAGGTGGATAAATGTTATCCAAGAGCATTAGCAGGCAGGTTCTTGAATAAAGTTAAATAATGTTTTTCAAAATAAAACATTTAGAAATGTAGGTTCTATATTCAGGACAAAAAGATCCTCAGGAGACAGAGTAAATAGATTTAAGTCCATATACTGCATGAGGTCTTTTTTTAAAAGTTTGTTTTTGTTGGACAATATATTATAAGCTCTGCAATTCAGGAAGAGATAGATTTTACTCTGAATATATTTAGATAGTGATTTTGTTCACATTAAGATTATAATCCATACTCAAAATAAAACAGTGTTTTAGTTTACAAGTTAATAGTCAATAAATGACTAGATTCCAAAAAGGAAATGATCATTTTTAACAAAAATAGCAGGCATGTCTAGATTATTTTAGTAAAAAATTTAAAATATATATATAATCCAGTCAAACTAGTAGAGAAATTTAGTTGTTTTTTTTTTTTTTTCATTTTAAATTTACTTAGAGATGAGAAAAAAAGCTTTTCTGCTTTTTCAGTGGTACCAATAATTTCTCATCTTATGGAGAATAGTCAAAATTAAAATATATTCTTTTTTAATGACAAAAGCTACTGCTGAATTAATCAATTCAGATCTTTACTATACATTCTGGTTCTTAAGTGACAGCCAGTTCACACTGATGCTACTTCTTAAAATATCAGCAAATATATTTCATATACAATTCCTTTAGCACTGTATTTGTTATGACCAGAATGAAGGAAAGAGGGTAGGATAGGTGTTAGGGAGAAAAGCAATTTCTAACTTCTGATATCAGAGCCAAATTTTCAAGTTTATGAGTTAGATTTACCTTAATGTTAGGTTTGTATATATCAATCAGAAAATGAACTGGAAGTAGGTTACGATAAGCGAAAATATGTACACTGTTGGCACTACCTTAAATTAAAGTACTGTTCGTACTACATGTAAAAATGTGTATGCATATGTATGAAAAAGATTCTTGCCCTGACTGGTGTGGCTCAGTGGATTGAGTACCAGTCTGTGAACCACAATGTCTCCGGTTTGATTCCCAGTCAGGGCACATGCCTGGCTTGCAGGCCAGGTCCCCAGTTAGGGGCATGCAAGAGGCAACCAACTGATGTATCTCTTGCACATTGATGTTTCTCTCCCTCTCATTCTCCCTCCCTTGCTCTCTCTCTAAAAATTAATTAATTTTAAAAAATTCTTGAAGTGTGGAAGTCTTTCCTTCCCCCTAAAGACGATCATGATGAGAGAAGAAACTGCAATGCTATCTAGTTATATTAGCCACAAACAAAAAAATATTTGCTTTCAGAGATTACCAGAAAAAAACAAGTTACTATACTATTTTCTCTCTGAAATCCATCCCATTATATACAATTCAGTCCTGTTTTCTGTCTGCTCATGGTTCTCTATACTTCTACCCACAACAACTGACTCAAGTCACCTCTAACCATTACAGGACCTTGACCAAGTTTGCAACATTAGTTTTTCTCCACATAGCAAACCTAAAGTTGGACATTCCATTCTATTTTTTCTTCTTCCTTTATGTTATTAAATTTATTAGGGTGACATTGGTTCATAGGGTCATTTGGGTTTTAGGTGTACATTTTCTGTAACACAGGATCTATATATTACATGATGTGCCCACCACCCAAAGTCAAATCATCTTCCATCACCATATACTTGGCCTCCTTTGCCCTCCTTTACCCCTTTCCCTCTGGTAACCACCACACTGTTGTCTGTGTCTATGAGTTTCAGTTTTATATCCTACATGAGTGAAATCATATGGTTCTTAGCTTTTCCTGACTGACATTTCACTTAGCATAATGTTCTTAAGATCCATCCATGTTGTTGCAAATGGCAGTATTTCATCTTTTCTTATAGCTGAGTAGCATTCCATTGCATATATGTATCATATCATCTTTCTCCAATCCTCTATTAAAGGACACTTTGGTTGTCTCCAAGTCTTGGCCACTGTGAATAATGCTACAATGAACACAGGGGCACATATATATTTGCAAATAAATGTTATCAAATTTTGGGGGTAGATACTCAGAAGAAGAATCACTGGATCACATGGTAACTCTATTCTTAATTCTTTGAGGAGCCACCATACTGTTTCCCCCAGTGGCTGTACCACTTTATTCCCACCAGAAGTGAACGAGGGTTCCTCTTTCTCTACCAGCTCTCTCAAACATTTATTACCTGTCTAGTTGACACCAGCCATTCTAACAGGTGTGAGGTGGTATCTCATTGTAGTTTTGATTTGCATTTTCCTAATAGCTAGTGAAGTTGAACACGTTCTCATATATCTGTTGGCTGTTTGTATGTATTTGGGGAGAGGTGTCTGTTCAGATTCATTGCCCATTTTTTAATTGGATTGTTTGTTTGGTGGTGAGTTGTAGGAGTCTTTATATATTTTGGATATTGACCCTTTGTTGGAGCCATTGTTTGCAAATATCATCTCCCATTTGGTTAGTCACCTTTATATTTTGTTGTCAGTTTCTTTTGCTGTGCAGGAGCTTTTCAGTTTGATATAATATCATTCGTTTATTTTTGCCTTTACTTCCTTTGCCTTTGGGGTCAAATTCATAAAAATGTTCTCTAAGAACAAGGTCTATAAGTTTAGTATCTATGCTTTCTTCTATGTACTTTATTGTTTCAGACCTTATATTTAGATCTTTGATCTACTTTGAATTAATTTTTGTACAAGGGGACAAGCTATAATCTAGTTTCATTCTTTTGCATGTGGCTTTCTAATCTGCCCAGCACCACTGACTTCTTTTCTTCATTGTGTGTTTTGTCTCCTTTATCAAAAATTATTTGCCCTTATGCCTTTGGTTTCTTTCTGGGCTCTCAATTCTATTTCATTAGGTTGTGTGTCTGTTCTGCCAAAACCATGCTATTTTGATTACTGTAGCTCTGTAGTATAATTCGAAGTCAGGTAGTGTGATACCTTCATCTTTGTTCTTTTTTCTGAGGATTGCTTTGGCTATGCGGGGTCTTTAGTGGTTCCATACAAACCTGACAATTTTTTTGCTTTATTTCTTTAAGAAATGACATTAAGATTTTAATGGGGATTGTATTAAATATGTGTAATGCTTTGAGTAATATGGCCATTTTAGCTATGCTGATTCAATCCACAAACATGGAATAGTTTTCCATTTCATTGTGTTTTTTCATTCTCTTTTAATAATGCTTTGTAGTTTTCTGTATATAAGTCCTTCACATCCTTTGTTAAGTTAGTCCCTAGCTATTTTATTCTTTTGATTGCAATTGTAGTGGTAACTTCTCTTTCACTTCTTTTTTAAAAAATATTATTATTATTTTCAATCCTCACCCAAAGACATCTTGTATTGCTTTTAGAGAGAGGAAGGGAGATAGAGAAACACTGATGTGAGAGAGAAGCATCGATTGGCTGCTTCCCTTATGTGCCCGGCCAGGGGATTGAACCCACAATGTAGGTATGTGCTCAGACAGAGAATTGAACCCACAACCTTTCAGTTACAGGACGAAGCTCCAACCAACTGAGCCACACTGGCCAGGGCTCTTTTTCATCGCTGACTTTGTTTATATGACATTCCATTTTAGTAAAGCTTGAGCCAATAATAGCATCTTCATTTATGTTACCCAATTACCTGTTTAACTTTTAGCAAGAAAAACTAGCCCCTTTTACCTAGTATTTAAAGTATACCAAACACTGTTCTAACCACTTAAGCACTTACATTAACACACATTAAAAACACTTCTCCTTTACATACAACTTGTGTTCTACCATCACTTCCAATGTTTTTTTCTTCTGCTTTGCTTATGTTATCCCTTTCAACTTATGCATATAGCTGTTTCTGTTTCTGACATTTCCAGAAATGTTGCTCTTCGTTGAGCTGAATTTTAACTTTGAAGTGTCAGTTTTCTTTCTACTCCAAACTATGGATGAGAATGGACAGTACTGGGCCTGGAGCCACCTCTGTGAAACATGCGGTCTACGTATGTTACCTGGGAAGTTGTAACACCTAATGTGAGTGTGTGTGTATTTTTTTTTACAATTTCACAACATAAAGGCATATAAGAATACCTGTATAACAGACACTTCCTAACTTGTTGTAAGGACAGAAAAGCTGACTTCAAGGTGCGACCAATTAGAACAGCTGCCACAGGTCCAAGCCTTAGAAGTCCTAGAGCCTCCTGGCGAACAATAAATGATGTAGGATGACCCTGGGGAGCCATTGGCTACAGAAAAGACCCACCAGCTGTATTTTGGGGGAACTCCCCCCTCTAGGGGTTACTGCATGTAATTAGCATGTAACCAAACAAGATGGAATTGGGAGCAGACACCCAACAGCTATTGCTGAGATCATCCCTCCTTTCACACACATCCTGCTGGCACATTTAATCTCTACTTAGAGTGCCTTTTCTCCCCCACTAGTGGCTACTTTTCTTTATTTCCTTTACAGGTATTAAATGCAACAGTGTGTGTGTGTGTGTGTGTGTGTGTGTTCGCGCGCGTGCATGCGTGCACACATGTGTGTTTACCCATACCATCAATTGCTGTAGCCCCAACTATATCTCCCCAACTCAGGAACAGGCTGGCTGACACTCACTATAAATGGCCTTACAGGCTCTTAAACAGATGGTGATTAGCAGGTTGGCAGCATTAAACATATAATTATCACACATGATACTCTCTTTAAAAGACAAAGCTAAAAGCACAAAGTTTGAAAAGGAAATTAACTGATGTCACATCACAGCAGTGACCTCAGGTGCTACACTGGGACCGTCTTCCAGGTATATACCATTTGTCACTTAGTAATAGAAATTTCTAGATCTGAGGTGGCTTTCAGTGTATCAGTTATGAAAGAAAAAAAGATTAGGAATTCTTTAAATTAGCTGCCCTTGAACCTCATGGATTGTGATAAAGACAAAATCAGGCTTGCACCTTCTTCCCTAGAAAGGAACCGAACTGTACTGCTGGCCAATTATAATTGCACACAAACACCCCATCGTAGTGGGTCATCACCTTTCCTCACCCCATATTAACTCCAGCCTGGACTACAGCAATAGCCAGCCTCGTAGCTGGTTGTTCTGGCTGCCTATCTTTTCCAACTCCCATCTGTCTTATACGATGTTGCCAGATCCACCATCCGGAATCACATTTCCAATCACTCCTCAGCTTAAACACTATCTGTGGTTCTCCACCTCCTACAGACTAAAGACAAAATTCCGTAACCTAGCCTTTGAGGCTTTCTACAGCAGGGTCCCAGCATGTCTAGGTTCATCACTGTACTGTTTCTTGCAGGTACTGTACACTTTGGGCAAGTTCCCCTTCGTTTACCTCAGTCCTCTTCTTTGCTCATGTTATTACATCAGCATAATGTCCTTCCTTTTTAATCCTGACTGGCAAAATCCTTCCCAGACCTATAGGCTTGTCTCAATGCCATCACTTTCTAATGGCTTTCCTAATCTCAATCCCTGACAAACTGAAGGCTCTTGTATTCTCTGGAGTATCTTCCACATCAAAGGCATGAAATATTTATTCTTTTAATGATTTTTGCAAGTATGTAATACAGGATTTTACTCATATCCATTACCTAACACTATCAATTTAGTTGAGAAAACAGGAAGACCATAAAGTATTCATTAGTAACAGGGACTATTACCAAAGCTATAAAAAATAATCTCTCATTCTTAGGGGACAGGTGTTAAAGGCTTCTGGACTGAGAGAAATTGACTTTTCTCAAAATGTTGAGACAGCTAATAGCTGCCTTCTCACACTGAAGTTCCTCTGTAATTTCAGATTTTCACACACACACACACACAGAGCAAGAAAATCTCAATCAGGGGCTAATTTCTGTCTAACTATTAACACTTTTGATGGTTTTTAGCCACGGAGGACCAATACCTCCTCCTTTCAACAAGTGAGACCCAGATTCAGGGATGCAGGAGAAAGGTGAGGTGAGGTCCTGCTTCGGGGACCAGCAGGAGACACTGCAGAAAGGGGAATCATGAAGAATAGGAAGGTGGTGGAAGCCACACACTGAGATGAGAGGATACAGCCATGACTAGAAACCATAAATCCTCAGTCTAGAGGGAGAAAAGGGTTTCTGGTACTTTGGTCATCATTAAATAAGTTTACAAATAGCCAGGCTTACCGTTAATAAGGTATGGATGATTGCAGCACTTTCGTAATTCCATCATAGTGTTTAAAAGGTTAGGTACATTAGCTTGACCACCACCTTTGGAAAGAAATGTAAAATTCTTCTCAAGGATGGCTCGGTAATATTTCTTCTGAATGTTTGTTAGCTCAACTTCAATAATAGTTTCTTCTTTGGGGGCCAAGTTCTTTTCTACATCCTCCTTGAGACGTCTCAACATCATTGGCTTTAGAATAGCCTGGAGTTTTTGCACCTAAAAAAGGACCTTAAGTAAATATTGGTGTCATGACTTGCTTACATGTTAAAACATACCCTAACATAAAAAAAACAGGATTATCATCCTATTTGTTTACTGCTCAGTTTCATTCGTCAAAGCCCTGTAAGGGGATGAAGGCATGGATTTTTCAGGTTTCATACCAGAAGTTCCTGGAGGCTGAATGACTCGATTTCAAATGGACCGTCTCACCTATCTAGGAGTCCTGAACAACCAGAGGCTTGAAAAGTACACAGCAGAAGAGAGCCAAATTTATTCCTTTCTCTTTCCCTTTTATTTGTCATAAGCCAGAGGGATGATGAGGAAGAGACAGAGTCAGGAGAGTCCTCTGCTTCAGTTCTCTTTCTTTCCAGAAAGAGCAAAAAGCCAGGAGTTATCTAGTCCCTGCACCAATGAGCAAGCAGAGATGTCTCTCTCCAGTTCTCTTTTCTGTTGATTGGCAATAGGATATAGCCCACCAGATAGTTTTAAGAAAAACAAAATGAAATAGACTTCACTTTGAACTCAACTGAGAGGTTGTAGGCAGAAAGTTGGGGGAGGGTACAAAGGACCAAGGTGTCAAGAATATCTCTGCATTTACTTCAAATACCCATATAAACTCCCGGCATGTGTAAAATAACCAACCACTTTTCATACACAACACATTCTCATAGAAATCCTGTGGGGTAGTTATGGCCCGCGTTTCTAAATGAAAGTATGTAAGCTCAGAAAAGTAAGCAAAGTGACCAATTATACATGGTTAAGAAGTAAGACTAAACCTTAAAACTCCAGTAGGCAAATGGCTCTACAAATTCCAGAAGCTTCTGACACTACCCCCCAAAGAATACAGAGTTCAGAAGTGTACCTTGAAAACCACCACACCCTGAACAGCACAACAGTCTCTGAAAATTACACAAACAGGTATGTATATAACCTCTCCAAATCCCAGCCACCCTTCATAGGGGCAAGTGGACAGACTAGAAAACCTCTGTAATGGAGATTTGGAATGCCCAAGGAAAGCAGATAGAAAGCTCACTTGTTTACTGGGTGGGAAAAAATGTTTACATTTTTAAATAGTTAAATATTAATCCTTTACCATTTCATGGATAATCTGCAGTTATATAGCAAAAATACAAAGTAGACGTGATAAATACCTGTTCTTCTGTTTTCAGATCACCAAATTCTTGCATAAAGGTGGTTTCTGAAGGGAAGCGAGTTGGTTCCAAGAAATGGAGCAAGCTAAAGAGCTCTTCCACAGTGTTCTGTAGTGGAGTTCCCGTCAGCAGCACTTTGTGTTCCTGCAGGAATACCAGAAGAGCAAGTGACCGAGTCACAACCACGACAGTTTCTTAAAACCAAAGCCTCTCTCTCAATACCCATGTTCCTGTTTCTCATTAAAACTAGTCCAGCACCCACCCTACAGCAAGGGTAGGAATCAGGTGCTAAGGCAGAGATACAAGACAAAGCAGTCCCTGCTTCAGATCCACACACAGAGGGGCCTCCTTAGAACGCCCCAGACCAGTGGTAACTGTCTTGCCATTTCGTCTCTTCCTGGGGTTACTAGGTCACCAATCTAGTGACATGGCTTTGTGAGTCCCCTAAGTCTCTGCTTTGTCTGCACCAAAGTGGAAGTTTTTTCCTAAAATCCCTAGGCTCAGATAAAACTTACATGACTCTTTCTGTTCTCTACATCAACAGTGCCCTAGTCTCCCCATCTGCTTCCTGCATGACTCACGTCAGAGACAAAAGAAGTCCATCTACACACAACAGCACACGAAAAACTATTTTGTTCTGCAAAAATCTCACACTAGCAGAGGGGTAGGCTTGGTCTTAAATACCACAATCACTTTTCTAAAAAAAACAGATGCTCTTTCTAATTTTGTCTCTTTGAACCAAGTTAGGCATTTCTTTAAAACAATTCTTCCTGTTTACAAGCTCTTTCTCCAGCTCTCCTGACATGTCTGTGCCATTGTCTCGCTTCTGTACATCAAACGGAGGAACTGTTTGGCAGTGACAGGTCTGAACAACGGAGGGTTTATTAATCTCGAGGGCTTTATGTTATTTTTTAGTTTGGCCACTTGATACATAGTACAGCCACTAGAACTATTTCGAAAAGTGATCATACCTTCCAGTTGGTTCAAAAGCAATACCCTGCCTTAACTAGGAATGATAAGACTTTGTTGCCAAGCAGAGAGTATATGCTTGGTAAATACCAGGTGAATGATGTAACTAAGGACATGCTATTTTCCTTAATATCTATCACATGTTATCTGTCAGTGAAGCTCTTTCAAAGTGAGGTGAAACAGTTCAATTTGCTTTCATTCTTCCTTTTCTCCCCTTCGAATAGAGAGGTCTCTGATTCAGAAGATGCATAGGACACCATCATCTTCACACTCATTACATTCACAAAGACTAAGGACTTTGCAAATCAACTTGAGATTTTCTAATGTATAACCACACTGGAGGGTAACATGGGCAACAGCCCCTGACATACTCAAGTCCTGAATTACTTTACCAAAAATTTTTAAAAAATACTGTCACACATTCGGGAAAAGAGTCACAGCAGGGAAAGAGATAGAGATTGTCTCCCAGTTCCTTTCATACCATTTACTACTGAGTTAAATCCCGAACCTCTTACCAAATACTTCAGAAAAAGCCTTTTAACATATTAATCTCAAAATAAACTTATTTGAAAAAAAGGAAAAAAACTCCTTTTTCAATGCTGCTTCTGATCAAGGGCTATTTAAAGCCGGTTCCACCAAATGATTATTTGTACATACAACCCTTTTATAAGGATGCATAGAAACAGTGGAAGGAATATAACCAGGCTTCCATCTGAAAGCAGGTAAGTACGGAATAACGCATGATGAATATACCATGTATCCCCAAATGTCACAGAAGAGACTCGAGCCACCAAGCCTATCATCTCCAAGTCCACTACACCAGCAGATATGCTTTTGGCTTGAAAATGTTACCCTTCTTTTTAGCTCTGATGGAGTGATGTCCATTTGCTTCCATTTCTGCACTCTTTTAATTTGTGTGGGGCTTCCTAACAATCACAGATGAGGTCATGGAAATCAGTGAAGAACCACCACCACCTCCAGAGAATTCCCTCCTGGTCAGTGAGGGCCAAGGAGATGGCTCTGCCTTCCCAGGGTCCTGTGCAGGACAGTGAAGGCTGTAAATGTCCCTCAGCGTATCACCTCACAAAGCACTTCCTGTGTGATGGGGGAGCTGAAGACGCTCTCTGGTCTTTCCTCTCTGAGAGTGCACTTGAAGATAATCCTCAGTGAATGCATTTTATTCTGAGTCTAGTGTAGGTAACAGCAGTTTCCTACGACCTGCTTTGTAGTTAGATATAGTTATTATTCGCTATTTTCACTGTCACTTATTCTAAGAAAGAATAATAAAAAGGTTTATGTGTGTAAGTTCTCATGCTGTTTACTTTAAAGAAATGATTTAAAAACCAGGCAATAACCTGTTCAGAACTGTACAGATATAACTGCATTCTAATTCTGAACAATTATGTACTCCCTCCTAAAAGATCTTTTCTGAGATAAAGATTCTTGAATATCAGGAAAACAAACATGTTGTTCATTAGCTAATCAGAACTTCCAAGCTGGTGCATCAGGAATGGGTGGCAGTGATGTCGTGTCCTTGAAGTGGCCGGCAGGACTATGGAAGTCAGGTCCCAGGACTGCCACCTGGGAGTGGGCAGCCTCCTTGGCTTACCCCGGTGTGACATGCATCATTTGCTATATGTGATACTATGTGCAGGAGGCTAGGGAACACTGCAGGGTGTGACAGAAAAACTGTCTGGATAAGAGATTCTAATCCATTAATGAAGTGTTACTATAAACAGTGGAAAAACACAGTTCAACCAATGGAAGACTGTTCTGCAACAAGAATTTACTATCTGGAAACATGTGAGCTAATAACAGAAAACAACTTACATAAACTCATTTGGGTGACTATTTAGCCTTCAGGAAATAATGCTTATAACGGTCTCTTATGTGGACCACTGGGAGGATGGGGCCCTACTCAGAAGATATAATTAGATATTTCATGAACATTAGTGGTTACCTATAAACACAGGTTTATTTCAATGTAATACTAAAGTATCACCTGAAGAGACCAAATATAACCATCGCATTTCTTTTTTCCATATGCTTACCCACATTTTCAAGAGCATTCACCATTTCTAACTATTCTAATTTCTTTTGTGGATCGTCAACCTAATAATATATACTACTTTGAGGAAGGTCTTAAGATAGCCTTAAACGATTAAGGGGAAATCCACTCCTAAATGGGATAACAAACTTTTCCTTTAAACAAAACTAGGTTTTGTTTGTTTTTAATTAAAAGAATAGCTGGCTAACCCAATCCCCTAATTTAAGAATTAAATTCTTAAATTCAAAGACGCTGCTTCCAAGAACCTGCTGCAACAGAAAGCTTTAAAGTGTTCTTTTCAGTAGTACCAGTCTTTAATAAAAAATTATCTATAGCCATGAACATATAGAATATGTCTCCCCCTCTCAATCCCACAGTTAACAAGAGATCAAATTAATCTACTGAAGAAAACAGTTAAGGGATTAAAAAAAATCTTTTTTACTTTTTTGTAACTGATCAAAACACCCAAAGACATGCTAAATAACTTTGGTTTTAAAATATACGTTAAAAATAAAAATGTGTGTCAAAACCCACCTTGTAAACTACAGATAATGCAGCCTGATAATGACAGAGACCAGGTAGCAATTTCCACTAGGAAATCATATGCACAGCAGTGTGGAAGTGAAAACCAACCAAATTCTATCACTGTACAAGATATTACCCCATGATACTCCTACTGAAGAAAATCTAGAAAAATATAGTTAGGAAGCTGGCAGAGTATCAGATAAGTGCAGTCTAAAACTCCAGATCAATTTCAAAGTCTTGTAATGCCCCAAACTTCTAAGTGTCTGTGCAAAGTGGACCAATTACAGATCTGGCCCAACATATGAGAACCTGCCTGTACAAGTTGGCCCCCACATGCCAAAACCTATCAGTCTCAGAACATGAATGGATCATAATGGCAGTATTTACAAACAAAAGGGAAAGCAAATACTTGAAACTCATTTCAGCGAAAATATCATGACTATATTCTGCTGTGATACAACTGTGCAGAAATACCAGCCAACAACATTAGAATGAAGAAGACAACAGCCACTTTTAGGGTAAGTAAAAGCTCAGGAGGATGTATCACAATATTTGACAGGCTTTGCCAACACCCTTCATGAGCATTAGTCAAATTCAGAGTGTCAAGAATGTTGAACCAGTAACAACTCCACTCAGGTTCAATGGAGTCACTAAATGATCACTGACCAAGTCCATCATCTTGAGTCCCTCCAGCAGCTTGCAGTTCCTATTCTTCAGCCGGTGGGCCTCATCAATGACTACACAACGCCATGGAATATTCCGCAGCTCAGGACAATCAGTCAAAATCATCTCGAAGGTAGTGATGATGGCGTGAAACTTATAGGACCCCTTTATCACTCGACCCTATGAGAACAACTCTGAATTATTAATTAGCATTACAGATTACTAACAACGTTAAGGATAAGTAAAGTACATAAAACATATGGATTTATCCCTCTAGGGACATCTTTATTTTAGGTAACACTTTTTTTTTCAAGATATTTGAGAGGTTTTATGCTGTTATGGTATAACAAGGCTTTAAAATCTTCTCCTTTTAAAAGAAGTTAGAAAATTGTTAGTAAAATTTCTGATCCAATTTCATTACAGTTCATACCCAGTAAAGAGCTACTAAGAGCACTTATTCTGCTTACACCCTACAGACTCCAAAAGGTGAAGGCCAAAGGCATTATGTGCTAACTTAAAAAAAAAATTTACCTTTTAAAACTTTACACCTTTCCTTACTGTTGTACCCTTTTTTTTAAGTGCTAAAATGAAAAACATTCACTTAGGATAGAACTTACAATAATTTCCGAAATTTAAAGATACATACAAAAAACAGATTTTGATGTTTTCCTCCTTTGATTAGATATAGGGCAGATTTTTATACTTAAAGCAAACAAACACAAAATGAAACTCTGTCCTATTTCTAATTACAGAACTACGAGTTAACACCTTTAAACACCTATAGATTAAAACTAACTTAGCATATACTATTTTTCTTTCTTCATTAAGTCATTTATAATTTCAATATCACAGAATAACTGTATACAAGTAACTTGAATAAGTAAAAATTCACAGTAATTGCTACTAAGAACCAAAGTATAAATTCTTCCCTTTGGATGTATTTTATTCAATGTGCCTCTCAATATTACTTTTCCATTTCTAGCAATAATATAGCAAACTAAAAATTCTTTCTGTTCACATTTAATAACACCATTATTTTGTTCACCTTTCTCTTACAATTGCAAAAGAAAGCCAATTAGAAAATCAACACATTAAATGATTTTCAGTGATCATCCAAGGTAAAGAATTTCATTTGTTTTTAATCTAATAATCAGAATGACAGTTATAAAAATAAAGACCTGTAATCATAAGATGTAGAAATATAATACAAACATAAATTGAGTAAGAAACCTAAAGCAAGTTCCTCAATTTTGCAAAATCTAGACCCTTCCCCCAAATCACTCAGCTCATTTTAAGTCCATCACCCTAACATGCACACACTAAGCATCGGGAAAGCCGCCCGTGATGTTTTACCTGGGGATCTTTGAAGTACATTTCATACAACTGAATGGTCCGACGACTAGCTTGACTCCCATGATACACAACCACATTCAACTCTGTCCAGGTACGGAACTCCCTTTCCCAGTTGGGGATTGTGGACAATGGGGCAATCACTAAAAAAGGGCCATGGATTCCTTTCAAATATATCTCATAGAGAAATGTAATGGACTGGATAGTTTTTCCCAAACCCATTTCATCTGCTAAAATGCAGTTTCGCCTGTGGGAAGGAAACAAAACAAAGTTTAATGAGTACAGGTAGTAGTCACTGCTCTCTTTTTACAAAATATATTACTATACTCACAAATGCCTATCTTAGATGTTCTCTTAAATTCAGTAAAATCCATTTCAAACAAAATCTAAAGAAATAACAATTATTTATACATACTTCTATCAATCTCTGTATTACTTTTTGAATAAATAATACGCATACTCCCAATGCTTATTTTTTAGTAATTCTTATTAGAAAGCTAAAATGTTAAGTTACATTTGAGTACTATTTTCAATAACTACAAAGAACCTCAGGCCTTTTTAAAAGTGAAGGAAACATGTGTTACATACATGTTGTACCAATTGAAAAGTAGCCAGTTTACTCCCTCCAACTGGTATTCCCTGAGTTTGTTATTGTTTTTATACTCCCTGGAACTCTCCGATTTCTTCCAGTCATCAGCAGGAGGTCGCTCCTGTTTCAAATATAGTAAATCCCATTAGTGGTTTCTCAAAGACCACACCGTGATGCTTGTTTCCAAATTAAATCCTCTACCCTTAGCCAATTCTTACCACGCGCTCTGTTTCCGGCACCCTGGACATTAGTTTCTCAAACTCTTCAATCTTTGCTTGATCGATGTCCTGCCTTAGCTCCCAAGTGCTGTCTTCGTAAGGCAGTGAACACCACTTCACCAGATAGTGAGTCACAGGCTGGGCCAGGTTTAAAGAAATCAGAATTGGATTCATTTGACCAAACACTACATGTATAAAGGAAAAATGTGTTCTACTTCATTTATCAATAGACACCACCCAGGCAATAGTAAGACTGAGTGGGTAGAAGTTTAGAAAGTAGTCCCTAGTTAAATATTCTCAAGTCTACACTGAAAATAGTATTACTATTACCAAAACAAATTAATCTTTATCTAAGTCACTGCTAAGTAATGTTTAAATGCCAGAAAGTACAATATAATGAAATATCTAGTGTATAACAGCTGAATTTGAGCCTGTGCAATCATTCACAAAGAGTCTCACTCAAACTTTTTTTATTAAAACTCCATTCTGCTGTAATAGCACTCTTAATTACATAAGGAAAATCTGTGCTGCATAACAGATTTATACCAAAATGTACCAAATTCGTTTTATTGATCATATTCTGAAATTGTGCAAAACATCAATGTATTTGTTTCATATTGAAAACTGGTTTCTTTTTAAAAAGCTCTCAGACTAAATATAAAACCCATTTAGCTCTATTATTAAATTATAAAAACCAACAGTTAGTAAGTTTCCGTTAGATTTAGAACAAATGTCCCACAATCCAAGGCTCTGACCAGGATGAGACCTAGCGCTTCCATAATCGTTCTCTGTAAACACACATAAGCTGTCTGAGCCACCGCCCCCTAAAGTAAGTGATCTTCTGTTACCTCTCCCCGGTCATCTGTGCTACGTGAACAATCCATTATCCGGTCAACCTCCACATAATCTGGATTAAAAAGCTCATCTTCAATCTGCACCAAAGGAAAAAGGTGAAAATGTTTATGTAATTCCTAAGAGTAAACACTATATTTCACTTTTCACCAGGCAGTAATACTTTGGGTCACAGCAATAGAAAATTTATATTTGGCAGATTCTTTTATTTTAATTGAAATGCTACAATTTAGCAAAATCATTCCCCATGAGGAAATCAGACTTCTCAGACTTTGTATTAACTGGGACTTTTAATTACTGTGTGAAACCTTTTCACTGTGAGAGAATGTTTAAGAATATTTGAAATGAAGTGTGAAATTACAATCCACTAATGAGCAGTCCAAAAGGCTTATGGCATGCAATGCATTTGGCATTCTTGAAACTACAGTCTGCAATAAAGAACCAGAGCCATGCGCACAGTAAGTTCTATTGGAATCTCGTAACTACTGGAGCTGTCTGATGCCTCTGAGCATCATTTAAAGAATGTTATTCAAAAGCTAAAAACATGGAAACCAGTGAATTTCAAATTACAGTGTGAGCAGAGTTTATAAGGTTTGTCTTTACCAATCAATATTAGTACCTCATTTGAATACAGTCTTGTCATTAAAGGTTGTAATGATTTATTTGTATCGAATATAGAACATTTACCTAAAAGTATTAGGGATAAAGAAATGAGGCTTAAATAATTGGGTTCCTTAGCCAATATATTAACAGCCTTTACAAAAGTAATACTGCTTGCTTGCGAAGCTATCACATATAAAAGAATAAAATAGGACTCAAAGGGAAGTTAGAGACTATGCTATACTTTACATAAGCTAAAGTCAGATAAGTTAATATTATTGTGTTCCTATAAAGTAATTTATCAGTAATATAAGTGCATTAAAATGCTTTGTAGGGACATGTGAGAAGTCACTCAGACACCATGTGTATCCCCTGAATTGCAGGTTGAAAAGATAAGCTGTTCGATCACAGTTGGCTCAAGGATAACAAACATTCTCTGGGCTACTGTTCCCATTAAAACACCCGGTTTGGATGCTTTGAACTGTGAATTATGGAACAGAAATCAGAAATACAAAAATGTGTTTCAACTGCCTCAGGCCTTTACATAGAGTTGATTAGTGAGGCAAAAAATCCATTGAAATTTTCAGTTAATTTAAAATGTTAATATATTAGTGCACTGGCTTTGTCAAAAGCTTCTTGATTTAGGCACAAAAATATGTATTATTCACAGACAGCATAAACACTAAAACTTTCTATAAACTAGTTTTGATGACAAATGCTCTCTTTAAGACAACTTATTCTTAAACAGAAGGTGTCATTGCTGAACTTTAATTCTTAACCGTACTCCTAAACATGTCTATCCTTCAAATGATTAATCTATGCATGCCATCATGCATGTGATGCAATTTCTAGTTTCAGTAACCTTTTTGAATAGAGATTTTAATTGGAGCAGATTTATAAGGAAGCCTAAGGTGTAACAAAGAATGCAAAAGTGGTGATAGCTTTGCATGGAAAACCTAAATCCAGGAACATCTATGAGAATCGGACAAACGTGTGTGTGTGTAAAAAAGAAAGTGAGGGAATATACTTTATCCTACTCTGCTAACCCTCAGATTCTCCCTTGAGACCTCCATTCAAGTCCAAACTTAAGATTCCAGTTGACAGGTTACCAGCAAGATAATGCATTTCAACTCTGGTGCAGGTGATGCACAAACACAGGCCCAAATGCAAAGGCTACAGAGCTGGGACCAGGCACAAGCCGGTAAAATGCACCTGACTCCAGGAAATACGGTCCAAATAAACGTAACGAACAGAATCAGGATTCAAGGCTGTAGGGGAAGTTACCACAGCATGCTTCCCTTTTCCTTGCCACTAATCCATAGAAAAGGTCAGTTGAACATTCAGAGTTTCTTTCTAAAAGGAAGCTAAACGATTTCAACTTGCCCCATGTCACCGACACTTAACCTTAGTTTCATTAAGAAGGGCATGAAAAATAGAACTACCCATTTTTTTCTCAGAAACTGTCCTTTCAAAGAATCACCTAAATATTTTCCAACATGTGAGGAGTGAGTCACATCCGTGTATCTCCATTCCCCTCAGTGCTAACTACTGCACTGCAAAGAAGCTGAATACTCAGAATAACCAAAGTGGTGATTCGGACGTATGTCCAGTAAAACCACCACCATATATATGATGCCCCAACTAATACAGACTTTACAATCTGTCTGTTGGGAGCATGGAAATCAGATTCCAGGGGAACACGGACTTGCCACCTGGGATTATAAGGATTTTATGACATAAAAGTACTGAACATCTTCTGTCCCTGCCCCCATCTTTAAAAGAGGTGGGGGTGTGAAGTAGCTTGTTAAGCAGGTATTATTTTGCATCAAATTTCACACTTCTTTACATTTTACATTCTGTTAACTCCTTTATGGAGTAGACAGCTAATAAATCAGCAAGTTTAATCTTTCAGTGTGAAGGTTTCTCTTTTAATCTACTTGAGGCTGCAAGTGAAACCAAACTGGTGATCTAAAGTCCAGAGATCCCGGTAAGCAGTTTGCGAAGCACTTTTTAAAATGTACTTGACTATATTGGGGGGAAACTTGGCCCTTCTTAGAAATGCATTTTTTTCTTTCCTGCCCCAGGTTGGTTACTTTTTCATCATAATTGATAACCCAGGATAAAGGGAGACAGACAATGATATTATGCGAACTTTTACACCACAGCACACCATTTGTAAAAATGAGTCTAGCGAATTCTCTGTAATGAGGCATGGACTTGCACAAAAGAAATCTGCCTCATACCTTCCCCAATAGAAATAAACTTTTATTTCCTAGAACTTGTATTTAACAATTAGAGTTTTTAACCTGCTAAATCTTAATATAACATTTGTCTACTTACATTTTCCACCATCTACTAACTGTACTTTCATTACAAGATTATAATCATACCATCATATTTCCACATAATAACATAAGGACCAGTATCTTTTCCACTAAGCAACAGGAAGAATGAGAAACTTCCTGTTTACACATTTTTTTTTAGCAATAACCAGTTACCAATACGCAAGTAACAGCACCAAATGAGGCAAACTAGTTTTTCTTAATAAATTACTGAACTGAAATTCAGAATTCAGAACATTTTAATAAAGTAAACACTTTACAAAATTAATCAGGTGTCTCATACCTCTGAAAGGAATTTGTTCTGGCCCTGCTTTGCCTTAAATCGTTTAATCTTTTGCTGAATTCTCTTATCTTTTTCCAGATCTTCTACAGATGCCCACTGACAATGAAGATAAGAGCTAAAAGAATAAAATAATATACTTGAAACATGTTGAAAATAATTAATCCTTTATTATATCTTTTATTGTTCCTCCCAAATCAACTAAACAGATAATTAGCAAAATAACCTGTTTAATTACTCATAGAGGCTGCTGAGCAACATTCAACATAATTACTAACATTTGAGAATAAGAAAATCAGCAACAGTGCCTAAAGTTTGCCTTCTGTCCTGAGCCCCCAGCTCTCTTACCCACTCCCCATTAAAAAAGAGAGCGAGAGAAAAGATCTAATGACAGGCTGTTTCCATAAGTGAATGGATTACACTTTAATACAAAACAATTAACACTGCAAAGTGGCCTTAACTAGGAATTTATGTTTTGAGCATTTACTGTTAATTAAGAAATAAAGGTTTTTATTGAGTTAAGAGAATTCAAATTTAAAAAAGCAAAGATAAACCTAACTTAGTCCTTTTAGAGAAATCAGGGAGAAAAGGCTCACCGCCCCTCTCTGAACAGCCACGGCCCCAACACACTCCTGTTCAGTTCCTGCCCTCCCCGCCCAGCTCTCCCAATCTGAAATAATGTCCCTTGTTTCCTTGTGAATTGTAATGTCCACCCTGTCCTTGCAATCAATAGGTAAGGCCCTTCCCCTTCAGCCTTATTGCCACTGGCCTACTCTAAGCACATGCTATGTGTTCTCTAACCTTAACTTGAAGACTTTCCACACTCCCTTTTTCTTCCCCAAAACACACAGGTATAAATTAATGTTTTCTGGTACTTCTGACATTATTTTGTTTGGTATTTCAATATCTTTTTGTACCATCATTCCCTGCCCCTTGATAGCCTCAACTGTCTCTTATTTCTCTCACTAGTCATGACATTATAAAGAAATGTGGTGCTTGAATATAAAATGGGGGAATCCAAAATACCTGGAGTTTACTTATAAAAAATTGTGTATTTACTCTTACATGTTTAAACTTCAGTCACCTTCAAAGTATTCTCCATCTGATGCCACATACCTATTAAGATGTTCTTTCGGTTGCTCAAAACAGTTTTTGAACTCTTCAATTTTGATGCCTTTTAGGGCTTCTGCCGTTTTTTTGTATCACCTCTTCCGGGAAAATGTTTCCCTTTGAGGACTTTTTTCATCCAGGGAAACAAAAAAGGTCACTTGGGGCAAGATTGGGTGAATAGGAAGACTGGGGCATGGGGATCATGTTATTTTTGGTCAAAAAACGCTGAACACTCAGTGTGGACAGGTATGCTCATAAATCACCTACCATGAAATGGGCAAATGTGTTGAAAGAGTCTTCTAAAAAATTCACTGAAGCCAAACACAGCCTCTCACAACAATGCCAGCTAGTACACTGATACAGATGGGTTCCCAGAACAATTACCTAGCAGGGGAGACCTGTACTACAAGGGATCCGCCCTCCAGAAGATAGTTCCTTTTTTAAGGGGGTCCCCCCTCATATATTTCTTTCAAAATCAGGGTAATACTCTCAGAAATTCTGCAGCCATTATAAAATCTTTCAAAAATAATTAATGACATAGAAATAGTTAGGATATCAAGTATCATACCATTTATATTTATGTAATGTTGAATTTATGTAATGCATTTTCAAAGGAAGGATTGATTTAGTCCTACAACTCACTGAAGAGATAAGAACTTTAAATATATACATCTTATACTGCTATGATTTGATATAAACCCTATACATTCATATATACAGAGAAAACAGACAAGGTGAAAATGCAACAAAATGTTAATAATGATTATTTTGGAGTGGTAAGATTGCAAATATTTTATTTTTTACTTTCAACTCATATTTCCCAAATTTTCAATCAATACTCAATAGTGCTGTAACCAGAGACAAATATGAAAATAACCTTGTCCAGTCTCCTAACTGCTGGGCAGAAAAGAGGTGTGTGTAGTCAGTACTCTTATCTTGGCTGAGGTGCACAGGCCTGTAAAGCACCATCAGTGTGACTGTGAGTTGGACACAGGCACCTCTCTCTCTCTCATAAATGGGGCTGAAATTCTCGGTCAGTAACGCTCTTTTATTAAAGAAAGAAAAACCACAGGCTTTTCAACCAATATCAGAAACAAGGTAAGGATGCCCATTCTCTGAACTATTATTCACTATCATATTCAAGCCATTGGCCAATGCTACTAGATGAGAGAAAACAAGAGGAGCAATAATTGGAAAATAAGGACTACAACTATCTCTATTTGCAGATGATATAATTGCATAACTGAAAAACCCTAGAAAATTAATTCAAAAAACAATTCCAGTAATGTAGCAGGATATAAAATTGAGTCAACAGCTTCCACACACACAAATAATAACCAGTGAGAAGATACAATATTAGAGAAAACCGCTTTTATAATATCAATAAAGATAAAATACTCAGCGATAAGTTTAATAAGAAGTGTGTAAAACTTTACATAAGGACATATTTAAAAATCCCCTAGATAACTTCTGGTCAAGATGATGACATAGGTAACACGGTTTGCCTCCTCACACAACCACATCAAAAATACAACTAAAAACAATTTTAGGACTGTATAAATGTACTCCTTAACTATGAAAGAGTTGAAACTGCATTAGCCCTTTGAAGGCAACCACGAGGCTGATGTGGCCTCAGGTGGAAATGAGTTTGACACCCCTGCCCTAGAGCCTACACAACCATGGGAGAGCAACAAACATGTTGGTCCACCACCACCCTGCTCCCAGACAGCTGATCCTCCACAGAGGGCAGAGGTTTGTGGTCAGTGGTTACAGTCAGTCCTTGCAGCTGACTGGCCTGAGTAAATCCCTCCCACTGACCTGCCAACAGCAATCAAAGCTCAACTACATGAGGAGCGTGTTCTCAGCCCACACTAAAGGTGTACCTCGAGAACCCAGCTTGGGTGAGAGGGAAGGTTGTGCCACTGGACCCTAGAGGACACCTACTATATTAGGCCACACTACCAAGACAGGGAGTCAAAGCAGCTCTGCCTAATACATAGAAACAAACACAGGGGGGCTGCCAAAATGAGGAGACAAAGAGACATGGCCCAAATGAAAGAACAAATCAAAACTCCAAAAAAAGAGCTAAATGAAATGGAGATAAGCAACCTATTAGATGTATAGTTCAAAACACTGGTTATAAGGATACTCAAGGAACTTAATGAGGCCCTCAACAACAGTAAACAGATTCAGTCAGAAATGAAAGATGCACTAATTAAAATAAAGAACAATTTACAGGAAAACAATAAAGTGGGTGAAGCCAAGAATCAGATAAATGATTTAGAGCATAAAGAAGCAAAAAAAAAAAAAAACCAGCCCTGGCTGGTATAGTTCAGCAGATTAAGCACTGGCTTATGAACCACAGGGTAGCGGGTTTGACTCCCAGTGAGTCACATGCCTGGGTTGCAGGCCAGGTCCCCAGTAGGGGGTGTGCAAAAGGCAACCACACATTGATGTGTCTCTCCCTCTCTTTCTCCCTCCCTTCCCCTCTGTCTAAAAATAAAATAAATAAAATCTTTAAAAAATCATTACTTGCAGAGAATTTTTTTTTAAAAAGCTAAAAACAATCAATCAGAACACCAAGAAGACAACAGAACAACAATAATTAAAAAAAAAAAAAAAAAAAAAAAAAAAAACAACCCTAGAACAGTATAAGCAGCCTCTGGGATGATTTTAAGTGTTCCAACATTCACATCATAGGGGTGCCCGAAGGACAAGAAAAAGAGCAAGAAATTGGAACTCTCTTTGAAAATTATAATGAAAGAAACCTTCCTTAATTTGGTGAAGGAAATAGACATGCAAGTCCAGGAAGTCCCAAATAATATGGATACAAAGAGGGCCATTCCAAAAGACACATCATAATTAAAATGCCACAAGTTAAAAATAAAGAGAGAATCTTAAAAGCAGCAAGAGAAAATCAATCAGTTACCTACAGAGGCATTCCCATAAGACTATCAGCTGATTTCTCAAAATAAACTTTGCAGTCTAGAAGGGATTGGCAAGAAGTATTCCCAGTGATGAAAAGCAGAAACCTGCAGCCAAGATTGCTCTACCCAGCAAAGCTTCCATTTAAAATCAAAGGGCAGATAAAGAGCTTTCCAGACAGGAAAAAAACTAAAGGAGTTCATCACCACCAAACCATTGTTATATTTCATTCTTATGAAATGTTAAAGAGACTTATTTAAGAAAAAGAAGATCGGACTTCCGGCAAGATGGAGGAATAGGTGGACGCACCGTACCTCCTCGCACAACCAAGAACAGAACAACAATAATTTACAACAATGATTTGCAGTCATAATATCAGAACTGTCAGAGGATTTATCTAAATGGAAGTCGGACAGCCAAGAAGTTGAAGTAGACCCGTACATCCAGACTGGTAGGGGACAACGAGCCGAGCCGGCGGGGCTGGCGCGGGTCAGCGGCGTGCGACGGTCGGGGAAATTTGGCGCAAAATCGGCGCAACAGCCATCCGGAGCACAAGAGTGCAGCGGTGATCCCTGAGTACGCAAGCAGTGGCTGGGGGAATCAGTGTGGCAGTGATTGTGGACCAAGGCAGAGCTCGCAGCCCAGAAGCCCAGGGAAGTGTCTGACTCCAGGAGAATGGAACTGTCGCCATTGATCCCTCCTGTCCCCGCTCCCGCCCCTGCCTCCACATATAACATCACAATCTAGCGACTGGGGTGCCCAGCCCCGGTGAACACCTAAGGCTCCGCCCCCCACCGTAACAAGAGCGACCAGACCGGAGAAAAAAAAATAAATAAAAAAAATAATAGGAGAGACAGGGGAAGACATAAGACATGTTTCCAGCAGAACAGATCAGTCCCCCAGGACTCATCCTTTTGAGTGACCAGGAAATAGCCAATCTATCAGATGCACAGTTCAAAACACTGGTGATCAGGAAGCTCATGGAACTGGTTGATTTTGGGTGCAAATTACATGAAAAAATGCAGGTTACCATAAAAGAGATGCAGGAAGATATACGGAGGAGAGCCAATAGTGAAAGGAAGGAATCTGAGTCTCAAAACAATACAGTGGACCAGAAGGAAGATAGAATCAACCAAGCAGGAAAGCATGATGAAATAAGAATTCAAAAAATCGAAGAAAAGCTTAAGAGCATCGAGGACACCTTTAAACGTTCCAACATCCGAATTATAGGGGTACCAGAAGGGGAGGACCAACAAGTGGAAAAGTTATTTGAACAAATAATAAAGGAGAACTTCCCCAAACTGGCAAAGGGAACAGTCTTCCAAGAAATCCAAGGAGCTCAAAGAGCCCCAAAGAAGTTGGACCCAAGAAGAAACACACCAAGGCACATCATAATTACATTAGCCAAGGTAAAAACGAAGGAGAGAATCCTAGAAGCAGCAAGAGATAAGGGGACAGTAACCTACAAAGGAGTTCCCATCAGACTGTCAGCTGATTTCTCCAAAGAGACCTTACAGGCAAGAAGGGGCTGGAAAGAAATATTCCAAGTCATGAAAGACAAGGACCTACATCCCAGATTGCTCTATCCAGCAAAGCTCTCATTTAGAATGGAAGAGAAGATAAAGTGCTTTTCAGATAAGGTCAAATTAAAGGAGTTCATCATCACCAAGCCCTTACTTTAAGAAATGCTAAAGGGACTTACCTAAGAAAAGAAGGTAAAGAAAAGACATGTATAGTAAAAGGACAGCAAACTCACAATTATTAACAACCACACCTAAAGCAAAACCAAAAGAAACTAAGTAAACAACTAGAATAGGAACAGAACCACAGAAATGGAGGGCACATGGGGGGGCTATCAGTAGCGGGGGGGCAGGAGGAGAGAGGGGGAAAAGGTACAGAGAATAAGTAGCATAGAATGTAGGTTGAAAATAGATAGGGGGAGGGCAAGAATAGTATGGGAAATGTAGAAGCTAAAGAACTCATAAGTATGACACAGGGACATGAACTAAAGGGGGGGAACATGGGTGGGAGAGGGGGTACAGGGTGGAGGGGAGTGAAGGGGGAAATGGGACAACTGTAATAGCATAATCAATAAAATATATTTAAAAAAAAAGAAAAAGAAGATCAAAACTTTGAACAATAAAATAGCAATAAATATATATCTATCAACAATTGAATCTAAAAAAAAAAGCTAAGCAAAAGAGAAGAACAAAAACAGAATCATAGATACAGAGAGTTTTTTGATGATTGCCTGATGGGGGGGGCAGGTTGGGGAATGGGTGAATTGGTGAGGGGAGTAAGAAATACAAACAGGTAGTTACAGAATAGCCACAGGGATGTGAAGTACTATAGAGGAAATGGAGTAGCCAAAAAAAAACCTATGCATGACTGATGGACACTAATAAACCTGTGAGGAAAGCAGGGTGCTGGGTGGAGGGCAGCAAAAGGGGAAAAATTGGGACAACTGTAATAACATAATCAATAAAATATAATTAAAGTAAATAAATAAAACTCTAACAGATACAAAAATAGAGTTGAACCAATTAGAAAGATATCCTTGTTTTTAGATAGCATGACTCAACATTATGTATTTGCAAATTTAATACAATGTAAATAAAAATATAAACAAGCATTTTTATAGAGCCACACAGGTTTGCTGAACTTACTTACAGAAATAAACATGCAAGAATATCCAAGAAGACATTAAAAAGGAAATGCCCTTAGGGGAAACTAGACATACCAGATATTAAAATATATTCTAAAGCCTGTATAGGGAAAGTAGTGTGCCACTGACTCATGAATTGACAAAGGAAGAGAATAAAGTACAGATGCAGATCCAAATAAATATGTGGCTTTAGTACACAAGAAAGGTTGCTTCTCAAATGGCTGGGGCAAAGAAAGACTTTTAATAGCACTGCCAGAACAACAATGTTGGTAAAAGAATAACATTAGAGTCATGCTTTATGCCGTAAAAATAAACACAAGTAGACCAGGCACCTAAACACAGAAAATGAAACCATGCAAGTACCAAAAGAAAAGTCACAAATTCCTCTTTAATCTAGGTGTATAGAAGGGTCTTCTAACTATAACTCAAAAGCCAGCTCTAATAAAGGAAAAGATTAATAAATATAACTATATAAATATATTTTTTAAATGTACAATGCAATAAATAACAAAGTCAAAAGACAATTGAACCTGGGATAAAAAGGCAGTTGCAACATAGAACACAGAGGACTAATATCCCACGTAGATAAAGAACTCTTAAAAACTGAGGAAAGCACAATAGAAAAATGGGCAAAAGACATGAACAAACAACTGACAACATCAGACATAAAAAAGCCATTAAACTTAGAAAATATGTTCTACTTCCATCGTAACAAAAGAAAATGGTAATTGGAACTATACTGAAATACAATTTCTCACAAAAAGTAAAAAGTGACAATATGTCAGGAAGACTGTGGGCAAATAGGAACAATACGCTGTGGACGGGAAATCTGACACAACCCTATGAAAGGAAATGTGGCAATAACAGAACTACATCTACCTCTGGCTTTTTGTTCTAGCAATTCCACTTCTAGGAATTTACCCTAATGCTATGCCTCCAACAATTCAAAAATAAACAGCCATGAGAATACACACTTGTAGCATTCTCTGTAACTGTAAAATATCAGAAGCATTTACATAGGAGACTAGCTGAATAAGCTATGATACAGCCATGCAATGGAGTACTACACAGCTGTAACAATGAATGAGGAAGACCTTATGAACTGATCGGGCAAGTAATTTTCAGAACACAGTATTGTGAAGAAACCAAAGTGAAAATGTGTACTGCTAGTATGCTATTCTTTGTGTACAAGAAACAAGGAGAAAAAAGACACACTATCATATTTTATATATATAATATTTATATAACATGTAATACTTATGTTATATTATATAATATTTATACTATAATGTAATGTAATTATGTGCATGATATTTATATAACATGTTATATTATGTATAATATATAATATATGTATGTAATGTTCATACATACATACATATCTATGCACGTTCATGGCAAAATTTTGGAAAGGATTAATCTGGGATTAGTAAGAAAGCAAATAGGAATGGGGTGGAAAAGAAGAAGAACACTTTTTTTGAGTATCTTTTTGTGTACAATTCTGAATTTTGAACTTGTGAATACTTCATGAACTTGAATTATATATGTATCAATAAGGATAGGGATGAGGAGCTAAAATGGAATACAAATACAAACAGAAACCAACAACCCAAACTGAGTATCAAATAAATAACAACCACACTGAAAGGAGTCAGGAGGAGGAAAAGAAACCAAGGAAATTTTGAAAAGCATTGTACTTAGCCTCTATACCCTCAGGCTAAATTTAAAAAGCTCTAAACAAATACCAAATGAGTTCGTTAGTAGGCTTTTCACCGAAATATGTTCTAGTAATTTAGAAACCACTGCCTATATATTTTAGGATTCACAAATAAGCAAATACACTATAGAGAATAAGAGCCAGGTTTCGTGTGGTTGAAGAAGGGAGTTATTAATATTCAAAGGGGAAAGATGGAATGAACCCTGTAGTGTTGAAATAAATTTGGACATTATTAATATAAAGTCATTGTTTTTCACCATTGTTAGGCTGGTAGTAAGGTAGGGGTGTGTGTATATGTAATTATTATATCTGTGCATAACAAGTGTCACACATTATATATCACATATACATAAACATGTCCACACATGTATGCATACATACACAGAAGGATGCCCCTCCTAATCCTAGAGGCTTAGAAGGACTCCCCAGGAGCAACAAGCGCACCTGCAACCCAAATCTTGGTTTCTAAATGCCCTTCTCTAGTAAAAATAACCAAGACACCTTGGAGAAATAACTGATTCCAAGATTTAAACTGGAAAATTACAAGATGAGTGCAGAGCATCCTCCTGTGCCAGAAAGTAAGGAAGCTCTCAAAGGACAGGGACAAGGCAAAAGGAGAGAGAAGCCAGTATGAGGGGCTCCCAATGGCCAAATGTAGAATAATGGAAGCAAAGTAATGATGACATGATAATAAAGAATTATGACCAACTGAATAAGGTAAAATGCTACAAAGTCTGTACTGCTATAATAAATAAGCAAATGGGTAAAAAGGTAAAGCTCTTCCTTATAGTTGAAACCCAACTAATAAATGTAGGAGTGATGAAATTAGTAAATCACCACTTAGCAGCCATTACCATATTTAATAATCTCAAAGTATCTTCCTACAAAGGTATTGTAGGAAGGTAAATAAAAGGTATTTTATTTACAAAAAGAAAAATAAATCCTTTATAGCATTTTTGCATTTTTTCCTGTAAATCTAAAATTACGTCAAAATAAAAAGTTAACAGAGATTGTTAACTTTATGGAAATCTTAATTTCTCACGAATCTCAATAATATGAGATAAAAAACTGTTTTCTTCAGAACCATCTGTGACTGATACAGGATGACTGGTCTCCCCTGGCCAGGCAGTGGTCCCTGGTCAGGGTCACTGGGAACTCCTCTGGGATTGTGTACAGGCCACATCAGATGTTGTCCACGAGTCTAGCACCCTGGTTCCACTGCTCCACACTGATTTGGTGGATGCCTATCTACTAGTACCTTTTTTTGGTAAGCAATACTTAAACATCTTTGCTTTGAGTTCAATTTGGTAAATGTGCCAGAGAATTCACTCTCTTCTCTAGCTTACTTCATTATCTCTTCCTTACCTACTCATACTTCTTTCTTTATACAATTATATAAAATCATATCATATGTATAATTTCCATCTGTGTACTCCCCATGCTGAGTATAAAATGACATTTAATGTTGACCGAGCATTTTTTTATCACCAGACTCTGTATTTCCTTATACTCTCATAACACTGATAAGACACTTCCTCATCTTACTTGCTAAAAGGTTTTGCTCACAAAACTTCAGAAATGTATCAGTTCATTAACACAACGCCAAGTGCAACAAGGGAGAATGATAGAAAGCATGAGGCCTGATACTTTTATTATCCAGGGTAAATTTTACATTTCTTAGGCTGTTTTGACAGTAACTCCCAAAAGCCTCTCTTTAAACCCTAGAATGTATTAATATGGTACTTGAGTTCCTTTCCTTAAAATGTTTAAAGCAAATTTAATGTTTATGTTATCAATTAATATTTTTGTCTTTGTTCTGAAATTGTTGCTTAGGTTAGGAAATGGCTTAGGCTTCTTCAGCAAGATGACTATTGATCCTGAAAACAATGCTGCCTCATCAAAATGTATGTTTGGTCCCCATGTTCTGCCTACATCTACAATGCAGAACAACTCGCTGCATTTTCAATTCAGGTTTTTAAAAGTTATGCAATTCAAATTCACTAAACAAAAGTTAGAAACAAAGACAGATAAACAGAGCTCACTGCATTTCAAAATGCGGGTGATGTCACAGCATTCTAGAGCTTTTGCCTGACAGATGAGTTCTAGTCTCAAGTGCCTGGCATTCCACGCACAGATGAAGGGAGGAGGGGCAGCCCCACAGAATCTATTCTCAGAAGACAGGAGAGTATTGTTACTCACTTTTCTCTTACTGTATGAGTTTTCATCCCCTCTAAAAAGAACTTCTTAGTTACACGTGAAAGTTAGTCAACTTTTATACCCACTATACATTTTCCCAGAAAAATTTAATTCATAAAATATCAGAAGCTACTAGGCAATGGTCTTCAAAGTTCTAAATAAATCACACCATAGTTTCCCAATTCCTGATTATTTTTTATTTTCCCACTATTTTGAAACCATTATTTAGTACGTTGGAAATATATTCCCCAATTTAAAAAAAAATCATAATCTACTTACAAGTTTTTGTATTTCACATAGAATTCCTCAACTTCTATCTCCTCTCCAGATTCTTTCTGCAACAAAAGACAATTTCAGGCACATATTTAAAACCATCTACTAGAATATGCCAAAAGTAATGATTTACTCCCATATGAAGATAAAACGGGGATGGCAAAAGTAGCGCAGGGCACTGCTGTCAAGATGAGCACGTTGGGGGCTGGGAGGCGGCCACTGCGGCACACGGAGGCCCGTGCACGTTACTTGACGTGCTACAGCTTCTAAGACATGAATCATTTTAACTCCTCCCTAACCACATGCAGCTTCATTCACAACAACCTGACCCCAAATCTGGCTTTCTGCCAAACCCACAGTGTTAAGTAGACGCCAAGTGTACCATTTTCTCAGGCAGCAGCCAATTAGCAACTGCTCTCCTGAATGCCATATGTATTATTTTTGGCTGCCTCATAGCAACTTTACATTGTGGGTTTTGTAATGTTTTAAAATATTTAAAAGACATTTATTCCTCTATATAGTTAATAACTCTAAACAAGAAACCATATAAAACTAAACCTTGTGCTTATGCTGTAATTTCAGTGCATCGCTATTCACAGTTTTAGTTTTACTCAGTGGTACAATTAAAATCTCTCAGACAAGATGTCTCACATATGTAGCAGCCAAATAAAATTAACACTCCAATACTAGATTTAGGTAAGGTTAAAATTGTGATACACATCAGCCAAGTCAAGAGTTCAGTGGTCAGATTATCAGTGACTTCTCCCTTGATCCTACTGACTGCAGCATATGCAAAAGATATGACTCTCATGACTTTTTAAGTATCTCTTTCAGTATTTTTTTTCTTTTTGGTTTTAGGCTATTAAACAAGTCATAATGTATAATTTTCTTCTGGAACATTTGATCAGATAAATCGGGGATGTAAATATAAACACTACTTACAGATGTTCAGGAATTGGTTTTACACTCTTACAACTGCACCCAAGCCTGCCTTGAGGGTCACATTTGGCCAAGCTGTCTCAGAAATGCGGCAAAGGAAATTCAGGCAAGTGGGAACATGACAGAGGACAAATAAAGGAGCAGACTTCTACTAGATGACAGAATAGCAGAGGATCTATCCAAAGACACTAGTTTCTCTCAATTCTTAATCTTCAAACTATTGCCAAAGACTGTGTAAACTTAAACTTTTCTTCGAAATTCCCACATGTACTAGTTAAACCTAAATTTGAGACCATTTTTCTACCTACCCACAGATCACCAAGAAGGAGACAGTCCTCAGGAGTGTGGTCAAAACCCGTAACATCAGGTTTGGCCCTAATGGAGCTATAAATGGTCGTAACCATAAAGCAGCTCCTTAAACCAATGTATTCAGAACACCATCTATGTTCCAGACTTTTAGTTGCCCAAAATAGAAAGAAATGTTTGCTGCATGCCTTCAAGAGCCAGCAACATAAATTTGGAATTAATTTAGAGATAAATTTGAGCCAAATCTAGTGATCTACCTTACTTTTTTTTTGTCCCAACATAACCTCATTTTACTCCCACATGTCAGCAGTGATTTCAAGGTAGGTTAATATTGTGTGCAGAACTGGAGATTCAGGTAGAAAGGCAAAGATAAGACAGTAGTAGACAACCAGAGAAAATGGAAAACCAAGGTGAGTCGACATCTTTTTTTTTTTAATATTTTATTTATTATTTATTATTTATTTTTAGAGAAAAAGGAAGGGAGGGAGAAAGAGAGGGAGAGAAGCATCAATGTATGGTTGCCTCTCACATGGCCCCCACTGGGGACTTGGCCTGCAACCCAGGCATGTGCCCTGGCTGCGAATCGAACAGGCGACCCTTTGGTTTGCAGCCCACACTCAATCCACTGAGCTACACCAGCCAGGGCGAGTCTATATCTTTTGATGCTTCTCATAGCATATCATGAAATTTAAACCTAGAATGGAATTCAAATGGCTGGTCTACTGTTTTTACTTTTTTGACACTATATTTTTTCCATTCTGAAAGGGTTTTTCAAAATTGAATTATGTTGTGTTTGAGGTAGTAAAAAGAAAAACTTTATCATTTCTATGCTCTATTATTTCCTGATTCCACTCTTCCAATATTTCCTTTTGTACTGTCCTCTCTACCTCACTCTAACTGGTCTCATCATCCCACAAATTCAAAGTGGGCACAAAGCACACAGGATCAACTCTTGAACCTCAGAGACAGTTTTCGTTCTGTCTCAATTCTGTCCCCAGAAAGCTTTGACTCTTGTAGCCACTAACCATCTGTCCCTGACCCTCGCTAATACCCACTTTCTTGTCACAATCAGCTATCCCTTGGGGAACCTGCTGTGGAGATGTTTAACAAGAGGTCTAGAACTTTCTTGGAGGAAGCAGTTAGGTTCTGAGACCTCATTTAGTAGCACCTGGAGCTGATGCAGAATTGTCCTAAGGCCTATTCCTTTTGGATGTTCCAAAAATTATAAGCCTGTACTTTAACTGACCACACATATTGAATCACCTTCTTGCCCCTAGAACAACAAATAGAACTCTTTGGTAACCTTTATTTCATATAAATATGACCATGCTGACCTCTTTTGCACTACTAACAGCAAAACAATTAAAAATTTTGTGAGAATTCATAAGTCCTCATTAGCATTATTTTAACTTTTCCAAATGGTAGTCAGTTTGACCAGCCTCCAGTGACAGTCAAAAACAGCTCCAACCCCTACCCGCAATGCCTTTGATTTTCAGAAACCATTTTATAACAGGAATATACAATAAATAACTAAGTCAAGATACTATTTCTGCCCAAACCAAAAAAATCCACTCAAATTTACTCCTTTGACAATTACAATTACATTAGACAGTCCTCTAAAGTAATTCTATGTGTTCAAAAGAATAACTTGAGAAATATGTGTATCTGTTCATTAGACTCTAAAACTAGTCTATCAAAATCTGTATTATTCATATGATAATTAAAGTTCCAAACATATTAAACCATTTTTTTCTCACTGTTCACAGGAACCAGAAACCTTGACCGGGCAATAAAACTCTTCCCATCACCTGGATTTTAAAACAGCATCAACAAATGATAATCTTGTAGCCTGAAAGAATGAATGACCTTTCCTAAGCATCTTATTACTAAATTAGGAAGTCACTCTGGAGAAACAAGCCTACACCGCAGTATTAAAAAGATAAAACCCTGTTAATGCACAAAAGAATGAGAAAGTCCACAGTAAAGTATCAATAAAGCAATGGTATGAACCCTTCCTGCTTCTGGCCCAACCCACCAGATAGTCTACCTGAGATGCCAAATCACAGGTTCACTTAAGGAGAAAATAAGGGCATTGGAAGAAATGTGATGATGAGTTTTGCCTTCCTTATACTCTACTTTTTTGTTATTGAGTTCACCTAAAGAGTATTAAAACAAAAATCTTGGAATTTAAAATAAGCTCTTAAAAAGAAAATATGCCATGTAAAGAAAAATAAAGAATTTTAAAGAATATAGTCAGAATTGACTGAAAGGGCTACATAATGACTAAACAGGGAAAACAAAAGAATTGAACTTTACACCATCCAAATGTCCATTCTTAAACCTACTTCAAAGTTCAAAGACAAGTATCAACAATATCCCTTCCACTGGATCTCACCCATATTAATACGGGTTTAGAACAACACAAATGCCTGAGCTGCCCACGTTGAACATGAGGTGCTGAATTAGGGAGGCTCTGCCAGATGTGCTCTGTGAGTTTGCCAACTCCAGTTCACAACAGATCTTCCTCTGGCTACAGTGATGAGGTCAGCTGACTCTGAAAACCACAAACTGAGTCCCCACTATGTGTCAGCACCGTGCAGCGTCGGCTTTGAGAGCTCATAGCCAATTTCTACAGTACTGCCGGGGGAGATAAAGGCACCTTCTCACAGTCACTTCTTCAATTATTCATGGTAATAGGAAACAGAACAGCAGGCATAGCTAGAATCCACAGGATAGTCTTCAGTTTCCTTTTGTTTCTATTTGCCAAACTCTCCTCCAATATTATTAAAACTGATAACTAATGTAACTATTTTGAGAACATTAGCAGTTTAAAAAGTTAGTACCTGCTAATGTGTACAACCTTCTAATGGTTTTTTATTGTCCTTTATGAAATACCAATAATCTAAGCAATTTGGTGAGCTCCACATCTCCTCTCTACTTTAATTGTACCTCAAGGCCTAGTTCCCCTTCCGGAGAGATGTTTCCATTAGTTTTCCCTATCCTGAAATCCACCAACTCAAGAAATACTCCACTCTCATGTGCAATTATAGTAATTTTAAATTTACGTGATAAGATAAACCTGGTCATCTGTAAATAGTAATATCTATTCCTAATATGGGCACCTATCTTTAAAAGGGGAATGAAAAGAGGAAAAAAAAGACAAGGAAAAAAAAAGCCCTAAAGTGGGCTAAATAAATAAATAAAGCAATGTCCTACACAATGCATAGTCTAAGTAGCTCTGAATAATACAGCTAATTATAATTTGCAACCCCCAAACCTGCTGAGTTCGCCTGAGTATGAAGCACTTTTAACTGAATGAAAATTAATATATCCCATCCAAACCACAAGCTATTTACTCAAACAAGTCACTTCAATTCAGTGAAGGGGATTATGCTTTAAAGCATGTCAAGCATTTAAATTTCACCATATATCTACAATGCACAAACAGTTCTAGAGTTATTAGTAGGACAAAAGCCACCACCTTTCTAATGAGTTAAATAGCACTCATTTCTGCTTGAACAGGTGGGAAATTTGGCTGAGATTTAATTCATCTAAGAGGAAATCTTCATGTTCAAAGAGTCACCAGATAGCTACTCCACACACCCTCAGGCTCCCTACACTCAATTTGAATTTGAATAATAGAAAAGCAAACAGTATTGCAATAAGGTAAAGAGAAGTTTACTGCTGGTGCCCTAACATTTTCAAGGATCTCTAGATAGGAGTAGTATTTGAGTAGCAAAGGTTTCCTATTTGATAAGCTTGGGATCTCACTTTAAGACCCATAATCCCTCCATTCCTATCTCTCTCAAGGGGAAGTTATACTTTGTATATATTTTACTTTGAAAATAGATTTATTTTACATGTCAAGACAATGAGATTGTACTTCCACTCACCTTGAAAACAGAAAGAAAGAACTGTGCATTCGACCATAATTCAAGCTGAAAGACTGACACCTATATCTAAAGAAGAGCACTTTCTAGAGACGCCAAAAATTGTATGCCAGATTATGTAAATACACCTGGATACCTATGCAACTCTTCAAACTAAATAAAGCATTTTCTCAAACTGGGCAAGAAGAGAGACAGTTGGGATGAAACCAAAATCTCAATCAGTAAAAGAAAGCACAGTGTTACTAAAATTCCCTGACACAAGGTATGTATCCCTCAACAACAAAGTCATCAGACTAGCAACAGGTACTTAGAGCTCACCTTTACAGGTCAACATGAATTTTTAATAATTTTGAAGAATAAGTCACACTATCTTCAAAATATCACACTGAAAATAGTCTGGCATTTCACCTTTGTACTGACAAAAAGATATTAATGAATATTTTAATTGTATGTAAAAATGTTATGAAAAGTAAGAGAAAACACCTACTCCCTAACATATTAAACTTCTATGGGGGTGGGGAGGTAGGGGAGGGCAAGAAACCTTCTCCCTAAGGGAAATGAGAGGTCATGTTAATGATTTTTATTAATAATATTTATGAAAAAGGCAGCCAATAATGCTAAAAGTCCTATAGATTTGTTTGAGACTTGTGGGTTTCTTGCCTACTCTAAAAAGTATAATAAAATATTGGTTGGTTGATGTATTTTAATTTCATTTGGGGTGAATATCCCAAAGATTTATATTGGGCTATATATCAGATAGTATAAGAAATATCACCAGAAGTTTTATTTTCCAATAGTACATTAAAAAAAATTATTCACTGATTTGAAGAGATAGAGAGGAAGAGGGAGAGAGAGGCAGAGGGAGAGAGAGAGCAACATCGATTTGTTGTTCCACTTATTCATGCATTCATTGGCTGTTTCTTGTATGTGTCCTGATCAGGGATCATACTGGCAACTAGCATATCGGGAGGGTGCTCTAACCAACTGGGCTACTCAGCCATGACCAATAGTGAAATTTTAAAAAGAAATTACAAAGCAAAAAATAATTTAAAGAGTCACACATACACCACAGGTTTTAATCACTCCAAATGGCGCTTACCTGTTTTTTCACTGAACGACTACTCATGATTTTTTCTACCACAGGACCTTCCGCATCAACAGATTCCTAAAAAATAAAGTAGAATGAATCCACTCACATGGAAGACTTCATTATAAGCCATAAAAGCAAGAAATCATTCCCTTTTAGCATTTACCTCCATACCCTTTAAATTCATATCCTTTAAAACACTGGGTGCAAAGTCAGTGGGAAAAAATTATTGAAAACAAAATCTCACTCTGCACAAAGACAAAAGGAAGATCTGTTTTCATTACTTCATGATTATGGTTTAATTATGTGGTCTAGCATGGATCCCTAAAGCTAGAGAGCATTCAGAAACTCCAGCTGCCAAAAGAAAATCATCTCTGCATGAGAGCAAGTCAAAAATATAAGTTTTCTTCATTTATACCCATGGGGTAAATATACTCATCATTCTGTTATTGTAGGCAGCTTTTATCTATGGAGGTCACATAAAACATTACATAATAATCTAACAGCACACAGATTACTAAATAAAATACAAAACTCCATTTCATATACTTTTCTATGAGTTACCAGTTTGTTAACTAAACTACAGTTATGGTAAGAAAAAGAAATTATTTTTTTAATTCTTTACAATAATCAATTCTACATTACTAAACATATTTTACGCAAACTATTTTATCCATCATTTACAATGCACAGAGAATAAAGTATGCCCTGCTGGGTACTACAAGGCAGTAATTTCATAAAGGGGCTCTTACGGTGCCTAACAGCAGGAGACAAGCTTGAGTGGTTTATTAAAGTCCCAGAAGCTACAGCACTGAATTCTCAGAGGTAAATTCAGCCTCCTTGAATCCTAGTTCTGACTCTTCCTCAGCAGAGACCATTAATTCTCCAAAATTGTGTAAAATTTCATATCACAGGCTTGTATACAAATACATTTCAGCGAACAAGGCTTTTTAAAAAATATTGCTAAATAATTCATTTCCCATAGCACATCAGCCAACATTAGATGAATGTTCCCCAGCCCCAAGTCCAGTGCTCCAGCGGAACTTTTCAGGTACCAGGTACAAAATTCCAGCGCATCATTCCAAATGTGGTAGGAACCACACAAATCTGGACACTAACCTGCTGCTCTGACTGCGAGGTGTTTGAGGGGGAGTCTCTCCCAGCAGCATCTGCATCATCTGCCTCCTCATCAGAAATCTTGAACTCCAAGTCTTCAGTGTATCGCTTCCTCTTCACTTGCCTGCTGGACCGTCTCTTCTAAAACACAAATCCAACGAAGTGAGTTGCAAAGCAATGCACTGATACGCTTTTTAACTTCCCAAGATGGTGAGGTGGATATTTTTAGAAATTAATCCTAGAAAAAAAGCTAGCTTTAACCCTGTAGATCACATTAAGAGACTGTAGTGACAATGAATATAATGGAAATGGGGGTGCATTTGGAGACAGGGCGTGGCGGGGGGGATCTTCAGTCAGCTGCCTGGGACAGCTGTGGCTCTGCCACTCCCAACTACCTAACCTTCAACCAGGAGATGGAAATAACAGCAAATCTTATTCACCACTCAACCAGCATACTGCTCAACAGTGAAGGCAACACCAAGGCTGGGTGATGGATGTAATATTCTCTCTTCTTTTGTACATTTAAAACTTTACCCATAATAAAAAGTCCAAAAAGCGGTCACTGGAAAATAATCAATTATTGTTTTCTAATTATAAAGTTCTATATAAATACTATTATAATATTATCCAAGGCCCCATAATATTTCAAAGGGTTATTTAAATAGAAAACTTACATTTTATTCTTGGTCCTAAAAGAAAACGGTTTGAAATTTCTGAAGATGAAGGAATGAATATCAGAATTCATAATGAATGGCTATGACAAGTAATTTTACTTAAAAAAACTTTTTTTTACCACTCTGATTAAAATGTAAAAGACTGGTAATGGTTAGTATTAGGATTATTGGTAAAACAGGCCCTCTCCCATTCCGGTGGTCAAAATAGAATCTGGTGTGTCTTTGCAGCACAAACACAGTGTGGTCACAGCTTTTCAAGTTTAAAACATGCCCACCCTTTGACCCAGCAATTGCACTTCTGCTAAGTTATATAACATATCTGCAGGATATCTGCAAGATAAATTGTGAAATACAAAAGAAAAGCAAGTTACATAATAAGTAGCTTATGATTCTAAAGTAACAAACAACTTGCATATTTATATGTGAGACTCAATCATCAATACAGGGGTGGGCAAAAGCAGGTTTAAATTACCAGCCGTTATTACCTAAAAGATAAATCACTAGTAAGGATACAAAATAATAACAATGACAACAATAAGATAATAAAAATAAATAATATAGTAATTAATAAATAATAATATAAGAATAAACTGTTTTGTGTACTTACAACTGAAAACTGCCTTTGCCAACCCCTGTATGTAAACTCCTCATGACAAACACACTGTATGACTCAATGAATATTTACTAAAAAAAATGAATGTATAATATGTATGTTTTCAAAGCAGAAAACAATGTGAAAAGACACACAACTTGTTAACAGCTATTAATTCTGGGGAGAGAAGTTAAAGGAGCAGAAGGAAAACGGTTTTGTACATTTTATTCAAAACAATTCTATATTGTTTAATCTTTCTGCTAAAAAGTTAGTTTTGCCAGTTAATTACAAATGGGGAAAAATAATCTTTTCATTAATATGTTGTTACAAAATCTAAGCCAGGTCTAAAATGAGATGTTTTAAATCCCTGATAAATACAAGATTATAACCTACAAATGAGTTTGTAAAGCACAAAGAAGAAATGAAAATATTAAGTAACTCAAACTTTTTTCTAAGAATTATGAATAAAACTTTTTAAAGTGCCTCATGGATTTTAAAGTTGGATAGTCAGGCAGAGAGGCAAATCACCCAACTATGTCCCCCCAATTCCAGGTCTAAGTGAAGCAAAAAACAGCAGGGGTTCTACCATTTGCCACCCTTCCCCACATCACAGGGGGCAATTAGACCTTGGAGGCTCTGGAGCTGAGCGCCCCTGTTTAAACGAGCCCAGGCTCTTACTTTGTGACGTTAAATGAATTATGCTGTGGACCTTAGTTTCCCGGTCTGTAGAATGGGTTAATGATAGTAACTAGCTCACGAAGATCTCATTAGCGAATTCATTTCAAGCATCTAGAACAGTGCATGGTACGCATTAATGCTAGATGCAATTAGTAAGACTAAGGTCATCATTAATTAGTTCCACCTTTCCAAAGAAAAATCAGAAAGCAATAAGGCTACCAGGCCTAGCTACTTTGTAGAGCTTCCTTTCTCTCTTCCCAAAGCTGATCTAGACTAACTCCTGCTCAGGCCAACATCACCATCCCCTACTTCTCAAGAAAACTGTCAATTTCTTTAAGATATAACAGGCATAATATCTGTATTTCATTTGCTGTATCTATTTAAATAAGTTGAAAGGGACAAATATATATTTTCATCTTTATGTCATTACTACAAGGAGAAATGTAAACGTAAGTATTACTTATGATATAGCTATGAGGTTTTGTCAAATGTCCACGGTTGGGGCCACACTGTCACTGCATTCTTCCAGCATAAGTAACTAAACACCCCAAAAGAAGTCTAAAATAAATCCACTTTACACTAAATGCCACTCTGATATTAAAGAAATGTTCAGTACAATAACACAGGGTATTTTCTCTTTTTAAATAGACATTTATAAGTCTATGGACAGAACTTTTATAATGAAAGTTTCTCATAAAGTTTGTGTTATATATCTGTGCAGTAGTGATGGGCTTATTGAGTAATGGATACAAGGTCATTTAATAATAGTAAAAAACCCCAAATACAATTAGAACTCAATTTTCTAAATTTTTAAGTGTTATATGGCTTCTCTGTTTTCTAAATAATAATTGCTTATTTATTTTGGGTATAAAAGTTTTTTTTTCAATTTCCCAATATAAAATAAAATTGCTTCTTATAAAATACGCTTTATTATGGTCTGCTAAAACATTACTGTTTAAAAGACTTTTGTGAATCAAATGCAATGTAAGAACTACGTTTAAACCATAACTCAAAGCTTCTGAATTGACACTAAAATCATAAAGCAATTTGTTAAATTTGGATTGCTTTAAAAGAGCTACTTATAGTTAAAACAGGTATACTGAAGAGAAAATTTAAATGTGTTTCCACAATCTCACTGTGTACTTTGTGATACAATTTTGAGTTCATTAAAATTATAAGGCATTTACTAAAGTTTAAATAAACCAATCACAGAACTGAAAAAACTTAAAACCCCTTATTGTATGTGTTACAGGAAGAAACACAATATACAGAAGGCAGCATCACTTCCTGTGTCAAAGACACCAAGAAAAGCCTGCCTTCCACATCACATCTACTTGTGTGGCTACTGGTATTGGCTACTGAACTTATAACAGTTAAGCATTAGCTAATTTAAAAGATGCATTGAGCAAAGGAAGATGGCGGCTTTGCTCTAGGCAGCGTTTTTCTCGGTTTCTGTGAAGAGGAGGGAAACTCGCGGATCAGTGGAGAGGCAGAGCAAGTGGACTGGGTTACCGAATCACTTTTGAAAGCAGGATATCGGGGATTATTGTGATCACTGGAAAACCAGATGGTAGGGTGACTGCTTCGGGGAAAAAAGGGACCCGGGGATCAGCGTGGGGTCTGGGGGTGTGCAGTCCCCACGCCTGGTGCTCCAGTGTCTGCCTCAGGGCTCCCGGGAGAGGGGAGTCGCTGCTCCCTCCACCGAAAACGGGGGTTGAGCAACTCCAGGGGAGAACGTGTTGCTTCAAGGAACAGATTGGCCAGTTGGTCTGCGAAAAAATCGCCCAGGGACTATGAACACCCACCCAGAGGCCTGGGAGAAGTGAGGGCCCCCAGCCAACACAACCGCCCCTGGTCGGGAAAGGCGCCAGCACCCCATTAGGAGGCCTGACGCTCGTGCACTGTGAACCTGGAAGGGTCGCGCGCTCCAGCGGGCAGCCTGTCTCGCGCTGGCTGTGAACTCCGAAGAGTCGCAGTGTGGCGCTTAGGGCGATCCTAGAGCCCGAATCTCAAAAGTTTGGTGGAGGGGCACACACTTTTATGATTCCCAGGGAGGGCGCAGTGAATCCCAAAACATCTCGGATGCCTCCTGAGATCATAGAGCTGGAACCCTGCAGGACCCCGGAGTCCGGAAGAACGCGGCAGTGAGCTCTAGAGAGCAAGTATGCTTGGGAGCGCCCAGGGTACCTGACAGTCTTGCTGAGATCCGACTGGGAAGAGAGAGAAGCATTTCAAAGGTCCCTCAGCCAGCTGAAGCCAGCAAGATCAGAAAAACTGGTGTGGCCAGTTAGAAACCAACAAGAGGTTTTTCTTATTTTCTTTTGTTTTGTTTTGTTTTTGTGGCTGTTGTTGGTTGATTGATTTTTATCTCGTGTTTTATGTGACATTTTATTTTTCAATTCTTATTATTTTTATACCTCGCAATCCCTTATGTTTCTTTTCCACTCATCCTAATATTATTCTTTCGACTCCAAATTTATCTCTCCTGCACTACATCTTCTGCTTTTCTTTCCTTTCTTTTTTTCAATCTTGCAAGTTACTGTAAATTTGTATTATCTTTTTCTCACTTTTCAGACATTTTTTATTTTAATAGTATTTTCGTATTCTTTTTCTTTCTGTATAATCTTCTTTCCTTGGCTGGTTATACTGTCATTTGATAGGTTCCCCTGGTATCTCAGTCACAGTGTGTTGATAATTTACTATTCTTCATCTGTGTTCCATTAATACACCTCTCAAGGTTCTACACTCTTTATTCTTGTTATCTAGATCTCATCAATTCTGCCACAAGACTGTCACTTTACTATTACTGTTAATAAGACCTACTTCATACAATTGTAAATACTACTCAATACCCCTACCTGATCTCAGCCCACCTTGCAATTTTCTGAACTATACTATTGTGGGGGTTGTCTCTATTCTTTTACACACTACTCCTATATACTAATCTTTAATCCAATCATACCTTAGAATCTGAACTCCCACAGCCTCACACTTTCTAGATACAACTAACAATCCTCTCGTTCCCTATAAGAGTCTTACCCTCTTTCCATCCTTTCTAAAACGTGGATAGTGGGGTGGAGGATCATGGTTAACACTATAAGGAGCAAAAGGATCTGCTTCTCTACTGGCTGCTAATGTAAATGTCATAGTAGATTGTATTGCTGTCTTAAACCATTTCGCTTTACTCCTCCAACAGATCACAAAAAAAGAGTAGGGGGAAGCTGTGAACACCAGGAAACATGAAGGAGATTGCACCACTGAATCTCACAAATATTCTACCACAGAAGTGCACACCATAATTTCAGGGAATCAGAACAGATCAATTTAAGAAACAAGAAGAAACCCACGAACAGTGAGAAAACAAAGAAACAACACCCAATTGAAGCGAAACGAGGAAGCCTCAGGAAAAATGCTAAATGAAATAGAGGTAACTCAACTATCAGATAGTGAGTTCAAACCAATGATTACCAGGAAGTTCAATGAACTCACAATGAGCTATCAGAAATTAGAGGGAAACTACATCAACCTCACTGCAAACTATACAAACATGAAAAAGGAAATAGAAACTCTCAACAAAGGTCAAGAGGCAATGAAGAATACAATTTCTGAACTGAAGAACACAGTAGAAGGAATGAAAAGCAGGATCGATGAAGCAGAAGATTGGATTAGCGAGCTGGAGGACAAAGTAGAAAACAACATCCAGAAAAAGCAAGAAAAGGAAAAGAGGCTCAGAAAGAATGAAGAGGGATTAAAATAAATGCAAGACAATATGAAACGTAATAATATCCATATATTAGGGATACTAGAAGGAGAAGGAGAAGAGCAAGGGATAGAAAACCTAGTTGAACAAGTAATGAAGAAGAACTTCCCTAATTTGATGAGAGAAAAAGTCACACAAACCCAGGAAACACAGAGAGTCCCAGTCAAGAGGAACCCAAAGAGGCCCACCTCAAGACACATCATAATTAAAATGGCAAAATTTCAAGACAAAGAGAAAATCTTAAAGGCAGCAAGGGAGAAAAAGGAAGTAACATACAAGGGAGCCCCAATAAGGCTAACAGCTGACTTCTCAATGGAAACACTTCAAGCCAGAAGAGAATGGCAAGAAATACTCCAGGTAATGAGAACCAGAGGGCTGCAACCAAGGCTACTATATCCAGCAAAGCTCTCAATCAAGATAGAAGGCCAAATAAGAAGCTTCCCAGACAAAAGCAGTCTCGACCAAACCAGCTCTGCAAGAGATCCTAAAGGGACTGCTTTAAGGAAGGGAAGGAAAAGAGATTGAGAGAGAGAGAGAGAGGAACACACATACATAAAAGAAAATGAATGAGTACCTCTCAATAATAACCTTAAATGTAAATGGATTAAATGCTCCAATCAAAAGACATAGAATAGCTGATTGGATAAGAAAAAATGACCCACATATCTGCTGTCTACAAGAGACCCACCTCAGGATAAAAGACATACACAGGCTGAAAGTGAAGGGCTGGAAACAAATCTTCCAAGCAAATGGACAGGAAAAAAAGCCGGGGTAGCAATACTCATATCAGACAAAATAGACTTCCAAAAAAGGTCCATAAAGAGAGACCCAGAAGATCACTTCATAATACTCAAGGGAAGAATCCATCAAGAAGACATAAATATTGTAAATATATATGCACCCAACATAGGAGCACCCAAATACATAAAGAAAATCTTAGAGGACTTCAAGAAAAATATGGACAGCAACACAATTGTAGTGGGAGATTTTAACACCCCACTATCAAAAATGGACAGATCTTCCAAACAAAATATCAACAATATTTTGGCATTGAACAATAATACCCTTGATGAAATGGGCTTTACTGATATACACAGAGCCCTCATCCAAAAGAAGCTAAATATACATTTTTTTCAAATGTACACGGAACATTTTCAAAGATAGACCACATGATAGGACACAAAACAAGCCTCAAGAATTTCAAGAAAATTGAAATCATACCAAGCATTTTCTCAGACCACAAGGGACTGAAGCTAGAAACCAACCCCAAAGAAAAAAGCCCAAAACACTCAAAATCATGGAGATTAAACAGCATGCTATTAAACAAGGAATGGGTCAAGACTGATATTAGAGAAGAAATCAAAAGGTTTCTGGAAACAAATGAAAACAAACTCACAACAACCCAAAATTTATGGGACACAGCCAAGGCAGTCCTGAGAGGGAAGTTCATAGTGATACAGGCCCACCTAAAAAGGTTAGAAACATTCCAAACAAACAACCTAACCCTACGTCTACAAGAACTCGAGGAACAACAACAAAGGCAGCCCAGAGCAAGCAGAAGGAAGGAAATAACCAAGATCAGAGCAGAATTAAATGACATAGAGACTAAAAGCACAATTCTAAGGATCAATGAATCCAAGAGCTGGTTCTTTGAAAAGATAAACAAAATCGACAGGCCTTTAAGCAGACTCATCAAGAAAAAAAGAGAGAAGACCCAAATAAACACAATCAGAAATGAAAGAGGAGAGATTACAACAGATACCACAGAAATACAAAGGATTGTAAGAAATTACTACAAAGAGCTGTATGCCAAGAAATTTGAAAACCTAGGTGAAATGGACAAATTTCTAGAAAAAAATATAATCTTCCCAAAACTCAATGAAAAAGCAGAAAGCCTGAACAGACCAATAACAACAAAAGAAATTGAAGCAGTAATCAAAAAATTCCCAACACACAAAAGCCCTGGACCAGATGGTTTCACAGGAGAATTCTACAAAGCATTTAAGGAAGAGCTAATCCCTATCCTTCACAGACTATTCCAAAACATCCAAAAAGATGGGAGTCTCCCAAACTCTTTTTATGAGGCCAACATCATCCTAATTCCAAAACCAGATAAAGACACAACAAAGAAAGAAAACTTCAGGCCACTATCACTGATGAACATTGATGCTAAAATCCTCAACAAAATACTGGCAAACCACATCTAACAATACATTAAAAAGATCATACACCATGACCAAGTGGGATTCATTCCAGGGATGCAAGGATGGTTCAATATTCGCAAGTCAGTAAATGTAATACATCACATAAATAAAAGCAAAGACAAAAACCACATGATTATATCAATTGATGCAGAAAAACCATTTGATAAGGTACAGCACCCATTCATGATAAAAACACTCGGCAAAGTGGGAATAGAGGGAGCATTCCTCAACATAATAAAGGCCATATATGAGAGACCTACAGCCAACATCATACTCAATGGGCAAAAATTAAAATCTTTTCCACTAAGATCAGGAACAAGACAAGGATGTCCACTTTCACCACTTCTATTCAATATAGTACTGGAAGTTTTAGCCACAGCAATCAGAAAAGAAAAAGAAATAAAAGGCATCCAAATCGGAAAGGAGGAAACAAAACTGTCACTGTTTGCAGATGACATGATAGTATACATAGAAAATCCTATAGACTCTACCAAAAAACTGCTTGACCTAATAAATGAATTTGGCAAAACAGCGGGATACAAAGTCAATATCCAGAAATCAAAGGCATTTCTGTACACCAACAATGAAACAGCAGAAGCAGAGATCAAGGAAAAAATCCCATTTGAAATAGCAAAAACAAAAATAAAATATCTAGGAATAAACCTAACCAAAGAGGTAAAAGACCTGTATTCAGAAAACTATATAACACTCAGGAAAGAAATCAAGGAAGACACAAATGGAAACATACACCATGTTCATGGATTGGAAGAATTAATATCATCAAAATGTCCATACTACCCAAAGCAATTTACACATTCAATGCAATTCCCATTAAAGTACCAATGGCATATTTCACAGACATAGAACAAACACTTCAAAAACTTATATGGAATTATAAACGACCCCGAATAGTTGCTGCAATTTTGAGAAAAGAAGAGTAAAGTAGGAGGGATCACAATACCTGACACTAAACTATACTACAAGGCCACTGTAATCAAAACAGTCTGGTACTGGCATAAAAACAGGCACATAGACCAATGGAACAGAACAGAGAGCCCAGAAATAAACCCAAGTCTCTATGGTCAATTAATATTTGACAAAGGAGGCAGCAACATAAAATGGAGTAAAAAGCTTCTTCAACAAATGGTGTTGGGAGAACTGGACAGCTATGTGCAAAAAAAATGAAACTTGAGCACCAACTCACACCATATACAAAAATAAATTCAAGGTGGATAAAAGACTTAAATATAAAACGTGACACTATTAAAGTCCTAGAGGAGAACGTAGGTAGGAAAATCTCAGATATTTCATGCAGAAACTTTTTTACTGACTTGTCCCCTAGAGCAAGGGACATAAAGGAAAGAATAAACAAATGGGACCTCATCAAAATTAAAAGCTTCTGCACAGCTAAAGGAAACAGTATCAAAATTAAAAGAGAACCAACTGTATGGGAAAACATATTTGCCAATGACACCTCAGACAAGGGTTTAATCTCCAAAATATATAAAGAACTTACAAGACTGCACTCTAAGAAGACAAGGAGTCCAATTAAAAAGTGGGCAAAGGACTTGAACAGACACTTCTCCAAGGAGGACATACAGAAAATCCAAAGACACTTGAAACGATGTTCAATATCGCTAGCTATCAGAGAGATGCAAATGAAAACCACAATGAAATACCACTTCACACCAGACAGGATGGCCATCATAAACAAGGCAACAAACAACAAGTGTTGGAGAGGTTGTGGAGAAAAGGGATCCCTAGTGCACTGTTGGTGGGACTGCAGACTGGTACAACCACTATGGAAAGCAGTATGGAACTTCCTCAGAAAAATAAAAATGGATCTGCCTTTTGACCCTGCGATTCCACTGCTGGGACTCTATCCTAAGAATACTAAAACACCAATTCAAAAGAACCTATGCATCCCAATGTTCATAGCAGCACAATTTACAATAGCTAGATGCTGGAATCAGCCAAGATACCCATCAGTAAATGAATGGATCAAAAAACTATGGTACATTTACACAATGGAATTCTATGCAGCAGAAAGAAAGAAGGAGCTCCTACCCTTGGCAACAGCATGGATGGATTTGGAAAACATTATGCTAAGCGAAACAAGCCAGGCAGTGAAAGACAAATACCATATGATCTCACCTTTAACAGGATCCTAAACAACAAAACAAAGAAACAAGCAAAATATAACCAAAGACACTGAAATAGAGGTCAGGCTGACAGTGCCCACAGAAGAGAGTAGAGGGAATTTCAGGGGACAGTGGGAAGGGTTCACAGGAACAAACTTCAAGGACACATTGTCATAAACTCAGGGGAGGGTGGTAATGGGAGGGAAGTGGGGAGGGGTGGGAGGGGAGGCTGGATTGGGAGTAAAAAGGAGAAAACTGTAATTGAACAATGATTAAAATAAAATTAAAAAAAAAAAAAGAAAGAAAATCGTTCCAGGCAAAGGCAACAGCAGGCGCAAATGCCTGGAGACTTATCATATATATACTTGACTTTATCAAAGGTGTGACCTAGCATAATGGTTTTGGGATTTGTTATACTAAGTGAAAGAAATCAGACACACATGGTTGCATATTGAATTATAAGATTTATATGAAACATCCAGAATAGGGAAACCAATAGAGACAAAAAGCACTAGTTGCCATGGCCTAGGGGGAGAGGAGAATGAGGATTCCTGCTTAATGTCTTTAGGCTTTCTTTTTGGAATGATGAAAATGTCTTGGATCTAGATAGAGGCAATGGTTGCACAACACTGAGAATGTACTAAGCACTACTGAACTGCAAACTTTAAATGGTTAACGATTATTTTATGTTACATGAACTTACCTCAACTAAAAAAATATCCTGGTGCCAAAAAAAAAAAGATGCACTGAACCCTGGCTGGCGTAGCTCAGTGGATTGAGCATGGGCTGCGAACCAAAGTGTCATAGGTTTGATTCCCAGTCAGGGTACATGCCTGGGCTGCAGGCCATGACCCCCAGTAATGGCATATTGATGTTTTTCTCTCTCTCTCTCTCTTTCTCCCTCCCTTCCCTCTCTAGAAATAAATAAATAAAATCTTTAAAAAATTTTTTTAAAAAGATACACTGATGTTCATTTGAACTGATTATCATTTTTCTATAACTAAAATGCCAAAGGAAAAAAAAAACCCAAAACTAGTATTTCATAAAGTCCATTTCTGTATTAAAACAAATAGACTTCTAAAAACCAGCATTATTTGTGAAATAACAGAATTTTCTCGATTCATGTGAATAAATCCTCTTAATATTGTCCAAATACTATTTCCATCAAGATCTTAGAGTTTAAGCAAACACAATTCAGGGGGGGAATAATCACCATTGTGCATAAAAATGAAATTCAAAATCATTACAATACTTTAGTTTAAAGCTCCTTAAACAACTAAAAGATATCTACTTACCTTCCCAATATCTTTTCACTGGGGTGTAAAATCAAAGTAAATTACAAAATAAACCCAAACTGCCAGAGGTACTTCTATGTTACTTATAGAACCAAACCAAACCAAACCAATTCACAATACTGTGTCTCGTCTCCCTCTCAGATCTTAGATTAGGCCGCTCTATGAAGTTACAGATATCAGGAAGTTCTACTAAAAAGGAAAAAAATCTGAAATTCTTTAGAATACAGCTGTACATAACAAATGTTATATTTTGTTTCTAGGTTTTAAGTGAATTGGTAGAAGTGTAGGTAGAAGTACTTAGTGTACTGAACGAGTAGAAAAAAATCAAGCAGGCTTCTAGGGGCCGGCCTCCTATTCTAGCGGACTCCTCAGTAACTGCTACATGATAAGCTAGATGTCATTCACAGAGGTTACGTTCCCAGCCATCCCAGTGGGCCATACTGGCATGTTTCCAGGGAACATAACAGGGAAATAATTTTTAGCAATCATGTGTTAGGGTCCCTTACCTTACAGTCCAATCAGTCACAACAGTGGGCTTTACATACAGGAACCTAATTCCTAATGTTTATTTCGGGGCTAGTTTTTCAGCTGATTCCTAAGAAATTCTTCACAAGTCAGGAGACTCTAACTCTGAAAAATTTTGCGGCATTGCCATCCAAAAAGTCACTAACCTGTTCACAGAAACCCTAGTATTATAGGAATATATCTCAACTCTCACCATGGGATATCAGAAACCTTTAAACAAGCTACAGATTACATCTTATTTGTTTTGCAAAATCAAAGAATTGACAAGCAACCAAACTTCATAGAAAATCAGAAATGTGAATGAAGCTTTACGTGAACCAATATATTAACATTATGTTAACACCAACATTTACATAAATCATCAAAAGATATATTTACAGAAATAAGTGAAGATTCTCAGCTTTACTTATCCCAGAGTCAAAGATGGCAAAAGCAAGAAGTCAGGAGTTTAATTTCGCACTGGCCCCCCAGCTCTCAGCACTATGGATATAATGTTCCAGAAAACAATAAAGCCATCTTTAAAGTGGCTCTATAACAAAGACAGGGGAGGTTTAGTGTACTTGATATGCAGCTAGAGTTACCCACGCTAAGTAACCGAGGCTCGAGATCAGCATAATGGTATTACCTGAACACCTGGGTCCTCATCTTCTTCAGGAGGTGGAGATGGTGGGGGTGTTTTGTCTAAGTCTGAATTTTCAGAACCTTCTGTTTTTCCCTTGTTGACCTTTTTCTTCAAAGCACTTGCTTCTGAATCAGGTTTCTTATTACTAGAATTCAAAGCGAATAACTTAGTGTTCACTTTTTAATGAGGTTTTCCACATGCCCCATGCCTTATATTTCCCACATTAATAACCCTAAAGTATCATTGACAATTGATAAATCAATCCTTGTTGGCCATTTATAGTTAAATGGTACTCTCAATTAAGGTTTAATGGAAAAACCCCAAACTGATGACCTTTAGTAAATATCTAACCTAATTAAAAAGAAACTGCAGGCAAAAACTCCTAATATCACACAGAATACATTGTTCCTCTAGACAATGCAAAAGTCCCTGCCAATACACCAAGCCAAGATGAAAAATCAGATTACGAGGTGGTTTTGCTGTGGAGTATTTGAGGTGCAGAATATGTTTTTAAAAATTGTCAAAGAAAACTAGAACATAATGATCATTTCTCTGTGTGTATTGCAGAGAGTTACAAATACTCCTGTTTAGTCTTTTTTGATCAGTACTATTAGGTATCCTCTTTTATATCATCCAGATCCATTTTTATCAAATTTATAAATATAATGAAAATATATAACGATTCCCTTTTCTACATAATTTTAATTAATGCTCTGTTCTTAATTAAAAATAAGTTTTATTTTGGTGCTAGGAATTTTGTGAGGTAGTCACAATCGCCTTTTTTTTTAAAGCCAAGACTCCGAAATACAAAAATATAGCAAAGCAACCCCAATCATTAAAGTCCATGTTCCACAGTATGTTTCTGTCCAACATTAATAGGATTTGAATATTACATAACTCAAAGGTCATGAATGAACTCTACAAAAATTTAATTTATGTTTACCATCACCTTTTGAAACTTTGACATTTTTTAAAAAACATATACACAGTTACCTTCCATTCGATTTTTCAAAGCGGCCCCAAGGTTTTCTAATATTTACTATTACTTGTTATCCAACATTTAAAATAGTCCAACCTCAGTAATAATTATATTTATTATTTCCAGAGAGCCGAAAATTCTGATTAAATTTTAAAACTAAGACTATTATTTTAAAACTTTTAAAAAGTTTTATTTACTGAGATTCGTAAATTCCCAGAAAAGCATGCAGACAGAATGCATTAAACAGCACTTTTCAGCCTTAACTAGTACAAAAGGAAAAGAGGCCAAGATATCACCTATTTAAGTAAAGATGTGTCACATAAAATATTTCAAAATATTTGTTAATTTAATAAAGTATCCATCACACACCTAAAACGTATTTTTGTAATGAATAAATAAAATCTTGATAATCTTAAACTAGTTTTTAAGTACTCAGAGATTTTTTTTATTTTGTTTTGTTAACCTTTTAGCATAGTAAATAACCACACAAGGAATTAACTTACAAGTCAAGATTACAGCAAACGTCAGTTTAGAGTGCTTTTTATTTTTAAAAAAGGGGGCAATATCCTAAAAACTTTAAGTTCCTAAAAGATCCTTGGAAAGAATAATATTTTTTAAATTAAAAAAAATCCATACAACAGTTCCTTATCCAACTGTCCTAGTGTTTACGCTACACATGGACAGAAGTCTCCCCCACTATGAGGCTCCATTTCCAGCATTTATTTCCGCTCTAACTGCCACAAATTATACAATACTACAGCTGAACGCTGGGCCCCTTCCCTTTCATCTGCACGCCAAGAGCAATCAGATTACCCTGGTAACCAGCGGTCACATGACCAGCACCTGCTCTTTTGGCTGGATGCCACTGACTAAAGCCATCTGCTTCCCTCAATCAGCTTTCAAACATTCTCAACACCTGCGCTGCAGTGTTTTGTGGTTTCTTTTATCAAATCAGTGCAAAACTGCTTCCAAAACTTTACATATTTCTCAAATTTGTTTAAATCAGAGGTAGGCCTGTCAGATTTGAACCACTGCCAGGTAAAGTAAGTTGGCAGCGAGTACTTTCTACGGTGACCTCTCTACACCAGAGTGAAGTACACAATTTAATTTAGTGGGGTTACTGCACCCTGTGTAAACTATGGTATAGGAGTAAAAGGCTCACTGTCCTGTAGCCTAGCAGAGCCAGGTCTGGTGAAATATCAGTTTGCTGCAGGAGAGATGTGCTAATGATTTTCCATCTGCCCTTCCCAAGAATGAGCTACACAGAACCCCCAAGACTGCTAAGAGTGGGACGGTACTTCCCCCAAATGCTTAGACAAAAAGCCTGTAGCCAAGGGAAGCATTCACCCCAGATCTGATTACTAAAATATTTTTAAACTCATTAGATCTTGCACTATTAATGTTGCTCAAAGACAGCTAAGCATCTCCATATTAATGTCTTCTCATGACACCAACATACAAATCAAAAACAGACTAAGTCAAAAAAACTACAAAATCTTCAGTGTCCACCCAAAGACATGACAGTTAAGGACAAGGTGAAGTTATTTAAATTAAATGGCCTTTGCTACTATTTAGCAATAAACTAATTTGGATTTTCAACTAAGTGTTATTTAAAAACTGCTTTGCCTAAAAAAAGCCAAAGTCAGAATTTTTCTTTTAACAAATGAGAGTAATGCAGAGTGGTGGTAAAGAGCACTGTCTTAGACAGACCTTAGTTCACATTCCAACTCTGCCACCTGTCACCTGTCTGTGACCCTTGATTAAGCCAATTTCCCCCATCCTCAGTTTCCTCATCTATAAAATGAGGTTAGTACTTCTATCTTCCTCCAAGATTTGCTGTTAAGTTTAAGTGAGATAGGCAATGGACGAAAACCTTGTCAGTGCCTGGCACAAATGGCCAACATTCACACATCTGGAAGACAAGCAGCTGGGAATGTATTCTGGGAAGTCTGGGAACATATTCTCTGGCTCTGGCTCAGACTCACTTGAGCTGAAGCAACTGCAGAGACTTATGGACAGGACCCCACTTCATCGTGATCACTTCATCTAAGCAACATGAAGAGAAGGAAAGTCCTTTCTCAACATTCCTCAATGTTAGCTAAAAGAACAAGCAAGCAGACAATCCCAAAAGCCACTCCTCTCCATACCCATGGCCACTGCTTTAGTTCAAACATGGAGCATTTCCCACTTCAACTTTTACAGCTGCTTCCCGACTGCCTTGTCACCCTCACAATCTCCAGGCTGGGCTACCCACTATCAGACTACTGGAGAAAGGACACATACTCCACATCCCCAATCATTAATTAATTCTGTAAGGTTCAAAGCTAGCCTTGGATAATGTCAAAGACAAAATATAGCCATATAGGGATTCCTCTTCCAAATTATAATTTGGAAAGCTGGAATGCAAAAAGAGGGCAGCTTTTCCACTTGGGGAGAAAAGAATCTCATTAAAAAGGAATGCCCCTTAAATCGACACAACAGTATTGAGGATGAGGACTGAGCTGCCTGGCAAAGACGGAGAACCTGGATACAGCTCCTACAGCTGCAGTGATGGCTCCTGTGAGTGGGGGTTACAAGAAAGACCAGGTGTGTGGGGGGAATACTTTCTAATTTTGGTCCTGGATGGCCTCAGCCCCAGAGAAATCATGTCTGCCTTTACTCCTCTCCTGAACCTGCTGCTCTCTGCCTCCCACAGTTCCTAGTTCAATGCCAGCAAAACATCACCCACAAGCCCATCCTCCCCACATCAGCAGAGTGACCACTAATGCAAATCTGACTCCATCATTCATCTGTTTAAAATCTAATTCCATATATATTAAAGACAGAGATTCTAGCATTGGCCTACAAGGCTCTCAGTGATTTTTACAATTGGCAACATTAACTTTATTTTTCTACTTTTCCCACACCTCATTCAGAGAAGCATTTTTTTGACCACCACAGTCTAGATCAGTCAGATCTCACTTTACCTACATGCCACATGATGCACCCCACCCATGGATATTAAAATACACAGAATTTGGTGGTAACATTACTCTAACAAATTAAAACCAAAGCACTTGTGTGTGTGTGTGTGTCTAACTATCCTATAAGCTCAAGAAGAGGAAAAACTATCTCTTACTTATCTTTGTATTTCTAGTGTCTGATCAGATAGGTTACTATAAGTGTTAGCTGATTAATTTAACTAAACAGTACAAGTCACAGCAATTACAACACATATACTACACTTATTATGGTCAGGCACTACTCTAAAGTGCTTTTCTCATTAACTCATTTAAGAAAACCCCACATAGGCTCTATCTTTATGGTGAAATATCAATGAAATCCAGTAAAATGGAACTAAAGTAATATCAAAATAGAGTGAATCTTACCATTTTTCAAAACCAGTGTATCTATATACTTCCCCTCCCTGTTCACAAAGTTCTTTCACTTCCTGATCCTTATCGCCCATCATTGCTGGTGCAACTGAGATACAGAGCCACCCACTCCTAAAGCCAGACAAGCCCTGTGATGTTGGAAGGAACACATTCTTTTGGGGAGGTTGTTGGCAGTTTTAAGGACCACTCTGCCTTTTCCAAGTTTACTTAACATTTCACATCTCATTATGAGAGTGAGGTCACACTGGTGGGCAAGTGGGTGTGCTCATGGTCAAAGCTAAATGACAACTTAGGTCAACTTCAGCGACACTAAGCTCTAAAGTTTTGTGACTGCCCTTAATGTGATCAAAGCATATACCATCTTGATGAGAACTCAGTGAGAACCTAATGAGAAAGAGCATCAGGAAAACACAAACTTTGTATTAAGGAAAGAATATCTGTCATATGGAAGGAAATACTAAGGAATCTACCCTAAGGAAGGAGTCATAGCTTATAACTGTAGGAGTTCATCACAATGGGCTGGATGAATTCACCTAAGATACAACATTTAGATAATCAAATTTTTTTTTTTTTTGGTGAGAAACAGTGCAGGCTCTTATAATAAGGCTTTATATGAAGGGACAGAACTTACTAGAAGCGAGCTAACTGCCTTGATATATTACAAAACTGAATGTAGTAAGACACTGATCAGCGTCAGCCTAAGGATCCAATTCCTAAAAAAAAAAAAAAAAAAAAAGAGAGAGAGAGAGAGAGAGAAAGAGAAAGAAAAAGAAAGTTTAAAAAGGAACCCTACTGTAGAACCAAATGTGATGAGAAGACTGTAGTCACTTAATGAAGATGTCTGCACAATGGGAGGGAGTTCTCAATCCAATGGGCCCTTCAGATGGAATGAGTTAGTGAAGATTCCCATCACAGTCGGGAAAATCAACCTTGAGGCTCGGGTCATGAAGATTAATCAGATTTGTTTTCAGGGACTCAAGGCAAAATGTCATACTACAATCTTTTAGAAGAGCCAAAGGTATTGAAGCATAGCCTCATATTTTAAAACACCTCAAAAGGTGTTTTAAAAAAGAAATAAACCTAAGGGTAAGCTGCTGTAATAAAATAAATACTAGACTGTTAGGGTCAATGGCTCAATTCTGGTAGACAGAAAAGCATCAAGCATCTCTCAACTTAAGAATACAGGACTTTTCAGAGACTTCGGCCAAGACGGAGGTGTAGGTAGAGACACTTTGCCTCTTCTCACAACCAAAAGAAAGACAACAACAAATTTAAAAACAAAAAATAACCAGAACTGACAGGAAATCGAACTGTATAGAAGTCTGACAGCCAAGGAGTTAAAAGAAGAAATATTCATTCAGACTGGTAGGAGGGGTAGGGATGGGCAGCCAGTGGGGAGAGAACTCATGGCAAGATAACGGCTGGAGGACATGGGCAGGCAAGGTGGTGGCTGGCAGACTAGAACAGGCGAGGTGGCTGCTAGAGGACAGGCAGTCCCACATTTGCAAGCAAATAACCCAGAAGAACAACTGGGGAGCGAGACAGACTGAACAACACAGGTTCCAACACAGAAAAGTAAAGCCTCAAAATCTCTGGCAGTAAAAACCTGTGGGGGTTGTGGCAGCAAGAGAAACTCCCAGCCTCACATAAGAGCTCGTTGGAGAAAAATACACAGGGTCCTAGAACATACACAAACCCGCCCACCTGGGAATCAGCACCAAAAGGGCCCAATTTGATTGTGGGTAGCGGGGGAAGTGAGTAAAAACCAGCAGAAAGCCAAGCAAATGGCATTGTTCTCTCTTGTACCCCTCCCCCACATATAGCACCACAATGCAGTGACATGGGTTGCCCCACCCTGGCAAATACCTAAGGCTCCTCCCCTTACTATAAAACAGGTGTGTCGAGACAAACAAATATGTCCCTAATGAAAGAAGAGATCAAAAGCTTCAAAAATAGAACTAAGCAATGAAGAGATAGCCAACTTATTAGATATACAGTTCAAAAAACACTGGTAATCAGGATGCTCACAGAAATGGTTGGGTATGGTCGCAAAATAGAGGAAAAAGTGAAGGCTATGAAAAGTGAAATGAAGAGAAATACACAGGGAACCAACAGTGCAGGGAAGGAAACCAGGACTCAAATCAACAATTTGGACCAGAAAGAAGAAATAAACATTCAACCAGAATAGAATGAAGAAACAAGAATTCAAAAAAATCAAGGAGAGGCTTAGGAACCTCTGGGACAACTTTAAATGTTCCAACATCAGAATCATAGGGGTGCCAGAAGGAGAAAAGGAAGAGCAAGAAATTGAAAACTTATTGAAAAAATAATGGAGAACTTCCCCAATCTGGCAAAGGAAATAGACTTCCACGAAGTCCAGGGAAGCTCAGAGAGTCCCAAAAAAGTAGGACCCAAGGAAGAACACACCAAGGCACATCATAATTATATTACTCAAGATTAAAGAGAAGGAGAGAATCTTAAAAGCAGCAAGAAAAAAGGAAACAGTTACCTACAAAGGAGTTTCCATAAGACTATCAGCTGATTTCTCAAAAGAAACCCTGCAGGAAAGAAGTATTCCAAGCCATGAAAGGCAAAGACCTACATCCAAGATTACTCTACCCAGAAAAGCTATCATTTAGAATGGAAAGACAGATAAAGTGCTTCCCAGATAAGGTCAAGTTAAAGGAGTTCATCACCACCAAGCCCTTATTGTATGAAATATTAAAGGGACTTATCTAAGAGAAAGAGGATGATCAAAAACATGAGCAATGAAACAACAACAAACTCACAACTACCAAAACTGAACCTAAAAAGAACAAAAACAAAAACAAACTAGGCAAACAACTGGAACAGGAACAGAATCACAGAAATGGAGATCACGTGGAGAATTGCCAGTGGGGAGAATGGGGAAAAAGGTACAAGGAATAAGAAGCATAAATGGTAGGTACAAAATAGACACGAGGAGGGTAAGAATAGCATGAGAAATTTAGATGCCAAAGAACTTATATGTACGACCCATGGACATGAACTAAGGGCCGGGGCGGGGGTGGGGGGGGGAGCGGCCGGGGGAGGGTGATGCTTGTGGAAGGGGAGTACAGGGCATAGGGGAATGGAGGTGGGAAGAAATGGGACAACTGTAACAGCATGATCAATAAAGTATATTAAAAAAAAGAATATAGGACTTTCCTCTAAGTTTTTAATCAATGAAAAAGAACAAAGATAGAAGCAAACTAAAAAAGAGACAAGATAAAGTAGTAAAAGTTTAAAAGGATCAATTAAGGCAACATGATTAACCCAACAAAATAAAATTGTTAAATAAAGTTCTAAGACTAAAATAAAATTTAACAGCTGAAGTAGAATGTAGTAGAAAGCAAAAAATGCAGATGACAAATTAAAATAATGAGGAAAGAGACCTAAACAAACTCTGTGGCACAGACAATAAACCTGAGGGTCAACACCTGCAAACAAAGGCACTAAGAACCCCCTCAGCAAGGCCCCAGGAGTCTCAGTGGATGGTCTCCACAAGGCAGCCTTGAGCAGAGGGCATCTGGGCAGGATGCAGGGACAGGAGCAAGACCCTGGCCTGTCCCTTTATGCCTGCCTGCCCCAGGCACAGTCAACCTTCAGGTGCTCCATGTGGGACACCCACACCTTCACTTCCAGGTGGTACCTTGTCACCTGCACCTTCTAAACTCCACCCACAAATTCTTCACCCTACTCTTCTAGTTGAGAAAGAGAAACAAGAGTTAACAAAGAAGGGGAGGGGATTCTGTTTCTGAACAAACATGATTTCAGTAACAAATTATTAATACTTTGTTTTTTAAGTTCTCTGAAAGTTGGTGGACGGAACACCTCTAAAAAAATAACCTAATCTAAGTTGTTACCTTAAGTAGTTCTTGCAGCATTGAGTACTCCCTAAATACATTAACTAAGCTAAATTTTCAGGGAAAGAATAGTTTCCCTGTAAAAAGTTTCTGTAACAGAAATCGAATCTGCTTTCATTTAAAAATGTGTTATTTCAAACTCAACATGCCTCAACACTACATTTTACAATAAAACCGCCCAAGGATGAGGAAACTGAGGGTCAAACAGGTTACTAGAAGTGGCAGTCTAAGAGTGAAGCTGGAACCTCTCTGACTGCAGAGCCCGAGTCTGAGTCCTCGGACTGTACCAAAGGCCTCTAACCTGAGGAGATCTTAGGAGTCTAGAGTGGGCCTGGCCTTTTGAGGAGTATCCTTCAGGCCTCAGAAACCTTTCATGGTGAATGTCTTCTGTTTCCTGGGATCACCCCTAGGGAGCCTTCCAATAACATTAGAACCCTGCCTGGAGGAAAGCTACAGTGCTCACCATTTTTCAAAGAAGAATATTTTAAAAAGTGAAAGTAAAACAAGGTACAGAAGGAAAACTCTGCCCTGGCCAGGTGGCTCAGTTTGTTGGTGTGTTGATCCAGACACCAAAAGGCTGCGCATTCAATGCCCAGTCAAGGCACACACCTAGGTTGCATACTTGACCTTCAGTAGGAGCGTACATGGGAAGCAACCAATTAATGTTCTTCTCTCACATTAGTGTTTCTCTCTCTCAAATCAATAAACATATCCTCGGTGGGGATTTAAAAAAAGAACAGAAAAAAAGAAGAAAGCTCTCCTGAAAGAGCCAAGTCCATTTGTAATACTGAATACATTATAAAGGAAAAACAAAAGCCTCATCACGTAGTCAAGAATTATCACTGAAAGGTTATTGGGTTTTATGGGCTGAATTAAGATCTGCCAGAAATAACACAGAAAAAGGAGCCTAGTTAGCTAATATGTTACCTGACCACAGAAGCCCAACATAAACACTAGGCACTCTGGCTATATGGCACTGTGATGCAACATAAGGAACGGAATAAATTAGACATTGAAAAATGATGCCAACAGTATGCCTTTCGATGTCCTTTTACTATATATAGTATATTCTTCCAGGTGGCAACAGTAGAGCAGATATTTGTCAGCTGTGTCAAACTCTAAGATGCCATTCTTATTTACGCACAGCATTCCCATGACCCAGGAAGGGGGACAAGTGCGGGCCACTCTGGCAGTCACATCCACACTCCCTATATCCCTAATTATCTCCTCCAAGCAACCAGGTCACTAATACAACAAACAAGACGTGCTGCCCATCCACGTGTTCATCAGGCGCTATAGGAAGGCAGAAAATTAAGCACAGTAAATGGTAAAATCAACAAGGAGCAACTATGACCACCCACCTTCACAGAACAAGCCTAACTGCCATGAAATTATATTGTTTCTACAGGAATCAGGGCTACATATAAAATTAGCATTCTAGTGGAAGTTCAAGAGTATTGTCTTTTCAACATTTAAAAAAAAAATGAACAGTGCCCCTTTTCTTAATTCATACTCTCCATTTCCCTATTTAGCATTTTAAAGCTAAAGTCACATAGACTTCTATGTAAAGGTGGCTGAAGTGAGGCCTGACATTTCAGATGACTGATGCTCTTGCAGTGGTTTCCACAAACATCCAATGACTCAAAGGGGCCTTTATCTAGGCAGAAGACAACCAGCAAAAATTTTTTCTATATCACAGGAAAAAAATTTCACATTTGTACAGAACTTCACACTTTTCTAAAGCATTTTTATGTGTAGACATTTTTAATAATAATTTTTAAAGTCACCCATGATTCCTTCTGCTCTTTATCTTCTAATTCTAACATTGTACCCACACCTACTATGGCAACACAGGCCCCACCCTAAAGTTCAACTTAATAAAGACTTCAGGTGACTGTGTCTCCAGAAAAATTCCCCTCAATATCTGACTGCTGCTCATGGCCTCTCACCTCTCGACTTTCATTTGATGAAAATGAGAGTAGAAAGTTGGATCTATAGCACCCTCGTCCACATAAACCAAAGTGGCAGCAAGCCACAGCTTTGAAGTCAGTGAAACTCACTGATGGTCAGAAATGAATGTCCAGCAGGCCCATGTGGTCCACTCAGCATCTAGCATAGAGCATGAGTTAGCAGAACTCACTTTCCAGGGTCAATGTGGTCAGGCATTCTCTTCCCCCAATGCATATATACTGAACCACAGGAAGTCAAGGACATCAGGGCCTCTACTGAAAAGTGGCTAACCGCTCTCCCTCCCTGATCATTTGGCCAATTTAAGACAAATCAGGTGGACAGAAGGCCACAATGTGGCCTGTAAATAGCAGTAGAAAGACTGGGAGTGGTTATTCTGAAGGAAAAAAAGATTTGGGATTTAAAAGACCTGCTTACCCCTTTGTCAAAGAGAAGATAACCTCTGCGACCAACAGAGAAGAGGGCACCTGGTCCCATCCCTGACCTGGAGCTTGGATTTAAAGAACCCAAGACAGACAGGACAGGCAGGGCAGTGGGCAGAGACCCACAACACTCATAGGCACTGCTTCTTCCTCGTTCCTCTCCAGCACTGAAAGGACTCAGAAGTCCATCCTGTGGCCACACATTAAGGAAGCCCACACCCTCTTCTGCAAGCAGTGTCCAATTATCTAAAGTCTTGGACCAAGACTAAATCATAGCATGTGAGTGAAAGAAAAAATAAGAAATGAGGGGGGAAAATAAACTATGGGCTTAATTTACTTTATTACCTACATACCTGATGGGAAATATCTAATTATCTGGGTTTTTCTATTTATTGGCAAAAGTAGTTTAATGGTTTGCTTTTGCATACAATGTCACCAAAGAAAATTTACATAGACAAGAGCACACTATAAAATGTGTATTAGTTAACCAAAATATAACACTATTGGGCCTGCTGGCTGAATAAAATATTTCTTGGGTAAAATGCTGCTACTCTCTTAACTCATCGCTGGGAAAAGAGTATCTGAAAAGGTAGGTTCCTCAGAAGAAAGCTGCCATGTAAATATTAATGGTAGTGAAAGCGTAGTTTGCAAAAAGTATACTTTACATGTTTTGGTATTTAATGTTTTGTTGTTGTTTTTTTTTTAAATACAACCAGTATGTTATTTTTCAGTTTAAAATAAAATATCTTGCCATGGCCACTGTGGTTCAGTTGGCTGGGTGTCACCCCTCAAAGTAAAAGGTCACTGGTTTGATTTCAGGTCAGGGCACATGCCTGGGTTATGGGTTCGGTCCCCCATCAGGGCATCTACGAAAGGCAAAAAACCAATGTTTCTCATATTGATGTTTCTCTCTCTCTTTCCCTCGTCCTTCCCCTCTCTATAAAAAAAAATAAAAATAAAAAAGCATGTCTTTGGGTGAGGATAAAAAAGAAATATAAAATACACACAGTACAATAAAAGAAAACAAAATATAAAATATCTTCACTCTTTAGTTTTCAACTAACTTCACTATCAAGAGTGGAAAACAGCAAGGAACAAGACATGTCCCTAGAAACTGCATCAGAAGCAAGTCTCCATGGCTTCATTTAACTGAAGCTTCAGTAATCAAGTCACAGTCTTTGGCCAACTTCCCTTCTTTATGTGCACTCAAAGAATCTTTATATAGCTAAATAGACTCCTAAATCCTTCAAGAGTCATTCAAAGGAAGTACTTCCTCCAAATTCCTGCTCACTTCACAAGGGTCATGCATACCCAACAGAAAACGCATTGAAAAGAAGAATGCAATCCCCTATATTTCAGGTCCACGAGTCCCTCCATATGCAAAATGGCATCTTCTCAGCCCACAAATGCCTTCATTTTTATTTTCAATATTAACTGCCAGTATTTGAAAGCTATAAGTACACCTGGGGAGAGCACTGAAAACAAACAAAAAACAAAAAAACAAACAGGTAGAAAAATATATATTTAACAGAAAAAGTGGGGTGGGGGATATGTTACAAAATAAAAAAGAAAAATGTGGCCCAGTTGTCTTATCATTAAGATTTTAAACATCTTTTTCTATTTCACTACCATTCTATGTAACATCGTTTGGTCAAATTCTGTTAGGTACTCCTGCACAGGCAAGACAAATGTAATTATATTTTGGTTGCCAAAAAGGCCAGTTTACAGGGAAATGGCTACCAATTCAAGCTTCAGCTACTTCATGGAATAAGGTGGGATGACAGTTAGAAGGACAACATAAAGGCACATGAGGAAACTCGGCCCCACTGACAACAGCCAGCCTTTCTCACAGCCTTCGTTACTGGAGTGGGTGTGAGTGACACAGAACAAGCTCTCTCCCTGTCACAGACACAACTGCAGAGACAGCCAGACAACCAGTGGTCACCTCCATCACCACCTCTCAAAGGACAGCACATTTCTTTGTAGAACCTCACCAACGATATGGCACCCAGGCTGAAGAGGAAAGATGTGAGTGGTTCTGCACTGCATTTTTCATTTCACTTCTCTTTATTCCCTCTATTTGAGCCCTCCGTAGGAAAATTATTTTCTGTATAAACAAATTCATCAAGTTAACTTATTCAGGGATGGAAATAACTGGTATCACGTAACATTTTGCAAAACAAAATTGCCACTGCTGTATTCCAGTGCTTAAAAGCAGACTGCCATGGCAATTCAACCCCAGTACTAACATAACCCAAACCCCCTATTACCTTCATCACTGCATATTCAATTTACATAATTATTCTGCTATGCTATTCAGAATTTACATGTAGTTGTATGCATTCTTATCCTTGCTTCAGGATGCTATTTCCTTTCCAGACTTAGCAGAACAATGAGACCGCAATTCGACATACTCAATTCATCTAACCAATAGAAGCCCTGTGGCTCAACAAAGTAATGTGTTGGTTTGTTAATTTACTGAAAATTTCTATCATTACCATATTCCTGAACAGGCATCCCCATCACCAACAGGACAGCTTCTCAGGAATGTCCTCACCACAATTCATCATAAATCATAAAATGGTCCTACAAGTGATCAAGTCACCCACGGCCAACAGAGATGCCACCAACTCTTTTGGTGACCCCTCAATGTGGCCTCCTGAGCCTCTGGGTCACATTACATCAGCTCCCTTTTCACTTGCACAGAAGCAACAGAATGCTTTCCCCACACAGAAGCATTCCTCTCATGCATTTTCATACCACTTGGGGAAAACCTATAGGAGGCATCGACTGGGACTACTAGTCAAAAACAACAGAGGGGAGAAGAAAGACTAGACTTTCTTCTTAGGAGAAAATAATCACATGTTCTTCCTCCTACCAAAAGCAAGTTAGTTTAGTGCAAAAAGCCAGTACGCAGAGTTAGCAATGCCAAAAATGTACTCCATACGGACAACTCAAACTTTGGGGTGAGCAGCTGAGACCTTGCAGATGGGGCCTCCGCTGAGGTTCCTCTGGTGGACAAAGATAGGTCTGTACCTGTACCAATGAGGCATGGGTGCCCAGCACTCACTGGACTTGATGCCCAAAGTTCTTAAGAGTTGTCTAGTTGTTAAGGAAATTTTAACAAGTTTCACTGTTAAATACAGCATTATAATATCTGTCCCAATGTATTCTAGGGTATGCTGAAGTACATTTTTAAAGCTAGGGCCAATTCCATGTAGACTCAGAGCTTGAAAAAATAATGTGGATCTGTGAAATTTATAACTAGAACCACAATACAGTGGATTTTTCTTTTTTTGCTTATCAATTTTTACCATTAGGTGATAGATTCAAAAAATTAAGATAGAAACTAAAGACAGATAGATCTTGAGGCTAAAACTAGTCATGGTGCTGTATTTTCTGAGCTCTCTAAAGCTTCTTTAGAACACAGATTCTCATTGTGCATTAAAAAAAATACATGCCTTTTAAATTTTGCTTCGATGTCTTCTTTCTCCAAAATAAGCACATGCTTTCTCCTTTTACTTACAAAATATTTAGATTTAGGCAATTATATATTTTCAAAACCCTTCATAAGTCACCCAAATGCTAAGCAAGTCCTTCTTGCTCAGATCCCTAACATTAACATAGTACCTACAAATAGCAAGTGATTCATGAAATATTTCTTAAATAAATGAAAATTGGATTTATAATAGGTTGTGAGTTTAGAAGAGTGTTCATAAGGAGAAAATAATGACTTTCAATTAAAAGACCACATAGCAAGGCATCAAAGAACATTCATAAATAAATGAAAATATTAAGTTGCCTATAAGATTGAGTTATTGAATATAATTCAGTTATTTTGACACCATAAAAAGTACTGATGGCAAAGGTTTTTAAATGACTATGATTCAAACTTTCAAAACACTACAGAATGATGTATTGGGGGTTGTTTAGAGATTTTCAGCAGGCAGTTGAAAATCTAAGTTTGTTCTTTCGCTTTGCAGCATCTACAGTCACAGAAATCATCTCTTCTCTTTGTGTACCTGCATGTGCACACACAGAAAAGCCTACAAGAGGAGGTTCATGGGCCAGCAAGCTCAAAAAGTTCACACTGAGCACGTGGATCCCAGAACTAAGCATGCATATGCACACAGGGGTAGGAGGTGGGGGGTGTTTTCTAATGGAGTTTGCAAACAGGTTCAGATTAACCAAGTCTGACCATACTTCCATCTGGAAACTGTATTTTCTAACATGAGCCATATTCTGAAAAATAGATTCAGATGTTTGGAACCGGTTCAGAACAGTTGTAAGAAATGTTCAGTACAAATGAAAAAAATTAGTCTTCAATGTCTTCTCCTCTCAGCTTTTCTTACTGAGTAAATATGCCTTCTGGGGGGTCAGAGAGTTGGTGGGGGGAGTACAAAGGGGAAGGATGGAGTGGAGGAGGCTCCTTCCTAGAATCTAAACTTCATGCTATTCTTGAATGCATATCTAATGGATAACTGCCATTTGATTTCTCCCACGTTGCCCACTAGTATTTCAACCCTGCCCCTGGAAGCCTTACTCCACCAAGTGGAGAAAACTAATTCTCCTGTTTCAGCTTTTGGGAATCAGGGCTGAAAAGCTCAGTGACATGTAATGACCCATCTTGCATACTTGTAATAACCCTCCTCTCCCAGTTGTGCACTGTCACTGCCAGTAAGATTGTCGGTCTATACTTAAAAATAATTATGCTGGTGACATGGCTCTGTTTTTTAAATGACAAACTTTCACAAAATACAAAAAAAGTCATTTTAAAACATTTTTCCAGTAAAGTCTAAAATTTATCAACCAAATCAATAGTTCATAATAATTGACTCCTAAATTTCAGAATGCATAAAAATCTTAATGTTTTCATTTGGACATTAGAGAAAAAACCTTGACAGTGATAATGACAATCAAAGTGTTCCCTTCTCCCCTCTCCCCTCCCCGCAATTCACAGGCTGCCCATTTCTGAGCTGGGTTTGGTGATGGTATTTCTGCACACAGCCTACCTTGACTTTTTGCTGGACTTGGGTTTTGGCGTGGCAGTTTTTGCTTTCTTTTCCTTTGGCTCTTTGGGAATCTTAGGGGCTTTCGGGGTCTTGGGTTCCTTGGGCTCTTTTTTCTCCTTGGGTTCTTTCAGTTCCTTTGAATCTTTTTTTGCCTTCGGCCTTTTCTTTTTCTTTTTTTCTTCTTGAGACCCATCTAGTGAATTCCTATTTAGTTCTTGGTTATCAACCCCACCAGGGAAGTCATCTTTACCAAAACTTTTACTGGGATCGTCTGCAACAATGTGGTTGTTTTTCTTTTTCTTCTTCTTTTGCTGTGGTTGCTGCTCTATTGATGGCAGGTAATCCTCACTCTTCACTAGCTGAGTGTTCGGTCCACTAACCTGAGTCATATCCGGCACTGGTTTCTCTAGAAAGGGCTCCGATGGAGAATGCTAAGAGACACAAATAGGAATTGAAATTAGTCTATCATTCTTCGTAGTGAAGAAAGGAACTGAAAGTTACTGGCTGGTGTTTCTGAAACTTACTCTACACTCAAGGTAGCAAACAATTTACCAACTATATAGTTGAAAAATGTATCATTTTCTCTCATCAAAAAAACCCCATATTTTTTGAACAAGATAGTTTTTAAATAAACAGTAAAAAGGGACAACTTAGTAATACAGTAAAAAAAATTAGTTCAGCAAGAGAAAAACACTCTCATTCAGCTGAAAACACTGTCCATTTTTTTTAGCAGCCTGCATAGGAAATGATGAATGACAAACTAGTAAAGCAAAAACTAAACTATACAGAGTGAATTCAAGTGGAGTTCTTCCCCCCCTGTGGGAATGGGAACTCAAATTAAAGATATATAATTAAGCTACTTTTAAAAAGAACAAGTGTACTAAGTGAGCACTGCAAGGTTCAGGTCCTGTGCAAGTTTGAAATCAAAGTGTGAACACATAAATCTTACACAGTACAGGTAATTTCTGATTTAAATAACATCAAAATGCCAAATTAAAAGCACACATCCAGACTTAATGGCTTCAAATTGGTTAAATTTCTTGTACTAATATGAAATGCAAATATTATTTTTCACAAATTAGTCTTACATTTCCAAATTTCACTGAAGGAAAGAGAACCCAAATAGTCGTTTTGGCACGCCTTGCAGAAGACGATATTCACTATGTGCTTACCAGAGATGGTCAGAAGTACTAGAGAGAATACCAACAACTGGGATGGGAAGCTCGGTGATCAGTTGAGGTGAAAGTCAGTGACTCCACCTTGCAGCTCACGACGCAAACCAGAGCAGGGGTAGAGTATCATCTCCACTGTCAATTATGACATCTAATGAACCTTTACATTCCAATGAGATACTTGAAAATGTTATTAATGTATCTGCAAATACCACTCATTTTCTGCCTTTTTTATATAGTCTCCAGATACTTAATAGTAGCTATAACATAAACAGCAACAACAGCTGCCAACGTTTACTGAACAATCTTAGTATGTGCTAGACATGCGCTAAGTACATTATACCTCTGACACCATTCAATCCCCACGCCAGTCCTAACAGCTAGGTATGGTCACTGTGTGTAAGATACAGTGATGAGCCCAAGGAGTTACATATGGTTAAGGGACAGAACTAAGACTGGCATCCAACCTCATGCCTGCAGAGTCCATACCTCTCACCACAGCACCTCCAAAAACAGGGGAAGGCAGGAAAGCCCAGGTCCCAGTCTGCAGAGGACTCTAGAGTAATTCAGAAACTATGGCTTACCATCAGCAAGTACTATAAATTAGATTCCAACACAACTAACATTTACTGAGCATTTAGTTCATGCTGTGTACTGAGCTGAGTGTTCCCGAGTTAGTTCACCTGAATCTCACAAGAAAGATGTGATCATTTCCCCCCATTTTTCAGAAAGGAACTAAAGTTTGAGCAGATTTGTGACCACTGAAGACCACACAGCAGGGCACAGAGCAGAGATTTGAGACTAGCTTTCCTAAATCCAGACTCTGCCCATCTCCTGAAATCTTACACGAGTCTCCTTCTGGGGAAGGCTCTACAGGTTTCATCTGATTTCCAAAGCGTTTGGTGACCCAAAAACCACTTTTTAAAAAAAAAACCACTGCCTGAGAAGAAAGCAGTTACACTATTTCCATTCAATTCTCCACACACAAAAGGATAGGAGAAAGCCCAGAACGATGACGTAAGAGATAAAAACTCCAGTCCAGGCACTGCCATTAGACCTAGTATTTGGGGAAAATCACTGCACTCATCTGAGGTTCATTTTCTTTAACTGAAAAAGGAAGGATTTGGGTTAGATGATCTCCAAAGTCCTCCCCCAAATCCTATGGTATTAGAAGAACCTCAAAGAGTACAGACAAACAAGAAGGAGAGAGGCAAGGGCACAAGTCTGAGAAGAATGCATGGGTGTAAGTGCCCACAAGCGGGCTCCCTGCAGGCACAGCGCAGCTAGCCAAGCACTGAGAAAACCTAGCCCTGTGAGGAGTTTTTCCCTCACAACCACTTTAGGAAAGTCAGCCGAGGTTCTTCCACGTTATCATTACCTAAGCATAAATGCTGATCTGAGTTAACTGCTTTATGATAATTAAGTTAAAGTCAAATTAACTGTTATACATATTATTTTCTAATATAAATCAAAAAGAAAAAGCCATATATTTTGTAAGGGACATAGACATCGCCTTATTTGGGACAAGCTATTTTCCAGGAAATGGAATAAAAAGCATTTCCTGGAAAGGGGAGGAAAGAGAAAAGTCTACCAGTAAACAACACTTAAAGCGTAGACTGGAAATTAATTCCGGTGTGTGTACCTGTCCCTAATCTACACGGCAGACTCCAGCAGGCGAGTGTGGCTTCTCATGTGAGATGCCTGATGCACGCTGATGAGTTAGAAAAAGCGTAAAACACCAAATACAATAAGACTAAAAATTTATTTACACACTTTAGCATACAAATGATTTTAGATGCTCCTTTCAGTAATAAATGAAGAAATTAGTATCCCTTAAAGTGTTTAATCTTTTGTAAGAAGGAGAAAATGTAAAGATTAAATACAAAAAACTATTCATCCTGTTTGATATGCAGCAGAATTATGTTTTGGCACTATTTGAAATCGGGTGAAAAAGGTGCTCAGAAATATTATAGTGTTTACCAGACCTATATCTCCTTAAATCTTTTAGAGAAAAGCTGTTTTTGTAAACATTTAACAAAGAACAGATGGTCTGCCTTAATCGTGTGGGGGAAAAAACCTGGAGCTCACAGTAATACCCTGACAGAGTCTCCCAGGCCCAGCCGAGTCCTGTCCTGTCCCCCCACCCCCACCTGCACGTGGTACAGTCTTCTCTAATGCTGTTTAATTTTACAGCGGACACTTTTCCATCAATTCCCACTGCATGACAGGTAATCAATGCCATTAACACCTGATATTACCATACAGGGCATTCCTAAAACCTCTCACTTATTAGAGTAAATGTTGAGAATATTAGATACCAAAGGAATTTTTAAATACACCCCATAAGACTTTCTGCTTAACACATTTTCTATCATACATCCATGTGTCTGTTGGAATATTATGGACTATATAAGGACCAGGCCCTGAGCTTTTGGAACTAAAACAGAGTGACTGATATTTACCATATTTTGTTGTGTATAATACGCACTCTTTTGCTCAAATTTTTGAGGGAAAATAAGGATACACATTATATGTGGGTAGTAATAATTCCATATTTATATAAATGTTTTTAAGTCTTTTATTTATGCCTATGCATTCTAGAGTGTAACTCTAGAAAGCAATAACAATGTCTGTATGCAAAATAATACCCTGAAATACGACGATCGGTTTTGTTCCTAAATATAAATAAATTGAATTAAAAGATTAAAATGAAAGATTTTTTTCCTGAAAGTTTGGGCCAAAAATGTGGGTGCACATTATACACAGGAACACACTATACATGGCAAAATACGGTAAACTATAAATGAAAGTGATTCAAGGCTTGTGTGTGCATGTTGTCAAAAAAAATTACCATACACTCAAGGTAACTGTTTTTATCCTTAATTCTATTTTCACAGCATATAAATGAGACGCACACACAAAATGTGTCTTATATGGATGGACAGGATGCAATTTAACCAAAGGACAGCTATGGTGGAGAAAGGAGGGCAATCCCTCTGTTACCTTTAGGCAAAGGCAGCCCAAAATGTTCAGGAGCATGAAAAAAAGTAAAGAGGAACTTTTCCTTTATCTCAAGTGTGCTTCTCCTCCAACACTCATCAGCATTTTTCTGCTTCAATCTAATTGAATTATGCTGTGCCTTCATTATAGTCTTGAAGCCTCAACCTGTTGGCGATGTCGGGTAACATGAGTGACAGACATAACACTAACAGGGTACAGCACCTCCCACGTGTACACTCTCTACAAACCACCATTCTGTAATACAAGACATCTATGGAAACTTGTTTACTGGGTGATCCAAGCAAGTCTAAAACCAAAATCCTACTTTATGACCAAGAAAAGATACTACCAACTTGACAGGAGTAACACGCTCCTTCTGGGAGACACGTCCCTCCCCACAAACTGAGCTTGAGGGAGACACTCATGCTCCCAGACAATCTAAGATTCTGGAAGCCAAGTGGCAGGCCAATTAAGACCCAAGAAGCAACAAACACAAACTTAGACCACACTAAACAATGATTTAAATGATTTATAAAAATATAAATATTAAGTACTCACTGAAGATTGAGACTTACTTTTTTCTAATGGCTTTCAAAACATTTTTATTACTGGCATTCTTCACTCTTATTTTTCCAGTATTTTCCCAGGTTCTTGATGCCTTGACACTCTTTTGAAAAAGAATTCTAGTATGAAAACTAAAGCTCAGTCTTCAGCCAAAGAGTGTACAAGGTTTCAGTAAGTCCTTTAGAGATTTTAACACTCTTTTCTTGTCAATGACATTGATAAGAAGAAGCAGCACTCAATATCTTGTGTTCATTTACTCACTCAAGAAATATTTGAGGGTATAACAATAATTAAGGTAGCTACAGGAGCCGCCAGGTGAGGGCAGAGCACCTGGCCCAGGCTGACACTGAGAATGCGTCCTGAAAAAAGTCAGCCAGGTGATGGCTGGGAGGTGGCTTCCTTGATGGACCCAGCCTTAAATGAATCATGCCTGAGATTGGATGACTAAAGGCACAAAAATGTATTTCAAGCAAGTTTTTAAAACCTCCTTTGTGGGAGAGTATATCAAAATGAGCAGATATTAGTTTAAATAGTCAACTAAAACAATTCTTAACTTTGATTCTTTGATATAAAACAAGCATACAAATATGCTTAAGAGAATAAAGGGTTGGAGAATTTTCTGCTTGGCTATATTTGGTATTAAAGTCAGGGCCTCAAGTTCAAGTCTTTTATATTAGTTTTATTCAGCTCATTCTTAACAAGTTCTAGGAAAAATTATATAGTGAATGAGTACATTTATGAACCAAATAAATAAATGAACAGTACTGGGACTGCTGGTCATATGAATCAGGAAGGTAAAATGTGCAGAACACCTTTTTAAGTTTAGGGTATTAAAAGCTGTTATATGAAAAGACAACTCAGGTCACATGAGTTTAGAGATTTCTGGGCTAAACAAAATCAAATGGTTTCCTTTACTGCCAAACTCTCCAAGCCCTTTCTGCACTCCGAGGGGACACTGCACACCGTGTATCCTAAAGGTATTCAACCACAGCATCCCTTTTTCCAAGACTATCTTGAATAAAAATGTTCTTCAAAATATACTTTGGATTATATCGATTTAAACTACAGCAGGACAAAGTCATCTGCTCCTCTAGGGTGGGGATAAATACATGTGTGTGTATCTGTCCCTGTCTGCCTCAAAGCAGTGGTTATCAAATGTTTAATAAGATAGAATATGACTCTATGAACAAATATGATGTTATATAAAATGCACTTAAACAGCTCATGAGTTGGCAGTTTTTTCTATCTACAATTTAAGTTACTAGTAGGAATAAAATAGGAATATTAGTATAATCATATAAAGATGACATATGATTTCTATTAGATACATAGTCAAGATAATTACCAAGTTAAACAAAGTAAAAGTCAAAATATCATAATGTAATCATTTATCTTTGCCTGTAACTCAGGATTACTAAATTTTTTTAAATTACTAATAAAATATCTCATTTAGAAATCATGTGAAGGCATTTTTGAACCTCTATTTTTCTGCTTGTGTTTTTAAACTGTCCTTAGAATAGATTTGTCATACAAACAAAATCTTAAAGAGCCACAAATTAGCATGAGCCACTTTTACGGCATGTCAATCACAAACACATTTTGAATTAGTAGAGTCCAAAATAATGAACAAAGTGGTTATGCTATATTTAATGTTAAATAGTTTCATGTTGAATATTGAATACTGACCTCTTCTAGATATTTAGGAGTAAAACTCTACTATAGGAGCTGTCACAAGTAGCATTTTTAATATGTAAAACACTATTATGCCGCAGTGTTTCCACAGTCAGTTTGACCAGAGTGACACAGCAGTGAAACCACCACCCATGTTAACCCCTAAGTGTCTGGGAAATTCTCTGTGCACTTGTTCTCTATGCTGACCAGGCTGCCACACTGTCCTGTGGTACCTGCAAGGCTGCCTCCAGCTGGGCCCCACTTAGGGTGACAGCAAAAAGGGTACACACAGGGTGCAGCCTGGTGTTCAGGGAGAGACAACACTGAACTGAATGTTCTCTGATAAGCATCTTATCTACCTCTTCTCCTAAGACCCTATAACAATAACCCATGAGGTTGGTGAGGTGGTAATATAATTCCTCTTTTATAAATGATGCTTTAAGATGAACTTACCCAAAGTTACAAGCTAGCAAATGGCAAACCTGAAATCCTAACCCAAACATGGCTACAAAGTCAGCGTGAAGGTAAACGTGGCCCACACATGGCTGCAGAGGGGCAGCGAGGTCTCCAGGCCCAGCTGTAGCCACAGTACAAGCCTGGAAAGCCACATGCTGTTTCTCTCCAAAACCATAAAGGTCTTAGTTCTAAAGACCTTAACCCTAACCGACAGGCTGAAATGGCTTTTAATTTAATGCAAATTTAGAATTTTGCTTTCAAATGGTCAGAAGAAAATCCTAGTTTAGTTTCAAACCAAAGCTGTAGAGAATCACTAGTTTTTCTCCCAAAGATTAAAATGTGGATAAGAACTGAAATTCATTATTGTACTTTGCAGTTAATAAACATAATACAGTTCGAATCTCAAAATCACCCTTTTTGACAGAGCTGAATTCAATTCAATCAACCTGATTTGTCCCAGGAGCTGAATTGAGTCTTCAGAACCAGAAAAAGGTAAAAAACAAAACAAAACCAACAAACAAAAAAGGAATTCCAGTATCCCCAAACCTCTTTCCTTGAAATTTCTCCCAAAACCACCTTCAAAAAACAGCTTATATGATTTTTAACTCAATCTGCTCTATTTCAAGGAATCTAATGTAGTCAGTTCTTTTCTCCAGTTTGGTAAAGATCATTCTACTTCTTGGGAAAAGCACGAGATAAAGTAGCAGGCTTGCACTTAAGGGCCTTGTCCTTGAAATAATGTGTCTACACACACACACACACACACACACACCCCAGGGAACAGAACGGAACTGATGTTAAACTGAACATACTTTTGATATATCTCAATTGTTTCATAAATGCTTGGAAAAATTAGCTTAACTGTTTATATAAGACTGGAATTATGTTTTTACATGTGTTAGTTTTCAAAAAAATGTATGCAGGTAATCGGGCTGTATTCCTGATCTTGAGAATCATTTCCTGAAGTACTTTTAATTGAAGAGAAAAAAAATGTGGAGGGGCTGACAGAATCCATCACTAACTTAGGCAGGGGAGAAACACAATCCACCTGGAATTTAATACAATTCAAAGCCTACTGCAGTAATGGCAAATAACTTCTTAGTCTCCTGGACCACAAGCAGAGGGGCAGTCCCCAGTACACAGCAGGCCTGCTTAGAGAATACACCCTTCTCCTCCAACAGCACCTGCCCCCCAAAAAGCAGGGCCCGCAACACAGATGTCATGGTGTCTCTGACTTGCAATAAGCAAACCAAAACATGAACCCATTAGAGGAGTCTGAAATACAGTCACTGTCACACTCTTGTTCTAAATTTCTTAGTGCCTTCAGGCAATAAATGATACAGCACTGTAAGCTTTACCAAACATTACTTTCTAGAAGTCATTATTAAATAAAATAATAAATATGCTCGGGGTCCTTACCGAAGTCAATTTACTTTCTCTCCCTTCCCTCTTTCTTCTCTCTTTTCTTTACCACCATGCATGTAGTGTTCCCTTAGTTAGCTGGACTCAATAAATATCAATGAATGAGACTCTGTAGGTCCAAATCCCGCTTCACAGACATTTGTCAAATTAGCTCTTAGGTCCATATTGTTCTCAGATGAGCATGTGGAGGCTTGAATTTGTCAGCTGCCCTCTAGACCCAGCTTACTAGGGATCAAACTCGGCAAAACATAAGACAACGATGCTTCAGGGCTGGCCAAAATGTTTTACATAAATAGAATCTATTCAAAGATAGTAAAGACAAAGACCAAACTTATTAAAAAGTTAAGCTCAATTCTGAAATTCTTTGCTGTACACTTATACTGTATTTTGCTATCATTGGTATACTACCCTATAAAGGTCAATATTAAAAACAATTTACTAAGCTATTCCTAAGAATTAAGAAAGTCAAACTTCAACAGACTGAAAGGAAGGTGTGTCTTTATCTAACACTGAACAACCCCAAGGGGTCTGTGTTGAAATGGAAATAGAACAATCTTTGTTGGGGTTGGGGAGCGGGGACTCAATTTATAAGAAGCTTAATGATAAAGCTAATTTACACTCTAGGCAAGATTTCAGGATCCAGAGCTCGTCAGTTTAGCAAATTTTGTTGGCTATAAATGCTTAATGACTACTTTGGTCCTATAAACACTAACCCACATCTTGTAGAAGGCGGAATTCTAAGGCAGCCTCATGCTCTCCTGCTCCTGACTGTGGGGGAGCCTGTGGCTTCTGGCAACAGAACACCGCAAAGGTAAAAGAATTTCACAGGTGTGTCAAGGTCCCAAATCAGTGGGCTATGTGTTACTCAAAGGGGAGATTGTCCTGGCTGGGCCTGACTTGATCAGGGGAAGTGTGTAAAACGAGTGACAGCAGCGGGAAACCCACCATGGTAAGGAACTGCAAGGAGCCTTGAGGAGCAGTGGGCAGGGAGACAGCTGGCAAGCACTGAAGCCCCAGTCACAGCAGCAGGAAATGAATTCTATCAACAACCAGATTGAACCTTGATGCAGATTCTTCCCTAGTCAAAATTCCAGGTGAGAATGGAATCCTGACACCTGAGTAGCCTTGTGAGACACTATGCTCAAACCCTGGCTTGAAGAAACAGGTAGGCAAGAAAGGGCTGTTGTTTCAAGGCACAGAAATTGTTAAATAACAAGAAACAACTAAGCACATACTTTAGTGTCCTCTGCAACTCTCATCTGAAATTTTTTCAGTCTTTTTTCCCATCCAGGATCCCCGTTCCACACTAGACATGTGTCCTTTCACATCAAGACAGGCCGTTCAGCAGTATCTCTCCTTGTACATTTGTACGCTGCTGCTGATGCTGATGTTGATGGTGACACTGAGCACGTTTGTGACAAGCACTGTTCCAGGTCCACAACAACTTATGAAATTATCCCCATTAAATAAATGGGAAAACTAAGGCACACAAAGAGGTTAAGACATTTACCCAAAATCACAAAAGCTGGTTCTAAGAAGAGCTGGGATCCAACCCAGACACCCTCTGTGCAGAGCCCACGTCCCCACCATCACGCCTACCTGCCTAATCACTGTCGCTCGTGCACTCCTGCTGAAGCTTCTCCAAAAGGAGGGGGCTGTGATGGCAGAGGAGGCTGGTACAGGGGAGCCCCTGGACAGAGGTGGGCCCCACTCGGCTGTGAAGAGCCCAGATGGAGTCAGAGGTGTGTGTGGCTGTCACAGGCAAGCTGGAGCCTGACATTGTCAGACAGTCAACTACCACTCAAACCAGCACAGGGAAGGGACTTTAAAAAAAATAACTTCATTTTTGAATTAAAAAAATATATAAGAAACTGCATTATAAACAATATTAAAGACTCTTGATACTTATTTTAAAAGAAAGTTTATTGTACATCAGAAACAGTCGGTTAACACTTGAAGGGGATGGTGTCCCTGTGACTCCTTCCAGCTGGAATTACACATGAAACAGAAGATACCAAAGCAATTAAGTATTTTATAAACACTGCTGAAGGGTCAAAAAGAGGGAGGTTCATTCACTGACTAATAACGCAGTAATAAACAAACAGCAATGTTATGCAACTGAGAAAATTGTTATAATTGAATCTACACAGCTGGGCACAAATAAGAAGCCTGCTTATATATATTAGCTCACAAATGCTTTGTGTGGGTAGGCTTTACTTTTAGAACTGTCTCAGATTTGAGTCCTTTTTACAGTCAGATTTTTTTTACCTGAATATAATTCAACAATTATAACTGCAGAACAGACAATAACTTAAGAAGCTGCCCCACCGATTATTTGCTGTCCTATTTATACTACAGAGAAAGCAGTGTATACCTAGGGGTTAAGAAGTTAAGTTTTCTTGAGATGTACTCTTTGTAGATCTGTTCTGGTGATACTTACTTTACCTTGTTGTGTGCAGCCATATAAATAACGAATGGCTGAGTCTCCCAAGCACACTGGAGGGAAAAGCCCAGAACAAAGTAGCTTTTCACATTTTAACATTTAGCTCCCACTGTGTTCTTGGAGTTTCCTTCACACCTTGGGATTTTCCCCTTTGAGAATACAGGCAGGAAAATGCTGCCGATTACCACACTTAAATTTACACATACGTATCACACAGAGATATAAGAGTGATTCCTGAATTTCCCAGCATTAGAATCCGAGACACGTTATTCTCTCAGATTCGAGAATGAGCTTGGTAGAAGTCCACCATCCTCCCATCAATTAAATGTAGTTAAAATGCAAAGCAAAACAAAACAAGTTTCTTTTTGGAAGACAGTCTAGATAGATATTACACTTATTATTACATGGAATTTTTTTTAATTGCATGACTAAAACCTGAATGATTTTGTGATCTATGTCAAGTTCCCGGCTGCATAAAACCTAACTAACTTCAAACAAAAATGGATGATTAGCTAACCAGCAGGGCAGAGGTACAAATGTATCTTCTACAGGCACACGTTTTACATCAATGATATCTATTTTTATGAGATAAAAGTACTAAAGCTTTAATGGTGGCAATTAAAACAGCCAAGAGTTTGAGTAGCTCAGTGGCTGAGTCACAGACCTTTTACCTATAATGGGATCCATTATATCCCTGAACTCAGTTTGAGGGAGTGAAAAAGGAACAGATTTTTAAATATGGTTATAAAACAGCAGTACCCTCTGAACTAAGTTTAAACTGCTGGGTGATTTATCCTGCACCTTAACGTCAACATCCATTCAGCACCTTCTTTACAGTTCTTAGTATTTATGTCTATTTAAAAATATTTGAACAATTTGAAAATGCTACAAAGATGCTATTATGCAATCATTTGTATTTAGGTAATTTGTTTCTGTTTTATGTACATTAAAAATGTTTCTGTTCTAAAAATGTGTAAATGCAGATGACTTCTGACAAAATATCATCATTTGCGCCTAAAATATTTATATTTTGATATTCCCTTTTAAAATACAATTTAGAGCAGGTGAATAGAATGTAATTTACAATAAGATGGTATATTCTGGCAAACAGGTGGGGCTTTTTATGGCAGTTTAACATTATTCAAAAGTATTAGGATAATAAGCTCTGTAGCTGCTTATTCAAAATTTAATAATCAACTAACATCTAACACTAACCACTTCTCAAATTCAAGAACCTAAAGATGTTCTTCTCTTCAGGTTCTATTACGGCACATTCAGAATGTAAATAGAAATTATCTTGGGAACGATCTCACAGGTTTTTGTATGTTACCATCATCACCCCCAGGGACAACTGACAGAAAACAACACACAGAATGGATTGACCTCTGACCAGGAAAGAGCGAAGGAGCAGGAATAGGGGACAGTCACAAAGCAGCCTTGGCCCACATGATCCAAAGGTCTCTCAGCATTGGGTGGGTCTGCGGCCCCCACTAGCATTAGGTGGAGAGCACCAGATGCTTACTTGGGCATATATATTCCTTTATGTGCTGGCAGGTCTTTTTAGGTGAGATATCAAAAGGAAGGATAGCAGGATAGACTTGAGGAGCCACTGTTAGGGTTGGTTTTTGACCATTTACTCTGTGGAAGCTTTACCAGTCAAGTGGGCAGACAATCATCTCCAGATGCCCCAACTTCCTCATCTGTGAGGTGGCCTTGCGGAAGCAGATTTACAAGTCCCCCTGTAACTCTGAGACCAGGTCTCTACCACTAAAGTCTGGTTTCAGTCCTGCTCAGATGAGAAGCGCCCCACACGCCTAAAGCTGTGGAGACATGGGTATTTGTAGGGAGCATGGGGAAGCGAAGAGAATTTCAGAGGGAAGTGTTAAGGAAATTTCTCAGATAGACATGAACAAATAACTAAAACTTATTTAAAAACCTATAGTAGAAATCCCAAAATTAAATAAGGTATACCAGAATTAGTACAACAGAATCTTCAAATACACAGTTTACTTCCCCCATTAAAAAGGAAAACTTTCAGAACAGTATTCCAATAATACATAATCTCATTTCATTTACCTAACAAATGTCTACTAGGTTTCTTCACATTACATTTAGTTTCTGCAGCATGTAACACATTTGTGAACCTCTGGAGTCATAGACCAAATCAACCGTGGAGAGGTGACAGAGATGGGGCAAGAATTAAAGATAAAAAAGTCAGTCATTCAGCACATGCCCCAGGACCATGAGAGGAGCCACTGCACAGGGTTAAGTCTCTCACCCAGAAAAGGTCTGCTGAGACTTTTGGAGGGGGACAGTGCTGAATTCAGGGACACAAGGACAGGGAATTTTCAGGTCTCTGAATTCCTCAGGGCACAGATGAGAATTCGAACTGCAGCAGCAAATCTTCAACTCCAACCACCGTGGGCTTCCAAAGCCATAAACACCAGCCAAGACATATGCTACACTAGCTTCAAATCACCCCCAATATGTGACACACTTGTAGCAACACTCTTGAAAATAGTCATTTAAATGAAGTCCACCCTACAGAATGATTTAAATAACTATACCTTCCAAATTTAACTACCAACCTACTTTTTTTATTTGCTTCCTGCCTTTCCATACTTCCCCACATCTTCCTATAGCTCTCACCACCTTTCTTTGCTCCCTTTATAGCAGAGTCCTTGACAATATTTGCTGTCTTCTTCCTCCTTCCACTTGCTCTTAATTTGTTCTGACCACACTAATATTCCACAGAAACAGCTTTCATCAAGGTGACCTGCGGGGACCTGCTCTCTGCCTCTCACCTCTCCTGTCCTGTCAGCAGGATCTGGCAGAGCTGCTCACTCCTAGCTTCTTCACATGACTTCGTCCAGGACAGTCCTCTCTCCTCCTGCCTTGCAGCCTCTTTCTCTACTGGTTCCTCATCAGCTTCTCGACCTGTCACTGCCGAGATGCTCCAATCTTCCATGTTCGGAACTTAGCTCTGTCTACGCATCCTCCCTCGGCAGGTGCCACTCCTCTAAACACTACCTGTAGGCTGTGATTCTCAAAGTTCTTCATTGAGCACAGACCGCTCCCTCCCTTGAGCTCTCTACTTCTCTATCCAACTGTCTACCTGATGTATCCACTTGGATGGGCCAATGCACATCTCAGATTTAATGCACTCTAAAACAAATTCTTGACTTCTCCACCAAACTCCATCTCTATAAATTGTAGTTCCACCAGCAGCAGAAGTTAAATACATAGAGTCGTCCCTGCTTCTTCACTGAATCTCACGAACCACCTTCAACCCGATCTGTAAATCATATTGGCTCCACCTTCAACACTGAGAGAAAATGCCTCAACCACCTCTCCTGTCACTCTCTTGTCTAAAGACTGTAAGGCCTTGCCTGGGCTACTACAAGAGTCCCCTATAACTGACCCTGTGATCTGTAGCCTTGCCCCACAGACAGACTATTTGCTACAGTCTGAGTGATCTTTTAGAAAAGCAAATGCAATAACGCCACATCACATCTATTCAAACCCTCCAACATTTTCCAGTTTCATTCACAATAAAATCTCAAGTACTCGCCACAGCCTATGAGGCCTTAAATGACATGGACTTCTGCTACCCTCCCTAATCTCATCTCCTGTAATTCTCCTCCTTGCTTTCTTCCACTCCAACCACCCTGTTCCTTGCTTACGGTCCAACAACAAAGGTCAAGGGCCCTTCCACCTCAGGCTCATTGCACAGGCTGCCTCTGCTGTCACAGCTCTTGCCCAAATATCTCCATGGCTCTCTCCCTTGCCTCCTTCAGGAGGTCTTAGTCACCAGCATATTAAAGCAAATGTGACAAAATGTTAACAATGGGTGATTTTACATGAAGGATAAACATATGCTCACTGCATTATTTATTCCTTCAACTTTTCTGTAGATTGAAAAATTTTCAAAAATCAAAGTTGGAGGGGTAAAACCTCTTTGCTACCACCATAGTATTCTCCTTTGTACCTGGTGCTAACCATTCCTCCCTCTAATGTTTTGCTCTATATTGCCATGTGCCTCGGGATTGCACTGTCCACATGACACAGTCTAGCAGACCCAGGTGTTTCTTTCCACCTAAGACCAGATATCTTCCCCAGCACCATCAGATTAGCAAGCCAAAATCACTCTCCTCTACCAAAAACCCTGCTTTCCTGTCTTGGTTAACATTGACTCCCAGTCACCCGGCCTTGCTTCTTCCTCATCCTCACTGGACACATCCAAATGGCGATGAAGACCTACCTCTCCTCTGTTCACTATGCTAGTCCCAGGCTGTCACCAAAGGGCTTCTTTGCTAGTCTTGCTCCTGTTGGATTGGCCTTCTTCAATGTGTGGTAGTCCCCCTTTATCCACTGCTTCCCTTTCCATCGCCCATGGTTTCTATTACACAAAGCATTAAATGGAAAATTCTGGAAATAAACAATCAATTAATAAGTTTTAAATTGCATGTGGTTCTGAGCGGTGTGATGAAACCTCACACCATCCTGCTGCATCCCACCTGAGATGTGAATCACCCTTTGTCAGTGTCTCGGTGCTGCACACGCTCCCTGCCAGACAGTCACTCAGGAGCCGCCTCAGTGGTCACATCCACTGCAGGGGTATCGCAGAGCTTGTCTCCAAGTAACCCTTACTTTACTCAGTAATGGCCCCAAACACATTCACATAACTTTTATTACAGCACATTGCTATAATTGTTCTATTTTATTATTAGGTTACTGTTGTTAATCTCTTACAGGGCCTAATTTATAAATTAAACTTTATCACGGGTATGTATGCATAGGGGAAAAAGTAGTATATATACAGGGTTCAATACTTTCCATGGTTTCGGCCACCCACTGGGGAGTCTGGGAACATATCCCTGTGCATAAGGAAGGACTATTGTACTCTCTGTATCATAGCAAAGAGATATTAAAACACAAACCACCTATGCTGCTTCTCTTTGTACAATTTGTCAATGATTCTCCATAAACTACATTTAAAACTGAGGCTCTCACTGGCTAGTCAGGGTCTTCCCCACACACACCTCTCCAGCCCCATGCCCACCCACTGGCTAACAACTTCAGTCACACAAATACACTGTGTTCTTTCCCTACAGTGCTGGTAAACATGTCACTCCTCCTGCCTGGAATGTCACTCCTACTGTCTCCTCCCAAATAAATTCTCCTCAATCTTTAAATCTCACTTGAAACAACCTCTTCCTGTGGCCTTCCCTGATCTCTGTAGGTGAGTCAAATACTCTCACAAGGCCAAGTAATATTAATCACATTAGTTGACTATTTATTATAAGATTTTTCTAGTTCTTTCAACTGTGAGCTGCTGAAGGATAACAGCATGTTATGCTCCCATTCTTATACATACAGGAGTATATACACACAGGCATGTATGTGTGGCATGGTATACAGCATAGACTCAGTATTTATTGATTGAGTATCAAAATCTCCCCAAACCACCTTCAAATATTAACACAGATGTCGTATCTCCAGCCTCTGTCCTGACTACACATGCTCTCCAGGCACCCCTGTTGCCTCATTTGTTTATACCTTGCAGCAGCTGTAGCTCCAAGGTGCCCAGAAGAGTGTCTGAAACCACTTGAAACTAATAAATGTGTGAATAAATGACACTGGCAATGTCCAAGGCAATGTTGAAACACATGCCATCCTTTCAAAGGACCATGTTCTTCCCTGATTTAAGTATCACCTTTCTCGCTCTGTATCTATGCCCATGCAAATCTTCGCTCTCTTTTCATTGTAGTTACATCACTGCCAAAATAGGATGTTTTTAAGGGGAGAACAGATTTTTTTCCCTTTACTTTTATTGACACTAATACAAATGTTGCCATTGCCCACCTCCAGCCATCCCCGGCCCCACTTCCCTCTGGCTATTACCACACTGTTCTTTGTGTCTGTGAGTTATGCATATGAGGACAGATTATTTTTATACCTCTGCAACCTCACAGAGTCACTGACATGTTGTAAGTGCTCAACAATGTTGCCCGATGAATGAATGAATGAATGAATGAAATGAATAGATAAGGTTTTCATCTCGTCTTTGAATATTTTAAATAAGACTCAACAGGCAAGAAATGTTGCCTCTCCACTATAACTAATTACAACCGCCTCATTCCCAGAGAAAGGCTGCCCAACAATAGCACTCCCCGGCAAAAGACCTAGAAAAAGTTCTCAGAATCTGACCTCCAAAAGCAAAAAGGTACAGACATTTTCCAGTAATTGCTGGAAACATTGATCATATTTTTATCAAAAAGAGCTTATAATTTTACTGTGGTAATTTTAAAATAAACTTTAAAATTCTAATGGCTTTGAACTGTGAAGTATTCAGTCACTTTAGATGGAGGTCAAGGCATGTTTGCAAATGTTGGTGCATGTGCTTTTCTCCTCTTGGCTCTGACCACAGTCCATCTACTGGTGGGGGTGGGGGGAGGGCTATCTATTCTCCTCTGAAGTCCAAGGACAGCCCCTGAGCAAGAGACAGGGCAGGAGACAGAGAGGTCCAAGCAGGCAACTGGCTGGGTAGGGGATGCAGAGTCCAGGGCGTCAGTGCTAGGTTTAAGGGGCTTCAGTTCCATTCCCAAGCCCCAAGATCATACAACCTAAGACTAAGCTCAGTATACATACACCCAACGTCTAAACCTCAAATTCCAAAATCAACTCATCATTTTACCTCCTCCCTTGTGTTCTTAAAAACAAAACAAAAATCTTGTGTTCTCTTTTCTGAATTCTTCTAACAGTGAGCCACCACTCACCTAGTACCCAAGCAAGAACTGTGGTAATCCAGTTTTGCCTCCTCGGCTTCTCCATGCACCCTGCCACTGGCTTAACTCAAGACCTGTGACTTCCCAGCCATCTTTCCCAAGGCCATAGCCACCAGACACATGTGGCTACTGCACACTTGAAATGTGCAGGTCTGAACCGAGAAGTGCTGTAACTGTAAAATTGCATCACATCTCAAAGACTTAGAACAAAAAACAACATAAATTATCTTGTCAATGTTTTTATACTAAGTATTGTGTGTCGAAAAAATATTCAAGTATTACTTGCTGAATATGTTGTGAATATTACATTAACTAATATATATTAAAATCTATGTCAAGGTGAGGGGATTAAGCAAAAAAGGGGAAAATAACCTTCACGGACACAAGCAAGGGTATGGTGATCACCAGAGGGAAAGGTGTGGGGGAGGTGGAAGGAGGGAAAGTGGGGATAGATGATAATGGAGGGAAACTTGACTTGGGATGGTGAACACACAATACAATACACAGATGATATACTATACGACTGTACACCTGAAATCTAGATGATTTTATTAGCCAATACCACCCCAATAAATTCAAATTAAAAATTATATTTCACTGTTTCTTTTTGCTTTTTTAATGTGACAACTGGACAATTTTATACAACATATGTGGTTCACATCCTGTTCCTGCTGGACAGTGCTGCCCAGGATGAGCTTCGGTTTCTTTGCTGGTCTCACCCCTGTAGTCTCACCCTCTCTGCCCCCCAGAGTCCTCCAGGTTGTTGCCTTGTGACCCGCAGCCCTGGATGACTTCTACCACTCATGTACCATTCAGCCCAAAAGGCACCTCCTCCAGCAAGATGTCTCTGCATATCATTCTCTCCATGTACCACACCCCCCAAAAAAACACCTGTTCTCTCCTACGCTTCTGTCATAGCATGTTGCCCACTGGACAAACATCTATAAAACATATGTGCCATGCACTGAGGATATGACAGAGAAGATGATGATGGACAGGCACCCTGACCTCACTCCAGTGGAGCAATAATATTTTAGCAAAAATATGGTCACTGTAGTAAGCAGTAATATAATGTAGCATTAACACTACAGCAATTTACAAGCAATATACTACATACCACACACAATTGTAAGCACACTACATGTATCATTACCTTGCTTAATCTTTCTAACATCATTATTAGATAGGTACTAATGTGATTCCCATTTTAGAGATGAGAAAACTAAAGGCCCAGAAAAGCTATGCAACTCACCAAAGGTCATACATGACAGAACCAGGACTCCCAGGCCATACTCTTCAACACTGTGCCATGCTGACTTCCAAGATGAACCATCGCAACGTGGAGAGAAAAAGGGCTGCGGTGGGGGCATGGAGGGGCAGCCCTGACCCCACCAGTTGTGGGGTGAGAAGAGGTGTTGCAGGGGTAGTAATTTCTGAACTGTAGGTGAATGTTCTGGACCAAAAGCTCTAGGGTATAAAGTTCTAGAAGAATTAAAATCAACTCACTATGCCTGGGAGGAAAAAGAAAGGGCTGTACTAGGGGAAAACAGTGCATTGTTTACTGTGGTTTAAAAGGGAACTAATCAAAGGAAACTGCAGAGAGAGTCCACGAAGACAGAGACGAGCTAAGACCAGAAGTCTGGCAAAGGACTGAGCAAAAATAGGGAAACAGGGCCCCCTCCCATGGCGCCTGGAAGGGAAGAGAAGGGAACACTATAGTCCTCATTCCTTGTCCTGATGAGTCCGGCCAGAACTTCCACATCTCTTACCCGAGGGAAACCTAGGCATCCCCAGTCCTCCAAAAGGAATTCCACTGGCACTGGCCAAGGGTTTCTGAAGATTTCACTAACCTTACCCAACTGAGACATACATCTAGATTTCAAGAAAATTTCTGATTACAAGGCAGTGATGTAGAAATGTTATAAAACCTCAAGCATAAGCACCTACCCAAGAGTACATGGCAAGCAGACCAATGGGGATTCAAAAAAATCAAAAAAGCACATCCTTCCTTAAGGACCAGAATTTTTACATAAGGGTTTGGGTTGGGGACAGGGAAGTTGAATCATCAAACTACTATGCAAGCATGACATGTCTTTAGTGCAAAGTTTACAATCATTATAAAGATAACATGTGAGATTTAAAAGAAATGCTTGTCTTGCCAATTAAATGAATACTATAGACATGCCCTCCCCCCACCACACACACACACACACACACACACACACACACACAGAGGTTCATACTTCTTTGCCTTTAGCGGTAGCAGATGTTAGGAAAGGGGGACAAGCAACTCACCAAAACTGCTATGATCCCCTATCCGTGACCCTCACAGGAATCTGATTTCCTGTCTTCACTGAAAGATTTCTACTGAAGTGTGGTATGCTGGAAGTACAGTAATTTTGTTTTCACATAGATATCCTCCTATAAATATATTTGTAAGCTTTAAGGCTGGTTTTGTTTTTGTTTTTTTACACGGGTAACAAAGGTATCAGCTGGAAGAAGGAAGAGTAGAGACTGAAAATCAATGAGTCTTGGTCTAATACTGGTCTCGCCACCAACTGACCACAACTGTTTTAGTTTACTTACTTATTTTTTTTATCCTCATCTGAGGACAATTTCTCATGGCTTTTAGAAAGGAAGAAAGAGAGAGAGGGAGAGAGGGAGAGAGGGAGAGAGGCGGAAACATCAATGTGAGTGAAAAACATCAATCAGTTTGTACGCACCCTATTGGGGGACTGAACCTACAACCTGGGTATGTGCCCTGACCAGGAATTGAACTCATGACATTTCAATCCATGGGACAACACTCTAACCAACTGAGCCACACCAGTCAGGATCCACAACTGTTTTATTATTCACTTCATCAAATCTTCACATATTTATCATGCCAAGCACTGCACCACAATTTTATATACATTCTCTCCTAAGATTACAAGTCTAGGAGGTTTACAGGGGGTTTTCTTATTCATATTTGTAACTCAGGAGCCAATACACCCTGATAACATAGTAGATGTCTAAGTACTTTTAAAATATCTCTTGGTGAACTGCTATGTCAAATTCAGAAATCTGCTAAACTTCAACAACTTAAAAAATAAAAGAGTTAATCTGTTACGATGTAGGGAAGGATATAAAAATACAGAAAAGGTGCCCTGGCCTGTGTGGCTCAATTGCTTAGGCATCATACTGTAAACTGAAAGGCTGCTAGTTGGATTTCCGGTCAGGGTACATGCCTGAGTTATGGGTCAGTCCCCAGTCGGGGTGACTGCAAGAGGCAACAGATCAATGTTTCTCTCTCACATCAATGTTTCTCTTCCTCTCTTTCTCCTTCTTTTCCCTTCTCTCTGGAATTAATAAAAGAAAAAAATGTTAAAGAATATGAAAAAGATTAATCTGTGAGACTTCAACTGGTGAGAATCAGTCCTCATCTTACTGGACCTCACAGCAGCATCTGATACAACTGGTGACTCCTTCATCGCCACCCTTTCCTCACCAGAGTTCCAGGACATGCAACCTGGCAGCAGTTTTCTACCTTCCTGGCTACTCTTGTCATTGTGCCTTCCTGGATCCTCTAGTCTAGACTATTAAATGATGGGCTGCACAAGGACTCTATCCTCACAGTTCTCATCTACCTGTCTATTGTAGATGACCTCATCGAGGCCTATGGCAGAAAATACCATCTACGATGATAACTCATAAACACATACCTCCAGCCCAACTCCTCCCCTAAAATCCTATATTCAACTGCCTATCTAAAATCTCCACTGGAGACTACTAAAAGCACCTCCAAATTAACATGTCTAAACCAAACCAGAGTTTTCTGCCCTCACCTGCTTCTCCAGATCTTCCTACTGCTCAAACCAAAACCTTGATAGATGTCTCTCCTTCTCTCAAACCGATTAGCAAATCCAGTCACTGCCACTTTGGAATATGTGACCACTTCCTACTACCACCACCCTAGTCTGAGCTTGATCAACTGTTCCCCTGTGCTAACCATGTTTGCCATCCCACCTATCCCTCACAGAGAAGAGCAGTGAGCCTGTTGAAATACACAGTACATCATGCCACTCTCATGCTCAAGAACTCTTTCTATCTCACAGTAAAATTCAAAGCCCTAACTAAAGCTCGCAATACTGTACTTGAGCTGACCCCCTAGTTACTCCTTTAACCAAAGTTCCTACTACTCTCCCACTCACCCACTACACTTCAAACACAACGGCTTTTCTGCTGCCTCTCGAACATACCACGCACACTCTTGCCTCAGGGCATCTGCACAGGCTGTACACTCTCCCCCAGAGAGTTGCATGACTCACACCCTGTACTTTATTCAGGTTTTCTGCTAAGTGTCACTCCCAAGTAGGCATTCCTTTCCCAAGTTACCCAAAATACCACTTTCTATACTTCAATATCCCTTTATTCAGTTTTGTTTTTCTTCATAACTCATATTGCTTAATATTACACACACACAAACACGTAACTTTGCTTTGGTTAATTGGTTGATTGCCTCTCTCACTAAAATGTTAGCGCCACAATCATTGCTATAATCATTAATAAATATTTGTTGAGTGCTGCTAAATTAATAAAAACAAACAAATGAGAGAAATATCTACCAAAGCAACATATCCTAAAGAATAGTAAAAAGGTACCTAAATGAATTTTGGAAACGCCAACAGTCAAGTGTACTCAAGAAAAAGAAAAATTGCACAATAATCAATTTTATCAAAGCTGGTGGTTGTGGGGGGACCTGAGAAAAGAAAGAAGGTATTAACAGAAAGGGTGACAGTCTGCTAGGGGCCCAAAAAACATGAATTTAGCTATTTAGCCAACAGAATCCAGTGGATACAAGTAATCAAGGAAAACCTCAACACACAGGTGCTGTGTTCTCTGACAGGAATATCAGGAAGCTTGATGAAAGTCTTAGATAAAATGCTCTGACTGGTGTGACTCAGTTGGTTGGAGTGTCATCCCATAAGCTGAACGGTTGAGGGTTCGATTCCCAGTCAGTGCACATAGCTGGGTTGCAGGTTTGGTCCCCAGTTGGGGACACATGTGAGAGGCAACCGATAGATGTTTCTCTCTCACATCGATGTTTCTCTTCCTCTTTCTTTCTCCCTCCCTTCCCCTCTCTAAATGAGCATGTCCTCTGGTGAGAATTAAAAAATAAAGTTAAATTGAAATGTCCTAAGATAAAATAAACCTCAAGAAAATCACTGCCTTCTGTTCCTACTGTATTATCACCAAATGAGGTCTGGTGATAATCACCTCAGGCTCCCATGTACCTTGACATCAAAAAGAGGCCTCTTGGTCACTCAACATCTGATGGATGAATGAACAAATGAATGAATGGTCAAACCAATGACCCCACTAAGATCGAGCGAGCCATCCTCTGAGGTCCACCTGGACAACCACACTTCCTTCTTAACAATCCTACTTCTCCACATCTAGTTGAAACACGCTATTCCAACACCTGATTTTCATCAAAAGAATCTTTAACTCCATGCTACAACAAAAGGAAGAAGTGGGTATGGTGTGCCCTGTGTCCCTGGCACAGTAGGGGTGCTGACATGACTGAGAAGGGCTCACCTTGGCAAGCAAAATAATGCTTCCCAATTACCCAGTACTAGGACCCAATTTAAAATGAGATTTTACTGTAAATGCTCTCTCACCAAAAGGCGGGGGTGGGAGGCCAACAACTCCAGAATTCACAAATCCCTCAATGGCAAAAATCAGTCCAGCTGCTCCCTTCTCTTGCAGGCACTCGATTCTTTCCAGCTCAAGACAAGGCCGGGGAGTGACAGCAGCACTCTAACTCTGCTTTACCTTCCTACTGCCAAACACAGTTTAGATTTTTCTAGAAAAGAACAAATTTTCAATTTTATAAGGAATAGATATTTGGAATTTCCCTTAAAACCAGCTACAATCAGTGTGTAGACCATGGACTCTTGTGAGTCCCCAAAACCCTTTCAGAGCATCCACAAAGTCAAAACCTTTTCATAGTATACCAAGATACCCTTTGACTTTCCCCGTGTTGACATTTACACTGATGAGGCCAACACAGTCAAAGCAGCGATAGCAAGTTGTACTAGTGGTCATGATTTCCTCGTGGCCACCAGCTCACATTAAGAGAAGACAAATTAAGTTCATTTAAGAATGTCCTTGACAAAACAACAAAAACTGATTTTGGTTATTCTTGCATACACATCTTTCTGGTCCTCTGTGAGGAACAGGAAGCATTTCTGCTACACACTGAAGCACCAAGGCTTCACCTGGAAAAGCAGTCACACATCTTTTTTAAGTTGTGAGTTGAACTGGCTGGCCGCTTTGTGGAACACTGTTTTTACTTACTTGAGAGAATGACTGTAAGACAAACTATGGTTGTTCAGATTTGGGTCATCTGCCAGTGATTTTTTAAAAATGAACGAAGTGAGCTTGTTACTTTGAGGAAAGTAACTGATAGTATTTATTTCCAATACTAAAATATGAGTTTTCAAGCACAACTCAGAATTTTAAAAACCTGTGAGCACAACAATGAACTTGACAACTTCCCATTTTCAAAGACTTCTGATATGATAGTGACATTAACAAATGTGATTTCTAATATTGTATACTAGAATGTATCAATATTTAGAAGATCAACACAATTCAACAGACCAATATTTCCCAAGTAGTATATTTGTGATGTTACAAAATCACACATGGTTAAAAGAGAGCTATTCAAAGTACAAGGATTTTAATCTAACTGCACGAAAAGTTGACTGATACAATTTCAGATCCCACTTTCCAACTGACTTTTAAGAAACTACCACTTGTTGAATTTTCATGTAGAATTAAAGAATATCCATAATTATCTAATAAGGTATTAAAATATTCCTTTGTTCACCTATAAATATATATGTGAGAATACATTATCTTCATTTACTTTAACCAAAACATTACAACAGACCAAACTCAGCAGCAGAGACAGGATCCAGTTGTCCTCTATTAAGCCAGAAATTAAACATAGTTTTAGAAAATGTGCCACTTTGTTATGTTACTGTAATGAGTTTATTATTTTTTAATAAATTAGTATTTTAAATTTTTCCTATTATGAATTTCTGATACAGTAAATATCCACTGGAAAACCCCTCATAAGCAAAAGCTCTTTGAGATCATCAATACTTAAAAGCATTGCTTTAAACAAAACATAGTTTGTAAGTAGATGAGCGGTTACCTGTAGATATCAGTATCATTTACAAAATGATCTGGACACATCCTCTCCTGCCTCTGTAACAAGAAGAGAAATGTTCTTTCTTGGACTCACACTTTATTATCTAGAATGATCCTGGAATCTAAATGTCAAAAGAGAATCATTCAAAGTAAATTCTATCAGAACTAACATGGCCATCTTTGGTACCTATTCTCTAAAGGATAATGACTCAGACCTAAGTAAGTCCATGAGGTAAATAAACTTGTTCAATTACCTGGGTCTAGTTTCTACTAATTCATCTTAGTAGATGTACTAACAGGCTATACGATTCAACAACTTATGGAAAAATTACTAAAGAGTTTCTACACAGATGAACCTGACTGAAGTTTTTCAGGCCAGAATCATCCCCACAGTGCTCTGAGGCAGCCCAAGATTCTATCCATGACCTACTTAAAAGCCCCCAAATCCAGAGGAGACTACCTAAAGTATGCAACCCATCCACCTCAAGCATCTTAAGTCATTTGTTTTACCAAGCAGGGTCTCTGTGATGCAGACGCCTCGGCCAGATCAACGCAACCCTCACTGAATGGCCTCCACCGTGTAGTCCTGTGTCACACACTTAGGTGGTATAATCAAAGGGCAAGGAAAGAACCATTGTGAAACAAAGAAAAACAAAAAACCCTGCTTCTATGCTTGTCCTAAATTTGGTCTTGTCAAGAAAGGTATTTGTACCCTGACGTGTGGCTCCAGTTGGTTGGGGCGTTAGCCTGAAAAGCAAAAGGTTGCCGGTTGGATTCCTAGTCAGAGCACAAGCCTAGGCTGCAGGTTCTGTCACCAGTCAGGGTACATATGAGAGGAAACTGAAGGCTCTTTCTCTCTCACAACGATGTTTCTCTCCCTCCCTTTCTCCCTCCCTTCCCCTCTCTCTAAAAATAAGAAATTTCTTTTTAGATTTGATGCCAGGGGAAAAAACATTTCTGAGAAAAAAGAAATGAACATACATTTCCTTCTTTCTAATTATATATGTTCTCATGTTTCCCTTTGCACACTTACCAGGAAAGTCAAAATATAATTCCATGCTCAGTACCAGCAACCAAGGTCATAATTAGCATAATCCCTTGCTCTTCCATTCCAGGACTGGATTTCCTGTTTCTATTTCACTCGAGCGCGTGCACACACACACACAGGCACACATGGACGCACACACACACATTCTTTTGTCAGAATGTCTCAAATCCTTTATGGAAAAATATCAACTAAGAACTATAAGCTAAATTTCTATTAACTGTTTTTACCCTCTGCCACTAATCATGCATTACAAAATTTGGGGGCAACAATATCAACCTTAATATAGGAGTAATTCACCTTAAAGGAACATCTTGGGACAACTAACATTTTTCTGCTTGTCTTCAAGGCCAAATAAAAACACTACTGTCTTCTGATTGAGAGAGTCACACAGACATACACTCTGCCCTGGAAATATGAAAACTGTAGCTTAGAGACCAATAAGCAAGATATGGCAATCAGCCATAAGCAGTTGAGAAAATATTTTGAATTTTTTTTCTTTCAGGGATTAGGAGACTGAATTCAGTGTCAAATTTTTAGACTTTTTTCAAGAAAAAACACAATATTATCAATTGTGATAGCCTTAACGAAACTTAACGAAACTAAATAATAACTAATGCTTTATATGAACCATTTGTGATGAAGAGCTCTTTGGGGGAACAATATTTTTAAAATTTTTTTAAATAACTTCCTGAAATATCACTTATACTTAAAAACAAGACACTATTCACATTACTTTAAAAAGCATGCCATGTTTAGCAACAAATTGGCTACTACACAGCAAAGATTTATTCCAAAAATAACAAAGCGAATTGTGTCAATGTTACCACTGTGGATCACTATATTCTATCACTGTCTAACAGAGCCAAAAGATACAGGGTATCCATGGTTTTAAGGCATCTGGTAAGAGGTGAGAGAGAATAAGAGTAGAAACACAAAGCTTATGATGGCTACACAGACAACAAACTCTTCTCTAGTTCTGGTTATGTTCTACCTCTTATTTTCCGGTGATTTAAATCATTTGTTCTATTATACCGAGTTGCCCAATATGTAACTCACCAGCCACACATGGATATTTAAATATAAATTAATTAAAATTAAAAAAATTAAAACCTCAGTTACTTAGTCTCACTAGCCTCATTTCAGGTGCTCAGTGGCCACCTGTGGCTGATGGCTATGACACGGAGCAAACAGCCAGTCTCATCATCACAGAAAATTCACATTTTCTATAAACACATCTTTAATGTGATATCTAAGAACATGGCAAGCTTTCTTGAAAAAACAACTTCATAAACAGTAGACACTTTCTGACAAACTGCAATAGTCAGATAAGTATATTTATAAGGTTTGGTTTTTTTTCACTCCTAAACCTTGAATTAAGGGAAACCACTCCAGTACTTCATAACACAAAGAGAACGTTTCATCTCATACAGATTATGAATAGATTACAGCTCAGTATGATGAAATATAAAAACATCGTACATGATATTTGCTAACCATATTTCTGGTAGACGTTAGATAGTAATTAATAGGTTTCCTCTTCGGAGCCTTTTTTAAATCTCACTTTTCTGTAATCTACAGATAACAAAAAAACCAGGCAGACCGGAAGAGGCTCGGCCAGAGCCACCGACACTCCGGCGCCTAGTCCCCAGCGCCCAGACCTCTCTGGCGGAAACCTGAGCGGCGCGCCGGCGCCACACACCTGGGGCCTGCGGGTCCCGCCACGCATCCCACTCCCCACACAGCGCCCCCTGCAGCGCCCGGGCTCCTCCACCGCTCCGCAGCCTGGTGGACGTTCGCATAGGGTTCCAGCTAAGCTCTGGCCGACGCCTTTCCACCCGTGGGCCGTCAGCCCCCGCTCCACGGGCCCTCTGGCCCAGAGCCACGCCGGGTGCCGAGTGGTGGGCTCACGGCCTCCGCGCAGCACCTCCAGGCCCGGCTGCTCCCCGGCCTGGGCCTCCGGAGACACCCGACCGCACACGCCCAGCTCTTGGGCGCCCGACACCCAAGAAGAGCCAGGACTCCGTGGGGTGTGACGGGAGGTGCCCCCCCGCTCCCTGGGGAGGGGCGTGGGGCGCGGCCTGCGGATTTCGGGGAGGACAGGGCCTGAGAGAGGACACATGATGGAGAGCAGTCAGTGCGGGGTTCAAGGAAGGTGCAGAGTCCACGCGGAGGTGGGAGGGACCGGGCAGTGGCCACAGGAGCAGGCAGGAAACTGGGGGCAGGAGCGAGAGGAGCAAGGACGCGGAGAAACCAGGAGAAACCGAGACGAAAGGGCCAAAGGGGACGCGCCCTTGTGAGCAAATGTGGGGGCGACACTGGACAGGCACTTCAGAGGGACACAGGGATGAGGAGAAGGGGGCGCCGAGGGTGGGAACAGACGGGCGGGAGCCGGGCGAGGCCGCACTGACCACACAGGTGAGTCGCAGGACAGAGCGTGAGTGGGCAGCGAGACAGGCAGGGACAGTGGAGACCAGAGGAGTCAGACAGACTGAAGAGGCGGCAACTCAACGTGAGGCGGTTTTCAGGAGTTCCGCAGAGTAAAGGGCCGGAAAGAGCAGGGGGAAGAGAGAAGGGACACAAGGACGGACAACAGTGGAAACGGGCAACTGAGCAACATGAGCAGATGGCCGGACAGACATGTCAGGGAAGACGGGGAGCCCCCTAGTCTGGATGAGTGAAGAGTTGATGGGATGTGAATGATTAAGTTGTGATGATCTGTTGACTTGTGGCTTTATAATCTATTTAACATTTGCTGAATTGTTTCATGTATACAGATCAGAAGGAGAACTGTAAAACTCCAGTGTGTAAGGCTTGTGCATTTTATGATTACTCACATCACCAGACAGCTTCCACTTTGCGGCTCTGATTCAGCCAGGCAGCAGGGCTGCGTCTCAGTCAGGCTCAGGTCCCTCTCATTTCCCAGCATGGCATGTGGGGAGGCGGTGGGTCAGGAGTGGCTGAGTCTGTGACTACGTGAGGCTTTTTCAAGGAATTTTCAAAGTATCACATTTTTTTTCTCTTAAATGGATTTTTCACCTTATACCTCTCCTTTATTTAATTCATTGTTTTCTTAAAGTCTAGTGATAAATCTTAGTTTATTGAAAAATAAATAAAAAGAAAAACTGTAGTGTATAACATTTTTGAAGATGATAAGCAAAAGGGCTTTCCTTATAGCCAAACTGGAGCAAAGATATAACTGTGATCTTTCTGGAAAAACAACACTGTGTGCTCCAAGCTCATTCTAAGGAGTCTCCTAACACTAAATTTTAATAGCTCTAAATAATGAAATTTAAAAAATGGCAACAGTGTTATGAGTTGCATAAAAATTGTCTCCAAAATTGTAAACCTCACATGCTCAAAACTGAATCAGCTTATTTGACAATGTTTTAAAGAATTTTAACTACTAAATCAAATGACAATCCTTTTCATCTTGTGTGACTGTTTCACTTTAAAGTATATAAAGTCACTTTTTAGAAACAGATTAGGATTTTAAAAAAAAAACATTAAAAGATCGTAAGCCAACAAACCAATGGAGTTCAAAGCTGCTACCAGTATGACTCAACAGGATCCACTAACTGAACACACTAATAAAACCATCTGAAGATGTGTGACAGCACACTGTGGAAGTACTCAAGACACTGTTAAAAACAAGGGTGAAGTCAATCACTGAATTTGTGGTAAACATTTGTAAGCTTAAATTTATATTTAACAAAGACTTATGCAGGGTCGCGCAAAAGCAGGTTTACAGTTGTTCATATGGAAAACAACACAATGATTAATAATTAATAACACAAAAATAAACCCTGTGCTTCACAGACTCACAAATGTAACCTATTTTTGCCCAACCTGGTACACATAGGTGTATATACAGTTCAGGGAGTTAAACTTTCATGCTGAAGGGAATACTCTCTAACTTCCCTTGCAATACAAAACAGGACACCAACTTAACCTCTGCTGCTTGAAATTTCTAAAAACTAAGTGATGATGTTCACCTTGGTCAAAACAAGGAAGAAATTAGAGACGCTGACAAAGAGGTTGATATTTTATGTATAGTATCCCATTTCCTAGAAATTCGATTCTAAAAATTATAGTAGTGTGACAGAAATGTTTGCTTCCCCCATAAAAATCTTATGAAATTTTTTTTGCCTTATGGAGAATCTGATAAATTGACTTTTAAGACATTGATATATAATATTCTGTTTTATAAACATTAGGGAAAGTTTTTCTACTTTAAGGTAAAAGAGTGGAAAGTGGGTAGAAAAAATTCCAAGATCTCATTTTAACAACCACAACAGAAGTTGTGGTTTAACATATTCAACACTTATTGAGGACTTATCTGCATGCCACACACTGTGATAAAACCTTTACAGCCATTATCTCATTTAATTCTAATAATCTGTGCAATTGGCACAATTATTTCCCTCAGGAAACTAAGACTCAGGGAAATTAAGTGAGTATCCAACAGTTTGACTTAGCAAAAATTTGGAAGACAAGTTCAAATGCAGTTCTTATGCCTATGAAGCCCCTGGTCTCACCATTCTGCACTGTCTCCTCTATTGGAGAGAAGTACCCTAGCCGGCCTCCCAGTGTGTGGCCCAGTGGGGCAGAAGTCACTTCAAAAATGACAAAGGAATCTTTCATTTGGCTGGTGTGGCTTAGAGGGTTGAGTGCCAACCTACAAACCTAAAGGTCACTGGTTTGATTCCCAGTAAGGTCAGGTGCCTGGATTGCAGGCCAGGTCCCCAGTTGGGGGCATGTGAAGGGAACCAAGCCTGACCAACATATCTTTTGCATATTGTTATTTCACTCCTCTTTCACCCTCCCTTCCACTCTCTCTAAAAGTAAATAAAATATTTTTAAAAACTTGTTTTAAATGACAAGGGAAACATCAAATTATACAAATAAGCTGACACTCAACTCTTTCCATTAATTTAGTCTTATAATTTATAGTTAATATGTATTATGATTCTAGCATCCAACATGGCATGGCATTGAAAGGATTTTCATTCAAGTCTTCAGTGAGAAAAACTTACTAAAATTGATCTGACGATTTGGCTCATTTTTGCTCTATGAATAAGTGGCCTTTTAGTGGGCTTTTGTTCCCCCTCCCCTTCACCAATAATACCCAAACTTAGAAACCAATATGTAAATATTGGTTTTTATCTTTCTTGCAAAAACTAAAGCTATGAGCTTTAAACTTGGTTCTAAGGATAGACCTTTTCCAAAATCAGACTCTGAAACATTTCCTTCCTTAAGCTAAATCTTCTACCATTATTTCGAAGTAAGAGGGACACCTGGTTGAATCAGAAGTTGAGTTGACACGGAGCTGCTGTGGCATCTGTCCCCAGTGTGGAGTATGAGTGAGCTCCATTTACATTCCCCATTGTTTGGGTAAACATCATTAAAGAGCAAAGAGAAAATATACAAAGACAAGCTGATAAAAATAAAATTAAGTCCTTATTAAATCACCAACATTTTCCTCTACATAACTCTCACTTGTCTCCTTTAAATCCAAGGTCCACCTCCATGTATTTCAACAGAGCTCCTTTCTAAAAATGTCTCTGCAAGATGAGTGGCCCAAAATGGAGTCAGCTTAGTAATGGGCCAGTTTAAAGCAACATAGACACATCCTACTTGGTTATGGCCGTAGGTCTACTTCTGACCATGGTTACTTATAGATTATCCCTGAATTTACAGCTATACCTACAAAGAATGAACAATAACATCAGAATGTCAAGATTAAGGTAAACCCTCTTACTCCCTGCTGTCTATCTGTCAACCCCCACAGTGATATTAAATTTTAGCCAAATCTTCATACCGACTGCCAATTCGATGTGTTTTTAACATTAACAGCAAAAACAAATAACATCATAACTCTGAATAATCCCACAATTTTATATATATTTTTAAGGTAAATAAATTGTTCTGGCTATAAGAGTCCATCAAGAAGTGTGATGGGCCCTGTGGTGTGGCTCAGTGGATTGAGCATTGGCCTGCTAAACAAAGGGTTGCAGGTTTGATTCCCAGTCAGGCCACATGCCTGGTATGTGGGCGAGGTCCCCATATGTGGCGCACAAAAGGCAACCACACATGAATGTTTCTCTCCCTTTCTCCTTCCTTTCTCCTCTCTCTAAAAATAAATACATAAAGTCTATGTCCCCTAGAGCAAAGGACATAAAGGAAAGAATAAACAAATGGGATCTCATCAAAATAAAAAGGTTCTACATGGCTAAGGAAAACAGTATAAAAATAAGAACAGAACCAACCGTATGGGAAAACATATTTGCCAATGATACCTCAGACAAGAGTTTAATCTCCAAAATATATAAAGACCTTACATGGCTCCACTCTAAGAAGACAAGCAACCCAATTTAAGAATGGGCAAAGGACCTGAACAGATACTTCTCCAAGGAGGACATACAGAGGGTCCAGAGACATATGAAAAGATACTCAGTATCACTAGCTATCAGAGAGATGCAAATTAAAACCACAATGAGATACCACTTCAAACCAGTCAGAATGACCATCATAAACAAAGCAACAAACAACAAGTGTTGGAGAGGTTGTAAACAAACCCTCATGCACTGTTGGTGGGATTGCAGGCTGTTACAACAACTATGGAAAACAGTAAGAAATTACCTCAGAAAACTGAAAATGGATCTGCCTTTTGGCCCAGCAATTCCACTGCTAGGATTATATCCTAAGAACCCTGAAACACCAATCCAAAAGAACCTATGCACCCCAATGTTCATAGCAGCACAATTTACAATACCCAAGTATGAGAAGCAACCTAAGTGCCCATCACTTGAATGGACCAAAAAACTATGGTACATTTACACAATGGAATTCTATGCAGCAGAAAGAAGGAGTTCCTACTCTTTGCAACAGCATAGATGGAACTAGAAAGCATTGTGCTAAGTGAAATAAGCCAGGCAGTTAAAGACAAATACAGTATGATCTCACCTTTAACAGGAACCTAAACAATAAAACAAACAAGCAAGCAACATATAACCAAAGACACTGAAATAGAGAACAGGCTGACAGTGACCAGAAGGGAAAGGGGAGGGAATTTCAGGGTAAAAGGGGAAGAGTTTGCAGAAACAAGTATAAAGGACACATGGACAAAAACAAGGGGGGGATGAAAATGGGAGGGAAGTGGGGAGGGCTGGGCAGGTGGGCTGGGATGAGGGTAAAAGGCAGAAAACTGTGCTTGAACAACAATTTTTTTAAAAAGCAAAAAAAAAAAAAAAGAAGCATGATCTAAAAATTGAACTTTAATTTCAAATATTCCTGGATTCAGTAAATACTTTGAGACTACACACAGCCCCCTCATTAAAGAGCACGTTCAGAAATATAACTTCCGCCCTGGCTGGTGTGGCTCGGTGGATTGAGAACCAGCCTGCAAACCAAAGGGTCGCTGGTTTGATTCCCAATCAGGGCACATGCCTGGGTCATGGGCCAGGTCCCCAGTAGGGGGCACACGAGAGGCAATCACACATTGATGTTTCTCTCCCTCTCTTTCTCCCTCCCTTCCCCTCTGTCTAAAAATAAATAAACAAAATCTTAAAAAAAAAAAAAGGAAGGAAGAAATATAACTTCCAAAAAAAAGTTTCAGAAAACAGACGATCTGAATGTCCTTGCCTATTCACTACCAGGAACATCCACCCTGTAATGCTCTAAATCCCTAAACTAAGCAAGAGGCAGGGACCTCACAGCCCACCAAAGGGTGAAATTCTTATGCTAAGGCTGCAAACCTGCTCCAGCCAGCCCAGGAACAAATAGGAAGGCCACAAGTTAGAATGGCATTCAAAAAACTCTTAATGTTTCCAACATTACTACTTGTACATCCTCAATATCTTAACTCTTTATGCCTATGGCCAAAGCAAACAAACCAAAAACTCTTAAGATCGACACCTGTTGCATATAGCTTCAAACAACTGTTTTTCCTATCACACAATTAGTATTAAAGTCCAAGAGTTCTGCTGAAATCTGTGGTACAGAATGATTTCTGTTAAAAAAGAAGGCCGCAGAGAAGAACAGGCTACATACACTATAAAGTCAATCAGAATCATTATGCTCATAAACAAGCATCCCCCAAAATGGTATGTTTCCTTCAAATACCTGCCTGGATAATAACTTTGATCCAATCATTAATATTAGACATAAGAAAATACCTTCCAGCCTTACCTGGCCATCACTCTTATCGTCTAAACCAGGAAAAAGCAAACAGGGTGATGAGTGGTTGGTACCCATGTTGACTTCTGACTTTTTAAAATAATGCCAACACCTGGCTGGTGTAGTTCAGTGGATTGAGTGCAGACTGCAAACCAAAGAATCGCTGTTTCAATTCCCAATCTGGGCACATGCCTAGGTTGCATACCAGATCCCCAGTGGGGGCCATGTGAGAGGCAACCACACCTTGATATTTCTCTCTCTCTTTCTCCCTCTCTTCCCCTATCTAAAAATAAATAAATAAAATCTTTAAAAAATAAAATAAAATAATGCAAGTCCCTGGCATTTTGTCAAGTTGCTTTCAATTTTCTACCAGCACCAACTCCAGTGCCTGACCCTAGGAGGTTCTCCTATATTTTAAAAAATGAACGCTTAACTCATAATGATGCCACCACCTACTAAAGTTTTGCAAGGCAAAAGCACAAGTTTGCAATTGACTTCCTTTGCTGATAAAAGAACTGTATTCTGTAACAAAGGAAGAATACAGGACATCTCTTTGTGGTTACCTAAAGATTATCTACAGATTGACAGCTATAGCTACTAAGAATAGAGAATGTCAAGATTAAGGTAAATTCTCCTATTTAGGTCTAGCAATGCTTTTCCCCTAACTTGTCCCCCTGATTGACCAACTTCCCAATTCTCTTTCCCCAGCCAACTACTGCTCTGCAGTGCCAGATACTGCCTTTCTGAGTGATCAATAAAATGAAGCAGCAGCAGCAGCAGCAGCAGACAGAAAAAACTGAAAGGAAAAGAGGCGGTGGGGGTACGCATACATAATAGTAAAAATAAAGGCTTTTCCCCTTATCTGTGGAGAACAAATTTCATAAAGAAACAAGAATTAGGGGAGAGAGACAAAGAGATTCTGAGATAGGGGGAAAAATGACTACGAAGTACTAAAAGTATCCAAAAACCACTAGAAGCCAAAATCTTGAAAATGGTTGTAATCTACCTTTCAAAAAACACTGGCTATGTTCTTTCTACAAGACAATAGAATATATTCAGACAGCATTCTTTAAAATCCAAACAAATGGCATTTCAATTCACTAATATCTCTTTTCATGTACTGATATCTATACAACACACACCCCTCCGACGCTATATATATTGTTGATACCTAAAAAATTGTTACTGCTTTCCTGACCTTATAACAAGGGTACTAACAGCTGTCTTAGAGGTTGACTATCATAATCAGACTGAACAATTTTAAATTTATTTATCCGCATAAATTTACTTATACTCAGCAACACAAGTGATGGGTTCTGCATGTAAAACATACACTAGATTTCAAAGACTTATACCAAATATGTCATTAGCAATTTTTTATACTGATTAAGTATTGAAATAATATCTTTGATATATTAGGTTAATTTAATATGTTATTAAAATTAGTTTCACCAGTTTCTTTTTTTAATGTCACTACCAGAAAACTTAAAATAATACACATGCCTTACATTTATGACTTCTGTTACATTTCAATTAGACAACATTAGTCTAGAACACAGTAAGAAAAGAAAGAAACAATAGCCTGAAAATTATACTGAAATAACAAAACCCCCTATCCATCTCAGTGAAGGCTTTTATCTCCACGCTGCCTTCACCACACCACCAATCTTTGTCCTTAATATAGTGCTTGGCACATAATGTGCACTCAATAAATATTTCTTTAGTGTAGTTCAGCAAAGGTAACCAAGACACAAGATTAAAATGCAGTATTGAAAGTAGCTTTGAAAGTAAACTAAAAAAAAAGCTTCTTGTTACCCACAAAATTTTTGATAGTCACAAAAAACAATACTTTTTTTACAAATTAAAAGACACTAAGAGTCAAGGCTACCATTTAGCCTATGTGGTTCAGCTCATGCTTTTAGACCACAGGGTGAAAGGACAAATGGAGTAGAATTTTTTCCTTTGCTTTAACTCTACACATGGTATTTTCCATTTTAACCCCGTGCAACTCTGACCTCTGCAATAAACCAGCTACGTTGAAGGCAAATACAGAGAAGTGTTCATTAGGCTGCACTGTATACACAGTGGTCAGAAGAATACCTTAACAGTCTTCATTAAAAACAAAAGGGTGCTGAGCACACCCATTGGCCAGTAAAGTTGAGAGCAACCAAAACTCGATGTCATGCTTTAACCAAAGTTGTTATGAGCAAATAACCAGGCAGCCACCAACACATGGAAAAAGTGGAGATCTCTCCCACTTCCCTCTGTGAGTGTTGGAGGGGCAGTCTGTCTCACTATGGGTGCTTGTTCTCTGAACAGCACCTGAATTGCACATAGGTCAGAGCTGGGGGTTCTTTAGAGATATTTTGTCTCCCCCATTTCCACCAAACATCTTTAGGGGTATGAAAATATAACTATATCAAAAATGGTATTCATAGAAATACATCTTACTCTCTACTAAAAAGGCCTTTTCCTCTACTTCTGATCACAATTTGCATAACAGAGGCTTGCAATACATGAACATTTACTCCATAAAATTTATTTTGTGGTTGCCAATTAATCTGCCCATATCTAGAATTCTGCATTTACTGGGTGAAATGAGAGAATTTCAGTAAATTCTTGAGATTTACCAGGAAAAAGGTTTTCCCAGAAAGGTTGGTTTTTAAAGATATTTATAAGACATCATGAAAAGACAAAGAATTAGGCAAGCTGCACCACTGATTCTTCCAGGCCTTTTTTTTTATAAATCTCCCAGGGGAAAACTGAGACATAGAGAAATTATTATCTCAATTTCAATGGTCCTTAAAAAAAAATTTATGCTTCTGTTCTCCCTCACTACAACCAGATTTCAGGACCAAACTGATGAAAGGCACACAAATGTATCCACAATATACATAATCTGAGAACACAATGTTGAAGATCCTAAAAATTCTTGAAGACCTCACTCATCTGAGTGTAAATCATGAAGTGAGATACCTGTGCAGACTTGCGCAGTGTAAATTATTCAGAAACTCAGGGATTTGCCTGTAACTTGTAAGACAATCCAGTCTTTCTTAGACAAGCTCTTCAAATGAACAGAAGGATGTCCATGCTTTTCTTCTCAGTTGTTCTCACCTTTGTCCCCAGTGCACCGATAAACATTCCATTTTCTGCTCTCAACTGCTCCTGAGGCACTGCAAAGTATGTTCCTGCCAAAAACCTGCCATGGATATAGGACCTGGTCTAAGCTTCTCACCATGACCAACAAGGTCCCACAGGGGTCCAACCATGCAGCCTTCTCTCTCCCATGCCCCAGCCCCTACATTCAATAACATTGAGAGACATTTCCTAAGCCTTAGATTCCTTTTCCTCCCCCTTTACCCATAGTGCTCACAACGTGGACCTATCCTTCACATCAGCCAAGAAGACATCACTTAACGCAGAACAACCTCCCAGACCTCAGCCTCGCCCGCTGGAAGAATGGGTTAGGAGCTTCCCAAAGCACGCAGTGTTTATCTCTACAGTGTGCTGTTCCTGAGAGAGGCTTACTGTACCACCTCTTCCCCCACAACAAGATCTCTGCATGGCCCCCAATGAGCAGTATATAGGGAACCTCAATATTTGATAGCTATTCCCTGCAACCAAGGAAATGAAAATGAAGTCAAACAACTCTGACAATAGTTAACAGTAAAATAAATGCTTGAGGTTATTTTTTAAACTTTGCAGCAAGCAATTCTGAATACGTGCAAATGATAATATGTCTACGGTGTTAAGTACTGAAAGATGTTCTTGCTAATCTCATTTTGCCTCTAACCAAAAAGGCACATCAACCCTCCTTTTAGAGATAGTGCAATCCAGGCCCTGAGGTTAAGTAATCTGCCCTAGGCCATGCGGTCAGTAATCAGTTGTTAGTGCTTCGACTCCAAAGCCTGTACTCTTCACTTTATAATCAGGATTCTCAGAGTAGGGGTGGGGGGGGTCACTGGATCTGTGAGCTCAGAACTGTTTCTACAGTGACACTGACATGTGATTTTCCTTTCACTCTCATTCTCTGTGAATGTAAGTGGACTTTTCCAAAGGCTCATGACTTGTATGCATATGGTATGCAGAAGTAGATGGTAGAATCTGAGAAAATGTAAAGCAATGTCATTATTTTTTGTTTTAGAAAAGTTACTTTTCATTTAAAAATGTTATTTATGTTGACAAAATGGTTTATTATTTTTAAATGATTAATGAATAAATATTTCAAATTGTCCTCAGTTTAAGATTCTAAGGCAGTAAATATCAACACATATAATGCTGATAAACAATGGATCTTTGGAATCTTCAATAATTTTTAAGAGTATAAAGAGATATGAGACTACAAACTTCAGGAAACACTGTCCTGATCAACTATAGAAAAAATATATAAACTAGACTTTTCCCCCCCTATAATGTTATAAATAATCAGACAGTCTGGATGCAGGGGTGTGTCCAACGTTTTGGTCTCTGGGCCACACTGGAAGAAGAGCTGTCTTGGGCCACACATTAAATACACTGCAAACATAATCACAAAAAAAAAATCTCATAATGTTTTAAAGTAAACTTACAATTGTGTGTTGGGTTGCATTCATAGCCATCCTGGGCTGTCTGTGGCTCGCAGGCCGCGTGTTGGACACGCAGCCTGTTAGAGCTTCTATTAAATATGTCCATGCACCACAATTAACGTTACAGACCAATGAACTCCGACCTTTCTCGTCTGTTTTCCTTTGTTGGTTCTTCCATATAAAGTTAACTTTATCTTTAAACATACTTCAATGTGCTAGATAATTTAGAAAATATCTGTTCAGAGCACATGATACATTTTAAACACACCTCCTATTTTTAAAAAGTGGAAACCTCAGGGTAAAGTTAACAAGCCTATCTGAATGTCATTCTTCAGCAAAGTGTATCAGTATCTCAACCTGCTCTAGCAGCTTCCCTGCTACACCTCATGGTTTTGAATCACCATTCTATCATATGTGAAATGCAAAGTAGTTTTTGTAGTTCTAAAAGCAAAACATGATTAGATAGATCTATGAGTGGAATGTGAGTCGTTCACAGGGAAAGAAAGGTATCAGGATTCTGTGATGGCATTTTGAATTACCCATATCATTATGCTCATCACACCCAGCAACGTGGGGCTAAAAGGGGGTAATATATGCACAAATCAAATTCAGTGTTTTATAACTAAGGCTATATTTCATAATATTTAACCTGTTCCTTAAAAATGAAAGTTTACATTGCATTTACATGTGAAATGACAATTAAGGCTTGCATTGCCAGAGATCAGATATTAAACCTAGAGTAGCATTAACATATGTGTATCAACCACAGGCTGAACATGATACCAGGCACATGGTATTTATTACCCCACTTGATCTCAGCACCCTTTGGGGTGGGTACTGTTTTACTGATGAAGAATCTGACATTCAGAGAGGTTAAGTATGTTGCCTAAGGCCCCCACACTAATAAATAGTAGAGCTGGGATTCAAATACTTTTCTGACTTTTAAAGTCAATGCTCTTCCTAAGACTTTACACCTCCTCAGTATTATTTCCAGAACTGAGAGTTTCAAAATATGAAGATAATGCAATGTTAAGCAGAAATAAGAAAGCAAACTCCATGAGCAAAATTTTAAAATGCAACTGAACTTATATAATGAAAATTCCTCAAATGTATTTGTTTACATCCTTTATTCAGTTTGGAGTTTATTCAAAATGGCACATCGAGAAGTCAGAACTAAACGAAAAGGGAAATACATTTGATGTCCCCCAGCAGCTGGCCAGGGTACAGCACCGAGGGACCCTGCAAGCATACAATGACCCAAACACCACATACTCATATTCATTCTCTCAAATGTCCATTGAGATATTTGTACTCCTCATAATTGGGAAAGCTGGAAGAGATCAACAATTCCCATCCAGGAATCAGATTATATTCACAGGGTGTCTCCTTCACCCTGCACATGTCCTCCAGTGAAAAGAGATGCTGTGACAAGGACAAATCTAGAACCATTGCTCTGAAAAGATGCACCGCTTAATAAGAAACATCCCAAGGAAGAAAAGAATAATTCCTGGATTCCTGGAAAGGAAGTCAGATTCATCTCTGCCCTACAAGCCACCCAGGCCCACAGACCTCAGGAACAGCATGCTTCAGGGAGAGAGCACTTTGGTAAATTTTGAGGAAATTTTGCTTTAAAGTGGAGATAAAGGAAAATAAATTGGCCAGGTTTGATCTTTTCCATTCCTTCCTCCACCCGTGTTTTCCCAAGGCCCTCTGCTCCCAGCATCTTGTCAGACTGCCTTTCCCACCTCCCCTTTCCAGTTGTTCAGGAACCACAGATTCCAGAAGCCCCTGGGCTGCAGGTTAGGAAAAGAAAGGAAGAAGCTCTCCTTGGCAGCAAGCAGGGCAGCTCCCACTGACCTTGGGTCTCCTGGAGAATCTACAAGTGTGCCAGACCTCTGACGGCAGCTTCTCCAAGACATGTCCTGCATCCTCAGGTCCTTCCAGACCTTCACTTCCCCAGCCCTGTCTCTCCTCCCCCACACTCCCGGTGCTGAAGCTTCTGAGTCCCTGTTCTAAATGCCTCTCCAGTTGTGATACCCCAATCAGCTTTGATTCCTGACCAAACCCTTTTACTTCCACATTTTTTCAATCCCTTCTGTTCCATTCCCTGATCCCTGGTCCAAACTGTCCTCACAGGCCTGTACCACAGGCTCACAATTCATCTTCTAGTCCCTCCATCATCCTGTGGCCTGTCTAATCAATTTCACTGGCTCCCCACTGAAGTGCAAATTTCTTAAAACAGAATGCCAGACTTCTACCACCTGCCCTTCCCTGCAGCAAGCTTGAGTTCCCATGCCCCATTTAATCGGTCATCCTCCAACCCAAAAAGCCACCCTCCAACCCACAAAGTCATCCTCAGTGCACTCTCCCTAGCTAAGTCTCAGGCAAATTCCAAGCACCCTTATCCACAGGTATTTCCTCTATCTGGACAACTGTCACATAGTCATGTGTGATCTTTTACTCTCCTTTATATTTTCACATATTGGTCATGCTTCCCCAAAATGATTATAAGTTCATTAAGAACAAGCATTGTGGCCCTGGCTGGGTGGCTCAGGTGTTTGGTGCATCATCCAGTACACCAAAAGGTCACAGGTTTGATTCCCGGTCAGGGTACATACAGGAGGCAACCAATCGATGTTTCTCTCTCACATTGATCTCCCTCCCCCCACAACACCTTCCTCTCTCTCTAAAAAAATCAATAAAACATATCCTCAGATGAGGATTAAAAAAAAAGAACAAGCACTGTGCCTTGCAGCTCTAACATCACCTATTGTGCCATGCCAACTCAGAGTTGCAAACACAGTGGAAGAGCAATATGTGTTTTTGACTAGTACTCGGAGTAACCTATACACATGGATATTAGTTCATTTTCCCTAGACCTAAGGCAAAAACACCAACACTTATAATGGAAAGATGTCCTTGTGAATGCTAGAGCTTAAAACTTAAATCTGTCTGCTTCTAAATTCTATAGGATAACAAACACCCCAACTTACAAAGAGTAAGACTCCCATTTCATGCTGGGAACCCAAGTCCCTTGGAGTGCAAGCACTTTCACTGTTTACTATGATTTTCTATGGTTTGCGATTTAAATTCACACTAACATTCAACAGTCGGTAAAATAAATATTACAGAACACATTTTGCAGCTTCCTAAGGAAATAAATTATAATTTTCTAAAAGAGGTGGGAGGGACTACCACAAACTATATGTTTAAAACAGAAAGGAAGACAGAAATAGAAAGAATAGAAAAAGGAAGACATGTTTGTTCTGAGTCCAATGTCCACCACCCTGCTGATAGTGACAACTTAGTTTCCTATGCATGCTTAGCACCAAGCGCAACTCCTGGGACCGGAGAAATCAAGACTTTTTGAATAAGTGAATAAATACATAAAGCCAGTATATGAGAGAGTAAATAAAGGAAGTAATATTTAAAAATGACATTATGGAGCAGCTCAACAAGATTAAAATTAAGGATCTCATAATGAAAATGCTTTGCATGGCGTTTAAAGAAAAGTACCATTAGATAAGTTCACCAAGTTACATTTTATACCACAAGGCAGGCAGGATCAGAGTTCCCTTACCTGAGGCACAGGCACTTTCTGCGGGGTGTTCTGGGGTGATGGGTGGAGCTGTGCCCAAGGCTGGTGATGCGGGTGTGGGGGTGAAGACTGATGGTGCAAGCCCGGGTGGGGCTGCATCGGAGGACAGGTTGGCAACTGCTGAAAAGGCGGCTGCTGACCAGGGTGCTGCTGGCCAGGTAGCAGCCGTTCCTGGATTGCTTGTGGATCTACAAGGCCAACACCGGGACAACCATTTGGTCTCATGTGCCCGGCCAACTCCCTCGGTGCTGAGGACATGCCCATAAACGGACGAGACTGCTGCATGTTTCTGGGGCCCATATTCCTCTGTCCAATTCCCATGGCACCAGGGGACTGGTGAGATGGCTGAGGGTGGGGCATATTTGGATAACTGCCAACTTCCATTGGTATCCCAGCACTTCCAGGCCTGACTTGCGGAGGAGGAGTACCTGCTGGATTATTCATTGCTTTCATGGGTGACATGGGAGGCGGAGAGGCATAAGTTCCCTGAGGCTGTGAAGGATGCATAGTTTGTGTGTTCATTTGGTTAAGTGAGCCACTGGGGTGGATGGGCTGCTGGTGCATTAGTCCTTGACCACTGTTTGATGGGAATCCTACAGCATTGGGGTATCTGGGTACGGACTGATTCATTGGAGTATTATTTGTAAGGCCTAAATTTTGATTCATCCCTGTATTGTTAACTAATCCCTGATTTAGGTTACTGTAAGGATATCGAGAATACTGCCCTGAGTTGTTCATAGTAGGTGAGGGGACTGTCTGGCTCCGAGAACTAAAGTTAAGGGTTTGTGGCCTAACAGCCCCTTGTTGAGGAGGATTAGGGGAGAATCTGGGACTGTGGGCAACAGATTCTCCATGGAGAGCAGTGGGGGGGTGGTGGTGGAACTGCTGCACTGAGTGACGTAAGGAAGGTGCCATGCTGGGACTCTGTTGGGGCACGTGGGACAAGTGGCCCGGTCCTGAGGTGGCAATAAAAGGATTTCCCTGATTGAGGCCCTCTTGACCTTGGGAAAACTGGCTCATCCTCTGCTGTGGCTGACCGTGTTGCTGCATGGAAAAATCCCCACGTGCCATATAGCTGCCCATCTGCTGCATGTGCTGAGGGTGGCCCTGTGTGGGGGGCCCCGATGGAGCCGGCTGGGGCTGCTGCGGCTGCTGCTGGTAGGGGGCTCGTATCTGGTCTGGTACCTGAACAGCTCGGGGGCCCCACATGGAGCCACTGTCCACAAAAGATTGCCCGTGCCTTTCATTCTGCATGCCAGGGTAGACTCCCATCTGACCACCGCCACTGCCACTGTGAGGGACCTGAGGAACGGGAGGGGTGTGATACTGCGAGTGAGGAGACGCGAGTCCGTTCCCAGGGGTGCTGCTCATCATCCTGCTCGGCTGATCCATCAGGTGCATCTTTTGTTGTTCATACTGATTATAGTGATCAAAATGGGTCAACTTGGTTTGATTCTGATTAGTGGAGGGATGATGAAGGGGTGGCTGCAAAGAAGCAAAGCCCTGGTCCATCGGCATTTGCTGGCCCATGGGGTTCACTGGATTTTCAGGGTATCCACAATCTCCAAGGCCTTCGAGTCCTTCGCTGAAAATATTCCCATCCTCCCCAAAAAGACTCATCATTCCTGGATCTGCCATTTCTTCCAACACACGGCTCCTCCAAACTACAGCCCAGGAGCTTGTCTGTGCTTCACTTCACCGTGGTGTTCGTCCTCAAAGCCTGTAATCCTTAACTAATCTTCTTCATGTCATTCCATATTTCTTTAATTCTCTTGGACCTTGCAGTGTCAGGCAAAGTCTGGATATAGGTCCTGGAAGACAGTGGGAGGTGGGGAAGAGGAAGGAAGAAAACATGGAATTAGGAACAAATGACAAAAACTGCCAGTATTTTACACATTTGAATTTGGTTTTCATCAACAATACTAATCTAGCCCTCTCACTGAGCTGTATTTTATAAACCTAGTTCCCTTTAAGAGAAACTCATTAGCTTCTATCAGAATCATTATTGTGATCCGTTACTTAGAAAGCAAGCAAAACACTAACCTTAACCTTAAATTAATCCATTCACTCCACTTCCTAGCATTCCATTCTTGGATGGAATAGAACAAAAGAACACAACATGAAGCAGCAGCAGCTGCCACAGCAGGCAAGCAGATGTATGAATATAGCCAAGCAGCCCATCTGCTGAACCAAAGCCCTAGAAATGCTCTGGTTACCAACAGCCCGCCCTTAACCTTATTCCCCTGAGCAGTGTAATCAGATGAGCAGCCGCAGCTCAGAGGGCTGCGAAAAGCCCAACTTAGTTAAATTGACTAGAGGATTATACAAATACCAAAATCAGTCATTTAGTACAAATTAGATATTTGCAGCCCACCTACAACTATGTAACAGCCATGGAGGCATCAAATGAAAATGCGTCCATAATGATGTCGGAAAGCAAGTTTCAGAGTATAATAAATTCATAATTTCACTGTGTTTAATGGCAGGAATATACAAGATTCAGAAAGGACTGGGAGAAGAGCTTTCATTCACCAAGAGGACCAATTTCACTTGTGGTTCTGGGCCCACCACCTTCCTGGTCTGCACTGCCGGCAGAGGAAGTCCAATCACAGAGTCATTATCACCCAGAGGCTCTGGGCTCTCGATAAACCAGGGGCCCATGTGGCTACTCAGACAGACCCTAGCTGGATGGGCAGTTTCTATGACCATTTTCATCAACAGAAACAGAAAACTTTCCCCAAAATTGGTCAGAACTAGAAATTCTTTTACGAGAATAAAGTTTAAAGTATCCATACAAAAAAATATGTAGATAGATCCACACAGCCCTCACCCTTGTCTTAACCTCTTGGGATAAGGCAGCACACGCCCACGTGCGGGGAAAGCGGGCAGGCACATCGGTCAGCATCCTGTGCTTACAGCAGTCGTTACACGCTATCCCACGTTCCGCAGTCGATTCAAACAGTTCTGAACAGATTTTGTGTCCGATTAAAATAACCAATTTAAAGAATGTTTCAACAAGCAAAACAGGAAAGTATTTTTGTTGAATGCTAATTAAATGAACAACCTAATAAAGAACTAATTCACATTGGAAAAATGTCTGAAATCTTAAACATCTATGGAATTTAACTCATTTTTTTCCTCTTTCAGAAGCACATTAAGCATTGTGTGATACTGCCCAACTTGAAAAAACAATGTCTATGGAAGAATTTCCAAAGTGATGTTCTAAACAGACTCGGTCATAAATTCCACGGACACACTCCTCTATGAGCATGAGGATGAACAATGGGCCACCCAGCACTGCCGAGAACTCACCAATAAGACAGATAAAAAAAAAAAAATCAGTTTCTGCTGCCCTCTTCTAACACATTCCTAACAAGGGAAGAATTCTGCTTACAGAAAATGTAAACAACATTCCTGTTCGCTGTCAGAACTACAGACATAACACCTGAGGGGGTCTCTAGGTCTGTAGTTTTCAGGTGACAGCTGTCAGCTGAAGTCAAAGGTCTCCTCACCCTGCCACTAACTGCCATGAATTTTCTTATGCACTTTCTCCAAAAACAGGTCAGATGGGTGAAAGTAAGATGAGCACAAAAGCCATTTTATTTATAGACATGCTGCTTTACTACACAACTACTTTAAAATCCAAAAGCAAGAAAAGGAGAAATCTCCAGGGCCAAATAAAACAAATACTTATAAATTAAATTTACTCCTCAAAAGCCTAAGCAGTCAGTCTTCATTTATTCCAGGCTCATTCTAGCTTTCAAGGAAATAAATACTGAAATGGACTTGATAATAGCTTAAACCAGCCGTGCAGACTAACCACTTACCAAAATAACCTTTCAAATTAGCTTAAGGAAGGCAATGTCTACTTATATGTCCTTGATGGCCTTGTTTTTATAGGCTAACAGCCGCATCCTCCAGGGTCTACCCTGTGATACGGGAGGAAATGCTACTACAGCCTGGAGGAGGTTCCCAGGCAGCTCCAGGGAACCGCCCCGGGCAGAGGCTCAGTCAGCCTGGAAAAGAGGAAATAGAATTGAGCAGAGGGGGAAAGAACCTGTCTGCTGGTGTGGGTAGGGACGAAACAGAGCACTTGCTGAAAGTAACCCCACCTGACTCTTGGATTTCTACCTCCCTACCCCCTCCCACGAGAGTCCATTTTCCAGTAGCATGGGAAAACAACAGCATTACCTGTAATCAAGTAAACATATTGCCCACCACAACTGTGACCACAATCAGGACAGCTCTGGGCAAAGAAGTTCAAAACTATGGTTTAGTCTGCCATTAGTGACTGCTCCCGCTTGCTCAGACAGCCGCCACCTACCACCGCCTTCATGCCCCTTTTCTGACCTCAAGACTGTGCTAGTGACTATGCTAGGAATCCATCTGGTAGTTGGATTTCATATTTCTCATTTGAGCTAATCTAATTAATTTATTTTGGTCTTTTTAAATTTTATCAAGACCATTTGAATACCCATGTTCCCAAGTCACAGCTGCAACACATAATTTTGTTTCTAGCAGATGTTCATTTAAAACTTCTTTTAGAAGGCTGCTCCCTTCTCTACACTCAGTGTCTACATTTCTATGTCTAGAGCAGCACTGTTCAAAGGGCCAGCAAATCAGAACCGTATGTGATTAAAACATTTTTAATAGCTACATTTAAAAAGTAACCCAAAAAGAGTGAAATTAATTTAGTAATAGTTTTTATTTAACCCAATATATGCAAATATTATCACTACAAAATGCAATCAATATTAAAAAACGAAGAAGACAGTTTACAGCTGTGGGTGCTGAGTCTCTGAAACCCAGCACGTACTCCACACCAGCACATCTCAACTCCCACTGTCCACAATTCAAGATGAGCACATACACATGGAGCCTGTGGCTCCTTACAGCATCTTTATAGACTGTTAAGAAGAAAGAGATATGAATTTTAGGTGTTATCAAATAATCCTCATAGTTATTGCCTGGGTAATAAATATTCAAGTTGTATTTATGTTTGACTCAGTGTTAAATAAAAACCAGGTTAAATCTCAAATCACGTTTTTTATTCAGAACATATTTACTGAACACTTACTATAATCCAGGTCTGGTATAGGTGTTCAGATATGTCTCAATAAAGACTCCCTTTGCTCTCTTGGAGCTTACATTTTTCTCTAGGTCACAAGCGACAAACACAAGGCCCACAGTCCAAAGCCAGCCCTCCACCTTGTTTTATCCAGCCGGGCACCTTGTTTCTACCCAGCGGAAACACTGAGCTCTCACTTAACTGTTAAGGAGTAGCTACATTTACACAGTCCAAAAATTACATTTGGCCCTTTGAAGGCGACCTCGAGGCTGATGTGGCCCCCGGTGAAAATGAGTTTGATACCCCTTCTCTAGGTAATCAACCTCTCACCTAAGAATTAAGAGTTGGGGGTTATATCATAAAAATTAGGACATCATTTTACAAAACATCTCTTATTAATTTATGATGGCAAAGTATTTAAACTACATGTGATATTATAAGGTACACAGTAGAAGATACAGCACCCTATTGGCAAGTATGTTCTGAGACCAGAACAAGCTCCAAAGGTGCATGTGTCTGGGAGTGAGGAGGGGCCCCAAGAAGATAGCTCATCTGAGGGACTCGCCACCACTGCAGAGACTCACTGGAAACCCACTGTGAACATTTCAGAGCTGGCAAGCACTTTGGAGAACATCTCATCCAAACCCCACTTCATTTAACCGATGAAAAAGCCCTTTTTCAGACTGAGAAGGGTAAACGCCTCCCACAAACTATTCAATGGCAGACAATCCCCAACGATGATTGAGAGGTATATAGATGAGATGGCAACTGTCCAGGGAGGGTGAAATGTTAAAGGCCCAACCAGGTCCATTTTACTCAGAGAAGTCACTAAAATACTTACTGAGACTAGCAAATAGGAGAGCTTAACTTTCAAAAAAAAATTATTTATACACTCTATGACTTTTAGGAATAGCATACATTAACACTACATTAAAGCTGTTAGTTAATTTCATTGAAATAAGCATGATAAAAAAATAAATAGATCTAAAAAAAACAAGCAAACAGCACATAAAATGGGAGGTGGAAGCAAAGGCTGTACAACAAGCCAAGATGAAAGAAGTTGTGTAAAACTACATATTACTATTTTGAAGTGAATGTCTGACCTCCCAAAATTTCTGTAATCAATGCCTGAACTACTGTGTAGCCACGTTTTAATTTGGTATCACAGTGACCTAGAAAGCTAGCAGGGAAATAAGTGAATACAAAAACCTTTTACATGGTAGAATGTCACCCAAAGGAGGCTTTTTTCATAAATATCTAACACCTGGTCAAGTGCAAAATTAAAGGATGACTGCCTTTCAGGTGAAGACTATTCTGTTCTATAGCTTCATTTCTAGTTGTTCTCTTTCAATTTCTCTCCTCCACCTCCAAAGAACCTGGGGTATAGAACATAACAGTGAAAATGATGCTTGGGGCCCAGTGAAACATGTGTCAGAATTTCCAAGGGAATGTCTAGCAGTTGGGAAAACACTCATCACCACCCTCAGCACAAGCCATGAAGCAGCCTCAATCATCAAGGGTACAAACCATATCCAGGGAGGTGCAGGATCCATGAGCTGATAGGTGAAAACACAGAAGATAAAGGGCCCAGTACTGCTCAGTTTCTACTCAAAGTGAATGCCCTTTCAGCCAGATCACGAAGGCTGTGGACAGTGCACCAGTGGCCCCCAACAGCAGCTGGGGAAGAGGAAAACCTAGCCAGGCCAAGGCTTGCCATGGGAGAAAGCATCGATCCAAGGACAATGACTCAGAAAATGTCTCCAAATTCAGAACATCAGCTCACCACAAGTCAATTCCAGATCTGCCTCATGGACCAGATGATACCCTTCCTGAACTCCCTGGCCAAGACCACATTTTCTTCCTCATTAGTATGCGTGGGTGGTGCCAATCCGCTGTGACTATACTGTCCTACACAGCAGCCACTAAGCACATGTTGCTACTTAAATTAATTAAAACTAAATAAAATTTAAAATTCAGTTGCTCAACTGCACAAGCTACATTTCAATGCTCAAAAGCCACATGGGGCTGGTGGTTACTGTGTGTATATGGAAAATTCCATCATTGCAGAACATTCTATGGATAGCTCAGCCATACGTTTCTTCTTACAGGTAACATTCTTAGATAATAACCATATCAAATAGTAGCAATTCTCTTTGATGAAAAACATTTTGATCAGAGATGAGTATTCTTTCAAAGGTCTACACCTACCCCTGTAATGAAAATTTATAGTAGTCTTTCAACATATCATACTTTATATTAATTAACTATATTTTTCAACCTATAAATTATGTCCTATCTCCAAACATATATTTCTATTTCTTAATAAATAATTTTTATTATGTTACATATGATTCTCAACCATACAAAATTCATACACTTAGGGATATTTGATTTCAAAATCTTTCGCACTCATAATCGCCATGTTACCATTGCCCTTTAGTAATTTGCAAGCTTAACTTTTTCAACTAAAAATCTACATAACTATAGTGAGGTCACTATTTTTCTTAGTGGCATTGTATGTGATTTTCATTCACCATTTTATTGGAAGGAAAAGATGTAGAAAGAACAGAAAAGAACCTGAAATCCTTCAGAAGGTCTCTATTAGTCCAAACACCAAATGAAAAAAAGGGGGGGAAATAAGAATTGCATTTATAGTTAGCTTACATTTATATCACTAGGTAATCTTCAATTTTGCTGATGTTAATGGAAGATACATATTTTTAATAAGGAAAACTATGTGCAGAATTGACATTATATAGAGTAATGCTATGCTTTACATCAGTATTCCCTGTAGCTGATAATAGTTATCTCCATCCGTACCTTCCACCCAGCCAAAGGATGTAATAACCCTCAATCCTTCCCATCATTCATTCATTTAAAAAGTGTTTAACGGGTGCCTACTTTGCATAGCATTTCAGACACTGGGCATACAGAGTTGAACAATACGGATGTATCCCCTGTCTTATATTGCCTGCTATTGTAATAAATGCCCCAGATATCCTGTGTATTCAACCCACCCACCAACCTGCTGATTCTGCCTCCCACATACCTCACAAGTCTACCTCCTCTTAATTCACACTATCTCTGATGAAGTCAGGCCTTTGTGGTTCAGTGAAGGACAAAGCATTACAGGCTGACTGGTTTGCCCTAGTCTGGTCTCAACGCATTCACACAGCTGATTAAATGATCTATTCTAAACCACAACATTCATCATGTCTCTCCCCTGATTAAAATCCTTAACGGAGTGCCACAGCTTTCAGATCAAGTCCAAATGCTCTAGCATGGTGGAAGGCACTTTGTAATCAGATCCCCAAGTTCCTTTCCCTCTGCATGTGAAACACTCACAATTACCCAGGCTAGGTCTGTCAAACCATGAAGTCACTGCAACGATGCATTCACATCCTCACACGCCTTGCCCCTATCAGCTGCCTGCTTACCCTTGCCTCCCCCACATCTGCTCTGCACAGTGCAGTCTGGCCTCTTTAGTCTCAGTTATTTTGTTACCACCCACCCAGGGCAGCTTCATAACCCCTAGCCCTCCTTCTCAGGCTGATTTTGAAACCCTAGCTATGATTTCCACCACACCAGGGGCAACAGCTACAAAACCAACAAGTAGCTGTTCTTGTTTACCTGCCTCTCTCCCTTGCCTTTTGAAGGGGGTCCTGGAACCACAGGCACCCTGAGGAGCTGGTGAGAGATGCAGTATCTTGAGTGTACCCAGACCTCCTGACCTAGAATCTGCATTTTATTAACAGAGGCCCCCAGTGATTCCTGCACATTCTCAAGTTCAGGAGTCCTGCTCTCAGACTCTGAGCTCCTCTACAGGTGCGAATCCTCTTCAATTCATGCGAAAACAAATAATCAGGAAGAAATAAATCATCCCAAAGAATTACAAAGCAACTAATGCATATACTCTTGGCATCATGACTAACGAAGAAACAATACCGACCTTATTCAAAGAATTATGAATAACTCTTAGTGACAAATTTTAATTTGTAATGGTTTGCAAGGAGTGGATATCTAAAAGTGGTTTAATTTTAAAGATACCTCCATCTGCTTGCCAATCATTTTTGCAAGACAAAAAAATGCAGTTAACATTAATATCTAATGCTATGTTACATAACATACTATTTTCACAGGTTTCTTGCAGAAGTCTTTCGGTTATTTCTACACAACTTTGAGGAGTCTGAATAGTCTGAGCTGCCTTTCAGATAAACATGTGTTTTTCCCCCTCCACATAAGAGTGCTAAGGCTAATGTTTTTTTTTTTTTCAAGGCAACTAATGAAACACCACTCAACTAACAGTTTATAGAAAGTGCATGGCCATAGCACTAATTTTTTTCTAAATGGGTCAAAAGGCTCATTCTGTCCAATATGTAAGTTGTGCCACGAAAGCACAAGAATCATGGCAATCAATGCCCTTTAGAGAACAGCCTCTTTATACCCTGCGATTCAACACTGACATATCACTCGCTGAAATTAACTCCTTCAAAACTAAAGCCCTGAGGAAACAGCCAGCAGACAGCTGACCTGCTTGTCGCACATCAGGGCCATCTTTCCATTCAGTCGAGTGTGTTGCAGCAACAGATCAGGCCACATTCTAATACCACTGACAGTACTCAACATTATATGGCAGGAGAGAAATAAGGAAAAAGGTGTATATACATGTCTCTACATATCTCTATATGTAATATGTATCTATGTCAGATATGGGATCTATCCTATATCTTTTTATTACTACCCTAATCAATTTTATTATAGATAAAAGGGAAAGCAAGTAAAGAGAGGTCCAAAAGTAAAAAAAACTTTTAAGTGGAATTTACTTGAAATACAGAAAAATTAAACTTCAAAAATGTATTTCAACCCACTTCAAAGATGTTTATAGTGCAGACTATAAATTTTACAAAACTTGGCCATTGCTAGTGTGTTGCAAATGCTGAAAAACATCCTGAGATAGACTGAACTAGAAATACACAATTGGTCTGTAACGGCAAATGATGCCACATGTTTCACTGGCCTAATAAAAAAAAGTCACCATTTGAAAACCATTTTCCCACTCACTCTAGACCTTTTTCCAGCTACTGACTTCACACATACACCCGTGTGGGTGATGTCAAAGCTACAAAAATGAGGCTAGGACAGAGGAAGGAAGGACAGAAGGAGGAAAGGAAGGAGCTGTGGGGCCAGCCTCTGTCCAGGGACGCCTGGCAATCACAAATCCCTCTAAAGCTGCCCCTGAGGTAGGGATGAGCAACATGCTGAGGGGCTGGAAAGCAACAAACAGCCAAATGCTCTTCTAAGAACCATGCTTTTTGTATACTTACTACAGTTGTTACTGATTAACTAACTGATTGGCAATTTCCCACATTCCTCTGCATTTTTAAAAGGTTTGAGAAGCTGAAAGGGGGGATCTATCCTTTATCACAAGGGGAGTTTTAAACTGTCCCCAGTTCTGCCTGGTTTGAAACACAGGAGAGAAAGGGTAAGATAGTCAGTCTTCTCTGATTCACACGCTACCAACATTCTAGAGACGAGAGAGATGGGAGAAGAGGAGGGAAAAGAGGAAAAGGAGAGAAGAGAGAGAGAGAAGAGGAAGAGAAGAGAAGAGAAGAGAAGGAAGAGAAAGAGAAAATGAAAAACCACCTTGGGCAACACCGCAGCTGAAAATAATTAATCTATTTTCTCTGCTAGAGCAGAGCACATGTGCTGAGAGGAGCCTTATCCATCATGAATAAACCTGAGCAGAGACAGGCGAAGTGTCACAGGACACCAAGGGCAGAGATCACACAGTAACCTCTAACAGTTTTCTAAGACCCCATTTTTGTCCAAAAGAGAAATATACAGGAATTATAAAATTCTGTATTTCCATCAAAGAAGCTTGCGATATAAAAGTGAAACACAACAGCTGAGGAGGTCACTGGAAGGTAACTGGAAAAAGTTTTGGAGAACTGCACATAGTTTCAAAAAGGTAAATCTATAGGGGGAAAAAAGGGAAGAAAATGCAACTTATTCAGTGACTACAGTATTAAATTTCTATTGCAAATAAGTATTTGACAAAGCAAGTGGAACTGAGGCTAGGAGACACAGTACCAGTTTTGTATCTACTACTTCATAACCATTATGATTTACAACAAAGCTAGAAATGCTTTTCTATACCTACACTATCATTCATGTGAGTAGGTTCTACAATGCTACAATAACCAACATTATTTGAAAATCAAAATGATTATCAAAAACTGTATGATAAAATAACTGTTAATCAAAACTATCAATTTCATGCAACTAATAAGCCTGCTTTATCTTTTAACCAAATTAATATCTTCATTATATTAGAACATGATAAAAGACTAATATATATCCACAAACTCTGTATGTTTAACTTTATAATTTCCTGTAAGCTCTACACCCTAACATGGCCCCCTCTCCTCATTCCCAGAAATCTTCGGAGCTTCCTCCCCTGATTAGCTGTGCACTGTGGGGGAAAACTAACTTATGAAATATCTTTTATACTATTCTAAGTAAATAATTCATAACTGAAATCTGTCTAAAAAACACTACAATACATCTCTAAACAACTTATTCTAGTATTTTACTGTGCCACACTATTCTAATGTCCCTGAAAGCTTATTGTAGTGGCCTGCTTTATATATTTCCCATAAATGCCATTCAACTAGCCCGTTGGTAAGTACTTTTTACATGAGTGTACCAGATTCCTGATATTGGGCTATTGTTCTAACTTGCAAATAAATGTTATACTTCAGTTTGAAAAGGATCCTACTTATGTAGTTAGAAATTTCTACATTGTGTCTATTTTCATCCACAGATGAAGTTCACCTCAAGTTAACAAGTAAAGCGACTTGTAATAGGAGAAAACGGCAAAGTGGAGAAAATGAGCATCTACCAGGTGTGACGTTTGTTTTTGCATAATGAGAATGATCAATGTAATTTAAGGCTAACAATGAAGCCTCATAATTGAATTTGTACTTGATTTAATCTAACAATACTAAAAGGGCCAGATACTTAGCTTTAAAATACAGAGTTTACTAAGGCACTCAGACTGCTGCATCTACCCATTTGTATGGTTTCAATGACTTTAACTACTATACATCAGTTGCTAATAAAATCATGATCCAGATAAGGAAATCTGAATAATTAAGTTTCATCAGTGATCGTATTACATCATATTATACCTAGCCAGCCACATTTTTCAAATTCCTCCCCCATATCTGTACATCCTAAACATACCACATTCTCCACTTCATGCCCATTTGAAATATTTTTATTTGAAATATTCACCAATTTTCTCCTATATGCAATTCTGAAGAATATACATAAAAGTCTCTAACTATGCTACCAAGAGCTCACTGCCTTCAAAGACCAGTGGCTACGACAAACCATCATCTCAAAGTTTCTCACACAGCCTTAAGGATTCGTATGTGAAGCAAAAGTGCCCCCCGTTACACAGAATACTGCCTACACATCTTCAGAGGCATTTTATGTCTAGAAAGAGCAAAAGTGCTCTGAAGTTTCTGCTGCAAAAATATACTCACAAGCCTCTTGTGCTCTAGTTTGGTCACTTGTCAAGAGCTCTGCACTTTCAACTGCCAAGATTCCCTAGAAACTAAAACTCTACAATCCTAAAACAGTGAGAAAGGTTTTTTTTTTTTTCTCATTGTGGTAAGGGACAAGTCTTTTAATACCTTGGGCACTTGAAATTTGTTAAGTCATCAATATGCAAATGATTTCTATTGGTTGCATACAGACTTAGCAGTTAGTATCTTTTTTACTCTATCAGAATCATTTACAACTTTTTGGTATGATTAAATTTTTGTTATTTTACTTTTGAAAGAATTCTTTTCATTTTTCCACATTTTCTTTGAATAAATGATGTCCTGTTGAAAGGTGAACTTGTGAACACAGACTATATTTCAATATTCTTCCACCGTGAATCATTTAAATATCCTCCTACTATGCCCAGAGTGCCCAGATAGGTGAGTGCATCAAAGAAGACCCTGCATTTTACATCTATCACTTTGTAATCCCAGTGCCAGGCCCAGTGCCTCAAAAATATTTAAGGCATAAGCCATGACCTAACATCTCAGTATACTACAACAACACCCTCACCTGGCCACAAAAACATGGCAGAGTCGACAAGCTGCACTGCCTTCCTAAGATTCTGTTCACAAGGGCAAGCTGGTGGGCACAGGGGTGAAGGCCTCTTCCATCCCTCTACTCATACTGCACCATTTAAACTGAGAACCACATCCTGGTAACAATATCTAGCTGTATAATTCCTTGTTTGCGTAATGACCCTCTCCAGCCTTCAGAGAGGACCTCCTAGATCGCGTGGCCTAGGACAGTTTTCCAATCAAGAGGATCCAAAGAACTAGGCAATCCCTTTTCAACTTTCCGTTCTACCTATATGTACACCTAAGAAAGAAATGCATTAAGTTCTATTCATTGCTTATATTTGACATCTTTTCCCTTAACAAAGCTCAAAGATCGCTACCTACTGCTCTCACCTGTTTAAGTTCCACTGATATTTGCTAACAATCCAACATCAAGTATCATAAAAAACTATAATGCTATCTGGCATCCACAAGATAAAGTGTTTGATGTAAATTTGATGATTAATTTCACCTAGCCTCTTTGTTCACAGCTTATGTTTAAGCATTTCAGATGTGAATCCAGTACAAAAGAAGTAGCCATATGCTGAAAGTAACTGGTTCTTGATAAATCAAAAATCTTTTTTTGATAAATGATTTTTCTACACTATAATATCTTTTAAAAAAAAAAGGACTTTATTTATTTATTTTTACAGAGAGGGGAAGGGAGGGAGAAAGAGAAGGAGGAAAAACATTGGTCTGCAAACCCAGGCATGTGCCCTGACTGGGAATTGAACCCAAGACCCTTTGGTTTGAAGGCCAGCACTCAATCCACTGAGCCACGCCAGGACTCATTGTAATATTCTTATGTCTTCATGTAAATGTAATTTGAGCTCCTGAGTTTGTTTCTGTGAATTTTTTCTGACTCCACCAATACTATCAGTTATTTTATTGCTCTTGGGGAAAGTGTTTTGGTAAAGCTAAGAATAGAATGAATGCCAAGGAGCACACAGGCCCCCCTCCCAACAGTCCCTACTCTGTCCAATACAGCAGCGGCTAGCCCCCCATGGCTATTTAAATTTAAATAATTAAGTTATATAAGATGTTAAGTCCAGTTCCTCTGCAACACTAGCCATGTTCAAATGCTCATCAGCCATATATGGCTAATGGCTACCAAATGGGCACAGCAGAGCTCACTTGAGTTTTCATCATGACAAGAAATTTATTTACAGGCAGTGCTGGTCTCAAGGAGTCTGTCTAAGCTGAGACCTAAAGGACAAGGATAGGACTGGCAGGTAGAAAATGTGGGCAAGCAGGGAGAGAGAGAGAGGACTAAAAATCCATTCCTGAGGCTCAGGGAAGCAGAGTACAACTCAGATGTCCGCAAATACCTCTATGTGGCTAACGTGGAAGACAGACACAGTGAAAGGCCTTGGACTTCATTCTAAATTCATGGAGAAATCATGCAAAAATTTTTGAGTTAATGCTGTTTAGAAAGATGAACATTTTAGAAAGAATGCCCCTTACTAAAATGTGTATCACATAGTGAGAGAGGTGGGGATGGTACAAAACGAGGGCCAAGGAAAACCAGTCCGAAGGCTCTTACAGGAATTCAGGTAAGAGACAGTGGTATAGCAAAGGAAAAGGTGGAGATACTCCAGAGACAGAAATGCCCAACCACCTGACTTGGTTTCTGACTGGATGCTGGAGAATGAAAAATGACAGGTCTAAAATGACAGGACTCTGGCTTGGGTATCTGAGCAGACGTATACCACCTCACTGAAACTTGGGGAACAAAAAAGAAGTAGAGTTTATATGTGGTAAGGGACAGGTGTTGAGAAATCTATATGGACCTATCCAGTTAGCAACACAATATAAAAGGGAAGAGCTCAAAAGAGAAAGCTGAGCTGAAGACATGGCTGTTCAAGTCACTAACAAACAGAAGGAAAGCAAAGCCTGGGAGTGGTATCACCCAGATAACATGTTTAGGGTGACAAGAGAATAAACAGGACAGAGTCCTGAAAAATGCCCACACTTATAGGACAGGCTGAGGAGTCAGCCAGCAAGACAGAAGCAAACACCAAATTAAAGTTTTAAGGAAGTGACCAACAAGTTCAAATGCTCTAGAGAAAGAAGATAAAAGTGTCCATCAAATGCCACAAGTATTTATTACTAACTTTAAGAGTAGTTTCTATAAAGTAGAGGAGGCAGAAGCTCCAGTGTTCAAGTTAAGGTGATAATGGGTGATAGAGACAGTAGATATCGCTCCCAACTTCTGAGCTAGCAGATAAAGAGAAAGCCAGCAGTAGTGGAAGTAGATTGATGAAGGACTAGTTATTTGTCTACGAAATTTGTCTACTAGTTATTTGTCTCCTATGAAAGATAGGATTGTGTCCAAACACAAGTCATGTAACCCTGGGCAAGTTCCCTAGTCTCTCTGTGCCTCAGTATAAAATGGGGATAATAACAGTATTTACTTCATAGGGTTACTGAGAGAATTAAGTGCATTAATATGTGTAACACACTTAGAACAGTGTCTGCCACTTAGTAAGCACTATATGAGCATTTGTTAGGTAAAATGCAAAAACACTAAAAAGAGGCAGCATAGAAAGCAAGAGGTCTAAGAAGGGACATAGAAAGAAGGGAGACAATTAAAGACATGAGTCTCCAGAGAAGGGAAATGGGAGAAGATCCAGTGCACAGGGGGCAGAATCAGCCTCTTCCACTGGGACCAGGAGAAGGAGGTACAGCTACAAAGAAGTAAACAAGAGGTGAATGTGGTTTCACTGCAATGGCTTCATTTGGCTTGTTGAATTCAGAGGGAGCCTATGATTATGAGGCTTGAGTTTTAAAGAATAAAACTGAGCCCTGACTGGTGTGGCTCAGTGGGTTGAGGTGGGGGGGGGGGGCCTGTTCTTCAAACCAAAAGGTCCCTGGTTCAATTCCTGGTTAGGGCACATGCTTAGGCTGTGGGCCAGGTCCCTGGTTGGGGGCATGCAAGAGCCAACTGATCAATGTCTCTCTCACACATCCATGTTTCTCTCTCTCTCCCTTCCCCTCTCTCTAAAAATAAAGGAATAAAATCTTTAAAGGAAGAAATTGACAAAAACACAAATAAATGCCTGTGGGTTAGAAGAATTCACCTTGTTAAAAGCATCCATACTACCCAAAGCAATCTTCAGATTCAGTACAATCTCTATCAAATTTCCAAAGGCACTGTTCACAGAAATAGAATAATCTTAAAATTTGTATGGAACCACAAAAGACCCTGAGAATAAAACAGAACAAAATGGTATAGTCACAGGGCACTATGAACCCACTAAGTTCTGAGATTCACTCTGAAATGATATCCTGTTCTAGAACTTCCTCTTATCAATTTTAAAATACAGACAATACCACCTTCCTCTAATTCATGAGGACTAAGTTAGATTGTATACATAAAGCACTTTAACACAGTACTGGGCGCATAATTAGCACACAACGCAGATGGATCACTTTCTCCTTTAACATGAGAAATTTAAATATACAAAGTATGTCAAGCAGGCAAGGCTGTGTCTCTCTGCTTCCTGCTTCTCATCACAGAGTAGGGAGGGGAGGAGGTGGAAAGCGGCTGAACAAAACGGTGAATATCCTCCATTCTAAGACATTATCTTTGCAATTAGAAATATGCAGAGTGTAGCTGTCATCTTCTGAAATTCATACTTCTAGTGGTAGGAAAATAATCAAAATTTCAAAAGGCATAGATAATTGATACAAAGCAATTACACAGATAAATCAAACACAGTATTATGTAAATAATTATGCAGATGTAAAATTACCAAGGAACTGCTAATAATTCTACAGTAACTGTTCCTCTCTAAAGGTAAATTAGCACCTGGTTTACATAGCTTGGGAAACCATCATTTCTCAGAACACATCACCTCAATGCTATGAAGGGGCAGGCCGCCTAGAGAAAGGGAAGTCAGGGCAGTGGGCCACCTGCAGGCACCCTCTCTCTATAAAAAAAGGGGGGTGGGGGTACAGGGCAGGGATAGATGCCAGCCAGGTCCTTCCCGGAACATCCGGAGTGTTAGTCCAAAGACCAAGCAATCACCTGAAGGAAATTTCTCAGAAAAGTTGTAGTCTCAGGCTATCTTTATTCCTAAACAGGGCTGAGAGCACAGGTTCTCTCCCTACTCACTAACAACATAAGCTTATGGCCACACAACTGCAGTCCTTCCATGAAATTAACAACTAAAGGGTTCAGAATGTCACCACAAGGCATCCTATAAAGCTCTGAATGAACATTAAATACTAAATACTAAATCTCTTTTTTCCATTTCCCATTATTTGCTGAACAAACTTGAGTAGAAGTAACCTCTTTAATTTCTTTTTCCAATAATAGAATAGGTTAATGTCAATTGTAATCTTCAGGAATGCTTGGAAGATGACTTAACTACTTCAAAAATATGCTTAGCAAGATAAAAATATACAACGTTTTGATCCACCACTATGATGTCTTGCAGGTCTAGCTTTCAGGACACTTCCTTCCTCAGACTATTTGACCATGCAGGTAGGTGGAAGAGCTCTCTCACCAAGAAACGAGAAAATATTTCATCTTCAAACTACCCTTGACCTCTGCATCTACAATTCTGAACACTCTCCAAAGAAATCACAAACCATTTCTTTAAATTATCTCTTTCCCTAACAATCACCACAGTATGTGGCCCCCCAACTGGCATCCAGAGCACCCCTTCTACAATTTGCAGGGCCTTGGAGACCACGAGGAGCTTGGAGACTTCCTCCACCACCCCAGGCTGGGTGCTCCTGGAGGACTGCTCGCCCTGCCACTTTCCATCCCCAGGACTTATCACTGCAGCCAGGACAAAGCAGGTGCGAGAACATGCATGTGGAAGGGATTAAAAACAAGGGTTCTTTTCAATAAATAATCCACAAAAAATTGAGTTCCTAGCTCTTGATATGGAATGGCAAACTGGAAACACATGAATTATATTTGCACACCCTGTCATTTATTTATGATCTCACCCCGGAGCTGAGCTCCCCTCAGTTTTACACAACTAATAGCCTGGAGAGGACCCCATACCAACACATGCTTGTGATTTCACATCAGCCTGGTTTCTTCTTTATCTTTTATTAATCATTGTCAAAAATTAAGCTTATAAATGTTAAAAGTTTACTCATAAAATCACCACCTCTCAGCAAAGATAAATGGTGGCCAATTGCAACAACTCTTCAACACTTTAGATTAAAGCCTAAAACAGCCACAGGAAAAGTGAAGAAAGAAACACCAGAGCTGAGGAGAGAGGTACAAAAGATCAGTGTCCAGAAATTTGGGGAGTACCAGCACCTGGCTCAAACACTGTCTCTACCTCAAGCAAATTAAAGCAGCTCTCTGGACTTCAGCTTTCTCATCTATAAAAATATGAAAATAAGTATCCTATCACCCGCTCAAAGGGCTGCTTAGAAGTGATTTCACTTAGTTGTTACAAATGGCCATTAACAGAACACATCACACACAGGAGACAGAGTACATATTAGTTGTTCTTCCCCATTCTGCACCAGCCTTAGCCTAGGCACCGGGATTTCCCGGGTCCCAGTTTCACCTGCCAAATATACTGGCCATCTCTATGGAGCTGACAGTATAAAACTCAAATGGTGCTATGCCAAGTTCTGAACTTTTCTGCCCTATTAAGAATCAAAAACCTCTTTTAAAAATCACCACCACAGCCCGGACCAGCATGGCTTGGTTGAGCGTCGCCCTACAAAACAAAAGGTCACCAGTTCTATTCCCAGTCAGGGCACATGCCTGGGTTGCAGGCCCAGTCCCTGGTTGGGGCATGTGCAAGGAGCAACCAATCGATGTTTCTCGCCCTCCCTTCCTCCATGTCTTCCCCAATCTCTAAAAATAAATAAATAAAATCTTTAAAAAACAAAAACAAAAACAAAACAGGAAGCTTGATTTCACCAAGGTAGAGACAGGGCTGGCAGGAAGGGACAGGATGGCTGCACAGCAGGTCCCCCACAGGTCACCTTCCCAGATTATGAAAGGAATGCTGCTTTCATGCCTCTACTACCTGGGAATCACAGAACACGAGCATTAAGGCTCTAGAGAAACAGTGAGGAAGTAAATGCTTTGTTCAATATTACCAAGCAAGTCAGAGGGAGAGCTGAGATTCAACCGCACATCTCAGACTCCAAGACTAGTGCTGCGCCCGACCGTGATAAACATCCCACACTGCTGAAGAATGCACGCCCCTTGTTCTCAGGCAACAGCATCCTCTCCGGCTAGACAACTGTATTTATACATCACTGAGAAAATGTTGAGACATTTGAGGCAATACAATTTTTAAACAGTATATCCAAACACAGCCTATACAATAAACTTAAACCGTAACTTGACAGTTCCAAATAAGGTGGCATTCTAAAAAACGTTTTAACCACTGGCATTATCACTGAATGCTCTGCCCTGTCTCCCAGGTCACTACACTGAAGGAAATAACATCCATTTGCATAGTTTCTGGTGTATTAAGTTAACAATGTTACGAGAATTATTTTTCTTTTAACCAGCAGAATACTTACTTCCCCAAAATATCTGAGCGGTCCTCTATACACAAAAATATTTGCCCTGTATGCCATTATTTCTATACACCTGCATCCTTCTAGATGGTGGTTAATGTCATAAACCATTGAGTTCAAGGTAGATTAACAATCAGGTTGTTCAAATGGGTTATAAGCTTTTCTCACAGAATACTGTTTTTACTTGTGAAAAAAAGATTGACAAATTATGGTTATTCAAACTTATGGATTTGTCAGGCATTTCCTCAAAACAATCAAAATAAGTCTGTCACTTCAAGGAAAACAACTGACAGTTTTGTTGCCAATGATAAAATTTGCAAAGTCAGAATTTCAGAAAATCTGTATCTACAATTTTTAACTTGACAGTTTCCCAACACTTAAAGACTCTCCTGATTATTAGCTAGTGATATTAACAAATGTGATATTTAAAAAATATTGCACAGTGAAATATGTCAATACTTGAAAGATTTATGTAACTCACTGAACTAATATTTTCCAAATTAGTTATAAACCACATGCAGATAAAAGATCCACTCAAAGTGTAAGATACATTAATGAATTTTAATGAAGCTAAGTATAAAAATTTCACTGATATGATTTCAGATTCCATGCTGCAACTAAGCTTTGTATTCTCTAAGCAGAATGTATTCTCTTGAGCCAGGCATTAAAGAGATTTATAAAAGTATAAAGTAATGAATCTCCACTATCAGTAAACTTTTGTTTTGGAAAGTAATTGTTTTTCATAAAAATCATGTTTATATTAACATGTAATACATTTAAAGTTATTTTTTAATGAATTAAATAAAATTTTTAAAGTTTTAATTTCTAATATAGTAAGTATCAATAAATACAACACACATAAACAAAAGCTCTTTAGGCTTCTGAGCCAGAGTATAAAGTGGCCCTAAGATCACAAAACTTAAGAACCACAGCTCTGAATGATTAGCATTGTTATTATTGGTCAACAATATCACCAAAAATGCAATATGCCTATGATAATACACACACATAAAGCTTTTAACTCATAAAACACTTTAAGCATAACAAAACAAAATAAAACAAGAACCTTTCCAACATGGTACACCGTGGACACAAAAAGTATGGCCACAAGTCTTACCCGGGACGAACTGGAACCTCAGTCATTCCATTGCCTCAATCAACCAAGAAAGCCACAGATGTCCCTGACAAGGGAGAGCCAGAATACAGAGCAAACTCTATTACAAACTCTCTAATAAAGACTATCTGTCTAAAATGTCTAGCTTTCAAGAGAAGCTGGGGTGGGAAAAGCAGAAAAGAGAGGTGAATGAAGAAAGTTCCAGCAGCCGGCAAATCAATGATGGTTCACTGTCTGTTAAAGAAAGAAAGGGAGTAACTGACTTTTGCATTGTAGTTTACTATTTAGATACTTTGGCATTCAATATCCATTTCGTCTTCTCCTTTTACAAGAATGCAGCATCCTCCACCCTCACTCTCATCATTTTGTATGAAGATCAGAGGAGGAGCCAAAAGCTTTGATTTATATATCTTAGCTTCAGTATCCCCATTTTACAGATAGTGAGACTGAGTCTCTCAGAGGGTGAAAAGACTTTTGTAGTTGGTTGGAAGAACCAATATCCTTTCCCAAATCTCTGGGCTCTTCTTTGAAACCTCTTCCACATACTTCGATCGACTGGTGAGTTCCTACACCAGCAGCATCAACACCACTGGGGAACTGTTAGAAATTGACTTCTTAGGCCAATCCAGACCTACTAAATTTGAAATTCTCAATGTAAGCCTCAAACCCCCCAGGTCATTTTAAAGTATGAACCAATGGCCTAGAAACAACAAAACCCGAGGCAGGCACCTATCCACCACAACAACTATCTTAGTTTGCTAGAGCTGCTGTAACAAAATACCACTGACTGGGTGGCTTAAACAACAGATTTTTATTTCTCACAGTTCTGGAGGTTAGAAGTTCAAGATCAATGAAATAGTGAGGTAGGTTTCATTCAGAGGCCCTCTTCTCTTGGGTTGTACATAGCCACCATGTCATCATATGCTCACAAAACCTCTCTTCGTGCACACAAGGGGAGAAAGGAAAATCCTTCTCTTCCATTTTTTTGTAAGGCAGGCTATTAATTCTATCACCTTAAGCCGCACTCATATGATCTCACTTAACCTTAATTATCTCCATAAAGACCCTATATCCAAATACAGCATAGTCACACTGGGATTGAGGCTTCAATCTAGGAATTTGGGGGACACAATTTAGTCCCTAATCAACTTCAAAAGAAAAATGCTCAGGCCTCATGCTAAGGATGATACTGCTAGTCCAGGACCTCACCTGCAGAGGTGACATGAAAGGAATGACAAAGAAAAAGATATTCACTTAGAAAAGCAGCAACTGGCAAAGGAACCCCAACACAGCCAGGGACCAAAGCAGCTGAGCAGGACTCACAAGGACTCCCACAGGAAGAGGGAAGGAAGTCATTTCCATGCTGGTTTCTGATGCTGATAGTGGCAAACATCACTGAGCATTTATTCATGTGCCAGGCCCTGTGCAAAGCTGTCTGATATGCTCCTTCACTTAATCCCTGTTACCACCATTATAGGAATGGAAATGGAGGATTTCAAGGTTAAGTGGCCTGCCAAGGAGCCACTGGTACCACACAGCAGCAATGGGAATCGTCCCCAAGACTGCCTTCAGAGCCAGTCGTCTTGATCTCTTCTGTCTACTAAAAGGGAGAGAAGAGCACAGGCTCACATCCAGTCTCCATCACAGGGAGGATTCCAGGCACTGAAAGCCATACAACACAATGGTGTAGATTCACAATGGTGCAGGAGTGCCCGACCTTCGGCATCTCTGGTCCACAGTGGAAGAAGAGTTGTCTTGGGCCACACATTAAATACACAAACACTAATGAAAACTGATGAGCAAAAAAAAAAGGTTCTAAGTAAATTTACAATTTTGTGTTGGGCCGTATGCAACCCTTGGGCCAGCAGTCAGACACTCCAGGGAGGACAAGCACTAAGGAAACACAAAAGAAAGATACTCAACTTCACTGATAAAGAAAGAAGGGCACCTATCAAATGGCAAAGGACAAGAAACTCTTGAGTTGACAAGTGCAGAAAAAATAGGCAAGTCCCACACCACTGACAGGACTGTGAGCTGAGGCCTCAGGGCAATGTAACAACGCCTACTATGTACAAAGTGAACACAGCTGTGACCCCTCGACCCCCCTTTCCCGGAATGTATCCTAAAGGGCATGAAGATGCATGCAAAGGTTTAATCTTCACAGCAGCACTGCTTTCAATAGAAAAACACTGGAAATGACCTAAATGTCCATTGAAGGTGAAAGAGTAAATGAAGTTCACTGGAACTGGAGTCACTGTTTGAGCTATTTGAAAAGACAAAGTAACGCTCTACGTATTGATATGAAAAGATCATCCCCAGTATTTGGGGGAAGAGGGGTTTACATATGTATAATATGTTCTCAACATCAAAACTTTTCTCACCAAAAAGCCTAGAGGAATAATTAATGTTCCAGAATTTATGAGGGGGGAGGGGGCTTCCGCTTTCTACACTATAGATGTTTTATGGTGTGAACATTTTAGAATAAACATACTTACAATCATAATTTATTACAATTTCTTCTCCATGTTTTAACATCCATCCAAGTTCTGCCAGCTGGTAACTCAGTCTGGGTTATTAACTCTCACTAAGCCCGACTCCCTCCTCAATGAGAGGAACTGCCGTGGGGATGAGGACAGCACTCACCAGGCTGCCCCCCAACCCTGCACCAACATTGTGACAGGGTCTACTCAGACGCAGCTCCCAGTGGCATGCTGTGTGTCCCATGTACCTGTGATCCCAGGGCCCCACAGAGTCCCTGCTGCAAAGAGTTTAATCAACTAATAATTCATAAACAAGGCGATCTATAACTAGTGCATTTAATCAATACTAGTTATCTAAGAATGGGTCAGTCTGAGGATGATATATATTTCACTTTCAAGGGAATTTTGGGAAAAAAAGTTTATAAATATCTGAAACAACCACACACACTCCAAAAAATTTAAAAGTGTAAAACCAATCTACCCATCTAAATTCCTTACCAATTGTTCAAGTTCAAAATAAGAGATGTCCAGATTTTCCATATTCCTGCTTTGGAAGTTTAAAAAACTATTTCCAGTCCACTCGTCTGAAACCGTAATTCAGACTTATTTGAAAAAAGATGTCTTTCATCTCCAAAGTTCCCTACCCCATGGTGATAATTCTTTCCCTGTCCAAATATTGCTATGCATCACTCAAATGATGGTCCACAATGTACGATGGAATACATGAACATATGATCAAACTTCAATCAATCAGTTTTACAGCTGCTTATTTTGCACTAATGAACTCATCCCATGCATCCATCCTGTGCATCACTACATAAAGATCTGAGTGGAACAGAACAGGAAAGAACCTGAGGAAGGTGGGGGACTACTTACTGTACAGTGGCCAAGGCCTCACCTGTATCAAAACCATAGTAACTCCCCAGAATAACAAAGTAGACAGTGAAACAACTGTGAATGATTTTTAGCTCTCAAAGTTCTACCCAAAGGTAATACCAAATCTAAGAACTAACCAAAGCGTTTACAGTATAACCAACAAAAAGTAACTAAATGAAAGCACCACAGTGATTCATTTTCCTTCAAGCAAGCAAATCACCATAACATTAATTTGACTATACACTAAGGTTATGAACGAAACACTAATGATTTCCTTTCCAAGACAGATTGTATCCCCACCAACAAATGATCAAACTAAACATCACCAGGAAACAGGACAAAGAGGAGTCAGGGGCCCAATATGATTCCCTAGGAAAGACGTAAAGCTGCCCATGCATTACTCAGGCCAAAAAAGAATTACTTAACTTCCAAAGGGGTAGTGTAAGTAACCTTGGTACTTGTCTCCTCCCACAACCACATCAAAATTACTAAACTACAGAACCACCGTCATTCAGGACTGCCTGAAATCTGGCTGAATGGAAGAGAATTTAACAAGAGAATTTAAAAAGTAGCCACAGCCCAACTGGTAGGAGGGGCAGAGATGAGGAATGGGCTAGTCCCACGCCCACGTGTAGGGGTTTAAAATCAGGAGGGGTATCTTGGCATGGAGGTCCCCCTGAGGAGTAAAGGGTCCCAGACCCACACCAGGACGCCCAACCCAGGGTTCCAGTACCAGGAAGAGAAGTCCCCATAACTCCTGGCTATAAAAATCAGATGTGATTGAGGATGAGGGAGACAGGTCTTCTAGAGTCCTAAGCCTTTCTCTTAAAGGGCCCACACATGAACTTACTAGGACTCACTCCCTCTGAGCTCCAGCAATAGGGAAGCAGCCTGAAAGGCACCAGGGACATATGGATAAGAACTGAATTGTCAGGCAACAGGGCGAGCAGGGGGCAAGGGGAAAATTTTCCACCAGACGAAAGTGCTGGCAGAGGCCATTGTCCCTTTGATGAGCCCACCATGCAGAGTGGGCAGGCTGGCAGGCACCATATCTGAGTCCCTGTCAACATGGCTCATACTGTTTGCCCCACTTGGTGATTCCCTGTGGCTTTACCTCACCCCACTTACAGGCCCACCCAAGCTGTTTCAGTGGCTTTTTCATTGGAATGGCCTGTCTTGATCATGCTTCAGGTTTTCCTAAAATCTCTCAAACAAGCAGCAATGGGCTTCATTTTGTAGCTTGGCCTTGTCTGGTACCTCTGGCGCATCACAAGTAGCAGCCATTTGCAAGACAGCTTTGTAGTTCATGCCAGGTGGCCCCAGGCAGAACACAAGTAGCAGCTGACCTTGGCCTGCACCTCCCAGGAGACCCCAAAGTCAGCACACCCAGTGGACAACTTCAGATCACACTGAATTATCACCACCCAACCACCTCCACAAGCAATACATTAAGGGGTGAACTCGGGGCATCAGTGCCCAGCTGAAATAAGTCCTGCTCTGTGGGGTGGGTCCCTGCACAGCTGATCCTCCACAGTGATCACAGTGTTTGGTGGTCACAGCCAGTCCTTGTAGCTGATAAGCCTGGGGGTAAATTTCTCAAATCCACCTGCCAACAGCAATCAAGGCTCACCTACAAGAGGAAGGTATACTCAGCCCACCGGAGAGTGCACCTTGAGAACCCAGCTTAGATGTTAGGGGAGGCTGGGCCACTGGACCCTACAGGACCTACTACATTAGGCCACTCTACAAAGACAGGGAGTCACGGCAGCTCTACCTGGTACACAGAAATAAACACAGGGAGGCTGCCAAAATGAGGAGACAAATAAACATGGCCCAATTAAGGAACAGAACAAAACTCCAGAAAAAGAGCTAAACAAAATGGAGATAGCCAATCTATCAGATGCAGAATTCAAAACATTGGTTATAAGGACACTCAAGGAATTTAGTGAGGACCTCAGAAGGACAAAAAGGATCTAGTCAGAAATGAAGGATACACTAATTGAAATAAAGAACAATTTATAGGGAATGAATAGTAGATATAGCCGAGAATCAAATCAATGATTTGGAACATAAGGAAGCAAAAAAAAACAACCAATCAGAATAGCAAGAAGAAAAAAATAATACAAAAAAAAAAACAAAACCCGAAGACAATGTAAGGAGCCTCTGAGAAAACTTCAAGCACGCCAACATTAGCATCATGGGGTGCCAGAAGGAGGAGAGAGAGAGAGCAAGGAGTTGAAAACCTATTTGAAAAAATAATGACAGAAAACTTTCCTAACCTGGTGAATGAAATAGCCACCAAGTCCAGAAAGCACAGAATCCCAACAAGATGAACCCAAAGAGACCCACACCAAGACACAACATAATTAAAATGCCAAAGGTTAAAGGCAAAGAGAGAATTTAAAAGCAGCAAGAGAAAAGCAGTTAGTTACCACAAGGGAGCTCTCAAAAGACTGTCAGCTAATTTCTCAACAGCAACTTTATAGGTCAGAAAGAACTGGCAAGAAACATTCAAAGTGATGAAAAGAGAAGGACCTACTACAACCAAGATTACTCAACTCAGCAAAGCAATCATTTAGAATCGAAGGACAGATAAAGGGCCCCCAGACAAGAAAAAGCTGAAGGAGTTCATCATAAAGGTACTTCTTGAAAAAATGAGGAGGATCAAAAATATGAAAAATAAAATGGCAAAAAATACATATTTATCAACAAATCGAAAAAACAAAACAAACAAGTAGAACAGAAACAGACTCATGGATCCAGAGAACATTTTGACGGTTTCCAGATAAGGGAGGTGTTGGACGACTGGTGAAAAAGGTGAAGGGACTGCCCTGGCCAAGTGGCTCAGCTGGTTGGAGCATCCTCCTGTGCACCAAACGGTTGCGGGTTCAATCCCAGTCAGGGCACATACCTAGGTTGTGCATTTGATTCCTAGTCGGGACACATACAGAAAACAACCAATCAATGTTTCTCACATCAGTGTTCTCTCTCTCTTTCATCAATAAACATATCCTCAGGTGAGGACTAAAAAAGTGAAGGGATTAAGAAGTATACATTGGTTGTTACAGAATAGTCATGGGGATGTAAGGTGCAGCTTAGGGAATACAGTAAAAAATATTCTCATAACTATATATAGTGTCAGATGGGTGCTAAATTTATCAGGATGTTCACTTAGTAAATTACTTAATGTCTAATCACTGGGTGTGCATCTGAAACTAATGCCATAATGCTATGTCAATTGTAATTGAAAAATAAAAATTATTTTAAAGTGGAAGGGGGGGAGACTTATTTCCCTATACCTAAATAGGAAGAAAAAAATCTAATTTGCTAATTAGGTTGTTTTGACCATCTGAAACAGATATCTAATTTCTGAAAGCCACTATAGTATAACGATCTTTACTCTCTCCTGTAAATTTCTGCTGCAACATACCAAAAAATGCATACTACAAAGAAGCAAACTGATGCCATTTTCACTCCAAAAATTAACTTCCATATACTTTTACACAAAAAAATTTTTAAATTTGTTATGTACTGATTTTAGAAAAAGAGTAAGGATAGGGCAGGGGGGCAAGGGGAGGGCAGAGAGAGAAACATCAACTTGCTGTTCCACTTATTTATGCTTTCACTGGTTGATACACAACAAAGTTTTACTGAGCATCTCTCATATGTCACACACTGTTCTGGGCACTGGGGCTGCTGCATTAGTAACATCACAGAAACAACTCTTTCCTTCATGGAGCTGAGCTGCATTCTAGTGAAAAGAGACTAGAATATATATATAAAAAATAAACTACTGCAAGCAAGTAACTAAAGGGCAAACAAGTGAAACACTACAGTGCAGAAGGGGACAGGAACTTTGGGGGAAGTGGTGCAATTTTAAAGTGGAAGGTGCAGGAATGCCTCCCAGAGAAAAGGCCTGTTAAATACAGAAACTTGCGACTCTGGAAGGATTCTGAGGCAGAGAGGAGCTCCTGGAGAAAGACCAAGTGGGGATCCCAACAACCCATGAGAGGGGGTACAGGCCTGCTGCTTCGGTGAGCACTGTGTTTCTAACTGAGGGGGCCATGGAAGCTTTCAGAGCAGGGGTGTGATCCGACTGCACTTCACCCCTTCACTGTCTGGAAGACTAGAGAGAACAGTGAGAGAGCAGCTGCAGTAATGCCAGCAGGAGATCGTGGCCACTCAGGCAGGGTGACAGAAGCAGAGAGAGAAGTTGCTCAAGTCTGCACACACTCTGAAGGCAGGACCAATAGGACCTGAGGATAAATGTGAAGCAGTGCAAGACGGAGAGGAGTCAGAGGATTCCCAGGTCTCCCTCGGAGACCACAGTGTGACAAAGGTTCTCCGAGCAATGCTGACGTCAGAGAACTCCATCCTACATGACCTCACTCTGCACCACAGTCCTATGAGGTAGGATAAGAAGGTTTGGTGCTAACTCCTTTTATAAATGCAGAAATGAGGTCCCAGTGAGTAAGTGTTTTGTCCTTATATAGTAGGATTCAAAACAAAACAAATGCCTAGATTTCCTTCCCAAATTTAGGGGTTTTTTCCATTACATCATGTGGCTTTTTTTTTTTAATTTACCTTATTTTTTTTTAAGGCAGAGTGTTATCATACACAGAAAATGGAGACACCTTGTTCCAGGGGGTTTCAAAGGCTTGCTTGCACCCACAAACTCACTAATATAAATTTATCTGCAGCCTTAGATCAAGAAGCTCTCTTTACCAAATAGAAGCCTGATAAATGGGGAGGCATCTGTATGCTGAAAAGTTTCCTCAGCTAGAGTGAGTCTTTAAAGGTTCACACAGCATGGTTCATCCATCCCTAGTAATCAAAAATGCACTCCACAGCTTACCCCAAGTTGTCCATTATTTACCCTGATGCCTTTTAGGAGGCAAAATTGTTGTCAATGTTGCTGCTGTTTCTCAACATCACTGTAAAATTCTAATGAGTTTCTCCAGTCATAGGTCTCACTGATCACAGGAGACATGCACCCCATATATGCAACAAATCAAATAGTTCAGGAAGATATTTCTGTGACTCTTCTGTCGCTGCCAAAATTTTCCTTCCTTTCCCTCCTCACTGTGCTACTTGCACCACACTTACCAGCCTGGTAAGTCCTTCTGTCCATCTATCCATCCATCCATCCACCCACCCATTCATTCAGCACATCTTTAATGGAGCTAAGTCTCTTCTAGGCTCTTGGAGTCCTGTATCCCCAGCTGGCGACAGTAATGGAACACATAATTACAAGTGGGATGAGGGCTATAAAAGCAGAATAGGCCAGAGGCCGACAGCCTAGGTGCCTAACCAGGACTACAGTCAGGGCACGTCTACCTAAGCAATGACCAGAGGCAAAGGAAGGGCAGGAGCCAGCCAGGGAAGGGAAGGGAGGTGGGCAGGGTTCTAAGCAAAGGGAGTGGCCTTACAGCACCTGAGGCAGAGAGAGCACAAAACATTCAAGGGTGAGAAAGGAGAGCCCTGCAGCTAACCAGAGAGGCCAGGAAAAAGGCCAGAAGGGAAAGACAGGGTTCCTGAAGGGGGTGAGGATTGGGAGAGTCTTAGAAATCACATCAAAATTCCTGGCCTACATGATGGCAGTGAGAAGTAGACATAAAGTGTTCAGGAAAGAAGTGAGAAGATCAGCCCTGACCAGTGTGGCTCAGTTGCTTGGGCATCATTCCACAAAGTGAAAAGTTGCTAGTTTGATTCCCCGTCAGAATACATGCCTGTGTTTCAGGTTCGGTCTGTGAGAGCCAACCCACCGAAGTTTCTCACATTGACTTTTCCCCCTCCCTCTCTTGTCTCCCTCCTTTCACCTCTCTAAAAATAAATAAATAAAATGTTGTTGTTGTTTTTTTTTAAGTGAGATCAGGTTTTTGTCCAGAAAGGTCACTTTGATTAAAATGTGATGCTTTTTCTTTGATTTCATTTTCCAGAATCACTGCTGTTTTGCCCCATACAGCAACAGCTCTAAATGAACTTCTCATCAACTCTGACCACCTCCCCCAAAGCCTCTGGCCTCCAAACAGTCTGCAAAACAACACCCTGTAGGGAATGTTGCCTTTGGAAATAAACCAAATTTTTGATTCTGTCATTCTAATTTCAGTATTGTGACTGCTCTTAAAATCAAATGAAATCAACTGATCCTAACTGTCCAACAACTTCCTATCACCCACTATGTTCCAGAGAACAGAACGTGCTTACAAATTGCTCCTTAAATATAGCACTGCCTTTAAATTGAAAAAAAAAAAAATCCTAAAATTGTTCACACAAATGTCCTGGCCAGTGTGGCTCAGCTGGTTGGGCATCATCCCACAAACTGAAAGGTCAAGGGTTCAATTCCCAGTCCGGGTGCATGCCTGGGTTGTGGCCCCTGGCCCTAGACGGAGTGTGTACAGGAGGCAACCCACTGATGTTTCTCTCCCTACCTTTCCTCTCCCCTTTCCCTCTCTCTGGAATCAATAAAAGAAAAAAAAAATTTAATGTTCACACAAGCTTCTACAGCAATTTCAGTTGGGTATGTACTGTAACCAACTTTTGTGATATGTACTCAAATATTTTAAAATAAAATATGCTGGGATTTACTTCTAAATAACACAGAACAAGGTGGAAGTTGGTGAGTGTGTGATGGCTGTGAGTTAATGAGGCAGGTGAAATGTTCTTGATGATTTATTCCACTGTTCTGTCTATGCTGGCATGCTAGAAAGATTCTGCTATTTGGGCATCTTGAAGCATGTCAGAGTCCTCAAACTTCAAATAATCCTCTTCTTTTGTTCTGTACTTTCTCCTATAAAACTGCTTCTTAGAATGATACCCCAAACATGACCCTCAGAGATTAAGTTATAGTGATTCTTCAACAGATGTTTCAAGGAAGAAAACTGTGATTTTAGAGCAAGTTACTCAATGAAGCACCTGTAATTATTTTTAAAAACCATACTGCCTAAGCATCCTCCTTCCACCAAAATTATTTTAGTCAAACAATTCTACTTGTCACTGACAGCTCTGTGAAGCTACATTCAATTTGTGCTAACAGATACATATGTGCTTCCAAATGACCTTACATCCACTATTTACCTCCTGCTTCATCTGTAACCCCCAATTCTATGGAAAATGTTCAATAAATGTGGTTCACTGACTTTCAAGGTTGAAGAGGACATGCAAGGTTCTCTAGTCAATCAGCCATTTGATGTTTTTGTCTTTGGATGAACATGCACATGTAATCTGTTAAGACTCAGTGGGTCATTTAATTCTTCACTCAGATACTATGTACCGTAAAAACTCTGAAGGACCAGGAAAAGCTTCCTGCATCCACAATGGCAGGTCAATTACTAATATTTCACTCTAAATAATTATCACTTTAGGATACAAAATAACAGTAATATCTCTATGTCATGTTAAAGTTTCTGCTGTAGGCAATTACAGGCTACAAAGAAATGTTGTGCTCAACACCTCTGAATAGCATACTTTGCCACATTGTGTTCAGTTGTTGGTGCTTCCCCACAATTACTGTGAGGAATAACACCATTTCCACTCCTCGCTCAACATTCAAAGTCATCAAACAACGAAAGATTTCATTACCACCCTATACTGACAGAGACCAATATTAATTATTATTTGAATTAACCTCTGAGCCATGGTTTTCATCAGCACTCAGAAAAGACAGGGACAATTTCTAATTACATGCCACCCTCATTATAAGTCACTAGGCCACAAAGCTGTATCTGATGAGGCTGCCACACTTTGCTTTGAAACTGCTTTGGACTCCATTATACCCTCATCTCACCCACGAAGAAATGGAACTCAGCAAACCTCAGAGATTCATTCCCTGCAGAAATTACTATTTTTTTCCTTTAAAATAGTAATGTGGGCTCCAGCCAGGTAGCTCAGTTGTTGAGAGCATCATCCTAATATGCCAAGGTTGTGTGTTCATTCAGACCACATACAAGAACCAATTGAATCTCAAAACAATAAGTTTAAAAAGAACACTTTTAAGCTGTAAAACTGATGTGGGACTGTACATAACTGTATTGGTAAAGTCCTTAACGCAAGGTAAACAGTATTCAATCTTTACGCTTTACTGTAATGCTTAACAGTAATGGCCTTTTCATAGTTTCACTACTAAATGGCTACTCGGAAAAGCTTACAATTTAAAACTTAGGAAATTTCCGGAATTTTCCACTTAATATTTAGGACTGCAGTTGACCACAGGTAATTAAAACTATTAAATGCAAAACAGCAGATAAGGGGGAGCTACTACATACATTTCATTCTACTCTTAGAAAACTGAACCATTTTTAAATTCTAAAAGTTTCAGGCTAATCATTCATGACACAATCACATTTAAAAACACCTCAAAATTAAGGATTCAAGGTATTGCATTATATGATTCCTAAAACAATGCCAAGATGAGTGGACTATGTTCTCAACAAAAAAAAGGCCCTGGGATTTTGAATCTTGATTAGAACTTGATTTTAAACCTGAAGAAACCAAATTGTATGTTAAGATTTGAATTTACTGACTTTAGTACCATTGGTACTCAAGAAGAAATATGTCATTTCCTTTGAGGCAGGGAGAGAAAATGCCACATGGTGCATTTTTAAGTGCAACTCACTCATTACTTGACTATACAAGGGCAGTCATGGCATCTGTCACCTGCCAGGTTAGCACTTGGAGTCAGAGTGCTGTTCTGTATTACTAAAAAGAATACTGATGCAGAAACTAACATCATCAGTAAGACAAAATGAATTTTAAAAATTAAAATGTCTGCATGAGAATTATAATGATTTAAGAACATGTATTTTAATATCTAAAATATCTTTTAAGGATCCTGTCTACCCTCCTCTCCATTTTATGAACAAGAGTACCTTTCATCTAAATAAGATGTAAAGAAGTTGGTATTTGAAAAATTCTTCCCCAAAAACTCAAAGTGAATTTTTGTAATCATTTCAAGAACTATCATGAACATCATTACTAAGGCAGTTAAAATCTGAGATTTAAAAGAATCCCCAAAACTATTCCTACCAATTTACATATGTGATTTTCCAGTCTTAAATATTCCATTACTATAAATTTAAAATACTTGAATATATACAAATTTCTGTAACTTTTAAAGTCCTCTATATGAGAATCACTCCTTAAACATCATTTTCTATTATCATTGCTAATTAGAGATTAAAAACCACAACTAAAGTTTCCTTTCACCCTTAAATACAGTTCAATTCTCTTTAAAAATGTAAACGAGTATAGGATGTGAAAAATACTATGCTATATCTTAGGAATAAAAAGTAAGAAATTCCTGATGAACCCAGTCTAGTCAGAAGATCGGAGGATAAAGTAACAAAGACACATGATTTAGCACTATAATAATATAGTTACAAGGTAACAACTTTTACATAAGAGCTTTTATCTAATTTTCAATTAAACCAAAACAGGAACCTGCTCCCATAGGCTGTTTGCAGGCTGCTATGGAAACATGAGAATGAAACGAATAGGCTTCAGTGGTTTTTCCACTGTCACTATCATCCCGACCTTCCTCTAACTTTATGCTATGTTCTAGTCACACATACACAGGGTGTTCTTTAAGAGAATCCATCATTTTATCAAGTTAATCAAAATATTACAAGGTGTACAAAAGCACTTTGGTTACTTATCAGGGAAATACACAAGTACCTACTTTGGAAATCAAACCTTAACCCTTCATAAGCACAATCAGAAAATCTGCTAATGAAAAAACATTAAAATAGCCCCAGACTGCTTTCAAGGAGCTTCCCACGTAAAAGAAGAAAACAAGAGGCCCTGGCTGGTATAGCTCAGGGGATTGAGCGCGGGATACGAACCAAAGGGTCGCCGGTTCCACCGGGACACATGCCTGGGTTGTGGGCCAAGTCTCCAGTATGGGGACAGCGCGAGGCAACCACATATTGATGTTTCTCTCCCTTTCTCCTTCTCTTCCCCTGTCTCTAAAAATGAATAAATAAAATCTTAATAAAAAAAAAAAAACAGGAACGTAAATAAAGTCTGCAGAAACAGCGCACTGCAGCCTTCCAGGGGGCTGGACCAAGCGGGGCCCCCGGGAGGAACGCGGGCCACGCGGGCCGTGTTCCTGCCGCACTGCCGCCGCCCTCCGGCCAGAAGTGGATTGCAGCAGCACACTATGTCTTCGCCTGGTGTCATTCCACGCGAAGCAGAACACAATCTTCCTCCTGGAGACGGAGGTCAGGAGCCACTTACTGAGCACACCCTGCCTCAGAGGACAGCAGGAATACGGCCACGGATGTGCCAGCCCGCGCAGGGCGGCCACCTGGAAGGCGGTCAAGGGGACCAGCTAGTCCAAGTCTCCACCCTGCCCCACCCCCGCACATTCCGTATCAGCCAGCTGGGCCACCTCAGTGTTACTAAGAAGTGGTCTTAACCCCGAGTCACTGCTCACCTGAGTCACTGGTCACCTGAACTGGAACAGGAAAAAGTAACCTCTAGGAAAATGTGTCTTTGGACCAGTCTTATGAAACAGACAAAAAAACGCAAGCATACCACTCTACATACACAATAGCCAGGCTTCAAGCTTTAATACTTCAGTCTTACCTTTGTTGTACTGTTTCTTTTTCTTTACCCTGATAGGAAGATACCAGGAATCTCCTGGGTCATGGATGAAATAAGATGTATTTTGGGTGAAAGCTGCAATAAAGCTACAAACTAGGGTTTGAGGGGGAGAAAGGTCTGTTGCATACACAGCAACAAGGACAGAAAGATGAGTTCTCCAGGAAAAGAAAGGGCCAGTGAAGACTCCACAGGGACAATCAAGTGTGAGGAAGACAAGACACTGCCACCTTTACCTCTGCCGGTCACCTGTGTGTTTATAACTGAATAACCTATAAGGGGACATGTATCCCAACTAACTGGAAACAGAAGGCAATATCAGGGTAAGGAAGTTGCATCCTGCTGAAAAGAAGTACAAATTCTTTTTTTAATATATTTTATTGATTATGCTATTACAATTGTCCCATTCCCCCCCTTCATTCCCCTCCACCCTGCACACCCTCTCCCACCCACATTCCCCTCCTTTAGTTCATGTCCATGTGTTGTAAGCTCTTTAGTGTAAGTTCCACATTTCCCATACTATTCTTACCCTCCCCCGCCTATTTTCTACCTACCATCTATGCTACTTATTCTCTGTACCTTTTTCCCCTCTCTCCTCCTCCCACTCCCCTGTTGCTAACCCTCCACGTAATCTCCCTTTCTGTGGTTCTGCTCCTGTTCTAGTTGATTGCTTAGTTTGTTTTTGTTTTTGTTTTAGGTGTGGTTATTAATAATTTTGAGTTTGCTGTCATTTTACTATACATGTTTTTCATCTTCATTTTCTTCGATAAGTCCCTTTAACATTTCATAAAATAAGGGCTTGGTGACGATGAACTCCTTTAACTTGACCTTATCTGAGAAGCACTTTATCTGCCCTTCTATTCTAAATGAAAGCTTTGCTGGATAGAGCAATCTTGGATGTAGGTCTTTGCCTTTCATGACTTGGAATACTTCTTTCCAGCCCCTTCTTGCCTGTAAGGTCTCTTTTGAGAAATCAGCTGACAGTCTGATGGGAACTCCTTTGCAGGTTACTGTCCCCTTATCTCTTCCTGCTTCTAGGATTCTCTCCTTCATTTTTACCTTGGCTAATGTAATTATGATGTGCCTTGGTGTGTTCCTCCTTGGGTCCAACTTCTTTGGGACTCAAAGGAAGTCTATTTCCTTTGCCAGATTGGAGAAGTTCTCCTTTATTATTTGTTCAAGTAAGTTTTCCACTTGTTGCTCTTCCTCTTCCCCTTCTGGTCTCCCTATAACTTGGATGTTGGATCATTTAAAAATGTCCTGGAGGTTCCTGAGCTTCTCCTCATTTTTTTTTAATTCTTATTTCTCCATTCTTTTCTGTTTGTTTTTTCTTTCTTCCTTCCGGTCCACTCTATTGATTTGAGTTCCAGTTTCCTTTCCATCACTATTGGTTCCCTGTGCATTTTCCTTCATTTCTCTTATTGTAGCCTTCATTTTTTCATCTAATTTGCAACCAAATTCAATCAATTCTGTGAGCATCCTGATCATTAGTGCTTTGAACTGCACATCTGATAGTTTGGCTATCAGTCGCTTACAAGTATTGGCTCTGGGCCTTTGATTTTTACTTCCGTTTGAACCATTTTTTTTAAAAATTTGGTCAGGCCTGTTACTTATGAGGGGCAGAGCCTTAGATGGTCACCAGGGCGGGGCAACCCAGTCGCTAGGTTGTGACGCTGTATGCGGGGGCCGGGTCTGAGAGGAAACAATGGTGCTTGCTCCTCTCCAAGGATTTCAGTCCCTTCTGCCACCTCCCCCAAACAAACTGGGCCTTTCTGGTGCTAATACCCATGTGGGTGGGCTTGTGTATGTTCTAGGACCCTGTGGGTCTCTCCAGCGCACTCTCCTGTGAGGCTGGGAGTCTCTCCCTGCACCTCAACCCCCACAGGTGTTTTCAATCAGTGTCCCAAGGTTCTATTTCCTGGCACTGGGACCCTGGGTTGCGTAGTCTGTCTCACTGCCCAATTTCACCTCCTTTATCTGAGCAAGAATGTGGCCTAGACAGCCAGGCACCTTGCACACTGTGCCCCGCTTCACAGTCACTGCCTCGCTGGGTCTACCAGCTGCCTATTCACCCAGGGTCCGCCTGTTGCGGTCTTGTACTCAGGATGCCTTATGCGCCTGGGATGCGTTATGTGTCCCATGCCACTGCTTTTTGTGCTGCAACCCCTCTCTGCCCTGCTGCCCAACTCTGCCCCTCCTACCAGTCTGGATGAATGTGTGTATTTTAACTCCTTGGTTGTCGGACTTCCATACAGTTCAATTTTCTGTCATATCTAGTTGTTATCTTGTTTCTAAATTGTTACCTTATTTTGGTTGTGCGAGGAGAAACAGTGTGTCTACCTACACCTCCATCTTGGCCAGAAGTCCTAGAAATTCTTTATGGGAGAGGTAGCATTTGAAACAGAATCTGAAGAAAACTAGGATATTTACAGGACAAGATGAGTGGACAAAAGCACTGAAATCAGTACAAGCAAGAGCAGAGGTACAGGAGAGAGAAACTGCTATGGTTAGGGACCACAAGTAATCTAGTTAAGCCTGATTATGGGATATATTTAAAGAAGAGTAGCTACTATGGTTAGAAAGTTACAGTGGCATTAGCAACGGAAGCTCCATGTGCCAGGTAGAGGTGAGTCAATTTGGTTTTCAAGGGAGTAACGCGAAAACTGGTGTACAGAAGTGTAGAATGAGGAGATGTAGGAATTAGAGAGACTTCTAGAACACACACAGGTAGAGAATTAATGTACAAAGTCTTTACGATAGCCCAGCAGAGAAGGCCAGCAGACACCAAAATGTGGGTTGGCAATGGGATGCCATGTTGGGAAGACAGTGTGAAGATAATTTGTGTTCAAAGATAATCATAGCTAAATTACTATGCAATTTGTCTCCTCACAATTTGAAGATAAGTGTGTTGCTCTCTAATTTTTTAATAGAGAACTTTTAAATTATTTTTAATGTTTTAATTGGTTTTTAGAGAGAAGGGAAAGGAGAGGAAGGAAAGAAGAGAGGGGCAGAGGGAGAGAGAGCAACATAGATTTATTGTCCCACCTACTGATGTATTTATTCATTGGTTGTTATATGTGCCCTGACCAGAGATTGAACCCGCAACATTGGCATATTGGGATGATCCTCTAGCCAAGTGAGCCACCGACCAGAGCTCTAATTCATCTTTTTGTGTATTACAATTCTAATTACTTCTCATTTTGACTATTCAATGATAAGAGCAAGATCCACCATTAACACGAAGTTCTGCAACGTGCAATTAAATAACAAGTGGTCTAGTACACCCTTGTTCTTTCATCACCTACATTGTTTTAGCATATGTTGTTTAAATTGTATCTATTGAATTACATGTGAAATTCTCATCATGCACAAAAATATTCCTTGATTTCATAAAACTATTTTACCTAATGTTTAACAATATTAAATATTCCTCTGGCCAGGTGGCTCTACTGGGTGGAGCTTCGTCTCGTACCCTAAAAGGCTGCAGGTTCACCCCCCAGTCAGGATGTGTACAACAACCAATCAATGTTTCTCACTCTCTCTGTCTCTCTCTGTAAAATCAATAATACATATCCTTGGGTGAGGATTTTAAAAATAAAAATAGTATATACTATAAAAATGTGTCACTAAATTATCCCTACCTACTTCCTGAATGTTATCATCTTAAGTAATCCATAAGGGCTCAACTACCTAAATCAAATCAAGCTTTAACCATTACAAATAATTCTGCATAGGCATAATTAGAAAATCAATTATTAATCAGAAAACTTGCTACACCACCCAACAGCAATCAGATCAAATGAGCATAATCACCACAGTGTACAAAGGTCTGTGTTTCTATTAAATACTTATATTTGAAAATTCGTGGTGAGGGTCCACTTAAAAAATGTAATTTATTGTTTCAGGGTATTCGTGGTGGAAGGGCAGTTGACTTGGTCTTACAGTCATGAGACCTGGAATCAAGTAGGTGTCATCCACGCATGTGGCTTTAGGTAAACCCTAAATTTCCTGTTCTATAAATTGCCATATGGATTACAGTACAATGCATGTTAAAAAGACTCATAAGCAATAAAACATGACATAAATGTGATTCACTTCATGAAATAATGTTGATCAATGAATGCACAGGGATTGAAGAACCATGATTCCATGTAGCTTTTCTCCCTCTGTTTTCTCTTCCACACGTGTCACCATTATCTTTGCACTAGCTACGTCCAATCTCAAAGAATGGACGCTGTGCATTTCTCTAAAATTCAGGCATCAAACTGTTAGCAAGAGTCCTGCATTTTCGCTCCACGGGGTTTGTTGACACCTTATTCTAAATTAGATTGGTAATATTCAGGAAGTAGAAATAATGCCATATGTCACATGTTTATAGCAGTTAATATTTGTCAACTTGATAAAATAGTAAGTTACCTTATTAGACATAATATTTAACCCCAACTAACAAGTCTAAATTTTCAGTAAGTCCAATTTTCCCAACAATTTAAGTAACTATCAACCTAGTGCTATGAAAGAAACAAACAAGTATATTTATGCATACATACCTCTTTGTCCTCAGTGAATTTATACTCTGGCTGGAGAAGCAAGGTATGAATAAGTAATCTCATCTCCTAGTGCACAGGGAAACAGAAGCCCTCCATGACTCAGTGTGCTCACTAACATGCACCCGTCCATTCCACCTACCTTCCTGCCACCACAGAGCAGCTATGCTCTTGCAAGTTAAGGCTCATCCCTCTACCTTTGTACTCCATCCCTTCTCCCTCTGTCGAGAACTGTATTTTATCAGTTATTCTTTGCTTTCCCTTCAGTCTTATATAATCCACCTCTCAGCTGGATCCTTCCCACTTGCTTTCACACACTTAAATCTCTGCCATTTATTTAAAAAATTGAAAACGGACATATCTCACCAGGTTGGGAGGAAAGCTGATAAGTCTTCATGGTGACTAGCCAGGGATGCTACAGTCAAGTGTGTGGCTGAAAAGTCCTCACTGTCCTTGCACTACCTAAGGGACTAGGGGAAGCAGGTGGGTATAAATATCCAGCCAATATCCCACTAACCATCTCACGTGCCCTCGAGAAAGAGCACCCTATGGCCTAGGGGTAGCCTCACAAACATCGTTCACTCAGCTAGCCATTTAGACAAACCAGAAACCCAGGAGTCATCCAAGATGCATTTTTCCTCCTTTGTCTCCCCACACTGAATCTATCATCAAATCACATTGATTTTACTTACTCTTTCTTAGCCAACCACTTGTGTTTTTATCCATGACCACCACACTACATTGAATCACTCACTATTATTCACTATTACCTCTCACTGAACTAGGCAGTAGTCTTCCCCCATCATCTCCAACCCCCTCCAGCCTATGCACATAGCATAACCAGAGTAATTGCTCCCCATTTTTCTTGGGGTACAGACCAAGCTCTCCCTAGCGCAGTCACTGAGCTTCCAGGCAGAAGGACCCTAGGTCACACTTACCTTCCTCTAGTCAGTCAGTCTTTCTGCATCAAAGTCAAATGCCCATTACCCATGCCAACCTCATACTCCTTTTTTAAAAATAATTGTTAGTTGAACTTTTATATGTTTTTGTGATTATTTTATTAATAACCATCTATCTCACTAGCCTTAGGCACCTGTTATAGTTCTGCTTACCTCTGTATCCCCAACACTCAGCATGGTGCCCAGCCCACAAATACTCGTAATTACTCTTTTGGGTCAATAGAGAAACATGAAACAACTAATTCCACAGCCAATACCTTAGGGGGAGGTGAGATAAAATATATGATCAAGTACATGATACTGAGAAAACGCAAATAAGGCAGAAATTCTGCTGTACAGGTTTAATATGTTAAAGGGGGAGGGGTCGAGAGAAAAGGCCCTGACTGGGCACAAGTCAGAGCCTGGCATGGCATGGCATGAGTGGAGGGAGGAGCTGAGTGAGCCATACTGGACAGGAGAGAGAGAACTGGGACAAAGGCGGGACGGGAGTGGAGGGTCTTGAAAGAGTGAGTGAAAATTTTACATTGTGGGCCCAGGAACTGAGACATATTTGAATCAAGATTAATTTGGCGGAATGAAGTCAGATACAGGGAGAGGTGGGAGTCATGAGCTGTTTCAAAGATGAGGCAGAACAACAAAATACCGGGTGCAATAACTAGCCAAATGTAGGTAGCAGAGAAGTTTGGGGGGTTAAAATCTGAAGAAGCTGCCCAAGATGGCACCAGGAAGGTGGGACTGTTGGTAGGACACTCCTTCCAGGTGGGGTGGAATAATACAGTATTCGGTTTACACTCAAAGGCAGGAATGTAATGTTAACTTTATTATGCAGCTAAACAGAACAAGAGTTGAAGCAGTGGCTCCAGTTCCTGAAGCGTCATGAATGTCTTTTTCCTAGGGGGAATGTCTTTTTCCCACCCCTAGGTGGGAGGTGGTCTCGAAACTGTAATTTCAATTGACAGTTTTCACCGAACAGGATTTTAAGAACTTATCCTAAAACAGCTCCTAAGATTTAAGTACCATAATGGGGAAAATAAAAGCATAAACAGCCTTCTGTTCTTGTTTTGTTTTCTTGTTTCCTAGTTATAACCCTACCTTGACCAGTAAGAGAAAAAGAGAGAGTGATGAAATTCTAACATGGCCTCCCCTAGTCTTTTCATTTTAGTACATCACCAAATGGCCAAAGTACTTTAGAGAAGAATTAAGAGATATGCACATTCAAAGTAGAAGACTTGTTCACACGTCCCTTAAGTAGTGGCCCCCACACTGTCCAGCCATGTGAACAGGTAACTGACAGACTCACGAGGAGACCCCACTTACACGCATCTAAGTGCAGAAGCTAATTCCTTGTCATTTTCACATTCCACTCACCAGAAACTAAAAAGCTTTGATTGGGAAAGTATTGGTTTAAGAGATTCTGTTTTTAAGTTTACAGCTAAAACCAATCTCCACATTCTCACAAGCTTGTCACTGGGAGGTATTAATATTAAAAGCCTTAGTTAGGGGACTAAATAGATTTCAGTTGTTCTATGAAGTTGGAATGCAAAGTTAAGTTGAAGAAGAAACCAAAATAAGAGCCATAAGAGACAAGGTATGATGTGGCTGCAAGTATATTTACCTACGTAGAAATCTTATCAGGAGGGATACCTCTACTTTTTTAAAAAGTGTAATCTTTAAAATAAAATCCTATATTTTCCAGATTATATACCCACCACATTTCAAAAATAAGCATCAAAGCGGGGGTGGGGGGTGTAGTAACTAACATAGTAACTGTCTACTATGGAGAGAGCACTGTGCTAAGTGCTTTATATACTCCCTGCCCACACACATATATAATTCTCATAATTACCCCTGAAATATTTTCTGCCCATATTTTGTAGATGAGAAAAATGAAATCAAAGAAAATTAACTCTCCAGACCACAAAACTAGTGAATGGAGGAGTTGGGATTTTTCATTTTGTCCTGCTTCCAAAATCCTCTATCTCAGGGGGAAACCACAGGCTTTTACACCCCATCCATTCTGTACAGAGCCCTACACTAGGGGCTAATTTTGCATAAGCAGCAGAAAAACAACCCTAGAGCAAAGTAAACTTCCTCTATAAAGAAAACCAATAAGCTGCAGTAGTGATGGGTGCCTCCATCCAAAAAGAGGGAGGAAGAAACTTTTACAAACAGACAAACAGATCAACGGAACAGAATAGAGAGCCCAGAAATAAACCCACACCTTTATGATCAATTAATATTTGACAAAGAAGGCAAAAACATACAATGGGGTAAAGATAGTCTATTCAATGAACGCTGCTGGGAAAAATTGGACAGATAAGTGCAAAAAAAATTAAACAAGACCACCTTCTTACATCACACAAAATAATAAATTTGAAATGAATTAAAGACTTAAATGATGGACTCAAACCATAAAAATCCTAGAACACAAAAAATCTCAGACATTTCTTGTAGCAATATTTTTTCAGATGTATCTCCTCAGGCAAGTGAAACAAAAGAAAAAATAAACAAGTGAGACTATATCAAACTAAAAAGTTTTTGCACAGCAAGAAAAACTATCAACAAAATGAAAAGACAACCCAGAGAATGGGAGAACATAATCACCAATGATACATCTGATGAGGGATTAATATTCAAAATTTTTAAAGAATTGATATAACTCAACACCAAAAAAGCAAGCGATCCAATTTTAAAAAGGGCAAAGGACCTGAATAGACACTTTACCAAAAAGGACATACAGACAACCAACAGACATATGAAAAGATGCTCAACACCACTAATCACCAGATAAATGCCAATTAAAACCACAGTGAGATATTACCTCACACCTGTCAAAAGGCTATCATCAATAAATCAACAAATGTTGACTAGGAAGGGCAGAAAAGGAACTCTTGTGCACTGTTGGTGGGAATGCACATTGGTGCAGGCACTGTAGAAAGCAATATGGAGTTACCTCAAAACATTAAAAATGGAACTGCCTTATAACCCAATGATTCCACTTCTGGGAACATAGCAGAAGAAACCTGGAACACTAATTTGAAAGAACCTAAGCACCCCTATGTTCACTGCAACGTTATTTACAACAACCAAGATCACAGTCCAAGTGCCCATCAGTAAATGAGTGGATTAAGAAAGCTGTGGTACGCTAGCACAGTGAAATACTACTCAGCCATAAAAAAGGAAATTTTACCCTTTGCAACTGCACAGATGTACCTGGTGAGTATCATGCTAAGTGAAATAAGCCAGTTGGAGAAGGAAAAATACCATATGATCTCACTCATATGTGGAATCTAATGAACAAAATAAACAAACAAAATAGAAACAGACTCATAAATACAGAGAACAGACTGGCAGAGTCTGGGTTGTCAGAGGGGAGGGGGTTAGGAGGCTGGGTGAAAAGGTGAAGGGATCGAGCAAAAAAAAAAAAAACCCTCATAGACACACACAATAGTATGGTGATCACCAGAGGGAAATGGAGGTGGGGGGACATAGATGAGGTAAAAGGGGGTTAAGTGCTGATGGAAGGAAACTTGACATGGGGTGGTGAACATACAATACAACACACAGACGATGTATTATAGAACTGTACACCTGAAACCTATATAATTTTATTAACCAATGTCACCCCAATAAATTCTATACAATTTTTTTAAATCCCCAGGAAGGTGAAAAACATAAGTTCACAAGGAGCTGTTGCTAAACCAAATACCTTTCAAATGAGCAGAGGTTTTTTTGTCACACAAACCCACCTTTCCAAATAAAACACACTCTTTAAAAATTGTAATTACTGGCCCTTGCCAGGTGGTTCAGTGGTTGGAACACTGTCCCATACACCAAAAGGTTGCAGGTTCCATCCCCGGTGAGGGCACATACCTAGGTTGCAGGTTCAATCTCTCATTTGGGCACGTATGGGAGGCAATGGATCAATGTTTCTCTCTCACATCAATATTTCTGTTTCTCTTTCTCTCTCTCTCCCTCTTTCCCCCCACCCCTCTCACCCTCCGCATACCCTTTCCCTTTCCCTCTGAAATTAATAAACATATCCTTAGGTAAAGATTTAAAAAAAGAAAAGAAAGAACTGTTACACAGTAAAATAGTCCATGCTGTTCCCTGACCAGTGTGGCTCAGATGAGCATCATCCCACAAAGCAAAAGGTCCCCGCTTTGATTCCTGGTCAGGGCACTTGCCTGGGTTGTAGATTCCATCCCCAGTGGGGCACATACAAGAGGCGACCAATAGATGTTTCTTTCTCACATCAGTGTTTGTCTCCTTCTCCCTCCCTTCCTCTCTAAAATAAATAAACAAAAATAAAATAAAATAAAATAGTCCATGTTGTAGTTACTGTATATGTGAAACAGCCACATTATACTCTTGGTAAGAAATACCCTCGGTGTTGTAATTTAGTAAATCCCATCCATTTTCAAATGTTCAGTACAACTATGTCAAAAAATAGGAGGAAGAAAAATATCTACTTCACTTTAAGGGATGATTTACACTTATTTGGGGAGACAAAAGAGTAGACCTCAAGTAAAGGTACTGAAGAGGTAAGAGTTTTCACAGATTAACGAATGTCTGAAAAACTGGCTCTCCAAGCCATTGGTCTCTCTGTCCTGACTGCACTCACCACGGACTTTACTAAGTCCTCAGGACTGTTCCCCCGTGGACATTTTACATGTGCTGTGTCACATACACAGTGACTAAAACCACTGTTGCTGTGTATAAAGAAATATGAATTGCAATTTTTTACTCTATCTGAAGTCTGCTGATTTAGAACTATAGCTACATATCTGTTCCTATCACATAAGATATTCTGAATTACCTTGAGTTTTTGTCAGCATGTGTGCACTCACTTTCCATCAGACTACTTCCCAGCCCAAATATACATTATTCCCAAACCTCGCTCTGCTCAAAATTCAAACGAACATATTGTTCTAACCTGTGAAACCAGCCCTCATTACTGGAAAGGACTGCCTGCTGAGGCAGTGAGAGACTTGAGGGAACTGTAACCCCATCACCCTTGTCGTCATCCCCGCTGTCCTCCTCAAGTGAGCATGTCAGGCATTGGTGTCTCTTCCAGCATGTTCTTAAGACCACATGGTCCGGTGAGGAGTCTACATGAGAACCAGGTTCCAAATCCAGAACCCCCACTCTTAACTGTTTGGTTATACTGCCTCCAATGGTTATCAACAGCAGATCTCGTGTGTAACAACTTTCATATTTATAGCCCCTGTGATTAGTTTAAACAAGCACCCAGCCAGCATCAAAGCTGGCATTATTTTTATGTTTCTGAACTACTTGGTCACCTAATATGAAGAAGCATCTTATCATGATAGGCTAAACACAATGACCCCCTAATTCTGTGGTCCTGACTCTTTTGGGTTTAATGTTGTCTTCATCTGGTTCCAGCTGAGACATACATGGGACCTCCGTTTTTGTCCAGTCAATATTCAGTCTCAGCATAGCATCAAATGAAAAGTCCCATAACCTGCCAGAGAGCATATGTCTACTATGGCACAGCCTCTGGCTGTTAACATAAGACACATATTCTAGAAATATCCTCGACACAACTCTGAAGGTGCAAAGTTGCCACTATGGTTGGAAAGAGACTAAGGAAACCAATCAACAAGTATAAATTTAGTACTTAGTTTTACTCCTAATGAGCTTTTGAAATGTGAATCTTTGGAATATTTTCATAGACACAATCTCTAGCTATGAAACACAAGAAAGAAAAAAAAAAACACTTCACCTAACTCATATTGTGGCTGAAAGCAGAATGTGAGATGATCCTAGAAGTCAATGGAGCATGGGGTTGGAGAGAAAATGAAAGCTAATCCACTATAAGCTCCTTAAAGCCCTGTCTTATTTCTTATTCTTGTTTTCTATAACCACCCCCACCCTCATCCCATCCAACAGCAGACAGAAGGCTCCCAGGGAGCAAACAGAGGAGTTGGGTCATAGTCCATAGCAATGCGAAAGACAAGAATGCAGGGCTGGCTACACAACAGGCTATACTAGTCTTTTTAAAAGGCAAGGAGAGGGGCCTGGCCACTGTGGCTCAGTTGGTTGGAGCATCATCCCATAAACCAAGAGATCACAGGTTCGATTCCCAATCAGGGCACATCAGTAGACTGCTGGCTCAGTCCCCGGTCAGGGCACACATGATAGGCAACCAACTGGTGTTTCTCTCCTTCACTCTCCCCTTCCTTTCCCCTCTCTCTAATACCTAATATCAATGGGCATGTCCTCAGATAAGGATAAGTAAAGGGTAGGGGGAATGTAATAAAATAGGACCTATCACATAGTCTTGACTCACCCTGGGTGACTAGAAACAGTTAAAATATCAGCATTTGGCAATTTTGAAATCATCTCAGCTCTTCTTGATGGCCCTATAAATTTTTTGGTGAAATTAAAATACTTGGTTATATCACCTAAGACACAGGAATCTATATCATAAAACAGAGACTTTGTTATAACCTAAATCCACACTGCCGTGTTACAACCACTCCTTATTTAACCACATGACACAAGGGGAAATCCAGAAACCCCTGACCAAGATATTACTAGCAAAGTGTTCTACAGGTAGTTGCCATAATCACACTTTCAATCTTTTCTTTTCAAGATGTTACTAATTGCTCACAAGTTGCAGCTACAATGCCAAGAAAGGCATTATCTACCATCTTTATTTGAAACCTCCAGTCATACTAACAGACACCAAGGCTCTCCAATCTTGACACCTCTCACTTTCATGTTCTCTTTACTAAGAAACAAAGTAAGCCATAACAATATGAATAGGTGCTCATTTTAATGAGTGACTGGTATGTGCCAGACATTGAAGAAGGCACTATTAACCTCATTTTGTAAGTAAGGAAACACAGGCACAAAGGTTAATTAACTTGCCCACAGTCCCAAAAGTAGGTTAGTCTTAGAACTAAGCTTTAAACCCAAGCTGACTCTGGAGCTCTCGTCTTTAAACTATAAACCGCACTATCTTTCCAATCTGTAATTATATACTTAAAGGATCTTTAAATTGCTGTCATTTTATCTGAAATTCTTCTTTTGGGGGGAGGCTGGTGAAGGAGGAATCTCTGACATCGTTATAATAGGACCACATTTGTGTCTGGAGAAGTCTACCTACTTGTCTTCTTTCCACACTGGCCTCACACCATCTCATGCAAATTCCTCTCAAATTATCCTAGATACAAAATGTTAAAGGGGATCTTCTCTTGCTTTGTATCTCTGAGTAATTAGATTTTAGGGATCTTATAAACAAGAACAGATTTTGCTGCTTTTTGCACGTGTACCATGTGGGCACTAGCCTAGTGGTAAGCTCAGAATCTAAAATCAAATACTTGATTTTTTGTTAAGTCGGGCTTTTAGTGGTTAGCAGTACATTTCTTGTTTTACTGTGAATTTCATAGATTCTGGCATCACTCTTGTGGAACAGTCTTGGTGACACTGCTTTATGGTACCTAATGTGTTGACAGCAGTCTGGCAGATTAACACTATAAAAAGTGGCCCACTGTCTGCTTACATTAGGTCCAGTGGCCAAGCAGAGTCATGTTGAAATACCTGATTCATGAGTCCATCCATGCTGAACTCACGACACACACAGCAAGGTGTGTAAGAGGTGGCACTAGGTATGAATAAAGTGACATATGGCCATGAAACCTTTTTGCTAGAGACTGGAGGCTTAAATTTCAATTTCAGATGCATTCAGGTGATTCGCCTTTTGTTCAGGAAACAAAACAGAAAAATACAAATGACTGCAAACTGAAGTTGTTGGGGGTTTTTTTCCTCATTACTATATTTCATTGATTCTAAGACATACTTTACACTTTGGTCACATTTCAATATATCAGAAATAGTATCTATCTTATAATTGGTAACATCTTAGATTTGGCAAACTACAATAAAATGTAGTTGCATATATTCTGGATTGTATGGTTTTCAAGTTTTATGTTACCATTAACCCATTTATCCATAATTAATCTAGAGGACAATGTTAACAACTTGTCTTTGTATTCCCTTTTCTTATCTTCCTCCGCTTGCCACAGAAGATATAATAAAGAATATTTGGGGTAAATGAAAGGTAATGTAACTTCAAGGAAACAAAGCTTTGAAGCTACTTTATAATAAGTGCAAAGCTGTTACCCTCCTGTGAAGAAAATATAGCCTGAAAGTTTCTCCAGGCTGTATGCAGCCCAAATGTGTTTCTTCTATGAGAAAGACACAATTCCAAGGTGAAGGAGTTCCAGATGCTAAAGTCTTCCTACCAGCTTACATCTACTGACTCCAAGACACAATAAGCCTTTTAACTCAAGCTTGAAAATCTCAAGGGGTTTCTCCTCCACCTCCCAAATATCAAAATCATGCTCACACATTTAAACAATTAGGTGAGATGTACAGAAGCTAGCACTAAATATGTCTGAAACTTGAGTGCTAAGTGTGCAGTTAATATTAACTAGTTAATATAGATTTCACCTATATAAACTTTTTAAAACATGATTGTTTTCTTTCACTTCAGAAAAAAAGGGGAGTCTTTTAAATTCAACTTACTGCAGAAAAAAAATTCTTTGGAATAGGAAAAAAAAGCCAAATACTGCAAAGGGATCTAGAAAACAAGAAAAAACCCTAAGAAGCAAAAGTAGTGACTATTTTTCAGAAATATAACCAGTTAAAGTTATTTTTGTCAAAAATTTTCCTGCCTATACCACAAAATACTAAAAAATTGTCAGAGTCCTTCCTTCCATATAAGGTACCAGATGGCTTCTTGGGTTGGCTGCTGCTGTTTTTCCTGATTATAAAAGTACCTTTCATTTTAAAAATTTAATATTAAAAAATTAAAATTAAAAGCCACCTGCAATCCAAATAAATAATATCTATTGAGTTCTAACAATGCAACAAGCCCTGTGTGAAGCATTTTAGATGCTCTCTTACATTAATCCAAATAAGCCTGGGAAGTCAGTACTGTTACCATCCCCCAGTTACGGCTGAAGAAACTGAGTCGTAGATAAGTTTTAAAACTTGCTGATCGTCATACACAGAGCTAAAAAGTCACTTGTCCAAAGTTACACATCCAGTAAGCGGTTGGCCAGGGATTATCAGATGTTTAATTCTAGAATCAAAGCTTTTAACTAAGTGAAACTGCCATTCCTTGAAACTACTCATTTCTAAAACTGATGTACTTGTCCTAGTTTCTTCCTGTGCTTATGATTTCATTTGTATAAAAGTGGGACCATAGTTAATACATCATTTTGTACTCCTTGTTTTCCAAACATAATCTGTGAAAAAAATGTTCTTTCTTATTCATAACAGTTGAGGGATTCAGGTTTTCTCTTAGGACAGATGACTGCTACAGCGGAATGGCCATTTCAAGAGGTCCTGATATACATGTTCCCTATTTTTTTCCCAAAATGTTTGCACTTACTGAACTTGAATGGTGGGGAGCACACAGTTCTCATTATATTCTAGCAGCAACAAGGATGTTTTTTTAATTTTCACTAATTTGATGAGGAAAAGTATCTCATTTTAATTTCCATTTTTCTTACTCCATAATTTGGAAATTTTCATGTTTATTGGCAATTATCACTTTCTATACATTGCTAACTTGTAACCTTTACTGCTTCTCTATTGTACTGCAGCTGTTTTTCTACTGTATTCACTCATAGAATATGTTGATGTGTCTTGATAGATCCATACCCACACATTACAGTAGCTAAAGTACAAAAACATGGTAAGTTCTTCCTAATATTGAACTCACTCACACTTTCACAAGAAAGTTGAAGAGGATAAATGGACCGACTTCACCGTGGTGCCTGTATTTGTGTAGCCTTCTCACATGCTCCTGGTCAAACCACCACTGTGCTGTCTGCACTCTGAAAAAGTAGACTATAACACTACAGAATTCTGTCATATTATTCTGACTGTTTCCATGTTATAAGGATATTTGCAAAAATAAAGTAAAACTACATGTAAAAATAATTCCAAAATCTTTCTTAATTTTTTAAATGTACCCACCCTTTTTGTAATTTTTATTTGTTGATTTTAGAGAGAAAGGGAGAGACAGAGGGAGAGCTGGAAATAAAGAGAAACATCAATTTGTTGTTCCAGCTATTTATGCATTCATTGGTTGGTTCTTGGATGTGCCCTGACTGAGGATTAAATCTCCAGTCTTGGTATGTAAGATGATGTTCCAACCAACTGAGCTACCCAGCCAAGGCCTGGCTTTTATTTTTTTAAAAAAGATTTAACATTTTGCCATTTCTCGAGTTGCAAGTTGCCCAACTTCATCATGAAGTAGTTTCATTTTGGAACCTTTCTAAAGTGATATTTTTTTACCTTTTTACATATCTTACTCTCCTCAAATGTGTTCTATTTTGAATCTAATCTAACTTCAAATCATCAAACCTAAGTTCTCTTCAAAGCCATTCTCAGCTCCCTGCTGGGGCCCCTTGGAAGGATAGGCTACTCGGTCCCCTCCTGAGTCTCACCTCTCCTCTGCAGTTCTCCATGCTGTACTCACAGCTTCTCTGCCTGCTGGCTGTGCTATTTCAACAGCCCCTGACATTTTGCCTGTAATCCTTCTTCAACTGCAATCCATCACATGTTGCCAAACTAACCTTTCAACTCCATTTCCATCACGTAATGTAAGTTGGGATCTCACTCTGTCTAAACTTCCAATTTCGCCATAGCCTACCCTCGCCCTGTCGAGCCCTAGTGCCTGCCTGGCTGTCCCAGAAGCTGAGAGGAGGAAGGGAGTGTGTGGGTCCCTCAGCTCCAGCTCCCACTCTCCCTAGGAAAACACTTGGGGCGAAGGTCCCTGCCCTGACCCCTGCAGGTTGCTCTGGGCTGGCTGGCTGTTTCCTGCTGGGACCCATGGCTCACAATACCTCCGTGATATTGTTCATGTTATTTCTCAGTTCCTCCAACCTATCAAAAGAGAGTGCTAATTTTTTTCTCCACTGCCAAGCCCTGTACTGGCCACGCTCAGTTGCTACCACACTGACAGCATCACATCTTCAGCACTTAATTACACACTGTGCTGTCCTCTCCCAATCCTCATGTGTGTGTTGACATTTTTAGTACATCCCACAGAACCTTAGCAGTTAAAACTTCACATAAGCACCCCTTCACAAACATCAAAGTCACACCTAAACATCAGCAAGAATATTCTAAAGATCTGCACACTCATAATTCTTACCCATCTTTGAAAGCAGTTCATAAAATAACTTTTATTATGAGTCTCACACACAAAAATTGCCATTTAGTCTTCAGAGATGTAAATCTGAAAATACTGTTAATTTTTTTCCTCGTCATTACTAGCTATGTCTTTGCATTCATTAACGTCCTTCCTAGAACTGACATGCGTATGGCCTCGCACCAAAGCTCTAACGCAGGAGTGCCAAACTCATTTTCACCAGGGGCCACATCAGCCTCATGGTTGCCTTCAAAGGGCTGAGTGTAACTTTAGGACTGTGTAAATGTAACTATTCCTTAAAGAGGGGCAAGGAGCTCTGCATTCAGCCCTTTGAAGGCAACTGTGAGGCTGATGTGGCCCCAGGGGAAAGAAAGTTTGACACCCCTGCATCTAATATGAATTTGGGTAGGTCCAGTTTCCCCAAACCCCACTCCTGAAAACCTGCTCTTGAATCCAAGCTTGTAAGGCAGGTGTCTGCCCCAAGCGCAGTGTCACCAAGTGGTTGCTCAGTGCTAACATGACCCACTCCAGTACAGTTCCCTTGGAAATGCTCACTTCAGCAAGAAATCCCCTCCCGAAAGGATTTCAGTTGCTAGTTTAAGTTTTTTCTCCAGCACAATGTTATAATATGAACATTATTGCATGTTAACCTATAAAAGCATTGGATTGACTCACACTGCACCTACAGGACCTAATTGAAACAATGTTACCATGGGAAAATGTGCCAATTAGATGCCAGGAACATGGTGAAGGGTCTTCCATGTTCTGGAACATCAGGGAGACAACCAAGCAGGGGGTGGTACCTGTCACTGAGGAGGTACAGAGGGGACAGCCCTCTGGTGCAGGGCAACCTCACACCATCGAGACACTGCCTCAGTACTGAATTCATCCTGCCCAGCTGCACTCAGAGGCCTCTCCCACGGAGGAGGACTGGAGGTAGGCCTCTCTCTGCAGGCAGCCTTGCTCCGGAGGAGGGCTGAGGGGCAGGAGCTCGGGCAAACTCAGTCATAGCAGTGAGGCACCAACTGCAGCAAGGGAGGGAGGGGGGTTCCCCCACCCACTGGTCACTTCCCTGCTCTCCTCCACTGCAAACAACAACAGCAGTGGCCTAGCAAGCCTGGAACTGGGCTCTAACAGCCAAGTGGGTGGCAGGGAGGGTGCAATGTAGCAGAAGGAACAAGGATGTCAGGACACAAGGACACGGGGCCCACGGAGGAAGGAACCTGCAGGGCAGGAACTGCCAGGATGCGGGAACAGGGCAAAGGACATTATACAGGCTGGAGATGTGGAGCTGAGGTTCAGGGGAAGGACTGCGCTGCCTTTTCAGGCTTTTGTTCTGCTTTGCAGAAAGGTGATGTTAGGAAGACTTTGGATTTTAGACAAGCTGAGAATATAAAGGACAGAAGTTTGGGGGAGATACTGGAAATAAAAACACAGATTTAGCATATTAATCACACAATAATAGGAGCTGAAGCTGTGGGCCTAAGCTAGCCCCTAACAAAGCTAAGACCAACACCCTAAATACAGGCTGTATTGAGGGAGTAGAAGAAAAGGAATGGGGAACTGAGAGAGCATGGGAGGGAAGGCCCAGGACCCTAACAGTGCCTCCGTGCCAAGGTCTGGGAGCTGAGTTTCAAAGAGGGTAGGGAGGTTAGTGAGAAAGAAATGAGGAAAAAAAGGGAGAAAGACAGCTGAGAAAAGAGTTCCATGTAAGTATTTCCTTTACCTTTCCACCTAACATCCTGTCTCTTATGTAGGATTATGCTACCAAGTCCTCAAGAAGTACCTTTAAGATGACTCATTTTAAATGTACTGCATGCCCTTGAAAATAACACTGGTTTGAAATGGGTTGCCCTAAAATTGTTACTGCTGCATATTAAATCAATTTTCTTTTTGTACCACATAAACTAGAACTATACACAAAACAAGGTTTTGTGTATTCTGTGGCAGTAATGGAAAAAATTTAACAAATGCACACAAAACATGCTACAGTCCATCTCTTTTAACACCACCTTTAAAGCAGACTATGCTTTCACACTCCTGACCACTTGTCCATTTTTACCTTTTATTACCTTACATTAATTGGTAAGCCAAATTGCAGCTACATTTCATTCACTTCTTTGTAATAGAAGAACATTACTCGCAAAATTCCAAACAATTTTCTAAGATTATATGAGTATCCATTTTTCTAAATTGTTTTTGTGTAACCTGACATATTGGTTTAAACATGTGGCCTTTAAAAAAATTTAAGATTTTATTTATTTTTAGAGAGAAGGGAAGGGAGGGAGGGAAACATCAGTGTGTGGTCGCTTCTCATGCATCCCCGACTGGGAACCTGGCCTGCAACCCAGGCATGTGCCCTGACTGGGAATCGAACCAGCAACCCTTTGGTTTGCAGGCCCGTGCTCAATCCACTGAGCTACAACAGCCAGAGCAACATGTGGCCTTTTAAACTTTAAAGGACATCAGAAGCGCCTAGATACAAAATTCAGATTCTAGATAGCCCACAGAGATTTTAAGTCAGTGAAACTGGTATGGGGTTGAGGAATCTGCATTTTTAACAAGCATCCTACATGATTGTATTGATTCTAAAGCCTGATAAATATAAGGTTTTACTTTATTACTAAGTACTAACTACTTTATTACTAATTACTTTACTAATTACTAATATTTTATTAGTCATTCTCATATTACCAGGTGAACTTTTTAAATAATTATATAAGATCCTCAAAATAATCCATCAGACCCATTTTATAGGTTCCTTGAAGAAAAAAGATGAAGAGCTACTTCAGCCCAGCTCAGAATTGTCCTCTTCCTTGTGTACCAATGGATGCATGACATCTGCAAAACCACCTTCTACCTTCTAAGTCCTAGTGAGGTGAAAGGGCGAGGGGCCAGGAACTTTGTTGAAAAGCTGCAAGATCAAGGCCTTTTGCAGGATCTTTGTCCCCAGCTTTCTGTCCCCAGAGTAATGGACAAGCATTTTCTATGCAAGTGTCTCCAAACAGTAAAAAAAAGGGGGAAGCTGGGGTTCCTTTCAGAAAACCAAATATTGGAAGAGTAAAAGCTACACAAGGAAGTCTCATTAGAATATGATTTAATACTGTAATGCTCTGAATCAAAAAGCCTCGTGTAGGTGACACACATCCGAGCACAGAGCAGATTCAGCAGCTAGCCCAAACAGTCTTTTTAGAGGAACTAAGGTAGCAAAGACTCATTTTCAGGTTTGCCAAGTGATGATGATAATGATGGCAATGATTACACAAAGGATAATGCCAATGATGTGGGCATTTCCCTGAGTTCTGAAAAGCCTGCACAGAGAGAATGACAGTCGGGCCTCGACATCAGCCGTTCTGTGAGCCGAAGCCTGGGTTCCTGCGCAGGTGCTCACACAGGAACTGCCTTTGTTCACCACACCAAGACAGTGAAACAGGACAACACGCATCTTCCATCTAGAGCATGGTGGCACTGCCTGCCAGCCAGCACTCAGGGACAGCAGCACCACCACCTGAGGGCTCAACCATGTAGGGCACTCACCTATGTCTTTGTACCATGTCCTTACTCAACGGCACAGAAGACCGAGTTCTCCTTATCCTGCTGAACCCCAGCAACTAAATGGGAATGGCTCTCAGCAGTAAGACTAGCCACAAAATTCCTTATAAACTTGAAGTTTCTTTCAGACACCAGAACAGGTTTTTATTTTTGTTTTTAATAAGAAGGAAAAAAGAAAACTTAAAATGCTAACTCCGGTTATAAACTTGGCTCTGAAACTTTACAAATCAAGACAAAAATTAAAATTTTAAGTGCACAAAAAATAGTAAAACTTCACTTATAACTAGAAGCTCACTGTACTCAAGTTACCTGACAGCTTGTTCAATTGTGAAGGAAAAAAAACTATAAAACCTTTACAAAATCTAGAAATATATCACCATAGAATAGTCCTATGAGGCAAAGTAGTATTGAGATTTTGGACTTTATCTTTTTATAAAGAAGATAGATGTCTACAGATTTATACACTAAGTTTTATGCTTATTTAAATGCTGCAGTATGGCTGGAAAGGCAGACTGTTGTCTTGTGTGTTAGCAAAACTGTTTGCAAGTGCTTCGTGGAGGCCACATATATAACCAAGTTAATGCAGCTATGAAGAACAAGAGTGTAGCATCCTGGGTCTTTTCAAGTCCTGTGCAGTGAGAAAAAGATGTTAAGTAAATTAATGCATCTTATATAAACACTGGAAAAAAAGTTTGAGGAAAACCAATTCTGTAGCAAGCTGAATACTTTGATGTTGGCTACATCTTAGATGGACTGATAAATGAAAATAGGGCTGGGACACTAGTAACCCTGGGAATGAGCAAGTGTCTTAGGTTGACAGAGGAAAGTAAGTGTCTGACTATAATCCATTGAGATACCTTGGAGCCTCACAATTTCTCTCTAGGAGTCAGCCCTCATAAGCGCAGGTGTGCAAGTTCTTGACAAATGTCCTTCCCACCCTCCTAAGGCCTAAGTCATCTTGGTGAGACCATCCCAAGCAATTTCTGCACATAGGTTTAAGCTACAGTCTATCCTGATTTGAGTCCCAACTCTACCATTAATAGCTGTGATCTTGGGCAAATTTATTAAACAATCTTTAAAACTCTGCTTCCTCGCCTATAAAATGGCAGTTACTGTCCCTGCCTCAGCATTTTGATTAATCCTACTTTGGTATTTAGTGGAAACAGTTATGTAAAAAATAGTTTCAGCAAAATGCAAATTCATATAAATTTTTTGTGAAAAAAGTTTTAATTTTACATTTTTTATTTTAATTTTGATTTTTGATACTGATACATTTTGATTTTGATACATTTTTTTCAAGTTTGCAAAGATGGAAGAATAGTACAGGAACTCCCATATATCAATATTTATTGGCTTATACTTTGCCCCCATTTTTTTCCCTTAGAGTCATGGGTAAGTGAAAATAAAACAGTATAAAATAAAAAGCTGTCTACACTCCATCCCTTCAATTTTCATGCCAGTCTGGATAGCAGTGGAATTCCAAGGAGGCCACCCCACAGTTTTACCCTTCCAGGAGGGGTTTCCTCACTTTCTAGTTTCAACTCATATCCAAGACCCTGACCCCAAAGCTACTCATTTTTGATCCCCACTTTTCTCTTTCTTAAGCAATAAATAAAATTCCAAGGGAAAGGACTGAATCAAATGTTCTTTAAGAACACCCTGTACCACTCTGGTCTGCACTGGAAATGGTGAATATTCCAGAACTGACTGGATATGCCCCACCACTCTAGGTCTAGGATAGCATCTCTGATTTTTTGAGAAATGCAGGTTTTGGGAAAAGGAGGAATGGCTGGTTCACTAGCAAAACAGTTGTAATCTGGTTAGATGAGCATCTTCACAGCTAGAAAAGAACCGCTCCCACAAATCTGTCCTGGTTAGTACCTGCAATATCTGAATCACCTCTGCAGAACTGAGAGGGTTAGGTAAGTACCACCTAGTCACATACCTGAACAGACACATACAGACATTCACTAATGCCTACTCCTGAAAAGAGTGAAAACCATGTAGCCAACCACCACTGCAGGCCACTCTTTCTTTTCTAGTCATGATATAAGATCGGGGGACTTTTTTAACTTAAAAACAAAATCAAAACACATGGTTTGATAAGTGCAATGACTAAGAGTGAGCTACTAACTACTAAGTTAATATGCCTGATGCTATACTAAGTACTTTAGACAGAATTCCTCCTTTAATCTTCCACCATCACTCTGGGTAGCTGATAATATTATTTCCATTTTTATGACTCACTAGCTAATCTATCTGATGTCACAGCTCAAGTTCTCAGCCACCACGAGGTGGCAGGGGGAGGGGGGAACGGCCACAAGAACAATTGTTCTCATCTCCATGGGAGAAGAAGGAAATTAAAGGTGATGGGCATGGAACTTGGTCATCTTAGGTGCCAAACATCCCCAAGACACACAGCTCCACAAGTGCAGTGGGCACAAGCAGAGGAAGCATAGACAGAAGTAGCCTGGGCTGACAGGCTGCAGCAACATGGAATGACAGCGGATTACAGGGCGTTGCCTATTAAGACAGCAATGACTCAAGCCTCCAAGCTGGTCTAGACAGCAAGGTGGCACAATGGTTGCACATACAGGTTCTGAAGAATGACCAATCTGGGTTCAAGTTCCTTCTCCACTGCTTGCTCGAGTTGTAGGACCCTGGGCAATTTGACCTCTCAGTCCAAGTGTCCTCACTGGTAAAACAGGGTTAATAATGCTACCCATTTCCTAGAGTTGTTCTGATGAGTAACTGAAACAATCCATGAAAACACTTAGTATAATGCCTAGCTCACTGGAAATGCTCAGTAACTGTTACTTGTTACATTATTACTGTTATTTTTAATGTTGTGGTGGTGTTTCTGCACAATTTTAGTTGACTGCCCCAAAACACACCTAATAGAGAAAATAAACAGTTTGATCAAGATTTTTAAATTGTCAAGATGAGTCTGCATGATTTTAATGACAAAATCAATACACCTACAATAAGCCAAAGCAAAATTTCGAGCACAAACAAGGTCAGATGTACAAGAATATAAAATACTGCAATGGAGATTTATTTTTTTAAGTTTACCTTGACAGCCCTGGCCGGGTAGCTCAGTTGGTTAGAGTGTCCTCACCAACTAAGGCATATTTTCTATCACACACTTGTGTTCAAATGGATTTTATTACTCATTCACTGCGACAACAAGCACTGCCTTGTAAACTAAAGGCACGCACTCTACAAGGGAGTTCTCCCCGTCTGCCTGCTAAGTATGTTAAAGATAGTTTTTAGGTGTGTGTGTTAAAATAATATATATGTTTGATAATTATGTTTTTAATCCTCATCCAAAAACATGCTTATTGATTTTATATAGAGAGGGATGAGGGAGGGAGAGAGAGAAACATTGATCAGCTGCCTCTTGCACGTGCCCCAACTGGTGATCGAACCCAGTTATGTGCCCTGATCAGAAATCGAACCTGCAATTTTTGGTGTATAGGATGAGGCTCAACCAACTGAGCCACCTAGCCAGGGCTTTGTAATTATGTTTTAAATATCAACAGAACAGATTTTAAAATGTTATGTTCCTTTCAGAAGGATAAAAAGAGAACAGATTCTTTAATCAGTTAAAGTAGTTCCAACTTGCCACAGAACTAGGAGAAAAATGAATTACTGAGGTACTATCAATACGTGCCCTTCATCAGACATAATGCAAAGAAAATATGGTGTGGAAACCTCTGACTTTTAAGTGGAGGATACCAGGGAGAGTAAGTGACTTGTCAAAACTAACACACGTGTCCAATTCCCTGCCGCTCCCTACACAAAGGCTCAGTGACAGTGGCGCTCTGCCCGCCCCCCGTGTTGATGAGCACACGGTGGAAAACCAATCTGCTGCCTCCAGGCCCCGCTGAAGGGTGGGGGTGGGAGAGAAGGAGCCCCAAATAAACATCCTCTTTATTCTTCCACTAAAACCCACATCACAGGAACCTGCATACAGCTTTCCACTTCGTATTTACACCTTTGAGAAAGCAATGATTTCTTTAACCATAACAATACACTGTTGATGGGACCAAACAAGAGAATATATTTTTAAGGTTTTTGAAAAATTTAAAACTAGTAAGTTGAAGAAACTGTATTAGAAGTAAATTGCCACAGAATTGCTGGCACAAGTCCATCTGTGGCCAAACTGCATACACAGCTTTTCTTCTATTTCACCATAAAGGAATATTACTAGCCCTACATTTATTCAAATAGCCCTCAAAACCACTACAGTGAAAGTAAAACTTGCTTCTTTCCCATCTTGCAAGATGGTGGGTGAAAAAACTGAGAAGCTGGATCCTAAGGAGAAGAAACCTGAAGCCAAGGTTACGAAGGGTAACCTCAAGGCCAAGAGGCCTAAGAAGGGGAAGCCCCGATGCAGCCGAAACCCTGTCCTAGTCAGAGGAATTGGCAGATATTCCTGGACAGCTATGTATTCCCAAAAGGCCATGTACGAGAGGAAGTGCTCAGCAGCTAAACCCAGGATTACAAAGAATGTGGAGAGCTCTGGCCAGTGAGGCCCAGCTGGTTGGAGTGTCATCCCATAAACTGAAAGGCCGTGGGTTCCATCCCCAGTCAGGGCACGTGCCTGGGCTGCGGGCTTTGGTCCCAGGTCAGGGCCTGAAGCAGAGGCAAACGACCCAAGTTTCTCTCTCACATCGAAGTTTCTCTCCCTGTCTCTCTCCCTCCCTTCCCCTCTCTCTAAGATCAAGAACCATGTCCTCTGGTGAAAATAAAAAATAAAATAAAATAGTTCCCCTTTAAAAAAGAAGAAAGTTCTTGCTGCTGTCACAAAACCAGCTGGTGGCGACAAGAATGGTGATACCCAAGTGATTAAACTTTCCAAAATGACTAGATACTATCCTACTGAAGATGTGCCTGGGAAGCTGTGAGCCATGGCAGGAAACCCTTCCACCGGCATGTGAGAAAACTGCAGGCCAGCATCCCTCCCAGGACCACATTGACCATGCTCCCTGGGTGCCACAGAGGCCACAGAGTGGTTTTCCTGAAGCAGCTGAGCAGGGCCCTGCTTCTTGTGAGTGGACCTCTGTCCCTTAATCGAGTTCCTCTGCATAGAACACACCAGAAATTTGTCAGCGCCACCTCCACTCAAATTGATATCGGTGGTGTGAAAATCCCCAAATATCTCATGGATGCGTACTTCAAGAAGCAGTAGCTACACAAGCCCAGACACCAGGAAGATGAGATCTTTGACACAGAGAAAGAGAAAGATGAGGTTACAGACCACCACAAGGTTGATCAGAAAGCCATGGACTCATAAACGCTGCCAAAAACCGAAGCTGTCCCTCAGCTGCAGGGCTACCTCTGCTCTGTGTTTGCGCTCACAAATGGCCTTTATCCGCACAAAATGAAGTTCTAAATTTCTTATGAAGAACCTAATTAAATATCTGATCTGTTAAAAAAAAAGGTAGGGACGGAGGGAGGGAGGGAAGAAAGAGGGAGGGAGGGAATCCTGCCAGTGAAGCATGTCCCTACAACCAGTGTAAGCCCGTAAACTAACCTGTAAAGACACACAGTCTTGCCTTCCCTGAAGGAGACAGGAAGGACCTTGGTGGAGTCGACCAATTCATACTGACCACCAGAAAAGCCAATGAGGAACAATGTCAATAAAAATACCTTTGAAATAGACTCCTAACCACAGACAACGAGTCCTAGGAAGAATATCTTTATGTATACCAAAATCAAACCCTGGCCCATAACAAAAACAAACGGATGCTAGTGTTACCCATACAAACTGGCAAAAACCAAAATACAAACACTTCCTTCAACAAATTGTTTCAAGATAAATGCTCAGGGTTTCTATAATTTATTTCACAGAATATTAAAGTCAGCAACTTAAAAGCTTTTCTCTTCTGGATTTATCAGTTAGCATCTCTCATTTACTATCAACCATGTTATATAATCCCCTTTTTATAATAATTGAATAAAGTGACCTCTTAGCTAATTTACATATAAAAGCAATTTACATATACACTAAAGATCAGGTAAGTATTCTGACCAAGGATGCTATTTTTTCCACAATTATTTAAGTAATGTATTCATTTCTACCACACCCATGTATGACTACAACGGGCTCCTAAAATACAACTCCCTCCACTGAGAGCACAGTTGGACCCACTAGCTATCTGTTGAGAGCCCAAGGACCTTGTCCCAATATGTAACTAGCAAGAGAAAGCTGCCTGGAGAATGTGGAGATACAGAAGAACAAAATGTAGCAAAATCTGCTTACCATAGGATTCTAGCCTCAATTTATGATAATTAAACTCATACAAAGTGCTACATAGTAGGCAACTGCTACACATTAGGCAAAGAACAAAGGAAGTGTCACATGTTAGACAAGTAACAAAGGTTCCTTCCCCTCTCCCTTTTCACTGACCCCCAACAGCAATCCTTAGTGGGCTCACCATGCACCAACACCTTGGGGGAGCAAATTATTTTGAAACGTTTTGGAGTGCTACTAGACTACATCAGTCATTTGCTACAAGAATTCATGAACTTCCTCTTCAAATCTAGTCCTCAGGAGCTCCCTGCCTCAGTGAACAGCATCACTAGCCAGAGGAATACACTAGAAACCTGCATTCCCTGACACCTTCCTCTTCCTGAGAACAAATCTATCCTTAAGTCCTATTCATTGAACCTCCTAAATATTTCTTAAATCTGTCCATTTTTCTCCAACCCCATGGTCATCAATCTAGTCCAAGCCATTATTTCTCCACACCATGGACCACAACAATAGCAGGATGGATGCTGTTCCCCATCTATTCTCCCTCCCCTACTCCACCCGTCAATTTAGTCTTCAAGTCTGCTCTTGTCAAGCACTGCTTCACACTCACTGGTCACTCTGCTGCTTTTTTAAAAATCCCAAATTCTATATCCTGTAAGCCCTTCCCAAGCTAGCCTTTACCTGCCTCTTGAGTCTCATCTAGCTGCTCTCTGTTGACCTCAAACACATTGCATCCCTCCGGGTTGTCCAATCCTGCTCCCTTCTTCTACCATCATTTGGATAGCACTGCTAAAGCCATTCCCAAAGAGTAGCACCCCACACAGTATCTACTGCCTATGATACTGCAGTGGCTTTATTTATTGTATGTGTGGGCCTGCCATATCTTCTCATGGCACCACTGTGCTCCTAACTCGTATATACCCATCACCTTTCGGGTAGCATGTACCCAATAAATACTTGAATCAATGAACAAGAAAGCAAATGAAACAGGAAAACTGATCCCAGTCCAGAGTCAGTTGCCACCAGAGCCAAGCCTGACACCCACAGCCACAGGGAGGCTAAAATGGCCAGGAAAGGAAGCTTCTCTGATTCCACATTGGCCTAAACAAACAAGCCTAAGGACCAATCAGCCTTTCACACCCAAGCTCTGCTTCTTCATTGCTACTCTACATTATTTTTACTTTTTAAAAGATAGTTTTTAACTTCCAAAGTAAACATAAAACATAACCCTCACGAAATACTTCACTGAGAAAACTATCATGTTTGCAGTCAACTAACATTAGTTTAAAAGTACAGGAATCAAAAACAAACAAACAAAAAAAGGTACAGGAATCTAGTTATGGTAATGAATACATGCTTATAAAATGAAAACAGTAATCAAACCCTGGAATAATTATCCCTACATTTTTCTAGATGGATAATCACAGTTTCCCCACCACCCCCTAACCAAGGAGAAAAAAACAACAACTCTAAACCATGACACAGAAGAAGCAAATAAATACTGTTGGCTTAAGGACACCTTTAAGAGCTATGTTAGCAGATACTGCAGGATTCGTAATCCAAAAGGTACTCTAAGTCCGAATACAAGAGGGAGAGAGCCAGACTATTCCAGAGCCAGCGCGGCCATCCTGCAAGCACGACCCAGCGCCGGCCCGGCACTGGCACCGAGCTAGGCACCGGGAAGACAGCTGCGCCAAGCCAGCTCTGTGATAACTGGGTGACCAGCCAGAGGCAACTCATTTAATTAATCTCTCTGGGCTTTAGTTTCTCACTCTGTAAAATGAGAAAGTTTGACTAGGTCTCTAAGGTCCTCACGTTCTAAATACCCAAAGATTCATTAATGATTGTAAGATAAATTTCTATTTGACAATATCATTATGATTTCCTATTCCTATTTGTAATTTCCTATTGGTGTTGGTAATCTCTATTTCCTACTGGTAATTTTTATCATGCAGGTGTAATTTCATTTAAGATTTTTAATATACTGATACAAGTAAAATAAAAGAGCAGTAGTAGTGTTTTTAATTACCTTCCCAGCTCTTAATAACCACCATAATCAGCTATGGACTTCTGCCATAATTGCAACCCGACCTGACTAACACCCAAATTAAAATAAATCATTGCATTGTCATATTTTTGTAGAAAATTAAGTGATAATTTACTCCCAATTTATTTTATATTTTAACATTATCCATCATCTTTGAATATCAGTTTTTTTGAGAACTAAGACAAAATAATAAAGTTTTCTAATGAAAAAAAGAAATTTTTATCTCCTAAACTAATAAAGATACAATGGCTTAGAAACCTGGGAAAATATAATACTAAATTCTGAATTTCTAATGGCATATAAAGAACAGCTTGTAAAAAAAAAATATATGCGAATGTGTCCGTGTGAATAAAAAAGACAACTGAAGTCACATAGTGCCAGTATGTGCCTGACATCATCTCAACATTGCCCAAAATGCTCCTTCTCTGTCTTTCTCAGTGACTTTAGCTATGTGACCCATATCTACCTCAGTGCTTGTCTGTTTACATCTAGAAAGCATTTGAATACTAAAGTAAAACAATTTAGTACAAAGCTAAAGTTTTAAGGGCTTTTTTTGTAGTCACACACTTTGCTCAGCGCTGACTAAGCATTTTTATTCTTGCAATGCCTTATTTATAGTAGATGTTTATAAGATGACCATGGTGTCTGCTATCAAACCCTAAAGGCCATATATGGATATGGATTATAAAGGATAAAAAATCACTACTACTTTCAAAGTTAATCTTACAAGTGAAATGTCTTTGGTTAGCCATAGAACTCTCTCTCCTACTAGATGGTAAACTCTCTGAGGGAAAGCACTGCTCTTCGTTTGCCGTTTGCACGCTGAAAGCTTGCCACTGACTGCCGAACACAAAGTAACTAAAGGGATGTGACTGCATGGCAGGCAGGCAGCCTTTCCTGAGCATAGAGAGTAAAATACTGTAAGCCTAGCTTTGCAATGATGACTCTGAACTTGGCATGTAGACTGTTATGGGTTACACAGCACGTACAGAAGAGCACTCAGACTGTATTCTCTTAGGGAAAAATATTTTTCTTTTGACCAAATTGCTTAAAAACTGTACTACAGTACACTGACTGCATCTGTCTGTATGAAGAAAAGTTGTAACATATCTTTGACACAGTATTTTAATATTCACCTTAACTCAATAAAAGTAACACTCATGAAAAAGTTTTGGAATTGGTCCTGTAAGTTGAACTGATTAAAAACTAGATCAAGTACAATAAATCTATGAACTAAGTTTCTAGAGGCATTATTTTAAACTTGACTTCTACATTTTCACCTTGAAAAAAGTGGGGTTTTTTCCAAAAGGAAAAATAACACTGGAGTTTTTAACCATCACCATTACCTATATATGACCTACATCATTTCTCTACCCTGACTTTTATGTTAAGACACAGAAAAGGAAGTTAATTTAAATACGTTCATTGATAAAACCAATATAACTAGAGTGTAAAATTGACATGCCAGTCTTTTATTAGTAGTAGTAGTAGTATTCATTTCTTATCTAGAAACTCATTTCAGTCTTGAAACCTAGAATAGAATTAATCAAGCTGCAATTTACTGGCTTGCACACATGGAGAAGAAACAGAAAATATCAAAAGAATACAAATGATAAAAGTCTATAGTGCTAGAAAACGACTCTTGGGTAGCACGGGGAGGACATTCACCTGTTAAAGCCTCCCAAAGATCCATTAGGTTCCTTTATCAGGTTGCCAAAAAGGAAGGAATGCCATATTTCAACTCTTTGGGAAAATAAGAAAATTTAGTTCCTAAAACTTGCTGCAAGCCCCTTTTCATTTCCAAATTGTTTACTTAGTAACTTTTTTCTACAGTACAGATTTTTCTCAAGGAAAATAAACTTTTCCTGAGCAAATCTGGAAGACATAAAATGTCTCCTACTTATTATCACCTAGAAAGGCAAACCACGTGCCCCAAGCATCTAGCTTTCAGCCTCTTTATTATCATTGTCAATGAATGGGCCCCAGTCAAATGAAAGCTGCCATTTTAGGGTAAAGACTGTAGAGCTTCTGTTGTGCAACAGCAAGACAAAAACACTCTGCGACAGATGTACTCTGGGGGGCTGGGAGGCGGGTTCAACTTCATAAAATCACTGCCCAAGTTATTTCTGAAATAAGAAGGACCCAGTACTTACACAGTACTGCAATCTAAATGGAATTATAAATGAGGATAAATCAGGTTCCCATGCTAAGGTCACTAAGATTTTTTTTGTCATCGTTTTAACAGATCTGTGAGGAAACCCAGACAAGTTTTTATTTTTCTGTTTGATTATTACATATGGTGAGTACTCCCCCAACCATTATTGGGAGAGGGCTGGGGAAAATGAGTTCAACCTCTTTGAAAGACATTACCCACTGCAAAGACGGCTTAAATTAATATGTTTTAAAATATAAAAATTAGGGCCTTCACATAATCCTTTAAAAATAAATTAAAATATTTCATACATGCCAGAAATCAAGCCCAAAAGATGAACATATTTCAAGATAACTTATTTAAACCGATTGTTAGATAATATGCAATGGGAGACTAAAAAAGTATACTTAACAAGTGGAGAGCTGGATAGTGTATCTAATTCTAGCAATTCAAAAGGAAACTCTCCATGTGGGTTGCTACTTTTCTTTTGTCCATTGTCTGTTCCGAAGAGGGGGGAAAAAAAACTAGTTTAAAATCCAGGCGTGAACAGTCTCTAAAAGTGACCTCCGGGGAAACAGCCCGACCGTAGCTGGAGCACTCCCTACGCCGCCCGCTCTACGGGGGCGCTCACAAAGCGGGCGGCCGGCCGGGAGTTTGGGGTGCGCTCCCACCGCGCTGGACTCCTCGAGGAAGAGCCATTCGGAGAAAGGCGGCTCGGTAATGATGGCTGCTCGGGGCCGCCGGCTCCTTCCCCGGAGCCTCCCGAGCCCCCCCCCTTCCCGCCCGGGGTCCGCCGCCCTTCCCCCCGACCCCCGGGCCGCGCTGGCCCCGAGCGGACGCGGAGCCCCGCACCGCAGCCCACGGGGTGCCCGAGCCCCCGCGCCCCCGGCGAGCTCAGTCCCCGGTGCGAACCAAACAAACAACGCGTCCCCCGTCGCCCTCCTTCCTCTCCCCGCTGACCGCTTGGCCTCCAGCCACCTCCGCCGTTCACGCTCCGAACCGCGGGTCTCTACGGGGGCAGAGCGCACCCGGACCACCTCGGGGGCCACCTGGTGACCCCTCCCTGGGCGGGCTCGGGGGTGGGAGAGCCGAGTTGCGCCTTTCAAGGGTTAGAGTCGCTATTATGCAGCCACCGCCGCCGCTGGCCCGGCCAGCTCGGCAAGGTGGGGTCCCCTCCTCGCCGCGCCTCCCCGCGCTCGCCCCGGCCCCGCTCCCTTTCTTCTCCTCCTCGCGTACTTGGGAGTCGCCGGGGAGCCCCGGGAGCCCCCGGCCACGGGCCCGCAACTGCGCGCCCGCGGCCGGCAAGGGCTGGGCTCGGGACGACCCCAGCGCCGCGTGTTCACGCCGCCCCCGCCCCACGCAGCGCCCCGCGCACTTTCCCCGCCGCCGACCCACCTCGCCCGGTGGCCGTCCCCGCGCGGGCCGGCGCCACCGCGCCAGGAGGGACGCACTTTGTTCGCGCCGGTGCGGCCGCCGCTCCCGGCGAGCGCGGCGTGGTCGGTCCGGAGCGGGGGGCGGGGGCGGGAGGCGGGGGTCGCCGCCGTCCCCGAGCCGCCGCCGCTCAGCCGCCCCGCGCCCGCGCGCCCATCGCCCACTCGCACTTGAGTTGGAGCCCAACTTTTTCTCCTTCCTTTTTCTTTCGAATGGAGCCGGCAACTCGTGCTCGGCGCCGGCGGGAGGAAACGCGCTCGCGCTCCCCCGCGCGCAGACACGCTCCCTCCTGTCCCCCGTAACCCCCCCCCCCCACGCCGGCAGCACAACAAAAAGCCATTTACATGCGAGGAAGTGACCCTCGGCCGGACCGCGCGCCCCCGCCGCCGCCGGCCCCGCGGACGCAGGCAAAAGTTGGGGCGCCGGGCGGCGCTCGGGGCGCGGGTTCGGGCCCCGCGGACCGCGACGCCAGCGACACGGCACGGGCGACGCTGCGCTCCTGCGCCGGCCCCGGCCCCCGCCCGCCCTCGCCCCTCGCCCCGCACACGCCCAACTCCTCGTACCCAACTCCTCGCGCGGCCCCAGCCCCGGCCCGGAGCGATTTCCTGCCGCCGCCGCCCCTCCCGCAGGCGCCCGGCGAACTCTGGAGCTCACCGGGTCGGTCGGTCGGGCTCCTCCGATGCCCTGTGCCAAAGGGGGAACAAAACGCAGAGCGGGCTCCGGAGTTGGCTGGGCGGCCGCGGCCGGGGGTCTGAATCCACGGGCGCGGAGTTGGCCGGGAGCGAACAGGGCTCTGGCGAGTTTCAGGGTCTCCGGGTCCCCAGGCTGCCTCGTCAGTGGCGCTCCTTTGTGTAATTTCACTCGATTCAAGTTTAATCCGATAGTTCCCGAGCACGAGCGCGTCCGCACTACCACGGCTCAACCCCCGCGCCGCCGCCGCCACCGCCGCTGCCGCCGCCACCGCCGCCGCCGCCGCCACCGCGGCCCCAGCACGCCAGCGCCTGCGCGCACCCGGCACGCCGCGCGCGCCCGCCGCCGGCTCCCTCCGTGCCGTGCCCGCGCCCGCGCCCGCGCGCCGCCACCTGACGTCAGGCGCGCCTGGCATAATTTATGCAAGAATTCGGCCGGGGTGGCGGAGGCCGAGGGAGAGGCCGAGAGAAAGGGGGCGGTGCGGGGCTTCGGGGCCGCGGGCGGCGGAGGGCGGGCCGGGCGCCACTTCCCGTCCGCGGGCGGGCGCCAGTCCTGCGGGCACTTCTTCCCGCCGGCGGGTGCGCGGCCACCGCGCAGCCTGGCTGGCAGGGCTCTTCCGAGCGCTCGGCTGCCGTTCGCCGGCGCCCCGGGCGCGGGCTGGAGAGGGTGCCACGTTTCCCCGCGCGGCACCTTCCCGGAGTCAGGGTGCGCCGCCCCGGGGCAGGAAGCGGCGGCGGCGAGCCAGCGGCAGTCCTCCGGCCACAGCGAGGGGTTTCCAAGGCTACGCGGACGGCGGCGGCTCGAGGGGTTTGGACGTCTCTTCTGTAATTATCCTTCAACTTGAAATTATTTTCCCACACGAAATTATTTAGAATGGACACATTCCATTTCAAATACATTTATCCTGCCTCTCCACATTGCTTTTCCTGCCTCCTCGTTGACAGGAGAGCGGATCCACTACTAAATCAAAAAGTTGAACTAGATGAAGTAGATTTTGTCGAATTTCTTGCAATGCCAAAGGAGAGGGAGACAGCGCAATGGTTATGAAACAAAGAAATAGGTTGTGTGCCCATTATTAAACGTGTTGGAACTAGAACGTTTTATTCATTCTTTGGCAAAATGGCACTTTTATATGATCTCCTAAGCCTTAAGTAACCAACCCTCTTCTGTTTCTCTTCCCGGTGCAAAATAAATGTTAAAAGTGGAGACACTTTTCTTTAATTTTCCTTGTAGAGGATAGATCTACAAACATTTACCAAGCATCTTCTCCATGCAAAATACCAAACAATGATAATTCTTTTAAGCTGTCAACGATTGTACATTTTAAAATGGTTTTATTAGATTAAAGATAATATTTAGTTTTAACTCAAGAAAGGAACTTATATCAAGCAAAGGTAGTTTTATAATAGATACAAAATAAATCGACTTTGTATTATTGAACTCCCGAATAAACAGGAAAATTACAAAGTTATGCAAAATACAATTTCTCTTCATTCACCACCTGTGGTGCTAAGACTTTAGCAATCACAATATTTCTATTTGGGCAAAATGTGACCAAACCTATTTTATTATATAACTACTACAACTATTCAATAACTAAGTTTCAGTATCCTAGACTTAATTACTAAAATATTTATTTTCATTACATCAATATTAATTTTCTAAATGTTACTACATTTATACTGTTATTTATTGAGGTGCACTGGTTTGGGCTTTCATCACACAGGTGGGGGCAAAAGTAGGGTACAGTTGTAGTACAAATAACAACAATTAATAAATAATAATACAAGAATAAACTCTGTGTTTTGTGTACTTGCAACTCTTTACCTACTTTTGTCCACCTCCTATATATTTGAGTGATGTTTTTAAAAAGGTAAATGATTCATTGAAGGGCTTTACAGATAAAGAGCAGAGAAGATTGACACCACAGAAAATTGTGACATTAAAATATTGGAAAACAATAGAATCAACTTCTACCTTTTTTATAGTTTCATATCATAAACCAAAAATCAGAGTTCTGAGGTTAGGTTTACGTTTCCATTAAGTTTGTGTGGAGAATGCTTTGGTGAGAGAGAGCAAGAGAGAGGGAGGTGGATGGGGTAGGCTAAAGAAAGGACACAATGTCTACAAGGAAATCACTAGTACCTGACTATATTATAGAATAGAGAAGTGACATAAAAGGAATTTTCTTTCACAATATACCCCAGCTCTTTATCAGATGTGCAAACACTTCAAGTCAGTTTACAAGCTAAAAACAAAAGACATCTACATACAGTGAGAATATATTGACCTGTAATCAACAAATAGTATTAAGTGACTATGAGGAGATTCCCTGTGCTCTTGCATATTTAACTGGAAAGTTGGGACACTTCTCTTTGAAACACAGAGGAAGTAGCCACAGAGTATATCCAAAGCTCAAAGTGAAAACAGCCCTGCAGCCCTCTCTGGTTCATCTCTCCTCGTTGCCACTGGCCTGACAGCTATGGTGAAGTCTCTAAGCTTTTAGAAGTTGTGCGGGTGCAAAGCTTGAGGGGCATTGAAAAGCTGAAAGCCTCAGGGGCACAATCCTAGGCAGCTCTGGCCTGCTTAAACCCTAACTCCCATCCCCCACCCCTCACCCCCCACCACTTTTAGCCTCCAATGTTTCCTCTCCATTTGCTTCACTATTGAAGTTTTCCCATTGAGAATAATTTGAATTCACAAGCTTTCCTTTTAAGTATGCAAATACCTTAGGGAGAGATAAGGGACTCTGGGTCATTCACAGATGAGTGTAAGTTAGTTCAATGGGTGTTTCCCTCCCAACACTGGCTGAGACTAACAGATTTAAAGATCTATTCATTAGTTCAACATTGAGTGCCACAGAGGTTCCAGGCATTGTTCTAGGTGCTAGCGACACAGGACTGAACAGAACAAACCAAAATGCCTGCCTTATTGGACTCTACAGTCTAATGGGCTGGTAGTTTTGATTTAGTAGTAAGAGACAATGGTGATTTGAGGGTCTGAGTTTGTTGTAGCCAGAGGGCCGTGAAAGGTTCTAGGGACCGGGCAGTAGTGAGGGCATTAAAAAGTGGAGTGGGTGTACCCAGAGGACCACTGAGAAAAATACCAAAGACAACTTGACTCCTTCCAAAAAAGGTTTTCAAGACCCCATGAAATGAACGAAAAGTATCTTCCAAGAACTCAAACTAATACAAACTGACCTATAGTTTAGCTACATCACTCTTGAGACAAATAAATATTTGTCTTTGTTTGGGAACATAGCCATGTGTACCAATCATTAATACACCATGAGGGGGGAGGATAATTCGCACATCCAAAACAACTTAAAATCACCCCAACTTTAGAACACTTCTTTGTCTGTTCTTCCAAATGGTGGAGACTTTAAAGTATTACATGAATTACACTAATTCCAGAGTGAAGAATAAACTGTGGTGCATTTTTGGATCTTCCTTTTGAAATGGCTCAGAACTGATTCGCAAGTCATAGAAAATCACTCTCTCTAGAGCCATATCTCTTTTTTCCACGAAAAGCTTTCTTATTCTACTTTATTATTCACCAAATTTGCATCCAAAAAATTTGGTGAGATCCAAACAATGTATTGCCTTTAAATGGAGACTTATTGCCATTGAAAATATATAGAAAAATAAAGGCGTAGATATTTGGAGGGCTATATTTAGTGTCTAAATGCTAAAGAAAGCATGAGATAAAAAAAGTATAAAAAGCATTTCCTGCATCACTGGAATAACAGCATAACTTCCCTCTCTCATAAAGGAGAGAATCCAGTGGGATATGTAAGCTGTTATTCCATGTTCCATTCATCATCAGGCCACTTGCTATGAGCTTTTGCTGGCAAATGTCAAGATCCATAAAGTCAAGATATCAGGTGAAAAGAAAGCCACTAGGACAATTAGGCCACTGTTGGCTCCCAAAGATACCCTGTTCAGCTAAGTTTTAATAAATGTTTTATTGAATGTCTACTACATGCCAGATTCTCTACTAGCATTGGAAAACATGGTGAGCTCCCATCCTCAAGAAGCTCATAGGTCTGTGACAGTACAAAGAAAGGAATGGTTCTTGCTGCCTGGTACAGCAGAGAAGGCTTCTCAGAAGGGAGGCTTGAGCTGGGTCTTTAGTAGGCACAGGAGTTCATTGGAACGAGGAGGGTGAAATCCCAGCAGACAGCAAAGAGATTCAGAGGGTTCAAAGCCCTGTGAGCATAGGCTACTGCAGGTGATTTCACACCAAGTGGAATATGGCAGGTGAGCCAATCTTCCTCCTCTGTCTTCTCTGCTCCCCTCAAGGATGAGCTTGGCTGTCCTTCCTTTGTTTTCCCAAAGGTGCCCATCTCCATCAGTACTGGTTTACATTAAATTATAATCAATTCCTGTCCTGTCATATTACTGGCTTGCAAACTATTTGGAGGCAGTGATTGTATCTTGTCTGTTATCACCCTCCCCCCACCATGCCTTCCATATAGAAAGTTCTCAGAAGTTAGTTACTTACTTCTATAAATGATGAGGTGGGAAGGTAGTAGATTAGACCAGAGAAGTAGGTAAGGCCCATGAGAGCTCTAGACGTCACCCCAAAGCTTTTAGAGAGTCACTGAAGAGCTCAGCAGGAGATTAATAAGTTAGATCTGTTCTTAGAAGAACCTCTGTAGTAAGGTAGGAGATGAGGGAAACCAGACCTGAGCAGAAAGAAGACTGGGGATAACCTCGTTAGACAAGAAAAGGGAAGCTATAAAAGCACTTACCAACTTCTTTGTACTGTTCAGACCCAAGATATTACTAAATGCCTGTCATACAGGCTACCATGCCATAGGAAAGACGAGGCAGAAATGTAGATCCACTCTGCCCTGTGGTGGGGGAAGGCAGTGCTCTCTCTGGGTTCTGTGGAGGCAGTGGTACAAATGTGCCACCTGCCAACCAGCCCAGAGCAAGCCACTTTGCCTGTGTCTCCCCAGTTACCATCTCCCCAACACTTCTTGACTTATCACCAGATCCTAAGTAATACTGGGCAATACCTAAAGTCTCTCGTCTCCATTTCTAGACTAATAAATGGAAATTTATAGTGTAAACTTAGCCAATTGTGATAAGCTTTTACAAAACATTTAAAATGGGAAAATACAATCTCTTATTCATTCATAGTTATTGAGAACTTTTTGTGCAACGCACACAGTGCTGGGAGCTGCAAAAGCAAAAATAAAGCAGTCCCATCCCCTGGAGGGGCTCTCTCAATCTATTAGGGGTGACAGACATTTAAGCATGTCACTACAATTAAAATGTGTACCATAGTGGTAATATTGGGTACATAGCTTCTGATACAGCTCAGAAGTAGAGACGACTAATTTTGCTTCTGTCTAAATAGGCAGGGGAAGCAGAGGATGTGACATTTAAACTGAGTCTTCAAGGACTCTGCAGATGGCAGGGTGGGGAGGTACACCAGGCAGGAACACTGTCCAGAACATCCATGGGGCAGATGGCTAGTGTTGGCATTGCAAGGAATTTGGCTCCGAGCACAGCATACACAGGGAAAGAGCAGGAAATGAGAATGAAAACATGTAAATAGGGCCAGATCTGGGAGGGTTTTAGAGCATAGTAAATCTACCTGGTTCCATCGGTGATAAGGAGTCATGAAAGGATTGTCAGCAGGAAAATGATCAGGAGAAATACGGATCTGTTAGTTGTGTGGACCAAACCTCCAAGCAGGGAGGCATTGCTGATGGTCAGAATAGGACATCACGAGTCCCTTAACAAGGGCGATGTTTGAGATGCTGGAAATAAAGGAATAAATGCAAGAAATATTTAGGTGACATATTTGTTAAGATTTGGTGAATGATTGTTGGCAAATGAATGAAAGGGGGGCCAAGATTCACTTCTACATTTCCTCCTTGAGTGACTGTGAACTAGTTGCATCATTAACCCAGATAGAGAGTATGGAGTGGGAGCAGTTTATGGAAGAACACAGGACTTTGATGTGGGAATTTGAGGTGATCTGTGGAGTATTCAAGTGGGGTGCCCATTAAGAATGGAGTGCTTAGTACATTGATCTGATCTAGAAATGTAGGTGTAAGAATTTTGAGGTATAAATGGTACTTAAATTCATCAGAATGGATGATGTTGCTTAGAAAAACGTGTAACCTGAGATGAAACAGGCTGACAACAGGAATTGTTGAAATATCGTGTTGTCTGTTATTTATGACTGTACATCAAACCAGCCCAAAACTTAATGGCTTAAAACAAAACTTTGTCTAGTAGGTTGACTGGGAGTTGGGCTTAGATGAAAAATCTGAGATAATTTTCTCTCTCTCTCTCTCTCTCTGGAAATAGAGGAATAAATTGCAAGAAATATTTTGCATTTAGAAATATAAATGCAAAAAATATTCTCACCTCCTCCCTCCCTTCCTCCCTCCCTCCCTCTTTCTTTCCTTCTCTTTCCCTTTTGTTCATCTTGATCTTTTGTCTTAGTCATCCAAACAGCATGGCAATCTCTGAGGAGTATTCCAAGAAGGCAAGCCCCCAAGCACAAGCAGTTATCAAGCCTCTGCCAGCTTCATGTTTGCTGATGTTCCTCTGGCCAAAGCAGGTCACATGGTCAAGCCCGGAATCAATGTGAGCAGGAGACTGCATGATTGCCCAGAGGAGTGAATCATTGGGGAAAATTATTTACCCACACAAAACACATATTAAGACATAGGAAAACAAATAATAAAGGGACAAATCAAAAGAGAATCCACTGAAGAAAATTCACAATGATCAACTTGAAAGGAAAAATAAGACATTAAGGGAAAAGCATTTCACCCTGATCAGTGTGGGGCAGTTGATTTGGTGTCATCCTGCCAAGTACAAGGTTGCAGGTTCAATTCCCCAGTTTGAGGATTTGGTCTCTGTTTGGGGTGCATAGGAGAAGCAATGGTGGATGTTTCTCTCTCACGTTGATGTTTCTCTCCTCTTTCTCCCTCCCTTCCCTCTCCCTAAAAATACATAAATGAAATCTTTTTTTTTTTTTAAGAGAAAAGAGTTACTAGAAGGGAAGGGGCAACCATGTCAACTGTCACAGAATAAGTAGGGAAGGAGTGATAAATATTAATTGAATTCAGTTTGTTAACCTTTTCAGTTTCAAGTGTTGGGGGTAAAAGCTAGATGGGAGTTAGGGAGGTATAGACAGTTGGTGCAGACTTCAGATTCTTTAATTAGAAATTTTGTTATGAAATAAAGGGAGAGGAGTAGTATCTAACTTTTTTTAATTCTCACTCAAGGATATGTTGATTGATTTTAAAGAGAGAGGAAGGGGTGGGGAGGGTAGAGAGGGAGAGGTAGAGAAACAACCATTGATGTGATCTGTGCATGAAAATGGATGTGGGTATGTCATCCTAATCTCTCCACTAACTCATGCCCTTCAGTTTCCTCGATGATGCTGGGATGGGCTTGTTGCATGGAGGTAAGTTAAACAAACTTACTTTTTAAAAGCTTTCTCTAACCTGGACTTCATATGATTGCCCTAATAGCTCCTGCATGAGCCACTATTTCTGGATTCAACCTAGTGGTTTAATTATGTTCTATAAAGGGTTCTTCGGGAACTCTTTCTAAGAAAGATTTCATTTTTAAAAGGAGTGTGAAGAATCTAGAACCATTTTTTTTTTCATTTTATAGGAGATAAATGTCAGAGAATGATAAGGAGCAGCCACTTGGGCTTTAGAATCTCACAAACCAAGTTAGAATCCCAGCCTCTACTTGATTGCAGTGTAAATTTAGATGAGTTACTTAACTTCTCTGAATTCAGATTGCAAACGTGAAATGCGATGATAATGCATACTTCATAAAGGAAGCATGAAAATTAAATGAGATAAGTCGTGTACATAGTTGGTGCTTGATAAATAATAGTTTAAGGACTATTACTAGAGGTTGGGAAGTTCAAGGTGACAGAGGTAGTATGCACAGAGCCCAGGATAAATCCAAGTGTGTCTGATTGTTAACCATCTTGCTACGCTAGTCATGCCTTAAAAGCCAGAGATGCCTCTTGCTCCATAACATTCAAATGCTCTATAATCATTAGCAGGAAACACCATATAGTCATAAGCTTGTTTCAGTTTACTCTTGCTGTACATCTGCAAATACTTGAAACTTTGCCAGCATGTTTTCATCTTATTTTTGAGCTTTCATTGGAAATTAGCTAAATAAAAGCTTTTCCACTTTCTTCTTTACAGAGAGAAAGAAAGAAGAAAGAAAGAAAGAAAGAAAGAAAGAAAGAAAGAAAGAAAGAAAGAAAGAAAGAAAGAAAGAAAGAAAGAAAGATGTGAGAGAGAGAAACATCAATCAGCCATCTCCCGCGTGTGCCCCTACCTGGGTTCCGCAACCTTTTGGTACACAGGATGACACTTCAACCAACTGAGTCATCCAGACAACGCAAGAGAGATGAGTACTATGTAGAGAGAACTCATATTACAGAGAGGGTAGTAGTTTGTTTTTTGTTTTGGGTTGTTTTTTTTTTTGCAGGGTTGGGAGGGGGATTGTTTGTTTTTGTAAGCATCAGAGTGTTAAGCATTACTTTAGAGTAAGAGAAGGAGCCAGGAGAGAGAATAACTCCTTGGAAGAGTCAGGTTTGTGGGGAAGAAGATGTAAACAAGCTCAGGATTGATGAAAGAAGTGACACCTCTTTTTCTGAAACCAAAGAAAGGATGGTGAAAATTCCAATAAGTTTATACATTGGGCCAGAGAGAGATGACAGAAAGTTAAGCAAATTCATCTATAATAGCTTCTATTTTTCATATTAATTCAGGGGTTAATCATCTACTGAGATTGACATGTTAATGGATGGTCAAGAGACTTGAGGAAAGTGTTCAAGTTCTGCGATAGTTCCGTGAGAAAGAACTAAGCTGCAAAAAGAAAGGACTCTCATTGAATCTCTTTGAAGTCTGAGATGCCTCAAGTCCCGAGCTGATATTGTGGTGGCACCAAGTTGTTATACAACTTTCTTAAGTGATATTCACCCTTAGGGAAAAGGAGTGACAACGGTGAATTGCTGGATCCATCCAGGGGAGTCCTTGTTTTCTGTGGACACCCAGAAGTATCCTTGGCCACATAGCCAGGGCAGGGTCCCAGGGGACCAGGCAAGATGAGCTTGTGTTGTTACCTGGAATCATAAAGTAGCCAATGTCATGGGTCCTTTGTTTAAATGAAATATGTAAGTTGTGTGTGACTATAATGTGACATATAGAGATTTCTGGTGATCTCAGATCTCTTTCTTTGGAAATTAATATGTTAGTGAAAACAAAGAAATAGCTAAGCATGTCACTTCTTCTTTCTATTCCATTAAATCCCTTGGTGGCTGGTTGGCTCATTTGGCTGAATTCTAGTGTCAACCAGGCCAAGGCCTTGGGTGCTGTTTTCATTCTGGTGATCCCAGTAGTGTCAGTGTCATGCAGTGGGACTTAATATTATCATTGCCAGTTCATGGACAATTCTAGGCTAAACTGTCAAACTTGGAGTTGTACTTTGATATGTACAATGAGAACAGGTCATAACTTAAGGTTGCCTAACTCCATAACTCATGGACCAGGCCTCATGATCCTCCTACATTTAACTCTGGTTTAGATATTTGCCAATAACTATTGCTAGCACATGATACTCCAGTCTTCTTCCTCCTGGGTCATAAGATTCCCAGCATATAGAACATTAGATTTGCTTTCTGTAGATCATAGACACACAACCCACGTTTACAGATGAAGACTCTGAGGCTTTAGAGATTGCACTGCTGGGAATGACAGAGATGTGATTTAAATGCTAACTCTTCCAACCCTGTGCAGTGCTTGTCCCCAAACAGAAACCTAATGACGGCCAAAAGGCCACTAGCCATTCTCACGTCCCAGTGTGAACTCAGCTCCTTTGTTTGCCTTTCTCCACATTGAAGGGAAAAAAGTCATATTGGAAAGACAAGTCTGCACCTTGATTTTCACAAGACCTTGCATGAGGCTGCAGCTCTGGAAAAGATTGATTTGAGAATTATGCAACCAATTATTAATCCCTTTCTCCTGGTTGGAAAACTGATGACTCTCCACCTAATTGATCCACCACATTGAAATATACAGTCACGGGGACCCACAGACTCAGGCCAGCACTCAGATTTGAGGGAGGTGAGTTCAGTGCCAGCACCCAGTACAGTGCCTGACACATGACAAATGCTCATAGAATGAGCATTACATTTAATAGGCCCAGATGACTGGATACAGAAAGGCAAAAATAATTTTTAAAAACTATTCTGTGTACTTGAATCTGAAAGTAGAACCATTCCTAATTTTATCCCTTTTTAATTGACTTTTTTAGAGACAGAGGAAGGGAGGGAAGGCGAGAGAGAGAGACATCAATGTGTCACTTCATTTGTTTATGCATTCATTAGTTGCTCCTCGTGTGTGCCCTGACTGGGGAGTGCGCTCACAACCTCAGCATATCAGGATGATGCTCTAGCCAACTGAGCTACCTGGTTAGGCCCTTAATTTCATCTTAATTTGTGTTTTAGCATAGTTAACTTCCACTCAAGTAATATATTTATACTTTTAATACATTTTTAATGTGTTTATAGTATGATCAAGCAGCTATACTGGGGCTTTTCATTTAGAAAGCCAGCAAGAATTCATATTAACCCATCACCTGAGCTCTCTGGAGCTTCTCCAGCAGGTAATGCTGCTGCTAACTTCAGTTCACAGGGCAGAGCTTCATGGTCTCACAAAGGCAAAGGCTGACAAGATACAGAGCTGCATCCCACTGCCCTCATTCCAGTGCCCACCCTTACTGTGCTGTTGTGGGGGGCCCTTGCTCTGAGTCACTCCTAAGTCACCTGGGTCAAAAGTCATTCAAGTATGATTTCACAAGTCACCTGCAGTCTACTCATTCCTTACCCTTCTCAGGAAAGGAAGGTGAGACATCACCGGCCCTGACTCGTGAGGGTGAGACAGTACACATGAGCTCGGGTAGCGCAAATCAGAGGGAGGCAGTGCAACAAGAGTGACTGATGTCAGGGAAACAGCACCACATTGTACAGTGTGTGGTCCTTGCCTCCTGCCTTTGTGAAAAAGAAAATGCCTTTCTAGATGATTTTGTACCTCCCATAAAATATGCCCCTTCATGCACTTTTAAGTGTACAAGTCCATGGCAGTAAGCACACTCACAATGTTGTGCAACCTCACCAATATCCACCTCCAGAATTTCTTCATCATCCCAAATAGGAACTCTTTATCAATTTAATAAGTACTTCCCATTCTCCCCTCTGCCAGGCCCTGGTAACCTCTATTCTACTTTCTGCCTCTATGTGTCTATTCTAGGTTCCTAAGTGGAATGACACAATGTTTGTTCTTTTGTTATCTGGTTTACTTCACTCAGCACAATGTTCACCCATGTTGCAGCATGCCAGAATTTCCTTCCTCTTTAAGAATGAATAATATTCCATTACGTACATATACACCTTCAATTCCATAATATGTTGATATAATATTCTATTATGTATGTGTACCTTATATTCCATTGTCTATAATATACATATATAATATATAATATTTATATATATATTCACCTGTTGATGGAAACTTGTATCGTTTCTACCTCGTAGCTTTTGTGAATAATATTACTATGAATATGGATGTAGTATAGTTCATTTATTTACTTATTTATCTATTTTAATTTTTCTTTTTTTTAATGAGAGAGACATAGAGAAACATTGATGTCTCTCCCATCGATCAGTTGCCTCCTGCATGCACCCCAACCAAGGATGGAACCCATAACCCAGGCATGTGCTCTGACCCGAAATCAAACCCACAGCCTTTTGGTGTACCCAGCCAGGGCTGTTGCATAATCCTTTTAAAGAACAGGACACATACAACAAAGGCCCTGGCACTTTCTAACTCCTCCTTCCCTGAGACCAGCTCTTGCCGGCTCCCCTTGCCCTTTGACCATCCCACAGTGAAGACCTTGCCTCCTGTGAGCAGAACTGAGGCTGACTCCCTCAAGCACTGCTGTGCTCTCTCCCAGGGCCAGCTCTCCTAGTCCTGCAGGGTCCCTGCTCTTGTCTCTAGATATGAGACCTCGGCCCCCTCTGCCCTTCTCTTTGGGAGCTGACACTTAGTATGCCTCAAGGTCAAGCCTTCCTAAAATATGCTGTAGACAATACCACAGGTATATTATAACAAAGAAAATTTCAGTGAAAGACAGACATGCCTGATTGGATAATGCTAGAAGACTTTCTGGAGTTACTTCTAAAATATTTTTATATAATAGAATTACTTACTAGTTGATTATTTACTGATTGATAACACTGACAATCAGTGATTACTGAGTTTTTCCTATGTGGAAGGTGCTATATTCTGGAATTGTGGAGGAATATGTTAAGTGCAGACATATTCCCTCCATTGCTGTCAGAAAGAGTACATTTAATCAGACAGATATAGACTATGATGGCATAACTAATTGAATAAAGTGCGGTTTTATCTTTATGATAGAAGCTACACAGAATGAGATAGATTTTTATGTACTAATTGCTATAATCATCAAGCTGTACAGTTATATGCAAAAAAGTGTAGATGCAGATGAGTATATATGGTATGTTCGGAGCCGTGAGAAAAAAGGATGGAAGGATTTATAAGCACACACATATATACATGAGTTTATGTTTGTGTGTACTTGTGTATGAGTATCCCCATGTGTTTGTGAATACATAGGCATGCCTGGCATGCTACACAAAGAAGTAGCAGTAGTTGCCTCAGAAGCAGTTAGGGGTGAAAGAATACCTGTCCTTTGTGCAACCTTTCCCGTACATTCAAATTTTGTACTATGTATACATATTATTTTTAATTTTTAAAAGATGTGTATAAAACCAATAGTAAATGTCAGTGTATGGGAAGTGGTTTAACGAGCGAGCAGTGTACAAACAACGCAAAAGGCCTTCAGAGGAAGGAAGGCTGGCTCTGGGCTGGGGCAGCCAATGCCGTCTGTGAGGGAGGAAGCACCTTCAGACTCAAATACCCCGGACGGGCGGGCTCTGGGGAGGGAACCAGTGGAAGAGCAGGGTGGGAAAGCCTTCTAATGAGAGTGCACAGAATTGGCAAATGGGGAGTCACCTGAGGTAAATCACGTGAGGTTGCCTGGGTGGAGGAACGTGGTAGCATTTTATTTACTTCACTTACACACTGGCTCATTCCAAAATGCGTAATGTGAGATGAATAACAACACATAATTATTAAAGTAGAAACAGAAACTGAAATCAGAGTCTAGGGGCAAATATAAAGTTGCTAATGAAAAGGATTAACCAGTTACCGAGCTGCGAAACTGTATCTCAGCCTCCTGATGACCAGAGTGAAAGGAACACTATAAACACATAGCTCTTCCCATGGAATGAACGATGGCACACAGGCTCTCGGAGGGTCAGTTTGTTCTGCCAGAATTGTTAAGGCAGTGTCCTGCAGGAGCAGGTGAGCTGTGGCCCTGGGAGGATCAGTGTCAGCCAGGGCAACGTTCAAGAGCATCTTGGTTAGAGGTCACCTAGGATGCAGCTATTTGCTGGTCTACCTTGAAAAGTTCTTGGAAGAATGGACAAATATCATGTCTCCTAGAGAAATTTTCCTGAATGTCCCTCTCTCAACCGAAAGTTCTTTGTGTTGTTGGGTGTTCGTGTGTTTGGCTTTTAACGAGAGCCAGTGACATGAGGGCAAAGCAGAGGTGGTTGTTACTGGTCAAAAGCTAGTCACATGTTTTAGGACCAGACAAACAGGTAGTAGTGTAAATATCATATTAGGAAAGTTGAGAAAGCTAGCAGGCAGTGTTTTGCTAGGGTGACAGGCAGCTTCCCCTCCCCTAGGTGTCCTGTGAGACAAACCTAGGATGTCTCTCAGAGAGAAGTCTTGCTTATTCCAGTGCTAGGATAATTGTTCATTTGAATCTCCAATGTTCAACATTGTTCTAAACATTTGCAAGTTTCTTTGTTTCCACACCTATATGAAAACATCTATTCCTCAGCAAAGTGAACTGTTGGGGGGGGGGGGTGCAGGTTGGAAACTAGGTTGGGACCAGATTGTGTTGGAGAGCTCTCAGTAATTTCAACTTTATTCCAAAAGTAGTGGGTACTCATTGATGGTTTGAGAGTAGGAAATACATAGTAAGGAGCACATGATGCCTAAATGGTTAATCCAATGGCAGTTTATGGAGTGAAGCTGAGGGGGAAAGGCCAGATGGGGAAGGGTCTTGTAATATTTCTAAAGCCTGCACAGGGCAGTGGGTGTGAGAGTCAGATGCTGACACTCTGTAGAGAAACAACTGGGAGGTCTTTGTGGCTGAATGTTGGAGCTTAGGGAAAGTGGAACATGGCCCAAGTGATTAAAAGGACAATAGAAACTGCAGAAACAGAGCAGGTGTCAAGAGGGGAGGATTGCGTGTAGGAAATAAATTTGTTTTTGGGGCATGTTGATTTGGGGATGGTGACAGGATATCTCAGTGGGGTGATCAGTTAGCTGAATATGAAGGAATGAAGCTGAACGTAGGTTTAGAAGCCACCTCAATAAAGGAGATTCCTGGTGGAAGTTAGTAATTTAACCTATGAAATCTGCTTGCCAAAAAAAAAAAAAAAAAAGAACTTGAATCACCAGATCTGACTAATAGGATGTTAGCTGGTGCTTTCTACATACAGATTGCAAGGGGTAAAAAAAGAGAGGAAAAAGGAATCTAAATATTTTTTTAAAGATGTAAAGAGCCACATCAATCAAGTGTGACTTGTAAACCCTTTTAGGATCCTGATCTGAACAAACCAACTCTTCAAGGAATTAATGAGACACTGGAGGAAATTTTATCTAATTGGGTGTTTGCTGATATAAAGGGATTCTTTTCTACTTTTAGACACAGTAATGTTTTATGGTTAAGGCATTCGTAAAGAGAGACCTTATAGTTTTTAAAATATATACTGCAGTATTTACAGATGAACTGATATGATTTCTGAGATGTGCTTCAAAATAACCCAGCAGGAGAGAGCATGGGAATAGTGTGGTGCAGATGAACCTGGAGAGGCACGTGGACAGGCCATAAAGGGATGGTTTGGGAGCTTGGGTGTTGGGACCTGGGGATGGGGTACATTGTACAAATCTCTCTATCATTACGTATGTTTAAAATGTTCTGTAATAAACAGGAGAGAAAGAAAGAAAGAAGTTCACCCCCTGGAAATCAAAATGCTTTCTTGTGAAAGGAAATGGCTGTAGACAATCCTAGGACATTCTCATTTAAGGTGAAATCAAGACAAGAGGAACAACAGCTAGAGTGAATGTAATATACTGTATTGGCAAAAAGCATTGCTTTGGAATTCCATAAATGTAGCTTGCTAATTCTTACTAGCTCTGTCATCTTGAGCACATCAGTTACCTTTGTAAGCCCACAAGCCGTGGTTTTCTTATCTGTAAAGTGGGGATAATAATTTCATTGGCCTCATAGAGTTAATACAAAGGTTTGGTGAAATGATCCATACAAAGCACCTTATATTCTGCATGACACAAAATAAGTGCTCACTAAACATTAGTGATTTACATTTATTCCTGATTAGACTCTTTGTAAAAGATAAGCGAAGAACCATATTATGCAGTATGATAGGAGCAAGAGAAAATTTTGATGAAAGGGCAATGACAATGGTGTCATGTTACAATCAAAGAGTAATCTGGAGGTCATTGATGACATCAACACGTTAATTTAAAAAAAAAAAAAAAAGATGTGGTGGGTACACTACACCATGACAACAAGGAATTAGCCAAGAGTGATGGTGAAGCAGTGCATGCTGTGCAGTCCTCAGGTGGTGACAGAAGAAAGGAAAGGGCTACAGCAGCAAAGACAAGGGTGTTCTTTTCCAAAGCAAGGGAACTCTTTCTTGCAAGTGACAGGAAAAGAGGAAGGAGCCTACTGGGAGGGAGCAGCGAGGGACGAGGGATGGTGAGACAGGAGCAGAGCACCCTCAGCTGAGGAAGGCAGATGGAAGGAAGGCTGGTCCTGTGGTGAGGTTAGAGATTTGGGGAAGCTAATTTACAGGGAAGAAAGAAAACAGGACAAAGCCACGGGAAGAACCAGGGTTTCTGAGGACACTAGAAGGGACTGTGAAGGAGGAAAAATAATGGAAGGTAAATAGATAGGACTGGGAAGGAAGAAGCACAGAGGAACACAGGAATGAGAGTAAAAGAGAGAATAGGCGAGTAAAGGGCTTGACATTTGGGCTAGTGGCTGAGCTGACCAACCTAGTAATACACCAGAGCAGGTTTATGAAGGGCAGACTGGGGTCTCAGGCAGGCAGCATCTGCACTCTGCCCCTTGCAGAGATTGTTGTGTGGCCTTTGATGATCACCTCCCCTTGGGTGGTTGGAGAAGGGTGTCAACTGACACCCAGTGCTAACCTGCGTCCACAGTGGCCCGTGGTGGAATAGAGACCTCCAGCTTCCTGGGGTGGAACTGCAGGTGCTTGATGAAAGGAGAGGTGAACACTCCCCAGAGCTGAGGGAAAAACAGGGCAGGGCAAATCCAGCCGGTGGGATCCAGGGCCCAGCCGAGACACACGCTGAGATGTGAACTCCTCCCTTTGTTAGTGTTGAGCCCTTCTCTCTGCTTACACCCTCTGCCGCCACTCCCCTTACCCATCTCAGGGGCCTCATCCAAAAGGACAAGGTGATAGCACTTGGGTTTGGGGTTTTTTTCTTTCTTTCTATTTTTTACCCCATCACACAGGAAAAAAAATTGGAAATTTAGTGACTTGCTTGGTGTAAAACTCTTGGGTCTAAATGTCATGCTCTTTCGACAAATGAGATTAAGAGATGGGAAGAAGACATTTGAAATCTAGGTTCATCAGGATTTTGATGAATCTAGGTTCATCACAATAAGTAGTCCTCCCTTATTTTGCTTTTCATGGTTTCAGTTACCTGTGATCAACCACAGTCTGAAATATTAAATGGAAAATTCTAGAAATAAACAATTCATAACTTTTCAATTGCAAGTCATTCTGAGTAGCATGATGAAATCTTGCACAGTCCCAGTCCTTCCCATCGGATGTGAAACATCCCTGTGTCCACCGTCTTCACACTGTACACGCACCCCAGCCGGGAGTCACTTAGCAGCCGTCTGGGTGATGAGATCGACTACGAGGCATCACAGTGCTTATCATCAAGTCACCTTATTATACTTACTAATGGCCCCAAAGTGCAAGGGTGGTGATGCTGGCAACTCAGACATGCCAAAGAGAGGCCATAAGTGCTTTCTTTAAGTGAAAAGGTGAAAGTTCTCAACTTAATAGGGAAAGAAAAAAATCGTATGCTGGTATTGCTGAGATCTATGATAAGAATGAATCTTCCATGAAATTGTGAAGAAGAACAAATAAAATTCATGCTAGTTTTGCGGGCTCACCTCAAACTGCAAAACTGGGGGCTGCAGCACATAATAAGTGCTTAGTTAAGATGGAAAAGGCATTACATTTGTGGGTGGAAGGCAAACAAAAACATGTCCTGCTTGACCTCCTATGCTGCACCAGAAAGCCCTGAGCCTGGGGGGCGGGTGACAGCAAGCCATTCACCTTAGGTGAGGGGTGGTGTGCGCGCTTAGGAACAGGTGTGGACTAAAATGTATTAAAGTTGCTAGAGAGTGCTGTTATAATTATTTGATTATGTTATTAATCTCTTACTATGCCTAATTTATGAATTAAACTTCATCGTAGGTATGGATGTTTAAGGAAAAAAAAAACATTTTACATAGGAGTCAGTGCCGTGTGAGATTTCAGGCACCACAGGGGCCTTAGATCGTATCCCCAGGTGGACCAGGGCAGACTACTGTATTTATGTATCATTTTAAACTCAGGTATGGCCTACCCTTCTTTTTGTCTCCCCAAATTCATTTCTTCTCTTCTTCCTCACCAGTAGAATGTTTAGCAGGGCACATGGATGCTAAAATAAATCCTGTATCTCAGCCTCCTTTGCAGCTAAGCACAATTGAGTTGGCTCAACAGTAGGTAAGCCAAAGTGTTGGATGTGAGCTGCTGAGGAACTCCCAGAAAGAGAGCAGGTAGGTGCCCTGTACCCTCCCTTTATTTCTTCCTCTCATGCTGCTGGCTGGAGTTCAAGTCTATCCTCCTTCTCGGACCACAAAGGCAGTGGTACAACCTGGGGAGAGGGGAAGTGAAGCTGAAGAAAATCGATCTCTGCAGATTTGGAGTGAGACACCTATCAGCCCAACATTGTTTGTACTTGAACTTATATAGAATAAGGATAAAACCTCTATTTGGTTAATGCTAATGTTACTTGAGGATTTTCTGTTATGTGCAGCCAACCTAAATTCTAATTGATATACAAGTATTAAAATTAACTAGTCATTGGTTTAAAAACAAGATTAAGTAAAAGGGACTTATAAAAACATAACAAACTCACAGAAGTAAAATTGTAAGCCAAATTCTCATCTATTAGACCAAACCTGTAACCATTTTTTACACCTTTCTAACAAGTATTTATTATTAATTAAGCTATGATCCAAGATCTTAGGGTGGGACGCACCCAGGTCCTCCTTCACCTCCCTGGAAGAAGGATGGAGGGCAGAGGACAGGTGGGGTGCAGCCAGTTCAGATCTTCCCAGGAAATGTGCATGCTGCCCCACGGTCATCCCAGGCCAACAGCCAGGATATGGGGCAAAGGGACTTGTACACACGCCAGTACCATTCATACATGGAGACATCACCGGCTTTAGCGGTCATGGCCTTCTCACAGAGGTGGAAATCCAGGTGGTTCTGCCAGCAGTTCTTGGTCTGGTTCTGGTTGGGGAAGCGACTGTCCAAAGGGGCAGTCTTGTAATTTTTCATTTTGGTCTTGATATCTTCTGTCATGTTGCTGGCTCCTAAAGACGCCCAGAAGTCACTCACAGTTCAATGTCCAAACCTATAACCTAGTGTTTGAAAAAGTATATTCAGTGACTTATTAAGCCAGTTTTATTGTTGCAGGCCCTGTATCAGATTCTGAGGATGCCATAATGAATAAGCCATCATCCCTGCCCTCCTGAGTGTCACATCTGGGGAAACTATAGTAGTTATGATAGTAGGAATGAGCAGAAGATGCTATGGGGGTGCACAGGCTCCTCCTGCAGCCTGGAGTAAGCATGCTAGCGAATGCTTTCTCAGAGCTGAGGCCCCACCTGAGACCTGAAGAACCCATAGCAGTTTGGCAGACAAAGCAGAAAGAAGCACATGCTGGACAGTGAGACCTGCTGGTGCAGAAACTTGGAGCAGAGGGAGCAGAGACTTCTGGGGCTGGGTGCAGGAAGGGCAATTAAAGATGAGAGTTGTTCCTGCAGAACTATGCTGGAACATGATGCAACAGCACTCTATTACATGGCAATATAGAGGCCTAAAGTGATAAGGAACCAGGCTTAAAGAGAGTCCCTTTCTAAAGAGTGTAAGAGGAAGTCACCAACAGACTTGTAGAAAAGGACTTGCTCGGCTTCCCTTTGGGCTTAGTTGGCGTTGCAGACAATTAGCCAATATGTAGTGCTACCAGTTCACACAACTGTGTGACACCCTGAGGGACAGAGTGGGTGCTGGGGAAGGGGCTGAGAGAATGGGGTCTCCCTGAGATTGAAGAGCCGATATAATAACAGCGAAGTCATGGGGGAGGATGGAGGCTGTGGGTACAGGCTACACATGGACATACTTCATAGAACTGGGCAGTTCCAGGCAATGTCCATACTGAACATAGAGGGGAGGCAAGACCTGGGGTTGCAGTGACAGCTCCAGAGTGCGGGCAAAGGGGCAGAGATAGAGTTTTGCTTGACAAGAGCTGGGGGAATGCAGATACTAGCCCAGGTCCAAAAGTGTGTATGTTGAGGCAAAACAGAGAGTACTCCTTGGAGAAGACTATGGAGGGGGTCCTGTCATGCAGGGAGAGACTGAGGATTGGTCAAAACTCAAACAAATGCACAGGAAAGTCAGGGGCAAGGCATTAGGCATATCACACAAAATAGGTCTTCAGCCGGGGTTTCCACTGTGGGCTTCCAGGTTGGCTTGTTTGTTAACATAGTTTTGTGGTAAAATATACATAATATAAAATGTATCATTTTAAGTATTTTAGAGTGTACAGTTCATAATGAAAAAATACAATAAAAATAGAACAGAAAAATTATAAAGTGTATAATTCAGTGACCTTAATTATATTCACAGTGCTGTCAGCACCATTCATCTCCAGAATTCTTCATCAGCCCAAACTAAAATTCGGTGCCCATTAAAAATAACTCCCTGCTCCCTCTCCCCCAGCCCTTGGCCCTGGTAACATCTATTCTACTTTCTGTCTCTATGAATTTGACTACGCTAAGGAACTCATATAAGTGGAATCACACATTTGATCTATTGCATCTGGCTTATTTCACTTAGCATAATGTCTTCAAGTTTCATCCATGTTGTAGTAAATATTACACATTCCTGTTTTTTAAGGCTGAATTATATTCTGCTGTATGTATATACCACCTTTTGTTTGTCCACTCATCCATGGACATTTGTGTTATTTCCACCTTTTGGGAGCTGCTCTGTTTTTTAACACCTGTGGTAGAGACTTAATTACAGTGGCAAGAGATAGGAGAAGAGTTAGCAAGGAAAGGGAGAAACCCAGAGCAGTACAGGGATGTAATCTGTTCTCTCCTTTTACGAATGTGACAATCGAAGTCTATAGACAATCCGAATGGCTCTGAGTCACAAAGAACTCAAGTCTCCTGCTTTTCCTTCCAGTGCCATGTTTACCATCCCAGTAAACATGGTAAACCAACCTAAACAGACCATGTTTAGCAGCCTAGTCTGAATTCAGCTGGCTTCCATGACAGGAAGGGAATATGGGTAAGGCCAGACAGACAGAGCCTGAAAGTCTGAGAGCAGAGGCTAGAATCGGTGGCACGATGCCCCACCAGCACAGACATGAAGCAGGAGAGACTGTTCCCAGGCAAAGCTGTCAAAGTGCTTTGGGGTCTCACCTCACTGGGTCATTGATCTGTGTCCCTTTCTTCCTTTGCTGTTCACGTTCTCCTCTCTCAGGTGTCCATCTCGTTCCCCTTCTTGGTCTCAGCAGGGTAAGAACAATCTCTGCTGAGCAGGGAAAGATGATTTAGGTGTTTGTTAGCTTAAAGTATCATCTACACTTCTCCCCGGGAGATTTATATTTTAAGGGGCAACTTTAGAATATTAGTAAAAACTTTAGGATTCAAAAGAATGGATCTCTAATGGTAGAATGGCAGAGGGTGAGGGTGACCTACGCAGGCAGGTGTTACCGTGCCCGCTTACTGGCGGGGTTTGTTAGAAGGCTGCACAGAGGGGCACCTGAGCATTGCCTACCCGGCTCTCCTTCTCTTGTAATAAATGTAGCCTCACTCACAAATGCATCTGGGCTCTGTTTTTTTTTTTCTTTCTCAGAACTCATTTTTTTTCTTTCTATTTCTCTTGATTCCTTGAGAGAAAATGCATTTGTATTTATTTCACCATCCAGAATAGCTTTCTGCACATAATAAGTTCTTAAACCTGCGAGGATGATTAACCACTGGCCAAATATTTCAAACTTAAGTGAAGGAGTCAAGGATAGTAGATGTGCTTTTTTGTTGTTACTTTATCCTTCGAATTTATCATGGGCCAATAGTAACAAATAATATTGGCATTGAAGAATATCTTCCTCTTTTAACCTTTGATAGTAGGCATTGAGCAAGATATATTTCATTAAATATCTTCATTGTTCTTATCCATTTTTATTAGTTTGTCATCTCACATGCACTCAAATATCACCTTGCTCTTGAATGATGTGCAGAGCACAACAAAATCTAGAGTGTACCAGGATCTTCTGTGCTTATGACATGATTATTTTTTATATAGTGCCCTAATTTCCTCTAATATCCACTATGACCCACAAACAAATGCAAGTTTACATGAACCCCCCCTTAGAGAATCAGACTTTATGAAAATAATTTATTTCCTTCATATACATGTATATGATTTCCATGAAAGCTGAATGTCTCCAAGTCCAAAGCACAACATTGAGAACAATCCCAGTAACTGTCCACTGTTTTAGGGTTAGTGGTATGCATTATCCTCATTTGATCCTCTCATCAGCACTAAGAGGTGGTTGAGATGGCAAATTATTGGCAAATTTATACATGTGGAAACTAAGTCTCAGATATAACTTGCAAAAGGGATAAAACTAGCTGACTTTGACCTCAGCCTTTTCACTCCAAATCCTACCCTCTTTCCACTATTTTCTGTGCTAGTTGTCACTATCTGCATATCTCTACTGGACCGGCAGTTTATTTTCAATGCCCAATTGACTTGAAATCACAGCTGAGATCAACAAGGGTATCAAATGACAACCTTAGATCACATCTTAACCATACTTCTTTCAAGTGGTCACCTATTCATATGTGGAAATAAGGCTGAACTATATTTCATTGTGGATATACTCTTAAAATTAGCTGTTTTAAAAAACATTTCACACCCTGGCTGTGTAGCTCAGTTGGTCAGAGTGTTGTCCCTACACACCGAGGGTGCAGGGTTTGATCCCTGGGGAAGGCATGGACAAGAATCAGCCAAGGACTGCGTAGGTAAGTGGAACAACTGATCGCTCTGTCTCTCACTCTCTCTCTAAAATCAATTTTTAAAAAATCCTTTACCACTTCATACAGTTTGGAAATAAGATTTTTAAAGGTGTAAAAGCTGAAAAACAGTTTGCTAAAATGTAGGTGTACTTATAGGATTTTTACCAAACACAGTATCTAAAATGTTTCCAAAACTCAAAAGGATCCAAGCCTACAGATACAAGAGAAGCCATTTCTCCAGCATTTATTTTTCCTTTATATTTGTTCATAATAATCATTTGGTGTGTCCTGTAAACAGATATGATCCATATTGTGAGAATACTTTTCTTTAGAAAGAGTAAGTTATGATAATGCATACTTTCTGCTTTAAATACTTTAAATGCATTACTTGTTTTTATTCATATATAATCCCATTTATTTTTGCTTATTTTACTAAAGAAGCAAACTTTCCCCTCCCTTCTCTTAAAAATTTTTTATTTCTTACTAAATTCTACTCTCTTCTACCAAAATGTAACAAAGTCAACAGACTGGTTACACAGTAATGAGAAAACCAACAAGGATCTCCTTCAGAGTATGGCCAAAGGGAAACAATTTGTAGTAGTTAACATTTATTCCCCTATCCTACCCTCTGAATATTACATCTCTCAACAAAGAATTCTTGTTTAACTTTATTGAAAAGTGTGTAGCAGGGTGGTGTTTAGAATTAGTACAGATCTAAATGTACACGTGAGTTGTTGCTAGCTGTGTGAGAACACAAAGAAAACAAGAGTTTCAATTTGTCACAATGGCATCTCACATTTAAAAAGGAAAAATATTAAGAGTATTAGGATTTTTTAAAAAGTCAGTATCAGTGTTAATGCCTTAACACTGCTAATTGCTATCCTAAAAGTTAATAATAAACAAGGAACCAGAACTCTGAGCTTCCACTCCTTCCCTCAACCATTACTGGAGTTCAGTTTTAAAGTTTCAGAGTCTGAGTTTTACGTGAACATTTCTGCCCATTTGCATTAAACAGCCAGTCACTGTTTCAGAATTTCACTTCATAAACCACACACACTACTTCTGCTAAAAGATATTTTTAGTAATTGTGACAAAAACATCATTGGTTTGAGTAAAAATAATTATATCATGTTTTCTTAAAAATATGTTATTTTTATAGAGAAACTTGTAACTGAGAGGAGGGATTCAACACTGAAAAATACAGCAACATAAAATGAATCTATTATTAGTAGATACCTAAGGCTACTCGTTATTGTTGCTTTCCTGTGCCCATCACTGAATATTCTAAAAGGGTTGTTGAGCTTCTGGCCAGTATTGCCAGGACCATCCTGGGAACTGGGGACAATGGCAAGCAGGATGCAGCCCCTGCTGTGAAGGCGTGGGATGTAACTGACACTGGAGGATGACAGGCGACCGCAGCATAAGGCTATGGGTGCACAGTACAGGCAGGGGTGCAATGGCGCCCCTAATCCTCACCTTGGGCAAATAGGCAAGGGAAGGGAAGACAGCCCTCTCCGATGAAAGGAGGAGGAGACAGGGGAGTGTTGCAGAAGCTAGAGAAGATCGGGCACGTCTAGAGAAACGAAAGCATTTCAGGTAAACTGGAACTAGGGGAGGGATGGGAGGAGTGGCCGGTACTAAAGATGCATCTGGGGACAAGACATAAACGAAAACAAGAATAGGAGGACCTTATAAACCAAATTTAAGGAGACAGAATTTTATCCTGAGGGAAACAGAGACCCCTTAAGATTTAAATGAGAGCAACACGATCGGATTTACTTTTTAAAAATCTGGTTGAAAGGTCGAGATGGGGGAGGAGCAAAGCTTGACGTCGAGAGACTACTGAGCAGGTAACTAGGGTAATCCAGGTGGAAGACGCTGGTGGCCTGCACTGGAGAAGTCTGAGCGTGGCAGGGACGACAGTCAGACGACAAGATGTAGGGAAGCAAAACGGATCCTCAACTTAATGTCTCGAGGATGAAGTGAGGGGCTGGAGACCGAGTCGGGTAATGCAGTTGCTAAGATGGGAAACACGGGAAGTTTGGGGGGAATGTGTGGAGTGCCGTTTAGTATACACATCAATACTGCGATTTCTGTGGCACTCAAATTAAATATGCACGGACCTCAGGGAAGGCTGGTCTGCAAGCAGGATAACGCTCTGCCAGGGGCTGAGACGACCCAGGAAGGCACAGAGAAGGTGGTCTGGACAGCTCCCCAGGGGATTCGCCCCCGGAAGAAGGGGCAATGCTTGTATGCCACTTTTCTTCAAATACACACCTAATCACACGACGTGCTTCCAGATAGGTGGGCGAGTGCAATGCTCCAATTTTGCAGGTGGGGGAAATGACACCTCGGGGTAGGGGGCTTGTTCATGATCACCTGGTGGTGAATCTTGACCTCCAGTCATCCATCCAAGTACACCAACTACTCCGCCTTACTCATTCACTCCGTGTATCCGATTACCGACATATATTCTCATATTTGGTGGTATAGGTCACAGAAAAGGATTTTTTAATGTTTTGTGCTCCTTTTTATCAACCCCCAAGAAACACTTTATGATCAACTTTCGATTTTAATACATGTCACCAGAAATTAAACATATGTATCCACTGTCCTAAAAACAAACAAAAAACTCGAGCAGGAAAATTTTAGAATATATCTGTACCAGTAAGTACACAAGTTCTTCAAGTTCTCTGTACTGCATAAACAAATCTTGACAGATTCTGGCTTTAGGCTTCTGAACTCCGCACGTCCATCTCCGGTTTTCCAATCTAGAGGACTTGCCTATTGGGCCCCCCCTGCGCAGTCCCTCCGGCTCCCCGCCTACCCCCCACCCCCCCCCGCCGGCCCCACCACCTGCTCCCGGCGCCTCACCCTCCTCCCGCCGGCTCGCCCGCACGAGTTCTCACGCGCGGCCCGCGCCACTCCAGCCACTTTCACTTCACGGAGCTTCGGAGTCGGTGCCCGCCAGCTCCTAGCCAAGCTCCGCAGCCCTTAGGGCACTCCCGCTTTTCCCCGCCCGCCTGCCGGCACCGCGCCCCCCACGAAGTTCTCCCTCCCACACCGCCCCCTGCGAGGACTTTGGAGGCGGTCCCGGGCCAGCGCGCGCTGATTGGCTGCCTCCTCGGCGCCCCGCCCCTGTGCACGCGCAGGCAGGCCGCGGTGCGGGCCGGACGGGCACGCGCTGCGCGGCCCCGCGGACTGAGCGTCCGTGACCCGCGTGCGAACCCCCGTGTCCCGGCCGGGGTGTTCGCAAGGTGGGGGCAAGCGGCGGCAGCGGGACTAAGAGGGCTGGAGGCTCGCATGGCGCCGGAAGTCCCCTCTGGCCCCGGGGACGCTCCCCAGCCGCGGCCATCCGGACGTCCCACAGGGACTGGGAGCTGCCAGAGGGGCCGGGGCCGTCGCGGTCGCCAGCCCGGTAGCCCGGATGTCTCTACCCTCCGCGGCTGGGCCGCTCACGCTCTTATAGGCCCCGGGAGGAGGCTTGTCTTAAAGGGACAGCGCCTCGTTCAAGCCGGAGGGGGCGGTGCGTCCTGCCCCTTTACGCGACCCCTGCCCCAAAGGGACGCCACGGCGCCCGCCTTCCCGAGCCCCCTTCTCCAGGTGGGGCACAATTGGAGCGCGGCGCGCCGGGCCTGGGGATGGCCGCAGATGGCTGCCTCGAGGCCAGGTTTTTCCCTGGCCGCGCCGTGGCCAGTGGCGCCGCACGGGGCCGGGAGGCGCCGGCCTGTGATTGGCCGAGGCCGTCGTGAATGCAGGACATTGTCTGGTCGCTGCTGTCTCTGTCCTTGCCCGCCGTCCTCTCTTAGATCAAAATGGGTGCGGAGCAAGGTCCCTGGACGGCCCTGGTTCCCACTCTCCTGGGAATCCCCTGGATAGTGGGAAAATATAACTTAAAAGATTGTGGATTTTAAGAATGGCATAAAGGTGCTCACAAAATCATTATCAACAAGGAAATAATTGTGTTTGACATAAAGATTTCCTTCCTTTAAGATTAAAAATATTAAAGTAATTGAAAAAGGTCAACTGTTATAAAATGGCTTAGTTTTGTCTTCAAGATTTCTTTAATTAGGGTCTATGATAATTCATCTGACTATCCTCTTAAGAATCTTTCAGTATATATATTTCATATACATATATATGGAATCACCTTGTTCCGTACAGTACAGCCTACTTGGGTTTCAGTTTCCACGTGTGTAAAAAGACGCTGGACTGGCAGTTTTCCAAGTTGGCTTCCTTTGTTAAAATAACTCTAATTCTAGACTTAAAATCCTGATATATCTATTCTATGTATTGGCTCGTATCTCAAGACCTTGGGATAGATGAGACCTTTTAAAGAGCCTTGAGGACACCATAGTTCTCCTCAGACTGCCTTTGAAAATACGTGGGAGTTATTTAAGCAGAGTTGTAATCCTTTAACGTGTGATTTTGGAGTAAAGGGAAATGAGAGCAGTAGAGAAATGTATGGAGATCAATCAGTTATTTGTCAATGTGAAGAGCAAAGTTTTCTTTCATCTTAAAAAGTTTTCCAGGTAATGGGATATTATAAAGAATAATAACCATCTTTCCTATTTTGCCCCTAGTATCAAAGGAGTAGAAAAATGGCAAGAGAAATAAAAGATACACAGAAATATACATGAAATAAAAGATAAACAAATAGAAAATGTTTGAAGAGTTTTGAAAACAAGTTGATATTTGCTTTTTTAAAAACTGGGAAAAATTATTGTAGGATTAAGAGCACACTTGTGTTGATATAGATAATATTTTATAGCTTCAGTTACATGCCCTTTTCAACATTAAAAAAAATCAGTGATTTCATTTAACTGAGCAATCAACAAGAATTAGAGACTTGGAAATGACAAATAAATGAAGGAAGGAAAGCATCCAGAAAAAAAAATAAGTTTAATGGACATGATTCATTGTAGGAGACATGACCTCATTCCTTATTAGAGGGATTTCCACTAAACTAGGTTTAATGTTAAATAAATTTATTTTACAGACTTTCCTCACAATTATACTAATTCGATTTGTTATTTGCTTGGTATTATAAAGTAAGGAGACACAAGAAAAAAATTTAAATATTGTTACAGCTTCCTCAGATGACAATTGTTCCCAGGCTCCTCATCCTCATCCATCATAATAAAGGATTAAAAAAGCAGAAATCATAAGCATAAAGATTAGTTCCCTCCAGAAGTGAAATGTGGGTAGCTATGTGGATGTCTGTGAGTGAAGCAAATTAAGTTTTGATTATTTAAAATTTTAGCATTTAAATTGTTGATTTGTATAATTAAATTGATTTTACTTAAAAGTGATTGAATAAATGATTAAAATTTAAAGATTAAGCTGAAATTAAGATGTTTGCAATAAACACAAGCAGCAGGTAATGCGATATAGGCTCTAAGGTATGAAATGTCTTGCCAAATAAGTTTTGAGACTTCCAGCAAGTCTTTTCCTTAGGATTTTTGCTTTGGTAATTGATATATAGAGTGATAATATTTCTGGAACATTTGGTATATGCCAAACACCATTGTAAGTATCTTCTTTAATCCTCACAAAAATCCTGGGGAGCAAGTAAAATTATTATCCCCATTTTAGAAGCATGGAAACTGAAGCTCTAGAGGTTAGGTAGTTTGCCCAAGGTCAGACAGTTGGTGTGTATAGATCTGGGAATGGGGCCCAAAATCCTGTCTGACTCTGCTCAAAGACAGTTCTCAATCACTCACTAAACAGACTTAATCATGTGGTTATGATTATTAATCCATGTTTGATCAGATCTTTTCAACAGTTACACATTTGAATATTTTTGCATTAGCCTTTTCATTCATTTATATTTCAGGTGACCATGTGGATACAAGATTGCCATCTGTATTTATTTTGCTACAGATAGTCAAGCATCTCTATCTTTTTTTTTTTAAACAAAACGCCTCTCAAATTTGCATCTTATATCCTCTTTTAAACAGACAGATACATGGACAGAATCTAAAAGCTAAATCCTCTCATCCTCTGCCTTTCTCTGTTTCCCTCTTTTTCTGTTCTTTCAGATGTATTTCTTCATAGGACCTATTAATACCTATTGGCTATGCTTACTGCATCTAATTAGTGTCAGGCCCAGAAGAGGTACTAGTGTATTCATTCAGTTATTGGCTGTATGCTTACAAATTGCCTGGTCTTTCAGAAGGTAGAAAGGGAGGAGGGGCCAAGAATGCAAGACAGGAATTTGAGGGATTCAGTAGCATAAAACAGGCAAAGGGCTGTGCCTTTAAAGACTTTTTGTTGTTATTGCTGCCCCTCCATTTACCCTGGTCTCTTCCTTTTTGCATTGGTGCCACAGTTAGTGGCCATGGGAGTGGTCATCTATAGCTCTGCCAAAGATGGGGAGAAGAAGGCAGTCAGTCTCAAATCAGTCCCTGTCGTTGCTTATTCACAGTGCCTGTACCAGGAGGGTTAAGAAATTAGAAATAAAATTATTCTGAAGGGGATCATATGTGACTCGTTAATCCATGTGATTTCGGATGCTCATTGTCACTGAAAATTGAGTTGGCTAAGTCTGTTTAACTTTTGTGATTAAGGATCAGCTTTAGGATTTGATGTTCTAGAGGCCCAGAGGATAAAAGGATTGTGCTCAGCCATCCTCCCGCTTCCACCCACACAGGCAGCTGACACTTAGCACTTTGTCCCTGGCCAACTAGCAGTTCACCATCTCCCTCCAAACACTGGCAGGGAAGCCACACAGCTGTAAGGGGGATAGGACAACATCTGGCAAGCCCAACCCACCGAGTCTCACTGCCATCAGTGACAGGCAAGGCTGCAATCAGTCTCCTAACACCCAAGGTGCCTAAAGGGGCAGGCCCAACCACAGAGAACCACCTGGCTCCTTATTAGCTAGTGTTGCCTTTTTATTTTATTTTATATAGTTCCATAGTTAAGCTCTTACCATCTAATATTTCTCAAATGCAAATATTAAGGCATCTTGTAAGTGTGTAAATATATTTTCAATTTCATAACAAGCACCTACTCATTTATCTTTGTACCAGGACTTCTTAGCACTCAATAGGGTGCCACACTCTTTTCCTGAGCTCCAGCACACAACAAGATTCTGGTAATGCCAGAATGTTCTCTCTTCGACCCCTCAGCCTCACAGTGCTGATGGCTCCCACTGTTGCTAGGAGGCCTTGACTCATTGATTCCTGTCACTCTGCCCATACTTTTTTAAAATCCTCACCCAAGGACATTTTTTTCATTGCTTTTTGAGAGAGGGTATGGGAGAGAGGGGGGGGGAGAGAAACAGCAATGTGAGAGAAACATTGATTGGTTGTCTTCTCACGCACTCCCTGACTAGGGATCGAACCTGCAACCTGGGCTTATGGGACATGCTCATGGGACATGCTCCAACCAACTAAGCCACATGGGCCAGGACATTTCCCACACTTCTTTTTAATAAAGATTTTATTCATTTTTTTTTACAGAGATGGAAAAGGGAGGGAGAAGGGGAGGAAGGGAAACATTGATTGGTTGCCTCTCACACGTGCCCCAACCTGGGCTGGGGCCTGCAACCCAGGCATATGCCCTGACTGGGAATCAAATAGGAATAGAACCTGCACCCTTTTGCTTTGTGGGCACCACCCAGCCAACTGAGCCACGCCAGTCAGGGCTGCCCAACTTTTTGACCAAAAAGTTCCAGTGAATGTGCCTTGCTTTTCCTCCTCCGATCGTGCCTGTCTCATACTCACTCCATCATGATGTGGCCCCTACTCACACCTCCTGTTTAAGCTGTGGCCTCTCCCTTTTGTGTCCTTTTTCTCTCATACAGCAAACCCCTCTCCCCTACATACTTTAACACTCGAGTATGCTGTTCTTTCTGTCAAGAATATTCTATGAGGACTTCCTCGGGCTTCTTCCACATTGTATTTGAATCATCATGTTGCCTTTCCAAAACTGGGAGTTCCTTGAGATAAAAAATCATGTCTTACTCGTGAAAGAGCTAATGCAAAAACATTTAAATGCATACCTGTCAAAAAGATCTGATCAAAAGTGAGTTAATAATCATACCCATATAAATAAGTAAGCAGGTCTGGTGAGTGATCAAGAACACGTAGCCACACGGCTTCGAGCAGTCAGGCAGGACCTTGGTGCTTAGGACAGTGCCCAGCATGTAGAAGAACAACATGAAATAATAGCTAAATAATTTGAAAATGTTTTGTTTCTTCCATTGATCCTTCTCCTGAATCAACTTTCTAGATTTTGAAAATGTAATCATTTCAAAATTGAACTTTCACTTATTTCAATCTTGTCAGCATTTATGTCCACAAAATTATATCCTTTAATTGGTATTTACATGATAGCATGCTTTTACCATAATGCATACAACAGACATGCTCTCAAAAGTTGAGTGAATTAATACTTCTGACTCAAGTGGTTAAAACTTAAGGTAATATGATTTCTTTATTAGTGGTGAAGCTTTGTGTGTGTGTTTGGCATGTGTAGCAAATAATGACTGTTATTCATTTTTAAAAGATTACTTTCCTTACATCAAATTTGTCTAAAGAAAGTTAATTCTGTGTTGTACTCTATTTCATTACAAGAAGTTTTAACTGAGAAGTACCATTGAATGGTCTTTAGCCTGTGATTACAAAAATAAAGACAACAATGTAACAGTCCTATTTTTCTTCAAGGCAACTCCTCGTCTGTGTTTTCGGCAGTTAGAAAAGGGGGTGGAGGGACAGGCTTCTCTGTGCCTCCCTGGTGTTTCTCGAGCTCTAGCAGAAACGTTTTCTGTAATTGGTTTTCCACATTTGCCAAGAGTCTGTTTCCTCTTAACATTCAACATGTTTAACAGAAGTCTTGTAATAGTTCCAAAAATAATAAAACGGGTCCCAAGCATAAAAATGATACATACACGGCACATTGGTTTTTTTTTTTGTCGTGGCTTTGGTTTTGTTAAATTCTTTCAAATAACTTTTAGTGTCAAATTATGTGGTAAAAATAAAAAGTTTTTCCTCGCAGTAATAAACCCACTGAAGAAATGCATCAATGACTTGTGCAGAGGGTAAGTGAGAATTGTCTGCACCGAGGCCTGCACCGAGGCCAGCCCCGGGCAGTGTGGCCGTCTCGCAGTCCAAGACCTCCCACTAGTGATAAGTGGGAGGTTTGGTCAACTTCAGTGCTGTATCCTCAGAAAGACAAAAGCTTATTCAAGGTATATACTTTTGATAGAGTATAAGGCTGTTCTTAATCTGACAAAATCCACTTCTGACATGTCAAACATTAACAGGAAAAAGCAATGCTAGTTTATATTTTTATCCGACCCTCCCCTCGCTCCTAAAGTGGTGGTTACAGTGTCCCAACAATCAATTTTTCTACTTTAATAATTAGATGTTTGACAAGTGAAAACATTTAGACTTTCTTTTAAATTATTACTTAATTTAAATATTACTATTATTTTTACTGTAACAATCATGATTAAAGCATCATTTTTCTTTAATTTTTTATTACAGTTGATATACAATATTATATTAGTTTCAGGTGTACAACCCAGTGATTAAACACTGTATAACTTACCAAGTGATCTTCTCATAAGTCCAGTACCCATCTGACGCCATGCATAATGATTACAATATCATTGACTATATTCCCTGTGCTGTGCTTTACATCCCCATGACTACTCTGTAACCACCAATTTATACTTCTTAATCCTTTTACATTTTCACCCATTCCCTCAACTCCCCACCCATCTTAAAGATGACCCTTTAACATTTCTTATAATACTGATTTGGTGGTGATGAATTCCTTTAGCTTTTTCTTCTCTGGGAAAATCTTTAACTGTCCTTCTAAATGATAGCTTTGCTAGTTATAGGTCCTTGCTTTTCATTACTTTGAATATCTCTTGCCAATCATTTCTGGCTGGCAAAGTTTCTGTTGAGAATTCAGCTGACAGTTTTATGATAGCTCCCATGCAGGTAATTGCTTTCCTCTTGCTACTTTTAAGATTCTCTTTTTGTCTTTAACCTTTGGCATTTTAATTATGATGTGTCTTAGTGTGGGTCTCTAAGGTTCGTCTTGTTTGGGATTCTCTGCACTTCCTAGATTTGTATGTCTATTTCCTTCACCTTGCCGGGCAAGTTTTTTTTGTCATTATTTTTTTACATAAGTTTTCAAATCCTTGCTCTCTCTTTCCTCCTTCTGGCACCCTCATGATATGAATGTTGGTAGGCTGAAGTTATCCCAGAGGCTCCTTATAATACCCTCACTTTTTGGATTCTTTTTGCTGTTCTAGTTGGGTATTCTCTGCCTCTTTATCTTTCAAATCTCTGATTTGATTCTCTGCTTCATCTTACTCCACTGTTGATTCCCTGTAATATATCCTTCATTTAAATTAGTGTATTCATTTCTTTTTTAAAAATTTAAAAATTTATTAATTTGAGAGAGGGAGGAAGAGATTTGTTGTTCCATTCATTTATGCATTCACTGGTTGATTCTTATATGTGCCCTGACTCAGGATCGAACCCACAACCTTGTGTATCAGAACAATGCTTTAAACAACTAAGCTACTTGGCTAGGGTATATTCTTCATTTCTGATTTATTTTTTTTTATGTTTTCTAACTCTTTGTTGAAGTCCTCACTAAGTTCACTGAGCATTTTTATAACCAGTGTTTTGAACTCTGCATCTAATTGATTGCTTGTTTCTATTTTGTTTAGTTTTTTTTCTAGAGTTTTGTTCTGTTGTTTCATTTGGGATACATTTCTTTGTCTTCTCATTTTGGCTGCCTCCCTGTATTTGTTTCTATGTGTTAGGTAGAGCTGCTGTGTCTCTGGGCTTGGTGGAGTGGCCTCATATAATAGGTATCCTGTGGTGCCTAATGACACAGCTTCTTTAGTCACCCCAGGGCACTTTAGGTGCAATCCCATGTGGGCTACATACACTCTCCTATTCTAGTTGAGCCTTTATCACTGTTGGCATTTCAATGGGAAGGATTTACTCCCAGGCCAATTGGCTGCAAGGACTGGCTGCAACTACTATAGAGGATCTGCTGTGCATGGAACCTCACAGAGCAGCACTTACTTAAGAGGGGCTCTGGTGCCTGCTGAGTCTGCCCTTTGATTATGTCCCTTTTGGAGAAGGTTGGGTGGTGCTTCAATGTGATCTGAAGCTGTCCACCAGGTGTGCTGGCTCTGGGGTCTCTCAGGAGGTGCAGACCAAGATCAGACACTACATGTATCTTGCCTGGGGCTACCTGGCATAAGTTACAGAGTGATCTGCAGATAGCTGCTCCTTGTGCTGGACTTGGAGGTGCGTAGGAGGGACCAAGCTGTGAACAAGGCCAGTGCCACTAATGTCAGGCCTGGGGCCACTTAGTGACATGTGCTGGGCAAGTTGAGGCCAGATGCTGCCTGTTTGAGGGATTTTAAGAAAGTCTGAAGCATGAGTCAAGACAGGTCATTTGTATGGAAATAGCCTGGGTGGGCTTGCAAATGGGAGGGGTGGGGTCTCAAGGAAATCACCAGGGCAGGACTAATCACATGAGCCAGGTTGATGGAGTCTCAGATATTGCGCCTGCCTGCTGCCTCTATCCAGGGGGGTCTCAGCAAATGAACAATGGCCTCTGCCAACACTTCTGTCTGGGAGACAGCTGCCACACCAGCCCTCACCCTGATAACAGATATAGCATTTCCTCTGCATATATCCATGGTGCTTTTTGAGCTGCTGCCCCAACACTGGAGCTTAGAGGGAGTGAGTCTGAGTGAGTGCCTGTGTGGGCCCTTTAAGAGGAATTACCTGGAACTCTGGAAACCTCCATCTCACTCAGCCTCAATTCCTTCTGGTTTTTATACCCAGAAGTTGGGGACTTCTCTTCCTAGCACTGGAACCTGGGCTTGAAGTCTTGGCATGTGCCTGGGATCCCTTGCTCCTCAGGAGGGAGGGACCTCCAAAGCCAAGATATGCCCCCAAATTTTTACCTGCCACACGTTGATGTAAGACCTGACTGTTCTGCATCTCTGCCCTTCCTACCAGTCTCCACATGGCTTCTTCCATATATCTTTAGTTGTAGGACTTCTGTTCAGCTACATTTCAGGCAGTTGAATGACGGTTGTTCTATAGTTTAGTTGTAATTATGATGAGGTTGTGGGAAGATTGCAGCATGGCATTTACCTACACAACCATCTTGACTGGAACCACTAAAGCATCTTTAAGTGTTCACGGCATCTGGACTTAGGAATTGCTGTACAACTCCAAAGAGAAATCAGGGGCACTGAGGTAACTGTGGAGCTAATAATGAAGTCTCTATGCTTTTGTGCAAGGCATTTTAACCTTTTCTCTGTCATTAAATTGGAATCCAAAAGATAAGTCTTTGGCAAAAGAATAGATAACTGTGATGAAGGAATGCTGTGCCTGGCATCACTGTTGAAGTGGGCACTCCAAGCTGGCTGGATTCTCTCTTCTGATTCACTCCTCATTTTGGAAAACCTGTTTTGTCCTACCCCAGGCCAGCCCTTGCTGTCTTCTAAGGCTCCCCACACAACCTGGATGGGCTCTGAACTAACAGCATTCCTGCTCCAGCTCTAGCTGGGTAGCTCAGTTGGTTGGAGCATCATCTTGTGCACCAACAGGTTACAGGTTTGATCCCCAGTCAAGGCACATACGTAGGTAGTGGGTTTGGTCCTGCTTGGGGTGCATACAGCAGGCAGCTGATCGATGTTTCTCTCTCACATAGGTGTTTCTGCCTTTCTCTTCCCTCTCTCTCTCTAAAATAAAATAAACATATTCTTAAGTGAGGAATAAAAGAAATAAAAAAAAAATAATAGCCTTGTTGCTCCAAGCCTATCAGAGGTCCAGCAGCATCATAGGACCAAAGACTAGGTTGGAAATGTAGAAGCTCGGGTTGTCCCCTGAACCTTTGGACTCTGAATCTGTACTTAACTAGGTCCGTGGGGGACTGTGGGCACACCATGATGTGAGAAGCCTGGCGTAGACCACACCTGAATGAGGATGAACCCAGAGTACGCACAGCTGCTGAAATGGGAACCCCTTTACATTGTGTCTGTCACTTTAGCATGTTTTTGGGGAGTGGAAAGACTTGGGAGGGGGGAATAAAAAATACTTCTCTCACAGAGCTCCATCAATACATATAGTTCAATTTGTATTCTCTTTAAGGTAAAAAACAAAACAAAAAGCATTGGTGAGTAAGATTGTCACTCAGTGAGCAAGTGTTACATTTAAAACACTCACTCCTCAGGGCTGCTATACAAAGAACTATGGACTGGGTGACAAAAGAAATTTATTCTCTTGTTCTGGAGGCTGGAAGTCTGAACTCCAGGTGTAGACACCCTCCGAGACTCTGGGGAGTGCCCTTCCCTCCTCTCCCTGGCTGCTAGGGCTGCTGGCAGTGCTGGGTGTGCAGCTGCCGCGCTGCAGTCTCTGTCTTGGCTGGCACATGGCTCTCTCCCTGTGTGTCTGCCTCTTCATGTGCTGCTTTCTTCTTCTTGTGGGGAAACCAGTCATATTGGATTAAGCCTCCTCTCCCCCAACTCCAGAATGACCTCACCTGCAACAATGTTATTTCCAAATAAGGTCACATTCTGCTAGACCCCGGGATCCTGAGATGAAGAAGACAGGTCCTCTGGAGGAGGTCTGGGTCAGGGAAAGCAGGCAGGGCAGTGGAACTGTCTCACAGGGGGTCTTTCCGACCAGACTGCAGGCTACTCCCTACTTTCATTTTGAGCCCGTGGCCCTGGAATCTGTATTTGTAACAAGCCCCATGTGCTTCTGATGCAGACACAGCCTCACCGGCAACCCGCCTCCATGGGTGTTGTGAGCCCTTGGACGTCCCCATCCTTCCCAGCCCTCGCCCGTGCCCTGCCTGGCCCCCAGGTGTGCTTGCCAATAGACGATGAGGAAGTGGGAGAAACTAGCCATGAAGAAAGCAATCAGGAGTTTGTTGTTAGAGCACAGTGACAGGTGGCAAGGCCCTTAACGACAGTACGATGGAGGCATTTTTATTTGTGAAGTTTATACACTAAGCTCTAGCTTTTCAAACTAGAGATGGTTCATTCACTCCTCAAATATTTTATTGCCAAGGGTGTGCAAGACTCTCTATTCAGTGCTTTGGGATTTGGGGGTTTTGCTATTGGGAAAAAAAGCAAATTAAATAAATTTAGGAAGTTAATATAAGATTATAATTTAAACATTTTTATTTTGCCTATCGTGGACATCTAAAAATTGACATCATAAAAGCAAGGACTTAAATTATTTTATTGTAAATGTGTAGTTATTTTTGAATGGGGAATACAAAAGGGTATGAGGATGACGGTGACAAGTAAATGCCACCCCTCCCCCCCGCCGCCACCAGGAGCAACCACTATTACTCGAGAAAAGCCATTTAACACTGAAGAAATGGGGCATAATGTTAGAGGAAAAGAGAGTTTTTTCTAAAAAAGGAACAGTTGGGAAAACAATGTGTGGACATGTTTTTCCTTCCTTTATTCATCCATTTCTATTTTACAAGTACTGTTTACACTCCTTTTATGAATAAGGTATTGTTCTAAGTTTAGAAGATACATCAGAGAACAAAACAGTGAAAATACCATTCCCTGACCTCTTGAACTTCACATTCTTTTGGGAAGTAAATCTGAAAATGGGACCTAGAAATCCAAGTCGACGAATTGGGAAAGCCCACAGAAGCTAATGGAAGAGGATACTTCAGTGGCCAACTGTTTCCTGGGTGTACTCCAGCACATGGGGTGCAAAGCTGGGGGGAGGGGAGATTGGAAAGAGCCCACCTGCCTTTCCCAGGACTGGCCAGAGGCTAAGCTAGTAAAACAAATTTTTTCTTTTTTTTTTTCATTTTTGATGTTTTATTCTTTTTGCTATTACAGATGCCCCATTTTTTTCCTTTTTAGTGCCCCTCCACCCAGCCTGCCCCCGACTTCCATGGTCAATCCCATCACCGTTGTCTGCATCTGTGGGTCCTTCATGCAAGTTCTTTTACTCATCCCTTCACCTTCTTTCAATCAGTGCCCCCCCGCCCGCCCTTACAGCTGTCAGTCTATTCCATGATCCCCTGCCTCTGTCTCTATTTTGCTCATTCATTTATTTTGTTAATTAGATTCCTCTTATAAGTGAGATCATGTAATATGTCTTTCAATGACTGGCTTATTTCACTTAGCATAATAGTCTTCAGTTCCATCCATGCTGTCGCAAAAGGTAGGAAAAGTAATTGAAGCTCTTCATGTGTGGGTCTGAACAGGACTTGAGAAGCAGAGTCAGACTGCAGAATTTGGTCCAGGGGTGAGTAAAAATTCAAGAGAGGTGATGTGGGGTAGGGGCACATATTAAGGAGCAGAGAACATAGTAATTTTAAATTTTTAAAACATATTTTTAAAGATTTTATTTACTCATTTTTAAAGAGGAGAAGGGAGGGAGAAAGAGAGGGAGAGAAACATTAATGTGTGGTTGCTTCTTGCACACCTCCTACTGGGGACCTGGCCCACAACCCAGGCATGTGCCCTGACTGGGAATCAATTCAGCAATCCTTTGGTTTGCAGGCCAGCACTCAATCCACTGAGCCACACCGGCCAGGGCTAATTTTTAATTTTTTGATGGGATTTCTGTTCATACAAAAGCCCCAACAAAATATGTCTGCCATTTTTTCTGCCTTTCTTCTTCTCTCTTCATGTATCTGGGCCTCTGAACCCAATTAGCAATGAGCTATGATACGTTTCTGGAGCTCTGCCATGGACCTCCAATCAGGAGATCTGGTGGGAAGCATGAACCTTGCTTTTTATACTTTTCCTTAATAGACTTTTTAGAAAGCAGTTTTATGTTTATAGAAGTTTCCATATGCACCCTCAGCCACCCCTAGTTCCTCTATTATTAATATCTTGCATGTGTGGTCATTTTTCACAACGGATAAATGCATATATGATACATTATTATTAATTATAAGTCCATAGTTTATGTTAGGGTTTGTTCTTTGTGGTATATATTCTATGGGTTTTGATAAATTTGTACCCACTACGATACTATCAAACAAAAAATTCACTGCCTTGAAAGTCCTCTGTGCTCTGCCTATTCACCCCTCCCCGCTCTGAATCCCTGGCACTCACAGATCTTTTTACCATCTCCATAGATTTTGACTTTCCCAGAATGTCATATACTTGGAAACATTCAGCATGTAGCTCTTCAGGTTGCCTTCTTTCACTGAGCAATCTGCTTTGAAGGTTCCTTCATGTCTTTTTGTGCTTGATAGCTCATTTGTTACAGCACTGAATACTATTCCATTGAATGGATATACCACAGTTTGTGCTTCCATGTATTAAAGGACATCCTGGTTGTTTCTAAGTTTTGCCAGTTTTGAAGAGAGCTACTATAAACATCCATGGGCAGGTTTTCATGGGGACATGAGTTTTCAGTTCTTTTAGAGAAATACCAAGAAGCATGATCGTTAGAGCCTATGGTAACCAGATGCTGAACTTTCACACTTTCCTTCAAGAAACTCTTCCTTTTATGTAAAATTTTGAATGCAGAAAAAATTCAGTTTAACACTTTTCCTTAAAATACTACATTATATGCTATTTCTTTCTTGATAGGCATTTGTCAATTTAGGCATCTGTACTTGACATTGCAACCCAACTAAAAACCTTAATGTCCAGCACAAATTTGGGGGTATTTGGCTTTTTCAAAAAATAGACTATTTTTAGAAGCAATTTTAGGTTCACAGCAAAAATGGAGAATACTGTATACCCATTTGTTTTGTAATGTTGCCATTTGTGAAAATGCAGCTTCACATAGATCTGTTAGTGAAAATGTGCATTAAAGAAACACAACTTTAAAATACAGAAGCCATAGACGTTCACAGAAACAAGGACAAGAAACACAGACCGTGTAATGTAAACACTCTCACTCCTTCAGCCTCTCAGCCCACCCTGGTCACTGCTCAGTTCGTGTGTAGACCGTGGGAATAATTTCTTCAGGCTTTGCAAGTGTATTTACACTGAAGTAGGTTTTTCTTTTTAAAATTATTTGTATAAGAATTGGATCCTACCATAGATATTATTCTGCAGAATGATTTTTTAAAAAATGTATTATGAACTTTTCAGCTTAGTGCCTAAGAAAACTAATTTATTATTTTAAAATGGCAACATAGTATTCCATAATCTGTATATTCCCCTAGAATGGGAATTTAAGAGCTTTTTCCATTACAAATCATGTTTAAGTAAACATTCTACACATTTGTGCTAATATTTCTGTAGGCTAGAATAAGAAGTGTGGAATTGGGGTCACTGGTTCATGTTATACACATGTATATTCATATATAAAATGTCCCCTCTTCAAATTTTATTGCATTTATGAACAAGTAAATCTTTAATCCTGGATGTTATTAATCATTTTTACTTTTTCTGATTTGATAGGCAAAAATTGGCATCTCTTTGTCCAACTTATATTGACCTTGGACATCTTTTAATGTGATAAAAAATCACTTGTTTCTTCTTTTGTGAGCTGTCTGTTCATGTCTTTTGCCTGTTTTTTCTTTTAAAATATTTTTATTTATATGAGTAACATATTAATGTAATATTATCACTAAAAAATTAAAACACTATGAAAGTATATAGAATTAAAGGTAAAAATTCTCCATCCAGAAATTAGTTATCATAGTCAAGAATATAGGATGTATTCTTTTATACAATTTGCTATGTGTGATGCATACACATAATGTATATATGTATATAAATGATACTATATCTATTCTGCATCACACTTTTTTACTTAATATATATGTATATATTTATATATTGTCTAAATGGTTTTACTCAATAAAATGTCATATATATAGAACACTGATTTTCTTAAACCATTGTTTAGTACTCAATGAAATTTTTTCTCTTTCCATTCAGTGTGAACATATATACTGTTTACCGTGCATGGGCTACTCTTCTAGTGCTTCATAAGTATTAGCCCATCTCAGCACCATAGCAACCCCATGGAGTAGGTATTACTGTGTCCCCATTTCATCAGGAAACTGAGGTATAAAAAAGTTAAGTTGCCTAAGAACACACTGTTAGTCAGTTGCAGAATAGATTAAAAGTTTATTTTAAAATTCCCATATTGGTAGATTTCAGTTGTTTCCAATTTTTTGCTGTTTCACATAGTGCTTCAATGAACATCCCAGGGACATAACGAGGAGCCTGAGGAAGAGAGGGGCTGAGAGAGTCGGAAGGAAGGACGAGACGGGGTGGGAGGAAAAAGGGTTGAGAGCACTAGTGTGAGTGTGGAGGCGTCTGCAGAACGAATGTACCTTTCAGCAGCTCTAAGCTGGAAAGATGGGACCATGGAGTCAATCAAGTGCAATTTGCCTTGAGAGCAAGATTAAAAAAAATCAACAAAAGCCAGACTGCTGGGCAGGATAGCATGTGGAAAACTTGGTTATTAAACCACAAGTGAGGGCTCTGTGATTATTTTTCAATGATTTGGTTGCTAAATATGAAAGAATATCATACTTTATTATCAAGTAGAACTGATAGGATTTACTATATTTACTTGGCAAATACTCAGTATTTGCTGAATGTTCATTCACATTGAATTGAGTCAAATGCATACTGAGTGAATAGTTCCTGTTTATTTTGACATTTTATATTAAAAGAAGAGAAAGGTTATTTTTTAAGCTGTGAACTAAGAGATGTATAGAAGGGAGAACAAACTGTTTAAAATAGATGTGAAATAATAAAAATTAGTAGAAATTGTAAAATGCCTTAGATTGGCCAAACAAAAAGCAAAATGGCAAGAAATTTCCTCCCTAAAATTCACTGTTTTAAAATGCAGGTGTAAGACTAATTTTAGATTTTGAAATCAAACTGAGCTCTTTAAAACTTAGTTTCTGGGGCTTCCAGTCAAGATAGAGGCATAGGTAAACATGGCTTGCCTCCTTGTACAACCACATCAAAATTACAACTAAAATATAGAACAACCAACACTCAGAACTGCCAGAAATTGAATTGAATGGAAGTCTGACAACTACGGGATTAAAGAAACCACATCCATCCAGGCAGGTAGGAGGGACAGAGAAGATAAATGGGCTGGTCCCACATCATGTGTGGTGGATAAAAATTCGGGAGGGACATCTCAGGAGTGAGGAGTCCCAGTCCCACACTAGCCTCCCAGCCCAGGTTTCCAGTGTCAGGAAGATAAGTCCCCATAACTTCTGGCTGGCTGCAAGACCTGTGGGGATTGAGTCAGTGGAAGAAGGTTCTAGAGTCTCAACCAGTTCCTCTTGAAGAACCCACACACAGACTTAATCAGACTCACTCCCTCTGAGCTTCAGCACTGGGGTAGCAGCTTGAAAGGCACCAGTGGCATACAGGGAGAAAGTGAAATATCTGGCATCAAGGCAAGAGCTAGCATACAGTCTTCACTCAGAAAGAAAGATGGGCAATTGTCCCTTTTCTAAACCCTCCACCCACAGAGCCGCAGACCTGGCAGGACAGTGCCATATCTGAGACTCCATCAATTTGGCTAACACTGTTTGCCCCATCCTCAAGATCCCCAGAGACTTTGTCCCACCCAACTTTTGGGCCCAACCAAGCTGCTTTTCCATATGAATGGCTGGTCTTGGCTCATGCTTCATAACTTCCTAAATCCTCTCAAACAAGCAACAGCCATCTTCAGTGAGCCCCTAGTCCCCTATACCTCTTGCTAAGGGACCCAGGCCCAGAACTAGCGGCAACTAACCTGGATTCACAGCTTGGCTTTGCCTGGGAAGTTCCAAGCCTGGCACAAGTAGCAGCCATCTCAGGGCCCCAGGCCAAATAAGGTGAAGACTGACCTTGGGCTGAACCTACCAGGAAACCCCAGTGCCTGCTTGCCCATTGTACACCTATAGACTATGTCAGAGCACACCACCCTGCCTCCGCACAGCTGATCCTCCACAGAGGGTGGAGGTTGGTGGTCAGTGGGCACAGCCAGTCCCTGCAGCTGACTAGCCTGGGTAATTCCTCCCATTAACCTGCCAAGAGTAATCAAGTCTCAACTACAAGAGGAGGGTGTACTCAGCTTATGTGAAGGGCACACTTCAAGTACCGAGCTTGAGGGATAGGAAGTCTGTGCCACTGGACCCTACAGGGCACCTACTACATTAGACCATGCTACCAAGACAGGGAGTCATAGCAACTCTACCTAATACACAGAAACAAACACAGGGAGGATGCCAAAATATAGAGACAAAGAAATATGTCTCAAAAGAGAACAGATCAAAACTTCAGAAAAAAGAACTAAATGAAATGGAGATAAGCAATCTATCAGATGCAGCGTTCAAAACACTGGTTATAAGGATGCTCAAGGAACTTAGTGAGACCCTCAACAGCATAAAACAGATCCAGTCAAAAATGAAGGATGCACTAATTAAAATAAAGAACAATTTATAAGGAAACAACAGTAGAGTGAATGAAGCCAAGAATCAAATCAATGATTTGGAACATAAGGAAGCAAAAAACCACCAATCAGAACAGCAGGAAGAAAAAAATTTGAAAAAACTAGGATAGTGTAAGGAACCTCTGGGACAGCTTTAAGCATTCCAACACTTGCATCATAGGGATGCCAGAAGGAGAAAGTGCAAGAAATTGGAAATCTATTTGAAAAAGTAAGGAAACAACACTTCCCTAATTTGGTGAAGGAAATAGACATGTCAGTCCAGGAAGCACAGAGAGTCCCAAACAAGATGGATGAAAAGAGGCCCACTCCAAGACACATCATAATTAAAATGCTGACAATTGAAGATAAAAAGAGAATCTTGAAGCAGCAAGAGAAAAGCAGTTAGTTATCTACAGATAACTGTTATCTACAGTTATCTCCCATAAGACTGTCAGATGATTTCTCAAAAGATACTTGATAAGCTAGAAGGGACTGGCAAGAACTGTTGAAAGTCATGAAAAGCAGGGATTGCTCTACAGCCAAGATTGCTCTACCCAGCAAAGATATCATTTAGAATCGAAGGGCAGATAAAGAGCTTCCCAGACAGGAAAAAAATAAATGAATTCATCATCACCAAACCATCATAATATAAAATGTTAAAGGGACTCATTTAAGAAAAAGAAGATTAGAACTATGAACAATAAAATGGCTACCAATACATATCTATCAATAATCAAATCTAAATTATGAACTAAGCAAAGGAGAACAGAGAGAGAATCACAGATACAGAGTGTCTTGATGGTTGCCAGATGGGGGTGGTATTTGGGAATGGGTGAAGAGGTGAGGGAGTTAACAAGTACAAGTAAGTAGTTACAGAATAGCCACAGGGATGTGAAGTACAGTATAGGAAATGGAGTAGCCAAAGAACCTATGCATGACCCATGGACGTGGGCAACGGTGTGGGGGTTGCCCAAGGGAGTAGGGTGCACTGGGTGGGTAGGGGGCAAAGGGAGAAAATTGGGACAACTGTAATAGTATAATTAATAAAATATAATTAAAAATAAAACTTGGGTTCTGGAATGAATGTCACTATCTTAAAGGCCTTGATGCAGAGAATGACATATATTGTTCCTGTACCAGTTCCTGGATGAGAACATTTTATTAATATCATAACAACACCATGTTTTCCAAGTTAAACTACACTTGTACATCTAACACAATTTTTAAAAGTCCCTGTGGAATTTGAGGGGTTCTTGAGACGCGGTGCTAATGTAGAAGAAATCTGTGACACAGTAAAAACTTTACAGATTGGTCTTGACATGTATATAAAATTTTTGTCTGAAATTAAATTCTCTAGGTATAATGAGGAAAAGATAAACTGCTTAATACATGACACTGAAATAAAAGATATTTTGGGGAGACCATCAAGTTGCCCAAACGTACTTTTAAAATAAAAATTCCCATTGTTGGTAATAAAGGATCCAAAAAAGAACACTTTCAAGGTCTAGTTGGAATAGAAATTGGAGATAAATTTACATATGGGTTGGGCAAATTTAGGTTTACAGTTGTTTATATGGAATATAATATAATTAATGATAATATAAGAATAAACTGCTTCATGTACTAACTGTACTAACTGGAAACCTATATTTGTCCACCTCACATATATAATTACTAACAATGTTTACACTTTATGAACCAGTAATCCCATTTCTAACAATGTATCCTAAAGAAATAATTGTTGATGTGTCCAAAGATTTAGCTACAAGAATGTTAGCTGACTGTTGGTTATTGTGTCTAAATTATTTATAAACTTAGTCAACAAAGGGAAATAATTAGGTAAGATAATTAGATAATTAGATAAGCTCATACATACAATGAAATACTATACAGTCATCAAAATCATGTAGGAAACAATTATTGAGTACTATGTGCCAAGCAAATTTCTAAGAACTCCACATGTAATAGCATGTCTCATCCTCTCAGTTGCTGTATGAGGTAGGACAATTATTACTTTCATTTTCAATCCCTTGCTAGTAAGTGGTGGGGCCCATATTTGAACTAGACAGTGGGGACCTGAGCTCACATTCCTAATTATTATGACCAAGGAGATTAGGTCACAGCATTGAAAGATTTATGTAAGAAAGTAGAAAAAAGAGGCATGCAATGTGTGATCCTTTTTTGTAAAAGAATACACATATACATAATCATAGAAAGAAACTGATACAGATTCACAAAAAGGATAGGTAGGAGAGGAGATAACAGCATATAAGAAATACCAACAAGCCCTGACTGGTGTGGTTCAGTGGGCATCGTTCCCCAAACCGAAAGGTCTCTGGTCCAATTCCCCATCAGGGCACATGCCTGGGTTGTGGGCATGTGAGACACAAACAATCGATGTTGCTCTCGGACATTGTGTTTCTCTCCCTCCCTTTCTCTCTCCTTTCTCCTCTCTCTAAAAATAAATAAAATCTTAAAAAACAAGAAATGCCAGCAATATTTTAAACAATATATTTTATTAATTATGCTATCACAGTTGTCCCATTTTCCCCCCTTTATTCCCCTCTGCCCTGCACAGCCCCTCCTACCCACATCCTCCCCCCAAACACACCCTTATTTTAGTTCATGTCCATGGGTCATACATATAAGTTCTTTGGCTTCTACATTTCCCATACTATTCTTAACCTCCCCCTGTCTATTTTCTACCTACCATTTATGCTACTTATTTTTAGTACCTTTCCCCCTTCTCTCTCCCTCCCATTCCTCTGCTGATAACTCTCCATGCGATCTCCATTTCTGTGGTTCTGCTCCTATTCTAGTTGATTGCTTAGTTTGTTTTTGGTTTTGTTTTAGGTGTGGTTGTTAATAATTGTGAGTTTACTGTCATTTTACTATACATGTTTTTTATCTTCTTGTTCTTAGATAAGTCTCTTTAACATTTCATAAAATAAGGGCTTGGTGATGATGAACTCCTTTAACTTGACCTTATCTGAGAAGCACTTTATCTGTCCTTCCATTCTAAATGAAAGCTTTGCTGGATAGAGCAATCTTGGATGTAGGTCCTTGACTTTCATGACTTGAAATACTTCTTTCCAGCCCCTTCTTGCCTGCAAGGTCTCTTGAGAAATCAGCTGAGAGTCTGATAGCAACTCCTTTGTAGGTAACTGTCTCCTTTTCTCTTGCTGCTTTCAGGATTCTCTCCTTCTCGTTAATCTTGGCTAATGCAATTATGATGTGCCTTGGTGTGTTCCTCCTTGGATCCAACTTCTTTGGGACTCTCTGAGCTTCCTGGACTTCCTGGAAGTCTATTTCCTTTGCCAGATTGGGAAAGTTCTCCTTCATTATTTGCTCAAATAAGTTTTCAATTTCTTGCTCTTCCTCTTCTCCTTCTGGTACCCCTATTATTCAGATGTTGGAACATTTAAAGATGTCCTGGAGGTTCCTAAGTCTCTTCTCAATTTTTTTGAATTCTTATTTCTTCATTCTTTTCTGGTGAGATGTTTCTTTCTTCCTTCTGGTCCACATCATTGGTCTGAGTTCCAGTTTCCTTCCCATCAATATTGATTCCCCGTGCATTTTTGTTCATTTCTCTTATTGCAGCCTTCATTTTTTCGTCTAATCTGTGACCAAATTCAACCAATTCTGTGAGTATCCTGATCACCAGTGCTTTGAACTGTGCATCTGATAGGTTGGCTATCTCTTCACTGCTTAGTTGTATTTGTTCTGGAGCTTTGATCTGTTCTTCCATTTAGGCCATTTTTTTTGGTCTTGGCACACCTGAGCCATGAAAGGTTAAGTGCCTAAGGCAGGTTCTGGTGAAAGGACTGATGCACCTGAACTGACTCAGAATGTGCAGGTAAAAATGCTGGAGTAACTCATCCCAGTGTAAAAAGCCTACCTGCATCCACACAACTGCGGTTCCTTAGAAGAATGTACGTTTTCGGTGGAAGGGATGGATCACAGCTCTTTTCTTTTCAAGTTTTCCGCCTTCCGCGTTCCTTCCCTCCAGCACGTTGGTGTCATCAGCAATATTTTGGCTTAGCAGAATGGAATGTCTGTGAACAGTGAGGCACAGTCACAGGGCAGATGAACCGGAGGCATGGGGCTGGCTTCCGCATCACCTCTCAACACTGCGTAGCCAGGGGGCCAACCGCTATCCCTCCTTGCACAGGACCTGGTGGTTCACTGGGGAAGCCAGGCACCGAAGTGGGATGAGAAGTATTGCTGAGAATTCTGGGGAGTTGATTGTGAGGTGGTGATGAGGACAAGGGATGATTGTTTTTATTGCAAGCCTTTTAATGCTGGTCAGCTCTTTCAAAACTATATACATACATTAATACATTTTATAAAATGTTGAAGGAATGTTTTTATTTAAAAGTAGAAAAATCAGAACTAGGTGGCTGACAAGTACTAGTAGATGATCAGGCTGATACATATGCACTTATTCAGAGCAGCAGTAGTCATGATAGTTAAAAGATGGAAATTCCTGGCTGGTGTAGCTCAGTGGATTGAGTGCGGGCTGGGAACCAAAGTGTCCCAGGTTCGATTCCCAGCCAGGGTACATGCCTGGGTTTCAGGCCATAACCCCCAGCAACCACACATTGATGTTCCTCTCTCTCTCTCTCTCTCTCTCTCTCTCTCTCTCTCTATATATATATATATATATATATATATATATATATATATCTCCCTTCCCTCTCTAAAAATAAATAAATAAAATCTTAAAAAAAAAGATGGAAATAGGCCAACGTCCATCAGTGACCAAATGTATATGCGAATCGTGGCATATACATGCCTGCAATGGAATATTACTCAATCATAAAAACAAATGAAGTCCTGATGCACACTACTGTGAGTATGAACCTCAAAAATATTATGCTAAATGATAAAAGCCAGACACAAAAGTACATCAATTGTATGATCTCGTTTCCCTAAAATGTCCAGACGAGGCAGATTCACAGAGACAGTACACAGATTGGTAGTCACCAGGGGCTGGGTGCAGGGAGCAATGGGTCGGGGGGCCCTGCTGAATGGGTATAGGGTCTTCTTTGGGGGTGGTGACATGTTGTGAAACTAGAGGGGGTGGTTGTATAGATTGTGAATGAACCAAATGCTCCTGAATTGTTCACTTATTATTTTTAAAGATTTTATTTATTTACATATTGTTTAATTTTTAGGATCTAATCTTTATTGTATTTTTTCCACTACCAATTATTTACTTTAACATGGTTAATTTAATGTTATGTGACTTTCACCTCAGTTTAAAATAAAGAAAAAAGGATTCTGGTAGAGAACAGAGTGGCAAGAATTAGGAAGCTCACTGCTACAACATGTTGTTTTCAAAATTTTGATACGCAGCCAGTGATGCTGCCTGCTGGGTGACATGGGGCCCTCAGACCAGGCAACACCACAGAGACACAGACATGCCAGCCCCATGGAGTAGTGGAGGCTCCAGTGGCCAAGGGCTGGGTTCCAATCAGCCTTCATGAAATTGTGAGACATTCAAAATTAGGAGGGGGATTGTTTCACATGCTGAGCTTTCCTCTAGACTTAGGAGACGCAGATAAAGAAAATCAGGAACATTAGGGAAGCATTCTTGGACATTTCCTCACACCTAGGTTGTTGAAGTCTTAGGTGATGTTCCTCAAACCCCAGCTTCTTCATAAAGACATACAGGGTTGATTAAAGAGCTGAGTGCTTCCCTTTCTTACAGTCTCTAATCCGTAATCCATAATCACTTTTGTTATGGACTGAATTGTCACCCTCTCCCAAATCTGTATGTTGGAATCCTAAACCTCAGAACTGCAGAATGGGACCTTATTTGAGGATAGACTTTTTACAGAGGTAATCCAGTTAAAATGAGGCCATTAGGGTGGGCATTAGTGTGGCTGGTGTCCTTATGAATAGGGGACATTTGGATATGAACACACACGTGAAGGGGATATGCTGGGAAGAGACACAGGGACAGTACAGCCACCTACAAGCCAAGGGAGATCCTTCCCTCACGGCCCTCAGAAAGGACCAACCCTCCTCACACCATGATTTAGACTTCCGGGTACCAGGACAATGAGACAATACATTCCTATTATTTAAGCCCCCCAGTTTATAACACTGTTATAACAGCCCAGTGGCTGGTCACATGGTGTCAACACATGGTCCTTTGAGATTGTAAGTTTGCATAGGGTAGGTCCTGGGAATAAATAACTTTGTGGCCACAGCCCCTGACAAAACCACTGATCGTTTGATTACAGTCCTTCATCCCCCTCAACCACTATGATTAAGTCCTTAATAAATGCTTTGATAATACTAGTTGCAAAGTGGATGCTGAAATCAGTGCTTTAACACAAATCACCACCTGCTTGAGGGAAATGAAGTATGGAGAACTTGTACCCCGGCCTGCTCTGAGCCCATGCCCAGGGCCTTATGGAAAGATGCAGGGGAGGGGTGGCTTTGTGGCCATTTACCACGTTCTTGTAAACGTGCCCTCTTGGGGACTAGAATGTGGCTATTTTAATGCAAAATTAATTGTCAGCTGAAAGACTGCCTCGGCCTTCTCCCTAGTGATCACCTCTCCCTCTAGCTAGTCCCTTCACTCTCCTCCTCTTGCTCTGCACCTCGTTAGCAGTGTTCAAATTATCATAAATGATTTCAGTATCTCAAACCCAAAACAGAACTCTTTCAGTCAGCTTGCCCCTGCTTTTTAATTGTTCTTTATTTCCACAACAGGAAGGACACCATGCGTAGCATTCGTTACATCGTCACCTTGTCATCATCATAAGACCATGCTTTGTATACATTTGAAACATGCTTCAATTTTAAACTGAATTCTTGGCATAAAATTAAAAATGCTATATTTAATGTCATGTTCAGAAAGCCCTATGGGTCAGATCTTTCTCATGGAATCTCAATATGGAAAGATTTCATATTCTGAATAGCATCCTGAGATATTAAATTGTTCTGAGGTGGGAAGATGTAAAAACAATATTCCTTGAGATTAATTTTGCTTCTCAGGATGTCCTAGCTTTACATGTGCCGAGCAGTGAGGCAGCTGTTACCCTCCCTTAAACCCACGGCTTCAACATGACCTTTCACTGAAGGTACAGACAACCTATCAAAAATGCCTTCATTCATAGGATATAAGGATGTACTCATTTTCTAGGTGATGGTAACTATGTGCCCCAAACTGGGTGGCTTAAAACAATAGAAACTTAATTCTTTCAGTTCTGAAGGCTAGAAGTTCAAAGTCAAGATGTCAGCGGGGCCTAGTACTCCCTCTAAAACCTGCAGCGGAATCTTTCCTTGCCTCATTCTACCTTCTGGTGGTTTGCTGGCAATCTTTGGCGTCCCTTGATTTGAGGCTGCGTAATGTCAACCTTGACCTGTGCCACGTGGCCTCGCTGTGTGTGTCTGTCTCAACATGGCTGTCTTCTTAACTGGACACCAGGGGGACTTCATCTTAACTAATTACACCTGCAACAATCCTATTTCCAAACATTGACAGATCTTGAGGTTCTGGGTGTTAGGATATCAGTGTATCTTGGCAGGGGGTGCACAATTTGACCTACAAGGGGACAAGGTAAAATTCACACATTTGTATTGATTTTAGAGAGAGGGAGAAAGAAACACCTATTTGTTGTTCTACTTGTAGATGTGTTCATTTGTTGAGACTTGTATGTGCCCCGACCAGGGATCAAATCTGCACCCTGGTGTATCGGGACAGCACTAACCAATGGAGCTACACGGCCAGGGCAGCACACATATACGTTTTGAGGGCAACTCATAAAGTAGAATTTTTGTTTTATGGAAACAAAACTGTATGAAAAGAAAATGCATACAATATATGCATATGTTTTACAGGGAATACTCATGTAACCCCCACTGCCCCTACCGGGGGAGCCCAGTGTGCCTCTCCTTCTGTAAGACCTCCTCCAGGCCTCACCCAGCACCCACAGTGCATTTAGTTGTCATGCCCCCTTGTCTCCTCCAATGTGTGACAGTTCCTTTTCTTTATCTTTTATGACCTTGGTATTTTTGGAGAGCACTGGCCACTTCCTTTGCAGAATGTTCCTCAGTCTGGGTTTGTCTGAGGTCTCCTAATGCTGAGTTGAGGCTATACATTTTGCCAAAAATCCCACAGAATCGTGCCCTTTTCAGTACATTCCATCAGTTGGTACGTGACATCTTCACGTCTTATTGATCACTTAATGAAGGTGGTGTCGTTAATTAACCACCAAGTTAGCACTTCTCCGTCTGTATCTTGTGGAGACACAGCGAGACTGCACATATCTTGTTTCTTGACATGTTTTGCCCACTGCATTTGGCATTCATTAATGATTCTTCAACAATTCTTGTGTTTGGTAATTTTTCCTGTACATCATGACTTCTGCCTCTACTAATTGGTATTCTACTATAAGGAAAAGCTGGCTCCATTCCCCCATTTATTTGCTCAGTCATTTATTTGTATCATGGGTATTTTATTCCATGGTTAATAATCCATTACTAACTTCAGTAATTTTTTCAAATTGTCCCAAATTTGGCCTTGAGAAGCAACAAACTGGCTCCTATGTCCTTATTTGTTTATTTGTCTCTTTTTAGAGAGAGGGGAAGGGAAGGAGAAGGGGAAGAGAAACATCAATGTGTGGTTGCCTCTTGCATGTCCCACACTGGAGACCTGGCCCACAACCCAGGCCAGTGCCCTGACTGGGAACCAAACCAGCGACCTTTTGGTTCACAGTCCGGCGCTAAATCCTCTGAGCCACACCAGCCAGGGGAGCTCCTGTCTTTTGACATATGATTCCTCCTCTCATTTTACAAGTAAAATAACTTTACTTTTTTGGCATTTCCAGGTCCATTTTCTAATTTCCCTGCCTCAGCCCTAGAATCAACCATCCCTCCAAGGAGCCTAGTTTCCTTATAGGAGAATGGTATTTAGAAATCAGTATCTGAGTACTAGGTACGCTCATTGCTACTGGGTGTCTTTGCTTTTAGGTCCTACCTATATTTGCTCACACTCTCCCTGATTTGTATTTCCCCACACACCTGTACATGTAAAAACCTCACGTTCCTAACATCTCCAATTCCAACTCAACACCACAGGATTCATTTGTGCCCTTCCCAACTTTTATAAGTCCTTTTTCATCGAGAACCTCTGCTTTAAGGATTTCATTATTCACATTTATTTGCTCAATCTTAATAGGAAAAGGTAGTTTTAGAAGTGCTAACCCAATCCCCTTTACTAACTACAGTATTTGTGTATAGTTCGTTTTGTCTTTAGCCTTACACTATACAGTCAAAATCCTGTTTTCTAAAGTCGCTGGCTGTATGCTGGTTTTCTTTCCTGCTCTCTGTCAGTGTGGTACTGTCAACTCATTGGTAACATAGGTTCATTCATTAGTTTGTAGTTCATTTTGAGTTTCCTCCACATCATGTTTGCCTTTAATTATTTTTGGAGTATGTGAAACATTACTATAGTTCTGAGTCAGAGCTAAACAAAAATGTACACTCGAGAAAGGTATCACTCGTCCCAAATACCCCATTCCCGACCACTGTCCACTCTGTACCCCCTCACTCTCTGTAGGTAACCCACGTCATTAGTTTATTGTTTCTTTTGCACAGATGAGCAGATAGATGTACGTTTTTTATACTGCCTTTTTACTTACATGAAAAATGGTAAACTCTCTTGCACTTCACTTTTCTCACTTGACACTATATCCTAGAAATCGTGACGGTTCGTAGAACTCTTCCTTACTTTTTGCACTGGTGAAGAACTGTGTGGATTTACGTTTATTTTATAGGAGAGTGCTCCTAAGTAGATATTTAAGTCATTTCCAATTATTTTGCAATTACAACCAATGCTGCAAGGAGCAACCTTGTGAGTATGTGCTTTTGCACTGTCGGGGGGCATCACTGAGGTGTTTTCCTACAAGTGGGATTGCTGGCACAACAGGTGAAAGCATATTTTGGTTTTGTTAGGTTCTGCCAATTTTTATTCAGAAAGGCAGTACTAGTTTGCACTTTCATTAGTAACATGAGAGTGTTTCATGAACACAATGTGCTATCATACTTTTATTAAACTTCTTCTACTCTCATAGGTAAGAAATAGTAGATTTTAATTTGCATTTCCCCAAGTATGTTTGAATTTTAAAAGTATCTCTTGGAACATTTTTATATATTTTTTTGGAATTCACTATGTTTTCTCATTTTTTTTTTTCCTATTAGGCTTTCGGTCCTTTGTTCTTCAATTTTTAAGAGTTGGCCTCATGACTTTGTAAAGCTAATGAACATATACACTGGCACTTTAGTTTCCCATAATGACTTCAACCAAATATGGACCATTCTCTACTACATGCCAATGCAGTATGAGATGCTGTGCTGTAAGTTAGATTCCATCTTCCTTTGAACCCTAAGCACAAACTCTTTAAGAAACACAGGTAGAGATATGTTGGTTTCTTTGTATAGTCAGTTTTTTATGAAACAGGGTTATCTTTTATGAACAGGGTTGACTACCTATGAGAAAATCAGTATTTAACATGTTCCAAAGCAGGACATAAATTATTTTCTGAGTGATTAGACCCATTTTGGTATTAGTTACACTCCTACCCTTTTGAATATTAGAAGATAAATATGGACATTTTCCCTGCTAATAGGGTATTTTAAAATAAAAAAAAAAACACACACCAAAAAACCTCTACAAAGATTAAGTTTCCATGTATAGGATGAGGCAAAAGTAGGTTTATAGTCATTGGTTTGGAAAATAATACAATAATTAATAGTAACAAAACTGTCTTGTGTACTCACATCTGTAAATCTACTTTTGCCCCACCTTGTACTGTTGAATTGCTTATCTAACTATAGGCTTCTCTTTCAAAAACCTGCTGTCCATTCAGTTATCTCAAATTCAGAAGACAAACAGCAATACTATCTTTATGAAGATTACAATTTTGGAATGTTATGTGTTGAGACATTAAAAGTTGTATTTATTTTTTTAGTGACTGATGTTCTAACTCTTAAAGCACATCCATACTATGCTACTAAAATTAATCAATGATTAAAGATTCAATTATAGAGTATTAAAGATTCTATTGCATGTGCCACTGCTATTGCAATACATTACTTGTGACAGGGGTAATAAAATGAGCAAAGAGTAGAAAGCAGACAGTAATACTGCTTTGTCAACTGACTTAAGTAGATGAGATATGTAAAGAAAGTGGTAATAAACTAGAGAGAAGTCCGCTCACACTACTCACCCCTGCTCCCCAGCTAGAGGTGAAGCAGGTTAAGGTTGCTGTGGTAAGCGCTGTATTTGAGAACTATCTTTTCTTAGAGTATTATAGTACATGTACTAGTTTGTCTTTCTCTTTTTTTAACCACTGTTGCTTTTATTATACTCAACTTATAAAAGAATTAGGCTAGACAGCATGAAAAAGAATCACATTAAACTTCTGGAAAAGCTAACAGCAGTTTAAAAATAACATCCAAAGAATCACTCTTTTCTTGGTTTAACAAATTGGCAGAACAAATCTTAGTTGCCTTAATTTCTTTCAACTCATCACTAAATGGTATGATCAATGGTTTTGGTATGAAAACTTTAAGGAAACAATGGCTTATAATACAAATACTCAAGAAACTCCCATTTCCTCTCACCTTCCCCTCTGCCTTCCAGGAGCAAGGTAAAACAAAACTAAGGTGGGTGACTTTGCACAAGAGGAATGTGAAAGCTTTAAAAGAGCAGTGCTGAACATTCAGGAGGACCTGTACAACATTGAAGTCGTGAGTGAATTGAAAGTAGTTAGTTTTATCTTTTAGGATTTCTTTATAGAGCTTTTTTATGGTTTAAATGTGCTTTTGTGCTGGCTGAGAAGTAGAAAATATTGCTTGTATCAACATAACAAAAATAATTCAATATTGTGAAGAGTTTCATCACATTTTAGCAAAATTTTTAAAAAGGGCGATTCCCTGCCTTGTGTGGCTCAATGGACTGAGCCCTGGCCTGTGGACCGAAAGGTTTCTGGTTTGATTCCCGGTCAGGGCACATGCCTGGGTTGCAGGCTAGGTCCCTGGTTGGGGACATGCATGAGGCAGCTGGTCAATGTTTCTTTTTCTTTCTCCCTCTTCTTCCCCCCACTCTCCCCCCCTAAAAATAAATAAATGAAATCTTAAAAAAGTAAAAATAAAAAAGGGAGTTAAACATTCTGACCCTTTAAAAATATGCTTAGATATGTGTGAAAGGTATAGATAGATTAAAAAAATACATTTAAAATGATGTGGTCATAATAAAGAACAATTTTATACATAGGATTTTATTTTGCACTGCTATAACAATTTCATTATAGACCAAGAAAAGAAATGGAAAAAAAAAGATAAAACCACCACACTGAGTAAGTTACTAAAGCTTTTCTACTTTTTAACAGGATCTTCCATCTGGTAGATTTATTGTCATATCCCCTTCAAAACAGACAAGATGCTTACCATATTTTAAATATTATAGGCTACCACTGAAAGAAAATGTTACACAGTCACTGTACATCAAGGTTGAAAAACTGTCCTGCATGAAAAATACTTAGAAATCATGTGAATAAAAAAAAAATTATTGTGTTTAAGGAAAAATTAAAGTCCTCATAATGTGCATTTAAACGTGGACAGTCATTCATTCTTCTTGGAATCACTTAGGTGTCCGGACTTCTTGCTTTTGCCCATTTCGTTCATTACTGTGTTGTTACCCAACAGTGTTAAGGCAAACAAATCCTTTTCTGAAGAGGTCTTAAAGAAATTGTGGACAAATAGCAAACTTTTGGCATTAAAACAGGTTAACATATACATAGCCTTTAAAATGTATATTAAGCATATTTTTCTTGGACTAGTGACAAGAAAAGATGAACATGCTTGCTAACAACGTCAAAAAGTTTAAAATTCAGTGTCCAAGCAATTTCTAACAATGCTCCAGTAGCCTTAAGCTCTAAATGGTTCAGAGTTTATGCAAATGCATTAATGAATTCAAGCTTGGCAAATTACACCCAAGCAGGTTATTAAACTATATATACAGAAAGTAAATGATAAATACAGAATTAAAAGAATCCTTCTGCTTTTCCTTATAGCTTTGAAAATTGACAAACTTTTTGAGGACAGTTCCATTATTATTAAACATTAGGTAACCACAGGTGTTGGGAAACCTAACTACACAAACCAATTTAAAATACTCAAGATGACTTTGTAGTGTTTACTATAATTCAGTTCGTAGGTAAGGGCACGAGACAACATTTAACAAAAATAATCACATCAATTGACCTAGAAATCAAAAGCAAAGAGATATGAATACAATCTCCAAAATCTGTCTTTTTAAGTGAACGTTAACCATTTATTCAAAGTTATACAAGAATTTGAAAGATTAAAGTCTTCTGTGACATAAAGCCATTTAGAATAGTTTCATGTCTCAGCTGAGCAGGAGAGGGTGAAAGAAATAGTGAGTAGGCCCCACTTGGGCAGTAAGACAGTAAAAACGGACTCAACAGCAGCCTCCCCCGGCCTGCTGTCCTCCCTGATTGCCTGCATGTGTGGCGTTAGTAGCAGCATGCTGAGGGCCAATTTTAATGCCATTTGCCTGGAATAAAAGACAAAAAGATAATAAATGTAACTGGATCCAATAAAAATCCATTTAATTCTTAATGACAGAATTTTATTAACAACTCAGAAAAATATTAAGGAGATTTCTGCAACAATTAAAACAACCTTTTTAGGGGATCTTTCTTTTTCTTAGAAACAACATTGTGGAAATATTTCTGAGGAGAATTCTTTATCATACCAGGTACTGGGTAAACAGAAAGTAGACAGTGCTGCTTTTCAGGGAATTCTCACAATGGAGAAAATGTTTAAAACAATCATTGCAGGTCATCTTTAAAGGATAAAAATATGTAAGGCCTATGCTGCTCTAATACAATGTCAAATCTTTTCTCTAGACAGCATTTCTCTTCCATGTTGAATCAGCTATACAGGCTAAGGGCATATGAGTGTTCTGTGTCATCAATAATTTCTATGATCCCCAAAGACATGGCAGCTTGCCAAGAACCCACACACAGAGCAGTTCTTTCATTCATCAAACTCACACTTATGTCTTAACCCTCACTCCCTCAAGTGGATTTTACCTAAAAATACAACACTTTGAGAAAAGTAATACAGTAGCTTCAGAAATTAAGCTCTTAAGGAAACTTTACGTCACAGTAAATCTCAGATTTATAGTGCTTGGCAGTTGTTCTGCAACAGTAGTAGCCTTGGGGTTTCTGGCACTAGCTCAGTATTGACAGCAGCTGATGTGGTTTCTTTTCGCTCTTTTGACTCCTCTTTAATAAAAAGCATGCCCTATGGCTCATTGGTTTTGCCCCCTCTGGGCTGGTAGCAACTTCTTGAGGAATCAAGGAGTCAGGCTTGGCATTAGGCCAAATAAATCGCACGGCCTGTTGGCTCCTGACAGCACATTACAGTCAAAGCTGCACCATGCACAGTGCAGCAGTCAGCTACTATATGAAACCAGACAGAAACAATGAACGTGCACTTTTACACAGAGGCTCAATTACTGTTCAATTTATATGGCATTGGTCTCTGAATGGTGTTGCCTTTAAATTAACTCAAGATCTAGGAGATAGGATTTAGAAACCACAACACTCCAAATGAAAACAAATACTTTTTGGAAAACTTAGGCAAACTGTTGTTTAGTTTTAGCAAAGAACACTGAAGCAAATAATGAACACCCTCATTTATGTATACATCAAGAGACACCCATGCAATGGCTCCCTAACACAATGCTTTCCTAACTGCGACGGCGGTGAGTTTTTTCTCTTGGAAGCAAAAAGTCTTAATATAAAAGTAAAAATGTTTATGTAACAGTAAATAATATGCTACCCCAACCACACAGTAAAAAGATGACCACTGGTAAACACTCAGACCTGTATGCTTCAATATTTTATCCTAATCATGTTGACCAAAACTGGCTCAAAATAATTTTACAAAACAAACAACAACAACAACAATTATCAAAAAACCCCATAAGAAAACCAAACCAGTGCCAATTGCCAATTATATATATTCATTTAGTTTCCTGAAAATATGCTGTGCTTTAGTGGGAGTCACTTCCAAATTGGGTATTTCCTACTTTCATACCAGACAACAGGGAGAGCATCTTGCATTAGTAACATAGTACATGCATTACACTTACACAACTAGAAAATTATTCCCCAAAGCAGATGACACCATATGGACATGTGGGTGAAAGTGGGTTTCCTTCTCTCTTTGGAGGATTTATATTATTTTGCCTTGCTTACAGTAAATGGATAGGGTCACTTACTTTAATCTGTTTGCACAGATAAAGTGATGCTCTAGTAGAACATAAACATTTAACTATTACAGAACATCCAACGAATTTTCAGATAGATGATTAGAAACTAATGTATGAACTGACACCACATATCTGTTTCATGAATTAAAAATAAATATAAAATCATGAATCTAAGTTGTAATTAAAATTCAGTTGTACAACTATCTAACCACTATGCTGTACACCTGAAACTAATGCAAAATAATAATAAATGTAAGCTATACTTGAAAGAATAAAATAAAAAAAGAAGCATAAGCTCTGGCTAAGTAGCTCAGTTGGTTAGAGCACTGTCCCCATACGCCAAAGTTGCAGGTTCAATTTCCTATCAGGGCACACATAAGAATCAACCAATGAATGCATAAATAAGTGGAACAACAAATCATTATATTTTTTAAAAAAGCATAAAAATATTAGTCAATATTTTTATATGTATATACCTCATTATTAATGTCAAAGACTCCTTCTTGAATTTTTTCATAAATTTCTTTTGCTGTATTAATAAATGCCTGAAATATAAAGTAGAGAAATTGGTTCAAGTTATTGAAAACCACAATATAGTAAAAGAACAGTACATAAAAGCTCTATAGAATATCATAAATTTCAATATAAGAAAAATCAACTAATGTAATACACCATAGTAACAGAATAAAGCACAAAAACCACATAATCGTTTTAATAGATGCAGAAGAAGCATTTGACAACAACCAACAACCTTTCATGATAAAAACACTCAACAAAGTAGAAAGGGAATTTCCTCAACTTGGTAAATAGCATCTAAGAAAAACCCACAACTAACATACCCAGTGGTAAAGAGTGAAAGCTTCTCCCCCCACCCCAAGAACAAGAACTGAGCAAGAATGCATGTGAATGTTCATGGGTATTATCAGCAGTAAGAGCCAGAGAGTAAAAACAACAAAAATGTTCATCAACTAATGAACGAAAACTAAAACGTGGTATGACCATAAATGCAATTTTATTCAGCCATAAAAAAAAATAAGTACTGATTCATACTGAATATGGATAAACCTTAAGAACATGCCAAGTAAAAGAAGCCAGATATAAAAGACCACATATAGTACAGTTCTATTCATATGAAATGTTCGAAGAGGTCAGTCTGTAGAAAGGAAGAGTAGATTACTAGTTGTCAGGGGTTAAGAGAAGGAGGTGGGGGTTGAGGAGCGACTGTTTGTCAGTGTGGGGTTCCTGTTTGGGGTGATGAAAATATTCTGGAATTAGTAGTAATGGTTGCACAACATTATGAATATACTAAAACCACTGAATCGGACTCTTTAAAAGGATAAATTTTATGGTATGTGAATTACACTTCAAGAGAAAAATGTATGGCAGGGCGGGGAACACCACAACGTGAGAACAGCACACATGAGAAAAACCTGTCAACTAGGTATACAGCTGCATTAACTTCCATGTTGAAACTAGTGTACTTTTGATGGTGACTGTTCCACACAAAACCCCTTTTGCCAAGATGATGTATTCTTCAGTATACAGTTTAAGAGGGAAAAATCAAGGGATGTTTATGATGAAGAGATAAAATGGCAGCTCAACTTCTATGCCACGTTGAATGAAGTTTCACACTTTTCCCATACAGCACACTACTAAATTGACAAAATTAGTGTTAGATCACTGTAACCAAATTAAATCTCTAAGTAACAAAATTAATCTGCATACATTCTATAGGTATACAAAATATTAAAATATTTCATGTAAACATTGCCAATATTATGGAAGGTGTTTCTAAATTCGCAGATGAGAGATCACAAAATACTGTATTAATAAGTAAGGTCTTCTTTAATTAACATTCTCTGAAAATCCATAAAGAAATATATTCTTCACTACCATTGATACAGACTTAATTCAAAATTTGAAAAGTAAACAGGGTTCATGGAGAAGAACAAATCATACCTTTCGTCTTTTCAATACTGGAAATATTTGACTGCTGAACTTGCCACCAGAGCTTTTGTTTCCTAATTAACAGGACTGATATGTTTTCACCTTTAAAGGCCTTACAGCTCCCCAGAGTAATCAATCTACTGCAGCTCAATTACTGCACCAAGAACACACCAGTCAGTGAAGGAGACGTGAATGACTGCAGCAGGAGCACAGAGATATGAATATGCATAAACTCTAAGTGGCTGATCGAATCATCAGAGAGGGTCATGAGAATTTGCAGCAAAATAATGAGAAGAATTAATCACTGCAGACTCACAAGGCACTCTGAAAGTGAGTGTGCTGCAGTTAAAGTGAAGGAGAAACTGGCTTTTAGCCAGCTATGAATTGATCTACATTCCTTAAAATTAAAGTTATCCTGATAAATACGGAAAAATTTAACTTTATTTCCAATAACATGTCAATTATGGTGATGGGCTTAGAAAGCAGGCTAACTAAATACTGAAGTCAACAGATTCATAGATTCACAGGGTTGGAATTCCCTATAGGGGCACCCACATGTGTATATTTCACTAGAACACTAGAACTACAAGGTCGCATAAGTAAGTTATAACTCCATATAGAAAATTTGTTTTAAAAGTCACACAATATGCTAATTTATGTAAATAAACAGACTTTTTGCTAATTTGTTGATGAATCACATTAAAAAGTGGCTTTAAAAAGCTGGTACATACAATTTTCCATGTCATTACTAATCGTTATTACCTACATAGCACTTATTATAGGAGATACTATATAAATGGATTGTTTTATCTGTATCATAGCAAAAAATATTATTAAGTAATTAATAAGTGATCAATTTCAATAAATCCTCAGAGTTTAAAACCCAATGTGACAAATGTAGACATTAGTATACCTGTTTTAAAAGTGTGTGGCTATGAACTGAAATTATCCAGTTCCCAAATATAATGAACATTAAAGCTTATTAGACAGAGATCAAATGAAATTTCTAAGAGCCTTGGGTGTTACAATTATCTATCCACTAAAGCTGCAAAGCATCTCAAGAACTCAGAAAGACAAGAGATACATATCTTTTACAATAATTGGCCAAAATTTTTGTTAATTTCATATTTCACTCTAGTTACTAAAAAATCAAACCCCATATATATATTTCAAGGCAGATACATAACAATCGAAAATACCTCTAGAACACAGAAAAAGAAGAGGAAATTAGCAATAAGTTGACTAAAAAGATACTACAAAGGCTTTATATTAAAAGCTCATGGTTTAGCAAGACAGTCTTAACTTAAAATTCCTCCCAACTTTAGACAATTTAAAACAGTTTTTCTATTTCCTAAGCTATAGAAGCAGATTAGGGCGAGGGGTTTACATAAAGAGAGCAGGCTCGAGGGGCGTGTCTGTGTGCGTGGTGAGTGGGGAAGAATGGATGTGGATTGAGGGGAAGAGGCACTGGGGAACTTGCACATGGCAGCAGCAGACTTGTGCAGACAGCTCCTGATGGCTGAGTACGAGTGTTAGAGACGATGATCCAAGTCATACAGGACAGAAGCCCAGCATTTGCCATTTAACATAAGAAACAGAAAATATGTTTTAAAAAACTTCTATTGTTACTCTTATAAGGTTTAATGTTTACAAGAGTAAGATTAAAAAAATCTATCTGGAATACTTATTTCTTTATAATAAAAAAAAGAGCAAGCTAAAGACATACCTACAGAAAATGTTTAACATTAGTTAGTGCAAAACTTTTAAAACATGACACCCTAAATATCATTACAGTTTTTGTGATGCATAAGCTAGAATGATAAAAACATTATATCCATAAAAAATTATATCTATATATGTCACATTTCACATATAGCCAATCCAAATATTAATCAGTCATGAAACAGAAAAAAATATTTGCTGAGAAAATGATGTCAAAGGACTGCATTATCAGCACTGTGAAACAAATATTTAGGCAGATTCATGATTACAAAGTATAAAAAGGTTTCCTTGCAGCCAACTCAATTTGGTGAGCCTCTGGCTTTCCCATGCAGTGCCCCCTCCAGTACCAGGAGCCTGACTCTCTTCATTTTACCATTACTTCTCCCCCTTTGCCCCACTTTGATTAACTGCCATGTTCAGTCCTTTACCTTCATTAGCCATTAATAGCCTTCCACCTCAGACACTAATCTTTCAACCCTTGGCAGTAGTTATCTGAATGGTCCTGGTAATATCTAAACTTAAGTAAAATTTCAGGGACTTTTATACCACAAATTAAACATAACAAAAACTAGAAATGCATTATGATTCAAATACATATTAGGCAAACACACAAGCTTATGTATATCCTACCTATATCATTTACCCAAGGGTACCTATTAAATTGTATCTATGTACTATGGAAGATACAGGGAGAGGATATAGTTCCTACTGCTGCTGAAATAAACAATTTAGTTGGGAGAATCTAGGCAAAAGGGCTTAAACTGCTGTTGAAGATGCGGGAAAATACACTTTCTGCACTGGCCAACATAAGGAAACTGTGTGCAGGGCACAACTAAAGCAGGTCTGGCTGTAGGCCACGGACAATGTACTACGAGGGTCTTCACAGCTGATGAGAGGGAGTAGGGGCAAAAATTTTTATTTTAATTATGGTTTAACAGTTTTTAAGGCAAAATACTGAAATTCTACTACAGAGTGGCATTTAAATTATTTCCTAATGAAACATGCTGCCACCTGGTGGAAAGATAAAAATTACAGTGTCTATAAGGCAAGAATTCAAAATAAATCAAAGTATCTTAGTTTTATTTAAACATCTTGAACAGATGCTAGAGACAAAGTACCCTGTAAAATAAGTGACTTTTTAGTTTTCTCCTAGAACTGGGAAACATAAGATAACTAGAATGCTGTTTAATTTTCTTGTCAATTGCTAACAATGCTATGGATATTATAGGTGTCCATTTTGCCAAAGCTAATAATAACCAATATTTACTAAGTACTTACTATGTGATAGACACTTTTAAATAAATTACATAGGTGTTCATTATTTCTGAAAAAAATTAAAAATTTGTATAGAAATAAGTAAATGAATTTTAATTTCCTTTCATTTTCTTTCAATTTGCTTTTCAAGAAAATGTTTGTGAAGTTATACCTCTAAGGTTAGCAGAGAGGTTCAGGATGGGGCTCTCGAACCAGGCTGTCTAGGTTCAAACCCCAGTGCCACTCTTACTGTATGTATTGCTTTGGACCCACTGCTTAATTTCCCTGTAAACTCAGGATAATAATGGTGCCTACTCCACAGAACTGTTGGGAAGATGAATATAACACATTCATGAATGTAACACAATGAAACTACTGCTTGCCATGTAGTACTGGATGCATGTTAGGTTCCATCATCATGAATATTTCAGTGCAGTGACATGTGAGAAACAAAAGAAGAGGGTACAGGCGCTAAGTGTGAATGTGCCCTGAGACACTGCAGACTAAAAAGGAGAGGAACAGTGATCAATGCTCTTTGGTGACTTAAAATTAATTTTTTTGAGATTTTTTTAAGTCCTCACCTGAGGACATGCCTACTGATTTTAGAGAGGAAGGGAGGAGGGGAGGGGAAGAGAGAAACATCGATCAGTTACGTCTAATATGCACCCTGACTGGAGACAGAACCTGCAACTTAGGCATGTGCCCTGACGGGGAATCAAACCTGTGACCTTTTGGTTTATGTGATGTTGCTTTAGCTAAGTTGAGCCCATACTACCCAGGGCTAAAACTAATTCTTTTTTTTTGGTAAAGATTTTATTTATTTATTTTTAGAGAGGGAAGGGAGGGAAATAGAGAGAGAGAGAGAGAAACATCAATGTGTGGTTGCTGGGGGTCATGGCCTGCAACCCAGGCATGTGCCCTAACTGGGAATCAAACCTGTGACACTCCGCTTTGCAGCCCGCACTCAATCCACTGAGTTACACCAGCCAGGGCAGTAAAATTAATTCTTGATTAAATAAAACTGAACATTAAAGAAGTAAATTAGCAATATGTACTTTGTTCAGTGAGAGCTAAAGAACAAAATATATTGAGATCAGACCTAAGCATTACACAAAAACATAGGAAAGTCTCTTGGGAAAAGAACATTAGAATTCAAGACTAGGCAGTTTAAATACAAAACTCCTTCAAATTCTGTGACTTTAAACTGTTCTCATTTTAGCCCTGGCTGGTGTGGCTCAGTGGACTGAGTGTCCGTCCACCTATGAACCAAAGGGTTGCTGGTTGGATGCCCAGTCAGGGCACATGCCTGGGTTGTCCTCACTAGGGGGCTTGTGAGAGGCAGCCACACACTGATTGTTTTTCTCCCTTTCTCCCTCCCTTCCCCTCTCTCTAAAAATAAATAAATAAAATCTTTAAAAATAAAATAAAATGTTCTATTTGATTTAGCTTCAGTGGGAGAAGACTCATACACACATCATCCAATATACATAGTAGCTTTCAAATTACATTTAATGGAAATCCTACAAGGGCCACCTCTTGGGGATGAGGCAGAAAGCAGAGAGCCCAAAGAGGGAGAACCATTTTTTTCTTCTTTTCCCCTCATTTCCCAAGGCACCCCTTAATTCCAAAGCAGAGCTATTCTGCTTTTCTTTGTCTTATACCAAGTTTCCTGTGTTAAATTAAAATAAAGAGGGCCATTGCTAAATCTACTGATTTGAACAGCATGCTTTCAGCCCTGGCTGGGTAGCTCGTTTGGTTAGAATGTCGTCCTGATATATGCCAAGGTTTCAGGTTCAATCCTCAGGGCACATACAAGAATCAACCAATGAATGCATAAATATGTGGAAAAACAAATTGATGTTCGTTCCTCCCTTCCTTCCTATATTCCTTTCTCGCTTCAAAATTAATAAAGGTTTTTTAAAAAGAAAAGGAAAAAGATAAAAAACAACTCACATTCCTCAAAAACCTTCTAGTTAGAAATTATTTTGAGAAGTATGTCATTTTTGTGATTATCTTCATCCTATGTGTTCTTCCTTCCCTTTACAAAAATTAATATCACCAGTGAATGCTTATTAAAAAGGAAAAGAGGTAGCCTAAACAAATCTTGATCAATTTTACCAGGGAAATAAATGGGGGAAGAAGCCAGAACAATTAAGTTAGGACAGTTTGAGAGATAATAGTATTTAAGAATTTCCTGTTCCTATTTTCGGTCAGACGTAACACACAGATATGTTTAATTCCTTAGTAATTTAGTTCTTTCATTCAACAAGCATTTGCTGAGTATGTGACCTGTACCAGGCACCATGTATACTCAGGTAAATATAAGTATCTTTAACCTCAAAGATATGGTACAGAATAGATGTTAACCTCAAAGACATGGTACAGGATAGATGTAAATCCAAAACTGAAACAGTACGGAAACTTCACAATAGCTGTTTAGAGGGGTAACATGGAGGGACTACTTGAGGGTAAAAAAACAGAGAATACCCCAGGAATGAAGGCCTGAAAAATAATTTAGCTCCCGCTCATTTATTAGGAACATTAATGGACAAAAGAGTATTTAGGACAGAGAGGCAGACTTTAAGCTCAGTTACGCTGGAAGTGGGGACAGACAGACATGTGGGATGAGGTCAGAGAGGTGGCTCACTAGACATCAAGGAAAAGGAGTCTGAAAAGGCAGGAAGCGGGCAGGGGACAAAATTAGAGGTTGGTTTTATAGGACGAATTATGAGGGAATGAAGTTGGCAAGAGACCAGCAAGGGGTCTAGAATAATAATCCAGGTAAGACATAAAAAGCCTGACAAATTAAAGCAGTGGCAACAAGTATGGAAAGCAAAGATCAAACTCAGTATCTACTTTGGAGAAATTAGCAGGACTTATTAAGCAGGGTAAGAATGGTGAGGTGTTTAAAGGACCCCACTTTCGGCTTAAATGACTGAGATGGAAGGGTATGCTGTGAATTGCGATAAATAAAAAAGGAAGAAAATCAAGTTCCAAGGATGAAATGAAGAGTTTAATTCAAATGCTAATGTCACACATGTGGGAAAGTCTTGGTAGTTGATGATCTATATAATTGTGTGCCTATGAATATAGACTACAGATAAATATGTGAGTGTGTGTGTGTGATATGCATGTATCAGCATGATTTTCTTCAGTCAAGTTTAGCTATTCTTCTTTAAAAGTAGAGGAGATGAATGTAACTTTCTACATTAGTTTGCTTTGGATTATTCTGAGAGTTCCCCAGGGGGGATGGCTAAATAAAGATTGAGAAGCTGCCGATAGTCAGCAAAATCTACCAACTGCCCTCAAGCCTGGGAAGGTCAGGTTAGATTTCCAGTGAAAAGTCCTGTGGTACTCTTAACCCTGACAACACAGGCCAAGGCAAGTAAGATGTGTTCTCAATGCAAATTAAGTCTGTAGATCTTCAAGTACTGGAACAGGACTCAAGTCCTGGCAAGGGGCCTTGAAATTGGTCTTTTTAGTTACTGAAGTCTTATCAAGTCACGTTGTTTTCCTTAGACACAGAAATTCACCTATCTGATGTCAGTTCAGATGACTTGGCAGGTTTCTGCAATCTGTTTTTGGATCAGCTGGCTGGATTTTCATCTTGGCTCTATCTTTAGTATTTTTAACAGCTCAGCCAGGAATTTCCAGCCCTGATTTTTCCATTGTTTTAAGATATTTTTAAATACTAGATTTTTGCCTCAATTTTTGATGTTTATATATTTTTCTGGTTCACATAAATTTCTGATCTTAAGTAAAATTGAATGTATGAAAAAAATAACCCATCAAATGGCTAAGAGATCATGAAGAATATTGGACAAAGTGACAATGTTTGGGAAATGGGAAATTTAACCATTATTTATAGTGTAATTACCTTTAGGTCCCAGAGGAAATACAGTATTTTAAGTTTTGGCAATGTATAAATCCAAAGAAATAAAATGTTCATTTAGAGGAAAAAGGCACAGAGAAAACAGGTAAAGAAGTACAGAAGTAAATACATCATTTTTGGGGTACAATTTTTTGCTGCAGTTATCTAACCTTGGGTCTAAAGAAACCTTTCAAAGCATGAAGACCCCAGACAACTGCTAGAGGAAGCTCTGATCAAAGGTGGAGCCAATTTGGGGGTTTTCAAAAATTTCATAGGGTTTTAGAAAGCTTAGGGCAAAGGTTCAGGACAAAATTCCACCTACATGTTAAGAAGTAGGACCCAAGTATAACCTGACAGAAGACTGATGGAAGAGGAGCAAAACTAATTACATAAATGAACCAGCCAAACATTTATTTACTATGTGGGGGAAAACTGTGCTAGTGTTAGGGACATAGAGATGAAAAGACAGTCTGTTTTCAAGGAATTCTGCCCCTATGTTGAGCCAACCCAAAAAACAAATGTCGTCGCTGAGCTAAGATAAATTCATGCCCAGGATGATACGGGAGGGAATACAGAGAACGGAACACATACATTCTGATTGTGTGTGCCTGCGTTTGTGGTAGGTGGTGGTGGGGGCAGGCAGGGAGGTATGCCATGTGTCATTCCAAGAGGAGGCATCAGACTCGATTATGCTTGAAGGATTGAGGAGGAAGGAAGATTTCAGGTACACAGAACACTTTCTGCAGAGGGTACAGCTGACGGCTCTTAGTTTAATATGGAGAGCATGCTGTGGAGAGTTGGCAGATAGAGATTTGTATTCTAAGCAAAGGAGTTTGATTCTGAAGCTGTGGAGAAACACGACATGATTTAATAAAATGAGTGTGACATTCAATTTTCATTTTTAGAAAGAACTCACAGAAACTGTGTAGAGGATTAGAAAAATAAAAACAGGAAGTCTAATTGGGAGGCAATTGTGGAAAAGGAAGGACAATTTGGAGAGATATTTAACAGGTAGAAACAGTAAGATACAAGTGGAAAGTGCTATGTGTTGACTGAATACATGACTGTAAAGGGGTCAGAGAAAGGCAATGCCCTAGAACGTAGGATACTGAAGATTTGCAGACCAGAGAAGGGCTGTCAGTTCAATCTGCATGTGGTACACTGGGAGGGTCCAAGGACCACTCCTACAGAGATGTCCAGGCAGCAATGGTCAATGTGGAGCTGAACATACAACCTAAGATGGGTATCTGAAGTCATGAATTTAGGTGACATTTCAACACGAAAGAAAGAGCTGGAAAGAAGTTCTGGGAAGGCTAGAGAGGCATGAAGGGGAGAAAATGGTATCATGTAGCTAGGGGAAGTTTATCTAATAGTAGTCAAAAGTGTCAAATATCCCCATAGGACTGGTTAAGGTAAGAACAGAAAAGCAGTTATTAGGTGTGGCAATTGGGTGGTGCAGTGTGACCCTGGCCATGATAGAGGAAGTCACGAAGGTGAGAAAAAAAATGAGGAAATGAATACAGAGTTTACTACAAGCTAGAAGAGGACATATCCATAAGTGGGAACAATCCATTTTTATTTTTAAGATAGCTGAACATGACTATGTAATTATATGCCAAGAGCCAAGAATCAGTTGGAAAGAAGAGGGTGAAGATGATGAGAAGGTTTGAAGAAATAACATCTCTGAGAAGATGGGAAAGGACTTTGCCAGATTCTTCACAGTGCTATACTCCTCAGAGTGAACCCATGAGCAGTAGCATCAATGTCACTTGAGAGTTGGTTCCAATCAAAGACTCAGGCCACACCTCAGGCCTACTGAATCCTACTCCGCATTTTAACAGGACTCCTAGGAATGCATTGGAATGCACATTCATGTTTGAGAAGGACTGCTCTAAAAACAACTGTTTGGGAAAAAAATTTTTATGATACATTCTGAGCTTAAAAACAAAGTAGTCTTCACATCTCCCACTGCAAAATCTGTATGCCACCATGAAGAGAATAAGCAAAAGAGAAGAAACACCAATCCTTCAGGTGTTATGTGTTCCCCACCCCTAATTCTATTTTTTGGGGAAATGCCTAAATCACATGCGGAAATCTCTGGGTTACATAAATGTCAACAAGTTTCTTAACAGTAGGTTCTCAAAAACTAACACTATTGTAAATTGTGTTTTTGAAAAGGGAGGGGACATTGTCCAACTCCTCCTAAACTCGTCTGACTATGCAGAAGTAGTTTTATTTAATGCCCCTCAAAGCAGAGACTAACCTTCAGTATTACTATTCTCCACTGTGTAGCACAACAAAAAGGGGAATGGATGGGGAACTGAAACCCCTGGGTTAGAATCCTCTAGGGAAAATGAGGATAACTTATGTAAAAGAACTTCTTCGACAACCACCATACAAATACACAACAGCATTATCATTTCAGGTACTTGATGTGTTTCAACCAACTGAAAATACTTCTGAAAGAAATTTTCCACTTATGAGACACTCTTCTAAATGCTGACGCCACATGTGTGCAATACAGATCACTGGATTCCAGTGACAGGAGAAGGAGCTCCTCATGACCTTCACAGCAACTCCTCAGTCTGTCCAAGGATAGGTCACAGGACAGATCCTTCTGGACCCTGGAGAGTAGGACTAAACAAAGTTGTGGTTCTAGAATGAACTGCCAGAGATTAGCAGCTGAGGAGCTGTGAACCTGATGGGCAGCGAGGACAGTTATCAGGCAGACATGATAGCTTGGTGTCCTTAGTAACCTTCAACTTGTACTTGAAAATGAAAAGTCAAAATTAATAAAAAATAAGCTCTGGCTGGGGAGCCCAGATGGTTAGAGTGTCATCCCAACACACCAAGGCTGTGGGTTCAACCCAATCAAGGTTCATACAAGAATCAACCAATGAATGCAAAAATAGGTGGAATAACCGATGTCTCCCCCACTCCCTTCCTCTTTCTAAAAATCAATAAAAAATTTTAAAAAATTACTGCTGGTCACACGGTTGGTTCTTATTTGCTCATCAGCAAAATCTTTAGTAAAATGGAAGTCAAAATCATTTTTTGTCAACTAGACAAAAAAGAGCCTGAACCTTGTATTCCTAATATAAAATGTGATGACACTATAAATGCTCTGCACATTCAGCATAAATATAACTTGAGTAAATGACAGGCGGTTCCCCCCCTGCATGCTGTGCACTATGTGTAGAACATCCAAATATTATGTTTAAAAATCAGTAGTAATGGGAATTGAAACTGTAAAGGAATGAGTTCTGATCTTGTATTACTATAAAAATACCATATAGACAAGAATATTTTGGTTGAAATTGGCTTTTTAATTTCATTGACATTTAGAAGATGAACTCTAGGGTGTGCTTCTACAATCACATTTATGGATATATTTCCTCAGTGAGTTACAAAAAAGGATAAATGGTAATAGCACATTTGGAGCCACCCCAAGTTATATAAAAATGATTAAAATCCACTTCACAGAAAAAAATGAATTCCCTTATTATAACTTGTAGTTTGAAAATTATAACTTACAGTTTAAAAACAAATAAACTTAAACATAACACTTATGGCCCCGGGTGGTGTGGCTCAGTGGATTTAGTGCCGGCCTGAGAACCAAAGGGTCACACCAGTTTGACTCACACGCCTGGGCTATGGGCCAGGTCCCCAGTAAGGGCACTCAAGAGGCAACCACACACTGATATCTCTCTCCGTCTCTTTCTCCCTCCCTTCCCCTACCTGAAAGTAAATAAATAAAAACAAAACAAAACATAACACTCATGTACCATATCAGCTTCATAACAGAGTTTTTATGTGCATAGAGTTCTATGTGTGTATATAAATGTCTGTATGTGTATATTGCGCACGTGGTATTAATGTTATATGATTTTTATAAACATAAAACTATACCTATCTACTAAATAGATTTAGTTTCAGAAATTCCTACCTCTGTAAGTAATATGTAGTTTAAGAAGACTAGGTTATCTTTTTTTTTATACTCTTCAGGAATTTTTTTTTTTAAAGAATTTGAAAGTAGAGTTTTGGGTGCCATTTTTAATTTATGATCCCTGTTAAAAATCAGCAGCATAACATTGGCTGGGTGGCACGGTTGGGTGGGGCATCATCCCATACACCAAAAAGGCTGCAGGTTTGATTCCCAGTCAGGGCACATGCATGGGTTGTGGGTTCAATTCTGGGTCAGAATGCATATAGGAGGAAACTGATCAATGCTTCTCTCTCTTTCTCTTTCTCTCTGTCCCCCCCCTTCTCTCTTTCTAAAATCAATTTAAAAAAATATCCTCGGGTGAGAAATGGGGGGAAAAAAAGATCAGCATCATAAATTCAGAGGCTACAGTTAAAGGAAGATATCAAGTTCAACACCTTCTAACAGTACTGAATGATGGTATGATGGGAGCCTGAAGTGAAATGGAGAAGCTTAGTAGGAATTTAATGAACTTGGATGCAGGTGACAACATCATCAGGAAGAGACTGAAACAGTTGAGGATACTCACTATAGAATTCACAAGTCAGAGAAAGCCCATAAAACAGAAGGGGTGTCACATAACAGTACTTTGCAGTCTTCACTCTTCACTTTCTTCCCCAGGTTGTCATTGAAATGAAGCACTTTAAAGATCAAAATTATTTACCATCCCATCTACAACTAAATGAGTAAAGAGCATTCATGTACTATGCTGGCTTGTTAGTTCTTTACTTCACTGATTTGAATTGTATCCTATATATAGCTCAATGTTTCTCAATCTTGATACTACTGACGTTTTGGGTCAGATCACTCTTCGTGGTGGAAGCTATCCTGTATACTTTTCTCTAACACCATCTCTGGCCCTTCTCCCCATCAACAGAGCCTTCCTGGATTAAATCAGTAAGGTGAGTAAATCAGTAGATCTACAGATTAAAAGTAAATCTATTTTCAGCAACAACTGCACTAATGCTGGGAAAAAAGGTGTTACTGCATGCTGCAAATTATCCAATCTCTTGGAAGGAAACACAAGAGTTAAACTTTATGGTCTCTAATTGCATTATACTAATTGCAGTAACTAGATCTTAGCTGAAATATAAAAACAGACTACAGCACAAGAGCAAAAGGAAATGGGTCTAGTTCTAAACAGAAAGGGATAATGTACCAGTTATGTTTAACCTTAATGAATAATCATGTAGTTTTAAATTTCTAAAAAGAACCCTTAGTCAGATGGTCCATAATCAGGACACTGACATTTGTATTAAATCATTCTACCTTCTAACATAATTATTTTTAAAATAATTTACATTTAAACATGGCATTTTAAGAGGGTTTCTTTTGTTTCTTGTTTTGTTTTATTTTTTAACTACAGGGGTTGGCCAACTTTTTTTCTGCACACAAGAGGCAAGGATTGACTACAGACTGATAATTCTCAATAGATTATACAAAATGAGGACAATGACTTTCTATGAACTGTCCACACAGTGACCAACCCTCTCACTAGATGACTAAGATGAGTCATTAGGATACCTTCCTTACTCTTTAAAACTCCTCACATGACCAGCTCTCCTACAGGAAGGTCGTCCTCCAAGTTCAAGCAGTAAGCTGAGGATAAACTCCTATCTGAGCACACAGCTCAAGTTTCTACCCAGTGTGCAAATTGCCTCTGCCATGGAGGTTGGCATAATTAGGCAAATACAAGTCCTTAGAAAGCTAACACATAAGGTATAGCACTTAGAACAAATTTCCATAAAATTAATTCCTATATTCTTCAGCCTCAAATCTAAATCATTAAGTAATCAAGAATCTATGAACCCTGTAATACTAACATTTATCTCTCATATTTCATCAAGACTCCTCTTTTGATTTAATTCTAGCAGATTAACTCTTGCTTGAATCCCAGAGATAATATGTTGTCATTTTATGAGCTATGTAGTTTCCCATTGAGGCCTTGGCTTTCCTGCCACAGAAACTGGTGCTATGTGCCTATCACAATGCAGATGCCTGATAAAGGTTGGCTTAGTTGTCCTTCTTCCACCTTCCTGAAGGAGAAAGACTTATCTTTTCCTTAGTTATCTTCTGCTAGTCTTCCCTGATCCCCGCCTCCAAAAAAGGCCCTAAGTACTTGTGTTCCATCATTAATTGAATGAAATTAAAAGGGTGCTATTCAGATCATGTCAATAGTATTAAGGAATTAACATTGCTAATTTTGTTAGCTATAATAATGGTACTATGGTTATATACTTTTTAAAATTACTGTTATTGAAATATTTATAGGTAATATATTTCTGGAATTTGCTTAAAAAAATCAGGGAACATAATAAAACAAAATTGTAAAAGTGGTGATAACTTCTAAAGCCAGATGATGTATATATGGATTCACTTTTCAAAATGGTGACACAATTTAAATTGATTTTCAATAGTAATTCCTTCAATCTTATTGTGAGCCCACCAAAATGCTTTAATACAAATGATGTACAAAAATAAACCAACAAATAAAAGTGTACTGTACAAATATTCTTTACATAATCATGTACTTAATTGTGTTTTAAAGTCTGACAATGCATAGGAGTCATGAATTAACTCAGTTTTTGTTTTTAAAAAATACTGGTTGGTTCACTAAAGTGCAAAACATCTAATATTTAACCCATGTTTAAAGTTCTTCTCTTAGTTATTTTGGTAAATGTAAAACTCATCTTCCAACCAGATCTTTCCAATTCCATACAGAGTAGTTGTCTTTTTGAGTTTTGAGAGGTCTTTATTCTAGATATTAGTTGTTAGTTGGATATTTGTTTTGCAAGTATTTTCTCCCACTCTGTAGGCTGTCTTTTTATCTTACCAGGACAATTCAAAATTTTTTAAAGGTTAATTTATCAATTTCTCCTTTTATGGATCATGCTTTCAGTGACAAGCAAGCTTAGTGCCAGATTCTGAAGATTTATTTTCTTGCTCGTTACTCTAACAGATAAATAGAAATTAGTTTTTGTATAAGGTGTGATAGGTTATTTATTTATTTGTTTGTTTGTTTATGCCTATGGATATTCAATTGCTAGGGCACCATTTGTATAAGCAGATATCCTTCATGAATTGCTTTTGTACTTTTCATTAAAAATCAGTTGGGCATATTTCTGTGGGTCTATTTATGGATTCTTCATTTTGTTCCACTGAGGTATTTATCCCTTCAGTAGTATCACATTCTCAATGACTACAGCTACATAAGACTTGAAATCAAATAGTGATTCTTCTACTTTATTCTTCTTTTCCAAAGTTGTTTTAGCTATTTTACATAATTCCTCAGTCTTCCTATATATATTTTATATTAATATTGTGAGATACCTATAAACTCTTACTGGATTTTGTTTGTTAGGAATTGAGTGAAATCTGTATATCAATTCACAGAGAGGTGAAATCTTTACCAGGTTGAGTATTTCAAACAATGAACACAGTATGTCTATCCATTTATTTAATCTTAATTTTTCACCAATGTTTTGTAGTTATCACCATATATGGCCTGTGCATATTATTTTTAGATTTATATATAGGTATTTCTTTTTTCCCTTGTGACTATATAGAATATGGTGTTATTTTTTAAATTTTGATGTTCACTGCTAGTATACTGAAATATTTTTCTATACAGGGTGGAGTGAAAAAGCAGGTTTACAGTTGTTGATATGGAAACACAATGACTGTAAACCTACTTTTGCCCCACCCTGTATTTGTCTTGTATCCTGTAACCTTGCTGAACTCAACATTTCACCTCTAGTGTGTGTGTATGTGAATTCCTTGGGATTTCCTCCAGAGACAGTCATGTCATACACACAAAGAAAGTTTCTTTCTTTTTTTCTGAGTTGTGTGCCTTTATTTCCTTTACTGCACTGGCTAGGACTTCCACCAATATGGTAAGTAATGTTAAGAGCACGCATTCTTGCCTTGTTTTTGATCTAAGGGATGAAGTATCCAGCCTTTCACCAATAAGTATAATGTCAGCTGTAGGTTTTTTACAGTCTTTAACAATCTAAGGAAGACCTTCTCAATTCTTTTCTTTCTTAGTTTTTGAGCATTTTAAAACATGTGGGTGTTGAATTTGTCAAATGCTTTTTCTGCATTGACTGCTATTATGTGGTTTTTCCTATTTACCCTATTAAAATGGTGGGTTATACTGTGTGGCTTTTGAATACTGAACCAGCCTTGCATGCCTGGAACAAATTCCATCTAGCCATGATGCATATGTTTTATGTACATGTATATTACATATGTCGTTGAAATTCCACTTGTTGATATTTTGTTGAGAAATTTTGTTTTCATATTAAGAAGAACTACCAGTCAGTGCTTTTTATTTATTTATTTTTTTTTGTATTTTCTTTGGTTTTGGTATCAGGGTAATATTAGCTTCATAAAATAAATAGGGAAATGTTCCACATCTTCTACTTTCTGAAAAAGATAGTGTAGAAATGGTGTTTGTGCTTTCTTTAAAGGTTTGGTAAAATTCTCCAGTGAAATCATCTGGTCCTAGAGATTTCTTTTGGGGAAAATTAAAAATTATGAATTCGATTTCCTTAATAGTTACAGGGCTACTCAAATAATCTGTTTCACACTAGGTAAATTGTGGAAGTTTGTGAGTTTTTTTTGTCTATGTCATCTAATGTATCATACTTAAGTATTATTCCTCTGATGTCTACAGGATCTGTAGCTATCTATACCTTGTTTTGTTCCTAATATTGGTCATAGGTGCCTTCTCTCTGTTTTCTTTGTCAGTTTTGACAAAAATTTGTCAATTTCACTGACCTTTAAAAAAAGTACCTTTTCCTTTCTTGTTTATTTTATTGTGTTCCTGTTTTCAATTTCAACAATTTCTGATCTTACTTTTATTATTTTCTTCCTTTTTGAGTTCTTTTTTTTAATCCTCACCTGAGGATATGTTTATTGATTTTATAGAGGAAGGAAGGGAATGGGGGGAGAGAGGGAGAGGGAGAGAGAGAGAGAGAAACACTGATCACATAGTTGCATTCCATAAGCACCCCAACTGCCTTTTGGTGTGTAGGATGATGCCCCAACTAACTGGGTCACCTGGCCAGGGTTTCTTTAAAAAAAAATTTTTTTAATGTATTGATTTGAGAGAGAGGAGAGAAACATTAATTTGTTGTTCTACCCATGTATGCATTCATTGGTTGCTTCTTATACGTGTCCTGACCAGAGACTGAACCCACAACTGAGCTGCCCAGCCAGGGACTTGCTTTGAGTTTTGACATAAGAGCTAAGATATTGATTTGAGACTTTTCCTCTTTCTAATGTATGCATTTAATGCTATAAATTTCCCTGTGCATTATGTTTCCCACAAATTTTGATATGCTGTATTTTCATTTACATTCAGGTGTATTTTAAAATTTCTGTTGAAACTTCTCCTTTGGCACACAAATTATTTAGTAGTGTACCGTCTAGCCCTAGTCTCTGGATTTTTCCAATTATCTGTTACTAATAACCGGAGCCAACAGAGCTGAAGAAGGAAAAGACAAATTCATAATCATGGTTGGACACTGTCTGATTTCCTAGTTTAATTCCACTGGTTCCATTGTTTTCTAGCTCCACATATCTTTCAGCTTTGTTTCGTTTATAGTATTTCGTAAATGTACACTGAAAACCACATCAGACATTATAGTTTTGCTTTAATTGTCAAACATAATTTATAAGACTCAAAAATTTTAAGGAAGAGTTTATCGTAATTATTCATCCTTTTGGCTACTAGTGTTCCTTCATCCAAGATTCTTTATTTTACTCTTTGATTGCTGTTATGTCTTCCTTTAGCCACAGATTTGCTATTGGTAAATTCTTAGTTATTTTTTGTCTTTAAAAATTTTAATTGTTGTTCTGGTACAATTTTCTGTCTTTTACTCCTATCCCTGCCCACTCCCTTAGGTTTTTTTCATGTTTTTTGTTTGTTTGTTTTTAAATCTGAGAACTTTTTATTGCTGGTTCTAGTATTCTGGGCTTAAAGTTCTTTTCTTTGAGCTCTTTTTTTTTTAATCTAGTATAGCACAGTTTTTTAAAACATATTTTATTGATTATGCTATTACAGTTGTCCCATTACCCCCCCTTCATTCCCCTCCACCCTGCACACCCTCTCCCACCCACATTCCCCCCCTTTAGTTCAATGCCCATGGGTCATAAGTTCTTTAGCTTCTACATTTCCCATACTATTCGTCCCCTCCCCCTGTCTATTTTCTACCTACCATCTATGCTACTTATTCTCCATACCTTCCCCCCGCCTTCCTCCCACTCCCCTGTTGCTAACCCTCCATGTGATCTCCATTTATGTGGTTCTGCTCCTGTTCTAGCTGATTGCTTAGTTTGTTTTTGTTTTAGGTGCGGTTGTTCATAATTGTGAGTTTACTGTCATTTTACTATACATGTTTTTTATCTTCTTTTTCTTAGATAAGTCCCTTTAACATTTCATAAAATAAGGGCTTGATGATGATGAACTCCTTTAACTTGACCTTATCTAAGAAGCACTTTATATGCCCTTCCATTCTAAATGAAAGCTTTGCTGGATAGAGCAACCTTGGATGTAAGTCCTTGCCTTTCATGACTTGGAATACTTCTTTCCAGCCCCTTCTTGCCTGTAAGGTCTCTTTTGGGAAATCAGCTGACAGTCTGATGGGAACTCCTTTGTAGGTAACTGTCTCCTTTTTTCTTGCTCCTTTTAAGGTTCTCTCCTTCTCTTTAATTTTGAGTAATGTAATTATGATGTGCCTTGGTGTGTTCTTCCTTGGGTCCTACTTCTTTGGGACTCTCTGAGCATCCTGGTCTTTCTGGGAGTCTATTTCCTTTGCCAGATTGGGGAACTTCTCCTTCATTATTTTTTCAAATAAGTTTTCAATTTCTTGCTCCTCCTTTTCTCCTTCTGGCACCTCTATGATTCTGATGTCAGAATGTTTAAAGGTGTCCTGGAGGTTCGTAAGCCTCTCCTCGTTTTTTTGAATTCTTATTTCTTCATTCTTTTCTGGTGGGATGTTTCTTTCTTCCTTCTGGTCCACTTCATTGATGTTAGATCCAGCTTTCATTCCATTACTATTGGTTCCCTGTGCATTTTTTTCATTTCACTTATTGTAGCCTTCATTTTTTCATCTAATTTGTGACCAAATTCAACCAATTCTGTGAGTATCCTGATCACCAGTGCTTTGAACTGTGCATCTGATAGGTTGGCTATCTCTCGCTCACTTAAAAGTACTGGCTTTGGGGCTTTCAATTCTGTTTGAACCATCTTTTTTTTTTCCTTTGGTCTGGTTGTTCCTGTTACATATGATGGGTGGAGCCTTAGGTGTTCACCAGGGCAGGGCACCCCACTCACTGGGTTGTGACGCTGTATGTGGGGGCGGGTTCTGAGAGGGAACAATGGTGCTTGCTCCGTTCTCTGTCAGACCTCAGTCCCTTCCACCACTTCCCCCGAGCAAACTGGGCCCCTCTGGTGCCAGTTCCCATGTGGGTGGATTTGTGGGTCTTCCCCTGTGGGTCTTCCAACGACTTCTCCCATGAGACGGGGGTCTCTCCCTGCACCTCAACTTCCACAGGTGTTTTCAATCAGTGCCCCGAGGCTCTATTTCCCGGTGCTGGGATCCTGGGTTGCGCGAAGTGCCTTGCTTCACAATCGCTGCCTCGAGGGGTGTGCTGATTGCCACCCCTCGGTCGGGGTTTGCCAGCCGCTTGTGCACCCAGGGTCCACCCGCTGCCATCTTATGCGCCTGGTCCCAATGCTCTTTGTGTCTTGAGACCCCTCTCCACCCAGCTGCCCAATTCCGCCCCTCCTACCAGTCTGAATGAACGTGTTTATTTTAACTTCTTGGTTGTCCGACTTCTATACAGTTCAATTTTCTGTCAGTTCTGGTTGTTATTCTGTTTCTAAATTGTTGTCCCTATCTTGGTTGTGCGAGGAGGCACAGTGTGTCTACCTATGCCTCCATCTTGTCTACCTATGTCTCCTTTTCTTTGAGCTCTTAAAAAATGTTATTTCCTTCTTGCCTATGTATCTTCTAATGACAAATCTGCCATCATTCAATGTGGTATGGTGTTATGGTGTTGTTTCAAGATATTTACTTTGTCTTTAACTTTCAGAGATTTGACTCTGAACAAAAGTATGTCTTGGTGCTGACTTGTGTGGTTTTACCCTGTTTGGATTTGGTTTAGCTTCTTGAATCTGAAGGTTTATGTCTTCTGCCACATTTGGGAAGTTTTCAGTCATTTTTACTTTGAGTTCTTTCTCAGGGTCATGTTTCTTTTTCTAAAATTCTGATAACACAATATGAGAGCTTTTGCTACTGTCGCACAGGTCTCTGAGGTACTGTTCATTTTTTTTCCATCTGTTTTCTCCCTATAATGTACACTTGAGTGGTTTCCATTGCTCCACCACCCAGTTCACTATTTTTTTCCTCTGTCCCCTTCATTCTGCTGATCTCATCCATCCATTGTTTTTTTTCCCTAATTTTAGTTATATTTTTCACTTCTAAAGTTTCTATCTGGTTCTTCTTTTGACCTTGTATTTCTTCTGCTGAGACCATTTTTCATGTGTTTCAAGCATGTTCCTAATTATTTGTTGAGGCATTTTTATAATGGTTGTCTAAAAAAATCTTTGTGAGAAAATTCTAACATCTGACATCTTGCTGTTAGCATCTACTGAATAGATTTTTTCATCCAGTTTGAGATCTTCCTGGTTCTAGGTATGAAGAGTGACTTTACTGAAACCATGACACTTTGGATACTGTTTTATAAGACCCTAGATCTTATTCATACCTATGCTTTATTTATCTGGCTTCCTTTGACACTGTTCCCATACGGAAATGAGTGTAGAAGAACCTCATCACAGTCAACCTACTGTGAAAGCAGGGCTCAATTTTTCTTCTGTGATGTTTGTCTGTAGTAGAGCAGTTACTTTCCAAAAGCTTTCTGTCTTGCTAGGCCGTGACTTGCCTAGTCCTTTGGCTACAGAATGAGCTTTTTCTCCCCCTGCACCTGTTAGCCTTTCTAGATTGCCAGTTTCTCTAGCACCCAATCTGAGGTATATGAGGCAAAAAGAAAACCAAAGGGAAATTACTGCTGTGTCTTTTCTCAGGTCCCTGGGTGTCTAGCTGGTCACCTGTCTTCTCTCCATCATTCGGAGTCTTCTTATAATTGTTTTTTATATTATGTTCAGAGTTTTGGACTTAGCAGGAATAGGTGAAAGTAAGTCTAGTCCATCTTCCCAGAAGCAGAAGTCTTTGGTTATTATTTTCATGTTCACCAAGTTCCTAAGTCATGTAAAGAGATTCAGGTTTGCTCTCATCCTTTTTGAGTCACAGAATGGTCTTCTACCTTCTTAAAATACTTTATCATGAAATATTTTTAGCTTTTAGATAAAATCTCATGAATGATTATATTATGTAATGCTTGTCTATGAATCCTTTAAAAATAAAACTTAAAAAATTATTTCTTAAATCACCAGCTTCTGGGAAAAGTAATTTACATGATTAAATAAAATGCTATTCTTTCATGAGTATGGAGAATTCCTGCCTAGATCAAATTTAACCTATTATTTTTATTATTAACCTCAGATACAGAAAGTTTGTAACTCATGCTACTAAAATATTAATGGAATAACCAGGTTTCCACCACTATATGAAAGTAACGTGTTCCTATAAATTTTTTCTAAGCTGAAATGGCATAAAGTGAAGGGTATCACCTCTACTTTCTGAAAGTTTGCCTTACACCACTTTACTTTTACCAAAAACCTACACTAGTACAGTAAAAGCAAAGTGGTGTATCACAAACTTTTGAAAGTGAAAGGCACCTGTATTTCATTTAAATGACAACAGAAATGTTACTTGCATAGACATACCTACAATTACTGGTTAAGAGAGTAAGAAAAATGAACACAAAGGCATTAGAGACAGAACTAGAAATTGAGGATTACTTTCCAATAGTCAATGCCTTGTTATCTGACTTCACAATACGGTACTTTATTAAAAGGCAGACAAAACTGTGAACTATACTAATGTATAGTTCACAAAATCAACAACAAAAGTCCATTGTTAATAATCGCTAATATGTGTCAGATGCCTTGACACCCCACATGTTGGTCCATATGGATTCAAATATAACACCTATAATAAACAAGTCCCTCTCTGAAGTAGGCAGGTTTACATGTATACTATAAGGTGAAAAACAGATGGAACAGTTTTCTCTCTGGGTTTGCTGTGTGAAGTGAAACGCTGCTCCTGTATGTTATCACATGGAAATTACTGGCAATAACAGTATAGCATTAATTGGTGCCTATAAGAAATGCACTAAGGACAATCACAGAGAATCTCATCAAGTATAGATAAGTATAATATCTTACCTAAGAAAAAAATGTTCAGTGAATACCCATGCTGTTTAATGACTACAGTCAATTTCTGGGTTCAAGGGTTAATTAGAAGACCAAGTATCATTCTTAATAAATATTTACTCACTGTTTACTATGTCACAGTCGTAGTGCTATCTGCTGCCTATGACCTCATCCTCTGCTATCCTTAGAATAATGAGATTCTTCAATCATTTGTTTTTTTAGAATCCCTGTCTGCAATTGCTCTTAAGATTCTTACCCAGAAAGGCGGAATTATAGGATTATTCTGGGCAAGTTACTAATTTTTCAGTCTCATTTGTTTTGTTTTTTTCCTTAAACAGAGTCTAGCAATATATTCACCTTATGGAAGATTAACTTTCTACTCATCTATGTACTGTAATATTAATGCCATACTCAAACATTTACAGTAAAGAACATGATGTTTTCAGAGAATTTTCAACAGTTAAGTTGATTAATGGAAATAATAGAGATACTGCAAATTTTATCTACTAAAGATGGCAGAATTTCCACATTTTGTATAATAGTACATGGCAGTAATATAAAATACTTATTTCATCAGAAATGGCTATAAATAAGCTACAAAAGTTCAGTGTCTGGAAACATTTCCAAACATCATCCTTTTTATTCCTCTCATGCAACCTAAAGAATATTTTAGGGAAAATGTGTATAAAGATGTGTTAGAGCACTTTGGGTTCAAGAGAAGACTCAATATAATTCAGGAGTGTGATATAAGATGAAGGTTACAAGGCATTTCAAAGGAAAGAATGTTTCCTACTTTATGATATTCAAAGATCACCAGTAATTAAAAAGCTTATGGAAGATATACCACCAAATGAATATTAAAGTATATAATACAATTCTATTAAGTAAAAAGATGATAAACATTTAAAAGGGTCTCTCATCTACCTCTTCTACATTTGAAGCCGTCTTAGCAGAAGTTTCCATGAAGATAAGTCCATGTTCTCGTGCAAAAGCTTCACCTTCTTCCTTTTTTACTTCTCTTCTAGATTCTAAATCACTAAACATAGGAAAGAACCATGTTACTCACCAACAGATGACAAATGGAGGCATCTGTAAAAAATATATCAAGAGATTCACAGTGTACAGACCATTCTTTCAGTTAATTTTTAACACATAATAGTCCACTGCCTTATGCTGGGTATTATGAGGGTCAATGTGTTTAGAACACAATGCTTAGTTTCAAAGAATTAACAATCCAACAGAATATTGTGAATTACAGTCCTACAATGCCAAAACTAGGAGAAACCTAATGGGAACATCTAGCCCAATACCTTGCCTCTGAATATTGTGGATTCCCAAAGGAGGAACCATTTTACTCAAAGTAGTAATTTGAGAGGGCAGAACTACACTAGTTTCCTCATCCTTCGGTCAGACTAACTTTCTAAGAATGTGATTAAAAAATAAGTCATACAATTCTCAGCAGCTAAAGGAAATTATTTAATAAAATCGAAAGCACTAAAAAATTAGATTATTAATCCAAGTTGGCTTAATTCCCAGTAATAAGAAAAAAGTGGTAATATAAAAAGAGAAAGAGAAACAAAACTATAAGCTACAAATCTGTAACAAAAGTGTGATATACTAATTTTTTAAATAAACTTTTAAAAAAGATTTTATTTATTTATTTTTTAGAGAGGGAAGGGAGGGAGAGAGAGAGAGAGAGAGAGAGAAACATCAATGTGCGGTTGCGGTGGGGCATGGCCTGCAACCCAGGCATGTACCCTGACTGGGAATCGAACCTGCGACACTTTGGTTCGCAGCTCACACTCAATCCACTGAGCTACACCAGCCAGATATACTCATTTTTATATTGGTAGTGGGGGACAGTAACAGTCTCCTTCAAGTGTGTTTTGTTGTAAAAATTTTAAACTTTATTATAAAATATTGTATGCATATAGAATAGGATGGAGAATAAAATAATAGCCATGCAATTCATCTAGCCATGACATGTATTATTTTATCAACTTTATTGGTTTTTCTGTTAAGAAATAAGTACTTACACAGCTGAACTGCCTCCTGTGTGCCTGTCTTCCTGATCTCATTCATTCTCATGGTGCTTTTACATTTATATTCATGTTTACAGCCATAAACAGAAGTGGTTTTTTTGCACGTTTAAAAAAAATTCAGATGTAACTGTTGTTCTATAACTTGTTAATTTTAGTCAATATTACGTTTTTCAGATTTATCTACATAATGCCATGTAGGTCTAGTTTCTTAATTTTTTCTGCTGTATTATATTCTATTGAACAAATGCAACAATTTTTAATTCTCCATCAACATAGTTATTTACAATTTCATTTAATTCACTTGACAGATCAGGAAATTGAGACACAAAAGGGTTAAGTAAAGCATCCAGCTTCACACTCTAGGAAGAGCTGGGAAAGTGATTCTATCCAGACCATGGTGCTATACTGTATCATTAAAACATTTTGTAATGGTTATTTTTCTGACAATTGATTTATTGGAGAACTTTTGTCAAATTAGGAAAAATGCAAAGGAAAAAACTACCCATTCACTTTCCACAAGTAATTAACATCTTGGTGAATATAATTCTGTATTATTGATTTTGTTTTGCCTCATCAGAATATACGCATACCCACTATTCATTATAATTTGCTGCTTTTCATTTACTAAATTGCGGACCATTTTCCCATTTCATTTTGCAGTCTTTTACAATATTATTTCTACTGAGTGCAGAGTAAAAATTGGTTGTATTTCATATAAATCTAAATTACACAAATTAGGAATAATACAAACAAAACAAAAATGTTAAAGTCTCACCCACCTAACATTAAGTAATATCAATGTTTCAACTTTCCAAAATTCAGAAGGAATTTCATAACTTCAAAGTCTGTTGCCTGAATAAGCTATCAATTATTTTTACAAAGTTGCCAAATCAGTCATTATCAGTCACTGCTGTTCCTGTGATTGAAATTTCTGTGAGTGATTCGATGATTGTTTTGTAACTTTCACAGTAGTTAGACTTTAGAGATATTTTAATTTATTAAATGCCATGTAAGCATTCATTCAGTGGAACAAGTGTTGAAAACAGACTCCTAAAAATCTGAAATGTTGGAAAGAAAGTTTGATATAAAATACTATAAAGGGAGTGGTAAGTATATGCCATGCTGGTAATTTATGTAGCCGGGCTATAAAATATTAGTGGTAAGATGAGAACATAAAAAGCAGGCAAACTAAGTTTGCAAGTATTAAAGCATAAATAGGCAAGGATAATTTATCCAATTATAATATGATGGCTTCCTGTGGGTCAAACTCCTGCTTGGATGTGGGGACAGACCACTCAACAAAATAGACAAAAGTTCATCCCCTGCCAACCAACTCATGGAGCTTATACTCTAGCAGGAATTAAGGCAAGGGTATGGGGAAATGACCCTGACCGGTGTGGCTCAGTTGGTTGTAATGTTGTCATAACCCAAAGGTTTCAGGGTTTGATTCCCAGTCAGGGCACATGCCTAGGTTGTGGGTTCAGTCCCCGCTCTGGACACCCCCTCAATATTTCTCTCTCTTCCTTCCTCTCTCTAAATGCAATGAAAAAATGTCCTTGGGTGAGGATAAATAGATAAATAATAAAAACAGGTGGGATGTGCTCTTGACCCTTTATCCAATTATCATTCTTAAGAGAAAAATCAGCTTTAAATTACACAAAGTCCTCAAGAAAACACTTTTCCCTTAACTACCTGCCATCCCATTTTATACATGTGGCATGTTTTATTTAAACAATCTCTTACTTGGGGGATAAAGTTATTCCCAGTTTTCCACTACTAGTATCTGATATATTTGCAACTTGAAATATTATCTTGGCAGAGGGTTAAGAACTTGGACATTTGAGGAATTGTTCAAAGAAACGGAAGCAATACTTCACTACTCATGATGTTTCTGTTCTTACTCTCCTTTGGTCATTTCCTCAGTTTTCCAGGCATGAAATCATATTGTTGTCTTTGACTTTTCATCTCCATTAACTCTGTTTAAATTGCTTTCACTACTTCAATCTTTCTTTCCTAAATAATTCTCTTACTATGCTCCCCCTTTGGTTTAAGATTTGTATGATAATTCTTTAAAATATTTAAAACTTTCATCTTTGTAGATTTTGCTTCCTATTTCTTATACAACCAATTTAAAATGCCATAGTAAGAAAAGTCTGTGTTATCTGTCACTCTGACTAGGTCAGCACCCTTCTCCAATCTCTTCACTGGCTCCCTAGTGCTTAATGCATCTAATTCAAAAATTGCTTATTCCCTGTTTCCATGTCTACCCCAATTCACCTCATCTAATAATAATCACCTCATTCATCTCTGTTCATTCCCATTCATTCTTTGCATGTCATATATTCTCTTTTCCTTTCTTCTAGCTTCTTCCCTAAAATAACTTTCCACAGCTACAATACCCCTAATTATAAGGGTTACCCCATCCACCATCATTAGAAACACCTCTGGTATATACTATACTTTGCTTTTCCTTTTGACATCTGGACTATAAGCTCTACACAGACAGCAACCAAACTGAAGCCACCAGTAGGTTGCCACCCACTATGTTGCAGACACAAGGAAAACACTGGAGATAAAGATATGAAAATTCAATTCCTTCTACAAATATTCTATTATGTCACACATCACCATCGAATTATAGGATGAATACTTCCATATTACAAAGATTACAACTTCCTTCCAATAGCCTTACTCTTAAATGGTTTAGTGAGGTGATTTAAATGAGGAAAGGATAAGCAAGAAAGCCCTTGAGTAAAAGCCAAAATAATACATACACACCAAGTAATCAAAAGTTAGCCTGTTACAATGAAAGTATTGCTTAGGTATTTTCTCTTAACAGCAAACCTAAACTTCTATTAAAATAATACTTCCTAAAATGAAATCTATACAGTATAATGTCATTTACTACCTTATTTTTTTACAGCATAAGTGACATAAAAGAAACTATACATTTGATAGAAAATCTGATGAATTTGATACATGTGCATATGCCTGTGAAGCCATCCCTAATGTTTCTTCATACTCCATACATCATTTCCTCCCCCTGTACCCCAGGCAACTAATGATCTGCTACTGGCCACTATAGATTAGTCTGCATTTTCTAGTATCTTATATAAATGGGAACACACACTGTCTTTTTGTCTGTTTTTCACTCAGCACAATCATTTTCAGATTCATCTACTTTGTTGTATATACCAATAGCACATTCCTCTCTATTCCTGAGTGGTATTCACTGTATGGCTGTAGCACAATTTATTCATTTACCAGTTAATTAAAATGTGGGTTGTTGCCAGTCTGGGGTCATTACAAATAAAGCTGCTATGAAAACTTGTGTATGATTTTTTTTGTGTGGACATATGAAGCATATTTTTCTTGGGTAAACACCCAGGAGTGAAATGGCTAGGTGGTATGCAAGATGCATATTTACTTTCTAAAGGAACTATCCAATTGCTTTACAAAGTTTTATCATTTTACATCCCCACCACCTGTATGAATGCAATTGCTTCTACATTTTTGTTCATCTTTTTTTCAGTTCAGCCATTTCACTAAGTATACAATGGTATATCACTATGGTTTTAATCTGGATTTCACTCATGTGCTTTTTTCATGTGCTTACCTGCCACTTGTATATATTCTTTAAGGAAGTGCTGCTCAGATCTTTTGCTCATTTAAAAAAACTGGGATTATCACCTTGGTAGTGTGGCTCAGTGGATTGAGCGCTGGCCTGAGAACCACAGGGTCACCAGTTCGATGCCCCATCAGGGGATATGCCTGGGTTGTGTGGGCCAGGTCCCCAGTGGGCGGGCATATGAGAGGCAACCACACACTGATATGTCTCTCCCTCTCTTTTTCCTCCTTTCCCCTCTCTCTAAAAATAAATAAAATCTTTCAAAAAAACTCCAAAACTGGGATATCTTTTTAATTAATGAATTGTAAGAATTCTACATTTACTCTAGATTCCAGTCTTTTCTTGGATATATGCTCTGCATATATTTTCTCCTAGTCTATAGCTTGTCTTTTCATCTTGGAACTGTTGTTTGAAAAGCAGGACTTTAAATTCTGTTGAAGTATAATTGATTGATTATACTTTACCCTCACCCCCCTTAATGTTTTCTTTCTGGGCTATTTAAGAAATATTTGGCAATATTGGAGAAACTAAAATTTTGTTTTCTTCTAGAATTTTAAAAATACTTTTAGCTCTTACATATAGGTCTATGATCCACTTTCAGTAAATTTTCATATATGGTGTGAGGTAAGGGTCAAGGTTCATTTCCTTTGCACATGGCTGTTCAACTGTTCCAACATCATTTGATGAAAAGATTAACCTTTCCCACACTGAACTACCTTGGCACCTTTGTTAAAAAAATAAATTGACCGTATACATATGGATATATCTACTTCTGCACTTCTCACTCCGTTCCCTGATTTATGCTATGTATGCCATTATCAGACTAAACTGATTATAGTATATTTTGAAATCAGTGTTAGTGAAACCAATGAACCCTCCAATTTTGTATTTTCACATAAATTTTAAAATCAGCTTGTCAATTTCTACCTCCTACCAAAAGTCTGATGAATTTTGACTGGGATTACAATGAATCTTTAAATCAATTTTGGAGGAACTGCCATTTTGAAAATATGTAGTTTTTCTACCCATAAACACAGTCTACCTCTCCATTTGTTTAGGGTTTTTTTTGGGGGGGGGAAGGGGGGCTTAAGGACTAAAGATGAGAAAGATAACTATCTTAGGAAAACCAAGGTATCTATAGCTCAGAGTTCAGGAATCAGTTGTGAAAATAAGTTTTAAAAAATTGTTTAGGGATCATTTATTTTTTATTGAGATCTAACACATTTAAGGTGTACAACCTGTTGATCTGACATACCCACATAACACAATACAATTACCAACACAGCATTAGCCAACACCTCCATCATATCACCCAATTATTCCATTCTGTGCTAAGAACACTTAAGATCTAGTCTCTTGGCAACTCTGAGGTATGTAATACAGTACTAGTAACCAAAATCGCAATGCTGTGCATTAGGTTCCCAGAACTCATTCACCTTCTAATAACAAGTTTATATCCTTTGGCCAACATCTCCCCAATCCATTTACTCCATTTACAACATTCTCTTACTATCCCTGTAATGTCTGAAAAATCTGTAGTGGTATCGTTCTTTAATTTCTGATATTGGTCATGTGTCTTATTTTTTCCCTGATCTGTATCTATTTTATCTTCTCAAGAACTAACTTTTGGTTTCATTGGTTTTCATATTACCTCCTTTTTTGCTAAACCTTGGGTTTAATGTGCTCTTATCTTTCTAGTTTTAATATTAAAGTTTAGGTTACAATTTCAAATTTTTTCTTAATAAAAGTGTTTAGTGCTATAACCCCCCTCTAAGCACTACTTTAACTGCATCCCACAAATTTTCAAAGACTACAGAGACAAAAATTAACTCCTGGAAAATAGACAGTAATGCAAATAACTATGGTCCATAGACATGCAGGCTGCACCCCATGGAGTACAATGATCATCCTATGGATACTATTTATTTTTGTTATCCGTTTGTAATTTCATTTCAGTATTCCTTATGTGACTATAAATATGGTATTCTGAGTTCTCTTTTAAATCTACTGTAATATCTTACTGGTTCCCTCATTAGTTAATGAGATAAATAAAAGCTTTGACATGTGTTCATTATCATATAAGAGTCATGATTTTACCTTTCTAAAAACATTACCTTTTAACACTATTTTATAAACCTAAAGAAAAATTTCTACTAAAACTAATGGTAATTTTCCCACACTTTTGCAAGTTTATAGAAACTATGGGGAAGAACGTGTTTTCCCGTGTACTATCTTTTTAAACATAGAGCACAAGGAAATTCACTGCAGATAAAGCTCTGTACAAATGTAAAATAAAATGAGATTAAAAAACAACATTAATTATGACACCAATATAAAGCCTTAGAATAAATCAGTGGGCTTTATTTTAAATTACTAATCAGGTAAAACTTTCAGATAATTCTTTAAAGTATACATTCCAACAAAAACTATTTGAAATAATAATAATTTCTAACAAAGTTTACTATCTATCTTTTAAAAACCAAATGAAACACCTTAGGATTTTCAAAATTTTATAATTTAAGAAACTAGTAACTTATATTTGGACAAATTTATAAAATAAGCACCTTAACAGGTATCACATAAACAGCTATCCAGTCTTCATAATTAATGCAAAAAAGTTTTAAATTATTTTTACCTCTTATTTCCAATAAGCATAATGACCATGTTGGAATTAGAATGCTGGCGGGCATCTTCTAACCAGGTTGTCAAGTGGTTGAATGTATCTCTCCTAAACATAAACGATAATTTGATTACTATTGTCAAAGGATTTCCCCTAGCAGTGTACAATGAACAGTATGTATTCTATTAAAGATAACTACTTTTAGCCATTGCCACTTATGTAATGAAAACAGATATCAAGTACAGTGTCTGGATTTAGAGTCCACTGATTACAGTTCAATTTAGAAATTACAAGTAATAGTACTGTGGTAAATCCCAATGTATAAATAATATCACCAAACTGATCAACTTGAGGGTACTTGTAAGAAAATAATTTTAATTCAAGATACACAAGCTTTAAAGGGAAACAGCGAGGACATAAAGGCAAAGGTATATTTTCATTACTAGTACCTGTATTTATTTAGAGAAATTCTCTGCATTGACCACTGAACTGAAAAATTTCTAAGTTCTTACCTTGTAATGTCATATACTAGTAAAGCCCCGGCTGCACCTCTGTAGTATGACCTTGTGATGGAACGAAAGGACTCTTGCCCTGCCTGTGCAGAAAGAAAAGGGTGAGAGTTTCCTTTAATAAACTGTCCTCTTCTTTTCCTTATTATTCATATGCAGAATACGGGCAGGTAGGGAATGAGTGCATAAAGGAAAAGAAGTAAACCTAACTTCACCAACCTTAGGAAAAAGTCACATAATAACCACTACTGCTCAAGTCAACCAGACAACCAGATGCACATACAACCAACACCCCCCCACCCCACCCCAAGACCTCTAAACCTTTTTTGGCAATCCCTGACAACCCAATTTACTGAATGGCTTCACAATACATGAATCATTATTAGAGCACAGAATGGACTCCTAGCAACTAAGCTCTGAAGACAAATTTGAAAGGAAGCAAATAACCCAGAGCCTCACATTTGAATTCAATAACCCACTCCCTGGGGCAGCTGTTGACACTAGAATAAATAAAGTCCATTGTAAATAAATGATGAATGACATCTTTACGCCCACCATCTGCTGGTGTAAAGGTTGTTGGAAGGCCAAGGATGCAGATTTTATCAGTTATATCATAAACTGCAGTGAGCTTTCAACAGTCATCAGATGGAATTCTTTGAGCAATCATTTTATTATGAAAAACAGAAAATGGTTCTGAATTTAATTTGTATAATTTTCCTCCACACTTAATCAATTTTCTCTGTATTTGATATATAACGCTGTCAGAAGGCAACAGGATGTAAAAGTCATCTTTATATCCACTTGTGAAAACAGACTTCATAGATTATGCAAAATCAGTTAATTTCTCTTTTACTGGTGGCACTAATGTTCTGTTTTTTAAAAAAGGCTGGTGAGGGATATGCCTATTGCCTTTAAGTTTGAAACTGAGACAGTTTTTATCGAAAATACTTTTTAATTTTTCATTACTTTTCTATTTTTGAAAAAAAAAAAGCATGTATATTGAGTAAACATGGTTTCCACAATTTTTGTATTCAAAATCTACTAACTTCTTGAAACATATTCATGTTTGCATGTTCTGAATTGATTTTCCAATGCAAATATTAAGCCTTTCTTACTCTCAGAACACACACACACAGAGCTCAGGTTCTGCCGTTCTAACACTCAACCCTCTATACTTCCTTGTTCTCAGTGCTCCCATTACACTCCCTCTTTCCCATGCTCCCATCCTCAGCGCCTAGCACCAGGTCTGGCACACAATAGACAGAAAAAGCATGTTGAGTGAAAGAATAAATCCTGGTGTCTCAGTCAAGTACACAAAATGGTCAGTACTGCATCCCACCTAAGTAAGTGGACATCAGTAAATCCTAGCATGCTAAGATTTAGTAAAAATAACTTCTATGTAGAAAAGAAGATTAGATCATCTCTTGGTTAACTCCTGAGCAATTCTGGCACTTAAAATAATGTCATGCCAAATTAGATACTGAGAAAGCCACATGTAAAAGGGCCAGAAAAAACAGTCAACTCATTTCACACAGATTGAGGCTAAAACACTAGATGCTACTAGTTGGAAGTATGACATTAATTAAAGTTATGTTAATACAATTTACTGGGATGTATCTTTCAAAACAAGTTTTTCAAATTCAAGTTCAAAATGCAAGTATTATGGGAGTTTTTCCCTTAAGTGCTTAACATGGGAAAACTAAGGATTCAATTTTTAAGAGCTCTGTTTCACTGTGAATTACATAGAAAGAAGTCTGTAATAAATAACACAAAAATAATGTTTTATTAGTTTAAAATAAAAATCAGGTTTAGAGCTCTTGTATCTGCCATGCCTAAACAATGAGCACAGTGAAAGTCCTTTAAAACCATCTTGTTGGGACATTCTGTGCAGCACTACAGGGCTAAAACTTCAGTGTTTACAGCCCACATAAGAAATAGTAAAAGGGGAAATATAGGAAAAGGAGAAAAGCACACTTATACAAGTGTATACCATTCACATTCCTCCCAAATTATTTTACCAAGAACAAACGTGTTGCAATACGGAAATAACATACATAATGCTTCACTTTATACTGAGCCCACTGAATCTACAGTATGCCTACCATTGTAAAAATCAAACACCCCCCCCCCCCAATAAACACATTCCAAGTGAGGACTACGAATGTAATTATGCATCTTAAAATCTCTACATAATCAGCAACGATCAGTACACAGAATAGTTATTAAATTCTTGAAAACTGACTTTCAGGAAAAACATCCCACACTCATCTTTTTGTTAATGGTACTGGTAGCCTTGAAATAATCTGCTCAAATAAGTGTTTTAGTATGATTCATCTGACTATAGGTTGTTCAAACTGTGATTGACCTATAGTGTTTTAAATAAAAAAGCAATGTCATCTTATGAAACAGAGATGTATTTTTCATCCTCTGCACTACAGTGTAGGGATAAAGAGATTTTAGAGGACTGAAATGGAAAAGGATATAGAATTCTTTGTAGTAAGGGATTGCAAATATAAGCTAAAGGTGTAAAGAAAAATGCATTTAATGAAATGAAGATGACTGGCTAAGTGAACAGCACCAGAAAAACGTGGTAGCCAGAGTGGACAATATAGCTGTTTATTTCTGTAAAACAACAGCAAAGGTACCCAGACATCAACCAAGTAGAAAAGAACAAATCAGCTTTAAGAGATAATGGGCAAGCTACATTTTTAGTGATGCCTGGGATTAAAACCAGAGACACAGAACATAAAAGAAAAAAAAAGAGGCCTTACAGACCTTAATTTTTCATGTAAGGTTTGATAAATCAAATAAACTAGACTCTTTGCCCCATACCTTTAATATTTACTTCTAATTGCCATATAAAGATTTCCCCAAATTGGCTTCCTCATGTGCCGGAGTCATTCTGTTGATAACAACTTTTGTAGTAACTAGGCTGGCAACTTAACTTCTCTCTCTCCTGTTATATCCATAACATACATCTTTATATATATTAAGTTACTGCTTAAAAATCTCTAAATACCCTGAAGCTCTTAGGAATTAGTTCTCTATTTGTTTTTTTCAGAATTTATCTTCTTAGGAAGTCTTGTTGATAGAGCTATTCCTTTTGTCTGATATCCTGCCTATATTTTGATTATTCCTGTTTTTGTATGTTTACCTTTTTGACTAAAAAAACCCATTTGCTCTTCCCCTCTACCTACCCATTTTCTATTCCCTTTGATAACCTCCTAAATCTCTCACAAAGCCCACAAGCTTGTTCACCACAGCCCACAGTTATCCTTTTTCTCCTCTCAAATCCAAAGGCACTTTCATGTGATCATTTACTGTATTTTGCTGCGTATAATGTGCTCTTGCACTACTAACGTTTTGGGCCCACATCTTCATGAAAAAATTTTTTTTTGTTTTAATTTTTAAATTCAATTATTTATTTACCGGTATATTTAAGAAACAAAACCAATGATCATATTCCAAGGTATTAGTTTGCATATGGATATCAATATTGCTATCTAGAGTTACACATTTAACATATAAGCATAAATAAAAGAATTAAAGACATTTGTATAGATACAGAATTAATATTACCCATATATACTGCACATCCTTATTTTTCCCTCAAAGATTTTGGCAAAAAGTGCGCATTATACATGGCAAGATACGGTAGTTCTAATACTACTGACTAGATAAAACCAAAACACTGTTGAAATGCTTATCTTTTTTCCTCTTTAGTTCTTGACAGAGAGCATAACAGAATACTCAAATATATTTATAGCAGGCACTAAAATGTTACCTTGATTGATCCTGAAGAGCCAATAAAATTAGAAAATTAAGATTTGTGAGAATCAATGTTACAGTAATACCTCGAACTTTCATTGTTAGACATTTATCTAATGATTATGGTTATCAAAACCTAGCTGAGAACCAAAACGAAAACAAAAAAAGGGGGGGATTTCTAAGTAGCCAAGTAAGTTGTCCAGTACTCAAGCATGAAATGTCAGGTACTTCACTAAATAGACTAAAAAATCTAGACTAGTGATCAAAAACTGCTGTCACTGAGGATATTAAAAATTTCATGCACTGAAATCTACATGCAGGAGCAAGACTTCTGTTCTGGACAACAGTGACACAGTTAGAATCAAAGTGACTTTTAGGCTGCCTCAGTGTCTAAAGCAAGGATGGAGAAAAAGTTCAACATGGGCCAATATTCTGGGCCATCTAAGAGTCTCCTACAGAAACACAAGCAGATCTTGAGAAAAGCAAGGGCTGTCAAGACTCAGAGGATGGGACTGCCGACATCAGATTCTTTAATGCTGCCACTTAAGAGAAAATAGACCCTAGGTGGGAAGTAAACATGAGTAGAACGCAATGTCTAGGATAGCTTCCTGTCCCTGTGGTTGCTCAAGAAAAGGCTGACGAACAGCTACCGAAGAAGGCAAAGAGTTGGACCTCCAAAAGCCTCTCAACTCCTGAGGTTGGGTGCGTAGTAGCAGACAGGAGTGACGAGGCAGGATTGTTTCCCAGTGCTTGGTTCCAGGCTCTTAACCTAGCCCCACTGAATTCTAGCCATCCATTCTTACTGCTCCACTAATACATAAAATTGTTCACTTTTGGGAGTGAGGGGTTGGGTATAAACTGACATATTTTATAAAGGGTTGAGAAAAAAAAAGCCTGTGATTTGCTAAAAAAGATACTTATTTAACATCTATATTTCATATGATTTTTTATAGTTTCACTAACTCTTGATTATCAAAATAGTTGTACATCTAAAATAAAAGTATTTTTAGGGAAATTGAGCAGACATATGGACTTAAAACATCCACATTATGGGGGAGAATGAGATTTACTGGGATATGCTAGGAAGGCAACTGAAAAAGTGACAAAAAGCAAAACAAGAATGAAGAGAAAAAGGAAGTGGGTAAAGGCTAGATGAGGGTCTCAGAGTGAGAATGGACTTCTTATGCCCTTTTGCCAGCAGTTAATGAATAGGGACTGGGTGTAGCTTATATTTCTTCATTGACTTACTGTGAGAGACAAAGAATACCACACATTTGACTTCTGATAAAAAGAGATAAAGACAAAGGAAAGAGCTATAAGGGAGGCGCTGAAATATTGTTATCACTGCTTCCAGCAAGGCCTCCAGAGGGTATCTGCTGGTAACTGGACTTACTATTTTCAAAAGAAAGCAAACATGGTGAATGTGGATATTTTCAAGGAAAACTCCTTTAGTTTTGTAAATGAGAATGGATATACAATGGATGACAAATATAATAAGATATTGAGACTTAGTTATTGGGGGAAAGAATCATTTCTTTAAGGCTGATTAAATTAACCATAACAGTGGCAAAATTTCCCCTAAAGGACTCTAGAATAGTTTTATAAATGTCTTAGGCCAGTAACAGACACAATCCTTACTAAAAATGCAGCCTACTATCCAATGTGTGGACACACTACAAAATGACAATATGGAAAACTGTTCCACTCAGACACAGATTGAGTTCAGAATCAACCTTACTGTGTGCCACACAACAAATATTGAAGAGTTCTGAGAATTAGGTATGAAAGTAAGAAAGCCAGTGACAACAAGAGGAAAGCCTATCAGGTGGAGAGCCTCAAACAACAACAACGACAACAAAACCCCCAAAACCCCCCCAAACTTTTAAAAGTAGTAAGTTAGATGTTTTTGACCATTCCTTAAATTCTGGAACAGGTCACTGGGTCCTAGCAACCACCATTTGGAAGCCTTCGAATTCTTTCAGGGGCAGGGGGTCATGATGGCTTCGAAGGCATCACAGTCTCTCCCTTTCAGACACAGAGGAAAGAAAACCACCTCTTCTAGAGGAAATGTGATCAGGGGTTCTTTTTTGTTCTCCCTTTTCATGTTGTCCAGCATATTACAGATTTCTTTTGAAAGATGACTACAGTATAAAACAATTTACTCCTCTGCTAAGAAAAAACAAAGGCTTCTATCAAAAGAAGAGATGGCCAGTTAACCTGCCAAAGAAATAACTGGGAAATGAATGACTTATTCAAGTCTCAAAAAGCCCAGGGAAGGGAGGGCAATTATTTAAGGGAACATCTTAAGGAGAGAACAACTGAACAAACTAGAATAAACTAATACGGCAGTTTGTGCCTGAAACATCCGTAATTTTCATTGCTGTATCAATCTCGCCTTTTAGTAGATGCTACTTCTTGAACACATCCAAAACTTCTACAAGCTGCTTAGACAGAATGAGGTGCTTTATTCAGTCATTCAATAAAATTTACCAAACACTGTATTATTCCTTAAACCAAGAATAAGATACAAAGTTGAATAAGATAACTTTTCTTCATGATGCTTATCCTGAGGTTAGATACTTGAACAAAAAACTATGACAAGAACACAATGAAAACTGTAACAGAAATATTCGTAAAATATTACAGGGGAATTGGCTATCCCATCGGGATCTGAAAGGCTCCATGAGAGTTGACATCTGAGCTGGTCTTAAGTGGAAAGGAGAAAAAAGTATTTCAAACAAAGTAAGTATTTATGGCAAAAATAAGGCATGAAACATGTATTAAAGGATATCAAGTAGTCTGGTTCACACTGCATTACACTGAAAGATGTATGTTACATTAAGTTTATTAGTTGAAAAAGCAACCTAGTTTAGGTGAAACAATCAGTTTTCAAAAAAAGAACCTCTTTTAATGCAGAAGTATAAAACACTTCTTTTTGACCACAGATCATTAATTCTAAATCTCTAGGAAAAGGAGGGAATTTGCCTATTTTTTTCCTCTCCACAGTGTAATTTTGAAATCATGTTACCTGAGAGAATATAAATAAAAAAGTTATGATATGTTATAGGCTCCGGGAGGAAGTCCCTACAAAACACTGAAATCATAAACCTTCACTGAGAAAGAGGTGATAAGAACCATAAAAACCCAGAGTCCAATGTATCGCTTTGGGACAATGCAAGCCAGAGATTTAGTGTTTTTCATTTCAGGGACAATGACGTGATACACAAGAAGCATTAGCAAAGCTAGGTCTCATAATGACCCTTAGCAACTCATTTGCTCTTCCTGGGAATCCAGCCTGTGAGACAATATTCTCCAAGGTCCCTTCCTTCATTAGCTATTATAGGTGACAGGTGAGAAACTAAACGTGAGTAGAGAAAAAAAGAAAGGGTATAAGATGGTAAAATTCCCCATAGTTTATATTTCATTTTCTAGTTTACATAATATGCTTTGTCATTCATAAAGAGAACTTTTTTTTTTTCTCAACTGGGGTTCCATGAAGGATTAAGTCCTGCCCTGGCTGGTATGGCTGAGTGGACTGAGTGCCAGCCTGTGAAACAAAGGGTTTCCAGTTCAATTCCCAGTCAGGGTACATGCCTGGGTTGTGAGCCAGGTCCCCAGTGGGGGTGGCACAAAAGGCAACCACACATTGATGTTTCTCTCCCTCTCTTTCTCCTTCCCTTCTCCTCTCTCTAAAAATATAAATAAAATGATATCTTTTAAAAAAGAAATAGTTCAAAAACAAACAAACAAACAAAAACCCCAAAAGGATTAAGCCCTAATTGCCCCAAAGCAGTTTTCTCAAAGTGTGACCCTATGACTCTTGGACAACCCTGAGAATTTTTAAGGGTCCATGAGGTCCTCCATTTCTCAACAATGTATTTGTATGAAGTTGTATTTTATTCATATACTTCAATTAAACGACACACATAAGACTCAATACAGAAACAGGTATGTAAAAAAGACAGTGCAGAGATTTTTCAAAATGTAACAAAATGAAACACTTTCTCACTAGAAAAGTGTAAGTTTTATTGAGGCAGGCTGGAAAAACACAGTTAATTTCCATAAAAATTGCACTGTTTATCCCAATATATAATAAGTTTATTATGGTTATTTCTAAAAATGAATTAATAATGGAATATTTAATAAGTTTTACAGTTTTAGTTTTTAATGATAAATATTGATAGTTATAAGCCACATAAGTAAAGGTTCTTTGGTGTCCTCCTAATTTTTAACGGGATATAAAGGGGTATAAAGGGATTCTGAGACCCCAAAATTTGAGAACTGCTACCTTAAAGACATCCACTGTATATAACAAAGTAACTTCTCTTTTATGCATCTAAAATGGGAGAATATAGAAAATAGTAACTCAATTTATGTTCTGTGGTTGAGATGACAGATTGCCATTAAAAATTATATAGCATGGCAGATGACATGATACTCTATATAGAACACCCTAAAGATTCCATCAAAAAACTACTAGAACTGATAAATGAATTCAGTTAAGTAGCAGGATACGAAATAAATACCCAGAAATCAGCTGCATTTTTCTACATCAATAGTCAACTATTGCAAAAGGAAACAAAGAAAACAATCCCATTTACAAATGCATAAAAAAATACCTAGGGATAAATTTAACCAAGGAAGTAAAAGACCTGTGCTTGAAAAATTGTAAGACAATGAAGAAAGAAACTGAAGAAGATACAAGTGGAAATATATTCATTTTCATGGATAGGAAAAATTAGAATCATTAAAATGTCCATACTACACAAAGCAATCCATATATTCAACATAATTCCATTCAAGATTCCAATGACATATTTCACAGAACTAGAACAAGAATTCAAAAAAATTTTATGTAACCACAGAAGACCCTGAATAATCACGGTAACCTGAAAAAGAATAAAGTTGGGGGAATAATGCTACCTGATATCAAACTATACTACAAGGCCATATTTAATTAAACAGCATGGTATGGGCATAAAAACAGACATGTACATCAATGGAACAGAATAGAGAGCCCAGAAATAAACCCATACCTTTGTGGTCAATTAATATTTGAAAAGGAGGCAAAAACATACAGTAGGGTAGATAGTCTATTCAATAAATGGTGTTGAATAGATGGACAGATACATGAAAGAAACTAGATCACCTTCTTACACCATACAGAAAATAAACCAGATTAAAGATTTAAATGTTAGACTCGAAACCATAAAAATCCTAGAAGAAAACACAGGCAGTAAAATCTTGTACATTTCTTGTAGTAATACTTTTTCCTGATACATAGCCTCAGGCAAGGGAAACAAAAGAAAAAATAAACAAACGAAGCTACATCAAACTAAAAAGGTTTTGCACAGCAAAGGAAACCATCAACAAAATGAAAAGACAACCCACTGAATGAGAGAACATATTTGCCAATGATACATCTTATAAGGGGTTAATATCCAAAATTTATAAAGAAAATACAACTCAATACTAAAAACAACCCAATTAAAAAACGGGAAAGGACCTAAATAGTTCTCCAAGAGGACATACAGATGGCCAACAGACATATGAAAAGATGCTCAATGTCACTGATCATCAGATAAATGCAAATTAAAACCACAATGAGATACCATCTCACACCTGTCAGAATGGCCATCATCAATAAATTAACAAGCAAGTGTTGGTGAGGATGTGGAGAACAGGAAACCCTCATGCACAGCTGGTGGGAATGCAGGATTGATGCAGCCAGCGTGAGAAGCAGTGTGGAGTTACCTCAAACAATTAAAAATGAAACTGCTTTAAGACCCAGTGATTCTACTCCTGGGAATATGTCCAAAGAAACCCAAAACACTATTTTGAAAGAATATATGCACCCCAACATTTGTTGAAGCATTATTTACAACAGCAAAGATTTGAAAGCAGTCCAAGTGCCCATCAGTAAATGAGTGGACAAAAAAGCTGTTATGTTTAGACAATGGAATACTACTTAGCCACAATGAAGAAAATCTTACTTTTTGTGAGAGTGTGGATGCACCTGGATAGTATTATGCTAAGTAAAATAAGCCAGTTGGAGAAAGGCAAGTACCAAATGATTTCACTCATATGTGGAATCTAATAAAATAATCTAACATAACAGAAACAGACTCATAGACACAGAGAATAGACTGACAGCTGTCAGAGGGGAAAGGCTGGGAGGGCTGGGTGAAAAAGGTGAAGGGATTAAGCAAGGAGGAAAAAAAAACCCTTCAGACACAGACAATAGTATAGTGATTACCAGAATGAAAAAGGGGTTGCGGGAAGGTAGAAGGGGGTAAAGGGAGGATAAATGGTAATGGAAGGAGACTTGACTTTGGGATGGTGAACACAAGACAATATATAGATGACATATTATAGAACTATATACTTAAAACCTATATGCTTTTAAAATAATTTTTTAAAGAAAGATTTTATTTACTTATTTTCAGAGAGAGGGGTGGGAGGGAGACGAAGAGGGAGAGAAACATCAATCACTTGCCAATTGCATGCCCCAACTGGGGACCTGGCCTGCAACCCAGGAATGTGCCCTGATGGAAAACTGAACTGGCATCCTTTAGGTTTGCAGGATGACACCCAACCCACTGAGCTACACCAGTCAGGGCAAAATCTATACAATTTTATTAACCGATGTCAGCAATAAATTCAATAAAAAGTTAAAAAATAATTACAGCGTATATAATAGACACTCAATGAACATAAATGATAGAATTAGGACTTAAAGCAAGGTGGCTTCAAGTGGTTGAGACTAAATCAAATTTTTGAAACAAGTTAATAAACTGTCCAATCAAGACTCTAAGATATTGACATTCATATTTTACTTCACATGTATAACTTCAGACATAATGCTTGTTTTTCTTAAAAGCATAGTTTCTGTAATATTTATGTTTAGACCACAGCCTTAGCATTCACTCAGATATGTTCACCAACATCTAATAGACAGGGTACACCTGTTGAAAACACTGCATAAGAGAAACTAATCTTCTCTGGAACAACATTCCATCTCCTGGCTATAGGTGTTAAGTGTTTAACAAACTGTAACAGGTATAAAATAACATGGAAACAAAAACATACATTGTACTTTATAAAAAAAAACTTTATTGAGGTCACACAATGTATGTTTGCTATACTTACCGTATCCCATATCTGAAGTTTTATTTGTTTCCCATCAATAGTTATCATTCGAGCACCAAACTCTACACCTGAATAGAGTAGAAAATGATTTGTTACACAATGTTGTAGAAATATATTTCACATTTAAGGATTTAAAAAAAGATGTTTAATTCCAGGACATGCTATATCAGGTGATATATGATAAAGCTTGAACAAATACAGCTCCTATCCTTAAACATATAAGCTAAGGTAGAGATGCTAATAAAACATAAGCTAAAGGAGAAAAGGGAACCCTAGTGCACTGTTGGTGGGATTGCAGACTGGTGCAACCACTATGGAGAACAGTATGGAATTTCCTCAGAAAACTAAAAATGGAACTGATTTGTGACCCAGCAATTCCCTTTCTGGAGATTATACCCTAAGAATCCTGAAACACCAGTCCAAAAGGACCTATGCACCCCAATGCTCATAGCAGCACAATTTACAATAGCCAAGTGCTGGAAGCAACTTAAGTGCCCATTAGTAATGAGTGGATCAAAAATCTGTGGTACATTTACACAGTGGAATACTATGCAGCAGAAAGAAAGCAGTGCTTACCCCTCGCAACAGCATGAATGGAACTGGAGAGCATTATGCTAAATGAATAAGCCAGGTGGTGAAAGACAAATACCATATGATTTCCCCTATAAACGGAACCTAATCAACAAAACAAACAAGCAAGCAAAATATAACCCGAGAGATTGAAATAAATAACAAACTGACAGTAACTAGAAGGAAGGGAAAGGGGATAACAGGTGGGGGAGGAAAGGGTCATCAAGGAACATATATGAAGGACACATGGATGAAGCCAAAGTGGGGTAGGAACAAGGGTAGGAGGTGGGGATGTGTGGGGTGGGGAGGGGTGGTGGGGGGAAAATGGAGACAACTGTACTTGAATAACAATTAAAAAAAAAAAGAAAGAAAGAAAAGAAACGTAAGCTAAGGGCATAATTAAAACACTGAAATATTCGAGGCTAGTATAGTCAAAAAACCAAAAGTGATCTTCACGTCCCACAGGCTCAGTAACATAAAAACAACTAGGAATGAAATTCAAGAACCATCATTATTGTTAACAAATATTAAAAATTCTTAAAAATGATTAATATATAAAAATCACTAAAAGGGATAAATTTTAACATCATTGCCTTGGCTCCCAGTATGGGCTATCAACAAGGAAGGAAATCTCTAAATCTGTCCACTAGAGATAACTCCTTTTAAAACATATTTCCAGACACTACTCCATGAATAAATAAATACACAGAAATGAGTATACAAGCCCTGGCTGGTGTGGATCAGTGGTTGAGTGCCCGCCTGCAAATCAAAAGGGTTGCTGGTTCAATTCCCAGTCTAGGGCACATGCCTGGGTTGCGGGCCAGGTCCCCAGTACAGGGCGCATGAAAGACAACCACACATTGATGTTTTTCTCTCCCTTTTTCTCCCTCCCTTCCCCTCTCTAAAAAAATAAAATCCTAAAAAAAAAAGAGAGAGGGAAATGAGTATATAATTTCATATAAATAGAACATATAAATGCTGTTCTGCAACTTGTTTTTCAGTCAACAATATGCTATAAACATTACTCCATGGTAAATATTCTTGCCAATAATAAATATATAAAACTATACCATTAGCATTTGTAAGAGCTGAGTAATATTTGTGTGTGTATGTGTGTGTGTGTGTGTGTGTGTGTACACACACGCTTTACCAAGTTGGTACTCTACTGCTACAAATTTAGGTCATTCCCAAATTCACTAAGATATGTTCACCAACACATACTGAAACAAACTTTCCAGTATACATTTTCAACTTATGATTATGATTTTAGGCAAATTGAAGTCAAAGGGAATACAAACTTTATAAAAAAGAAGAAAAAGGGGGGATAATTTCAGAACAGCCAAGAGCTATAAAGACGACTCTGAAAGAAGTCTATCACTAGTATCACACCAAATCATTACTGCTTGGTGTGAGTTCTATCAGTATTTAGATCAGCTGGGGTGAAGGAAAGACACACATGGTTTCCAGAAACCAGATGTCTTCCTGGCAGAAAAATAGCCTCTAGTTTCTCAGGTAAGGGCACAATGCCCAGTGTCAGAATTCTATTTCAGCATCTCCTATAATTTCCCCAACTGTGATTAGTGGAGTGAAATAGAAAGGTAATTTGTCCTCCCATGATAACTTGATGGAGTTTTTACTCTACATTTTAATAATTATTCCATCTTAGAGGCATATTCAATACCAAGAAACTAATGTTTCTCAGACTAAGAGACCCAGGAGTGGTGATGTATTAGAATAAAAATGCAAAAATCAAAAATTTCGCCATGTAAAAACCATTAGTTTTTATAAATCTACCTACCTATCTTTATATACATATGTACTCATTTACTAATATATAGGTATATACTATCATATATATTGTATACCACAACACGAAAGGGCACACAACCATCTAACAATTTACCATTAATGACACAAAATTAGAGTAGTTGAGGGTAAAAAACAGTGGCTAAGTATGAAAGAAATGCTCTTTGAAATACCCAGTGTTGTTCTGACCCATGTGACTCAGTTGGTTGAGCATTATCTGGCAAACCAAAATGTCACAGGTCTGATTCCTGGTCAGGGCACATGCCTGTTTTGTGGGCCTGTCCCTGTTGGGACATGGTTGTTGCTTCTAGCCACAAATGGAGAGAGAAATCCTATTCTCCCTTCTGTTGTCATGAATGGGGTTTTAACCACAATATAAAATAATTTGCATTGCTCCTTGGAATTCAAAATTTCTTCAATCCAATGCACAATGTTAAATTTGACAAAAAACAACTCTAAATTAGAAACAGACCCTTGACTGTTAACCAGGGGTGGGCAGGCAGGGCAAGCAAAGGCAAGCAGATGCTCCTCTGGAACTGATCTTGAGTGAAGTAATAAACATACTAAAATTGATTGGCAACTATTCCATCCTAGCAGGTGAAAAGCTAAGATTACCTCTGCTAAAGGACCACTGTCATGGTTACTGTTTCCAGGGCCTTAAGATGCTTTGAAGTTTCTACCCTCCTGTGGGTTCTTTATAAAACTTCAGCCAATCTCATGTATTTCCTTCTGCTTAATTTAGCCATAATTGGATTTTGGTGTGTGTGCGCTTGCATATACACACTTGTATATAAATACAGGTATGTATATAGATAGATAGATACATGTTATGTATATGTATAGATAGATACAAGTATGTACATAGATACATACTCTGAATATCTATCTATACAAAGTAGGTAGACAGAGGTTGTTGAAGCTTAAAGTCTTTAAACAAAGTTTTTTTTAGAATCTTTTGTTTAAAAAGATTTTATTTACTTATTTTTAGAGAACGAGGAAGGGAGGGAGAAAGAAAGAAGAGAAACGTCAATGTGTGGTTGCCTCTCACATATTCCCTACTGGGGACCTGGCCTGCAACCCAGGCATGTGCCCTGACTGGAAATCAAACCTGTGACCCTTTGATTTGCAGGTTGGTGTTCAAGCGACTGAGCCACACCAGCCAGGGCTAAACAAAGATTTTTGCTTCTAAAACAATATCCAATTTTAAAGAAATGTTACATAGAAATCAGGATTGTAAAAGCTGGAAAATGTCAGAATAAAATTGATGTTTTAACTTAATTTATTGATACGGTTAGGATGGAGAAAAAAACCCCCCCAAAACTAATTGAAAGTATTATTATCCAGGAATGAGATAAAGAATGATGGTAGGAAGGAAATATACATCTCAAAGGGGAAAAATGAACAAGTAATGTTGTTTACTGAAAAAAATCTGATTTCTGTTTTCCTATCAAGTGAAACAAAAACAGAAGAGTTTCAATTTCAGCTCCAAAAAAAATAATTCTTTCCCATTTACCCTCTCATTCTTAGCTGGGTATAGGGCAGGTTTTACCTTTCTAAGCTATGTGACAAAAGAAAATACTAAAACCTGCAGTGTCCTGGAAATTTTAGAAACAAACAAGTAAAAAACCAAAAAACCTTATTTTTTCTAATGGATTTTAAAAAATCTTTTTCTCTAAATATATATATTCCTGAGAATTCTATTTACAAAGGCTTCCTTATCTTTTTTTTTTAAATAGGATAAACCATCACCCCCTATGCCCTTGAGGCTGTCTTCCCAGATACATTTTCAATTAACAGACAGTTTGGCTGCCAGAGAAACTATGGAACCAAAAGCAAGGTCTCATTTCCTGACATTAATTGCCAGGGAGTGACGCTTATTTTTCTCCAAATGTTATTCACTTCCAACCTCCCAGAACAAAATACTCAGCATGTAAATATACATTTTCTAACAGTCTCTAGATCATCATGGTCCTTACACAGCAAGTACTTGCATTCTTGCATATTAACCATTTTTGGAACAGTTGACAATCGGTATCTACTAACTGTGTTGCCCTGGGTAAGTTATTAAAATCGCTTCTGGGTCTTGCCCTGGCAGGGTGGCTCAACTGGTTGGAGCATCGTCCCATACACCAAAAGGCTACAGGGTTCGAACCCTGGTTGGGGTGCATATGGGAGACAACCAACTGATCTTTGTCTCACGTCGATGTTTCTCTCCCCCCTTCCTCTTTCCCTAAAATCAATAAACATATCTTTGTGTGAGGATTATTAAAAAATATAAAAAATAAAATTGGTTCTGCATCTTAATATTCGTGTCTGTAAGGTGGTATTAATGAAACCCATCTCATGAGATTTTTTTCAAGATTAAGATAATTACCACACATGCATGGAACAGTGACTGGCACACAGTAAGAATTCAGTATGTGTCAGCTATTGTTATTATTCCACATTTACACCAAAATTTCTAAACTACCACTCACATAACAAATGATCATAGTCCCTATGAGCAAGGGCCACCTGTCAGAGCCACGTGATTGTGGAGGTCCAGAGGCAGAATGTGGCTTCTTCCAGCCAGGTGGGGCTGCCAAAGCAGAGAGCAGGACTGAGTAGTAAACAAGCAGTCAGGCTGAGCCTTCCTTAGACCAGCATGAGAACATATGGACCTGTTGTTCCTGGAACCTAGACATGGCAGAGATTCAAAACTGAACTTAGGGAAGAAGATTCTCCTAATTACAGAAACAAAGAGGAAACGATATATTAAAAATGTTTCCTTAATTTTCTATGAAAAATAAATAAATACTACACTTCAAGGTAAAACACTAGAGGAATTCAAATTACACGTAGGAAAAGATTATAATGCCCTCAATTTGTAAATTATTCTAGAGAGATCTGGCCACAAATCATAACAGCAAAACAAAAAGGTACAAAAATATTAGCTACAAAAATATTGTGAGTTCCAGGTAAGACCAAACCATCTACCTAGAACATGAAAAATAATTAATAAAAATCATGATGAAAAAATCCTATTCACCATAGCAACAAAATAGATAAATACCAAAACAAACTTAAGAAAAGCACAAGGCTGGTATGAAGAGAATTGTAAAACTTTACTGAAGAGCATTTAAAAAGTTAGGATAAATGAAAACAGAAATTGTGTATAAGCAGATAATCTCAATACAATAAAAACATAAATTGTCTCCAAATTAACTTACAAAGTTAACAGAATTATTATCAAATTTTAGAAGTCTCACTGAAAACTTTGCAAATGGGCAAGCTGAGACTAAAATTTTCTTAGAAGAACAAACACACAGAACAATCAAGAAAACTCAGAAGAGGAAAATCGTCAATCACACATTAAGTATACTACAAAGTCACCATAAATATTACAGTGTAATCCTGCCTTATGAAATAGCAAAAGAACATAAATGCAATAGATTTGAGAGTTTCCAAACAGTCTTGCTTACATATGGAAATTCAGCGTATGACAAAGGTGACTGCTCAAACATGAAAAAGAAGGAATGGCTTATAACTTACGGTATGAGACCACAAGTTATATAGGGATTACAGAAAATCATATTACACGACCATACACGAGATGGAGTGCAAATTTATGGTATCAGAAGAATATTTAAGAAAATGTGCCTGCAGTTTTTACATTGGGGAGTCTCTTTCAGTAAGGTTTGAAAGCCATAAAGAAAAACATCAATGGATTTGACAAAAGAAAACCAGTAGTACAAGGCGCCAAGATACAAACAAGTAATTCAAAGAGAAGACATAAAAGTGGTTCATAAAATATAAAAAAATGCTAAGCACTAAAAAAAAGGGAACTGAAAAGTAAATGAACCATTTTCCCTCTCCAATTCAAAAATTAAAAACATTATTAGGTACAGTAGAGGCAGGGGTGAGGAGAAACAGGTACTTTAGTACATCAGTGGAAGAAGTGCAAATTAGAACAGCTTTATGTGCATCTTCATGATATATTTAAAAACTCTAGAAGGTGATATACACAAACTCTTTATAGTGGTTGCTGGAAGGCCAAAAGCAAGTTATACAAGAAATTTAACTTTGGATGTTTATTATGTTTTCATAGTAATCATAAACCATGTCAGAAAAATATTCACATTTTAAAATTCAGGTATATAAATTTTGTGAGATTTAAATTAAATACGTCTGTTAACTTATGTTCTTAGTTCTTGGCAGTATTATTTTAGGTAACTCAAGTTACCAGAAAACTGAACCCCAAATAAATGAGGTATCTTTTTTTAAAATTAAGATTATATTTACTTATTTTTTAGAGAGAGGGAGAGAAACATGGATCAGCTGCCTCTCACATGCCCCCAATCAGGGACCTGGCAGGTAACCCAGGCATGTGCCCTGACCAGGAATCAGTTTGCGGGATGATACCCAAACCCACTAAAACACCCCAGTCAAAACAATGAGGTATTTTTAGCTGATACACTGTGGGGTGCCTAACAGAAATGATGCTTCAATTCTACCACCTTTCCCCATAATGTATACTTTCACTTCCAGCAGTCATTTCTTATAGGCTGATTGGTTTAAGGAAGCAGAGAAGATAAGTAGGAAGGTGGAATTAACAAACAAATGGCCCAGCCTCTAGACCAGTGCTTGTCAAACTGCTATTAACAGGTAGTGAAATCAATGTAGTGGGAATGAGTGGGCTGTAACTAGAATTATTTGTAAGCAACATAATTGAATAACATTAAAGAAACACATGTACTAAGCACTATGTTAAATGTTGCTTTATGAAGCTCCCCCACCCCATGGAGCAATTAACTTAGCAAATATTTATAGAGTCCTTTTATGTACCAGGTGCTAGAGATACAGCCATGAATAAAATAGATAACTCTGCTGTCATGGACTTTATACTGGTGGGAGACAATGTCCACTTACACTTACTTATATAAAAAGTTACGGGAAGATGGGTTCTTTCTGGAGCACACCCATGCTTTTCTTCCTTCTCAGTCACGTATCTCCTAAACTCTAAGGTTCCCCATGAGAGACTTGCAACCAAGGGAGCAACAGGCAGCAGCAGCTTTGTCTGGGGCTTTCCCCCTGAACTTGTCTCCAAGACCCCCTTTTTTCTCTGACTTTTCAGTGAGCTGACAGCAGCCCTGCCTTGGTTCACTTCTGTCACTGTGACTTTCACTTCTCAGCAAGTCCACACTGCCCTGCATGGATCACTTCTTTCCCATAACGTTTCTAGAGAGTCACAGCAGCCCTGCCTAGGCTCTCTCCTGTTATTTCTTCTATCCTAAGCCCTTCTTTTGTTTCACTATCCCCAGCTTTCATCTTTCATAAATGTCTTCTCAAAAACAAACAAACAAAACTTAAGGAGAAAAAAAATAAATCTAGGCGAGAGAATAGGTATGAGTATATATACATGTATATTTATGAAGATCTGGGAGAAAAAAATCAGGAGCTATTTGAGACATGTTAAGTTAAAGATGCCTATTAGATATCCAAGAGAGGAGATGCTGGATAAGCAGCTGAATATGTGTACATGGAGGAAAGAGCCCTAGTTGGAGTGGTTCAAGAATAAGTGAAAAAGAATTAGAGACAGAAAATGTGGTCAATTCTTTCTGAGGACTTTTACTAAAAAGAAAGGACTGAAAACTGAAAAACAAAACAAAACATCAAAACAGGGAAAAATTAATGACAACTGGAAAAAACACTGCTGAAGCAGTGATCTTGAGCAGGCCTTGCTATCAACTTAGAGTCTACCCACAGTAGCAAGGAGAAGGGAAGAGTTCATGGGCGCAATGCAGGTGGGTGGGTTACGTGGTAGCAGAAACCTGTGAAAATGCTCTTCTACTTGCCTCTATGAGTGAAATAGTAACCAAGGTTACCATCTGACAGTGAAGATAGAAAAGGTATGGCATACTTAAAGAACAAGAAGGTACAGTTATGCAGAAAAGTAGAGAATGAATAGACTGGAAATAAAGCGTAATTACCCAGCAGTTAAAAGTCAGTGTCTAAAAAATTAAGTGAAATGACACTAGTTAGCATGGCTCTGTGTTTCTTTCCATGTAGTATGAATTACAGATAGTTGAATTTAACCCATGGGTTAGCCACAAAAGTATGATGAAGCAACACAAGGGGGTGGGAGAGTGTACACAGGAGTGATTATGACAACTATAGTGGTGAGAATTAAAACTGCATAAGGAGGGAAGTAATGTGAGAGGTGTGAGAGTGAAAAGGTGGTAGGATCAATAAATTACAGGTCTGTTGGGGTAAATAAATTATTAGTGTTAGGAATTAGAGGATATTAGTTGAAAGGAAGAAAAGAATACAGTCAAACAGCCAAATGCATGAAACTGCAATTTTGGAGTGGCTGCAGATACTGGTAATGACAAAGTCCTGGATATGCCTATGAGAGTAAATTAGCTGAGATACTTTTGGAAGTAAGATCACAGGAGGAGAAAAAGGAAAGGAACTAAGTGGCCTGGATGTCTGTGGGGACGTACTCACTTGTGTGTGCAAGGTCAACACTATAAAACATATTTCTAGCCGGGTAATCAATATTTAAAAGCCATTGCTTCAATGTTTCACAAACTTTCATGTTCATACGAATCACTTGGAGATCCTGTTCAAATGCAGAATCCAATTCAGTAGATTCTTTAAAAAAATTGTTTATTAATTTTTAGAGACAGAGGAGAAGGGAAAAGGGGAGGGAGGGAAAGGGAGATATTTACTGATGTATTGTTTCACTTATATATGCACTCATTGGTTATTTTTTATGGTGAGCCCTAACCAGGGATTGAACCTGCAACCTTGGCATATTGGGACAACACCCCAACCAACTGAGTTACTAGGCCAGGGCCACAGTAGATTCTTTAACAAGCTGCCACATGATACTAATGCTGCTGGTCCAGTGCAATAGCCCTTAAATAGCCTTTGAGCAGCAAGGCTCTAGTCTGGACCATCAGTGTAACTGTATCCAGGAAGCTATTTATTTATAAAATGCTTCTTTGATTCATGTCATGGCAATTCTCACTGAGACAGTAGTCAAAGGGTAAAGAATATCTCACAGTATTTCCTCACTTTATGGTCTTTTATTTCCTCTTTTCTATTATTCAATACTTCTTAGTCATGACCCAACCTCAACTTTTCACCTTTCTCTATTCATCAGGCAAAGACAAGTAAGCAGCAGAATCAAGATCCTGCCTTATGTTTATTTTAGGAAACATTCCAAAGTTCTTTTTAAAATATGTGCTAATGACCTGCTAAATTGTTTTTATGTCAGAAAAATATACTATAATGAGTGTCATAAGGTATAGCAGTCAGGGTTGAACTAGAAAAACAGAAACCATACCTAAGTATTCTATTTAAAAGAGAGAACTGAATGTAGGGTGCTTACTACAGTAAAGAAAGAGCTGAGAAGCCCAAAGAGATGGTAAAGCAACTCAGAGACTGACAACATCAGGAAGCTGCTACCATCCCTAGGCTGGGAAGACAAAGTTAGAAAATCAGGGTTTCCAGAACCTAGAAGCCAAGCCATCAGTGGGCTTGGTGGGAATGGGCTTGTGCTAGAGCCATACAGCTCTTCCTAAGACATACAGCTAACCCATGCAGAGAGAGAAGAGTCTTGGCTTCGCTGCTTTCAGCCTTCCATCTCTGGTGCCTCCTGTCAGCAAACCCAGAGGGGAGTCAGATGGTACAGTTACACGAGTTAGTTTTCCAAACAACTGCTTTTGATCTACTCCCTTATTTCTTCTTCACAAGTATAGCCTGTGCCAATTTCTGACAGCAGGCTCAGACCCATCATCTCCATCAGGTCTGTCATGACAATTCAGAAATTTAAATAAAAACTTCAAGGAAAAGGAAGTCACTTTTGCTTAGTTATCCTGTACTAAAGCCAACTGTTTGGCTAGTTGTCTCAGGACTGAGCCATGCCTAAGAGATGGCTACCAAGGTTCAGACTTATTGAAGAAAGAGCAGATTATACACAGAAATGAGCTCACCAAAGATAAACTATGTCATGAGGACCAGAAATACAAATATACTGTTTTACCTATCATTACTGTATATACTTAAAACTATCAAAATAAAAATGGAAAAAATGGAATTTGAATATTTTTTATTAACAGTTGCTACTACTAAGGAAAGATTTCAATGTGTCCACAAAGTACATGTGGGTTGGTTGAAAACTATTAATTGATCTAGTAATTTGATTCATAAACTCTATCTTTGATTTGGTATTTTAAAAATACACAAGAGTTCTGGCTGGTATGGCTCAGTGGATTGAGCATGCCTGCCTGCAAACTGAAAGGTTACCGGTTTGATTCCCTGTCACGGCACACACCTGGGTTGTGGGCCAGGACCCCAGTTGGGGGGATGCCAGAGGTAATCTACTGATGTTTCTCTCACACACCAATGCTTGCTTCTCTCTCTCTCTCTCCTTCTCCCACCCTTCCCCTCTCTCTGAAAATAAATGAATAAAATCTTTTTAAATCCCCTCATTGTTACTGTTATCATGTTAATTATTGGCTCTTGATTATCCTGTATCCACCTAGGTAAAAGAGATATATGTCTATTGTTTAAAAAAAAATACACAAGACATGAGAATCAACTTGCTTGCAATAGTGAATATATAGAGAGAGAATAAGCAGTAACAGCCTGAAAAGATACATCCAACTATCAGTTGTAAAGTCTAACTAGATTACCAAATACTTTATTTTTTTTTATAGTTGATTAATTTCAACTTGTTAATGGGCTACAGCAATAGAACAATAATCTAGCTCGATTTTTTAAAAATCCCTACCCGAGGATATGTTTTTTAAATTGATTTTAGAGAGACAGAAAGGAGGGAGGGAAGGAGGGAAAATGAGAGAGAGAGAGAAACACTGATGTGTGAGAAACAACAATCAGTTGCCTCCTGCACTCGACATGGCCATGAATGGGGATGGAACCTGCAATCTATGTATGTGCTCCCACCAGGGATTGAACATGCAGCCTTTTGGTATATGGGACATCGCTCAAACCTATGGAGCCACCAGCCAGGTCTCCAGCTAGATTCTTTAGCTTTCAGGGTATAAATATAATTTTTTAAAACAAATACAGATCCCAAAACAGTATGCTTATTTCAAGTTTTTAGATTTTTGCATTTTAATTTTATACTTTTGCACATTAATGAGTAATATCACTAATAATAATAGCTAGTATTTGTTGACAACTCCTTATCAGTAACTGTCTCATTTATTCTTCACAACTAAGGAAACTAAAAAATGCTTGATGGTAGTTTTTCTTGATAAGTAATTATAGGTAAGCTTAGAGCACTTACCATGTTGCCAGGCACTGTTTCAATGCTTCATATTTGTTAACTCATTTACTGCTCACAATAACTTTTGTGAGATCGCTACTACTATTATTCTCATTTTACAAATAAAGATATTGATGGAGTAGTAAAGTGACTTGCCCAGCTAGTTAATGGCAGAGCCTTAATTTGAACTCTGGCAAGTGGTCCAGAGTCTTTGCTTTTACCCCTGTGCTACGCTGACTCTCATTTGTTTCATCATTAAATATAATAAAAAAATATTAATGTCTTGCTGCTTTTCAATCACTTTTACAAAGTTCACAATATTTTACTATACTTATATTTTTAAAAAGTGATGGAGACTGACCTCTGCACAGCAACAAATCGAGTTTCACTGATTTTTCTGACTCATTACTAACAGACTGGACCCCTCCAGGCACATTCCATTTCCACTACCCAAAACTTTTGATTGCTTATCATCTTTTATAAAACTTACCAATAGTAAGGTCATGCACTGGCTGAAACCTCTTGTCTGTAAACTGTAGCAATAAGCATGATTTACCAACACCTGAAAGTTAAAAAAAAAAATTAAGATACAAAACTCAGAAATATTAAGAAACATTTTATAAAAGCACATGGAAAACAGGAAGCCAGGGTTTCTGGTGATCTGTGAACAACCTAACATGATTTCTCAGTGCTCTTAATTTCTTGAGAAATTAGGATTGGTAATTTAGATGGAAGGTGTTAATCAAACCAGAACACCCATTTCTCATTCTCTTTTATTCATTCAACATTTCAATCTGACAGATAAAAGCAGCAGTAACTCGTACAAGATAAGTCAGATCCTCCCAGTAGCCTCTACTACAGTACTTATATATTTTAAAACAATTTCCTCTCTTTGTAGTTTATCTTCTTTTCTAAAAATAAACAAACAAATAAGATGGCAGTCTTTGGATCTACTTTTCTGTAAAAAGCTGCTTGCTATATCTTCTGACTAATACATCTGAGGATCAATTCTAATCTGAATTGCATTCTTTCACTCTACCACCATTATTTCACCTCATTAAGGTAATGAATAACTTCCACATTCCTAAACTACAGGCCTATTTTCTATATTCGTCCTACTTGCCCTCTTATGAGAATTGTATATTGAACATCAACAGCACTTTCCTATTCATTTTCAGGCCCTTATCTTCACACTAGACCAAGTCCGCTTACTTGACAGCATCCTGCACTTCTAGAAAACACTAAAGGCAGAGATCATTCAGTGAATTCGTTTGTTCATTCACTCATTCACTCACTCACTCACACACTCAAGTCTTTACTGAATGTTAATCATGCACTGCACTGATTTGAAGAAACGAGTGTATGGAAAACTGTTGTTTCCTTTCTCACAGTCTAACACAGGTAGAGAAATTAAACAGGCTGAATGCCCAAATCATCTATATGAACTGTAACTTGAAGTAATTACAATAACCTCCGTTTGAAGGAAGAAAATAGTGTTATGAAGATGAGTAACAGAAGAGACTTAATTTAGACTGACAGGCTGGAGAAGTGACAGTTTAAGCTGTTCAGTGACTTCTGGATTATAAAATCATGAGGACAATGAATATCTTGTTACTTGCTGTCTTGTGAGAAAGACACAACACTTAATTTTGCTGAATGATTGGCCCTTTTGTCAAATGTTATAAAGATTATCAAAATTCCCAGTAACAAATCAAAAAAATGTCCTATATATATAGCTCTGTTTCAGGAAACAGTGTATTTGTTCAAAGTTTCTTGAATGTTTTAAAATTTTAGTTAAATGAAAATAAACTGGAATTTCAAAACATTTGACCTTAGTTTTCTTCTCTTCCTTTTATCCATGATTTTTTTTAATATTATAAAATGCACAAAGTCTAACTCATTTTATAAGATTTCTAACTCCTTTGAACAGCTTTTCAGGTCTTGGATAGAAAGTAATATATTTTTAAAGTGTGAAAGTACATAATAGGTGAATAACTGAGATGTAAACCTTCAGTTCTTTTTTTTAAAATAGATTTTATTATTTAAGAGCAGTTTAAATTCATAGCCAAAACCCAGCAAAAAGTACAGCAGCAAGTTCCCATACTTTCCCTGCCCGGTATGAAGCACAGTACCTCTTCCACTATCAACATCCCGCACCAGAGTAGTAAAAATTGTTTTGTTAAAATCAATGACCCTACATGGACACATCATCATCACTCAAAGTCCTTAGTTTACATTAGGGTTTTGACAAATGTATAATGTATCCACCATTACAGTATACTTGCACTGCCCTACAAATCCCCTCCACTCCACCTATTAGTCCCTCCCTCGCCCCTTACATCTAGCAACCACTAGTCTTTTTACCATTTCCATAGTTTTGCCTTTTCCAGAATGTCATATAGCTGGAATCATACAGTATGTATGGCCTTTTCAGTCTGGCTTTTCACTTAGTAATATGCATTTAAGATTCCTCTGCATCTTTTCTTCATTTCTATTTTTAACACTCCAAATTTTCCCACATGGCACAGAAAAAATGTAATTAGAAAGCACAGATTTTATTGCTAAAGAACCTCAAGAATCATCTAACTGCCATTTAAGTGATACAAGAGCCTGAAAACCCTTTCTTACCTCACAAGAGAATATGTAGTGCTCTAGTAATGCCAACACCAGTTACTCTGACCAAGTGCTGGTTTTACAGAAAATGCTTATCCTTGGGTTCTTCACTTTCAAGAATCCACATTCTTTCTTCAGTAATCAAAGTATCTTGGAATGCAGAGAATATATCCAAGTGCCATTGTAATGTTCCCCAAGTCTCCTTAATTTTATTACAGGCCATTTATTAGAGTCAGTTATATTTACAGACAGCTTTTATTCAGTATTTTTTGACTTCTATTTTAATTCTGGAGAAACCTGTTTCCAAATACTTTTGGGGTATCTGACTCCAAATCACCAAACTGAATTACCATATTTTTCAGACTGTAAGATGCACTCCCCCCAATATGGGAGGAAAGGGGGTGAGTCTTATAGTCTGAATGTAGCTTGCCTGGCTTGTGGGGGGGTGGGGTGGAGGCAGTGGAGCAGGGTCACAGTTTATTAAATATTTGACCACATTTTTTGCCTCAAGAATTTTTTCCCTATTTTCCTCCTCTAAAATTTAGATGCATCTTATAGTCCTAAAAATACGGTAACTAGCCTTTCCTCAGTCCTCATCTTGTTTGATCCAAAAATAGGATCTACTTGTGCCACAAATCATAGTTTACATGCTTATAAACTCCTTGAAAATAATCTCTTTTGGCTTTATCAGGCTGTAACTATCTCCTTGGTTTCTTAATTCTGTGACAACTGCTCCTCTTCCTTCACGAAAGCCCTAAATGCTGGAGGTTTTTTCCACCATCCAATCTTTGGTAACCTTTTCACCTGAGAGAACTAATCAAGCTCTAAATAGTCAACTCAATTCTACAAATCAGTCAGTGATTATCTAATCCATCTCTCCAGCCACCCTTTTAACTTCACTCTCATTATTTCCAACTGCCCACTCAACATGTCCACTTTAATTCCTTCAGGCCTGAAACTCAAAATTCCAAACACTAATCCCTTCCTTTTCATTATCCTGCCACCTTCCTCCCAACCAACAACTCAGAACAAACTCAGCCTCTCCTTCATATTTTCTTATCTCTGGACTTTCCTTCTCATGGATCACAACAAGAAACTCAAAATCACCTCAATTCCTCATTTTCCTTTAAAATCAAATATATCATAATGCTTTATAGGCTCTCCCACCAGAATGTGACCCCTAACAGAACATGAGCTTTATTAAGATGGAAACGATACTCAAGAATGTATCTCCAGCACATAATGGATACACAAGTGTTATAGAGCCTCTTTCTGTCCTCCTTTCTACAAAACTGTCTTAGCTGTTAAGTAAAAAAAAAGAGGAGAAAAAAGCATCTGAGATCTTGCTTCATGGCCATTGTCATCAGTTTTCTAAAGGGCCAATCCTTATTTTATGATCAATCATACTAATCTGAAACTTTTAAGACAACTTTTACTGCACTTTAAAATCTAAGAGCACTTGTGATTGTAATTACCGTAATAAGCTGTTTTTCAAGTGTTCTATTATATGTGTTAATAGTAAAACAACTAAGTAAGCCATATCTCTGAATATTCAAGTTAAATGTAAGCTTAATTCAACAGATTTAAGGAACATCAATGCAGCTCAAGTAGCTAACCCCACAAAACTGATGCACAGACCTTTTGAGAACTTCTATTGCATCACTGGTCCAATATGCAGAAAGGAGACCTTTAACCAAAGCACCAGGGCAAAAACCATTTTTTATTCATTTTTAATGTAACCACATGTATCTCCAATGCTTGCCAAACATCAGTCTTTCTAGAAATATGTGTCTACTATGTTCTAAGTCTTAGCAACTGGAATATATCAGTAAACAATAAAGACAAAGGCTCCGCCCTTGGGAAGTAAGGAGAAAGGGACAAGGAACAAACCTTTACAAAATGTGTGTGCGTATTTATGCACAGAAAGAGAGAGACAAAGAGCGAATTGCATGTTAGTTGTAAGATGTTAAGTGTAATGGTCCGGAGAAAACTCAGCGGAGTAAGGATATGGGACCTGGACGATGGGGGAAGGGAAAAGGGTGTGGTGTTTAAAGGAGGTACTCTCTCACTGACAGGAGATTTGGGGAAGGACAGAAGGAGGAGAGGAAACGGGCAGATGGATTACTAAAAGAACACTCTAGGCTGGGGAAACAGAGCAAATGCTACGAGGTGATTATGTGCTGGAGAAACTGTAATAAGGCCAATTTGGCTAAAGCTTAGAAGGCAGGAAAGAGACATATCCATAATAGACATGGCAGGACTTAAGTTTATGTGTAATAAAATGGGAGATACATCTGCTGGAGGGTTTTGAGCAGAGGAGTGATATAATTTGACTTAAATTCTAACATTACTCTGGCTGCTACAATGACAACAACCTATGAGGAGAAGCAGATGAGAGAGGAAGCAAAGATAATGACTGGTTAAGAGGCTTTCTCAATCAAGCAAGAAATGGTGGCTTGGACCAGGGCGGTCACAGTGGGCGTGGTTCAAAGTTACTGAATTCTGTATACATTTTTGAAACAAAGCCAGGAGAATTTGTTGATAGTGTTGATGCAGATTTTGAGAGAAGTAGGTAAGTATGGCTCCAATATTTTTTCCCGATCAAATGGAAGAATCAATAAGTTGGGGTAATTGTAGGCAGAGATCATTAGTTCCAGTTCAGTTATTTTGAGTTGAGGTGTTTACTGGACATCCAAGTGGTAAAGGTGAGTAGGAAACTGGATATTAGTCTAGGCTTCAGGAAAGATGTTCAGGCTGGAGATGTAGTCATTAGCATAAGATGGTATTTAAAACCATGTGAAGAGAGTAACTAGCAAAAAAAAAAAAAAGACACGTTTGTTTAAAAAAAAAAAACACGTGTTTTATAATTGCGGAATTAAACAGAAACAGAACAAACACAAAAGTGGCCTTCCAAATCCATGTCTTACCACTGGAACCTGCAGGGCCTTCACACATCCTCTACTCACTGCCACTGGCACATCCCTGATCCTTCTATTTAAGTAGCTCGCACTCTACATCACTTTCTATACATTAGAAGTTTTTCATGTTTACCAAAATATCCCCAAATCAGCATCAAGATTCTGAATGAATTGTTAGCATTGTATAACAGTGGTTAAAGCACTACTCGGATAACTTTTGCTATATAGGAACATTTTAGTTTGATGTACTATGACTTCTTTATGTTTGCTTTTGTTGCCTTTGCTTTTGGTGTCAGATCCAAAAAAAAATCAACGCCAAGACCAATGTCAAGGAATTTACTGCCTATGTTTTCTTCCAGGGAGTTGATTTCAGGTCTTAAATTCAAGACTAATTCATTTTCAGTTCATTTTTGTATATGGTGTAAGGTAGTGGTCCAGTTTTATTCTTTTGCATGTGACTGTCCAGTTTTCCCAACACTATTTATAGAAGAGATGTCCTTTCCCCAATGTATATTCTTGGCTTCTGTTTCATGAATTTATGGACCATGGGTTTATTTCTATGCCCTCTATTCTGTTTCATTTATCTATATTTCTATTTGTATGCTAATACCATACTGTTTGGATCACCATGGCCTTTTCATATAGTTTAAACACAGGACATATGATACCTCCAAGTTTTGTTCTTTTTTATTAAGATTGCTTTGGCTATTCAACCACTCTTTAATTAATGCAAATTATTACACTTAATAATGCTGCCGAGTTTATACCACTAAGTCACCTTAACCTCTTCCTTTTCTCAGGGCCCAAGTCACTGTCCTCAGTAGGATATAATGTAGTGAAAACTGAGTACCTAAATATCATAGCAATGCCAAACAATTACATGTAACACTCATTAAAAATGCAGATTCCTAAAGTCCTACCCCAGAGATTCTGATTTAGTGTGTCTTTGGCCAAAGAATCTAATTAATAAGTCCCTCAGTGAGTTTTAGGTAATAACAGGCCCCACAAGAAACACTGGTGTAAGTGCTAGGTATTCTACTGCCTTTCATTTTCCTAGTCTTTATCTTCCACCAATTTCAAGACAATTTTTAAAAATTAGTTGATGGCTCTATTTTTAAAATCACAAGATAAACAACTTTAATTTAAAATATAAATGTGTCAACTGTAATTGAACAAAAAAGGACTTTAAATAAGTAAATAAAATATGAACAAGCAAAGGTTAGAAAAGGGCCAATTCCTAACCACTTAAGAAAAGTTTTGTCCAACTATCATCCTGAAATGGCTGCATATTGTCATGTACTACACATAGTCCTAGAAAAAGATTAAAAAAAAAAAAGTAACACAAGTTCCATGAATGAACAACTATAAGCGATCCACTGAAGAATTATATATTTCAAAGTCATACCAAAGAACCTACATAACACACCAAGATGTAGAGAGTTGGTTTTAATATTAGTAAGTTATTTTGCAAACACAGAAAATCTTATTCTTCTCTGTGCTAACATTCCAAATTGAAAAGCATGTCAAACATGAAAAACAATAAAGTCTTCTCTTTTTAAATAAAAAATTAATAAACTCAACAAGCTTTACAGTTCGTAACAACAGTATTCAAATCCACCTGTATTATTTTATAACCTATGACCATGTACAAATTGTAGAAACTGAGGCCCATTTCCACATCTGTAAAATAGGAAAAAGAAAACAGGATTCCCACCTATTTCAAATAAATACCAGGCTCAGATTCAAAAGCTTTAGTGAAAATGTTAAGTTGAGGATTCTTCAGGATGAATACAGCTGAGGAGCAAAATCTCCAACCAAACCCATCTGACCTAGAGTTCAAAAATTTAAATATGTATTTTGTAAAATGATTGAAGAAAATATTCACTACCTAAAATGGTCTTTTAAATAAAAGGACTTCAGAGTTGTTTTTATGCTGTTGGTTTTCCACACTGTCTCCCTTACATCTAAGATAGCAATCCTCTCTACTATTTCAGTTAGATACTGATCTGGCAGCCTACCCTTGTGGGTGTGGCCCAAGTCCTAACTGCTAGAACCTGTGAATCTGATCTTATTTGCAAAAAAGTATCTTTGCAGATGTAATTTAGGATTTCAAGACCGGAGCCTAAATCCAATGATACCTGTCCTTAAAAGAGAAGGCAGAAAGAGACAGAGATACAGGCCACTTGAAGACAAAGGCAGAGAGACTGGAGTTATGCTGCCACAAGCCAAGGAACACCTGGAGCCACAGGAAACTGGAAAAATCAAGGAGAAACGATTTTCCCTGGAGCCTTTGAAGGGAGGACAGCCCTTCGATTTATGGATTTTGCACTTCTGATTTCCAGAACTGTGAGAGAACGGGTTTTTGTTGTTTTTAAGCCCTAAAACAAGTTAATGACAATTTGTCACAAAGCCCCAGGAAACAAATACACTTATTTATGACAAGCCATCTTTCATTCCTCCTTTTTTTTAGACTTTTAAGTTAGTCTACAATTCCTAATGTAATCAGTAAAGTAATTCAAACACTAGACATATTAATAGTGAGTGATAAAGGAAAAGGAAACAGAATATAGGGCATTTGAAAAAAATGCCACTAAAGGCTAACAGACACGGGAAGAGATAGTCACTCAAAAAATATTAGGTACTTGCTGTATGCCAAGCAGTGAGCTTAGTAATAAAGAAATAAAAGACAGTTTCCAAAAGGATGTAAGCTTTAAGAAGGTAAGACTTCTTTTCTCTGACACTAAAATATACACAAACCATGTATGCTAACAAGGCTTAAAGAGTTGCTAAAGAATCAATAAGATGAAAAGGAAATAGAAGATATGGAGAATGCCATGATGGTTTTCATCCTTCCTGTGATGAAAACCATCTAATATTTCTGTATCTTGTTTCATAGTATTAAAGTACTAAAACATGTATTCTGGGACCAAAGCCATGAAAATCAATAAGGGAGATAATCTCAAATGCAAGTTTCTGATTCTCAGTATTTCTTACACACTGAACCACTGCACGTATTTATTTAGCATATTTTGTGTTCTTTCTCCAATACTCAGTGACTTTTTGTCCACTTAGCTAACAGCTACTTATCTTTACAACTTAACTCAAATGCCATAACCTCTAGGAAGCTTTTACAATATGCACCTATCTTCATAAAGTGAGTTAGGTGGTATTCCGGTTTTTAAATAAGGAAACTTTTTGACTGTGCATGTGTATAACATAATTAATATAAACATGTGGTTTCAGAGATAAAAAACAATATTCTCTGGCTGTAAATATTGGAGGAAGGAAAGAACACTGATGATCTGAGATGATCCCACTATGCTCGGTATGTCATGGTCTCTAGGAAATCAAAGTTAGACCTGAGCTCAGAACGACAGAAAAGAAGTCAGGCCTCACTGGAAGGTAAAATTCATTTAAAAAACCAACTTAGGGCCCTGGCTGGTGTAGCTCAGTGGATTGAGCGTGGGCTGGGAACCAAAGTGTCCCAGGTTCGATTCCCAGCCAGGGTACATGCCTGGGTTGCAGGCCATAACCCCCAGCAACCGCACATTGATGTTTCTCTCTCTCTCTATCTCCCTCCCTTCCCTCTCTAAAAAAGATAAATAAATAAAATCTTTAAAAAAAAAAAAAAACCAACTTAGGAAGAGCCCCAACCACTATTTAATTGCCACGATTTGCTGCACAGCTATGGAAATACAACAGTGGGTGGAGAAGCCTAACCTGAGCAGTTTACTCCTTACACCATGCATTCTTTAGAAACCTCTTTGCCTTTATCTCCTCCCAAGTTTTTATTTTTTCCTGCACTTTTAAATTTAAATTTTTAAAAACTGATGTTACAGAGAGGAAGTGGGAGAGAGAGAGATCAGTTTGTTGTTCCATTTATTTATGCATTCATTGGTTAATTGTTGTATGTTGGCTTTGCAGGATGACGCCCAACCAACTGAGTTGCACTGGTCAGGAATCTTGGCAAAGTTTTAAACTCTGTATTTCCCCTTTCTCTTTGTGTGACGTCACCTTTCACCCTCACCTTCAATATCCAATCTTCTGCCCTTCCAGTGTTTTAACACTGACATGTATCCATTACTTTTATATTAAAAAAAAAACAAAAATGAGCCTGTATTTGAAGTATGCACTCTCCTGAAGTGTAAAGCGCCTCAAATTATCTTCATCTTTAATTTTTTCATTCCCTACAACACCCTTCCCTAAATTCTGTTAATTTTACCAGTAACATTCTCTTCACCCTCACTACTATTGTCTTATATAAGGCTTTTTTTTTTTTTTTACCTCCTACCTGGACCAGTGTAATAACCATCTAACTATGTACGAGCTTTCTAATCTATCCTACATACGACTGCATCAGGGAAGGATGAGAAAAGAAGATAGAAGGAAAGGATTACATTTAACATCTAGTGTGTCTCTGCCACTAACTACTGTATGAATATATATGTCTGTGTGTTTATCAAATACTTTGATACAAAGTACTTTGACACAAGTACTTTGTGTATCAAGTACATATATCTTCTAACTTAATCATAACTATAATTCTGTACTCTTACCTTTCAAAATGTCAATCTTTCCTACTGACTACAGAACAAAGTTCAAACTCTACATAACCTGTCATAACCTAGTACCTACCTACATAGGTCCAATTCATGTAATGAGTTTATCTTTCCAGCCTTATTTCCAACAACTTTCTAATACAGGGTCTATACTACAGTGAGACTGGATGATTTATAGTGAGAAAGGTATCAAGTGTGGCACTTAGCAGATGTGCAATAAGTGACAACTACCTTTCCATTTTTTCTTATTTTCACATTTTGATTATTTACTTTTCTAAGCTTTTTCAGGTAACTCAATCAGAGCCCATATCACGTCTACCAGCACTACCAGACCAATAGACCCCTTTACCCCTTAAGGGCTGGGACATACCTAATTCCCTTTTTAAATCTTCATAGTAGTACCTAAACCTGTTTTATATTTGGTAAACTTTTACTACTGTAGCATTCTGCATTTCAAAGTACATCACCAATTTAAGATAAAAATACTGGACTTGACTTGGATCCTGTGTGTAACACTGATAGAAAAAGTTGTTTCAGGTCTCTGGGCCTCATTTGCTTATTTGTATAGTGGCAATCATACTATCTACCTTATTCATAAGGTTATTGTGAGGAATACGAGAGTCAGCATGAGGAGAATAAAAGAGATACTACTTTATCCACTTCATTTTTGTTCCCCAATGCCTAAAGGCAGGCTGACACTTTATCCCATGGTAAGGCCAGAATATTCTATACACACTGTATTACGCCCTTATCACATTATGCTCTTATTATAGTTTATACATCCACCCTCCTTCCTCAGGAGCAGTAACAATCACCTTTTTGTACAGTAGTCCCCCCATCTAGGGGGACACATTCCAAGACCCCCAGTGGATGCCTGAAACTGTAGACAGTACTGAACCTTATTTACACTGTGTTTTTTCCTATATGTACATACCTATGAAAACGTTTAATTTATAAATTAGGCACAGTAAGAGATTCACAATTATTAACAATAAAATGGAAACATTGTAACAACATACTGAAATAAGTTTATATGAACGTGATCACTCATTTCAGGGGACCCCTTGATGAAATCTTCCTATGGGCTCCATGCTTTCTGGTGCAATACAATGCTGTCAGTTAGAATGCATTTTCTGTTTGTGTCTTCTACCCATAAACTGAATGCCTTTTCCATCTTAACTATGCACTTATGAACTGTACCTCTAACTTACTATGCAGCTTGAGGTGTGAGAGTAAAACTAGCATGACTGCTTCCTTCTTCACAATTTCACAGATAGGTTTGCTCTTGCCATAGATCTTAGCAACCTCAGCATACAATTTTTTGTCTTCCCTTATTAAGTTGAGAACTCACATTTTCACTTAAAAGAAGTAATGTATGACTTCTTTTTGGCATATCTGAATTGCCAGCATCACTACTCCTGCACTTTGAGCCATTTGTAAGTAAGGTGACTTGAACACAAGCACTGAGACGCTGCCACTCTGGATCTGATAGCTGAAATTGGCTTCTAGGTGACTAACTGGAGGCAAACATCTACAGTGTGGAGACGCTGGACAAAGGGATGATTCATGCCTGGGCAGGATAGAGCAGGACAGCATGAGATGTCATCACACGACTCAGATTGGCACACAATTTAAAACTTACGAGTTGTTTATTTCTGGGATTTTCCACTTAACATTTTTGGACACTCAGCTATATTCTCTGCCATACAGTGGTTCTCTGCCATGCCCCTCCAAAAAGGTCTGGCTGCCAAATTTGTCCCTTTCTTCCATGCTCTGCCTCAGTCTTATAGGTAGTGGCTATGCCTGCTATCTGCTTCTACTGTATTCTTTAGTGTTCTCTCTACCTCTTAGCCAAATTTCCATTACTCTAATTCCACATTATAGTTAATGATTCTTTTTTTTTTAAGATTTAAAAAAGATTTTATTTATTTTCAGAGAGAGGGGAAGGGAAGAAGAAAGGGAGAGAAACATCGATGTACAAGAGACACATCGATCAGCTGCCTCTCAAATGCCCCCAATCAGGGACCCAGTAGGCAACCCAGGCATAGGCCCTGACTGGGAGTCGAACCAGTGACCTTTCAGTTTGCAGGCCGACACTCAATCCACTGAGCCACACCAGCCACGGCTAAATTTTTAAAAAGTGGAAAATAAAATGGAGCACCTGCCAATTTTCAGAGGAAATAAATGATAAAGACTATTAAAGCTAGTAACAAGTCAGATAGCAGGATGTGGTAAAAACAGCATCATTTTCCTTTCTGTTCCAACTCCTGAGACCTTCCCCTGCTAGGTTTGTGCAATGGTGGAGGAGGACTGGAGTGTTTGAGAAGAATCATAGGGAAGAAAACTGAAGTTAAACTACTTTTCAGAATCTTGTGTCAGTTTCTTGGAATCACAGAAGACCTCTGTACAGTGATATTAAACAGTAGGCTGTAACCAGTTAGGTCATGAAATCAATTTAGGGGATCACAACTAGCATCAAAAAATGACTGAACAAAATAGCAAATATTAGACTGCATGTACTACACAAAGTTAGAATAATACTGTTTGGAAACTTTTGTTTTAGAGCTATATATACACTTACATATCTGAACACTGGCTTGCAATGTATTATGTACCTATTACCGTGGCTTGTAAAAAACAAACTTGGAAATTACTTTCTAGTATTTAGCCACACATCCAATGAAAGAAGTCATCTACAACAATTTTGCTAGTATTTGTGGGAAAATAAATCAGCTAAAGAATCTAGAATACTTCTATTCTCTTTCAATTAACATTTACAAGACAGAAATCAAGGGGGAAACTGACTGAATCATCTGTTAGCAATTTAACATAAAATAAATACAACTTGGGTTCATGAGTCATCCACCAGGTGACAATTCTATTACATAAACCTCTTCGTAAAAAGATTTTTCCATTAGGTGAAATTAGGATGACCCTTTGCCATGGTTTGCCAAGGGCAGGCTCAGTTACTTCTGTTGTTCTGAGAAAGTATGGATCAGCTTGGAAGATATAAGTTATATGTTTCTCTAGAACACTGGCTCTCAGAGCATGGTCAGCAGACCAGCAGCATCAGCATTATCTGCAAACTTGTTAGAATGCAAATTATCAGTCCCAGACTTATAGAATCAGAAACTTTAGGGTGGAGTCCTAAAATCTGTGTTTTATGCAGCTCTCCAGGTGATTGATTGTGATAGGCAATGAAGTTTGAGAACAACTGCCCTAGACACATCCAACTAAAATGCCAGTTTCAGTGTCTAATCATGTTTAGTTCTCTAGCTACAAATACTCTGAAGCCACTGTATGTAGTATAACAGATAAGTAACTGAAAATACTGGAGATATGTTTCACCACAGTACAGATTAAATTCAAAACATGATTACTGTATTTTGACATGTATCATGCATACTTTTTGGCCTAAATTTTTGAGGGAAACATAAGGATGTGCATTAGACATGGATAGTACTAATTCTGTATCTATATACATGTTTTTAATTCTTTTATTTATGCTTATGCATTAAAAGTGTAACTCTAGAGAACTAACAGTGTCTGTATGCAAAATAATACCCTGGAATATGATAATCAGTTTTGTTTCTAAATATAAATAAATAATTGATTTAAAAAAATTAAAACAAAAGATTTTTCCCTGAAAGTTTGAGACAAAAACATGGGTGTACATTATATATAGCAAAATATGGTACCTTGGTTTCCATGGCTGTCTCTGTCATTTACCCAGATTAAAATAGCTGGACTACGTGCTCGCTGCCAAATACTCAAAGGACCCAAATCAATGTGGATATTTCTTTTTTATTGCATCTATGGAGTACTGTAATCATGTTTATGCTAATGCATTCTTGTCTTGTTTAAAATATCTGCATGGCCTTTGACAATCTGAAGGTGAAAATATGTTACCTCTTCACACACAATCTTTTCTGACCATAACATTAAGTCTATGAAATCAATAAAGTGAGAATGATAACCTTATTTTAAAGATGAAGAAACCGAAGCTTAAGTGATATTGTTACAGGGTGCAGCCAAGAGGGGGGACCCCAAATGGGCATTTAAAATGGGGTCCAGAACTTAAGGTGTCCAGGAGATTTTAGGATGCCTTGACCACCGCCCCCCCCCCCCCAGGTGTGGGTTGGGGGAAGGGACACATGGAGCAGGGCCTTTGAAAGCTGTTTCTCATAGCAACAGCCTTGCAGCTAACCTCTGGCGTGGTCATTTAACATATCTATAGCTTTTGGCTGGTCGCTTAGATATATTAAATAGCTGTGGCCATGCTCAGAGCCAAGGAAATGGAAGTAACTTCCCCAAGACGTAACTGGGGGGCAGGTCCCCCAAGTTACAGCGCCTGCGTGGGAGCTTGGAGAAGACTGGCTCCAGGACTTGGGGCTACACCTGCCCAGACTCATGATGGCAGTCCAGTAAAGCTGGAAGGGTATGAGTTCTGACATGTGAAGCCGAGTGTGGGAGGAGTCGGAAAGGGGGCTGCAGAGGAAGACTGGCACTGGGATTTAAACCCAGATGCAGTAGCCACTGGAGAGAGAACCACACAGCTTTAGCAGAGTGAAGACTCCCACGGCCCTAAGGGAGAGAACCACGCAGCCTTGACAGAGTGGAGACTCCCGCATCCCTGAGAGGGAGAACCACGCGGCCTGGACAGAGTGGGCACTCCTGTGGCCCTGGGAGAGAGGACCACGTGCCTTTGCCAGAGTGGGGACCCCCGCAGCTTTAGAAGGGGGAACCACAGCCTGGGTTTTAAGCAGAGATCCCGGCGACTCAGCTGAGGGTGCCCGGAACCCAGGGAGGTCTCCCAGTCGATATCGAGTACTAACTGGGAATAACCAGAGGACTGCCTGAGTCATGGACTTCTATTTCCTTTCCTGAGATATGGTACTCTGGACTGGGCAAAGGAGGAAGGAAGGAAGGACTGTGTCTGTTTGCGGGTGTTTTAAGGGACTTTGGGATTTTGGTGAAGACATTAGGTCACTACTTTAAGTCTGTATAGCATTAAATAAACATTTCCTTTCCTTTTCACAAATCTCTGGCATTGAGAGTCGTCTTTCCCCTGGGGGTGGACATAACGGACCTGGGGGCTTTTTTTTGCAATAATACTATATCGTCCCAGGCCCCCCCCCCTTTTTTGTTCGGTAACAATGTCTTAAGATAACAAAGAGGTAGAATTGAAACTCAACATTGGGTTTTTGATTCCAAACCATATTTTCCATTATACTACCCAAACTCCTGAATTTGTTTTTATAGATACATATTACTATTCACACCCAATTATCTCTCCTTACTAAAAAGAATGTATCCTCACTTTCCACATATTACTAGCAGTATCAAGAAGAAGGAGGGAATGTTCATAAGCTAAATGACTCTAACAGGGCAGAAATTTAATGAAGAAAGGTTTAAAAAAATGAACACTATTTCTTTGACACTGACTTTATTCCAAACAATAATGTTCAAATTAATATATCAGGTGCATTAATACACTTTAATCTGACCATTTTCCTAATTCTTTCATAAGCAAAGATTCCAAATAAAAAATGCACATTTAGATGTGCACTTTGGAATACAATGGAACAAAGTAGCTTGAAGAGGGTATTTTTTCAGAAGGAAATGCGATGGAAGGAAGGTGTCTGAATGTAAAAGTACACTATAATCATTATACAAAAAACTTATTTTACATGATGTAAAAGTAGTATGTTATAATACAAATGGGTATTAAATTTAAGGTTGTAAGTAAAAAGAACTATTTCATGCAGTTGCCAGAAATTAGTAAGACCTGAGAAGTACATGTTAACAGTAACTATGTCAAATTGTTAAATTCCCAAACATAGACTATGCATCAGTCAACACAATTAATGTTGAGAGTAGCCTGTTGAATTTAAGTGAAATTATACCAAGCTCAAAATCAAATATTCTAATATTTTTCTTTTTAATTAATTATATTTTATTGATTATGCAATTACAGTTGTCCTGATTATTTCCCCTTTGCCCCACTCCACCTAGCACCCCCCGCTCCATGAGGCAACCCCCCCACCATTGTTCATGGCCATGGGTCATGTGTGTAAGTTCTTTTGCTATTCTATTTCTGATGCTGTACTTTATATGCATCTCCATGGCTATTCTGTAACTACCTAATTGTACTTCTCTTCTCAATCCCCTCACCTCTACACCCATTTTCCTCACACCCCCTTCTCATCTGGCTACCATCAAAACATTCTCCTATCCATGATTCTGTCTCTGTTGTTCTTGTTTGCTTGTTTTTTAGGTTCATTTGTTGATAGATATGTATTTTTTGCCATTTTATCATTCATAGTTTTGATTTTCTTTTTCTTAAATAAGTCCTTTAACATTTCACATAATAATGGTTTGGTGATGATGAACTCCTTTAGTTTTTTCTTGTTCAGGAAGCTCTTTATCTGCCCTTCAATTCTAGTCCCTGCTTATCAGGACTTTTCCGCCCTCTGTGGAGGATCAGCTGTGCAGGGGCAGGGTGGTGGTGCTCTCTCCCAGTCTGCACCTATCTACTGGGTGCAGTGGCAACTGGGGTTTCCCAAATGGTGCAGGCCAAGGTAAGCCCTTACCAGTGTTTCGCCCCGGGTAACCCTGCCTGAGCTATAAAGCAATGTGAGATGGCTGCTACTTTTGTCAGGTGTGGAGATTCCCAGGAGAAGCCAACCTGTGAAGCTAGGCTGGTTGCTGCTAGTGCCAGGCCTGGCACTATTGCTTCTTTAGTAGGATTTAGCAGATTGTGAAGCATAAGCCAAGACCAGCCATTCATATGGAAAAGCAGCTTGGGTGGGCCAGTAAATTGTATAGGGTGGAGTCTCTCGGGGTCTTTGAGGTGGGTCCCTCAGTGTTAGCTAGGTTAATGGAGTCTCAGATATGACGCCAGCTTGCCAGTTCTATGGGGGGAGGGATTAGAAAAGGGACAATGGTCTCTGCTCGCTTTGATGCCAGATACTTCAGTTTCTCCCTGTATGCCACTGATGCCTTTCAAGCTGCTATCCCAGTGCTGGAGCTCAGAGGGAGTGAGTCTGAGTAGATGAGTCCATGTGTGGTTTCTTTAAGAGGAACTGCTTGGGGCTCCAACAGTTTCTTATACTGACTCAATCCCCACTGGTTTTTGCAGCCAGAGTTATGGGGACTTATCTTCCTGGCACTGGAACCCTGGATTGGGGGACCTTGTGTGGGGCCAGCTCTTACCACATCTGTGCCCCTCCTACCAGTCTGGATGGATGTGGTTTCTTTAATTCTGCAGTTGTCAGACTTCCATTCAACTCAATTTCTGATGGTTCTGAGTGATGGCTGTGCGATATTTTAATTGTAATTTTGATGTCATTTTGTGAAGAGGCAAGCCATGTCTGACTACACTGCCATCTTCACTGGAAGTATTTTTTTTTTAGTGGAAGGTAATCTGGCAGTATTTCATCAAAATCTAAAATGTAAATCCTTGCTGAACTACAAATTTTACTTGTTACGCAAATGCTCAAGAACCCTTACCACAGCACTGTGTATAATATTCACCAACAAGTGTGGTGGACACTTGTTGTTTCTGGCAATCTAGTATAAGAGAAGTCTTCTTTGAGCTCCCTGGCAGCAAGGGCACAGACATGTGACCTAGGCTCAGCCAATCAGATGCTGTGGTCCAGAATACAGAATCCTGAAGGAATGCTCCACTATTGGGGACTATATGAACAGAGAGACTGCACGGTGGCCATAGTGGAGATGAGAGACCACTGGCATATGACCAGCATCTTCTTCAGAAGGTTATACTCACAGCAGGAATTTGGCTGTGGCTTGCCTTCCTTGGTTTTGCTATTTTCAAGCTCGATTATACTGCTTTCCTATCAATTCTGTGAAGCACCCAATCTTTCCAATAAAATCATCTTCTGCTTAAGTTAACCACAGAAGGTTTCTGCTATTTGAAACCACAGGCCAGGACTAACAGAATCAGGAGCTGATTAAACTATGGTTCAGCTATGCAGGTGTTTAAAAACAATTAAACTTATATGTGATGATATGTTAAGACACCCAAGAGTCACCCTTAAGTGAAATAAAAGGCACAAAACAGTACTAACTGTATAATCCTATTGGTGGGATTGGGACACAAATGTATAAGGACTTCTATAGAAAATTTCTAGAAGGATACACAAACCACTGTTTACCATATTTATGTAATGTTGCAGAGAATTTCATTTTCATTTTTACCATGAGAACTTAACACTTTTATATGTATATATAAAGGGTCTATTTTAAGATCAAACACTATGTACCTTTATTGGCCTCATCCAACAACCTCCATAGTGATGTGGTATTTCAATAACTAGCAAAAACTTCTAGTGTGACCAAAAATAGTTACACTAAACGTTGGTGTGCTAAGAAAATTACAAGGAAGCCTATAAGTAAGATAATGAGTTGTGAAATAAAAAGACTTTGGTTTCTTTTTTAAACTTCTAAATGTCACCCAAGGATACTAATCAGCAAAACTTTGTAACAAAACTTATTCATGACTAAGGCTGAAAATTCACATATTCACACTGAAATCCAACATGATTTTTCCATTTCTCAGGTAAATTCTGCAAGAACGGAAACATTAAGCCAGAAAGGATGGAGAAAAAATGCCAAGAAAGAAAAAAAGGTTAAATGGTGGAAAAGGTTCATTAATTTATGTCACAAAGTTACTTAAAGGTAGAAATTTCTCCCATTTAGAGATGGGGAATATGCTACTTTTTTGAAGCTATCCAGAGGATTAAAAACCCGACTCTCTGCCACACAATGCTCTTTACAAAATGGTCCTAAGATTCCTTTAGTCTTAAGCCCCCACAAGAACCTGACAAAACAGCCTGTATCGCCACACTCCATATAACACTGCTGATATAAGGTCATCCAACCTTCTCAGTGAAATGAAGGACTGTGAGGAGCTCAGCTCAATTTAGTTTCCCACAGATAACAAATATAAAAAACAGAGCAAAAGCACAAACTAATTCTACAGGATTATTAAATGGAGAATTATTCAGTAAGTGCTCAATAAATGTTTACCAAAATCTGAATCTGTCCTGAGCCATTCATGTTAGTTCCCATGAATTCTCTCCATGCTCCTTCATTACTTTGTACATATCTCTATTACATTACCTTACCATTAGTGTCCTTCTACCTTTAAGGCAGAATAGTCATGTTCATGTTTCTAACTCCAACATAGGGGCTGCCCACATAGTATCTTAAACTTCTTTAAAAAGAAAAAAAAATTGTCCTGGCCGGGTAGCTCAGTTGGTTAGAGGGTCATCCTGATATGCCAAGGTAGTGGGTTCTATCTCCAGTCAAGGCACATAAAAGAATCAACCACTGAATGTATAAATAAGTGGAACAACAACTGTATTATTTCTTTTCCTCCCTCTAAATATCAATTTAAAAAAAACTTTTCTTTTATCGAATCTAAAGAGAATTTCAGGATCAAAACCCTGACATTTTGCAGGCTAGCATGCAATCTTGCTTTCTTCAACTCAAGTAATTACAATTTGAATAAAATCAGCATAGTGAATAGCCTTTTTTACAGGCAAGATCTCTTCCTGAACCACCACTCCCACCTGGTAACTTAATCCTAGGATGCTCAATAGATAGGGAAAATTTTCTCTAAGATATTACTATTAATAAAGCACTTTTCAGCTTAGCAGGCACCTGCACACAGTGTTTACTTCAAACTCACAAAGGTCCTCTGAGATAGGTAAGTCAGGCATTACTGCGGCTTTTTTCTAGGTGAGAAAACTGAAGTTAAAGCAGTTTGCACTTTACCAAAGTAAAAGGCAGAGGAGCCACCACACTAATCAAGATATTCTAATTACAAATACTAGATTCTTAGAACATTTTCAAGAGTGCTAAGGTAAAATAACCAGAAAGAATCTACAGCATCAGTGAAGAACCTGATAGGGTACACTAGGCAGGTATTATACACATTTTATAAACAGAGAATTTAGGGATTTAAATTAATTTGCAAAAATAACACTTAGTGGAAGATATTCTCTTTCCATTAGTCTTTCTTCTACACGTCCTACAAGAAAGAGGTGACACTATATATGCTTGGGAAACATGACCACCATGTTGTTGCCTGTGTGGAACATGTGCCTGCCTCACCCAAACGCCCATGGCAAATGGGCTTACCTGTGATCCTCCCCATGTGACTGAACCAAGGTGGTACCTAACAGAAACAAATTCAAATTTATAATTAAACTCCCCTGGTAAAAGCCTCTCAGATTGATTTTTTTTAAATATAGCAATGGGTTATATAAAAAAACACAGGCCTTAAAAAAAGGTGATACAGTAGGGCTGAAAGAACAAGAATGAAAGTTCACTGATAACTACTCTGGAGAATGATTAAAATTGGCTGGTAACACAGAAGATGTATATACCTTCCACCACAATTTCACTTCAAGGTGTATCTCCAGGAACTTTAGAACACATGTTCAAGGAGACAGGCACATAAATAATCCATGTGACACTATCTTTACAATATAACAACCTACCCTAAAGTTTCCTTAAGTAAAAAGACTGGGAAAACTGTAGAGTAGCCAGACAAAAGAATATAAAATTAAACCAATCAAGCAATTAATATCAACAAAATTAACTAAAACATATTAATACAGATAAATCCCTAAAATAATGTTAAATAAAAGTTTCAGAGCAAGCACAATTCCATTAATATGAAGTTGAAAAAAAAATAAAATATTGCACATTGTTTTACAAATACATAGTAGTCATCTGGAAACTTTCATACAAATAATAAACACCAAATTCAGGAGACAGTCACCTCCAGGGATGAAAAGAGGTAAAAGGGCATAAGGGGCTGCAACTGTATTTGTACAAAACAAAACAAAGCAAAACAAAAAAACTCTGATTCTAAGAAAAAAGAATAGAGGATGAAAAAGTACCTGCTAGGCAAATATGAAGCAAAAGTTAATATTCAAAAGTATCAAACACTTGAATAACAAAAACTACACTACCAAGTATATAAAAAGCAGAAGGTAACTTCAGGACAAAAGAATCACTAACTCTTTAGCAAGATGTAAAGATTCAGTTCAGCCCTAGCTGGGTAGCTCTGTTGGTGAGAGTGTTGTCCTTATATGCCAGAGTTGTGGGTTCAATTCCTGAGCAGGGTACATGCAAGAGTCAACCAATGAAGTGGAACAACAAATAGATCTCTCTGTCTCTGTCTCTCTCTTCCTCGCTCGCTAGGAGCAACAGCAACAACAACAACAAAACACCTGATTCCATATGCATCTTACAAATAAGTCCTCAAATTTACTGGGGAAAATAAAGTCTATCTGATAGAACTATGAAAAAAATCCACTATCATAATAGGAGATGTTAACATGTCACCCCCAAAACAAAAAAGACTACTAATATAGAAGACATGACCCACACAAATCCCAAGTCTAATCTAATGGAACTGTATGGAACCCTGCACATACACAAGAATACACTTTTCAAGCATAAATAGAATATGTCCAAACACTGAACAAGTACTCAGCTACAAAATTAGCGTCAAATGCTGAAAAATCAATACACATAGCCTGTTTTCTTACCTAAGTGAAATAAACTCAAATCAATAATGAAAAGACAGTTAAAAAAGAAAAAGAAAAAAATTCTTAAAACCAAAAACACACATTCCTAATTATCTCAAAGGATGAAAGAGAAGCTATGAGATGAAAACAAAGATTTTGGAGTGGCCAGTTCCCCAAGGCCTGCTTACACGGTTTTTCTTGGATTCCTATTAGCACTCTTTAAATTCTTACTAAAAACATCTTTACAAGCTAGTTGGAGTAGGTTTCTGTTCTTTGTAATAAAACAGGTCCTTCCTAGAACAAATCCCTAGAGTCTTCTACCTTTTTGTTGCTGTTTTTTTCTTTTTTTTATCATGGAGTCTTTCTAAATCATTAGTGGACATTGATGGTCATAAAGACTAAATAAAGCAAGGCTGGAGAAAAGAAAAAAAGAGATACCAGTACTTGGAATAAAATGAATCTTGATAAACAACTTTCCATCTTGTTAAACCAATGCTGACAAACTAAGGAACTTTCCATAAAACATCTAGATGCAAACAAATATGGTGAATACAAGAAAACACCAATCTAAGCTAGGAAACAATTAGAGTCAAGGATGGCAGATTCCTCAAAGTATCAGCTGGCCCCAAAGGAGCAACCTAAATGGGGGTGTGGTGTGCTGTGTGTGTGTATGTGCGCATGTGTGTGTTAGGGGAGATCAACATAGTAGGACACATAGAAGGCAAAAGAAATAATTTTGCTATGAACAGCATTCCTATACAACACCGGTCAAATTTGGGTTAGTTTTTCAAATGCATATAGACAAAATATGGAAACATTCAAAGCAGCAAGATTAAAAGTAAAGATGAAATATTAACTATTTCTTATTTGTAACAGTGTTGCATGTATTATCTCATGTATTCATTCCATTTTATAGATGAGGACATTGAGACTGAGGGAGATTCAAGAGGTTACTCAAGCTCACTCAGCTGCTAGGGAGCAGAGAAAGGACTTTCCGTGTTTTATAGAGGACAATTCTGTTCTATTTTGCATGAGTGGAGGTGGTTGGTTATGTTTTAGTAAAGGGAACTGAGGGACTGTATATTACCACAGCCACTCAACAGACAAAGAAGTAAGTCAACAGAAGAGGTCTGATGTGGAATTTGAGGGAATGGAGAGATATGTATGACATGGAAGACAGAGCATAGACTTTGGAGTCAGAAATACCTTGGCTCAAATTCCAGCTTGGTCAGTTACTGGTTATGTGATGTAAAAATTAGTCTCCCTTTCCTCACCTGTGAAATGTAGCCTTCCTCATGGATATTACTGTTCAGATTCAATGAGTTGAACCATTAGAAAAGGCTGTATATGTAGTATAAATATACCAGCTGTATGTTTACATTTTTCATTACACTGTACTACATTAAACCCCATTATCAGTTATAATTAAGTATAATGCATGCACATACTTTTAAAAAAAGATATAATTAGGGTAAATGAGTAGGGTTTTCTGTTTGTACTGCTTAGCACCCACTTCAAAAAGGTGTACATAGTAGTCACTGTCAAAAATTAATGTTGCTTTTAACTTCAACTTACTGCTTCTATCTTCTGTTTCTACCAGCCGGCTATGGTAGGCAGCATAATGTCCCCCTAACCCCCCACCACACAGACAAACTAGACAGACTTGCACTCATTCCTAGAACCTGTGAATACATTAGCCTTTGAGGCAAAGGGAACTCTGCAGATATAATTAAGATTACAGACTCTGAGATATTATCCTAGATTATCCAGGTAAACCCAATCTAATCACAAGTCTTTAAAAGCAGAAAACCTTTCCTGGCTTCAGTCAGAGATGGGATGACCCAAGAAGTCAGAAAGATTTGATACTAGAAGGACTTAATCCCTTGTTGTTGGCTTCAAAGACAGAGAAAGGGAGTCATGGACCAAGGAATGTGGGTATATGGGTAGGCTCTAGAAGGTGGGAACAGCCCTCAGATGAAAGCCAGCAACAAAATGGAGATTTCAGCCCTACAGCTGCAAGGAACTATAAATATACTACTGACATCATGAATGAGCAAGAACCCTCCACAAAGAGATCCAGTTCTGCTAAAACCTTGACATTAGCCATGTGAGACATGTATCAGACTCCCCCCCCATTTATTTAATTTTAGAGAGGGGAAAGGAGGGAGAAAGAGAGGGAGAAAAACATCCATGTGTGGTTGCTTCTTGCACACCCCGACCAGGGACCCGGCCTACAACCCAGGCATGTGCCCTGACTGGGAATTCAACCAGCTACCTTTGATTCACAGGCTGACACTCAATCCAGAGCCACACCAGCCAGGGCATGTGTCAGACTTCTGACGTGTACATGAACTTAGGTAGAACTTCAGAACTGTAAGATAACAAAATTGAGTTGTCTGAATTGCTAGGGGTGTGTTAGTTTGAGGTAGCAACACAAAACCAATACAGCTTTTCTCTCATTTGCATTAAAAAAAAACTGTAAGGTTGCAGGGCATGCTTTCCCTCAGCCCCCAGCTCCCCTCTTCCCCCCTACTTGCCCAGGTTATTCTGTCTCAGGGGAACATCTCCTAAATTGCAACCAGGGGAGCAATGAGATAGGCAGAGGCAGCTTGTGCAGGACTAATCCCCTGAACCTATCTCCAAGGCCCCCCTTTCTCTGACTTTTCAGGGGGCTAAAAGCAGCCCCGTCTTGGCTCACTTCTGTCACTGTGACTTTTACTTCCTAGGGAGGCAACAGCAGCACTGCCAGCTCACTTTCTCATAATGTTTCTAGAGAGCCAGAGCAGCCCTGCATAGGTTCTTTCTTGTTGCTTTTCTCTCCTAAGCCCTTCCTTGTTTCACTGTCCTCAGCTTTAATAAATGTACTCTCAAAATTAAAAAAACTAAACATTTTTTAATAATAGGGTCCTTAATCCTTTTTGAACAGGGGAAATAAATTGGTCAATGCATGCATTCTACCCAGCAGAGGCTACCTAGAACACATTCATGGTTTTCTAAAACACCAACTTTGTGCCAGGCATCGTCTCTTGCTTTTAAAAATATCACTGCAGCATGCATCCATCAATATTTATTTTCTTCCTTTCCCCCTCCATTTTAACAGGAACACAGCTAACTGTCAACTACACCTGAATATGGGAATATTTTGAAGAGAATACTGGGAGAAACATATAGAGCTACCTCATATCGCAGTTATTAAAAGTAAAAACTTATAAGAGGTATGAGTAAGAGGAGGGAAGAAATAAGTAAATAAGTTGCCCCAAATGACATAGCTCAGTTTCATCATCTATAGAATGGTAACTTCTTGTATCTGTTGAAGGACTAAAAGATAAAAAGCTTTTGATATTGTGTATTAACTATAAAAAGTATACCAAATTCCTCATGAGAATCTACTACATAGACATAGTGCCAAAAGCTAATGTGATACAAAATTCTATATAAATTCAGCCTGGATATACTTACGCATGACTTAAAATCCAAGAAAGCAGAAAATGTGGCAATAAAAAAAGAATCTATTTTAGAAAAACAGTCAAACAAAAAAGGCCCACGACTGACCAGTAGAGGGGGAATGTCATAGTACTACTACTATTACTACTACTAGGAACAATGCTTTTACAAAACACAGGTGTCCAGAATTCACTGCAGATCTGCTAAAACAGCATCTCCAAGGATGAGATCCAAGTCATCTGAGTTGACAAACACTGCAGGAATTAAAGTCGGTGACTATGCATGCATATCATAGAGGGAATCCAGCTAGCACCTTGTTGCCAGGTGTCCTTTGCTTCCAAGTGAAGGATAACAGCTAGAATGTAGAGTATTACAATTTTGCAAATAAACGCAGCTGACAGAATCAAATGGGAAAGTTTTGTGTAAAAAATGAAGTTAGAAAAGGGGACAAGTGTTTGCATCTTTGTAGCAACAGACACAGCCTCACTCACAGACTGAGGATGAGCAGAGAATAACAAAATGGAGTAAGAACAGCTGGACCAGAGTGAGAGGGAAAAACAGCTGAGCTAGCAAAATTAGGATCTGCTCAAATAAAACAGCAAAATTCCTGGTGACTACAAGAGGAGGAGAGCTGGCAAGATAAAATAGGAGAGGGAAGCAGTGGGGACAATAAAAAAAATTAATTTCTTGTTGGAGGAGGAGCAGGAACTGGACAAAAAGACAGGAACACTGAGAAAGCAGAGAGGGACATTGTTTGAGATGAGTAGGCAGGTTCACTAGGAAAGTGGAGAAGCAGGAAAAATTAAAATACAGGTCAAGGCCTCTATGGTTCAATATAAAGTCTCAGGAGAAATATAAATATTGGGGGAAACAAATAGCAAATAAGCTGGTTAGGAGAGAAAGAAAACGAAAGTGCTGGTCCAAAATCTTGAAAGACTACAAATAATATGCATAAAGCAATAATTTAAGTATAACAGAAGTATACTGTCTAAATTTCAGATTATGTTAAAAAGTATGTTTCAGCCCTGGCCAGGTAACTGAATTGGTTAGAGCACTGTCCCATTATGCCAAGTTGTGGCTTCAATCCCTAGTCAGGACACTTATAAAAATCAACCAATGAGCCCTGGGTAGTGTAGCTCAGTGGACTGAGTGCTGGTTTGTGAGCTGAAAGGTCACCAGTTTGATTCCCGGTCAGAGCACATGCCTGGGTTGCAGGCTAGGTCCCCAGTTTGGGGGTGCATGAGAGGCAACAGATCTGTGTGTCTCTCATACTTTGATATTTCCCTCTCCTTCTCCCTCCCTTCCCCTCTCTCTAAAAATAAATAAAATATTTTAAAAAGAGAGAAGAAAAATCAACCAATGAAAGCATAAATAAGTAGAACAACAAATCAGCTTCTTTTCCACATTCTGCTTTCTCTCTAAAATCAATCAATAAATTTTTTAAAAGTATGTTTCAAATATGTTTTAGCTCTCTGATTTAATAAAACCACTACACACATTTAAAAACCTAAACAATATAGTTTAGAAATGCATAAGTGACTAACACATCTATGAAGAAAAGTAAGAGAAAAATTAATACAGACTTCAGGCTAGTGGAAGCCTGGTAAAGAAGGAGAGGTATAATGGGACAACTGTAATAGCATAATCAATAAGATATATTTAAAAAAAAAGGAGAGGTATGTGATGAGGATCTGTATTTCTTTAGCATGGGTGTTTGATTTAGTACTAATCTTCAAAACTATTAAACTTTGAATATACATTATTTATCTAAAATACTCACATTCCATAACTAAAACATTTTAATGGGATTTTTCTACCTCTGAATTCCCCAGTTTTTTTTTTAAATATTTATTTTTCAATTACAGTTGACATACACTATTATATTAGTTTCAGGTATACAATGCAGTGATTGGACATTTACTGTATATAACTTACCGAGTGATCACCAAAATAAGTCTAGTACCCATCTGACACCATACACAGTTATTACAAGACTATGGACTATATTTCCTATGCTGTACTTTACATCCCCCATGACTGTTTTAATATATGACAATATGTACATCTTAACTCCTCCCCGCTTTTCACCCATCCCACCAATCCCCCTTCCCACCTGGCAACCATCAATTTCTTATCTGTATCTTTAGGTTTGTTTTGTTCAATTAGTTTGTTTTTTAGATTCCACATATAAGTGAGATCATATGGTATCTGTCTTTCTCTGTCTGACTTATTTCACTTAGCATAATACTCTCTAGGTCTATCCATGTAGTTGCAAGTTTGTTTTCTGAAGATTTGATTTGAGAATCAACTTCTCAAATCAAAATCTGAGTCTTTAAAAAAAAACACCTTCAGTGATTCTTAAGTTTCTTTAAAGAAACTCAACTTTGAGTCTCCCACAGGAAAAGGGCTTCCTTTTGTCATAACTCTAAAGTACTAGCAGGGGTGTCCAACCCATGACCTGTGGGCCGCACATGGCCCAGGACAGCTATGAATGCGGCCCAACACAAAATTATAAATTTACTCAAAACCTTTTTTTGCTTATCAGTTTTCATTAGTGTTTATATATTTAATATGTGGCCCAAGACAACTCCTCTTCTTCCAATGTAGGCCAGAGACGCCAAAAGGTTGGATAACCTCTGTGAGAATCCTTTAGGATTTTGCTGTTGCTCTCATACTTTCATTTCAACCTCAAATGTCCCCTATGTTAACACGTACACATACGCATGCATGTGCGCGCACACACACACACACACACACAGCCAATCTGATCTTACAACCAACTCTAAACTTCTCATTCCTTCCTTCTCTTTCACACTCCAAGTCTTCAATAAAATGGCTCTACTTTTAACTTCCCAGAATCTCTCTCTTTTTATAACCGCCAGTAAGATTGATCCACTGGGCTGCAAACAGGTACTTCCAACTACGTACCAGACATTTCTACCTGTCCACCTGGAAAATCCCTACTCGTCATTCCAATTTTATTTCAAATATCACCTTCCTGGTAAAACCTTGTTAACACCTCCCCCACCAAGGACTCATCCACTTATACTTATCTATTAAAAATTTCTGACACTGAAAGACCCATCTTTACATTTAAGACAAAGTCAAAAGCTTTCCAGACAGGCAAATAATTAATTTAATTAACATATTAATTAATTATTTAGAGTGTATGTGGTGAAGGCAGTCAAAGGTATTAATACAAACTTCCAGTTACAAGAAAAATAAGTCCTGGGGGTGTGAAGTACAGCATGAAGAGTATAGTTAACAACACTATATTTTACAGTTGAAAGATGCTAAGAGTAAATTTTAAAAAGTTCTCATCAAAAGAAAAAATATTTTGTAAATATGTGTGGCAATAAGTGTTAACTAAACTTACTGTAGTAATCATTTTACAATATATATATATCAAATCATTATGTTGTACACTTGAAACTAATACGATGTTTTTATGTCAATTATATCTCAATTAATGAAATACACTGAAATGATACAATAATGTATAACCAGGCTGGTCTTGTTTATTTTCTTACATAGTACCTTGTCCTCAAAAGAACAAAGTGAAGGGGACCAGAAAAATGCAATAAGGAGTGGTAGGGTTTGTTATGGTCTTGAAAGAATGGGTGAATAGGAATTGGTCAGGTGAAAAAATTCAGACCTAACCTTGCTTTGTTTTTGGCCAGGTGAGGGGGGAGTGCACAGCAGGAAGGGGTATTTCAAATAGAATACAAGGCATGTGTGCTTTTGTGTGCCTAGGCTAGCTGAATGGCAGAAAAGGGGAGAGAAGATTAGTGATGAAGTTAAAATTAAAATGGCAGGTAGATGCCAGAATTTTAGGAGCAACAATTATAAATCTATTACATTTTTTCTCTCTCTATACTTGATAATTACCTGTCTATGATATTAGGCCATGCTTGTTAAAAACCAATTCCCACTCTATATCTAGATCTAAATGACACATTTTCCTAAATGATTTTTCAGGAATAAGACACTACCAGTGAAAAATTTTAAAGCTAAAATATTTTAACTGCCTTTGGTCAAACAGCAAGAAAACACATATTTCAACAGTATCACCATGATCTTGTGAAATGTTTTCAAACACTCTTCTATGAAAGAGGGGATTCTGAAAAGGGAAATGAGCATGGTACATCTGTCCTCACTTTGTCTCACTACTGAAAGTTGGGATTGCTAATGACTCTTTTGTAGGCCAGAGAAAATGAGAAACAGGGAAAGCAGAGATTTACTTCATTTTAAGATATGTATTTTTCACACTATGACTTTTTAAAAAATCAAGATAGATCTCACACTACTGATTTAATATCATCTTGGGTATACTGTGAATTAAAGTAACATGCTAAAGCATTTCAACCAAAGTCAACAGTAAGTAAGTGGCAGAATGGGGTTAACAGAAGTTTGCTGTCAAGTTATGAATGTATATTAATAGGAACAGAGTAGCTTGTCTGGCCGTTCTTTCAGTAATTTAATTAAATGTATAGGGCCTATCTTCTACTAGGCTCTTCTTAAAATACAAAGCCACACAAAACACCTTTTCTGCCCTCAAGAAGTATAGAAATCAAACACAGATGCCCACGCAAAGTAACATTCTGGGATTAATATTAGAAAAATTATACACTTCTCAGCTTTTTGGCTAAGATCATATATTAAACTGACAGAACAGATAACTACACTTGAGAATAACATATTAAATAGACTTTTAGAGCAGGAAGATAGGATAGAAGCTTGCCCCATCCACTCCACTCATCAACCCGGTGTTGCTGTACTTCCAGGAACAGTTTACCCCCTTGAAGGAAAATATCAGAAAGATGATACAAAGTGAGATATATGCAGGTATTAGGTAGTCACTTCCAGCCAGCATACCAGGAAAAGCCTGACACATCATGAGAACTCAATATATGTTGACTCTGAAAGCATTATGGAAGACCCAGGTTAGGCTATGAAAGGCTAATAGAATTTCACAGAGGAGACACTCCACACAGAGAGAGCAGCAAAGACCAGAATAAAAGCCACTGGGCCTCACTGGCAGAAGCAAGGTAGGGAATAATGAAAAGTAAATGGGGCTAAAATATGGGGTTCCTTCAAGGTCAAACAAAACAATGTGAGCAGAGGAATAGTCTCATGTTTCAGGAAGATTAATCTGACAGTAAACTATGCAGGCTGAACTGGTGTGAGGACGAAGTACTGCAGCATTGAGTCCAGTGTCAAGTATTCAGTGCCTGACCTAGTGATAACAAAAGCAATGACATTAAAGGAGTGTGTTCCTTCTGAACTCCCTCAGGATTGTTTTTGAATTATAACAAAATACACGAGAACAGCACCAACATGCTAACATTTGCAGCCCCACTACTCCTAACACAATACCTCACCCATAGTAGATGCTCAATAAAGAATCTGAAAGAAGTCAACTTGCAAAGACTAATCTGAATCTTAACTACTACTAGCCGTCCACATCACTCTCCCACTTGTCAAGTTAAGGTGAAGTCCACCTTCAGTCTTGTTTTTACAGCCTGAATCAAAATTTGGGGTAAGCTTTAGACTCCCACCTTCTTTTCCTTCGAAATATGCCACAGTATTTTTTTAAATATGTAAATTTGCTAGTAAACATTTGCAAACCACTGCTTTACCTGGGATTTTCCATAGAAAATCATCATTTTCCATATAGACATGCACCAGAAAACCTAGCTAAAAGATCTTATTTACTGCAAAAAGTTTTTCTTTTAGGCAGCAATCAACATGCTTCTAGCTTTCTGATTGAACCCGCTATATCCCTAGTGCAACCACAAGCTGCAGCGTACATTTCCAAAGTTGTGTCAAGGGTCCAGAGCTGTGCAGGAGTCATCAGTGAAACCAGACTCCGGGATATTAGTAGTTATAACACCTGAGGAAGCCTAAGTTTTATCATTAGATTCCAAATAATACCAAAATCACAGGTATTAAGAAATATTTTACAAGTTGTACTTATCAACGAAATACAGTAAGATGCTATTTTAGATAAGAATATCTGCCTTTCTGCTTCAGATAGACATCAGGTCACCTGAAAATTGGCAGTTGTGACCTGGATTTGATGTATGGAAAAAAATCAGTGTCCCCAACACCCAGACACACACGCACACACCCAGAGTACTTGCATTATTATCAAATGACCCCAGTTTACACGTGGCAAGTCTACAGAACTATTTCATGTTTTAATTACATCGAAAGGGATTCCTCAGCCGTCAAGTAATGGCATGTAATTAATTCTGAGTTGGGAATTGAAAGAATTAGGGAAAAAATAATTTTTTAAGGGTTTCCTTCTAAGCTGGCTGTCCCACACGAGACAGCGCTTTGCCCAGGTCTAGGCAAATGCTTATAGGTCGGAGAAGGTGGGACTGTTCAGGAATTCCACCCATCACCTTCTGCTCTCCTCTGCCTCCCCTTTTCTTTCTCCGGGGTGGCGGAAAGGCCCCCAAATGAGAAGCCCTGGCGAGGGACCGCAATTATCTGAGCCAGGCCCTGAAGGCCCTGGGTTGGGCATCCCCTCCTGTCACACACTTCCCACATCAACCACCGTAAAGGGCTGCCAGGCCCCAGCTGCAGGGCTGCTCGGGGCGGGGGCTGCGGACCCGGCCCGTCCAGGCCGCGGCTCTCGCAGTGCCCACGTCACCAGCTCCAGCACTGCGGAAATGGAGCGGCGCGGCCCGGAGGGAGGAGCGGGGCGGCGTCGGCGGCGCGCTGCCGCGGCCAGCCGCCGCCTGCTGCTCAGCCGGGGCCTGTAGACAGCCGACACCCGCTCGGCCGCGTCTGGGGCCCTCACCTGTGTCGCCAATGATGATGTACTTGAAGAGATAGGCGTACGCCATGGCCGCGGCCGCTCCGTGCCAGGGCTCACGGCTCCTCCTCCCGCTACTGCTCCTCCTCCTCCTCCTCCGCGCCCCTCACCCGGCGCCTCTCCGCCTCCAAACGCCAGGCTCCGCCCGCCGCAGCAGCCGCCCGTCGCCGTCCGCAGCCGGGAGTGAAGGGCTGACACGCCGGACAAACTGACACTCGCGTAGCGGTGGGAGACAAGCGCCCGACCGAGCCTAGTGAAACAATAACAGCCACCCCTGCACCTCCGCCCCGCCTCCGCGCTGACCCGGAAGGGCTTCGGCCACTGGTACAGTGGAAGTAAAGGGGAGGAGCCCCTACGCCGGTGGCGCCCCACTTCCCGGCCGCAGCCCCGCCCAGCGCCAACCCGGCCTCGCCCGGTCCGCCAGCAGCCGGGCGTGACCCGGCGCTGGTTGTTCCTGCAACTTGGTGCTGGTGATCCCAGAAGCTAGAAGTTGGCGGTGCAGAGGGGAGAGTTCGGTTCTGCCGCTGCGACGCGCGCCGGTGCCACGTCTTCCCGTTTTGCGGAAGGGGCTTGGGACACGTGGTGGGAAGGTCGCGTTCGGCGTAAGGCCCGGCCCTTGGCTCGTGAAAAGGTGTTTCAATGCAGGACCCTGAGTGAGGTGGGTTGGTGTGCGATGGTGTTTCTGAACCTGGGAACTGGGGCTCGACAGTGAAAATGCAAGTGTTTATGTATTCGAAACCATAAATAAGGGAATACGAAGTCAATACTGTTATATTCCTACGGTACAATACTATGGGGCTCTTAAAAATATAAAAAGGCTGATTTACATTAAGTGAAAACCAAGCACAAGACTCAGTGTATAATTGTATGTTTATGTTACATGTTATTTACATATATGTAACAATCACTTATACAATAAATTATAAGTTATATTTTGTTGTATCAATATATATTTTAAAAAATGACAGTAATATACTTAAATGCCCATATTTGTATAGTCAATCTGAAAGGAAACAACTGGCACCAAGGGAGGGGTATGATTGAGGGAAGAGCTATGTTTCACAATTATTCACATACGATTCGAATTTTTTTTGCAGTATTCACGAATTACCTATTGAAAAATGCATTTAAGAGACTAAACAAATAACTTTTTTGTTCATTGAACTAATACTTTGTGAGTACTTATTTTGTTTCCCACACCCCTAGCAATTACAACTGAAGGCAGACTATGTAGTAAAGCAGCACAAATTTTAGAAGGGGAAATACAGGACAGAGTCAGTGTCAGGAAAGGTTACCGGACACCAGAAGATGATGTCTGACCCAGGCGTATATGAATTATAAGAATTGTCAAAAGGACAAAAGTTTAGGGAAACGAACTGAAGTTTTAGGCCCAAGGAACAATGTGCAAAGTTCATGGATCTGTTCAGGGAATTTAAAGTTGTGTAAAGGCGGAAGTGACTGGGATTTAGTGGCCTGGTTCCAGTTGCCTAATACTTGCCTCTCTCTTCGGGTATTTCAGATAATTCTATTAACACCTTCATGCTGGGCCAGCTGTGGTTGGTTGCTACATGATTTGAATGGCCTTGCCAAGTGTGAACTCAACAGGTTTTTTTCTGGAGTATTTGGAGGGGATTTTACTAAAGGTTCAGGGGTTGTTTACAAGGATTTGACATGAAAGTTACCAGGAATTGCATAATCTGGTTCACTCCTCTTTTCTTTGGGAGAGAGAATGTCTCTGCCCAGGTTCCAGAGCCCATTTGTCCCTCCCATTGGAATGCCTTCTCTGGGTCTTCACTGGTGATACACATTAAGAATGTCCCCTTTGCCCTAGGTGGTGTGGCTGAGTGGATTGAGCACCTGCCTGCAAAAACCAAAAGGTCACTGTTTCGATTCCCAGTCAGGGCATATGCCTGGGTTGCAGGCCAGGTCTCCAGTAAGGGGTGCTGGAGAGGCAACTACACAATAACGTTTCTCTCCCTCCCTCTCTAAAAATAAATAAATAAAATCTTTTAAAAAAGAATGTCCCCTCCTTCCAAGAGAAATCCAATTTCCTACCACCCTCAGAGGTATGGCTTTATAGCCCCAACAGGACAAGTCTCTCAGGGTCTTACACAAAAGCCTAGCATCCTTAAGAGTCAGGAAGATTCCTATACTGTTAGAGCAGGTCATAAAGGGTTTTGTAGCCATACCAATATGCACAAAGAACTTTACCTAGTGGACACAAGGGAAACTGAACAGAAAGGTCAGAAATCAGAAATGGACATAACGCCATAGCAGCATTAGAGAGGCAAAGTGGAGTACAGAAAAGAGATTAGGAAACCTGGCTTTTGATCTTGGCCCTACCACTAACTGACTGACAAATCATTTGGCTTCTTAGAGCAGTGTACCCATCTATAAAGTGAAGGAGTTAAGTGTTACCTAACAGGGCTGTTTCAAGTCTAAAGTTCTTGAATTTGATGTCTATCCAACCTCCAGATTGAAAGCCACCTGTAAAATAGTTAGTAATCCTCTTATGAAAATGTCAGGCTCAGAAGAGTCAAATGAATGTTGTTCTTATGTAGAACTGGGATGCATTCCTTATTTGTGCACAGGAATTGTTGTGTCAGTTGCTGCAGAGCTCTGTCATCTCAAAAAAACGAGGGCTCAATTGTCAAGTCTTTCCTTGAGCCTCTGTTTTCTTATCTGGAAAATGTAGATAATAATTGTCTCACAAAATAAATTTAGGATCGAAGGAGATAATGTATATGAAGATATTTTGTAAATTATGAAAATATGTATTTAATACATAAAACATTTGGTGCTGCATAATTTTTTAAAATTACCTTGAGAGAATAAAGACAATCACAATACAAATTCATGTTTTAAAATCAGCTACATTTCTGTCTCTGTTTTATGTCTCTGTGTTTATTTTTTCCTATATGTACTTCATAATATTTCTCTAAGCCTATATGCTGTTTTAAGTCCTTTTTGAAACAATACAGGGTAAAAAATAAAAACCACAGAAACTCCATTTAAAACATTTATCCCTGAAATTCAAAAACATTTTTCAAGAAAGATTCCTCAGGCAAAATAATAGAAATAAACCACTCTTCTCTTAAGTGATAATAGGTAATCACAGGAAATCACTTCCTGTTATCTTCCGTTCAGTTTGATTTTTAGCTGTTTCACTCCCTTGGGAATGCATTTCAATAATGTCATCTCTCAGTCTTACATCATTTATGTTGTGAAGGTCATAACTGAAATTTAAAGATTAAAAGACTATATTCTCCAAGTTCCCCTTATTCTAGTTCTCCATGACATTTTGTAGCATAATATAGTACTGGAATTTTGCATTTACTTCTTAGCCACACTTTTCATGTGTTTACATTTTCTCTGGTTTTGATTGCTCTGAGCTGTGGGAAGAAAGGCAGGGTGGACCGGGGTAAAAAAAACAGTGGCCTGGAATATTGTCGTTCATTGGTTCTTACTTTGGTTTCCTTGGCCAGTTCTTGAATGAACTCAGGGGCTCTGATCCTCCAGAAATGGTATGCAAAATGTTGTACATATTTGCCTATATAAAATTTTATAGGAAAGATTCTTGCACAAGTCTATAACCTAGAAATAATTAAGAACCACTGCGAAGTGCCCTTTTTAGCCATGTCTAAATATCATGACAGAACTAATTTTGCAGCAAATACTCATAAGCTCAGTACCAATTTTGGAGGAAGAACTAGTTTCAAATCTTGGATTTACTACCTACAACTGAGTGGTCTTGGATAAATTACTAAATTGTCTAAGCCATATTTTTTCACGAGATGGTGTAAGTAAAGCATCTAGCACAATGTCAAGTTCACAGTAGACATTAAATAAACGTTGAAGTCATTTCCTTCTTCCTTTTATCCTCTCCTTATTGTCCACCTACAGCGTGTCACTAAGACCAGTAGGAGTTAAATGGGGCTAATGAAGACCCTGCCTTACATGAGGTTCAAATCTTTTTGTACTGAGTCATGAGTGGCTTTGGCCTGGCAAAGGCTACAGGAGAGGTACTATGTTATTTTAGAGGACAGCATTTTGTTCTGGGAAATGAAGGTAGATTTTATGGAAGCAGACTATTTAAGCTGAGCCTTTAAGGGCATTATCTTTCGTAGTTCTTGCTTTAACCTAGTAGTTCCAGGTGCTTCTCCATTGTACTTTGTTCACCTTATCCACCTGATCTGCTAGTTCTATTCTAGTTGGGCAACCCACTTAATGCTCCGTTTTACTTTTCTATGCATGACCTATTTTGACCACTTGTCAAAGCCAGGTATGACTGTTTTCTCTTCCATTCTACTCATCCTTCACAAGCTTACTTGAAGAATGCAAAGTGAATGATTGCATATTCACATCCTTAGCCAATAAGTATATAGATGGCTGAAGAAACTTTCTTTTTGTTATTTTTTTACCAATAGACTGATTATTAGTAATACAAGGGACCTACATGAGTGCCTGGACCAGAGAAACAGTGAATGTTGGAATAATAATAGCTTATTTTATAGTGGATTAAAACTATAACTACATAAAATATTTTGAATTAATAATTAATATAAAACTTGAGTTAAAAACCAGAATAGTGTTCTTAAATTAACCACTTTTTAAAGTCCTTAATATTTGCATAATGCTTTCAGCAGAGAAAGTGGTCTGGAGAAAGGCCCACTATTGGATTCCACGAGGCCTAAGTTATAGTCTCTTTCCTGACACTACTAGCTAACCTTAAAAAAATTATCTTCAAACTTTTTGTCATATGTTCATAGAGATAATAATTCTGGTGGCTTATATAATGAAATCGCCAAGAGGTAGATCTGAGAACACTCTGAAAAGCACATTATTACTAAGAGAGGGTACGTATACCAAACTGTGGGTGAATGATTTTCTGCACATGTATCTAAGTATATTAAAAGACCAACCATATAACATCAGTGATATTTTATTCTTTGCATTTTTCTGTGTTTGTCAGCGGAAACTACACCATGGAATTGCTTCAAACCCTACTCTCCATTTATCTCTAATGTGTTCTGTGTCTTGTTTTAATTGGTAGGTGTTCCTTGTTTTGGAAAAGTTGGAATGAGAATGGGGATGCATGAGGAGTATTCTTAAAATTATGTTGAAGAGAGAACCATTTACAACTTCTTTAATAAAAATTGTTTTTATTGTTCAGTTGCTTTATTGTCTTACAGTTGTCCTCATTTTTCCCCCATTGCTCTTCCCTGCCCAGTCCATCACCTGCTCCCAAAGACCGTCTCTTCCCCATTGTCCTTGTCCATGGGCCCTTTGCACATGTTCCCCTTCTTTCCTCCATTATCCCTCTTTCCCATCCCCTGTGGTCCCTGTCAGTTTGTTCTTTATTTCTATATCTCTGGTTCTTTTTTGCTCATTTGTTTGTTTTGTTGATTAGGTTCCACTTATAGGTGAGATCATATGGTATTTGTCTTTCACTGCCTGACTTATTTCACTTAGCATCCAGTTCCATCCATGCTGTCAAAAAGGGTAGGAGCTCCTTCCTTCTTTCTGCACTGCATACTATTCCATTGTGTAAATGTACCAGTTTTTTGATCCACTCATTTACTGATGGACACTTAGGTTGTTTCCAGCACTTGGCTATTGTAAATTGTGCTGCTATGAACATTGGGGTGCATAGGTGTTTCAGGTTTCTTAAGGTATGTTTCCAGCAGTGGAATTGCTGGGTCAAAAGTCAGTTCTATTTTTAGTTTTCTGAGGAAATTCCATACTGTTTTCCACAATGGCTGCACCAGTCTCATTTACAACTTCTGTAAGTAGTTCAATTTATTTTAATCTTTACTCCTACACATCTTTAAATTTTGGATTTTCACTCCCTTTTTGAGGAAACAATAAGGTAGTTCTGTCCCATTGGGAGGTGGGACAGAGAAATCCTTCTGTCACTATCTTTGGTGTAAAAGGGGATCTTAGAAAGTAAGTGGTTTAGGGAATTATGAGATCACATTTCAACCGTCTTCTCTCTCCACTCCCTCCTGTCTAATCTTTAGCTCTGCTTCTTACAATCTTATGATGAGAATTTTCAACATACGGCATTAAACAGGGAAAATGACCACCACACAGTCACATTTCACTTCTAATATAGAGAAAATAGGAATATGTTTTCCCAAATTTTCTTATTTTTAAAAATAAAAGTTGTTATTGAAAGGATGAATTTGTTCTTCAAAAATTGAGATTACATCTAAAGGCTCACATTTAAAAATCTGCAAGGCAATTTAGATTTGATCCAAGAATTGTTGCATACTTCTGCTGCTCTTAAATTTCTCAATTTAAGGAATCTGGGGATCAAGTCTCAAGAACTTCTTCAAATGAACAGATTATGTGAAACTGTAGTTCAACCTTAAGACAGCAGTCAACGCTTATTCTCGCAAATTTTTGTGCATCAGAAATCTAGGAGCAGCTTATCTGGCTGATTCTGGCTTGGGGTCTTTTGGGGGGTTGTAGTTAATCTTTCAGCCAAGGCTGAAGTCATCTGAAGGCTGGACTGGGACTGGAGGATCCACTTCTACAATGGCTGTGTCACATGGCTGTTGGTGAGGGCCTTAGTTCTTTACCACATGCACCTCCCATAGGATTGCTTAAGTATCCTCGTGATGTGGAAGCCGATTTCTCCCAGAGGGAGTGATATAAGAAAAAGCACAAGGCCAAAACCTCAAAAGTCTTTTATGATCTAGCCTCAGAGTCACGTGTCATCACTTGGTCCCACAGACCTACTATGGTAAAATGCAGGATGGGACTACGTAAGGGCATTAACACCACAGGCAAGGATCATTGGGAGTCATCTTAGAAGCTGGCTACCAGAACCTGAAGAGCTCAAGAAGTGAAAACAAGGGTCTAATAAATGTCTAACCATCTGAATCAGATACACTTCAGGTCAAATCAGCTTCATTTAACCTGTCTACAATATAATTTGCTATAAATAGATGAGTCTATAAAGAAGTTTATTGTGGTTTTGGTTTTATGTGCTTCTAAAAAGTAACGGACCCAGAAAATAATTATTTTACAGTGAGAAAAGGAAGACAAAAACATTTTTCAGTTTTTAAAAATTACACTTCAAAGCAATTGTTTTAAGGATAGAATACAGCGACAGTGTAGCTCCTTAAAAGGATTTTTTGAAACAGTCGTTTCCATCCTAAATCCTTAGGGATTCAGGGGGTTCAACAGAGTAAACAACACATCAATTTCATTAACTGTGCATTTCTACTTCTTCATTAGCTTCTTCTGAATACTTTTATGGGACCTCAATACTTTCCTAACTGTGAAAACTTTTATATTAATAGCTGATTATGTATTTTAAGTTTCAGGTTAAAAAAAAGTCTGCATTAAGTGGAGGTAGGGGAAGCATTGCCTTTAATTAAGCAAGTTTCAGGTACCAACAAGTAGAAGTTTGACTGTCATCTTATTCCCTAATAGTCTTTTCTGGTACTGTAGTTTAGTGATCTTTATTAGAAGAACTGGAGGCTTATGTCATTTTTAGAATCTTATCTTGAAGTTTTCATTACTAGACTTAATGGGGAACATTTTTTACTCTTAGTAAATGGATATTTTAATTTTCTTGATACTGCTTTGACACAAATTATAATACAAAAGCATCTGTTAGAAGGAACAGATTATTCAGCATTGTTATACTATACTTTTGGTTATTTTTTCCTTTACAAAAATCAATTATAGGCAAAAACCTTGTTAGAACTAGATCCTGCTTCCTCTTTGAATTGACTGAATGCACTTCTGGAAGGTTTTCCTTTCACTTCACTCCAAAAGACGCTGAATCTAAACACCAAATGTGAGATTATCTAATCTGAACCCTGAGATAAGCTATTATTTATGAAAGAACAGATGAAGACTCTTAAATTACTATTTGAAACATAAAAGTCGAATTATTTACATTTTCTTTCTTGGAAACAGGCAGAGATTACAATATGTTTTATTATATGTAACCCACTTTTTTATTGAGAGTGGACTCATTATACAACCATCCCTTAATTAACATTAATCCACTTAAGAAAATTTTAAAGTCACTAAATCACTGAAGTAAACAACTATTCAATGATTAATTTAATATACCTGTATAAGAAGGAATTGAGACCTATCATTCCTATGCCGGGTACTGTGCCAGGTGCTCAGATAGATACAGAGAGAGAGATTTACCACAAAGCTAATGAAGCTTACACTCTGGGTCTCTCACTTGAACAAACCCTTCCTAAGGCAAATGTGCTCATATGGTCAATTTCTTTTCCTTTCCTTTCCTTTCCTTTCCTTTCCTTTCCTTTCCTTTCCTTTCCTTTCCTTTCCTTTCCTTTCCTTTCCTTTCCTTTCCTTTCCTTTCCTGTTTTTATAAAATTTGCAAAAGTGAAATATAGGGTCCAGCCAGAAGTAATGCCTGATTGTGGTTGGTAGGGTAACAATATGGGTGTAATAATATATAGTTTTAATTTGAAAATTTCACCTAAAATGTTATATAGGGTGGTTGGGTGATTTTGTTATGTTATGGAATTACATGCCTATGATTTTGTAATAAAAAAGGGACATTTTTTGTGCCAGACCCTGTATTTAAATCTTAATCTATGAATGCTGTTCTCTCTCTCCCTGTCCACTCAGACTTCCTGTCACACTTCCCTTTGTTTTAGGAGGTGCTAGAGTATCCACAGATTTTTTTTTATACTGGTTAAGGAGGAATTGAGTTGGGGACACATTTAGATTCATAAGAAACATTTATGCAACATTCTGTTGTGGGTCACTGCCACCATCCCCCATGGCTGTGTATTCAGCCACCTTGGCCTTGGCCTGAGTCATGCATCCACCTATTGCAGAACTTGCTTATGGGACTATCATCAGCAAATGTTTAGTTTAGTGATAGAGTCTTTCCTGCAAGTCAGCCCTTAATCCCCACTCTGGTGGTTTGACACAGACCTTAAGAATTGAAAGCACCATCTATATGGCCACCAGCCCTACAGGTAACGCTGTCACTAAGGAATAACAGTGAGTCCATGCAGGTGACTATGCCATTCACTCAGCTTTTATTAATGCATATTCAATTCAAATCTGTAATAACCTAATAACACTAATCATTACTCAGAAACATCATCAACAGTCATCAATAACATCACACAAGAGAATTAGGGGATAATGAACCCAAGTCCCAAGAGTCCAAATCAGGTCCGGTCCAGTCTGTCCACTTCTTGCAAGGCAGAGCCAGAGGGACAGGTTGCGGCAGAGCTCTGTGTCCTGAGGTGGAACATGCAGGACATCTCAAGGTGACTTGCTCTCTGGATGCGTTGTCTATGGTCCGAAGTCTGCTTTTATGCTTCTTTGATTGCAAAGTCATGTTTTTTGCACAGTCTTTTGTAAATGTGTTTTTCTCAGGTTCAGTAAACACATGTTGTTTACATCAGCTCTGTTAGGCACATGTTGTTCACCATACTGTACTGTGCATACTGAGGGGTAGTATCACCCGTCTGAGTCCTTGCTCTACTGCTCATGCTCTAAACTCGGCTTCAGGTTTTGCTCTCCACAGGGACTAGTGTGACATGAATGTATTGAGGTGTCAGGGATGCATGTGGACAAGATGGGAAGCTAGGAGACACCAGTGGACGAGCCGTACGAATGACTGACTTCTGGCTCACAGAGAAAGACTTGATCCCAAAGCTGTTTCAAGTACTGGCTTCTGGGTACCAAGACCAGAATGGAGGCTACACAAGAATGCTGCAGATCTGAAATCAGGGTAAGCAGGATCGGGCCACGAATGCAGCAATCTACAATAAAGGGAACTGTCTCCCATTGCTAGCAACCTTCCACTGCTAAACCTGCTGTCTCAGGAGCTGTGGTAGGACTGGGAACACCACGTCCACAGCCCCCACACACCTCAAACGTCAGGAATTTCACTGGAGCCAGAGTGTGGGTTGCACCCATCAGTGTCCTTGATCACAGGCCTTTGGATCTCTCAATCTCTAAGGGAACTGGGGCTAGAGCTGTGAAATGAATAGTCTTAATGGAGCCCAGAACCGTCTGGGAGCCAAATAACCCTCTCTTTGCACAACAGATAAAATTCCTTGTTTGAAAAAAAAGAAAAGAAATATTTATTCAGTCACTTGTGTGTGTATTTGAATTATTGCAAGGTGTCCAGTATAGAAAAGGCTTCCAAGAATACTGCAGTTCCTATTGTGCTGACTCATACCACATTGTAATTTGTAGAGGTCATATCTCAATGTAAGCGTATCCTACAGGATTAGTTTTCTATTGCTGTGTAACAAAATACCACAAACTTAGGAGCAGAAAACAATACCCATTTTTTATTTCACTAATCTGTCAGGCAGAAGTCCGGCCTGGTGTGAATGGGTTCTCTACTCAGGGTCTCACAAAACTAAAATCAAGGCATCAGCTTAGCTGCATTCTCATCTGGAGCTTGGGGCCCTTTTCCAGGCTCATGTGGTGTGGCAGGATTCAGCTTCTTGCAGTTGAAGGACTGAGGTTTCTATTTACTTGCTGGCTGTTAGCCAGGACCTGCTCTCAGCGGCCAGGGGCTGCCTGCTTTCCTTGTCCCATGGCTGTGTCCATCTTCAAAGCCGACAATAGAGCATCTTCCTCATTTTTAATCCTTCGTGCTTTGAATCTCTCTGTCCTGAAGGGCCCGTCCCTTTTTAAAACTTAATTGATTGGGTCTGGCCCACCCAGGACAATCTTCCTATCTTGAAGTCAGTTGATTTAGGACAGTACTTGCATCTGCAAAATCCCCATAAGCATGTAAATTAGAATTTGATTAAACAACTGGGTGAAGTATATGTATGCCAGGGAGTGAAGATCTGGGGGGCCATCTTCAGTTTCTGCCTACCACACTGGATTTCTGTCTACCGCATGGAACATATGTAGGTTAGTGCAAGGTATAATAACTGTTGTAGAACTTTTCAACTCAGGATATGTATCTTCCAAGACTTGGAAGAAAAAATCTAACATAAAGTGGAAATTTATTTAAAAAGTTGAGATATCTCTAATAAATCATTGTAACTGCAATGCTTCTATTAAAACTAATGAGAAATTACAGACTCCTAATTTATTTATGAAAACCAGTTCATAAAGATTAACAGAATAGGCAATAAAAGCAATAAAGATGAATGATAAAATTGATAAAAATTATTCTGTCATAGAGAACTAAATTATCACAAAAGGCTTTATAGAACACACCAAAACCAGTAGTAGCTTATTACGAGGAAGAACTACATTCTGGAAGGAAGTGATAAGCAGGCTCACTGCCTGTCTTAGAGGAGAGAGGCCCTGCCCAGATCCCTGCCCTTTGGAGCCCCTTACACATCACAAAGACTGAAGCACAGAGATAGATTTCATTTTGACTTCATAGGAGAGGTTCCTAGAAGTTTGGTAACCACCGGAGGAGGACTGGAAATTATGGGATGGGTACAGGTGAGGGGGGCTGGCCTTGAGGCTAGAAGAAAAGATAATTTGTGGGTTAGGAAGAAAACTGTAACCCAGCCCCTGGAAATAGTTGGTTGCCCCAAATCACCGAGGTGGGTGTCTAGGCAGATCAGGTTCTCCTAACCCTTGTTTTTTTCCTCCTGCTCTGCTGGTATAGTTTTGAAAGTGAGCTTCCAGAAAGGATGGGATTGCTCTGTGAGGAAAGAGGGAGAGTATGTGCCCACCCTGACTCTCTGAGGAACTTAACCATATCATTCCCCTCTGGCTTCTGGGTGGGTCCAGGCACCATTCAAGATCCAAGGTCTAGCCAGGCCAGCTCCATGATGCAGTGTATAAGGAAGACCTGGGAAGAAACAAGCAGATTCCTATTTTGCCTGATGAACAGTGTAGTGCAATTAATTGATCCAGGAGAAGATGAGGGGTGTAGGAAAGAGGAGAATCAAACATTCTGTTTTGGACAGGTCAATTGAGATGCCGACAGACATCCAAGGAGAGATGTCAAATGAGCAGTTGGACGTTTAAGTTTGGAGTCTGGGGCAGTGGTCTGAACTAGAGATAGAAATGCCATATAGCTGGTATTGCTGTTGGGGCCAAATGTTTTTTCACGTACCTGATAGATGTTGGTGGTTCCTCTGTTATAGAGTATATATGTGTATCCATTACCTGTTTATCTATTGAGTCTCTGACAATTATTGTTAAAATTTCCTAGAAGTTTTTTGCAGCTGAAAATATGTAACAGACAACCTCTAATCCTCTAAACTTCACAACAAATCTGATATAGTTATTTTTAAATGTATAACCTTCATAGAGAAAGAGGCTGAGACTTAAAAGAGGTTAAGTAATTTCTCATATCATGACAGCTAAGTGGCAGTGCTGGAAGCTGGATGTATGGGTCTAATGAGAGATCTGACCTCAAAATATACAAATTTAGAAGTCACCAGCATGTAACACATAAGAAAAATGCATTTGTCCTCCAACAGGAAGTGATGGACAGTTTATGTTCGTGCAGAAGGGGTATATTGGGTCTCCCAAGGGAACTCACAGGATGGTGTACATAGTAACTCAGCTTAGAAACCTGACTTGTCTTTACAGCAAGAGTAAATTTGTCTTTCAGGAATGGACTTGCATTCACCTAGTTTGTGAGTCTGATATTTAAAAGCAGATTACAGTAAGATATGACTGTCCAAGACACAGGAATATGTAAAATCCATGCAACAATTTGCTTTTTCTTATCCTGGACTAAAAGTGAAGAATATGGAAATAATGACTTCAAGCTAAGACAACATAAAGCATCCATCTCACTTTTATGGTACTCTTTACAGGGAAGAACATTTGTGACTCTTAATGCCTTTTGTCATCTCATTGACTCTCTCTTATCATCAGTCTGACCATACCCTGTTGCGTCACTCTGAGCTGCACGACTTCTGTGTGGCCTCTGAAGGCATTTGTAACCCTCTCCCAATGGCCTTAACCAAGCACCAAATACTCTGATGAGTGAAAAACTCCCCTGAGTGGTATTTCAATAGAGAATGCCATTTTTTATCTGAGATCTTCCTTTTTTTGAGTTTCTAAGGCTAACCAATCCTCCTTCTGATAGACAGTTGCTTCTGACACCTTAACAAATTCAGTCAAATTACCAAGTTCTGGCTGTGGGATCCAATCTGGACTTTAGGTCACTCCTATAGCTTCATTTTACAGTATATTAAGCCCTCTGTCTCATTAATTACTTACTATATGACTTAGCTAAGCCATTGATTCTATCTGCACTTCAGTTTCTTAATCTGTAAAATGGGGAAAATAATACCAAAATCATACGGTTGCCATGCAGTGCCAAGAACGTGCGAAGCTTTCAATGTTATATTTTCACCACGTCATTGTTGAATTTTAAAATAAACTTACAAGGTACAAATTTATTTCCAAGTCCTTAGGTGAACCTTCCTATAAAACCCAGTGACTAATGTTAGTTACACGTTGCTTTGAAGCACCCCTCTCATCCATATCTATGTGGTCACAGACCCCGGGCTAAGAACTTATGCATCAGAGGATGGTAGTACAGACACCAAAAGAAGAGAAAATTTTTTTATTGACTTTTTTTCCAAGAGGAAGGGAGAGAGTAAGAAACATCAACTTGTTCCACTTTTCCATTCATTAATTGGTTGAGTCTTGTATGTGCCCTGATGGGGATCTAACCCACAACCTTGGCATAGCTCCAACCAACTGAACTACACACCAGGGCAAGAAAAAAGAATTTTTGAAGAAAGATTTAATTAATGCATCTAAGAGAAAGATTAGAAATTATAAGATGAAAATGCCCGTGCATTGGATTTATTATTTAGCGGTTAATCAGTGAACACTGCAAGTGTGATTACATTAGAGAGGTTGGAGAGGTTGGAGGCATAAATCAGCTTAACAGTAGTTTCTTGCAGAGCAAAGACCTGGCCAGCCCAAAAAATGCTAGTTGTGCCATCTGCTAAAAAATACTGTTGTAGACAAAGAGGCCCATCCTTGAATCTCACTAGATTCATGAGGAGGTGTGGTATAATAAGAAATATATTTGGTCTTTATTCTGATTTACAGCACAGAGTTCCTAAAACCCTTGGAAATTCCTGTGTGATGGGAGTCTTTTGTTAGTCATAAGGAGGTCCTTTTTTGGTCACACCTGAGTTTATGCTAATGAAGTGACTTCAGGTAGGGTCCCTATAGAGCCTCATGGTGGGACTGGTCAGCAAAAGACTAGCATTGGAACTTTCAGGTCCACCAACCAATCTCTAGGAAAGGAAAGGTTTGCACAGATAGAGCTCTGTAAACACTCTTGGACAATGAGAGATTTGATGAACTTCTGGGTTGGCGAACACGTGAAGGTGCTGGGAGGGTGGTGTGCCAGGAGAGTGTTACTCTCCACGTGGCTGTTCCTGAGTGGTATCCTTTTACAACAAACAGGTAAATGTAAGTAAACGTTTCCCTGTGAGCACTGTGAGACAGTGTGGCAAATTTTCAGATGTAAGGTGAGGGTACCAGGAACTCCGATTTATTCAGCCTGTCAGTCAGCAAGCAGTACAAGTGGCCTCTTGTACTTAGAATTGTTGTCTAAAGTAGGGGCAGTCTGGTAGGACTGAACCCTTAAGCTGTGAGACCTGATACTGTCTCCAAGTAGATAGTGTCAGAATCGAGTTAAATTTGTAGGACACACAGTTGATGTTCACTGAGAATTGGAGAATTGCTTGGAGGTTTTGGAAAACACCCCAAGAAGACATGGATTTCTGAACAGAAATCTGAAAGGAAGGGATAAGTGGGTACAGGGGAGGCAATAGCTACAGTAGATAGAGATCTTAGAAGCAGGGGCCTATTACTGAACAGAAATGGGGTTTGGCTGCCCACCAGCACCCATAGGCAAATTCCGGAGGCAGAGGTTTAATGAGAAAAGGAAAGAGGTTTTTTATTCAAAAGCTGCACAGTCTGGGAGGATGGCAGGCCCCTGCTCAGTGCCCAGTCCCCCTGGAAAACCCAGAGGAAAAGCCCACCACCCTCTGCTAGCCCAGTGCAAGGGTGCACCCACAGTTCCTTCTCCCATTGAAAACCCTGTCCCTCAGGAATTGCAGACAGCTGCTGAGTCCTCCAAGCAGCTCTGCTTCTCTCCCTGCCATCGGCAGGCCTCAGGCTCCCTCCTTTTCAGAACTATTTGCCACGCAGCTTCCAGGGCTAGGAAGATCCATGCAGGCCCTGGCCTGCATGTCCTCGTGGTGTGTCCAAGACAGAGTACATGTCTCCCTTCCCCTGCTTTATTTAAGCTACTCCTGTGGGCCCAGCGAAGTGCTCAAACTTCCAGGTGATTCAGGAGGGCCCACCCTCTTCCTCCCCCAACCAATCCCATCTTTTCTCAGACTAGACTGACACGTCTTTGTCAGACCACAACGGAGTAGATAATCATCCTCACCAGACTTGCGAAATGACTTCATCCTGCTGAGTTTTGCCCAGGGGTGGGGAGATCTGTGGTCACCTGCCGCTCTAGCTTGGTTACCTAGGCCCCCAAGGCGCTGCCCCTGGGGTCACTCCCCTCTGCGCCTACTTGCACTCTGGGCCTGGCCAGGTTACCAGCATCAGGCGTGGGGTTTAAATCCTGGCTCTGCCACTTTGGAGCTGTGTGATCTTGAGCAAGTTAATGAATCTTTAAAGGCCTTATTTTGAATAAATAATCATGGAATAGTACTACCTACCTCATGAAATTACTGGGAGGGTTAATAAGACAATGCAAATGCCCTGGTCCATAGAAAGGACTCATTGAGTGTTAGTTTCCTTTCATCCTGCTCTTTCTTTTCTTTTATCCTCACCCTAGGATATGTGTGATTTTTTTTTTTTTTTTGAGGGAGAGAAACATCAATGTGAGAGAGAAACATCATTTGGTTGCCTTTCGCATGCATGGTGACTGGAGATTGAACCCACAACCATTTGGTGCACAGGCTAACACTCCAACCAACTGAGCAAACCTGCCAGGGCCTGCTCTTTCTTGCATTAGTTTACAGGATAGCCACTCACTATATAGGATGTGAAGGGATCAGTACCTTGCTATTTCCAACAAATGTTTTTTGAGGTGCTAATATCTTCTAATGATAGCACGAGCCATCATTTAATTAGGAACATTAGCCGCCATTAGATTAGGAATATTACAGATGGTCCCAGCACAATGTGTTCATGTCACAGATGGTTCATAATAGCAAGTCTGGAGTTACAAGGAAGAGTAGGCATATCAGTTCTAGCTGTGGGTTTTCATCTCCTTCTTAAATATACTATTGCTATGTAAAATAAAATATGTATGCACACATATGTTTGCCTTTCTAAATGTTTCATAATTAGGTGAAGGTGCGTAAGAAAATTACCTTCATTCTGGTTTTAAATGCATTTCTTCCCTTCAAACACAGGCTTTTGTGAGTACTGCTATCTCTGTCTGGAAGATAATTCCTACTTTTTTTTCAGAGTCCATGTCAATTACCAGTTTCTCTGGAAAGGACTCTCAATTTTCCAGTCTAAATAGGACTTTTTGTTTTTTTCAAATAGCCTTATGTTTTTGTTATCTATTACTGTGTTATAAACCACTCCCAGCCCTGGCTGGTATGGCTCACTGGATCGAGCGCTGGCCTGTGAACCAAAGGGTGGCCAGTTCAATTCTTGATCAGGGCACATGCCTGGGTTGCAGGACAGGCCTCCAGTAGGGGGTACACAAGAGGCAACCACACATTGATGATTCTCTCTCTCTTCCTCCTCCCTTCCCCTCTCTAAAAATAAATAAAAAAAAACAACACTCCAAAATTCAGTGATTTAAATACTAATGGCATTATTTTCCATGATATTTTTGGTTGATCAGATGTCTCTGCTTCATGTGGCCTTGACTGAGGTGCTGGAGGGTCACAAGACTGGCACGTCATGCTGGCCACCTACTGGGAGCCCAGCTGGGGCTGTTGGCCAGGGCCCTTGGTTATACTCCATATGGATTGTGTGCCTGGTGATCTTCTTCACAGGTTAACTGGATTCTCAAAAACTGAATTTGAGGTGGTCTAGTTCCACTGTGCAAGTGTTGTTCATCAAGCCATGCGTGTGATGTTCCAATAGTCAAAACTAATTATATAGCCAAATCAGTGTCCACATGGGGATTACACAAGGGCAAAATATCAGGAGGCAGGTTCATTGGGGACCGCCAAAGTCTACCACATCCAGTGAGACTTTCCTTCCTAATACTCATCATTGTTTGCAATTACATATTGTATGTTTCTTTTCTCTCTCTCTCTCAATAGACTCTAAGATACATGAAAACAGAGATCTTCATGTTTTTTTTTCTAATCATTATGGAACAGAACTTTCCATGCACTGTAAAGGTTTTGAAGAACCTCAAGAAATTGAGAAACTCATAATAGGTGCCACCATGCAGGTCTTGCAAAAGGGATTGGTCCAAAACTGTGAAGGATCACCTACCTTCACTATGTTGGAGGAATTTGTAGGTGTCCTGTGCTCCATTCCCCATTATGGCTGAGGGCAGGGGGCTTCTCTTGCACCTGAAGTGAACTTTTGAGAGGGATTTCAAAAACTATTTGGAGAACTTAAGATGTGACCCTTGGATTTTGATGCACCATCCCTGTTAACATTCCATTGTTTGCAGGCACCAGAGTGGTTTGTGGGCATCAGACCCTGCAAGTTAGATTGGTTTTATTCAGATTTTACAGATGAGAAAATTAAGTGAAGTTGAATTACTTGTCCAATATCACATAGCTAATAAGTAGCAGAATTGTGTTTCCAACTTAGATCTGTCTTCAAATTCAAGTCCTTCCGCTCAGGGAGATGTAGAGAAGACACATGTCTTCCGAGGCAGACATAGACACCAAGTTTGGGGTACAAGCTATCTAATAGGGATCAACACCTTTGGAAGGAAGGGAGAAGAAACAGTATTAGGTAGATGGAGAGGCTGTGTGGTGGCACAGGCCTCAGCTACCCTGCAGGAGCTCTGGAACAAGTGTTGTCCATCAGTGCGGTCCCTTTTTGGGTGGAAGGCTGGACCTTATACCTCTGTCTCACTCAGGCGCAGGATGCACATTACCCCAGGGTGGTGGTTAATTTTGTGTCAACTTGACTGGGACACAGAGTGCCCAGATAGTCAGTTCTGGTTGTGTCTGTGGGGGTGTTTCTGGATGAGATTAGACTTTTAATTGGTAGAGTGAGTGAAACAGATTCCTCAGCCTCCATACCACCCTGCCATGTGGGTGGTCATCATTCCATCAGTTGAGGGACTGAATAGAACAAAGAGGTGGAGGGAGAATTCACTCTCTCTGCCTACATATATGAGCTGGGTCTTTTGCACTTGGACTGGGACTTACGTCCTCATCTGTCCTGGTTCTCAGGTCTTCTGATTTGGACTGAAACTTATGCCACTGCTTTTCCTGGGTCTCCAGCTTGCCCATGGCACATCATGGCAGATCAAAGGACTTCTGAACCTCTATAATCATGTGAACCAATTCTTCAAAATCAGTTAATCCTTCCCTTTCTCCCCTCCCCTCCCCTCTCTTTCTCTTTCCAGCCCTTCCCTTCACTTCCCTTCCCTTCCTTTCTCTTCCCTGCCTACCCTTCCCTTTCCTTCCGTTCACTTCCCTTCCACCCCCCACCTCATGCTATTGCTCTCTCTCTCTCTCTTCCACTGTTCTCACAGTTCTATAGGTTGATTGGGCTCAGTTTATTGGTCCTCATCTGAGGTCTCCTACGCAAGTGCAGTAATACGGCAGCTGAGACCTGGGAAGATGGCCCCTGGACTGGGATGATAGGTCAGTCATGGCTGGCTGGAAAGCTATCCCTTATGGCTAGCTTGGTCTTTCTCACAATGTGGTAATCTCAGGGGTAGCTGGACCTCTTACATGGTGGCTTCTCCTTATGGAGCATTCCAAAGGACAGAAATTATTAGCTGCCAGTCTCTTAACATCTGTGCCTTAAAATGGACACAGCATCACTGCCACTGTATTTTGTTGGGCAAAACAGTCACAAAACCCACCCAGACTTAAGGGGAGTGGACATTGAACCCCACTTCTTGATGGAAGGAGTATCAAATAATTGGCCATTTTAAATCTGTCTCATTTTGCATTGGCATTTGACACTGTTCACCACAAGTGATAAGATATCATGTTCCCTGGGTTTTCTTTGACTTCTGACTATTCTTTTCTAGTCTCCTTCACTAGTATCTTCTTTGCTTAAAACATCCTCTTAAACATCCACTAAAACATCCTCTACCATTTTCTCTCCTACCACTCATTCACCCTGAGATCCTATCTATTCTTGTGACTTCGGTCACTGCCTTTAGGCTGACTGACCAAATCTCTAAAGATTACTACCCTAATCTTCTGACTCACAGGGCCAGGAATCCTTTATAGCACTTGTGGAAAGTGTCTGAATGGGCTTGGTGTTCCCCACCCAGGGGCAGGACCACACACTTTTCCTAAAGGTGGCTGGGTCTTCCTTGTAGGGCTTTCCTGAGAGTTTCCTCCCTCCCCCTGATTGCACCACATTCAGTGCAATCTCCATAATGATCTCTGTGAATGACAACCTACGAGGACGTAGGGCAGAGGACTCAAAAGTGTCTCGAAAGATGGGGGAAGGCTGACTAGCTGCATGACAGAAATGACTTACATGAACATTTAAAGTCTTTCACCATAGGGCCTGCATTTAGTGATTTCCAGGTCATTCAGCTATATTCACAGTTTGTATGTTTTTATTAATTTGTCACAATCACACTTTCATGGTTAATAAATGAACAACTCAATTAGCCAACTCATACTCCACAGTACTCCTTCCTATAAAAACAGTATCCTACCAGACTCTTTCTCACTGAACATATGGACACAATATTCGACAGTAAAGATAAGCTGGTAGTGGTCCCTGAAAACATATACTCAAAAACAGATAAAGATTTGAAATAAGAGCTTGCTTTTAAAAACAGAGGAAATAAGCTATGAGCATTGTTTAAATCCTAATTTTGTTATATGATAATTGTTAATTTTGTTATATTTATACCTGAGTCCTGTGTTGGCAGACCATTTCTGTGCCATACCACTTATTAACTCCAAGGTGCATGGACTTGTGTTTGGGAATGGCCCACCACTGTAGTTTCTTTTCCATACTGGGACCGATCTTAGTAATCAGTTCATTGTATAAGCTTTTCAGTTTATGGACATACCATAGTTTGGCACCCTCAATCTTATGCCATCTTCAGTGAAAGTCAACAGACAATCAGAAGGCACTGTGTTGCATGTTGTGGAGGATATAAAGAGACTAAAAAGTTAAGGTTAGTGAGAGAGAGAGAGAGTCACAGTAAACGGGACAGCAGAGTTAGGTGACAGTGTCGGAGAGTACAGGCATGTTGTAGAGTGCGTGGGATTAACTGTTGCTTCTCATTTAAGGAGAAAGGGATAGGAGAGCGTTCCAGACGGAAGAACAGAGGAGAAGTGTGAGCAGAAGTTCAGGCTGTGGTTGGGAATGATGAGTAAACTCTTGGTTCAAACATAGAGTGTATGTGTGTGGGTACCAAGGGGAATGAAAGCATTATTCAGGGAGGAGTGAGTCATAAAAATTTTAGCATAACCGAGTCTTAGGCCCAACACTGTTTTATGACTGTGCCTCCCAGGGAGTATCATGTCAGTGCTTGATTGCATGGGAGTCTTATTCTTGCTTTTCTCCAACAGAAAAGTCTTATTTTAAAAACAAAACAAAACAAAGCAAAACACCTTTTCCTTGAGCTGAGTCTCTTTCTAATAACTCCTTCAATAGCCGAGCCTGTAGGAGTGTTACCGAACAGCAAGCGAGGCCCTGCTGCCCTCCACCACCCTCTAGGCAAAATTCCAGAGGCTAAGGTTTGTTGATAAAGGAAAGGAGTCTTCACTCAAAAGCTTCACAGTTTTGGAATCTAAATTCTTTAACTCTTTAGTTACAGCTTTAATCAAGCATACTAATTAAGGCTAACATCTTTAACAACTGAGTTCTATCATTCCCCTGTTACTCTCTAATTATCTTATTTTTATAGACTTAGTTTACAAACTAAAACAACATAAGATGCCAAAGCTACACAATTTTGGAAGACTGGCAGGCTTCTGCCTCAGACGGCCATCCCTTCTAGAACACACAAAGAAGAACAACCCAGTCACTCTCTGCCAGGTTAGCCCAGTCCTAGGCTGCACCTGGGGTTTCTTCTTTCATCCAAAATACTGTCTTTTGGGAAATGCAGGCAGCTGCAGCAGGATCATCAGGCATCCTTGAGGAAGAGAGAGACAGAGAGACAGAGACAGAGAGAGAGAGAGAGAGAGAGAGAGAGAGAGAAAGACTGTACCCTCTTTTTATTTTAAATCTTCTGGCCCATAATTCCATGCACTCTGGAGGCATTCAGCTTCTCAGCCAATCCTGTCCTAGACTGTTTCCCATTGCCTGGGCAACTGCCTCATACAGCCCCTCCCTACTGCTCCCCAGTGATCTGATCAGATCTCTCTGTAAAAGGAGCAGGCTAGAATCTCTGTGTCCCCCATTTCTCATATGTTCTTTAAAAACTCTCAAGCCCACCACCATCAATAAAAATCCATATAAAAATTATATGATATATGTACTTATTAATGAAAATGTAGAAATGCATATGTCCAAAAATATAAAATTAAAATCCACCCATGATTCAGTGTGTCCAAATCAACTACAGTTGAAATATTGGTGTATGTTCTTATGTTCTTTTCTCTTTACATGTATTTATGTATTATCTACTTTTACATAAAATAACCTATAAAAGTGAATATAAATTATTTTATAATCTCCTTTCTTCCTTTAGGTATTATTACATGGCCACCATTCCATATTATTAAATGTTTTTCTACAATTTCATTTTTTCAGGTCAGATTTATTGAGATATAATTTACATGCAGTGAAACTTACTCTTTTTTAAGTGCTCAGTTTGATGCTTTTGAAAAATATATAGTCATGTAAATCCTACAAAAACCAAGATATAGAACTTTTCTATCATCCCCAAATTTCCTTCCCCACTCCCAGTCCTTAGCAACTAAGGATTTGATTTCTATTCCTGTATTGTAATTTTTTCCAGAATGTCATATAAATGGAATCATACAATATGTAGCCCTTTTTGTGTGTATATCTGTATTCTTTCACTTAAAATAGGTTTGTAAGATTCATTCACATTGTTGAAATGTATCAGCAGTTTGTTTCTATTTATTGCTGAGTTTATTCTATTTATTTGTTCTTTTATGTTAGCCGTTTTCAGAGTTCATTGATTTCTCAATGATTTTGGTGGTTTTAATTTGCATTTTCCTAGGGACTAATGATGCTGAGCATCTTTTCATGTACTTGTTTGCCACCAGAACCTCTTCTTTGATTAAGCATCTGTTTAAGTATTTTGTCTATTTTCTAATTGGATTTATTGATTTGTGAAAAATCTTTATATTCTGGATACAAGTCATTTGTAAAATATACATATTGTGAATATTTTCTCCCAATCTGTAACTTGTCTTTTCAAATAGCTGCAGATTTTAATTTTAAAGTCCAATTCATCTTTAAAAATCTAGATGCACAGATTATTTATCCATACACCAACTGATGGACATTATTTAAAATTAATCCTCACATGAGGACATGTTTATTAATTTATATACATATTTAGAGAGAGGGAAAGATCATTGTGAGAGAGAAACATTGATGGGTTGCCTCCTGAACATATCCCAAGTGGGGATTGTGGACCTGCAATTTCACTTCTCTTGGATAAATTCCTAGGGGTGAGGTTGTTGAATTATGTGGCAAGTCTATATTTAACATAATAAGAGGCTGCCAAACTATTTCCCAAAGTCTTAGGCTACAAGTTTGCACTCCCAACAGGAATGGAAAGCTCTATCTACTTTGCATGCTAATAGAATTAAAAAAAAATTAGCCATTCTAGTAGGTGAGAGTATTGTGCATTTCCTTATGCCATCATTATCTCTTCTGAAAAGAAATCCCTGTTCAAATCATTTGCCCATTTTTTAGGGGGAGTGTTTGTTTTATTAAACATGGCTTTATTTCTATAACTATGTGAATATACCCAGAAGAGATCCAGTTTTGGAGGAGACTAAAGATTATGCAATTTGGAAAGCCCTATTTGAGGAAAATAATACATTATACAAAATGATGAGAACCTATCTTACTGTGTTGAAGGAGTCTGTGCAAGTGAAGATTCCAAGGCTTAACTTTCATTATCTTCATAGTCAATCTACTCTGGAAAAAACATAATTGGTTTACTAATACCCTATTATTGTACATTTCTTTCTCGCTCTCTCTCTTTTTTTTGTAATACTATTAGACACCATATTCAGATAGTTTATAGCTAAATCTTGGCATAGGGATGTGCCATCTTCATTTACTAGGGATAATTTTTGTAGTAGAATAGTTCTGCCAAATGGTACGATCATATTAAAGACTTTTGATATAAAAATTCATACTATTTATACTTCTTCTGACAGTACATGAGCATCCCTTCCAGTCTCACCTATTCTGGTTATAATTTTCACATTTAAAAAAATTATTGATTGATTTTAGAGAAAGAGAGGAAAGGAGAGAGAGAGAAGAGAGAAACATCAACATGTTGTTTTAGTTATTTACACATTCATTGGCTGATTCTCCTATGTGCCCTGACCGAGGATGGAACCCACAAACTTGCTGTATCAGGGACAATGTTTTAACCAACAGCTATCTGGCCAGGGCTTGCTTTTGTTTTTAAATGATTTCTGGTCCACTTAACTTCATCAAATTTCTACCTCCACTGTGTCACTGAAACTGCTTTGCACATCACCAAATGCCTGTTTCTAAAATCCAGTAAATTCTTTTCCTTTTCAATAGTGTGTCATTGAACACTGTTGACCATTTTAGTCTTTTTGTTTCTTTGGCTTTCATGGCCTCATTTCTGAAATCCTCCTGACATCTCTGTGGCCACTGTCCTCGCTCTTCTCTGCCTTGGCCCTTTCTTGCTTTGCCTGGCTCTTTAGCATTGTGTCCATTAGGGTTCTTTGACTTTCTTCCTTTTCCATCCATTCCCCTTCCACCTGTGATGGTTAATTTTGTATGTCAACTCAGCTAGGCCACAGGACTCAGATATTTTGTCAAACACAATAATTCTAGATGTTTCTGTGAAGTTATTTTTATATGAGATTGATATTTACATCAGTAGATTTTGGGTAAAACAGATTATCTTCGTAATATAGATGGACCTCATCTAATCAGTTGAAAGCCTTAATAGAAAAAAGATTGATCTCCTCAGATAAAGAGGGGATTCTGTCAGCAGACTTCCTTTGGACTCAAGCTGTATCACCAACTCTCCCCAGGATCTTCAGCCTGCAGCCTACCCTGTAGAATGTGGAATCTCCAGCCTTCGCAACCATATGTGCCAATTCCTTAAAATCTCTCTCTCTCTCTCACACACACACATACACACGTGTCTGTATGTGTGTGTATATGTGTGTGTGTGTGTGTGTGTATTCTATACATACCCCCCCCCCCGCACATTCTACTGGCTCTGTTTTCTCTGGACAACCTTGAATAATATACTGTCATATATTAGTGGATCTCAAACTCCAGTTGTATCAGAATCACCAAGGTGTTTTGTTCATAACACAGAAGACCCAGTGAGTCTCTGTCTTACAGTCTGGCTTCAGTAAATCTGGAATTAGACTTGGGAATTTGCACTTTCATAGGCTCCACAGATGATTCTCATGCAGGTGGTGAGAGAATCACACTTTGAGAAACACTGGTCTGCATATTCTTTCTGGATTATCTTAACAATTCTCTTATCTTTAACTATTACATATGAGATGATTATTCCCAAATCTACAGCTCTAGGCCAGAACTGCCCTGAATTCCAGATCTTTCTGTCTGCTAAACATTTCTTCTACTTGTTCTGTATGCAACTGATCTCACATCATTTTTAAATCCCCATTTCAGTGAAAGATACAATGTCCATTCACTCCAAGGAGAAAGCTGGGAGCTCTACTGAACCCCTTCCTTTCACTTCTCTACTTCCTTAGTATCTTTTGTATCTTCTCTACCTTTTCACTCCACTGCCATTGCCATAGTCTGAACCACAGTACCGTCTGGAGTCGGCAGTTGTAATGAACTCCACTTCCTGTCACTTGTCCCCTTGTCTTCCCAATCCAACCTCCTCTTCTTTGCCAGATCCATGATCTAAAATGCAAATCTGGTCATCCCTAAACTCTTCAATTACTCTTTTCCTGCCCAAAGGATAAGTGTAAATTCCCAGGATGAAATAAAGCCGTCCCTGTCTAGTCCTGATCTGCTTTGATGCAGTGCCTCATTCCCCATATCGGCCACTGCTGTCCCCAGCTGTTTGTAGTTGCTTAGACACGTGGGGACATATTCATGATATTGTTACACTGACTCGTCTTCCTAGAATGTGTTCCCTCCCATCCTCATGCACAATGTCCATCCAGTGACCATGTATTCATCCTTCAAGACTCAAGAATCATCTCTGTTACCAAGTCTTATCTGATGTTCCCAGTCTTTCTTCAATCATACTGAAATACTTCATTGTACTTACTTATTTACATGTGTGGCAGTAAATAAATGTCAAATAATTTCCTACTAGATTGGGGGTTAATTTTTCACTTTTATATGCTGAGTACTGAGCAGAGCCTGGCATACAGTACAGATGTACTCTTGTGCCTGTTGATTAAACAAATGAATTAGTTATGGTGGAAACATTGTTCTGTATAAGGTCTGAGCATCTAATGTATAACATGGTGACTGCTATTGATAACACTGTCTTGTATAATTGAAGTTTGAGGAGAGTAGTACTTAAATGTTCACACACACACACCCCAATGTATATAAATATGTGAGGTGATGGGTGTGTTAATTAGATGAAAGGAATTCTTTCACAATGTATACATATATCAAGTTATCACTATGTACACTTTAAATATATTAAAATTTTCTTTGTCAATTATACTTTAATAAAACTAGAGAAAAAGAAAAAAAACATTGTTCTAGGCGTTCAATTATTTGAGTCTACACCTAGTTCAGCCTAGAGTTAATTGACCTTCTTGGAATTAACCCTCTTGGAATTCAGGGATTCCAAGCTTTGGGATTTGCTGGAAGGTAAGTAATAAAAACAGCAAATGATGACCAAATTGGCATGCAGATTATATTGTGACTGTCAATGAGAGCCTCCAAAAACTATCTATCATCAGTATTTACTTTATAGTACCAGTAATTCATGTTGTGTTCATGTCAAAAGGTTTGGAGTACTAAAATAATTGAGGCAAAGAGTAACTCACACCTGCAATAGTAATACAGATCTCCTGCCTGCCAATCTGAAGTGTCTGAAAGGAAAAACCCTGGGTAAACAGAAGTCAGCTATTGGTGGAGCTACTGTGAGCCTCTTGATATCACACAGCTTTGCAACTTGCACTCCCCCCAGTAATACATGAAAATGAGGATCCACCATCCCTGATGTTTAATCAGGAACTCTAGGTGGCAGCTGGATTTTCTGAATCTATCCTAGGCTCTGATTGGGGTAGATCTGTTGTTTGAGAAGAACCCTGTGCTCGAGCTTCCTTTCACTCAACTGCTGGGGAAGAAGCAAGAAAAAGTGGGATTCTCAACTAACCTTTGTTTTAATTGCATTTGCTTGATGGTACTACTTCATTTTCCTCTTGAAGCATGGGTCAGAATGTCCACCTTTCTTCTAGGGTCTTACATTTAGGCTTAGATGTTACCATAACAACACCAGCTTAACAGCAACAACATCAACAACAATAACAACACCGGCTTAACAGCAACAACGACAACAAAGTAACAGCAGCAGCAGTAATTTGTAGCAGCAGCTACTGTTTAGTGGGCAGATACTCTTTTCTGGGCTCTGTGCTAACCATTTGGCCTGCGTTGTTGTATTTACTACCTGTGACAACCCTACATGATGAGTGCTCTGTTGGCTCCATTTACAGGTGAGTCCATAGGCTCAGACAGATTAAGGAACTTGCCTAACACCACACAGCTAGTAAGTGGCAGAGCTGAGAAATGAACTCAGGCATGCCTGACTGCAAATAACTCTTACCTACAGTCTTTTCCTGAATTACCCCCATTCTACAGCATACACTAAAAAATTGATAGTGGTGAGTTTATAGTTGTTGAATTCAACTCTTTGACTTGATAGAGCAGAGGTATATGCAGAGTCATATATAATTATAAGAAAACTTATGACAACTTGAAAATATAGGTCCTTGGGTATTCTGACTAAACAAAACAAAACAAAAAAACCCAACCAACCAATACACCAACAAAACCTCTTATGTTAGAAACTTTGTCCTAAACAAAATGCATTCTAAGTTTTGAAGCACAGGTTCATGGTTTGATGAGTCATCCGATGAATCATTTTTCACTTCTGATGTGCAACCATTTCCAAAGATCTTTTCAGTTAAAGGTTAATGCATGAACTCAGAAAATCTTAAGAATTATTCACTGTATGTCTTTCTTGCTCATCAGGTGAATATTTTTCCCACCTCTGGTTCTGACCAATCACTGCTTCACATGTTGTTATTTCCAGTGATAATGCTGTTCATTCTCTACTCACACAAGTTCGTTTCTTCTGAGCCCTGTCTCCTACCAAGTGCTTCTTTTAGAAATTGTTCTTGTGATTAATAATCTTTCATTGCCAAGTGCTATGATTCATGGGTAATAACAAGCCTGGAAGGTGAAGGGCAGACATTCTTATTTTACCCTGGTGTGGTTGTTCCAACACTAATTTAAGGTATCATACCTCCCACCTATAGCCCCATGCTCTGAGGATACCTGATTGTTTTCTGTTGAAATACCAAGATTTGTAAATTTCCGAGAAAGGTTAAGCTCCGCGTTTGTCAATCAAGACAATTCAGCTGGAAGGACCCATATGCCCTAAGGCAGGGGTGTCAAACTCATTTTCACGCTGGGTCACATCAGCCTCCAGGTTGCCTTCAAAGGGCAGAAATAATTTTAGGACTGTATAAGTGTGATTACTTTTAACTGTTAAGGAGTCAAAATTACATTCGGTCCTTTGAAGACAACTGAGAGGCTGATGTGGCCCCGGGTGAAAATGAGTTTGACACCCCTGTCCTAAGGGCTGGCTGTTACTCCCCAGCCTTGGGAATCATAAATACCTCCAGGTTGGCTCCTCTTTATCCCCTTGAAACTGGTAGCCAAGACCGCTTCCATCTATGATGCACTCTAGAGTCATCTATAACTCACAGGATTCCCACAGGATACAACCACAAAAATTGCCCTCAAGCAGAGCACTAGCTAGCAGTTTTGGCACTTGGGAAAAAGGGCAAAAACTCTCAAGTCAACTTTGTAATTCTAACAGTCATTCTTACTGATTAGGTACTCACATTTATAAAGTCATTAATGTGGTGTACCCTCTACATTTGGGGGGCCTGAAACAAAGCTTTTTGCTACCCCACAGTTGCTCGTGTGCACTGTAGCGGTCTCTGACGTGCTGTCCCAGCCCAACTGAGGAAGCAGGGATTTGTGTCCCCGCTGCGCTGCTGGGAGAGCTGCCTTGCCTACCCTCTCTCCATCACAAAGTGACTAACAGGCATCTATGTAATAGGGAACTTAAGAGTTGGAAAATTTTAGTTTAAGTAATAGCTAATAAACTTAGTAATCAATGCATGTAAAAGCTTTTGTTTCAGGAACTGAAGGTATGACCCACCCTGACTCCAGGAGACCAAAAGCAGTTCCACCCTTGTTCCTCAGAAGGACAGCAAGCAACTCAAGAAGATATCTGAGCCATTGTGCTCCAGGGTAAGATGACCACTGCCCAGGACACAGCTAAAGGTCACTGCCTGGGTCACAGCTTAAGACCACTGCCCAGGACAAGAATGCTGAAGTCATTTTTTTTAATCCAATTAACTTTTCCCTGAATTTCAAAGCCCCTCACCACACCTTGTTTATTCCTTGCTATAAAATCCTTGGCCTGGAAAGAAAAGATAAGATGATCTGTTAGGGTACAAACACATCATCTTCTCAGATCGCCAGCCATCTGAATAAGGCGCCCATAAAGATTCAGTCCCTGTCTCTGCTTACTGGGTTTGGTAATGATAGGCAGCCCAAACTCCAGTATCTTTTCCGGTTTCATATGGACACAATCATGTTTACAGATAAATACAGTTTTACTTATTCTTTGCAGCTGTACCTTCTTTTCTCTCCCTCTTCCTTTTTTCCTTAGAGATATATAGAAGTGCAAGATGCTGCTACTACTACTGCAAATATTTATTGAAGATTTACTGTAAAATAAGTGCCTTTGTACCATTGTAAAAAATCAGTTGTTTCTATGTGTGGGTTCTAGTTCTTGAATCTCTATTCTATTTTATTCACCTGTCTTTGTGTCAATAGCATACTGTCTAGACTAATCTAGCTTTATAATAAAGCTTGAAATCACATGGGATTAGCCCTCAAAATTTGCTTTTCTTTTTTAAAGTTGCTTTTGCTATTCTAGGTTGTTTGCATGTCCATATGAATTTTAGAATCAGCTTGTCAGTTTGTACCAAAAAAAGCCTGCTGGGTTTCATTGGGATTGTTTGAATCTATAGACCAATCTGGGGGAGAATTGCCATCTAACATTAATTTTCCATTCATGAACAAAGTATCTCTCTCCATTTATTTAGTTTTTCCCTAATTTCTCACTGTAATGATTTGTAGTTTTCACTATGTAGGTCTTCCATATCTTTTGTCAGTCTTTCATAGCTTTTATTTATCCCTGAGTATTTCATATTTTTGATGCTTTATAACTGCTATTTTAAATTTTCAATTTTGGATTATTACTAAAATTAAAACCTTATGTTGTATATTGATCTTATATCTTGCAACCTTGCTCCATTCACTTAATACTTATAGTAGTTTTTTTCTAGTAGATTTTATTGAATTTTCTACCTAAATAATGTCATTTGTGAAAAAAGACAGTTGAACTTTTTTTACATTGTTAGATTCGACTAAAATTTGTTAAGAATGTTTGCACATATAGTTATGAAGAACACTGGTCTGTAGCTTTCTTTTTTCATATCTGTGTCTGATTTTGTTATCAAGGTAATACTGGCCTCAGAGAGCAAGGATTTTCCTCACTGGAAAAAATCTGAAAGATCCCTGACTGGTGTGGCTCAGTTCATTGGCCATCCTCCTACAAAGTGAAAGGTCACTGGTCTGATTCCTGGTCACAGCACATGCCTGGGTTGCAGGTTCTGTACCCACTCAGGGTGTGTATGAGAGGCAACTGATTAATGTTTTCTCTCATACTTCGATGTTTCTTTCCTTCTCTTTCTTCTTCCCTTTGCCTCTCTCTAAAGATAAATAAATAAAATCTGTTTAAAAATTCTGAGTTTCTGTAGAATTGGTATTATTGTTCCCTTAAATGTTTAGTAGTGGCTCCACAGAGCTCCCCAGTCCCTTTTGCCACCTGAGACATAGTGAGAAGAGAGGGCCTGCAACCACGAGAGGGCCTGTATCTGGCCATGCTGTCACTCTGATCCTGGACTTCTGGCTTCCAGGACCATAAGATATAAATTTCTGTTGTCTGTAAGTTACACAGTCTGTGTTATGGGGCATGGCAGGCTTAATGGACTAAAACATCTAAACAGCAAAGTTATACAACACATTTCTAAATGTTCCTTTGGAGGGAAGACTCAGCATAATCCCTGACTGCATACCAGTGTTAAAAGAAGTGAGCTGCAAGTGGAGAATGTTGTGATTAGGGAAGGAGATGCTTTCATTTTTATTACTCATATTTGTATGGACTGCAGGGTGCTGTCTATCACTTCTCTCTCTGTCTCCTTCTACTAACCTGTAAGTTCTCTGATGGTAGTAATCATGATTCTTTTGAGTGTATTATCTCATTTGCATACATGAATATGCATGTATGTGTATATATCTGTATTGTTATATGTATTTATATTTATACTTTTCCCTATTGTACCACCCAGCCATGTTTCCCCCCCACCCTCTGCCCCACCAGGTGGCACTTAGCAGGTGTAGTAAAACAAAGCATGCTGTTGACATTATACACACTGGCCCAGCTGTGAGAAGAATCTGCTCTTCTTCCCACACATCTGATTATCTCCATTTTGCAGATGGAGAGGAAATTGAGGCTCCTATTCTTTATCTGCAGCTCATTGATAGATAACCACTTGGGCCTTGTAATGTAACCTTTGCTCTTGCCTCCATTCCTAAAGGCTCTACACTTAGCCTTAAGTCATAAGTTTAAAGGGAAGGCTACCCACGTAGTAGGAGACAATGCTAATTGGTGGTGTCATTATTTCAGGTCAGCGTGATTAATAGCCCTTAGTCACCCCCTTCCTCCATGCTGAGGGAGAATGACCTTTGAGTTGTAGCAGCCACGGGGACTGGCAACACCTTTGGTCCTTTGCAGCTGATTCTGCTGCTTTGTCTCATGAGACATTAAGTGACCTGCTTGGATCCACTGAACTAATTTTTAGTGACTTAGCTGGGACTGGAATTCAATTTTCCTTTCTCCATCTAACTAGGCTCCCTCTAGGCTTGGTGTCTTCTTGACTTCAAATATGCCTTATCTGTTAGGACCTGGAGTCTCCTTCACCTTCCTTAGTCAACTCCCCTTGCTCCAAGCACTCTGATGGATGCTGAGCACAAAGGATAACCCCAGCAAGCCTTAACACAATGGGCTTTATTACCCACTGGGACTTTTGTCCCCATACTCTTTCACCTTGACAACTTGGACTGAAACATATATTCCCTTTTAGTTTAAGGTTTAGAGAGGCTTGGTTTATTTCTCTTAGTCTAGACCCACACCATACATTTTGCCCCACGACTGAGGCATGAAAGTGTGAATTCTCATCCCTCAGGCCTCAGCAAAACTTCTCCACATTAGTGCTTTCAAAATTTTGGGTTATAACCAATTAGAGAGTTGTAAAATCACTGTACTGGGGGTTGACCAGCATAAAAAAATGAATAGAATAGAATAGAAAACATAAAAGTGGTAAGAAATTACTAGTCTGTGAAATCCTTTTTCAGCCATGTGTGTATGAATGCATATATGTATATGAGTATGTAGAGTACACCGTATCACAGTTTAAAGTATATTTCTTATTACATTTTGTAATTTTAAAAAAAGGGTTCTCAAATTGTAGGTAATGAATATGATTTGGTTAAATGTGTCAGAATGATACGCCACTAAAGGCATCAGAACCTCTGGAGAGAGGTGCTAGGTTTGTGTGTTTTTTAATTGCCCAATTATAACATGCCTCCCTTGCTACTAACACACGTGCACACACACAATTTCCAGTGCTGTTGATAAAGGCATATTTTATTCATACGGATAGCTCTCCATTCCTGAAACAGCACCTGACACCAGGGTACTCAATAAATGCATAGAATGGTCAAGTGGCAAGTTTGAGGGAAACTATGTAGTTTTTCTCTCTTTTTCTCTTTCTTTTTTTTTTAGCATACACTTGGCACTTGATAAATGCCACTGGGAGTGACCATAGGGACTTGGGCAAAACTAAAATACACAACCACAAGAAGGTAGATGAATAAAATGCACAAGTGTGATGAACAAGCACTGAATGGGGCTGGCATTCACCAAACAGAATAAAGCTCCCTCCCTGTTCAGTGCAGTTCAGCAAACCAATCCAAATCAGGAAACTCAAAGGAGTGGCTGTCATCTCCCTAAGTAATAGAGCCTATCTCCTCTTAACCTTTGTGACCCTCAAAAACCAGTAAATTCCTTCTTTTATCTATCCTAAATCCTTTATATTACCCTCTAAGCCAATTTTCTGTTGTACTGTATTCAATAAGAATTGAAAACAGCTGGTCACCATCTGCTGTAGATTAATTCTTCATGTACTTGAAGCCTATAATTAGGTCATTCCTCAGCCTTCTCTTCTCCAGGCTAAATATCTTATTTCCTTTAGCCCTTCCCCAAAGGTTTTATTTTCCAATTATTTAATTGTCTTCCTAGTGTTACTCTCAACATCAGGCTCTCTGTTTTCCATCCGCCTCAGGTTGAGGAGGTCGATCGATGAGGAGGGTTATGGGTGTTTAAGGTCACCACTGCTACTTTTGAGGAATCTTTTTTTTTTTTTCTGTGAGCTGTTTATTTTCAGAAGGCCATTGAGACATGAACTGCAACCTTCAACTGAGCAGGACCCTGCCACAATGAAATTGGAAACAGAGGAGTCAGAATGTTATGCATCGCTTCTACCTTAATTCCAGATAACTTGAGTTTGCTCCCCCAAACCTGTGAGGTGGCCCATGCAAACCCACAGGGAGTTGTTGACATCCTTGGTTATGAATGCATCATTATGAAAGTGTCTTGGAACCCAGGAAGATCAATGATTGTTGGAGAAAGATCTTTAAGTTGACTCAGGAAATAAGAGTCAGGTAGAGAGAAGTGTTCTTCCTTCCAGGAAATATCCTGCTGGTAGAGTGATGCAGAGAGGAAGAAAACATGTCCAAGCATCATTCTGCAAGCTGGTTCTTTAACTTTCTCCCTTCTAGGATTATAAATGTATCTAGGTTTTTACAAAATGCACAAATATTTTGTGGATCCACGGAGTCTTAAAATGATTGACATTGTATCCTCACTTTTCTGGCCCTCTGCTCTGTCTCTTGAAACTGTGACAGAGCTGCATAGCATGACTTTTGGTTGGAAGAAGGAACTCCCTGGTTGTCCTTAAAAAAGACTCCATTGTCACTCAGAAGTAATAGCCAAACTAGATGGTGTTTTTGCCTAACTTTATTAAATATCTCCTGTAGCCTAATTCAGAAACAGCCTAAAAGGTACAGCTTCTGTTTATTTCATGTGCACAATCCTTTTGTAAGGTAGATATTATCACCTTCATTTTACAGATAAAACAGATTCAGAGAAGTTTTTTTTAATGTGTGATGGTTACTCAGGTGGCTAGGATTTGGACCCAGGTCTGGTTGGTCTCTCTAGTGTCATCACAGTTTCCTCAGCATGCTTGTTAAAATATAGCTCTCTGGGCCCCATGCTCAGATTCTGATTTAGTGAGTGGGGTCCAGGAATCTGCATTTTCAATCAAATAGCCCAGCAATGCTGGTGCAGGTAACCCAAGTCCTGTGCACAAAAAACATTGTCACTATCTGATCCTGTGCCCCCTGAATTAGAAAATCTAGGTCATCTTCCATAAGCTCCGTGGTGTACTTACCCGGGAGCTTGTGGAAGAGAAACCTAGATTCCATTCCACAGCTACTGAGTCAGAATCAGGGAAGTGCAGATTCCAGAGGTGCTGTTAACGTGCAGCCTTGAGTATTCCAGTCACACCGAAGTTTGACAACCACTGGTTATGAATCTTCTTGCTAGTAGTGTGAATCTTCCTGCTGGTGTTTTTCTTCCTTTATTGAATTTATTGGGGTGACATTGGTTAGTAAAATTATATAGATTTCAAGTGTACAGTTCTATAATACATCATCTGTGTGTTCACCACCCCACATCAAGTCTTCCTCCATCACCACTTAACCCCCCTTTACCTCATCTATGTCCCCCCAACTCTATTTCCCTCTTGTAATCATCATACCATTGTCTGTGAGTATGAGGGTTTTTTTTTTTTTGGCTCAATCTTTTTACCTGTTCACCCAGTCCCCTAACCCTCCTCCCCTCTGACAGCTGCCAGTCTGTTCTTTGTCTCTATGAGTCTGATTCTGTTTTGTTTGTTAGTTTATTTTGTTCATTATTAGATTCCACATATGAGTGAAATCGTATGGTATTTGTCTTTTCTGACTGGCTTATTTCACTTAGTGTAACCTCTTCAGCCCCATCTATGCAGTTGCAAAGGGTAAGATTTCCTTTTTTATTATGGCCAAATAGCATTCCATTGTGTAAATGCACAGCTTTTTCAGCCACTTATCTGTTGATGGATATTTGGGCTGCTTCCAAATCTTGGCTGTTGTAAATAATGCTGCAATTAACATAGGGGTGCATATGTGTGTATTCTTTTGACTTAGCGTTTCGGGTTTCTTCAGATATATTCCCAGAAGTGAAGTCACTGGGTAATAAGGCTTTTCCATTCTTAATGTTTTGAAGTAACTGCATGCTGCTTTCCACAGTGGCTGCACCAGTCTGCAATCCTGCCAACAGTGCTCAAGGGTTCCCCTTTCTCTGCATCCTCACCAACAATTCTTTGTTGATTTATTGATGATAGCCTTCTGACAGGCATAAGGTGATATCTCATTGTGGTTTTAATTTACATTTCTCTGATGATTAGTGATGTTGAGCACCTTTTTTTATTCCCATATGTCTAATGGCCATCTGTATGTCCTCTTTGGAGGACTGTGTATTCAGGTCCTTTGCCCATTTTTAAATTAGATTGTTTGTTTTTTGGGTGTTGAGTTAAATAAATTCTTTATAAATTTTGTATATTAACCCCTTATCAGATGTATCATTAGCAAATATGTTCTCTCATTCAGTGGGTTGTCTTTTCATTTTGTTGATGCTTTCCTTTGCTGTGCAAAGAGTTTAATGTAGTCCCATTTGTTTATTTTTTCATTTCCCTTGCCTGAGGAGATGTGTCAGAAAAATATGGCTTTGAGAGATGTCTGAGCTTTTACTGCTCATGTTTTCTTCTAGGATTTTTATGGATTTGAGTCTAACATTTAAGTCTTTAATCTATTTTGAGTTTTTCTTGGGAATTGGTATAATAAGGTGGTGTATTTTCTCTGTCTGAACACATCTGTCCAATTTTCTTAACATCATTTATTGAATGGACTATCTTTACCCTATTGTATGTTATTGCCTCCTTTGTCAAATATTAATTGGCCATAAAGTTGTGGGTTTATTTCTGGACTCTTTATTCTATCCTACTGATCTCTATGTCTGTTTGGGTTACTATGGCCTTATAGTATAGTTTGATATCAGATAGAATGCTTCCTCAGCTTTGTTCTTCTTTCTCAAGATTGCTGTTGCTATTTGGGGTCTTTTGTGGTTCCATATAAATTTTTGGACTATTTGTTCTAGGTCTGTGAAATATGCCATTCCTGCCAGTGGGTTTCTATTCTCAGCAATTCTAGATGCTTTTGTGGGTGATTGAGTCCGCTAAGGTTAAAGATAGGATAGTGTTGGCTTTCTAATTGTGAAAGGAAGCTCTTGGCTAAGGAAAAGTGGGGAGATTACCTCTGAGAATGGCTCCAGCCCCACTAGGCAGGTATCTCCTACAGGAGAAATCCTAACCCTAAAGATAAAATGCTATGGCTTTGAAAGCCAAGAGTTGCATTTGATATCAGAAGTCTAGTGAAGGGATAACGATTTGTTATGATGTCGTAGCAGGTAGCGTTGCCTTGGTAACATAGCAGGGGACTACAGAGAAGAGAGACAGAAGAACAGATGGGCAGGGTGTCATTGTATTGAGAACTCAGGGGAATCCAAAAAGGTTTACTAAAATGAGCAACATAAAAACATACTTGGCACACTGAGAAATCCAGTCACGGATGATGAAAAGTCAGAAGACGTGGTTCCATAAATATTTTAAATCTATAAAATATGTTTTAACAGCCAGAGCAGAAGAATCCTCACAGACATCTGAGAATTCTTCATTTTGCAGACCTCCTCTGCAAGCAGGTTTCTAGTAAATCACACACTGTACCATATGTTAGAAGTGTACTATGTGTGGGAAACTGAGTATAGTGTTTGCACTCAAAAATCCAAGCTACACAAGGACAATTAAACTGTCACTAGATGATCTAAAAATAATTGATTGAATTTAACATAGCAATTCTATGAGTCAGTATTTATCAGGTAAATAGCTGGAAATAATTTTGAACACCCTTGTCTTTCAATTTCATTATTATAATAGATAAGCAATATTTAAAAACAAAACTAATTTTAATTGTGTACATTCATTTTGATGCATACTTATTTTTGTTTTTACCTTGAGCCAAAAATGGCTATTACTTAACACTTCAGTGTTTATATTTCATCAATTCCATGAATTCATGATAACCTAATAAAAATTATTTTTAAAATACTCTGTACTTCAATAATTAAATTTCACTAGTTTCTTTGATACACAATCACTAAATTAAAATGATATTGAAAAGGAAACATACAAATGGGGTTTGTTGTCACTTGATAAAGAGCAAGAAGGTTTTCTGCCCCTTTGAGCAGTAGACAGATGCTGACCTCACCAGCCCGGGCGTGGAATTCTTCACATTTTTCTTGTTTGAATTGGTGTCTTCACACTAAGGATGGAAGAAAAGAAAAGAACGACACCTTGCATGTGTGGTAGAATTCCTCTTTGAGTACTTCTCAAGTTACACTACTTACTGAGAGGTTGAATCCTTCCAGTGGGCAAAAGTCTTCCCAGATCTCAGACAGTTGTAATAATTTTCCCCTTAATCGTCTTATTTTGCTTCAGAGCCTGGTAAAATGGGACACCTATCAAGTCAGGAAATAAGAGCATCTCTCAGCCTTTCATGTTTTTGAAGACATCTGATCTTTCCTTCTTCACCCATACTCTCAGAACTGCTCTGGGTTTCTGGGTTTCATGCTGCTTCACACATTATATCTTTAAGCATCTCAGGGTGAATTTCCTGGACTACCTTCTCCTGCGTCCATGTGTAGCTCCTAAATTCCAGTTCTGAAGCAGGCAGACTTGCTCAGAACCTTGGTGAAGAGCTGACTGAGGTGCATAGCTGCATGGAATCCAAGCTGTCTATTCCTGGCCATCAAAATCTCACCCATTTTTAAAAATTGATTTTAGAGAGAGAGGAAGGAGGCCAGAGAGAAAGAGAGAGAGAGAGAGAGAGAGAGAGAGAGAGAGAGAGAGATTGATTTGTTATTGTTCCACTTATTTACGCATTCATTGGTTGATTCTTTGATTCTTATATATGCCCTGACTGGGGATTGAACCCACAACTTTGTTATATGGAGATTATGCTCTAACCAGTTGAGCTATCTGGCCAGGCCTCACCTATTTCTTATGTCAGCACTAACAAAGGTGGTTTGGGGGAAACTGAGACCCAATTTTACAGTGTGATTATGTGAGGAAATTACAATTCCATGACAGAAATACACTGGGATAAAGACAGTGAGAGAGATCAGAATCTAATCAATGATCTACATGCTCATTCAGTCTCTTCAGTCAGTCCGTGTTTCCAGTCACTAGATCATTCCTGTATACAGAAAAGTCTTGAAATGCGGGCTGTCTATGCCTAAAAGAAATGTCCTGGGGTGAATCTCTTTATTACTTGGGCCTCCACTGGTTATAAATAACAGAAACTGATTTGAGGTAACTTAAGCAAAAGGTGGGGATTTTGTTTTAAAGATAAGGGACTCTCATAAAATCTAATGTCAGGGATACAGTCTTTGACTTGAAGTGGAACCAAGGAATGGAAGTCCATTGCAGGTCACTGTGCTGGCCTTTGCATGCTTGCTCACTCCTCTTTCTGTAGACTGGTTTCAAGTGCTTCTCATTCCCATATTGGAAAGCATGGCCGCAGTCAAGTCGTGGGCATTTGTTTCCTGTATTTAGGAGGTAGCCACATTAAAGCTGGAATCTTTAGGTTGTGTATCCAGTTTTCCCTGAGAAGGGGTGAATTGGCTCAGCTTGGAACAGGTGTCCATTCTTGGTACAAGCAAGTAAGGTTTGGAAAAGCAGTTCCATTGTATTAAATGGCTGTCAGGAGTCCTGCTGCTTGGCCATGCAGATTGCAATGGGATTAGGGTGCAAGTAAGGCTTCCCTAGAGCTGGGTAGGTGCATTTGAGCTGGGTAAACTGCAAGACCCCTTCCCTGTCACATAGAAACAGACACTTTTTCTTCCCTTAGCATTTAAAGAGTCTCCACCTAAGATGATCAAATTGTGTCATATAAATATCATTTCTATACAGTATACACCTCTTCCTACTGCAGGATACCCCAAAATGATGTTCTGCCACTGCATTTAAGAGTTTTGATGAAGATATTACTTACAATTGGAGCACAAGATTTTTGGGAGAATTCCATTCTTATTGACTAAATGTGATATCTCACTTTCTTGCAACCCATAGACTATTTAAAGATAGATACTTATTACATATCTGGTCCAACATGGGGGAGGAAAAATTGGAATAACCTCAGGAAAAACCTCCCACTTAGAAAATACAGGAAAGGGAAGAGCCACCTAAGTTCAGAGTTCATGCCTTCTGTTGTTGATAAATTACAGGATCCCAGATTCTCATGGGCATTAACTGGTCATCTCACTGCTGGCAGAGGAGTGAATTGATCTGGCTGTCTCAGGTTCTGACTGCTGAATTGCCCTTGTCCCGTGTCTTTCAGGAGAGGCACTTGGGATGAAGAGCCATCTTCAAAGCAGTCCATTTTCTGTTGGTGCAAATACTTGGGCTTTGGGATTGCTTCAGAAACTGAGAATTGTACACTGTTGTTCACTAGGCCTGAGTTTTTTTGTTTTTGTTTTTTCCTTTTCATTTTCTGGCAGTGAAACTCCCTGAGATTATTGGTTTAATTTGTGGGACCCCATTTGCTAATAACCACTACCAGAAATCCTGTGCTTCTGTTCCTTAGCTCTGGGGCTTGGCTTAGCATGGCACCCTCTCCTCACCCCTAGCTTTCAACTAGAGAGGTAAGTTTTCTTCATCTGCTCTGGAATGTTGCCCCAGCCTTCACTGCAGGCATCACCACCATTTTCTGCCATGAGAGAGTTTAGTTAGAATCCCTTCCATTCAAAGGCTGTCTTCAAGGGAACCTCTCCAGCTCTTGGGAATGAAGAGCTGAGCAAAGAGCAGTGATTATTCATTCTTTTCCCCAATGCTTGAAGCTGGACATACCTCTCACACACCACGCTTGGGGTGGCTCTCAGAAGCAAGCTGCACATGCTGTGGGTTGAAGTAGTTGCATATTTTAAACAATATACACTATTTAAAAACATTTAAATAATGTACTCCTTTCCTCCCCATGAAAGTCTGCTTACACTCTCTAGTCTTCTTGTAACCAAGCACAGCAGGGCCTGTCCACATGTTGCCTTGATGCACCACCCACAATTAGTGCTGTGGGAAACAGGTTTTATTTATAGGATTCCCTCCTTGGGTGGGGGTGGGGGTGGGGGTGGGGGTGGGGGTTGGCAGGTGCTGAGAACACCTGTGCTCAGAGCCCTGTTCTCCCACATACCCAGCACTTCCCTTACTCCCCACCAGGCTATAAGCCAAAAACATGCCCCAAAGTCCCCCATATCTTTATCTGTTCTTAAGCTGGCTGTGTAGTTTTCTATCCTTTCTGGAAGGCACACTTGTGGATTTCAGAGTCACCATCCTCTCACAGCAGCTCTCTCCTTCAGGATCGGGGGTACATTGCCCTCAACCTCCATGTAGTAGTCCAGGAAAACATGTGCCATGTTACACTGGATCCTGGTGGAGTCCAGAGAGGCACATATCTCAAGAGAGTGGCCTCTCTGTATGTCCTTTACAGAAGAAGACAGCATTCCCCTGTTACCGTTCAGCATTCCAGAGATCTCTCACAAATCCATGCTTGTTTCTGCAGGTACCCGCACAGCTCCATCAGCTCTCTCCGTACACCCTTTGCTCAGCCCACATGGCTGCCTTCCTTACTACCCGAGGCCACATGCCTGAATCTCTTTACTTCATGGCTCCTTCAGCTCCTCCCTCACTACAAGCAGTGTGAGCTTTGGGGCTAAATTGCTACTCTCTTAGACTCATGGCAGACCAGCCTTCTCTGCATTCACTGCCCGCATGGCTACTTTCTCATGGCCACATCCCCTTGGCTCCTTCCTCACGGCTAACCCCTCTTCCTTACTACCATCCCACTTGGCTGACTCCCCTTCTTTCTCTGTGTGCCCTTATTTTAAATGCTGACCTGGAGCTTCCTATGTGACCCTGTATCTGGCCCCTCCTACAATGAGCTACCTTTGCCAATTTCCCTGTGTTTTTGACCTTCTTGTGGCTGCCATATTTAGTCAGGGCAAGAGTACTCTGTGACACAGGAGCCCCTGCCTCCCTGCCTCTTGTGCAGGCACTGTGTAAGTTCCCCTCCTGCTGTGTCACAAGTCACTACACATTCTGAAAGTCTTGTAGGCCTTTTGCCTGGAGCAGTAGCACAACTATCAACTTGCCTTTTATAGTGCACAGTATCTTAACTGCTGTATCATCCCCTTCCCCCAACCATGAGCTGTCAGGAATATTTTCAGGGACCCACACCCTGCACCCCATTGCATTCTGGGTTGAACTCTTAGCTCCATAGCCGTATACTCAGAATGAATATTCTTGGGCTCCATTCTTGGCAGTTTGAACTGCAGTGCTACCACAAATATAGTACTACTACTATATTTGTCTGCTGCTGTAGTCTTGAGGACACACACACACAAACCATCTCACTCTAGCCCTGTAATACAAGAGATCCTGATCATTGCCAGGCTAGGCCAGCTACAAGGGGGAGGAAAATCACAGTGGGGGAAACACTTCTTTGCCTTCTTTGCCTTCTTTAACTAAATTTTCTAGTGGCTTTGTTTTTTGGAGCAACTGATTAATCCAGAGAGTAAAGTTGGAAAAAAAGTACAATGGAGCCTTAGTTCCTGAACTTAATTCATTCTGGAAGGCTGTTTGGAAAGTGATTTGTATGAAAATTGAATCATATTCATATTTGTGCATTCTTTCCTTTGTCGCCCGAGAGACGTGTGACTAATTATACAGTTATCAGCATGAAAAGGTTGTCAGGTCAAGAACCAAAGTTTCATTCAACAGCTGAGACATGTTTTCCGTGAACAACTTGGTTGAGAACTGAATTGTACGAGATGGGAGATGTTCGAGAACTGAGGTTTGACTGTACATTCCCTAGAAACCAGGGACAGTCCCCTGCAACTTTTCTTCCCATGGTCATGTCTCTGAAAGATTAGTCCTGGACAAGGAATGAGAGTGTCATTTTGCTTTGGGTCAGTATTTGGATTTCCGGTTCTCCACTGCCATGGCCAACTAAACTGGGCTGGCTCTCCTTTTTTTAAAAAAAAGGTGAATGTGTAATTCATCTTTGGTCACTGTCTCCTTTGCTTCATCCCTCCCTTCCTCCATTCGTCTTCAACTTGCTTTCTGTTTTAAAGAAGATTTGCTGAGTTCCTTGAGTGCAATGCTCTGTGCTAGGAATAGAATGGTGTACACAAAAGATACTGTTCTTGTCTTCATAGAGTTTAAAGTCTATTGGAGTGGGGAGTCAATGAATCACGTATTAGAATGGTGAAGAGTGCTATATGACAGGGGGAGTGTGTAGGGTGCTATTGTAGAGCTAAGCAGTGACACCTAATCTGGACATAGGAGGGTTGGGAAAGACCTTCAGTAACTTGAAAATTGAGATCTTGTAACAGAGTGAATTGCACAGACTCTCTGACTCCATCTTGTTCAAGCCTGCTGTGTTTTGCCTATAGATATGCTAATTGTTAGAGGAATTCTGTTGAGACACTAGTTTTTACAAAACCCAGCATTTGCTGGAAGGTGCCTCTCCAGGGGAGTGGGGGAAATACATACAAAAATAATGATTGTTTATCAAAGATTTGCAGGAGCCACAAGACCAGACTGAGATCGGCTGGAGTCAGCCTATCAGGAACAAAGAGATTTAGAGATTTCTTCCTCAGACCCCTGCTGATGCCCAGATGTCTGTGGCCGTTGATCACCTCTTGCTCCTCCCATTTTCCCTTCCCTTGACATGAAAGAAGCCTGACCTCTACTTTTTGAAGCTCCACTTGAGGCACCATTATGCCTCCCATATTCTCTGTTGGCAGCTGTCGCCTCCTCGATCAATAAACTTTTCCTTACTCCAAATTCTGACGTTTTGAGTTTTGGTCTTTCAAAGTGTCGGACACATGGACTTTGGACCAGTAATAACTGGAACAGTGCATAGGAGTTAACCAGGGGAATTTCGATTTCCTGGTGATGGTGATGAATGGGAAGTAAAAAGAATTTAGGTAGCAAATGCCTAACAGATGTCAGCTGTGTCCCCCTTCTGCTAAGATCTAGTTAGGATGAACTCTGGATTCTGCATCCTGCAGAAGTTCAAAGTCTACCTCAAGATTTCTGAGGCTGGCTCTTCGTTTTGTGCCTGCCATTTCTGTAAAAACTTTGACCTTTCCTTAATTGCTACTAACACTCACACAAAGAACTGAGTCATGAACTTTTTCAGCATTTAGGGGTCACCATAAGGGGACCCCATTGTGCACACTGCTTGGCCAAATTCAGCAGAAAAACAAATGAGAAATTTTGTTTTTGGAAGTCCTTCATTTGCCCCATGACAGGGGGGTTCTGATTTTGCCTTTGCCCCTCCAATGGCCCAAGTCTTCACCTTGCCCTCTCATCCCTCCCCTTTCATTCCTTCTCACCTCTTCCTCCCAGGAGAATCCCCCAAATTCCTCTCATTGCTCATGAATTCAGTCTCACCTTTTACTACTGGTGCTCTAGATTCTCCCCCCCCCCGCCCCCGCTCTTCTGTACGTCTTTATTTTTTTATATGTCAAGGACAGTGGTGGGATACTCAAGCACAAAGACTGGCTGTGGAGGAGGAATTTTGAGTATTCTTGTTCTCCAGGTTGATACCATAGATTTTCTCAAGCGTAGGGATGGCTATAATATTAGGTAACCATTTAAATAAATTATTTCCGTTACTGCTACTATTACTGCTGTCTTACTACTCCCACTGCTACTGTCCCTCCTATTTCTACTGTTGTTTGTTCAGCACTTATTGGATGAAGAATGTGGCATCTGCCATCTCATGTTATAATCGCATTCATGCCATTAAGTAGGTATTATCCTAATTTTACAGTTAAGGAAATGAAGGCTTAAAGAGTTTAAGTAACTTAAAGTTACTCAGCCAGTGTGACTTTTACATTTAATCACCATAATATAGAATAGACACTATTACAAAGCACCTTGCCGTGTTTCTTGGCTTTAATTATAAAATGGGTCAGGCTATGTTCCTTTGTATGTAGTGATAAATAGTGCCATTCATACTGTGACACAGTCTGTAACTAAAAATATATATGTTACTTAAAAAATGGAAAAGTATTTTCAAATTTGTAAGAAAATTCAATGAGATGCTATATTTGAAAATTCTGCTCTCATTCATGGGACATATCTAGAGAGTGAGGCACACTTGCAAGGGTTGAACTGTGTCCTGTTTCAGTTTCCTGAAGGGTTTCACAGTTGCACTTATGGAAATGATTTCACATTGAAATAACATTTGCATAAGAAATGGCTTGTGATTAATTGCATATTGCTTTAGTGTTCATCTGTGACAACAAAAAATAAACTGTTTTTACTTATTCCTTGCCTCCTGGTAAAACAGTTACAATCTTGGCAAATATCTGATATATTCTGGGACCACACATACAAATTTCCGCGTTTGTCCTCTTACTTCTGTCTCCAAACTGTTAACTCAGAATCACTCGGATTAAACTTTTCCAAAATGTTTTCTGTGAACTGTAATTCAAAATGCTTTACGTACCACCATAGCACTCCAGTTTTAAGCTTCTAAAAATAAGGAATTGAAATGCAGGATTTTCATGGGTTAGTGGGGAAGAGGTGAGATTTATGATCAGAAAACCAATATTTTCAGGTTGGTTCCAACATTTCCCAGCTCTATGACTTATCAGCATCAGGTTTCTCCTTTTCTGTCAGATGGGGTTGTTAAAATTTGGAGGTCTGGGGAAATTTTGGAGATCTGGGGAGGTCTTGGAAGTTGCTTGAGGTGGAGGGTAGGGAGTGGGTGAAATGGATGAAGATGGTCAAAAGGTACAAACTTCCAGTTATAAAATAGGTAAATCTGAGTGATGTAATTAATGTATAACATGGGAAGTATAGTTAACAACACTATTGTGTATTTGAAAGTTGCTAAGAGGGAAGAGATCTTAAATGTTTCCATCACAAGGAAAAATAATTTGTAACTACTTGTGGTGATGGATGTTAACTAGACTTACTGTGGTGATCATTTTGCAGAATATACAAATACTGATTGAATCATTATGGTTTTTTAAAATATATTTTACTGATTATGCTATTACAGTGGTCCCATTTTCCCCCTTCACTCCCCTCCACCCTCTACACCCTCTCCCACCTATATCCCCCCTTTAGTCATGTCCATGTGTCATACTTATAAGTTCTTCAGCTTCTACATTTCCCATACCATTCTTACCCTCCCCCTATCTATTTTCAACCTACATTCTATGCTACTTATTCTCTGTACCTTTTTTCCCTTTCTCTTCCTCCCATTCCCCTGTTGCTAACCCTCCATGTGATCTCCATTTCTGTGATTCTGTTCCTGTTCTAGTTGTTTGCTTAGTTTCTTTTGGTTTTGCTTTAGGTGTGATTGTTAATAATTGTGAGTTTTCTGTCCTTTTACTATACATGTTTTTTTTTTTAATCTTCTTTTCTTAGATAAGTCCCTTTAACATTTCATAAAAAAAGGGCTTGGTGATGATGAACTCCTTTAACTTGACCTTATCTGAGAAGCACTTTATCTGCCCTTCCATTCTAAATGAAAGCTTTGCTGGATAGAGTAGTCTGGGATATAGGTCCTTGTCTTTCATGACTTGGAATACTTCTTTCCAGCCCTTTCTTGACTGTAAGGTCTCTTTTGAGAAATCAGTTGACAGTTTGATGGGAACTCCTTTGTAGGTGACTGTCCCCTTATCTCTTGCTGCTTCTAGGATTCTCTCCTTCATTTTTACCTTGGCTAATGTAATTATGATGTGCCTTGGTGTGTTTCTTCTTGGGTCCAACTTCTCAATGTGCTCAATCTGTTGCTTTTCCTCTTCCCCTTCTGGTACCCCTATAATTCGGATGTTGGAACGTTTAAAGATGTCCTGGAGGTTCCTAAGCTTCTCCTCGTTTTTTTGAATTCTTATTTCCTCATTCTTTCCTGCTTGTTTTTTTTTCTTCCTTCTGGTCCACTCTATTGTTTTGAGTCCCAGTTTCCTTCCCATCCCTATTGGTTTTCTGTGCATCTTCCTTCATCTCTTTTATGGTAACCTGCATTTTTTTCATGTAATTTGCGCCCAAAATCAACCAATTCTGTGAGCTTCCTGATCACCAGTGTTTTCAACTGTGTATCTGATAGATTGGCAATCTCTTGGTTGCTCAAAAAGGATGAGCCCTGGGGCATTGATCTGTTTTCTGTTTGAGACCTGTCGCTCCTGTTACTGTGAGGGGCGGAACCTTAGGTGTTCACCAGGGCTGGGCACCCCGGTTGCTAGATTGTGGGGGTGGGGGCGGGAGAACAATGGCGGTAGCTCCATTCCCCTGGGACCTCAGTCCCTTCCCTGGGATCCTAGGTTGTGTGCTCTGCCCTGGTTCACAATTGCAGCCTCACTGGGTCCGCCAGCTGCCACTTGCGTACTCAGGATCCACCCGCTGAGATCTTGCGAGCCCCCCTGGATGCCTTACGTGCTCCCAGTTGCCTTGTGCACCCAGTTCTCCCTGTTCTCCATGCTCCGTGACCCGCACCTGGCTACTGCTCATCTCCGCCCCTCCTTCCATTCTGGATGAACGCGTCTACTTCAACTTCTTGGCTGTCCGACTTCCATTCAGATAAATTCTCTGTCAGTTCTGGGTGTTATTCTGCCTCTAAATTGTTGTTCTAATCTTGGTTATGCGTAGAGATACAGTGCGTCCATCTATGCCTCCATCCTGCCAGAAGTCCAAATCATTATGTTTTATACTGGAAACTGATATAATGTTCTATGCCAAGTATATCTCAAAAAATATTTGTATTACAAAATTAAAAAATATATACATATAAAAAGCTTTTTATGAAATCAATATGTCATGGGTTAGATACCTGGATAGAGGTTTATAACTACAGAAATCCTCATAAAGATTTAGTGTATTTGTATTGAAAAAAAAAAGAATATATGGAGGTCTGGGGAAAAAACAAGCATTTACTGAATAACTGATATCAGAGACACCCTGTACTAAGTCCTTCACATCTATAGTCCTATTTAATCTTCATGACAATCTTCTATGGTAAATAGCATTGTCTTTTACTTAACAGAGAAAGGCAAAGACTCAAGAAAGTAAAGTCACATTCGGGACCCCTTAGATGTCACTACCAGTAGTGAAGAGCAGACAGGTGACCTTTTAGTAGGAGAAGGGAGCCCGTACTTGTGGAGTTTCATTTGAAACCTATTTCCTAATTCATTGACCAAGTTTTTGTTCAGCACACAGCCAAAGATGGTGTCCTTAGATGGTGTCCTGCAGAGATGTCCTTGTTGTCCCTGACCAGGTCCTTTCCCTCTGGGCTTGCAGATAAAAGCAGGCCCTTTTTCTCTAATCCTCTTTAGGTTCTTACTATTCCACATTTCTGTCTCTTTTTCAGTCCTCATTTGGGCTTGTGTGTTTTCATTCCTGCCCTCCTGAGTCGTCCTCACCCAGCTTCACATCTAGGGTTTCTTCCTTTTTCCCTTGAGGTAGCCTATTCAGGGTCACTATTCCTTAAAGCATTGTCTAAAAAGCACACATATCATGAAAATACTCTTCCTTTCTTTTTGTAAACAGAAAATTATGACTCTTTTGTTTAATTCTCAATTTGTAAATTTATATTTCCAACTAATTTTTTTTGGCTTCTCCCTCTGTATATCTTATAAGTATTTCAAATTGGATCCTTGGAAAATTTAATTAATTATTCACTTCCTGGCCTGTGAATGCACCCCCCACCCCTGCAACCTCCTCCTTCCTTCTCCCCTGCCCCGTCACTTTACTTCCTTTGGTTCTACCTCATCACCCAAGCCAGAAACATGTGGAGCATCCTTAATGCCTTTATCTCCCATCATTGTCCATGTATACAATGTCCTATTTGTAGTAGCTTCTAAAACCCTTTGAAATTACATGTATTTTAAATACACATAAAACATAAAGAATATGTAATGAATACCCTTGCACATTTCACCTATTACTTCTAAAACCCATATTTTCTCCAGATTTCTATAAAAATATAACTCATTACAAAATTGGAGCCCCTGTGTTCTTTCCCCAATCCTGTTCCCCAGTATCCCTCTCCAGAAGTGACCATTACCCTTTTCTTTTTGTTTCACACTAGATTTATTGAGATACAACTCATATACTATGTAATTCATTAACTTTAAATATACAGTTTCATGGAGTTTATTTAGTGTATTCAAAGAGTTGTGTAATCACAATCATTTTTAGAACATTTTCATCATCCCATAAAGAAACCTAATAGTATTTAGCTATCACACCCTGACTCCCTAATCCCCTCCAGCCCTTGGCCACTATACGTTTACTGTCTGTTTCTAGATTTGCCTATTCTGAACATTTTGTTTAAATGGAATCATATGATATGTGATTACCTGTTTTTATCATTTTCATTCATGCCTTCATATTGTTAACTCCACGTGGTTTCTAAATTCACATGATGACATCATGCTGTAATACCTTGTATGGATGGCTTTAAAAAATCAACATAATGTTTTGTGATGTATTATTTGATAGATTTGGTTCTAGAATTTAGGTTTTCACTGCATCATAGCATTTGTCCATTCTTTTGTTGATGGGATTTTAGATTGCTTCCAAGGAAAATTTCTTTTTATCCTAACTCAAAGACATTTTTTCACTGCTTTTAGAGAGAGAGGAAGGGAGAGAGACAAACATTGATGTCAGAGAGAAGCACCAATTGTCTCCTGAACACACCAAGACTGGAGATCATACTCATCTGGATGGGGCATCAAACCCACAACTTTTTGGTTACAGGACGATGCTCCAACCAAGCCACACAGGCCAGGGCCAATTTTTTAAAAAACAAACATTCTTCTACACATTCTGCACATGCTTTAGCTGTCTGTCTCATATGCAGTTACTTTTAACTGGAAAATGCTGGGTTATAGGGAATGGGCATCTTCAACAAGACCAGATATTGCCAAATCGTTCTCCAAAATCGATGCACTGATTTGCTCTTCTTCCAGTAGCTTATGAGAGTTCCTATTGCTCCAAATTATCATCAAAATCTGGTATTCACAGACATTAATTTTTGCCAATTTGATGAGTATGAAATATTATCTAGTTTTATTTTGAAATTTTCTAATTACTAGTAAGGTTAATTATATATATTTTAATATGTGTATTATCCATTAACATTTTATCCTATAATTCAAGAATTATTTATCTTTCAAAAATGATTGGTATGTTTTGTCTTTATATTCTGGATACTAAGTCTTTGTCAATTTGTGTCTTTATTTTACTGGTGTAATCTTTGAGTACTTTTTTATTTTTAATTTTTAGCTAACTTTATCCAATTTTTTTGTAATTTGGGTTTTATATCTTTTTAAAGAAGTTCCTTATTATTTTGATGCCATAAAGATGTCTTCTATTTTCTTCTAAACATTTAACAATTTTGCTCCTCACCTTGAACTCATCCTTTTGAATGGTGTAGTGATTTAATTACATGTTTTCCAGAGGGATAACAATTTCCTCATCAACTTGTTGAATTGTCTATAATACTATCCACACTGGTTGGTAAGGCTTCCTCTGCTACATAGACTATATATATCTGTGTCTATTTATATCCATCTCCAGTACAATGTGATGTATTGAATATACACACAAATATACACATGTACACATTATGTATGTGTATTTATATAAAAGTATATAGATATTTCTGAGAATATATTTTGTTTCATTGATTAATTTGCCTTATACAACTGATATGACATGTGATCTTGAGTATTTCCTTAAATTATCTACTTCTGTTTTATCCTCTATAAAAAGAGGACACTAATATTGTTAATTCATAGAGGGACTGTGAGGATTAAATGAGTTACCACATCTTAAGTTCTCAATACAGTACCTGGCACATGGTAAGTGCTCATTAACTATTGATAATTATAATTGATTATTATAGCTTTCAAGTAAGGTCTGATAACTGATATGGTAATTACCTTTCTTTATTTTATTTAACTTCTTTTAGTTACTTTTGTTCCTTTACTCTTTCAGATGAATTTTAGATTCAGACATCAAATCATAACCTCCTATATTTAAAACTTTTTATTGGAATAAACTATATATATATATATATATATATATATATATATATATAATGTTGGAGACAAATGAAATCTTTATATTTAACCTTTCCACTCATGACAATACTACATTTTTCTATTTGTTTTATTGTTTTGGGGGTTTTAAAATAATTATTGTTTTTAATAATTTAATTTTCATCCCCCAGATATACTTCATTTTTGTTGATCTTTTGGAAGAGGTCACCTATTTCTTTTTTTTAATCCTCACCCAAGGACATTTTTTCATTGCTTAACACTGAATGATTGCCTTCTTGTACATGCCCCTACCTGGTATTGAACCTATAACCTGGGTATGTACCCTGACTAGGACTTAAACTCATGAATTTTGGTCTAGGGGATAATGCTACAACCAACTAAACTATACCAACCAGGGTTCTTTGGGGGTTTTAAATAACATTTTATGATTTCCCTATAAAGATCTTTTATATCCTTTGTTGAATTCATTCCTCAGTACCTTATAAGGCTTTTTTCTTTGGTTATTTTAACAAATAGTATATACTTTTAAAAAATAACATTTTTAAACCAATTGTTGCAGGTGATGAGCAATAATTACTTTTTGTATACTAACCTTAAAAGTAGAAAACTTGCTGAATGTTTTTATTATTCCTCAGAGTTTATCTCTAGATATTCTTGGATTTTTCTTTTTCTTTTAAAAATTTATTTATTTATTTTTAGAGAGAGAGGAAGGGAGGGAAAATCAAAATTGACTTGATTCTTGGCTTCACCCACACTACTGTTGTTTCCCTGTAAATTGTTCTTTATTTCAATTAGTGTACCCTTCATTTCTGACAGAATCTTTTTTATGCTGCTGAGGTCCTATGCTACTAAGTTCCTTGAGCATCCGTATAACCAGTGTTTTGGACTCTGCATCTGATAGATTGCTTATCTCCATTTTGTTTAGTTCTTTTTCTGAGGTTTTGATCTGTTCTTTCATTTGGGCCATGTTTATTTGTTTCTTTGTTTTGGCAGCTTCCCTGTGTTTGTTTCTACGCGTTAGGTAGAGTTTCTATGGATCTCTGTCTTGGTAGTGTGGCCTAATGTTGTAGGTGTCCTGTAGGGTCCAATTGCACAGCCTCCCCTATCACTCAAGGGTACTTGAGGTATGTCCTCCCTGTGGGCTTAATACACTCTCCTGTTGTAGTTGAGCCCTGATTGCTGTTGGCAGGTGAATGGGAAACATTTATCTAGGTCATTCAGCTGCAAGGACTGACTGTCCACTGATCATCAGCCTCCTCCCTCCGTGGAAGATCAGCTGTGCAGGGGCAGGGCAGCAGTGCTCTGACATGGTCTGTAGCTGTCCACTTGGTGCACAGGCTCTGGGGTTTCCTGGGTGCTGCTGGCCAAGGTCAACCCCCACCTGTGTTCTGCTGGGGGCCATCCTGCATGAACTATAGAGCAATCTGAGTTGGCTGCTACTTTTGCGCTGGGCTTGGAAGTTCCCAGGAGAAGCCAAGCTGTCAACCTAGGCTGGCTGCTGCTAATGCCCTGCCTGGGGCCACTTAGCAAGGGTTATGGGGGCTGGAGGCTCACTGAGGCCAGCTGTTGCTTGTTGTAGAGGATTTAGGAAGTCATGAGGCATGAGGCAAGACCAACATTTCATATGGAAAAGCCACTGTTAACAGCTTAGTGGGCCTGTAAGTTGGGCGGGACAGAATCTCAGGGGACAAGGCCAACAGTGTTAGCCAGGTTCATGGAGTCTCAGAGATGGCCTTTGCCTGCTGGCTCTGTGGCCATGTGTGGGAAGGGCACAGAAAAGGGACAATGGCCTCTGTCTGCCCTTCCTTCTGGGAGAAAGCTGTCCCCAGCTCTCATCTTGGTGCCAGGCACTTCAGTTCCTCCCTGTACCCCACTGGTGCCTTTCAAGCTGTTTGCAGTGCTGGAGCTCAGAGGGAGTGAGTCTGAGTAAGTCCATATGTGGTTCTGATAGGGAACTCAAGAGTTGGAAAATTTTAGTTTAAGGTAAAAGTTATAAGCTTAGTAAGTAATGCATATGTTAAAGCTTTTGTTTCAGAAACTACACATAGATAAGGCCTGCCCTGGCTCCTGGGAAAACAGCTGACTTCCTGGGGCACTGCTAAGGATTACCACCTGGGGACAGGTGGAGGCATCCGGGCCTTTGTGTTCCAGGGAGAGACAGATGAGACAGCTGACCACCTGCCCCTGGGAACAGCTAACTGCCCAGGATAGGAATGTTACAGTTTCTTTCACCTAATCCTCCCGAACTTCAAAACCCCTCACTATACCTTGTTTATTCCCTGCTATAAAAACTTTGTCCTGGAAAGAAAAGACAAGATGGACTGTTAGGGTATGAGCACGCCATCTTCTCAGATTGCCGGCCATCTGAATAAAGCACCCATAAAGATTCAATCGCTGTCATTGCTTATTGGGTTTGGTAATGACAGGCAGCCTGAACATCAGTGTCTTTTCCAGTTTTAGTTCTTTAAGAGGAACTCCTTGGGACTACAGAAGTTTTTTCCACTGACTCAATTCCCACTCTGTTGGTTTCTCAGCCAGAAGATTTGAGGACTTATCTTCCTGGCATTGGAATCCTGGACTAAAGGGGCTGCTGTGGGGATGGGACTCCTTATTCCTTAGATACCCTCCTGAATTTTTATTTTCCACATGTTGATGTGGAACCAGCCCATTCTATGTCTCCGCCCCTCCTTCTAGTCTGGATGGATGTGGTTTCTTTAATTCCATAGTTGTCTGAGTTCCATTCAACATGGTTTCTGATGGTTCTGAGCGATGGTTGTTTTATAATTTATTTGTAATTTTGATGTGGTTGTGTGAGGAGGCAAGCTGTGTTTACCTGTGCCTCTATCTTGACCAGAAGTCTCATCATCCTTTTTGTATTTTGAGGTAACGTTATTAGGGAATACCTGTTTAGAATTTTGATTTTTTAAAAATTTTGTCATTATATAGAAGTGTACTTTATCCTTAATGATACTTTTCCCCTTAAATTGTGTTTGGCTTGATATTTAAATATAGTTCTGCTATATTTTATATGGGTAGTATTGACCTTTTCCCATCATTTTACTATCAAGCTTCCAGGCTACTGTGTTAGGTCTTTTAAATGACATGGGTATAGCAGGATTTTAAAAAAAATTATTCAATCAGAAAATCTTTGCTTTTTCCTTGAATTATTTAGTCCATTTATATTGATTGAGATTATTGATATAACATGTTTCATTGAGTATATAATACCATGAACTGTAAATATATCACTACTTCATGTATTGCTAAAAAAGAAAGAATATGCTTCCAACTGTTTAATGCCATCAATTGTAAGACACATTCTGTTATGAGAGACATCAAATGTGAAAAAAGCATTTAGAAATATAACTAAGCAAACATAACTTTTTAAATATATTTTATTGATTATGCTATTACAGTTGTCCCATATCCCCCTTCACTCCCCTCCACCCTGTGCCCCCTCTTCCACCCACTTTCCCCCCCTTTAGTCCATGTCCATGTGTCATACTTATGAGTTCTTTAGCTTCTACATTTCCCGTGCTATTCTTGCCCTCCCCCTATCTATTTTCAACCTACATTCTATGCTACTTATTCTCTATACCTTTTCCCCCTCTCTCCTCCTCCCACCCCTACTGCTAGCCCCCCCATGTGCCCTCTATTTCTGTGGTTCTGTTCCTATTCTAGTTGTTTACTTAGTTTCTTTTGGTTTTGCTTTAGGTGTGGTTGTTAATAATTGTGAGTTTGCTGTCCTTTTACTATACATGTCTTTTCTTTATTTTCTTTTCTTAGATAAGTCCCTTTAGCATTTCATAAAGTAAGGGCGTGGTGATGATGAACTCCTTTAATTTGACCTTATCTGAAAAGCACTTTATCTTCTCTTCCATTCTAAATGAGAGCTTTGCTGGGTAGAGCAATCTGGGATGTAGGTCCTTGTCTTTCATGACTTGGAATATTTCTTTCCAGCCCCTTCTTGCCTGTAAGGTCTCTTTGGAGAAATCAGCTGACAGTCTGATGGGAACTCCTTTGTAGGTGACTGTCCCCTTATCTCTTGCTGCTTCTAGGATTCTCTCCTTCATTTTTACCTTGGCTAATGTAATCATGATGTGCCTTGGTGTGTTTCTTCTTGGGTTCAACTTCTTTGGGGCTCTCTGCGCTCCTTGGATTTCTTGGAAGACTGTTCCCTTTGCCAGTTTGGGGAAGTTCTCCTTTATTATTTGTTCAAATAACTTTTCCACTTGTTGGTCCTCCCCTTCTGGTACCCCTATAATTCGGATGTTGGAACGTTTAAAGGTGTCCTCGATGGTCTTAAGCTTTTCTTCGATTTTTTGAATTCTTATTTCATCATGCTTTCCTGCTTGGTTGATTCTATCTTCCTTCTGGTCCACTGTGTTGTTTTGAGACTCAGATTCCTTCCTTTCACAATTGGCTCTCCTCCGTATGTCTTCCTGCATCCCTTTTATGGTAATCTGCATTTTTTCATGTAATTTGGATCCAAAATCAACCAGTTCCGTGAGCTTCCTGATCACCAGTGTTTTGAACTGTGCATCTGATAGATTGGCTATTTCTTGGTCACTCAAAAGGATGAGTCCTGGGGGACTGATCTGTTCTGCTGGAAACATGTCTTATGTCTTTCCCTGTCTCTCCTATTATTGTACTTATTTATTTTTTCTCTGGTCTGGTCGCTCTTGTTACGGTGGGGGGCAGAGCCTTAGGTGTTCACCGGGGCTGGGCACCCCAGTCGCTAGCTTGTGACGTTATATGTGGGGGCAGGGGCGGGAGTGGGGACAAGAGGGATCAATGGCGACCCTTTCGTTCTCCTGGAGCCAAACACTTCCCTGGGCTTCTGGGCCGTGAGCTCTGCCCTGGTCCACAATCGCTGCCCCACTGATTCCCCCAGCCGCTGCTTGTGTACTCAGGGATCACCGCTACACCGCTGCGCTCTTGCGTCCCAGATTGCTGTCGCGCCGATTTTGCGCCAAATTTCCCCCGACCTACGCACATCTGCGACCCACGCCAGCCCCGTGCCCTCTCGCTCGGCTCGTCGTCCCCTACCAGTCTGGATGTACGGGTCTACTTCAACTTCTTGGCTGTCCGACTTCCATTTAGATAAATCCTCTGACAGTTCTGATATTATGACTGCAAATCATTGTTGTAAATTATTGTGGTTCTGTTCTTGGTTGTGCGAGGAAGTACGGTGCGTCCATCTATTCCTCCATCTTGCCGGAAGTCCGCAAACATAATTTTTCACTCCTTATATTGGCGTAGGTCCAAAAGTCAGACAGTGTATTCACTGGGAAAGCTATGGGGAAACAGGTAGTTTTATATATTACTAGGGAGAGTACAGAATGGCACAATCTCTATGATGAGGAATTTGGTAATTTCAAGACCAATTACAGATTGATTTACTCTTTGGCTCAGCTATGCTTCCAGTAGGAATTTAACCTAAAAAAAATTAGCAAAGATTTACAAAATGACTAGCAGGCCATTAATTACAGTACTATTTGCAACAGTAAAATACTGAAAGCAAACCAGGTGTTCATCAGTAGTGTCTTTGATGATTCACTGTGATGCATTCAACTAATGGAGTTGTATGAAGCTGTAAGGAAATGGCATGGAAGAGACCTGCATTTACATCAATATCTATAACTTTATCTGTATTAAATGTATCTGGTTTAGTAGTTTGATCAGGAATCATGTAAATGTTTTACATTAAAAAGTTAAATTAAAAACAAAGGAAGAACAATCTTAAAATTAATAAGTAGAAACAAATACCCTAACTGATACCAAGTTGTTAACATAACTACATAGAAAAGAATTATTTTAAGTGACTTTAAATAATAGTATTTTGACTCTACATCTTCAATGGGGTGTATCCTAAAGGCAAAAATAATCACAAAAACTTTTTTAGATAAATTCATTAGTCTTATTTTTAGTAATATCACTAGGGGTATTATTTTAAAAGTATAGACATGAATATATATATTATACATATGAGTATGTATGTAAAACAAGTAACTATGTGACATTCATTAGGAAATAAGATTTGTAGTACATACAAGAAAAATTGAATATAAATATAAAACAATTTAAGTAAAACCTTGTAATCTTTAAAATGAATTGGGAATATGAATATGCAATAATAGTTAAGTACTTTATTTCTAAAAATACTCATATTTTTTATCTCTGTCCACTGAAACCTCGAGACGCAATGGCTATCCAGTAGCAATGGGCACCTCTGGTGTCCGGATTGGATTCTCTCAATGCCATTTCCCAATGAAAGAAACCAGAGCTCTTTTGAGAAACTGCTGACTCCCGGTCTGAAGCAAGAAATATACAATATGAGCCTAGAACATTTTGTTATGCCAGGAAGCAAGGAAGCATTCAGACTACTGGTGTATAATTAAAAGCACATGGCAGACTAGCCAAAGATGGGACTTAAGAGTTAAAAATAATAATGTCTCCAATAAATGACATGCATCAAATATATAAATCCATGAGTTCAAATGAAATTGAAAGTTAAATTATATTTATCATTTTTGGAACATATAGGGCACCAATTTATTATGAAAATGGATGAATAACAGCATTTTAAGCTTTTTATATTGTCTTCCCTGTGTTACACATATTTCAGAGAGAGCAAATTGTTGAGGAAGAGTTCTTCATGGAAGAACTCCAGCTAACCCACCTGGGGGAAATGATATAATTTCCCTCCCCTCAAATTGTTTTACTAATAAAATAATGTATCTGGACATTTATCATCAATGACTACTAACACAATTATGTGTACAACTGATTAGAAACTTTACAAAGGATGAATCAGACTATCATCATCCAGACCAAATGATCCATTTTTACTTCTTTAAAACTGGGACAATCAGATACTTACCTAGCAGCTACCATGATCACGAAGGTGGTTTTCCCAGGGTGAGGCTTGTCCCTTGCATTCTGGGTGTGCTGACCCCTGCCCATCCCCCAAGTGTGGGAAACTTGACTGCTTACTTTGTTGGTAGTGGGGGACAGTGTTTGTGCTCTCCCTGGCTTAAAAAATAATGGGACAAACAGACATCATATACCTTTTTAAAATTTTTAAAAAAGATTTTATGCCCTGACTGGTGTGTCCTCCCACAAAATGAAAGGTTGCTGGTTAGATTCCTGGTCAGGCCACAGGCCTGGGTTGCAGTTGGTCAGGAGCATACAAGAAGCAACCCGTAATGTTTTCTCCTCATAGCAATCAGCGGGGAAGGCAAGGTGAGAGAGACGGAGAAAACATCGATTGGCTGCCTTCTGTTTGTGCCCTGGCTGGGGACTAGCCGCAACCCAGGTGTGTGCCCTGACCTTGTATCAACTGGTGACCTGACCTTGAATCAACTGGCGACCTTTCGTCTTGTGGGGTGCCGCCCCACCAACTCAGCCACACCCGTCAGGGCAGACATTGTGTACATTTTGATGAGATGAAGTAGAAAGTACACAGGATCACCTATGAAGTATTTTTTGGGGGAAAAAGAATAAAAACCATTTACTCTAAACCTGATTACATCTTTAGAGTTTAGAGGAAACACCTGTTAACTGATACCACATAAATGCAATTAGCTAAATTTGGAAAATAAATTCTGTAGGTTTCTCCAACAAATAAATGGCAATAATATAACAACAAAAAGAGTGGGGGGACTGTGATAGGCATAAAGAGATATAAAGGACATCAATAACATGTAGCACCTTTTTAGGTCCTGATTTGAACAAACCAAGCCAAAAAAAAAGAAGAGTTTGAAACATTTAGGGAATATTGAATACTATTGTTATTTTAACTAATGATGTTGTGGCTTATGTTTTAAAAACTCCTTGTCTGTTAGTGTTATTGGTGTTCTATTCTGGAATATTGACAGATAAAGTGATATGATGCCTGTGTTTGCTTTAAAACCATTTGGCAAATTTTTAAAAACAGTGGCGGAATTAGATGAAATAAAAATGGCAAGATGGGACCATTGTTGAAGCTGGGAAGTATCACACATGGATTCACTGTATCCTTCTCTCTAAAAATAAGTGTGTTGGAACTGATGACATTCAGTTTTAATTGTTTTGTACAGTACGTAAACCTCAACAGAAAACAAAGAACACGTTGCTCCTTTTCTTACTTTATTTTGTCCCTTTCCTGTCTTCTTTTTTCTAATAGCAGTTTTTTTATTCTGTTTCTCTCTGTCAATTGGTTTTGAAGAATCCTGTTTTCATTCTTTTAATAGTTCATATTTAACTTACTTAATAAAATCTAATGTTAATTAGTAGCCCTAAATACCTTCTGCTAAACAGCAGCAGGTCCTGGGGATGATGCTTTAACTCCAGTCACCGCACCCTACAGTTGTTGTCCAGGTGTTGAGTTCCATCTTGTTTTTGTAACTTTATTTGTTGTTGGTGTGTGAGACAGCCAATGTTTGTTTTAGATTTACTTACATGCCTATGGGTGTCTTTACTCATCATTTCAGTTTTATTTTGCTTTCAGTTTCCTGAATATATCTGTCATGAATATTTTCTTTAATGATTTATTAATGGTAAATATTTTGTAAATACTTTTCATTATGGACCGAATGTTTGTGTCTTCCTAAAATTTGTATCTTGAAGCCCTAGTGCCTCAGTGTGATGGTGTTTGAAGGTGGGGCCTTTGGGAGGTAATTAGGTTTAAATGGAGTAATGAGCGGGGGGGAGGGGGCGATGTGATTAGTATCTTTATTTAAGAAAGGAAGAGATAGGGCATAGAGGGATTGAGTGAAAAAGAGAAAGCACTCATGGACAAGGACAACAGTGGTGGTTGTCGGTGGGGAGGTGGAAGCAGAGTATAAGGGGGATAAATGGTAGTGGAAAAAATACAATAAAATAAATTTTTAGAAAAAAGAAGAGAGAACAGAGCACTCTTCCCCTCTCCCTCACCCCTGCCCCTCCGAGTGTGTGGACACAGTGAAAAGGCAGCCATCTATCGGCAAGCCAGAAAGTGGGCTCTCACCAGGAGCCTAATAAGTTGGCAGCTTAACCTTGGACTTTACTGTCTCCAGAACTGTGGGAAATAATGCCTTTTGTTTAAGCACCCAGTCTGTGGTATTGTGTTATAATGGCCTGAATGGACTAAGACACTTTCCTTTTCCAAGTGTCTTTAATTTCACCCTAATTCTTGGATGGCAGTTGGGTATAGTATTTTTTTCTTTAGCCTTTGGAAAATAAGTATTCAACAGTCTTCTGTTTTCTTTTATTGTTGAAGAGAAATCTGCTGTTGGTTTAATTGTTAGTCCTTTGTTGGTAGTCTGTATTTAGTTGCTGTTTGTTTTAAAAATTTTCTAATTGGTGATCTACAGTTTAACTCTCAATTGTCTAGAGATGGATTTAGTTTTACTTATCTTGCCCAGGAATTGTTGCATTTTTTAGAAAAGATTTTATTTATTTATTTTTAGACAGTGGGAGGGAGGGAGAAAGAGAGAAATATTGACGTGAGAGAGAAACACTGATCTATTGCCTCTTATACACCCCCAACTGGGGATCCAGCCCGCAACCCAGGCACGATATACCCTGACTGGGAATTGAACTTGTGACCTTTTGGTTCACAGGCTGGCACTCAATCCACTGAGCCACACCAGCCAGGGCTGTTGCATTTTTAAAAATGATTTTCTCTCATTAATTTGAATAATTATCAACCATTATTATTTGAATATTACCCCCCCCCACCATTTTCTGTTCTCTCCTTTTGAAATTTTTATATTTTCTATTCCCTTGTTATTCTATGCTGCATTGTGGATTATTTCCTCAGAATTTTCCAGAATATCTGAAAAAAGTGAAAATCTGCTGTTTAGTATATCCATTAAGTGTTTGAAATTTTAGTGTTTTTCATTTCTAGAAGTCTTAATTTTTAACCTTTAAAATATTCCTTCAGAATATTTAATTTTATTATGTTTTGAATTCTTTATTTTGTACTTATAATCTCACAGATAGAGATATGTGTACATGTACACATCTATATATCTATTCAATATATCTATGTATACACACATATGTATTTTGAATGTTTCTAGCTGATTATTTATTTCTGAAGTTCATTGGGGCTGTTTAGTCCTAGCACTTGCTGTGTGTGCTATCTCACAGTTCATGGTAGACTTTGCTCATGGTCCTGTAATTCTGCATTGTGAGCTCACCTTCAGCAGGCCTTTATGTGTGGGGACGCTGTGAGACCTGGATTGAGTGCTTCATTCGAATGATTTTCTATTTACTTATACTAGGATCCCAAGGGGAGCATCTCATCAGCTTAGGACTATATTTTATATTTTATTTCTTTTATTCTTTGATTAATATTTTTGAATAGTTAACATAAATTACAACATTAAAAAGGAAGAAAAGTGAATATAATAATACCCTTTTCCCATCTCTACCCCATTCACCCAGTTTACTTTTCCAGATATAACTACTATTGATGGATTCTTCTTGCTGCTTCCATTCCTTCATGGAGATATTAACAAATATGGAGTGTCTAATATGGGCCAGACATCATGTTAGAAGCATGGATACATCAGTGACAATACACATGAAAATCCCTGCCTCCAGACAGCTTACCTTCTATGTGTGTACATGTGTGTGTGTGTTAGTGGTAGAGGAAGACAGGCCAGAAATAAACACAATGAATAGGCAAATTGTATAATGTGTTTGGAGATGAGAGTGATAGGGGAAACGGGAAATAAAGCCATGCTAGAAGGACCAAGCACGCTGGTACCGGGTCAGGTTGCATACAGTATTAAATGATGTGCTCGGGATAAGCCTCCTTACTGAGATTTTGTCAAAGATTTAAGAAGACAAGGAAGTTAGCAAGTGAATAACAGAGAGATGCAGGTTCCAAATCAAGGGAACAGCGGGAGCAAGCAGTGTAAGGTACAAACGTGCCGGCCTGTTCCAGGAATAGCAGGGAGCCTCGTGTGCCGGAGTGAAGTGAGGGAGTGGGGAGCACTAGGAGAGCGGAAAGTAGAGGGGCACAGATGAGACACCTCTGATGGGTCACTGTGAGGTCATTGCTTTTACTTTGTCTGTGAGAGTGTGTCTGTGTGTTTGCTTGCTGCTCAAATGAAAGTGTTTTATTTTTATGTTCTCTCCAGCCAGTTTATCTCATTGCACTTAACAAAGGGAAAAAAAAAAGCTATATTTAATTTTGTGTCAAGTATAACAGAATACCCAGTGGCTTCTCTTTCTTAAATTTAGGTTATTACCATTAATTTCTGTTCTGTTGTTATAAAAATATTTTCTAAAATATCCCCAGCAAACCTGCCAGCACACTTAGAAACCCAAACGTGACCAAGGCCACCCCATTGCTGAAACAGGAGCAGTTCCGAGTGGTGCCCTTGTGAATGGCAGCACCGCAAGAGAAAGTTCCTGGAACATTATCAACCTTCGTTTTCAGCACAAGAGAACCTCCCATTTCACGGGGCACTTTTCACAGTATTAAGAAACAACCACCTGGTCTGCTTGATTAAAACTAGGGCAAAGGATGATGTGTATGGAGAGCAACCATTGGCAAAAAGTGCCTCACGGACAGCACTCTGACCCAGAAGGCACAGGGACAAGTTGCCAAATCTTAACCTCTGTAAATGTGTCAAGAATTGGCATGGAACTTTTATTATTTTTTTAGGGATTCCAGCTTTTATTTTTCCCCTTCCACGAAGCAAAGTAGAAGAAATAATAATAAAAGACTGAAACCACAAAAATAGTTAAATTGGTAGAACATGTATATGAAAAAATCCAGCTACGAGGACAGGCTTATTTACAATGAGGAAACATGTAAATTAGGGTGGCTTGTAGTTTTCACATGAAACATTACAAACACAAACATAGGCTGTGCGGGTGTCACTCTTTACAGCAATGGAGAAGGGGAAGAACTACACTTATTTAAGGACAGATATATGACGAGGTCAAAGTTTTACAGCATCACTGCAATATATTCACAGAACTTTATTACAGCTAATTAATTAGAGGTTAAGACCTTTTCCAAATATGTCACATTTCCGGCCCTTAGAGGTTCATTCAAACGACTTCAAATACTCTAAACTTCTAACTACTGAGAGGGAGATGACTCTGAGATGCTTTCCAAGAGTTACAAAATCTCTACAGACCCAAGGCCAGCCGTTTATCATCTCCCCAAATTTGCTCTCACCAGCAAACAGCCCTTGGATTCTTCAGAAAAATATCTAGTACAAAAGTCAGAGCCAGTGTAGTCACCTCCTCCTAGGCCAAATCTATGGGGACCAAAGCAGCCACATTACCATAAATTAAGAATTGAAAAATTAGCAGGATAAGACTATTTTCTACTTAATCTTGATGAAATACAGGAAGACTTTTGTTTTTTTTTAGCTGGTCTTGGAGTGAAAGTCTTGAGCTCGAGTCTTCATCTCTTACATGCTTTAATGTTAGACTGCTGAAAATCTGAAGTGAAAGGTATGCTAAATTCCTCAATCCAAGCTTTTAGAAGCTTGCTATTAGAAAGCCTTTAAGGACCTACTAGCTTGGAGGCTAAGTGCAAGGGGACAACAGCCCTAAGCCCGCCAGAGTCCCCGTTTCAGAGGAAGGATAAATATTTTCTATGAAGTGCTAAGTTTTGCACACGAGAGAAACCAACACAAAGGAGAGTATGTAATTAGTTTCATTTTCTCCCACGAGGATTCTTCTTCTCCCATGGCACAGAAACAGAATGAGGAATGAATCTTCATTGGTCTCTTCATTGGAAGTGGTAAATGTGGTCCCTATATTCACAAAGCCAGGCAGTTTTTTTAAGTAGACTGTGGAAGTAGACAGCAGAACCAGGTTTCTGTCGCCACAGACCACTACACCTTGTATCTAGCTAAAAATAGCAAAGATCAACTTGAACGATTATCCAAAGTCATTGTTAACTGCCCTGGAGGGTGAAACCCACCACTATATTATTTTAAAGGAAGTTACCAAAAGGATGAATTCAATTAACTGAGGGTAAGAAAAGTCAAAACATGTTGTATTCCCGAATGAGTTGTGCATATCAGGCCAGCTGTTGAAAATGCACCCGGATGCACTTGACATGAAGACACTATGTACAAAGCCTCAGGCAAGTCTGGATTTCTGATAACTAAGGGCTGAAGGAGTGACAGCACAGAGCTAGTTCTGTAACACTTTATATCCAGATGATAGAAACTGTTCCCAAGGACAATCAATGTACACACTGTTAATCACACTGAATAAGGAAGAGGCATTACTCATTTTTCTTTTCTTTCTGCTTAAGAAGCTCGTTCATCTCCCTTTTGGCCATTCCAACATACTTTGAAACGTTTCCATGTTGGTTTAGTTCAGGAAGCAATCCCAGTAAGAGAAATGATCATGGCTGTGAAGAATGCTTTGGGCTTTTCTTTCTTCCTGTAGCGTGAAGAGGCATTTCGACCAGCCCACAGCTCGGCATCGAGTGTTTACTAGACTGCTGCACATTTCATGGAGTCTGTGCTGCTGCTCAGTAGTTTGTTTCTTAGAGCCAAAAATTCTAGGTGCTAGAATGGGAACAAGGCAGCCAGCCAAACACAAAAACATAAGAAAACAAGAACACCAGACAGAACAGATGGATCTAGATAGTAGAGGGTCAGAAACACCAAGGAAACCACACACACGATGGCAGGTGGAAGCCAGGATCTTCCAGCAGAGGACTTTATCGGCCATCCAGCATCACCTCTTGCCTCTCCCCATCCTCGCAGCTGCTCTTCTAGTCTTGCAATCTCTGCAGCCAGCAAGTTGGTGCTGCCATAATCTCCTTCTGCCATTGTCCCAAGGTGCAGCCTCAGTGAGCAGAAGCTGGCCTCCTGACCAGCCTTCCTCTGCAATCAGCACTGCGACCCCAGGGCCCACATGGAACTTTTAAATGTGCTTGGGGCGTCTGTGTTCAGTGTACTCCCTGGTGATCCACTTGGGGGAGGCGAGCCCCTCCCAAATCGAGCCGCCTTTCGGGATCACTTCCATGCTCAGTGAAAACGGCTGTCCTCTCTTGTATCTGGACCTCAGGTGGCCGGCTGAGGATGGACGGAGTGCTTTCATTTCCTGTCAGTGCAGTTTCTCTGCCTCCTGTTGCTTCTTCTGCTGTTCATACCCCTTTAATGTGAATGTCCATTGTTTGCTGCCAACTGTGGTGTCTGATACACTCAGTGTCCTATTTTTTTGCTTCAAGTTTCAACCAGTCTTCCAGGGTTTTATTCATCAGCTTCTGCTTGGCGGCAGAATCTTTGAAGCTTCTAAATTCTTCTTCTTTGATCTCACAAAACTGGGGCTCGAGGACGTTCCAGCTGGTCCTCCCTGAGAGATTCCCACCGCTTCACTCTGTCCTCTGCTGAAGTCGGTGCTGGTCCCTGATCTCTCCCACTCGGTGGGGTCTTTTCATCACCTGAACTTTCAGAACTTTCTGCATCACTTGGTTTTCCTTCCGGTTCTTTCTCCTCTTCTTTTCCATGATGCTCTTGTTGCTCTAAGAGTCTCAGTGTCTTCTTCCTTTTTTCAGTAATCTTTGAAGTAAATGGATTCAAAAGCCTGAAATCTTCGCTCTCTTCATCCGCTTGGAAGTCAGGGTTCTCAAACAGAACTTTAAATTGATCGTTGGTGAGAATATTTGGAAGGTTCTTAACTTTGTTTTTCCATGTAGGTTTTTGCTTCTCCTTCTCTTCAGTTAACTTAAGACCAGCTCTTTGTGAACTTTTGGCAATTTCTGTAAGTGGACTCTCTGTCCATGTGTTTCTTCTGTCTTCTGTAGGATCTTTCATGTTCTTCATAAGCAAGTGGACTTACTACCAATTTCACCCTGTGATAGAGTCTTCTATCCATAAGAAATCTATACATGTATGCCTAGAGAAAAGGTGATCCAGTGAGATGTGTGAGCCCTAAATTGTCAAGGTCTTTCTTGGTGACAAATTTGTAACTGTCATAAACCATGCTTTCTGGATTCTCTTCCAATTCTTCTGTCAAAAGGTCTAAGACGGAGCACCACCTGGGGCAGGCCCCAGACTGTAGTGTGTAACAGACGTTCCTCTTGGGGGTTTCATCAGCGGCAAGAAGCATACCTGAGTTGGGGCAGAGGCAGGCGTCTTTGCTGTGAGGTTCTGGCTCCAAGGAAGGAAATATTTTTCCTGAGTTCTCATTCCACGTTTTGATAATTCAAAAGTCTGCAGACAAAATCAAATCTAAAGAATCCTGGAAATGAACTGACTTAATGGGCAGCCCACGATGGTGATACTTAACTAGCAATGGCTTTTCAGATGGAAGATCAGATAATGAAACCTGCCCTGTGGATGTTCCCACTGCCATGGTCAAGGCGCAGCTAAATTTCAGAGCAGGGGCTGTAGGGAAACTGTTTATCTCTGAATCTGCCATGACTCTACCTAATGCACAGTCTAACAGGCCAGCCACGTTTCACGCTCTTGGATCCCCACACCCTACTCGACCCTGTCCTGTTCCTGTGGCAAACAAGCCCCACATGGAATGGATGTGACAAACGTTATTCTCTGCAGCATTACGTTGTAGAGGATTTGGGTACCTTCCTTGTTCTAAGTTTAATCTATAAATCTCAGTGCTTGAGCCAACAAAGTTTAAGTTGTGGAATGGACAATGGTAAGAAAAACCTCTCCCAAACTGTGGTATTCTAGCTTGGTAGTAAAAGCCTGACTGTGAATGGAATTTGCTGTGTCTATCATTATGTAAGAAGACAATTTTTGAATAGTTATCAGGCAGTGTTTCCAAGGTGACAGCTTCTGAATTGAAACGCCTTTCAAACTTCAAGGATCATTGATCCATGTCATAGGGTTGAACCCAAGGTCTATACATTCCAGCTGCTAAAGTATGTTGTCCATCTTTAGAAACCTTAATATTGGTACAAACAGGCATTTCAAAATCCTGAATGAATTCAGTTCTCCTATGACATCTTTCTTCTGTAGGACTCTTTTCTTCCTGTCAGAGAACCACTCAGGAAAGAGCTTGCTGCAGCTGAGACAGTAAATCTTTCCCCTGTTGCGGCTAGAGGCCTGCGTGGTGGCAGTGAGGAGTGGCAACCGGTGCTCCGGGTTAGGTCACTCTCCCTGCAGTGCACCCAGCATCAGCTCCCTGGGTCTCCTCAGTGCACCTCCATGGCCTGTGGCACCAGCACTCTTCGGCTTTTACTTTGGATAACTGGGACCCATTGCAGGATTTGGGGCATAGAGGTGACTTTGAGGCAGGTTAGTAAGAAACTAGGAAAATTCCCTAGCAAGTGGAATGAGGAAACTGAGACAAACTGCTGAGCAATTAACAGCTAGGTGATAAAGTACAAGATTCTATCCTCCCTAACCAAAGATCCCTAAGAGCAGGTGGTTCAAAACACCTTAATCAGGGAGATAGATAACAAAAAATTAAGTAGAGCCTGACTAGTCTGAGATAGAGGTGAAACTAACCAGAGAATAACCCCTGACCCCACTATGCACTTGTTTTGATACACCAGCCTGCTAAACGACCACCTATAAATCTAATGACTATTCTGTTGAGCTCCTCCGCTGGGACCCGCACTAAAATTCTCGCCTGTTGAATAGTGAGGAAACCCTCAGGACAAAGGACAATAGCTTTTGCTCTTCTTTGAGTACACCTGCAGCACCGTCTCCCCTCCCCCACCTCCCGCTTCCTCGGGCATGTACTTTGCTTCTTCTTTCCTAAGCTCTAAGAGTCCCAGTGGGGCTTGCACCCAGGGGAGCAGTGGGCAGCAGCAGCTCACTCTGGGCTCACCCCCTGATCCTGTCTCCAAAGGCCCTCCTTTTGCCTCACTGACCTAAGCTTTAATAAGGTCACTCTCACTTTCACCTGGACTTGTGTCTTGAAATTTTCCCTGACAGAGTCACGAACCTGGAGGTCCCTGATGGCTGAAAGTTCCCAGACCTGGCCAGCGCAGCACCAGCCCCAATGCTGAAGGGGTCCAGTAACAACTTGATCGGACATTTGTAAAGGATCACTCTGGATTCTGAATTTGTTAGGATGTGTGTGTATGTAGTCAGGAGAGCAATGGTAGAAGCAGAGAAACCTGCTAGACGGTGGTGCAGTAATCCAGGTATGCTTATGATGAAAGCTTTGATCACCTGATGGCTGCTGAGGAGGTGTAAAGCAGAGGCATTCTGTCTACATCTTGGAGACGATCCAACAGGCTTTCCTGGTGAATGGATGTGAGAGCAAGAGTGGAGTCGGGAATGCCTCCAAGGTTTTAGGACTGTGCAACTGGATGGACAGATTTACTGTCAATGAAAATGGGGAAGGATGTGGAGAAGGAAGATCAAGGGGGTGTAAAGAAAGTTTTGGGTTTTATATGTTTCTTAGTCATTTATGTAGGGATTTTGAGTTGGCTATTGAAACTCGCAACTTGTATTTGTGAGAGAAAGGCGGGCTGCAGATATTCATTTGGGAGTGATCACCTTATAGATGGTTCTTCCAGCCTCGAGACTCGGTGACATCACAACACAGTGAGTATCGCTGGAGGGAAGATGAGGATCGAGGGCTGGGCCTGGGACACACCAACACGATCCAGGGAGGCTTCGTGCATAGATTGGGTGTATTACATGACATTGCACTGTTTCTTACACTAACGGTAGTCTTGTCGTATTGTTTTGTATCTTCCGCCTTTTACCTCATCATAGGGCTTGTCCATATTGTATGTTATTTTTTTAGCTTTGATATTCCAGAACCCTGGAGTAGTGTAAATTTTTGCTATGAACTCAGGTAAGGGCAGACCCCTGATTTCAAGTTCTCAGGGAAGGGTCCCCCCCGGACCGTTGACCAGGATAGATTAGCTTCTTTGTCATCTGCTCAGTGGATAGAGTTTTCTAGTCTTTACTGAGGAGTAGTGCTTTACTTTCTTGTGAGCTCTTCCATGCATTTAAGCAATTGCTTTGTTTCATGCAGTATTTGGGTCCACTAATCCTCTCCATTGTCACTGTCCTAGTTCAGGTCCCCTTAATTTGTTCCTTTACAACTTCACAAACCTCTGGGCTGGTATCTTTGTGCTGTCTCTACCTTCTTGCAATTATCCTCAGGTGTGCCCTGACTGGGAGTTGAACTGGCGACCCTTTGGTCTGCAGCCCATGCTCAATCCACTGAACTATACCAGCCAGGGCTCAGTGGACCTTTTGTAATACAAATCTGAAAATTCCATAACCTGGACAGTTTTTATGGCTTTCTCTCCCTCATAAAGATAAACCTCTTATCTTTAATAGGGCTTAATAAGGAATCTTTGACTTTATCACTCACCTAATACCCTTCGCCCTGGCTTCATTCCACCAAACCTAAGTGTTTCAGGGCTTTCAATGCTCTGTTACACTTTCTTAACCTTTGCATAGGCTGTGTTCTCTTCCTGGAAGGCTCCTCCAACTTTATCTGTCTGGTTATCACCTGGTGTCCTTCAAGGCTGACTTCAAATGCCTTCTTCTTTGGAACTCTTTCATATTAGTCCCATCTCTTTTTTAGAATGAGTGTGAAGACTTTCATTTGGATTCCCACTCCTTGCTCCATAGCCCTTGGACAGAGTCTTATTATAACTCTCATTTCTTGCATTGTGACCAAGGTTTCTCCCAGCAGACTGAACAAGTCTTGGGACTGGAACTGTGTTTTTATCCCCAGTGCTTGGCACTGTGCGCATCTGGCGCATAACATATGCTCGATACACATTTGCCGAATGGCTGAAAATGTGGAAACAAAAATGGGAATACCCTGTATCATTATAGAATGAAGAGTTGAACTTGGGGTGGTGAATGCAATATAATACACAGATGATGTATTATAGTGTTGTACATCTGAAACTGGTATAATTTTATTAACTGATGTCACTCCAACAAATGCAACCAAAATGATAAGAAATAAAACATTTATATCATTAAAACAGAATGGTCTACTTTGATTTCAAAGGACAAGTTCCTAAAAATATTGGGATCTAAACATGTTTTGAAGTACCACATTTAAAAAAAAATGTGTTAGCATCTAAATGGCACCTGGATGAAATGGCAATTGTTAAATACTGGAGGATATTAAGCTACTACACTTGTTCAAATCTAGTAAGAATAGAAGTCTATTCAACATGGAGGCACACTTTATAAAGCTCAAGACTATTTATGTAAATATACAAAATAAAACAAATATTTTGGGTGCATTAATGGTAGAAAAAATAAAATAATGGAATGGTATTTGTGATTTGGGGTGGGAAGGTGGTGTGCAAAGCTGATGACATCAGCACTGTTAGGCCCATGTGAGTCCTTATGTTTTATCTGACTGCAGCTCCATGAGGGCAGGGACACATGCAGCTGGGCACATAGCAACAGGTGCACAGTACGTGTTCACTGAACTGAAATGTTCTTGAGGATACTATAACTATTCTTAATAGATATGAAAGAAGTTTTAACAACAATGTATAAATATTGGGGAGGGAATTTAAAAAAAATGTCCTTTCTACCCCTGGGTGGTGTGGCTCAGTGGATTGCATGCTGGCCTGTGAACCAAAGTGTTGCTGGTTTGATCCCCAGTCAGGGCACATGCCAGGGTTGCAGGCTGGGTCCCCAGTAGGAGGTGTGTGAGAGGCAAACACACATTGATGTTTCCTTCCCTCTCTTCTTCCTTCCCTTCCCGTCTATCTAAAAATAAATAAATAAAATCTTTTAAAAAGCATAAATAAATAAATAAATAAATGTCCTTTCTAAATTTTATTTATTATCAAGGCTATGGTAAAATATGATGGGAGAATAATCCAATGACTAACAGTGATTTTTTTATATAGCACAGATGTGCTCTGCATAAAATACACAGTTTTATAAGTATTTTTACATGTAATAACTCATTTAATCTGTATACTCACTAAGTAACTATTAATATCATCCCCATTTTAAAGACTGGAAGCCTGAGGCACAGATACATTAAGTAACGTGCCAGCGCCTTGCAGCCAGCAGGTGGCAGAGCTGAGATTCAGCTGCATCACAAGAGCTTTCTTGGGTCCAGTTCCCTCCCAGACTCTGCTCACATGCTCACATGTTGCCATAGCTGTAGTTGTGACATTTAAAATAAAAAACTCAGACTTTTGTCTAGCATATTTGAAACATTTCCCCCAAATATTAGGCCTAAACATTAGAATTTTAATTGACTGCACTACACTCTACTGAGTTATGTATCATAATCAGTCTGACTGTTTCTCCCTTGCTGGCAATTTAGGTTGTTTCCAATTTTTTTCTATTATGTGTGATTATGTTATGTTAATGCATGTAGCTTTTCCTTTTAAAATTTTTTTCCTTAGGATAAATCCTTAAAGTCAGACTAACTGTAAAAGAATGTAAATGATTTAATTACCCTTCATGTATAATGAAATCAAGAAGAGTTATATAAATATATGCTGTTATCAGCAGCATGTAAGAATCTTATTTTCTTCCCAACTGTGCTTAATTTTTGTTAGGTATTCTTGCTCATTTTTAAATAGGTACATAATAGGATTTTCTCTTTTCTTTTTTATTTATTTACTAGAAAGTTTGGATACTTCAAAATACAATGTTTCCCTCCTTTACTGACATACAGGGTCCAGCACAAATAACGCCCCCTTTTTATTACAAAATCTTTTATTACAAAATCATAAGCATGCAATTCTGTAACATAACAGTATCACACTCAAGCACACCATATGACATTTTAAGTGAAATGTTCAAATTAAAACTATAAATTATTACACCCATATTATTACTCTACCAACCACACTCAAGTAGGTGTTACTTCTGCTGGACCCTGTATTGCTGCAAATATTTTTTTAATCTGTTGTTTGTCTTTACAATTTAAATATTGATAGCTACACTCACAGAAATTTGGAACTTTTATATTGGTCAAATTTATTTGTCTCTTTAGTTATAACATCTCCTATATTTTGACTTGCAGGATGTCACCATTCTAATATGAGTATTGTGGACTATTTGTTTATGGCTAGATTATTTGTTTATGTTATTTGATTTTTGGCACACACAGTTTAAATTGCTAAGAAATGGCAAACGTCTCAGAAGTGTGTAAGGGAGTCTCTGAAGGAAATGCAGTTGGAGGGACAGAGAAAACTGTGCTGATTGCTGTGACTCCCTGTATGGAAATTATAGCAATTTGCAGTGTAGTGCCCACTCTTTTTGAGTTTACTTACAGTTCAAAGACCTCAAATCCTTTCCTGCAACACAGATCTGACCCAGAACAGTAGTTCCCTGGTTGTGCAGGATTCAAACAGTTCTATATTGTGAAGCATTTGAGGTAAACTGGCACATGCATGCCCAATACTATTATTTGTTCAAAGTTGAATGATGGCATTTGACAATGTTGGGACATTATTAAGGAAGGTTGGTTTGTCAATGCCCACATGTCTCCTAAATTGGCATTTACTTTCCATAGATTCCACACTATCAATACAAGGTCAAGTTGTCAGCTTTGAAGCTTCAGATATTAAGTTTTATGTATACTTGTTATGGATCCAGCTCCCAGGGGGTAGACGCCCATTAACTCAGACAATAAGAGACTGATGCATAAATCAAAGTGCCAGTATTTTTTTGCAGGGAGAACTCTGAGCATCCCTTTAACTGAGATATTAAGGCCAGTATGATTAGCATATTATCTTTCTCTTGGCAGCTGTCCCTGGGAAGTAAAGTATCATCAGGAATTTTCCTGGTTAATATAGAATTAGAATCAGGTAATAATATCATATAAATGTTGTGGGTTACTTTGTAATAATAATGTAGACTATAGATTCAGATAATTTGCCACATTGAGTTTCAGCAGCCATATATGTTCAAGTGTCTTGATTGTGTCGCTGGGGTCTGTGGGCACTCTGCCCCTGTCATCAGAGCGTGTGTGAGCATGACCCCCCTTCCGCACCCATTCTGTGTGGAACGGGACTGCGGTTTGATGTTCAGTCTTTCTCCTGACAGGGTTCAATGTGTTTGACCGAGTCCCCACACTCCTGATTATAATCACACTCCAACTTGGCCTTGCTGTGGTGACTCTTGGGTCCCCTTGACTGGCATTTTGAGTTTTTCTTAACACATTTCAACGGTCTCTTGAAGTAACCACATGACAAACCTAAACCAGGTTTAGCTCTTTGGGGACAAACTTTTTCCAACGTTCTTGGGGAGTGGTCCCTCATTGTTATCCCCTTTGGCTCTCCGCACTGTGGTCCAGGGAAAATGAGGGGTTTGGTCACTTTGTCCAACTCTAAATACGTTTTACCCCTGGCATCTCCTCATTGCTGTCTCTCGGGATTTCCCATCCAGACAGGTGGCCTTCGTCTTTCTTTTTTGGTAAATGCCAAGCCATCCACATCTGGGGTGTGGTTTTCCTCCTCTAAAACTTGCATGGGAGCGCGGACCAGTCCGTAGAGCTACTCGAGCCTGAGCATGCTCCATTGTAGCTGCATTTGTGGGGCGGTCCTCACACTGCGCTCCACTCCTCTCCCCGTGGGCCACCCTGGTTGTGATGCACGCTTGGCCCTGGTTCTGGGCCTGGTGCCAGTTTACCAGTCCCGCGCAGGCTCTGCCAGCTGCTGTGTGATGGATGGCGCTCACGGGTATGCTGGCAGTTGGGTTATAATCCAAGACGATCTTTGTTCAAATCAATAAAGTAAAATATGTGATGCAGTACTTTGGGAAAAAATTTTAAGATTTTTAAAAGTGTATTAAGAACAGTAAATTTCAGAATATTTCACAATGCCTAGCACAAAAGTTTGGACTAATTCAATAAGCCAACAAGAAAGCAAAAGAACAGAAGTGAACAGATTTTCATTGTGAAGATATAAAATGTAGTTAACTGTGCATACATATCACACCAAAACAATAAAGTTTAGTCATGAGAGGTCTCTTCAGTAATCAGGAATTTATGAAACCTATCGAATGTTGCACTGTTGAAGTTCATCTTCCAACCAAGTCTTTCATTTTGTGGGTGAGAGCACAGCACTGCTAGACCCAGGTGATCTAGAGTTGAGCTCTTCTTCTTGTTAGTGCCGGGCTCCTTTCATTACAGCTGATGACATAGAACCATTTTCTCCAGTGACCAGTTTCCAAAGGCAAACGGTGTAGGAAGGCAGAGGGGAGCAACCAGCTGCAAACTCAGCCAGACCTGAGCTCCGTCCTGGCTTTGCTGGTGACAAGCTGAAGGGCTTTGAACAAGTTAATTGACCACACTAAATATCAGTGATTTTCCAACTGGGAAAATGAAATAGTAACAATAATTATAATGAAATAAATTAAATGGTAACAATGCACGTAAAGTGCACAAAGAGATTAGTCAAATACTAATTTTTATTACATATATGTTTTATTATATTATTATATAGCACTGTTTGATCAACCTAATCAAAAGCTGACAGTTGAGGATTGTGAAGATTCATAAGAACTCAGCAGGTTGTCATCACATTTGCTGAGATGTTCTCCTGTGAGCTTTTGCCTGGACCATCACTTTCATAGCCCTGAACTATGTATTTAATAGTACTTGCTCAAGTAGTGTTTTATCTCAATTCCTGAAAAGACAATAAACTTGAAAAATTAGTTGGAAAAAACTAATTGTATTGAATTTAGGTCAGAGTGAAGCTGATAGCTGTTTTTAGAAAATGTCCACTTTTTGAGAATGCAAACATATCCTGTATTTGTATATGACTTTTAAGTGTACAAAATATTTTCATGTCCATGAACTTATGACATTCTATGACACACTATGACATGGTGTATTATCACGCTTTCACACATAAGAAACGAAGGGTGCCGTGGCTGGTGGCCCCGCTGGGTGGAGCACTGTCCTGTGCCCGGGAGGCTGCGGGCTCAGTCCCCAGTGTGCGCACACGGGCAGCACCTGACGGATGTTTCTCTCTCACATCAGTGTTCCTCTTTCTCTCTCTTCCTCTGTAAAAATTAATAAAAACATATGCTCGGGTGAGGATTAAAAAAAAACAAAGAAATTGAGGCTTATTTTATAAGTGGCACATCTGGAACTCTAATTTTAGGACTTTTCCTCCACATGGTGACCAGCCCTGCAGAAATGATGTCTGTATGTGACTAATGAAAGGCAGGCTTACCATAAACACTCACACACACACACACACACACACACACACACACACTTTTGCCCAAAGCCTTTGCATTATTGAGCTGCTCTATTCTGTTGTTAACAATGACAATGGCAGGTACTAACAGAACACCTCCTCTAAGTCTGAGGCTGTGCATGTGTTTTTATTTATTTAATTAATTAATTTTGAGAGTACATTTATTGAAGCTGGGGACAGTGAAACAAGGAAGAGCTCAGAGCAGAAGAAGCAGCAGGAGAGCGTAGGCAGGGCTGCTCGGCTCACTGGAAAGTCAGAGAAAGGGGGTCTTAGAGGCAGGTACAAGGGTTTAGCTTGGGATGAGCTGCCGCTGCTCATTGCTCCTCTGGTTGAAAGCCCTGGGGGAACCCTTAGAGCTTAGGGGGTGCACCCCTGTAGGGGAAGAAAGGCATGGGTGTGCTCCCAGGAGGGAGGGTGTACTGTGTTTATGCTAGACATTTGCTGATTCACTCTCAGGCCCCATGTCTGCCCATTTTCTAGGCTTTTCACCTCCAGAAACTATAGTCATCCCTTGGTATTCACAGGGATTGGTTCTAGGGACCCCCCACCCAACCTTCCAGGACACCAAAATCTGCAGACGCTCAAGTCCTTCACTTCACATGGCATAGTGTTTGCATATGACCTACCTTTGTTTGCAGGCTGCAGCAGGGCATGGCCACACATCACTTCGTTCACACGGATTCAGTGTAGTGTTTGGCATGTGGCAAATTCAAGTTTTGCTTTTAGGAATTTTCTGGATTTTTCCCCCCAATGTTTTTGATCTGCAATTGCTTGAATCCACAGATGCAAAATCTGTGGAAACAGAGGGCTGACTGTGTACTTCCCTGGTTACCCGGTCTGCTCACTCTGACCTCTTCTGGTCAGCAGAGGCCCTGGCAGGGGAGGGGACTGCAGGGGGTGGGCAGGCCTTCTCCCCCCGGCTGCCTTGCATGCTACCTCTGAATCCAGCAGCAGCTAGTCCTTCTCCATGGCGACAGCTCTCCTGCCTGCTGGTGGATGGTCCTGGCTCCTGCTGGCCACCCTGACTCCTTTACAGCCACCTCCCTCCTCTGTCCTTTCAGCAGCCAATATCCACACGGCCTCTTCATTCCGTTTGGCTTCTCAGCTCTTCCATCTCCTGTGGAACCAAATCCCTGCCTTGGAAGGCCTGCAGTGGTTTTGTTTCATGACCGGACCGTGCTGGTCCACTGTGATATTCAACCTTCCCAATATTCCTGGAAGGAGCTTGTAGCCATTTACAGAGAAGGATACTGAGGCTCAGTGGAGGCAAGTGATGTGTTCTACCTTACACAGTTCCTGTACAGGGATTCTGGGACTCAAATCCAGCAACATCCAGGTGACAAGGGGCACTGACGGGGCCTGATTGTGCCTCTATGCACCATCCCATGTAGCGCTCTACTCAATTACTGGTGAGGAAATGGAGTTCAGAGATGTCGGTGTGCTAAATATGCAGTGCTAGTAAGTAGCAGAGATGGGATTTGAACCCTAATCTGTCTGCCTCCAATCCCTTTCCTTCTAGTATTCCTCATGCTTTCCAAAAGTTAGTGCGCACGCAGCACAGCCATGGTGGTGGGGTGAAATGTCATTTCCAGGCCCTGCCCTCAGTAAAACCATTACAGTAGGTTTTGGAAATGGCTCAGGAATACCCACTTTGCACAACTGTCCTAAGTGATGCTGAGGCTGGTGGTGGTGAACCGCACAAGGCCAGCCTTGCTTACCCCCTTCTACCTGTGACACCTGTGTGTCCTCTGTGTGCCTCTCTCATGGGTCTCAGTTTCCCCATTTGTAAAGTGAGAGTTTGAACTAGATAATCTCCAAGGTCATCCCAGGCCTCTGCTGAGTCCCCTAAATCTGTGTGCTGCAGGGGAGTAAGGCACATGGAGCCACGACCCCAAGGGGACCACCGCTGTGCCACTGAGCCCCCCCAGGGCATGGCGAGGGCTGGGAGTCCCGCTTTCTCATGGACTCCCTGGGCTGTGGGACCCATCGGGAACCCTGTAGCTTGAGAGTAAAGGAAAGCCCTGTTTATAGCTTTGCAGTAGTTGGCAAACTGGCACTTTAAAAAGGAAGTGAATTGTGGGGTAAGGGGTTTAATTCAGGGAAATATTTGAAGACCTCAGTGTTTGCTCTGAGAGGTCATTAAATAAGTTTTGTTCCCACACCCTCTGGAAAATGATGCTTCATTAAAATGGCAACATGAGGTGTAGTGAAATGGTGAAATTGGGAACACTAAAAAGACACATTCACTAGATTCCACTTAAAATGTAAAAGGAGTGTAAAGAAAACAAATGGACATTTTCTTGAGGCAGCTGAGCAATACAAAACACAGGCATCTTTGTTTCCTTCTTGAAAACTTCCACAATGCCTTCTCCTTTCTTCCCCTTGGCTAATCTGTACTTCTAAGAGGTGTTGAGTTTCGGCCAAACTTTCTGCTCCACTCGCATCAAAGCCTGCCTCCCTGTGAATAGCCAGCTCTCACCTACCGATCCGATCCGCTTACCCACTGCTGCCCAGTGGCCGGCCACAGGTCATGCCCATAATTAGTTCACAGACAGAATTTCCAGGCGGGCTCAGGAGCATCCGTCACAGGGATGAATGGAAAGTCCATGTGTGGGAACACGCTGTGGCCCCTCTGACCTTGTCACCACACATCTGTCCGTGGGATGCCTCCTTAGTTCCATGAGCTCCCGGTGGCCTGGCCCCGTCTTGGGTTGAGAGAACAGGTTATGCTGGTTACCACACGAATTCAGAGGGATTCCGATGCCCTGCAAGTGGGAAGGCATGCAGTTTCTGTTTCTGTTGTTACATCGCCTTTCTGGGTAGTTCCACCTGTGTCTTGGTTTCAGGTTGGGGGTTTGCACCACTAGAGGTTATGTACTATGGACACTTAACGACAAATAGGGTACAAGGAGGACTGGCATTCTGCTTTTATTCTTACTGTAAAGTGTTGATTTCTTGTGTTTCAGCCTTTCAATTATAATATGACCGATATTCCAGAATTATTAGCTTATAATGAATGAGGATAAAAAACTTTGAAAATACAAGGTAATGTAAATATGAAATCCTTGTTGGCTCCTTACTAATAACCTTTCCTGAGTCCTATTTGACCTCCTTTTCTCTCCTGACCGGGTTCCCTCCCCCACTCCCGCCCCTGCAGCTGCTCCAGGTGTTTCTGCTTCCCTCTCCCTCTCCCAAAGCCAGTCCCTGCTGCTTCTGCTTCCTGATGCTTTAGAGAGAGCAGAGCCTGGGACATTGAATTCAGCGCCAACATAAATTTGGGCAGTTCTGATGCCTTTATATTGTGTATTGATCCCAGTGCCTGATACCTTTACCCACAGCTGTTATCTGGAACCACCACCGCGAAAGCCTAGTGAAGTCTAAGCAGCACCTGGTGTATGCTTCCCCCTGGTGGTCATTTGTTGTATTACAGCCAGCTCCCGGAGTGTAAAATGACTCTAAGTTTCTAAGTTTCTTCTATTGTACAATATGGACGTCTCAAGCTATGAAGAATCAAAGGTAGATTAAGGGCAGTAAAAGCATAATGTAAATTTGCTTATGGGATTAAGGACCGAGGTTTTACTGTGGGAGCCATTCAGTCTTTATCTTGTAACAAGTATAAACTATGTCAGAAGAGAATTACACATTTAATGGATTTAAATTAGTTTTGAGAGTTAAGAATTAAAATTATATTTATTGAATTCATTTTGAACTTTACCAAGTTTTTTTTGGAGTTCCATCTCATTTTCATACCTTTTACAATAGTTCAAGGGGAAGACGATGATGTATTTTTAATCTCTACTTTACTGACAAGGAAACGGGAGTGAGGTCGACAGTCTCTGCAGAGTCAGCAGCAGACCCAGGATGCTGGGTCGTAAATCAGAAGTCAGATATGGGGCAGGGAGATCTGGGGTCGACCTGGAGAGCTTTAATCTAGGATTAGTGGCTTCACACCCCCTACTTTTTTCTCATTCCTGTCACAGCTCACTAAGAACGCTTCTGCTCAGCTGTGTGCTCTGTGTTAGGCATTTCAAATGTTTCTGGAAGTTGTCAGGCCTGAAGGCAAAACTCAATGTTTGCAGTAAATAAAGTACTAAAATTAAATCAGCTATTAAGAGAATGGATTATTTCCAAGTCACACAGCCATATTGGCTGAGTGTTGAATTCAGCACTGGTGCCAGCATGCTGTACACGAGAGTTTTGGATTCCTGGGCATGGAGAGTCACACTGAAGAAGGTACTGAGTCTGCTGAGTGGGCTATCAAGAAGGAGTTCATGGAGATGCAAGATCAGGGTCTGGAATTTGCTGGGATGGAAGCTCCACTGGATTAGTTCTCAGAGAGGTGGATACTGAAGAGACAGGTGGCATCAGAAGTTAGACCCCCAGTGTTTCACCCACAGTGGGCTTCAAGCAGTGTTTGTGCCTCAAACTGAAGGGGCCTTGTACGGATGTTCTCTTCCCTGCTCTCTAAGTCTCTGTTAGGGCTGAATTTCTCTGTCCCCCGCCCCCCCCAACCATATGTTGAAGTCCTACCCTGCCTGTATCTGAGAATATGACTTTATTTGGATATAGGGCCTTCATTTTTTTTTAAAATTTAAACTATTTGGATGTAAAGCTTTTAAAGAGGTAATTAAGTTAAAATGAGGTCATTAGGGTGGTGCTTCATCCAATATGACTGGTGTTTTTGTAAGAAGAGGAGATTAGGACACAGGCATGTATGGAGGGAAGACCCTGTGTGAACACAGCAAGAAGATGCCCATCTGCAGGCCCAGGAGAGAGGCCTCAGAAGAAACCAGCCCTGCTGATGCCTCAATCTCAGACTTCCCATCTCCATACCCTCAAGGAGATAAATTTATGTTGTTGAAGCCACCCAGTCTGTGGTTCTTTGTTATGGCAGCCCTAGCAGTCTAAAACAGTCTCCTTGTGCCCGGGCCAGGCAGCTCAGTTGGTTAGAGTGTCATCCCAATATGTCAAGGTTGCAGGTTCGATCCCCAGTCAGGGCACAAACAAGAATCAACCAATGAATGCATCAATAAGTGGAACAACAAATTGATGCCTCTCTCCCTTTCTCTAACATCAATATAAAAAAATCTCCTTTTGAATTTAGAGAATATAACTGGATGGCACATCCATTTGGTATTGACACCAACCTGTGAACACCAGGAAAAGCCACTCTGTAAGGAATTAAGACATCTTAAAAATACAAACAGAAAAGTGACTTGTGAAGTAGCATCTGGTTCGAATGGCATTCAGTATCATGTACTAGAAAAGATATATTGACATAATTTCTGGAGAAAAGCCCAAATACATGCCTAAAATATGTATACCACAGCTATTATGGAATATAAATCTTTTATTCTCTTTGACTCTATGGTATTCATTGGAAGGAATCCAAGTAGTGTGAAAAATGTCCTCAAGTCTAAATGAATCTTACAGCCAATATTTATGGAACCAAGGCACAAAGTTATCAATTGTTATGAGAAAAAAATATTTGCTTATGTTACCTTTACTTTTTTCTTAGCTCTTCTGAGGTATCTGGTGTTTGACTTATAGATTATTTGGCATTATTATATTTGATGAAATGGTACCAAAGATTTAGTCAAAAAAGGAACCTAAAAACGGAAGACTTAGAATCCAGCAAGTGCAGGGTGTACTCTACTGCAGGGAGTCCTCGGGGGTGGTGATGAGGCTGATGCGGGTGATTAGCCAACCTTTCCGGAGCGTTTCCCTTGGCACAGGTGCTAAATTGGTGCATGACACATTTCACTCAGGTTTCATAGAAACACTAGTGGATCAGACAATGGCAATAAGGCAGCAGTTCACATTTGGCCAACACTATCATGCAGCTGTGTGATCTTGAGCAAATTACTTCACTCTCTGTGACTCTGTCTTCTCATTTGTAATAGGGTTGTTAACACACCTGAAGTGCTTGAAGTAGCGCCTGGCCCAGGTCAAGGTTTCAGTGAGAGCAGACTGCTAGTATTTTCCTTAGCACCTTCAGATGAAGAAACAAAGGTCAGTGGAGATATTAAGCAGTTTGCTCAATACCTTGGGTACCATTGTGAAGGGGGAATCCAGGTGGGCACGTCCCGCCACGGCATTCCCCGGGCTCTCCAGTGCCTCCTGTTGGGTCATACTATCCTTTGCAGGTACCTGTAACCCTATTCCTGCTGAGTGTCATGAGGATGATTTCAATATGTGTGACACATGCTTCTTTACCCCTAAACACTTCAGCGTATGTCTTTTAAAAACAAGGAAAACCACTTACAGAACCAGAGTTCAAGGATCAAAATCTGGAAATTAACGTGAGTATACTACCATCTAATCTGGAGACCTTACTCAAATTCTGCCAGCTGTTTCACTAATGTGATTTATAGGAAAAGAAAATTCTTCCTGGTCCAGGACCCAACCCCGGGGCCCAGGGTTCATTTAGTTGTCAGGTCTCTTTAGTTTTTTTTTCATCTGGAACATTCCTCAGCCTTCCCCCCCACCCTCTTTCCTGACTTTGATACTTTTCCAGCACAGGCTCTAGTTGTAGATTTCCTCTCAATTTGAAAACAGATTTGTTTTTATTGTGCCTTGTCTGGGGACACAGTAACTTTACATAAAAGAATGAAAAAAAATGTGGAAATATATGAGACATCATAACAAACACCAGGTGGGAATATTTTGAGATCGATGGGGCTTCTGAAAACACTTAAATTAAGCTATGCTGGTAGATACCACGGTTGGCTCTGACATGAGAGTTGCTCACTGTCAGTCTCGGTGAATCAGTTGTCTCCTGACTGGGGATTTGCTGTGCATGGTCTTTCATACGCTGTCCAGTTCTGGGACTCTTCTACAATAACACCATGGAATTCTGATACCTTGTTGATGATGCTGTTTCCATACTTTCTTTAAGAGTTCCCACGCTGGCCTCCTCACCCCCTCTTGACAACTGTTCAATTTTCTCTTCCTCTGACCTTTACAATCTTCATTCCGCTGGCTTCACATTCTCCCTTGCCTGTTTTGACTGTGCTTCTGCCATGTGGCTGCTGTTGGAACACAGGAAATACCTCCTATGCTAGGACTGTGGTTCCAAAATATGTCCTCTGTAGAGGAAACTCAGCTCCTGGGGAACAACACTGTGCCAGAGCACTCTGCTTACCATGGCTGCCCTGGTTGGTTATAGTTTATTCTTCCCAAGAAACCCACTGCTGTGTACATACACTGGCAGGAACTGGGCCACCTGCTGGATGGCAATGTAGACCAGGAGCTGGTCTCAATGCCGTTGTTCCCTAGGTGGCACTCCTCAGGCACACTTTCTAGTTGTTATTTCCAAGGGGCTCTATTTGCTACATGTTTGTTTTGTGGGGTCAAAAATGAGAGAGGCAGAAGGCCCTTTAGAATGTTAGAGTTTGCAAGTGAGTATGAGAGAATAATGATGCTAAAAAAGATGACGTTTTGCAAACAATTACATAGTCAGGGTGCAGAGTTTCTAGTTGCTGTTGAAATGGCAAAGAGTTGACTACCTTCTTGGGGGTGAGGAGGATGGGGGTCTAAGTAAAGAGGGAGGTTTCAGTTCCAGAAAGCCACTTCCATCTGATAGTTATGGAACCAATGGAGATAGAACAGTTTGCTGTTTATAAAGCATTTTCAAGTATCCATCCATCCATCCATCCTTCCCTCCATTACTTTATTCAGCAAGGCTCAGCTTCCATTCCCAGCCACAGAATGCACAGGTGGAAAGGGAAAACTCTCAGCCCATCCAGTGGGGCAGGCACCACAAGGTGTGACTGCCGAGCATGGAATGTCGGGGGCACAGAAGATGGACCAAGTCAGGCACACACGTGGGTTGGGAACGTTTAGTCTGGATGTTGCAGAATGTGTAGGAGTTTGCTACGGTATGGATGAGAGGCAAGAGAGCATTTCGGATACGTGCCAAGGACTGGAGTTAAATATGAGAAGTGACCTTGTGAGGCCCGGGGAGGCAGAGCCTGGGTGTGTGGCTGGCGCTGTGGGTGTTTGCAGCCATTCACATCTGACTGGGCAGAACCCGCTCAGTAAAATCAGAAAGTGGAGACAGCTGAGTCCCCTCAGTGTCCCTTCCTGTGCCTTCTTGGACTTCTTCCTTGTATCGTCCAAGGGAAGGGGCTCAGAGGGTATTTGTTTAATTTAAGAGGAAAATGAATAACAGTTTGAGATGGTTGTTCTCACCCAGGCTGCCCCTCACAATCTCCTTGGGACATTTCTGAGACTGACCTGGTCAGAGCTGATGTCCAGAAGCCCCAGGAACTCAGCAGCCTGACGTGGGCCCAGGATGCATCTCCCTCCACAGGGCTTCCCGGGTACATCCTTGTTTAGGAGCATCTATTCTGTGTATTTCTTTCTTTTTCCTTTTTAAAAATGTATTTATTAGTAAGTTTTCAGTGAAAGATTTACAGTCTTTTTATTATTAATTAATTTATTTTTAAAGGGAGGGGCAGGGAGGGAGAAAGAGAGGAAGACAAATATTGATGTGAGAGAGAAACATTTGTCAGTTGCCTCCGGCACACACCCACACTGGGGACCGAGTCCACAACCCAGTTGTGTGTCCTGACTGGGAACTGAACTGGTGGCCTTTCCCTTTACAGGACAATGCTCGACCAACTGAACCACACTGGTCAGGACTGTTCTGTGTGTTTCCTCTACAAGGAGTCTGTGTCTGCCTAAAGGAAGAGAAGACCCTGGGTGCTATACTCCCACCTCTGATGACAGAACCTGCGGAATGTTTCGTAGTGACCACATCCTTTGCCCTGCTGTGCAGGGTGTAAACTCTAGCGATGAGACGTCAGCTGCTGTTCCCAGGAGGCCAGCTCAATTTCAGGACAAATAAGATTTTCTAACCTGCTCTAGAGTCTGAGAGTTTATTTATACCATATTCCTTTCCTAATTTTTTATAATCAGATTTATCGTCAAATTAGAGGCTGGGAGGAGGGTGTTGAGAGCTTCTGGGATGCTGGCAACTCTCAATTTCTTGACTGAATGCTGATTACGTAGGTGTATTCATGTTGTAAAAATCCACTGTGCTGCTCATTTACCACGTATACATTTTAGCCAATACATGACACACCTTAGTTGATAGTTGACTTAAAAATACATGAACAAGTTCCTAGTTGAAATTATAATGTAATGAATGTGGAGACTGTCTTCCTCATGACCGGAACCCCTGCGGCGGGTGGCCTCCCAGAGTAGCTCCCACTGTGGCTCTGCTCTCTGGCGAGGATGCGGGTCAGGGCCGAGGCAGGGCCACAGTCACCTGTGTGTGCAAGGCCCCCGAGGGCTGTGGGAACGGCAGTCTTGGATTTCCTGACTTTTGTGCATTGATGGTTTCACTCACAGATTCTCATTAACCCACTTTGGCGGAGTGAATGAGACCATTGGCGACTCTCTGATTGTTCTCCAGCCTGAGTGGAAGCTGGTAACTAAGGCAGGAATTCCCAGGCTTTCCCAGGCAAGTGTGCAGAAACACTGGGGAGCCTTCTCCTCTTCTCTGTGCATCTGCAGGCCGAGTGTGCGCTGGTCAGAGCAAACTCTGAATCGAGCTTTGTGCAAGTCTGGAAAGATACCCAGAATTGTGTGGCAGGGGAAAGTGCCAGAGGCGGTGGCAGTGGCATCTGCAGGGCTAGCCCCGTCCCTATCTGCTGCAGAATGCGTGTGGGCATGCTGTAGGAGAACAACTCACCCAGGATAGAATGGGGCTTTTGACATCAGCTGAGGCCCGGGCTGCTTACAATGAGAGGCCTGTTTGTCAGAGGGACACTGTTTGACCAAGTGGGAACCAGAAGCCGGCCCTGGCCACCTGCACCGAGGATCTCTGGAGCAGCTCTTTCCTGTAACTGCTGCTCCAAAGCACACTGCCTTTCAGAGAAAGCAACGGCAACAATAAATTCATATTCCAAAATCACAAACTTTTAAGTGTGTGTGCTGAAAAGCACTGTATACATATTCTTCCACTTTATTAGCAAGCAAGCCTGAAAAAGCATCTTTAGCTCTGAGGTCGATACTGATAATGGCTTTTTCCTTATGCTGGGTAGCCGTGTCCTACCAAGGATACAACCACACTTTATGAACATGAAATTCATTAAAGCCCCGAATAATCAGGTGAGGCAGGCAGGTGACCATGATCATCACTACCTGGCAGAGGAAACACGGAGGCTCAGGGAGAACAAAGACTCAAGACCAAGGTCAAGTGGCAGGCGGGAGGTGGGGCTGATACCTGATTCTGTCCTACAGCCTGGGGCACTGGGGAAGGACTTGCAAAGCCCGCGCTGACTCTTCCTGGCAGGCTTGTCATTCCCAGCCAGAATGCAGGTGGCAAGATTGTGATTTCCTGGCGTAACCTTCAGTGCTTCAGTGATAATCTCTGTCGGCGCCAGGAACCAGCTGAATGTCACAGCACAACTCCAAGGCTTAAGCGATGCCTGCCGAGGTTTGCATAGCAGCCTCTCATTTATTAGTGGTGTTGGAAAGAAATCTCTAATACCTGACTGGGTACCTCTGGATTTTAACAGCTGTGGCTTATAAGAGATTTGGGAGGGGGGTTGTTTTCAAAGTGCCTTTCAGAAAGTGTCACCCCAGATTGGAGTTTCTATTCTGTTCCATAGACTGACTTGCAAGATTCTGTGCTCAGAAAACCAGGCTTGCAAGAAAAGTCAGTTTCTATTTTCTTACAACTCATTTTAGCAAGTCACCTTCACACCACCTTCCCGTCACCTCCCCTTTATTGGGCGTAGTCCTCACAAAGGGTTTTATGTTGGATGTCGAGGATAGTGGAAGGCACCCTGCAAAGACGACTGCTTGGCAGGGTGCTGGTGAGTCGTGGTGGGACTTGGGGAGCAGGAAGTTCCCTCCAGTCTGAGAGGTTAAGACCCCAGAACTAATTAGTTCCTGCTCATAAAACAAAATGATGATAACTACCATTTGCTGAACACTTTCTGTGTTCTGGACTCTGTGCTGAGATCTTAACATCATCACTCTGAATTCTAACAAAACCCTTGACAATGTGGTCTCCATTTACAAATGAAGAAACGAGGGTTTACAGAAATTAAACACTTGTATGGTGGCACAGATTTAAGATTTAGGAAGTGGTGGGCACCTGGAAATGGATTCGGGATCAGGCTAATTCCATGCTCTAAATCCACAACTTAACCAGAATGAAGTGCAGACACTTTGTGGCTGGCCTGTTCTCCAATCAGATTGTGATCTGTGGCTCTCGGGGTGGCCAGGGCTGATCCTCTTGTCGGACCATGTGTTGAAGTCAGGGAGGAAAACCTCCAGCTGGGACCAGGGGTGTCCTGGCCTACGAGATCACCTCTAGGTGGACCAGATAGCTGGCAGAGTCCTGTTTTCCTGCCAATTAGAGGCCCACTAATTGTAAACAGTACAAATTCCCTGCAGAGAGAATACATTAATTGTCACCCATTAACGCTGTTGTGTGAATTAGTGTAATTCAGCAAATGCCCTGAAGGGAGAAGCTCAAGGTCCACAGCTCCAGACCCATCCCAAGGTGGGCGCCCGGACACTAGCACTGGGGAGTTTTGAATATGTCTGTCTCAATGCTTGCATGGAGCCCCTGCTCAGCAAAGAGGTGTTGGCTTAGCCACACACAGTCTTGCTTTCCAGTGGGTTGGAAGCACAATTTCTACTAGAAAAAATTCTCAGAATTCAGACCTGTGTATATGGGGGAGATATATAATAGTAAAATTACAATTTATTTTTAAAATATGGTCTCTGAAGTCAGATACATATATTTATATATAATATATAAACATATATATAAGTATATATTAAATATTTGTGTATATATTCACAAAAAGAGATAGCTAGTAGACCCTCTCTGCCTGGAAAGTGTCCAGCCATGTCAAATGAAAAATAGACATTTATTGAGGAAGACATAAGAAACATTGTACATAGGATAATTACACCTTAGTCTCCTTCAAAGCAGACACCCTGGGACCTCACACAGTTCTCCCAGCATCTCTTCCACTGTTCAAATCACTCTGCAAAATCCTCTGTTGGAATCACCATCAGCTGCCTTGTTGTATTTTCCAGAATCTCCTGCATCAAAATCTCGGACACAGTAGTTTTGGGAGTCCCCAGATCAGCTACTAGTTCTCACACTGTCAGTTGCTGATCTTTGTTGATTGCAGCTAATATATGGCCAACATTCTCAGGTGGTCTGCTTGTTGCAGGCCTTCCAGAATGTGGATCACTTTCAACAGATTCTCGACCATCTTTGAAGTGTTTGTGCCACACTTTTTATTGGTGCTGCACTCATTGCATCATCCCCCAAAACTGTCTGAATCATCCGAATAGTTTCCACTTAGGAATGTTCAAGCTTAACACAAATTTTGATGCAGATTCATTGCTCTTCTTGCTCAGTCATTTTGACTGTGATGGCCACACAGCACACATGCTCACTCAGGGGCGTCTACCACCCCCACTGACTAGTACCATAAGCCATCACTGTTCAGACACGTGCATTCCAGTCCACTCTCTTTGGCTGCCAGGTTACATCGATGTCACGCAAACCATTCTCATATATTAACAATGCTTGGACTTTTTCTGGACAGACCTCATATACAGGATGGGACAAAAGTAGGTTTACAATTATGAGTATAGAAAACACAGAGTTTATTCTTGTATTATTATTTATTAATTATTGTATTATTTTCCATATATACAGTTATATATCTCTGTATAGCTCTATATCTATATATCTGTATCTACATGTATATCTATTTGCTTTTAGTAGAAAAATTATCCTTACAATCCAGCCCTAAGAGGATCTTATTTCTCATCTAGTCTGTGGCTAATTGTATTACCAAGTAGCTCTTCCTGTCTTTTCAATGGGGTACAGGCATGGAAGCTGTCTACACTGACTACTTTTAGCCCAAATGTTTCGTGATGTTGAAAGTCAAAGTCATCTCTCTTCCACAGTAGGCCCTTCCACAATCAAAACGTCTTTGTCATAAAGGTGATGTGAATAACAAGGACGTAGCCTAAAGCCATGTGACATACGAAAGTGCAATCTCACACTGGTGACAAAAAATACAACATTTTAGAATAGCTCAAGTTTTTCAATTTGTTTTAATTTTGGAATTAAAATGTTCTCAGAAGCAAAAAAAGAGAAAGAAATAAAAAGAAAAATGCTTCATTATATGTGTCAGGGTACTGAGATAAAGTAAATATCAGATATTATGAGAAAATATGCCTCATTTTATCACTCAGTGTCGATTAAAAAATCAATCCCAAATACAGATTTCATCGATGAAGCTGATATTTTTTCAGGTTTTATGAGGACTTTTCAACTTTGATGTTTCCAAAAACACTGGCGACGCTGAGTGAGGGGGGTGCCTGGCCTGTCTCCTGCGGGCCGCCAGGATGAGGTTGTCTGAGCACCCCGGGTGGCTGCACGGCGGCGGGCATCTGCGGAAGGGTACTGGCAGAGTGTTACTGGCCAAGACCAGTGCTGAGTTATTTTAATTTTAATTTTAGAGAGACGGGAAGGGAAGGGGAGAGAGAGGGAGAGAAACATCAATGGGTTTCCCGGACGACGTGCCGATCGACTGAGCCACAACTGGCCAGGGCCTGACAAAATGTGTAACCACTCGGCCCTAGGACCTCCGCAAGGATATCGCTGAGGCACTTCCAATCTAGCAAAACAAAGAAAACTGACTTTGATATGTACCTTTCTCACCTATGTTTTATCATTTGAAAGGTGTTATAAGAATTTCAAGTGGGTATGTCGGGAAGTGAAGTGAGAGCTATTCCAGTTTTAATATCTATGAAATATTCCTTCCTTCCTTCCTTTTCCTCCCTCCCGCCCTCCCTCCCTTCCAACAAACAAGAAGAGCAGGGCAAAGAATTATTTTGGGAAAAATCACCAGTGGGAAGTGCCCCCCATTAAACAGGGAAGGGAAGGAACGAGGGAAGCAGGGCGGTCCGGCAGTGTGCAGCACCCGGTCCCCACACCGGGCATGTCTTCTAGGGGTGCCCTGCCTGTCAGTCAGCCTCCTCCGTGAGGCTCAGGCAGCGGTCAGCCCTTCGGGGAGGCCATGCGCTCCCAGGCCAGTGCAGGTGGGAGCTCAGCGATTTCGGCTTCTGCCCTGGATCTCTGAAGTCGCCTAGAGCTGTCGCTTTCCCCTTATTCTTTACACAATCTGAGTCTAGGCTGCTTTCCTGGTCGCTGGCATTGCCTCAGTATGTAGAAAAGGGAAAATACTGGAGGTGAAGTCAGTTCCTCAGTCAACCAATACATCAATTTTAGTTTCATATAATAAAACCTCTGGTGCCAGAGAGGCTGCTGCTATGACAGGATTCTGAAGGTGTTATATTTGAAATGTAATCATTAATCCATGCATTTTCAACACACTTCACCCAAACATCACTTCTACATCTTCAATGTCACAATGTTTTTGTCCTATTATGTCTTAGTAATTATCTTATTAAAGCAATAGTGTAAGTTTTCCAAAATCCTTTTAGAGCTGGCTGGGTAAGTAAATCCTAAATGAACAAGAAAGGATAACTTTCTACTTATAGTTATGTCACATCAGAGTGGACCAAGCCCTAAATTAAACTTATCTAGCTACCCCATCTCAATTCTAATGATTTCTTTCCTTTACTCCCTGTTTTTCTTTTCCTTTTTTCTTTTTCCAGGCCGCAGATGTAGTCCCCTGTTCAACCTGGGCTGCCACAAAGACAGACAGAAAGTGCAGGGATTTTTTTCTTTCGCATCCTAGTGCAAAGCAAAAGAACAACGTTAGATTGTTTGAGATCTATCGGTGGATGCAATATTCCCTGTTTTTCCTCATCATTCTGCTATTCACACAGGCAGAACATTAGGAGGCCCATCACTCATTCATTTATTCATCTATTTGTTTTTCTAGTCAACAGGTATTTATTGGACACAAACTAGGCACTGAAACGAGGCACTGTTCTGGGATACAGCAGTGAACAAAACTGATATAAAACATCTCTGCCTTCTTGTAGATTATAGATCAGTTGGGTAGAGTCAATAAAAAATAACTATGATAAATAAATTTGATACTGAGTAGTGATATATTTCCCCATGGCCTTCCCCACGGCCTTCCCCACTTTTGGGTGTCTGTGTCTTCTCTTCTGTCTCTTACACAGACGCTTGTTACTGGATTGAGGGCCCACCAGGAAACCCAAATGACCTCATCTCAAGACCCATGATTTAGTTATATCTGCAAGGACCCTATTCCAAACAAGGGCATACTCACAGATTCCAGAGATGGAGGCAATATGTCTTTTTTTGGAGCCACCATTCAATTGTGTTTTTCTCGTAGGGAAGACCTTTCTAGAATGGAACTTTTGAATTAATACCTAAAAGAGGCAATGGAGGGAGCGATCAGACTCGTGGGGCAGCGCCCTCCAGTGGGCAGGGCAAGCATGAAGGCCTTGCCTGCGCTGCTCAAGGAATTGACAGCCCAGGGGTAACCGATGGAAGGGGTGTAGGCAGAGACAAGTTCTGTATGAACATGGCAGTGAGGTGGGGGTGATGGTTGCTTGACCCACAGTGGTCGCTGCAGAAGTGGTGAGAAGTGATTGGATTCTGAATATGGTTTGATATCACAGATGGGATTTGCCTCAGATGGAGGTTAGAGGAAAAAAAGGAGTCAAGGATGACTCCAAGCTTTTGGCCTGGGCCACTGGGAAAAATGAAGTTGATGTTTGCTGACTTGAGGAAGATTGGAGTGGCAGAAGCTTAGTTGTGAACAGCTAAGCTGTGGAGCTCCAGATGTGGAGGGGGCTCCTAGCCATCCAGACTCAGGCGAACAGGCAGTGGGATCTACCAGACCGGCAGACAGGGGATGTCAGGGCTGGAGATTTAAGTCTGGACGTGGAGCCTAGAGAAGATCCTCAGCCAGGAGACTGAATGAAAGCTCAAGTGTGGGATGGAAAGAGAAGTGGTCCAGGGCTGGGCTCTGGGTCAGCACCCACAGTGATCCACAGTGATCCACAGCTCCAATGCTTAGAGGTCCAGGAAATGCGGAACGGAAGGCATCTGAGAAGAGGCAAGTGGGAAGTCAGACAGCGTGAGGTGTGGAAGGTGACTAAAGAACGTGTTTGTTCTACTTCCCCAGATGCATCCTTCAGTGTAGCTGTTTCTCCCTTTTAGTCATTTCTTATTACTCTTCTGGTCTTCCTATTCTCATTGTCTTTCTCATTTCATTAGCTCACACTGGGGTGATGGTACTAGAAGCAGTTCATGGTTTCAGACCCCCATTTCATCCATCACAGATGTACTGGCCCCTCCCCTAGCTCAGACCCACAGCTGTTCGGTGGGGACAGGGGTCCCTTATGACCACCTGAGGGGGAGAAGAAAGGCCAAGTGTAATTTGTGGGCAGGTCAGCTTGGAACGGGGTACAAGCTCAGTCTGGACTGCTGAAAGACAGAGGTGAGGGGAAAGCTAAGGGTTAGTGAGTTGGGTGGTGCATCTAATCATCCAATTAGCGATTAAGGAGAATGGCTGAGGCACGTGGGTTCACGAGCAGTGGCAGAAATAGTCAGAGGGCTGCCAGGGAAAGGTGGACCATCAGGGAGAAGCAGGTCTGGGCAAGAAGCAGGTGGATGGGCACCAAGTGCAAAGGGCTTGTTTCTTCCGTGAGAGCTTCCCAGACAGCATCCACGATGCATGGGGCACTCAACAAACATGTATGGAAGGGCTCACTCACCTGAAGCCAACCAATCTCTTCGGTGACCACCCAGTCTGGGCAACATGGTCTATGTATGGAGTAGCCACGGGGGCAGGAATGGTGCCAGTGTGTGAGCCCATCAGTGGGACTCCCAGTCACCAAGGTTCCTGTACTGCCAGTGTCTAACCAAGGCCAGTGCTGAGCCCTGTATGTCACTACCCTTCCTGCCGGCCACTCAGGGCAGGTGGACCACAGCGCACTGGGTGGCACTTGTGTCACTGTTCAACTGCCCACCCATCCCCCCCTCCCACCCCTGGGGCGGGCACCCAATGCTGTCTCCCTCACTCCCTCGGAGGGTCTTTACTGAGAAGACTCCCCATTTACTGTCCTATGTGCAAATACATATCTGGCCCAAGACAGGAAGAGATTCGAAAGCAAGAGGAAAAATAGAAAATGAGAAAAATGAACATCTGATGTGTCACTGATTAACATACAGAATGTTACGTCTTTTCTCTTGGAGTCGCTGTACCTCATACCTGCACATGCCATTTTTATTTCATTACATGTTTTTCAAAATATCCACTAGGTGGAGAACTTGCATCAAGTTTGCCTCAAATTATGAGGCCATGCCAGCCAGTCCAGGGAACGGCGTTTATTTATTTATACCATTATTGAAATGATGGGTTCTAACCAACAATGAAATGCATTTATGGCTCTTCTTAGTGGCCTAAGCTTTTCAGACATTATAGACCTGAACACATTATAGAGAATTACATTTCTCTTGTGATTGACTGTTTCTATGGGTGTTTTCTGTAGGAAAAGATTAACTATGTGAGGACAAGGCTCAAATTTCTGCATAATTATTTTTGTTGAACACTGCCTCTTCGTTAATTTATTACGATTTATTCTAAGCTCTTTTACATTTGCAAGATGATTTTTTTTGAATTTCTGGAAGTGAGTATTGATTAAAAGATAACTGCAGATTAAGAAAATAATTTTATTCATTAAAAAACCTTCTCCATGGATGTGATTTTTTTTTTTACCCTTCAATTTTCAAACACCAGGCAAAGAACTTTCTTCTCACATGCATTGTCATTCTTGCTGATTGTCGAGAAAGTTTTATTGAGGTCACAGAATGTAGGTTAATAGAATTTAGTATACTGCGTTCTTGTGCAGCTGGGGGCAGTAGGAATTCGGCCGAATTCAGTGGCCAGCCATCCCAGCCACGGGAGGGAGCACTGCACCAGGAATTCTGTCTGGCTCCGGGTGTGGGAGCTCGTCTCCTGCTGCCAGAGTCAAGTTCCATGGAGGGCATGTTTTTTACATCCCATCCACGTGAGGATGCAGATCTGCTAAATGAGTGTTGGCCACACCCAACTCTCTGTTTCTGAAGCTGGCTCCCATTCGTCCTTTCTACAAAGCTGGGTGAAGACAGGTGGCCTTTACAACACCCCTAATTTTTCTGGCCCTGGCCTGACTGGTCCACGGTGCAGCGTGTCCTTCCCAAAAGAGTCTACTGCCTCTTTCTCTGGGTGCATCTTAAAGCAGGAATTGGCACATGACCGCCTGATGGTCAAATGCAGCCCACTGCCTGGGTTTTTACAGATGACATTTTTCAGTCAATTTTATGATAGGGAATACTGACTTTGAACTACTATTGAGTGAAATATTGTTCTCCTCTCCCCCTGGGAAATTCCATTCTTCTTGTGAACAGACCTGTATTACAGAAATTGTACTCGATTATATTTTGAATTTTGTCAATTAAAAGTTGTAGGCATTTGTTCTCTCTCTTGTTATATAAGTATCTGTATAATATTTCTGATTTTGCCCCTTGACCTGCAAAGCCTAAAATATTTACTATCTGGCCTTTACCTAGAGCAAGTTTACTGATGCTTGCTTTAGAGGGTCTATTAACTTCTTACACCTTCTAAAATCACACATCCGATTGTGTGTGAAGCATGTGATTTATTTCTGGAGAGAGGCACCTGGCTTTCTTTGATCTGAAAGGTGAGTGTGATCACCAAAATGTTAAGAATTGCCAGTCTCACTGGATGAGTCCTATCCATTGCTGGTAATAGTAATAGCTCTAAGTGTTGTATGGGGCCAATGTATAAAGAATTATCAAAACATTGTCCATAAAAAATTCAAAGCAACTAAGTAGGGGTGAATCAAGTTGTTAAAATTTGAGAGTGATTCTTTAGTTATGATCACAGAGTTTATTATTTTTGCTGAAAATAATATAGGTACTTAGTAAGTTATTGTTTAATCAACTTTGTGCCATAATGTAAAACAAATAGGGCCCCCTTTTTTGACACACTTGGGAAGACCAGTGTGCCTGGCATTGCATAGGTTTTTAGTTTGGGTTTGTGACTGAATAACCCACATAAATACGATTAATGGTGTATTTGAAAATGGGTTACTGTCAAACACGCATAGTAATTAGAGTTATGAAATCAGCTATTCTTAAGAATTTTAAGCTAACCTAATCAGGATGGTACCTATAAGGAATGAGGTTATAAATAATGTTATTTGGCATTTCCTGTATTTTGTAAGGCTCGCTCTGCTGTAATGACCACAGGACGAAGGAATTAATGCCTTTAGAGAACAGAGATGGCCAAAGAGCCTCCTGGCAATTCATAGCGATTCCTTAGAATGTAAGTTTGATGCTTTGGTGCCATTCAGTTAGAATTTCTGGAAGGCTGAGTCTATTTTACCATTTCAGATCCCATCCATGTGAGTATTCAGATCTGCTAAGTGACTGTTGGCCACGCACAGCGCCCCCTTCGTTTCTGGAGCTGGCTCCGATTCATCCTTTCTACAAAGGTGGGTGGAGGTGCGTGGCTTTTACAACACCCATCATTGAACAAAACAAGGGGCAGAAAGGAAAACAGAGATGCGACCACTACCTGGAATCAAAGCCAGTGTATTCTTGTCCAGGCAACCTGGGAAGTGTGGTCTCAGAGGATTGTACTTTTTTCCCCATAGAACACTTGCTCTAGTTTATCAAAGGGAGGATTCACACGTCTTCTTTGATTGAGCTGTTTGTGTTACTGCGGATTCTGGCAAATGTCTCCTAGGGCTTAGCTGAGTGGTTTGGGTACAACATCACCGGCTGCTCCAATTTAAGAAACTCTCACGAGATTGCATGAAGACAAAGAGTCTGCAGAGAGGCTCCAACGCTCTAATCTGAGTTCTGCTCTGGGAAGTCCTTTCTAATCCTCTTGTATCCTGCTGTGGCTAGCAGTGTAAGGAAGGGCAGCAAGAGCAAAAGCTGCAGGATACAGATTTAATTCAATCTAGCAAACATTTACCGAGCACCTCCTGAGTGCCAGACACTGCGCCAGGTTCTGGGGATGGGAAGATTAATAGGACATGATTCCAAAACTCAAAGGGGTCACAGTTTACAGGGAGAGATGCACAACCACATGAATAATAAAACAGAAGCAGGGTGCAGAGGGGATTCGTCACCGAAGGGATGGCAAGGATGTGTCTTCACTGATAAAGAGATGTTAACAGGCAGAGAGGGGGCAGATAGGCATCCAGGGCAGAGCAAGCAACATAGGCAAAGTTAAGAAGGTATGAAGGTCTGTGGTATTTGGGGTGGAAGTTGAAAGGTTTTATCTTAAAGAGAAGTGAGAGAAAAGACTAACAGTATGGATTGGGGCCTAACTGTTGATTCATTCATTAGCTATTGGAGATGGAATAGCAAAGATAAACAAATCCCTGCCCCTGAGGAGCTTACCTTTGGGGGAGAAAGCAGATAATAAACACAAAAAACAGGCTGATTATATAGTATTCATAACAGCTTGCTAGGGCTGCTATAACAAAGTACCACAAACTGGGTGGTTTAGACAACAGAAATGTATTGTCTCTCAGTTCTGAAGGCCAGAAGTCCAAGATCAAGGTGTCAGCAGGGTCGGTTCCTCTGGAGGGCCTTGTTAGCAAATACCAGAAGCATTGTTCTGATTTCTGCCTTCATCTCCACATGGCATTCTTCCTGTGCGTGTCTCTGTGTCCGAGTTTCCCCTTTTAATTCGGACACCAGCCATATTGAATGAAGGCCCACCCTAATGACCTCATCTGAACTGGGCTATGTGCAAAGACCCTTTTCCCAAAGAATTACGTTCACAGGTACTGGGGATTAAGATTTTTAACATCTGTTTTGGGAACATGCTTCAACCCACAATAGTATGTAAGAGAGTGTAATAATGCTTTCCAGCATAAAGCAGTGTAAGTGTGTTGGGGAGGGCATCTGTGTATGAGGCAGGGTAGGGAGGGGGTTGCCATTTTCAATAAGGTGATTCAAGGTATGACTCACTGCGGAGGAGGCACTTGAATAAAACCTGAGGGAGATGAGGGACTGAGCCTCTGCACAGAGGAAAAACGGTGCAAATGAGTTAGAGCATTTGGGGGATCTGAGGCATGGGGAGGAGGCCAGTGAGGCTGGAGCCAGGTGAGATGAAGGCCCTAGAAGGAGAGGAGGTCAGTGACCATGAGCTGTCGGGACATGCAGAGTCCTACTGCCATCAGGAGGACTCTGATTATGGAGCCACTGGGCAGTTTGAACAGAAGAGTGAGATGATCCAACTTGGGTTTTCGGGTTGCTGTGCAGAGGGGGCAGGGCCAGGTGGGTTTCTGAAATGGGTTAGGAGGAGACTGTAAGGGTCCAGGTGACAGGCAGAGGTTGGTTTAACTCAGGTGGTGAGGAATTTAGAAACATTGAGTTTGAGCTATGTTTGTTTGACACAGGAAGGTGGAAATGGGGAGGGAAGCCGAGGTTGGCTCTGGAGTTAGATAGACCCGAGCTCACACTAACCTAGGCCATTTCGTCATTTTCTCAGGGATGAGGCTCTCTTTTATGAAGTCATGGACTTCCATATGCAGTAGAACACTCCAAGAGTGTTTTCAGTTACACGTTTTCTGTGTTCTTCAAGGCACAGCTCCATTTCTTCCTACTCCTACCTAGTCTGAAGACACGGACATTCAGTGATAAGCAATCGTGTGCTGTGGACTCTCTTCTTAAAAATAGAAGACAGACACAGAGGTAAGTAACTCAATGTGATCTAGACATTCTGTTCTTGCTTGTTTTGGGTCTGGTACAATCCAGAGCAGTGACTTTCTTCACTGACGTGGCAGGCTTTGCCACATGTGTGCCGTGGGGACATACTCTACTAGGTAGCAAGGCAAAGACAAATCAGAGTGGCTCTGGGGTTGACATAACCTCATCCTCACCCACTTCTCTAATTTACTTGTGTGCCAAGTTCCAAATCCTTTTTTCTTCTTCCTTCTGTAACTGTCCTAGTTCAGGCCTGAGTCTCTTCTCCTGGGCTATTCCAGTGGTTTCCTCAATGATCTTCCTACTTCTGAACTTTCATCATTTTCTTCTAAACTATTTGTAAATTTATTTCCATAATGTTCCCCCTAAAATATGAAACTGATGATAGACATCATTTCCTCCTCCCCCTTCAAACCCCTCCACAGCCCACATGGTCTCACAGAAGCCTGCGTTCTCTGTCCTGGCCCACAAAGCTATTCCCACCCTGGCCCAGATGCGGTTTTTCAACTTCTCTGGCCCCTGCTCTCGACCTTGGATTCCAGGCCTTGTCCTCACAGCACCAGTGCTTTTCCTCCCACCCTTCCAGTCTCTGTGCTGAGAAGAAAACTTTCATCCAGAACCGTGATCATGATTTACTATCCAGCATTTTTGTCTGTGTTGTTCACTCTTGTGGAATAGTCAAAGGGCTTGGATTTCTAAGCCAGCAAGACCTGGATGGCTCTGAAAATGATCAGCCATGTGACTCTGATTGGCTACATGACCTTTCTGATAGGAGACTCAATGTCCTCTTCTGTACAATGGAGATCACCCCATCCACCCGGCAGGGCTTTTGTCGAGAAGAAGCACTCAGTGAGTGATTTCTCAGTGGTGACTACGGTGAATACATTTAAGTTTGGAGCTTGGGGGAGAAAATCGGGAGTTGGACTTCCAGGAGCTGTGAAGGCCTGTGGAAGCTGTGGGTCATTTACAATGTCCCAGGCAGATGGAGAAAGTGTAGAGAAAGAGACAATGACCCAGGACAGAACGTGCACAATTAATTGACATTAGGCTTTAGTCTAACACACGCTCACACCTCACCAACTTAAATTCAGCTAATTTAGATTTTATGACATTGCAGACAAAACTGGGTTGCAACTGACTTCCGTGCTATTTATGAGAACGTTAATAGGGAGAACATGATTGAGAGCTCCTAACGTGGGGCTGTTTAACCTACTTATACAAGTCACCTAAAATTATGTTGGTATCAGTTTTGCAAGATTCATTTATATTGAGACAGTGCGTTACTTCAAATGCTTTAGAGATGTAAACTTGGAACTTTGGAGCTGGAAAGGACGTAGAGATCATTAGCATATGCCCCTTGTGTTTAAGGTGAGGAGGTAGAGGAATGAGAAGGTCAGCTGACTTGTACAAACTCACACAGGATAAACAACAGAAATGTGATGAGAATTCAGGCCGCCTGACTCCTGGAGCATGTTCTTCTGCATATGCAAGACATTAAAAGTGATCAGTGCCTTTTTCTAGACTATGCCTGGTTAGCCAATAGTGCTTAAAAAATTTTTTTTGATGGCAATTAAGGAAGTGCTACTTACAAATTACTATGTAGTTCAGATTTACTCTTCCTTCATGCCAGTGCTCCCAGTGAGGTTCTGGAATGGACTGTAGGGATCTGGCCCATTTACTGGGGCAAAGTTGTGGCAGGGAGACCCACACAGTGGTTAAAATCCTGTTGGCAGCATCACTCTGAATTAATGTTCTTTATTTATTTTTTGTTAAAGATTTTATTTATTATTTTTAGAGAGGGAAGGGAGGGAGAAAGAGAGAGAGAAACATCAATGTGCAGTTGCTGGGGGCTGTGGCCTGCAACCTAGGCATGTGCCCTGACTGGGAATCGAACCTGTGACACTTTGGTTCACAGCCCGCACTCAATCCACTGAACTACGCCAGCCAGGCCTAATGTTCTTTATTTTTTAAAAAATTGGCCTCTAAATACTCAGTTTAACTTACTGGTCCTTAATTAGGACCATTATGAGTTTAGATTTGTTGTACAGAGCAGAGTTTTTGAATGCTGAGGACTGGCTGGTTTAGCAACTTAGTCTCAGCTAAAATCAAAAGTTTTTCATGAGCAATTCAGCATCCCCCTCTTGTAATCTGATAGCAGAGAACATCGGTCAATGCACTTTCAGGGTCATGCCTTTTCAGCCTTTCTTACTGGCTGAAACACGAGCATGTGCACATTCATCTCATTGGTGGTGTTCTGTGAAAAGTTAGCTGAGGCAAATGGTCTCAAAAGTTGAATAGTTGATGTAGGTCATTGTTGGCTATAACATTTTTTTTTTGGCCAAGAGTGTACAGTCCCCAGAATCCCTATTATCTGACTTCAGGAGACTCTGAAAACAAGGAAATCTAGTGTGATTCATTTTCAAAAATATCCATGTATTTCTTTGACATACAAATTTGTACCCTTAGGAACATTGCCCCAGAACATCAAGACAAAATAAATCAGTGTGTTAGTTAGTTGAATATTTAACAGTCCTGAGAGAAATAACAGTAGAAAACAGCTGCGGCTAATGGAAAGAAAACAAACGGAGGCCACCAGTATTATTCCACCGTGGAAGGTTACAAATGAGGCTGGACTCATGTACAGTAAGAAATTGGTAAAAATGGACACTTCTGAATTCTGCAAACCTTCCAACTACAGTACACACTCCATTCTTCTTCCTACTCGGGTTTGAAGGAAATTATGTCCCACCCCTTTACCATCTGAGATATCTGCAGCTTTATCTTTTCTTCTTCGCCTTCTCCTTGGCCTTCTTATTGGATTTAATAATTATGATGGGAAATGAAATGTAGAACAAACTTAAATATCATATTAAATCAAATATTATATATTCTTTTAAAAATATTTTATTTATTTATTTTTAGAGAGGGAAGGGAGGGAGATAGAGAGAGAGAGAGAAACATCAATGTGCGGTTGCTGGGGGTCATGGCCCGCAACCCAGGCATGTACCCTGACTGGGAATCGAACCTGCGACACTCTGGTTTGCAGCCCGTGCTCAATCCACTGAGCTACGCCAGCCAGGGCTATATATTCTTTAGTATATTTTACGTATGATATAGACTATATATTCAGTTTAAGTTAAATATTAAATCAAATACTATATACTCCATCATTTTTGGTGAAATACTTATACTCTGTATCTTTTTCTGGTCAGAAACATAAAGCATATTAAAAGGGCAGTGTAATGAACCTACTGAATTCACAGTGTTACAGACTGACCCAGACTTTGGCACATGGGCGGGTGGCGAAGGGATGCTCAGATGCCCTGTGCCCAGCTCTAGCGTTCATGATTTCTAACACATCCATGTTATCATGAATGAAGGGAAATCCAAGTCCTTCTCACCAAAAGCTATTTTTCAGGCATAATTGTAACTTTCAGGCAATGATGGAACTAGCTAAATTGTAAAAACTCATCTATCATTTCTAACACTTAAAAATATACTGACATAAGCATGTGGCCAGGACAAGGGACCCCAAAAGCTCTAGCTAGTTCTTTACTTTTGGTAAAGTCAGGAAAATGTCATCTTAAGCCACAAACCAGGTTTTTTTGAAGAAGAGATATTTTCATAGCTTCCTCTGTTATTACCTAGAAGATTGCTGAGTGGGACGAGTACAGACAATTGCTCGGTTGCTTTCTAGGGCGTTCCCAGCCAGTGTCCCAGGACATAACTCTCAAAATGAGAGTGTCAGGGCACAAGAATCTCCTTCCTTGATGTTTGTCCTTAAATCAAGTGTGTCAGATGGGACATCCTATGCTTTTGCTCAAGTGCCAGCTTTCCAGAAAGGCTGTCCTGGATCACACTTTCTAAAATAGTGTTCCCTGATCTTGTCCTTTTCTATTCCTTTAACCACTTTATTTTTTCCTAAACTTCTCTTAGCAGGCATTATTGCTATGCATGTGTTTATTGTCTGTCTTTTCCACAAGAATGCATGCACCATTGGGGCAGAAATGTCACTGCTCTATCTGGTCAGGCAAAACCAGAGATGGCACATAGTAGGTGCTCAATAAAAACTTGTTAAATAAGTGTCAGATGGACATTGTTGAGAGTAATTAATTGGATAGGGAAGTCAGGGAAGTTGTTACAGACATGTATTTGAGCTAGGTTTTGAAGACTGGGCAGGTTCTGACAAAATAGGGAAGGTTGGAAACAATGACCCAAATGGAAATGGAAAATTCCCCTTCCCTGTGCAAAGCTTTTGGGTTGATGTAGGTCATGTGATTGTTTTAAGCGATGGCCAGTAATGAAGTGAAAAAAGTATGGTCACTGCATAGCTCACATTGTTTTGAAAATATTGGCTGAAATTTATTGAAGACTTATGTTGCATGAGTTACCTTGGTAAACTTCATCCTAAAAACAACCCTTTGAGGTTTCCCCACCAGTTAAAACCAAAAGTTGTAGGTGGCGAGTGGTCAGGAAGGTTAAGTAACTTGCTCGAAGTCACACAACTAATATGTGGATTTGAACTCAGTTTCCTCAGGTTCGAAAAAAATATAATGAACCATATGTATAACTAGTAAATTGTTGGTAGCCACATGAAAAATAAGAAGAAACAAGTAAAATTTATTTGAATGATATATTTTATATTTTTATTATTTTTAATTGATTATTGGGGTGACATGGATTAATAAAATTATATAGGTTTCATGTGTACACATTCACAATATATCGTCTGTATTGTGAGTTCACCACCCCAAGTCAAGTCTCCTTCCATCACCATTTATCCCCCCTTCACTTTCTCCCACCTCTTGCTATTGAATGATTTATTTCTAATATATCCAAAATATTATTTCAACACACAACTCAATGTAAGGAAATTATGAATGAGATGACTTATGTTTTTCTTTCATATTGTCTTTGAAATATATTTTACACTTAAATGCCACCTCAATTTGCTCAATAGCCACATTTCAAGTGTCCATTGGACACAAGATACATTGAACAGAGAGGATCGAAGCCCTTACCATAATCCGTGGATCTGGTGTGATAGTGGGTGGTAACTGGGTTGTGCACAGGACCAAAGTATGTATTTTTGCCCTTTTCCTGGGAAACTCCAGATTCAGCATCTTGCTCTCAGTGTCCTCAGTTTTATTTATGGAAACTATGATGAGTCTATTTCTGGTTGTAGTTTCTAGGACATCCCTATTTAACTGCATTTGTTCTCTAACCTTTGTTCACAAGAGACAGGATCGGGCTGATTACACAAGGCAGGCGACACTGCCTGTAGATGCCACTGAATGTGGTTATTATTCATCTCCAAACTCGCTCTTAGGCTTCTGAGGGCAGGCACTCTCCAGCGCCTAATGAATAATAAATATGCAATGAAGTCTTTGCTGGATGTTAAATGGAAGATTTCCACAATAAACCTTGGCACCTATTTCTTTCTTTTGGCTAATCACTTAGGAATCATGCTGACTACCGGAGATCCTAATAGGTTTCACCTGTAAAATTATTTATTCTACTTCCAAATGGATTTCAGGACCTGGTAAGACCACAGGAGCAACCTGTGTGTAAGTGAATTTTCTGTTCCTCTTGAGTTACCAGTTTTGCAAAATGGAAAGTTTTTAGAATATTCTTCAAACATTCAAAAAACAAGACCTAAGAGCCCATTAAAAGGAATATAATTTAATGTACAAAGTGATTCATAAAGTTCATGATCCTTTTGTACTTCATGTGACTCCTGTTTGGGGACTGTCCTTTGCATGATCACCCAGAAGACTAAGGTCTTCACGAAAACAGTGAGCTGTCAGGACCTTGCCTGCTCGAGGTATTTTGTTGTATATTCCCACTAAACAAATGTGACAGCTCAGGCTGGGATATGCAGCTCCCAGGAACAAAGGATTTCCTAACAGTGAGTTTTCACTCTTCTTTTTTTGGTTGCTGACATACCTGCAAGAAGTGTAAGTTGAATCTTGCAGACTTCTATTTGGTATTTCAGCCACGTTCCCTACACATTCCCAAATGTCAGTTGCTCTCTCTGTAAAACTTGCAATGGAATTTTTACTGGCACACAAGTGTAGATTCAACCTCTTTGCTTTTTCCTCTGATCTCTATCAGCAAAATGAGGTTTGGGATTTGATGGGGTCATGTCAGAATCAAATTCCCTTAATTCTCATTCTAACACAGTGTTCTGTCTAGTTGAAAGGTCTTCTACTCTCTCGACATTTATTTCTTCAACATGGGATGTATCAGAGAAGGAGTATTAGAGTCTTGGGCTTTAAACATCAATCTGAACTCTGGCAGAAATGGTTGGCGTTGGCCTCTCTCTTACTGTCAGGAATTCTTAACTGCAGGATGAGTTCGAAGTTATAATTTTCAAATGTCTTTATCTAAAATGACTTTACAAAAAAATCAAGTGTTGATTCCATGTCCAGATTTCATTCATATTTCCAGCTTGTATTATTACTTCACCTGTAAGACACACTTTATAGTAGCCATATTGAAGTATTACTTGATGTTTACAGTTCTGTGATCCAGTTTTTCTAAGGAATAACACTGTTTTCTATTTTATCACCATGTCTCCAATGTTTTTGGACCATTTTGGTGGCTTTGTTCTTGATTTTTTTTTAGAAATATTTTCCCAATTTGAGAGCCTGGAAAAGGGCCTGCATTTCTCTCTCCTTAATGTCTCTGGCTGGCAAGAGTAATATTATATCTACAATGCTTGGACATTCAGGAATGGAACTAAATTATATGATTTCCTCTCCTAAGCCATAAACCAAACATGATGTTGAAATCATTTATTATGGAAACAGTTTCATCATCCAAAATATCTGGCTTTAATAGTCCTATAATAAATGATCCTGAGGTAATGGTAGGGCTGTGGGAGTTGAATAGAAATCTGGCTCCAGGACTGATACCAGAATGAAACTGTTCATACATAGGAAACACAATTAGGTGCCTAATTCCTGTCTTTTCTATTATATATCTTCCCAGGGTGTTGTATTAAGACCTTTAAAATAAATAGAAATTTCTCTTGTTTTGCATTGGTAAAGATGGACAGTGGGAGAAATGGGCCAAATACTGAACAGCTGACAAAAATTATCCCCAGACAGTCTAGTGGGTTCTTAGATTCAAGGTTAAACCTCACATAGGGGTCCTCAAGTATCTGACTTGGAACCACTGACTTGATGAGATTGAGGAGGGGGTGGTCTAATCACAGATCGGCATCGCCTTGAGCTCTTTGCTGAGGAAGGGATATTCCTGTCAGCCGAATGTGTTATAAATAAATAAGTAAGTAAATAAATAAATAAACAGCCCCTTGAACCTGTGGAACTAGTCTGTTCTCTTGTTTTCTTAAACTCGGAGTCAAAACACATTATCTGATCAGCACCTTCCAATGGGATCTATTATTTTACTTACTGTGAAAATTTTATATTTGGATGGTTACTATGCTCCTTTAATAAAACTATGGATTTTGTATATGGTTTGAGAGGGGCCTATAGATTTTTAAACTTTGGGTAGAAGCAAAGTGCTTACTTTTCAGTTGAACATATCTAAATTGAAAAGGGATCAATAAAACTCCCATTCTGAGCCCCTGAAAATTAATAGAAGCATTTTATTACAAGCAGATCCTATGTTTTAGTTCTATGAAGAAGGAGTGAACTTAACTGATAACTGGCCTTCCTTAGCAAGTATGTCCAGAAAGAAGGACTTCAGAAACAAAACACACTTAATTTTTTTTAAAGATTTTATTTATTTATTTTTAGAGAGGGAAGGGAGGGAGATAGAGAGAGAGAGAGAGAAACATCAATGTGCGGTTGCTGGGGGTTATGGCCTGCAACCCAGGCATGTACCCTGGCTGGGAATCGAACCTGGGACACTTTGGTTCCCAGCCCGCGCTCAATCCACTGAGCTACACCAGCCAGGCAAAACACAATTTTTAATAGACCCCCCAACCTATAATTGGCAGACAGTTAACAGCTCTGAAAAGCAGATAAATCCAGTCAATCCATTGATTTAGGGCCAATTAAATCAATTATCTTGGGGGTGTCCAGTAAGTTATAACACAACCTAAATATGGATGCTCAATAGGTGCTCCAAGGAGCATTTTTTGGGGGTTGAGGGAGAGGGGAGGCCGAGGTTTTGGTCATTTTTCATACAAAGATGGTTGTCTCCATGTTTATTTGTTTGTTTGTTTTTCTGTCACCATTTTCCCCCTCATATCCATGTTCAAGTACAAAGCTCTGGGACTCAACTGCTCCTTTTTCTGTGTGTTGGAGGAACTTGCGTTCGCTGTACTCCCAGCTCCCCTCCGTGCATCAGTGGTGCCTTCTCTTCTGCGTGCAACCATCCTGGTGTCTCTGCTCATATGAGAACCTGTTAACCTTGCACCTCGTTCAGCTGACTCTAGAAGCATCTGTGTCGGCCTTTAAATGGCAACACAGAATCCTTGCACTTCTAAGTACTTGTCAAGAAGCATTTGTTCCTCTGATCCCTGGGCATCCTGAAGCAGTCTTCACGGAGGTGTGCTTGAGAGCTATGCAGCTCATTTTCTAGATTTGCTAATTTTTTTCTGCATCAAACCTAAACCGCGTTGTCTTTGTTCTTCTACATTGACATTACCTTACTGAACAGCAGTTTATATAACATGCCATACATACACCTTGAAGGAATATTAAAAATTATCTTATGAATACTCTTGTGTTTACTATAAGAATATTGGTGAAAATATAGGATACTAAGTTAAAAGAAACCTCTTTATAAAGGTCTATCTGTAGGAGATTTTTCTCTTAGATTTCAGATACTAAGAATTATATCAATTTTGCTTATGATTCCCATTTTACATTCGCTGCTAGAAAGCTTAGAGCCAATTATTCAGGCCACTTCAAGCAAGTGTACATATTTTTTTGGTATGAGTTTTATGCTATAATTTCATCTATAGCTTTATTTTTTAAATTTTATTTATTTATTCTTAGAGAGAGGAGAAGGGAAGGAGAGAGAGAGGGAGAGAAACATCTCTATCAGTTGCATCTCACACACCCGCCTCTGGGAACCTGGCCCATGACTCAGGCATGTGCCCTGAGCGGGAATGCAGCCAGTGACCATTTGGTTTGGAGGCTGGCGCTCAAGCCACTGAGCCACACCAGCCAGGGCTATTGCTTTATTTTTATCTTTTTACCATTATGTTTTTGTAAACTCAGTTCCTATCTACTATCTTGTTTCATTGTAGATATTTTTGGACTTTAAATCCTGTAGAATTAGATACAGTACACATAAAGAAATAGCACAGAACTAATTACATTTTTGGGGGGTGTTTAGAACCAATTAAAGTGACTCCAGCCTTCACGGAAGTAGGTGGGGCATTCAAAAGCTTGGCAGGCAGCCTTCTCAGTTGTGAGGTCAGCTGTGATGGTATCGCAGTGCCTGTGTTCAAGTCCCCCTTATTTTAGTCAATAATGGCTCAGACCACAAGAGTAGTGATGCTGGTGATTTGGATGTGCCAAAGAGAGGCTGTAAAGTGCTTCCTGTAAGTGAAGAGGTGTATATGTGTAGGAAAGAACAGTATATAAATGGTTCAGTACTATCCATGGTTTCAGGCATCCTCTGGGGGTCCTGGAACACATCCACTGTGGGTAAGGGGGACCACTAGAGAGGAAAATGTGTATTTTCCCTGGTGCGTTCCAGAAGGCATAAGCGGGGGAGGTGGGAGGCAGTCTGTCTGGCTCTGAGAAAGAGAAGAAATACCATGAGGACAGAACATAGAGATTTAATTACTATGTTTTAAAAGCATTTTTGAACTGAGGAGGCTGGGAGTCCTGTGCAATTTTGACTTCCCATTTCTTCTCACAAGCCTCAAGCTTACTTTTGTTGATGGCAGTGCTCACTCAGCCTCACTGTATCTTCTCCTCTCCTTCCTTTACTCCTCCCTGCCTTTTCTTCATTCTTTTTTCTGAGGTGTTATGGTATTTTTTCCCCCTTCTGCACAACATGTCAGGATCCCACACCAACACTGACAGTAGCCAAAGCATGAAGGACCAGTGCTGAGGACCAGCAGGCAGTCTGAGCTCTAGTTCTTCTCAGGAGGGGTTGGACTCGCATGCCTGAGCGTGTCCTTTAGCTGCCCTGGTGGCGGGGACAGTGTTTCCCATGTTTGTCCCACTGCTCCCAGAACCTGGGCCCCCCTGCCTGTGAAGCTGAAGGAGCCCCCCCCACTTGTGCTGCTGTGGCCTCGGTTCCCACCCTGGGTAGTTCCTAAAGTCACCCCCAACCCATGACTGAGTCCGATGCCGGCCCACATACCTGGTTTCTACACTTGTCAGGACAGTTCCAGAAGAATACTCCCAGGGTTCCCAGGCCAATAGAGATTTTGGGGTCACACTGCACTTTGCTTTTTCTGCTCCCAGCCCCTGTCCCTGGGACTCAGATACTACTTCAGGAAGTCTGATGAGTACCCACATCAGAACGTAGATCTTTTTTACATAATGGCTTGAGCTCCACAATCAGTTCTCTCTGATAAAAAACCTGCATTTCATGATAAAGCTTTAAATACAGGTATATAAACCTATGTCTGGGCCCTGTTTGAGCCAATAATCAAGGCCACATGCAGATCCATCTTCTGAACTTCAAGAGGATGCACTTCTGACCTTGCATTTGAAGACTGACATTGGCCAAATACACTGACCATAATGTTCCACAGTATGAAGTCAGTCCAATTCTGGCTTTCATTATTTGTAATTTAACTTGCCAGTGTATTGTCCTGTGTGACATTTAAGCTGTTAAGAATTCTTATAATTCTAGCCACCTTATGTATATGTCATGTGGATGTTCTATAAGTAGTGCCTGAAGTTCAACCTTTCAGGAAAGGAAACTGTTTATTTATAATCATTTGTAAATGAGTCCCTGATGCCGTATGAAGGGCTTGGGCACATATTTTAAGTTTTACTTAAGAGGGCAATGGGCAGAGGTTGAGCATGCCTACTAGATGTTTTAGCATCTGACACATTAAAGTTCTTGCTGAATTACTATATTGCTTGTTTTCTTATGGTCTTAATTGATTCTCTTTAGAGAAAGTAATTAAGTTGTCATTAGCATTTGATGCTTATGATTTTTTAAATGTATTTTTCCATTATCATTTATCCCCCTACACCTTCTTTCACCTTCACCCACACCCTTGCCTCTGCTCCCCCACCCTCTACAGTCACCTCACTATTGTCCATGTCCATGAGTTCTTACTCTTTTTTGCTTAATCCCTCCATCCATCAACCCCATAGCTGCCAGCCTACTCTTAAACTATGAGTCTGTCTTTATTTTGTTTATTGGTTCAGTTTGTTCATTAGATGCCACTTATGAGTGAAATCATAAGGTATTTGTCTTTCTCTGAATGGCTTATTTTACTTAGCTTAATGTTCTCCACATCCATCTGTACTGTCACAAAGGGTAAAATTTTGTTCTTTTTTATGGTCAAGTAGTATTCCCTTGTGTAAATGTCCCATAGTTGTTTTATCCACTCATCTACTGATGAACACTTGGGCTGCTTCCAAATCTCGGCTATTGTAAATAACACTGCAATGAACATTGGAGTGCATATATTCTTTTGAATTAGCATTTTGAGTTTCTTTGGATAAACTCCTGGAAGTGAAATCGCGGGGTCACAAGGTCAAAATTAAAAGTTCCATTTTGAATTGTTTGAGGTAACTCCATACTGTCTTCCACAGTGACTGCTCCAATCTGCATTCCCACCAGCAGTGGAAAAAGGCTCCTCCTTCTCCAGATCTTCACCAGTACTTGCTTGTTGATTTATTGCTGGTAGCCCTTCTGATAGGTGTGAGATGATATCTTCTTGTGGTTTTAATTTGCATTTATCTGATGATTAGTGACATCGAGGATCTTTTCATATTATGATTTTATTTTTACCCTATATCAGTCTCTGGTGGTGATAGCCCTGTCCAGTTACTCATTCCTCCAACACAATGTCTAACACATTCAAAGCCTGGGGGTGCTTCTGTCTGTGCACCTGAACATGGGTTGTCAATGTCACTGGGCACTCTGGAAGCCAGGCTTTCTCTAAGAGAGGCTCCAGGCGATTTTCTCTAATCACAGCAGAACTAATGCAGTGACTCTTGGGGACACTGAAAGAGACTATGGAATTTCATCCTTGGGATGTTCAGAGGAGCAACTGGTGCCTGTTTGGGCCATTTGAGTGACAACTTACCCGAAAGTAAAGCAACACAGTCATTCTGTGACATCTTGGGCTTTTCCAATGCTCTGACTGTGACAATGAAATAGTTCTGATATGTCATTCTTATTTAAATAATGGAATCATTGAGTGTTCTTTGAAGAAAAAAACATAACAGTGGGATGTTAGTCAGTAATATATTGTCTCTAAAATTCTATCTAGGTGTGCATTTAACAATTCTTTTATAGCTGGAATTTGTCAGGAATTCCTTGCACATAGCTCTAATAAGTTTGTCTTCAATAAGAAAACATTTATATATTAATATAGTATAAATCCATTAATTGTAACTTACTGTTACATAGGATTTAGATGCCTCAGTATTCATATCATGTCCCTAAAAATATCATATTGGAATTCAAAGTCATATCCTATTCCAAAGGCTGACTTTTAAAACAGAAATTTGTAATTCCCACAGTTTATAGAGGACAGGGAGGGATTTTTTTTCTGGGCTCCAGGAAGCCCTTTGTTTGCTAAATATTGTGAAGATTATGTCTGAAGGTAGAAGTTGGAGATGAAGCAAGAATGACTTTCTCTACATAACAAAGTGGGGAGGAATTTGAGGTTGAGGGAAAGAAGTCAGAAGGAGAAAACAGGAACCATCGAAGTTAGGTCTTGAGAAGGGAACTGGTGGGGAAAATTACCCTCAGGGGCAGCTTGGTGGGAAGGATTGAATATTGGAGATAGAACTGTTTAATGAAGAATTTTAAAGTAGTTTATTTTGCACTGTGGGATTTGATCTTTCTCCTCCATTACTCCTGTGAATTCTTCAGAAAAATCTGTATTGCTAACTAATGTTTTCAGTGTGAATACATTTTTTCTTGGACTTGTGAAGACTGCTGAGTTGAGAAATGAGGCTGGCACAAAGCAAAATAGATGATGCGGGGGGTACTGCTGACACTTAGGCATGCCTCATCAGTAGGGGATGGAACCTGGTGCAGATATTAGAAAAGTTGCTTTATGGTCATGGTGTGGAAGGGAATTAGAAAAGAAGCATTCAAGGGGAGAAGAGAAGACCAAGCTCATGACCATGGAATGATGGGCAAAGGTTATAACATATTCTGGGATTCATTCAAGGCCAGAATTAGGAGGCACAGTTGGATTGAAATGAGTTGTTCAGGCACATGGTCCACAGAGAAAGCCATAAAGAGACTTGATAGGAAATTGGAGTCAGTGTAGTTTGGTCTGTTAGTGACCAGGAGAAACTGAGGTAGTTTCTACAGGTTATAATAATCAGAAGGTCTTAGTTTGTCAACCTGCAGTTTTTGTTTTTAACAAGCATAGAAAGCTAAAAGAGACCACATAAATCTAGCAACCATGCACACACTGAGATAGCATCCTAGGGGTTTCTGAAATATACAACAGTTAAGTTTGTGAGGCATGTGTGTTATTGGATGGTGTAAAGTGTGGGGAAGGTGTTCTAGTAAACAGAATGGACCAGATGGCTCAGAGGGACTGGAATTAAATCAATGGGGAAGTGCAGGCAGAGCTCTGGAGTTAGTTTTTTTCCTTACCTCACTGATCGCAAATTTCTTATTGCCTCTACTTCTGTAACAAAAGCATCCATTCTTTAGATCAGTGACTTTTGGACTTTCTGTCTTTTTAAAGTAAGGAAGTGCTTTCTTCAAAGAACTCTTACGTGGGCCCTAATTCATTAAATAGATTGAGGTACAGTCTTCTGACTGGACTGGTGTTGGCAGGGCTTGCAGCCCTGAGCCCTGCCTCTTCAGCTGCTCTCTCCCCTCTGTCTTCCTGCCTCCCTCATTCCTCAAAATCTCTTAAAACTTCTGTGCTCTGGGAACACTGTATGATTTTAATATAGTTTTTAAAGCTATAAAATAAAATGGCCCTAGCTGAGAGGCAGAAAAGGTTGAAACATGACTATGTACATCGATGGTGGAAGGCACAGCAGGCCCATTTGGGTTGAGGAGTGGGGTCAGGGTGGAGGGGCAGCAGGTCACACAGGTCTCAGTCCAGGCCATGGAGGCAGAAGTAAAGTGTGCAGGTCTGGGGCTGGCGGCCCAGGAGCAGCTGCCAATATATCCCCTTCACTCAGGTAAGCAGGAGGTGGGTACTTCACCCTTCCTCAACTCCCTGTTTCCTCTTGATCCAGCTCCAGCCACTGGCTTTGTCCTTTTCCATGAAACTAGGTCTCGGTCCTTGCCTCTGGATATGTGCCCTCCCTGGATCTTTCCAAGAGGAAGGTTGCCACACAGTGACCTGGAGGGGAGGCAGGCACCTCTTCAAAACTGTCATGAGCTCCACATAGATGAGGGTGTCCTGATCCTCCTCAAGGGAGGCTCTTCAGAGATCCCCTTGTGGATCTGCAATTCACTGTTGTTGCCTCCCTGTCTAGGAGGTGGGCTGGCCTTGGCTGGCCCTGGTTGCCTAGGGCCTGACCTGCTTTTGGCTTCTGCCAGCCAACCCTCACATTTCTACATGTCCTACGTCAGCCTGCTTGTTGTTGCTCAGTGTTTCTCAGTGTGTGAAGGTGGTTTTTCATTTAAAGTCTTCAGAATTGTGTTTGTGTATTCAGATATTGAAGAATTTCTACTTCCAACCCACAAAAGGTCACAGTGTATGTGCAGAAATGAATGGCATTACAAAGAAACTGTCTAAGGAGTGTATTTACAGGCTATGATTGACTTGCTGTTATTGTACAGGAGGTGATTCGGGCTCTGACTTATTCTTTAGTCTGAGGGTCACCCACACTAAGTTGTCCTGAACACACTGCAAGGCTTCAAGTCATTTTCTTGTTTGTTTTGTTGAAAATGTACCTGTTTTCTGTATTTAAAATATTGTCTCATGGATCTCAAACCAAACCTAACCCTGAGACAGTAATTAAAAAATAGATGCTGTTACTCTGGTATTCTGACAGCAAGTTTGTGTTGTGATTTTCTCTAGTTATCAAATCTTACAAGTTACATCTTCAATTACAGTCCAACATGTTGAAGCGTATTTCACTTAATTATGTTGGGTAAAGGTAATTATTTGTCATCAATTATGTCTGCGTGGCAGGCAAATTTCTAAATCTGTTTTAATTTGCTCAGTTCTCTGGTATTCAAATGTCACTTCTATAATCTCAATGTGCTCTATGTTTTCTTAAAAATGATACTATCTGTCCCATCAAGATGGTGGCAGAGGTAAGTGGCAGCACAACCACATCAACATTACAATTAAACTACAGAGCAACCATCATCCAGAACCATCTGAAGTCTAGCTGAATGAATGTTGTAAAACTAGGGATTTAAAGAGGAAGCCACATTGAGACTGGTAAGAGGGGTGGAGACATGGAACAGGCTGGTCCTACACCCATGTGTGGTGAATAAAAATAGGGAGGGATAGCTTGGTATTGGGGGTTCCCCTGAGGAGCAAGGGGTCCCAGTCAGTCACATAGCAGGCCCCATAGCCCAGGGTTCCAGTGCCAAGAAGGTAAGTCCGTATAGCTTCTGGCTGTAAAACCCAGCAGAGATTTTGGCTGATTGAGAGGGAGGGCTTTTGGAGTCCTCTTAAAAGGCCAATGAACAGACATACTAAGACTCACTCCCTTTGAGTTTTGGCAGTAGGGCACCAGCTTGAAAGGCACCAGGGACACCTGGGAGGAACTGAATTGTCTGGCATCAGGATGAGAGCTGTGGGGGCAGCATTCTCCTAGACAGAAGTGCTGGCAGAGGCCATTGTCCCTTTGCTGAGCCCTCCCTCACAGAGCTGATAGTCAGTGCCATAGCTGAGTCTTTATCAACCTGGCTATCACTGTTTTCCTATCCTGGTGAATACCTGAGACCCTTCTCCACCCAAAATATGGTCCCACCCATGCTGTTTGCAGTGGCTTTTTTAAAAAAAAAATAATTTTATTGACTTTTAGAGAAAGAGAAATATTGATTTGTTGGTCCACTTATTTATGCATACATTGATTGACTCTTGCATGTGCCCTGATGAGATCAAACCCAAAACCTTGATGTGTTGGGATGACACTCTAGGCAACTGAGCTACCTGGCCAGGGTGGAGTGGTTTTTCCATATGAATGTCCTATCTTGGCTCATGCCTCAGACTTTCCTAAAATATCTCAAATAAGCACCATCTGGCCTTGGTGTTCCTGTGCCCCATATTTCTCAATAAGTGGCCCCAGAACTGGCATTAGTAGCAACTGACCTTGGTTTGCAGCTTGGCTTCTCCTGGGCACCTCCGAGCCCAGCACAGGTAGCTGCCATCTGCAGATAGGTTTGTAGCTCCTGAAGGATAGTTCCTGGCAGAGCACAGACAGCAGCTGACTTTGACCTGCATCTCCTGGGAGGCCCAAGAACCAGTGCATCTGGTGGATAGCTTTAGGCCATGTAGAAGCACTACCAAACCTCTTCTACAATGGACACACTCAAGGGGTGGACTCAGTGGGCACCAGTGACCCATGGAAGTAAGTCCTGCTCCATGGGGTAGGTCCCTGCGCAGCTGATCCTCCACAGTGGTCACAGCCAGCCCTTGTGGCTTATTGGTCTGAGGGTAAATTCCTCCCATTAATGTGTCAACTGCAACCATGGCTCAACTACAACAGGAGGGTGTACACGGTCCACATGGCAGGAGACATACATGGAGTGCCTGGCTCAGGTTAATAGGGAGGCTGTGCCACTGAACCTTACAGGACACCTACTAAATAAGGCCACTCTACCAGTTCTGGGAGGTGTAGCAGCTCTCCCTAAGACATAGAAACAAACACAAGAAGGTGACCAAAATGAGGAAACAAAGAAACACATCCCAAATGAAAGAACATACCAAAACTCCAGGAAAAAAAATGGAGACAAGCAATCTACTAGATGCAGAGTTCAAAACACTAGTTTTAAGGATGTGTAATGGCCTTCGGGGAAGAGTAGATGAACTTAGTGAGAGCTTCAATGGCATAAAAGAGGACACAAAAAAGAACCAGTTCAGAATGAAGAATACACTAATTGAAATGAAGAATAGTTTATAGGGAATCACCAGTAGAGTAGGTGAAGCCAAGGATCAAAACAGTGATTTAGAGTAGAAGGAAGCAAAAAACACCCAATCGGAACAGCAAAAAGAAAAAAGAATCCTCGCCAAATGAGGATAGTATAAGGAGTTTCTGGGACAACTTCAAGTGTGGAAATATTTCTTTCATGGGGGTGCCAGAAGGAGAAAAGAAAGAGCAAGAAATTAAAAACCTATTTGAAAAAAATAATGACAGAAAACTTCCCTAACTTTGTGAGGGAACTAGACATATAAGTCCAGGGAGCACAGAGAGTCCCAAACAAGATGAACCCAATGGTGCCCACACTAAAACATACCGTAATTAAAATGCAAAAGGTTAAAGACAAAAAGAGAATCTTAAAAACAGCAAGAAAAAAGCAGTTATTTACCTACAAGGGATGTCCTGTAAGACTTTCAACTGATTTCTAAACAGAAATTTTGTAGGCCAGGAGGGATTGGCAAGAAATATTCAAAATGACGACAAGCAAGGACCTGTAGCCAAGGTTACTCTACCCAGCAAAGCTATCATTTAGAATTGAAGGACATAGAGCCTCCCAGATAAGAAAGACGTAAAAGAGTTCATCACCACCAAATCGGTATTGCAAGAAATATTATAAAGCCTTCTTTAAGAAGAAGGAAAAACAGATAAAAAATATGGACAATAAAATAGCAATAGATACATATTTATCAACAACTGAATCTAAAAACCAAAATATATGAATAAGCATAAGAGAAACAGACTCATAGGGACCATTTTGACAGCTGCCAGAGGGGAGGGATATTTGGAAGATGGGGAAAAAGGTGAAGGTCTTGATAAGTAAAAATTGATAGTTATAGAATAGTCATGGGGATATAAAGTACAGCCTAGGGAATATAGTCAATAATATTCTAATAACTATGTATAGTGTTAGATGGGTACAAGATATATTGGAAGATCACTTAGTAAGTTATAAAATGTCTAAACACTGGGGCATACACCTGAAACTAATATAATATTGTATGTCAATTTTAATGGAAAAAATAAAAATTATTTAAAAATAGCATCAATTGTATTTATTTTAAAATACATCATTTGGCATATTGGGACATTATTTGAAAATAAATGCATTTTATTAATATTAGATTGCTTATACATTGTCTCCAGAATCCTATCTGCCCTGTATAAAGTGGTGTTAGAGATATTGTCTGTATCTTAAATGCTACGATTCAACATTTTGGTGCATCTTGCCAGCTGAAGATCTAGCTCACATATAGCCAGCCAAGTTTAAAAGTGATTTGACACCTTACATGCCATGCATTTTCTAGTGTGAGTATGTGTGTGTGTGTGCACAGAATGCTAATGTATAGTAAAAGTGAATTTATTGCATTAGATACTGCAATAAAGTACTATGCCTTGGTTTTTAGGACTGTATTCTGTGGAGTCTAACCAAATTTTGTGTTCTCCACCTTTTTAATTCCACCCTCCCATCCTCTTTCAATAAACATTTATTGAAGTACAAAGTACTATGGCAAGGTTTTGAGGGTGTAAACACTAGTGACCCTCAGTCCCTGACCTCAAGGATATGCTGGTTAGGTGGGAGAAAATTGTGGAAACAAAGTTAGTTATATAATGGAGAGTGCTGTAGAGTAATGTAATTTGGTTCCTAGGATTGATTTTTCTTTTATTTTTCCATTCCCTCTCCCCAATCCCTTCTTTGCCCCTTTGGGTTTTTCGTAAGTAAAATAGTTTCCTATTGCAGCTATAACAAATTACCAAACATTTAGTAGCTTAAAACAACTCAAATATTATCCCACATTTTTCGAAAAGGTCAGAAGCCTAAAATGAGTCTCATGGGGTTAACATTAAAGTGTCGGCATGTCTTCGTTCCTTCTGGAGGCTATTTCCTTGACGGGTCTGGTCTGCAGATATTGTCCCCATTCCTTGCTTAGTGGCCCCTTTCCATCTCTAAAGCCAGAAATTGCATCATCCAACCTTCACTTTCTTTCCTTTTTCTGATTTTCCTTTTATGCCTTCCACTTTCACTTACAAGATCCTTGTGATTATATTGGTCCTATGTGATATCCAGGGTAATTTTCCCATGTTAAGGTCAGCTGATTAGCAACCATAATTCCATGTGAAACCTTAATTCTCCTTATTATGTAACATAATATAACATGATGTAACATACTCGCAGTTTCTGTAGACTAGGTCTTAGCTTTGGGGATCATTGTCTGTCTGCCATAGGGTTATTCCCTCCAGTTGCTAGTTTGTACTTTTACTGTCACATTGTTTAAAGAAACACAATAATTCTTTAATAACATCAATTATCTAGTCAGTGAACATGAACATTTCCTGGGTTGTTCTGTAAAAGTATATTTGTAAAGGGTTTTTATTTCCTTGGCAAGTTGTTGTTTTTGTCATTAAGAAACTGAGTCACTTCTGTAATTTTTTTAGTCTGTTTTTTGCTGTTTACATTCCTGTGGTATGAGTTATGTGTACCTTTCCTTCTTTTATTTCCCATAAATTGTTATCTAGAACCTTGATCAGATTCAGATTCAGTATTTTGAGAAAGCTTCGACAGGTCATGTTGTATACCTCCACTGGATTTTACTTTGATATTTTTTGGCAAGATGCCTTCATGGGAGGTGAGCAAGTTAAGTCCAGTTGTGAAGTAGAAACCACTGAACACAGAGAATTTAATATAAAGAATTGTGAACAGGTAACTGGAAAGGTAAATAGATAACTTTCAGGTATCACAGAGTAACAACTGCAAGAAGAAGCAATACTACTATTACTAAGGTAAAAGAAGGAATAGGGTAGATTTATTAACACTTAGAAGACTAAGGAGGAGCTCTGAGCAGCTGAAACTGGGGACCAGGGGACAAGAAGCCCTTGTGCCTGTGTTCTCCAGTTCGTGGACAGGGGCCCAGAACTCTGAGGAGGGGGTGCACCTGTGCTGGTGTGTTTGAGGTAGCATGCAGTAGTGCTTTATTTCTTTTAGTTTCCAAATAAATTTTATTTTCTATATCCATTAAACATTGATGGGCATTTGGGGGGATATGAGCACTTTTTGGCTATTATGAATACTGATGTTATGAACATTTATATACAATTTTAAGTATATTTTATTGGTTATGCTATTACAGTTGTCTCATTTTTTCTTTCCTTTATTCCCCTCTGCCTTTCACCCCCTCCCCCCTCCACCAGTGTTCCCTGCCTTAACTCATGTCTATGAGTCGTACATATGTTTTTTGGCTTTTTCATTTTTCATACTGTTCTTAACCTCCCCCTATCTTTTTGTACCTACCAATTATGCTTCTTATTTCCTTTACACTTTCTCCATTCTCCCCTTCTCTCTCCCCACTGATAAGCCTCCAATGTGATCTCTATTTCTGTGATTCTGTTCCTCCTCTAGTTGTTTGCTTAGTTTGCTTTTGGTTTTGTTTTTTTTTTTTAGGTTCAGTTGTTGATACTTTTGAGTTTGTTGTCATTTTACTGATCATATTTGTGATCATCTTCTTTTTCTTAGAGAAGTCCCTTTAACATTTTATATAAAGGGCTTGGTGATGATGAACTCCTTTAACTTAACCTTATCTAGGAAACACTGTATCTGCACTCCATTTTAAATGATAGCTTTGCTGGATAGAGTAATCTTGGATATAGGTCCTTACCTTGCATGGCTTGGAGTACTTCTTTCCAGCCCCTTCTTGCCTGTAAGGTTTCTTTTGAGAAATCAGCTGATAGTTTTATGGGAACTCCTTTGTAGGTGACTTTCTCCTTTTCTCTTCCTGCTTTTAAGATTCTCTCCTTATCTTTAATCTTGGGTAATGTAATTATGATGTACCTTGGTGTGTGCCTCCTTGGGTCCAACTTCTTTGGGACTCTCTGAGTTTCCTGTACTTCCTGGAAGTCTATTTTCTTTGCCAGATTGGGGAAGTTTTCCTTCATTATGTTTTCAAATAAGTTTTCAATTTCTTGCTCTTCCTCTTCTCCTTCAGGCACCCCTATGATTTGGATGTTGGAATGTTGTCCAGGAGGTTCTTAAGCCTTTCCTTGTTTTGTTTTTGTTTTTGTTTTTTTGAATTCTTGTTTCTTCATTTTGTTCTGGTCGAATGTTTATTTCTTTCTTCTGCTCCAAACCACTGATTTGAGTCCTGGTTTCCTTCCTGTCACTATTGGTTCCCTGTACATTTCTCTTCATTTCACTTTTCATAGCCTTCACTTTTCCTCTATTTTTTTTACCATACACAGCCATTTCTGTGAGCATCCTGATTACCAGTGTTTTGAACTGTGCATCTGATAGGTTTGCTACCTCCTTTTCACTTGGTTCTTTTTCTGGAGTTTCTTTTTTTAAAGATTTTATTTATTTATTTATTTTTAGACCAAGGGGAAGGAAGGGAGAAAGAGAGGGGGAAAAACATCAATGTGTGGTTGCCTCTCACTCACCCCCCACTGGGGACCTGGCCCACAACCCAGGCATGTGCCCTGATTAGGAATCTAACTGGCAACCCTTTGGTTTTCAGGCCAGTGCTCAATTCACTGAGCCACACCAGAGAGGCTTTTTCTGCAGTTTTGTTCTTTCATTTGGGCCATATTTCTTTATTTTGGCACACTAGTTACACTGTAAGGGGTGGAGTTGCAGGTATTCACCAGGGTGGGGCAACCACTGCTGTGTTGTGGCACTGTATGTAGGGGAGGGGCCCAAGAGGAAACAATGCTGCTTGCTTGGCTCTCAGCTCATTTTCAGTCACTTCCCCTACTTCCCACAAGCAAATTTGGCCCTTTTGGTGCTAATTCCTGGGTGGGTGGGTGGGTGGGTGGGTTTGTGTCCTTTCTACGAACCCATGGGCCTCTCCAACAAACTCTCCTATGAGGCTGAGTTTTTTCTGCCACAGCAACCCCCACAGGTTTTTATAGCAGAGGTTTTGAGACTTTAGTTCCCATGCTGGAACCCTGGGTTGTGAAGACTCTCTTGCCAGCCAGCTGTTCCTCCCAATTATCCATATGCAAATGCAGGACCTCCAGCCACCTTGCTCACCTGGTCCACCAGCGTCTTCTTCACTCCTCCTACTGGTCTGGATGAATGTTTCTTCTTTAACTTCTTGGTTGTTGGACTTCCACACAGTTCAATTTTCTGGCAGTTCTGGTTGTTTTTTGTTTTTAAATTTGTCATTATCCTTCTTTTGGTTGTGTGAGGAGGCAAAGTGCATCTACCTATACCTCCATCTTGGCTAGAATCCTTAAGGCTCTCTCTTTATGTTTAACTTTTGGCACTTTTGGCACTTGAATGATCTGACCTGTTTTCACGTTCACTGAATCCTCTGCCAATTAAAGTCTACATTTGAGTCTCTCTAATGCATTTTTCATTTTGGTTATTGCACTTTCTAACTCCATAATTTCCATTTAACTCTTTTAAAAATAATTTATATCTCTTTATTAATATTTTTTATTTGATGAGACATTGTCTACATACCTTAATTTACTTCTTGTTTGGAGTTCCCTTTAGTTCTTTGAACACAGAGCTACTTTGAAGTCTTTGTTCCTGAAAACTTGCTTCTAGCCCTGCAACAGGCAGTTTCTCTTGCCTGCTCTTTCCCCCATGCATGGCTTACATATTCTTATTTCTTTGCATGTCCTGTAATTTTGTTGTTGTTATTGAAAACTGGACATTTTACAGGGTAGGTAATATACAGGGTAGGTGTATAATTGTGAGTACATAAAACACAGTTTATTCTCGTATTCTTGTTTATTAATTATTATTTGATTTTTCATATGCACAACTGTACACCTAGTTTTGCCCTACCCTGTAATGTAGCAACTCCAGATGCTGATTACCTTACCCTCTCTTTGGGCCTCATTTTAGTTGTTGTTTGCTTGTGTATTTGATTTGTGACTTAGCTAGATTCTTCAGTGAAATCTATTTCCCCTGCAGTGTTAAGCAGCTCCTCACAACCTTGGGTGTGACAGTAGTTTTACCAGGACTCTCCTTGGTTATCTCCTCCCCGGACCTCTTTGCTAAACTGCCTGCCTCATTTGATATTTGACTCAACCTGTTGGCACCATCAATTATCAATGGATTTCTCTATTGTTTTGACAATGTCCTGGGGGCATAAATTACTCAGCAGTCTGATTCAGTTAAATTCACACAGGGGTAGTTTTTTGAGGTCAGTCTTTGAGGTTTGTCTGACTCCAGGAAGGCCCTTCTTAGCTGCATCTTTTCCTGGTTCTCTCTGGCGACCTAGCTGGCTTATGTTTTAGCTTGTTGTTCTTAATTAAGAGGAACTACTAATTTGGGGAATACCCTTACTCTTCAACTTCCCCACAATCTATTTAAAATAAAGTCATGTTCCTTCTGAAAAAGCTTTGGAGCTCTATTTTTTTATGATCTGCCTCTCCCCTTGTTGAAACCCTCTGAATCACACTCCAGGTGCTGGGCATGTTGGTAACCTCTTGCCTTCTCAGTTTGCCTCTCCTGGACTGGAACCACTCACTTACAAGTGAGCTGGTTTGAGGGTGGTCAGGATAATCTAATAATCTCAGCAGGCTCTGCTTTAGAATAGAGACTAGGTGGAGGAAGGGACCTGAGACCCCTCAGCTATTCTTAACAGGAATTTAGCTTCTGTATCTTATAGTTGGTGGAGATGAGAAATGCTAGCAGAATGCTTCTTCCAATGAGATAGTATAATCCTTGGCTAAAAGGTGAGGAGAGATGGAGACCTGTCTTCTTGACCACACCTTTCCAGAAGGAACTTCTGTCATACTTAACTGGCAGAGGGCAGGGGAACTGGTTTATAGTTCAATTGCACATTCTCATTTTTCATATGGGTTTTAATAGATTTTCTTGACTAAATTTTTCTTTATTTTCTGTATGGTCTTAGGAAATTTCCAGAGTTTAGAAAGTTTGCTTAAATACTTTTTTATGAGTTTTTCTTATATCACTGGGGATTGGGTTCATAGGGCTCCTTATGCTTTTATCCCAGACATGGAGCACTAGAGACTACTTTTCAAAATTTTAATTTTTCTTTAAGATCATATAAAATATCAATATCATTGCAAAATCCAATATAAAAAATGATGTATTTTAAAAGGACTAATTTATAATCTCTTCCTCCTTTTTATTCTTTATTCTATAGGTAACCATTTAAATTTTTTTATTTAAATGTATGAGTGAATATATTTTTTAGGAAGGTTCCTATTTTTGTTCTCATGCTTACCTTTATGCTACAACAATATATTTTTTGTAACACACTCGGTGCTCTCTTTTTTGCTATTGTCTATTTTTTCCACTGTTAGAAATATTGAAATGAGCTGTTGTCCTATTTCCCTTCCATTCATCTCCACATCATCTGATCTGATGTAATATTCTTTTACTACTTAATGCCTATAAGTGAGATTATTCTACTTTCATATACTTTTACAATTTTCCCACCTAGTTTTAATAGTTGCTTTATATCATATATCATTGTACTTGTTTTGGCTGCACATATATAATGTAAATCATTAATATCTATACTGTCTGCCTTGTAACCATTATTTAATATTTTTCACATTCTTTAAATTTTTTAACTGAATTTATTGGGGTGACATTGGTTAATAAAATTATATAGGTATCAAGTATACAATTCTATAATATACCATCTGTATATTGTGTTGTGTGTTCAAGTCTCCTTCTGTCACCATTTATCCCCCTTTACCTTCTTTTACCCCCACCCCATGCCCCTTTCCCTCTGGTAATCACTGTAGTGTTGTCTGTGTCATGAGGGTTTTCTTTGTTTTGTTTTGTTTAATCTCCACACCTTTTTTACCCAGCCCTGCAACCCCTCTTCCCCTGAGAACTGTCAGTCTGTTTCTATGATGTTTGTTAATTTATTTTGTTCATTAGGTTCCACATATAAGTGAAATCATACAGTATTTGTCTTTCTCTGACCAGTTTTTTCACTTAACATAATACTCTACATCTCCAACTATGCACCATATTTTAGTATTACATCAATATGTCTTCTCTCATTTTATATGGCTGGAGCTCATTTTCCAGTACATTCTTAGGGAGGATTTATCTGAAACATGTTTGTGGAATTCAAAGCCATCAGTCCATGATTTTTAAAGTTGAAGACCAGTTTAGCAGAATATAAAATTATTGGCTTACATTTTTCTTTCTTTTTTCCTTTTCTCTTTTTTGCATATTTTAAACATATCATTCCATTGTCTTCTGGCCTTTAGTGTTGCTCCTATGAAGTTAGTTGACAGTTCATTTTCTTTTCTTTTTTTAAATATATTTTATTGATTATGCTATTACAGTTGTCCCATTTCACCCCCTTCACTCCCCCCCACCCTGTACACTCTCTCCCACCCATATCCCCCCCTTTAATCATGTCCATGTGTCATACTTATAAGTTCTTTAGCTTCTACATTTCCCATACTATTCTTACCCTCCCCCTATCTATTTTCAACCTACAATCTATGCTACTTATTCTCTGTACCTTTTCTCCCTCTCTCTTCCTCCCACTCCCCTGTTGCTAACCCTCCATGTGATCTCCATTTCTGTGGTTCTGTTCCTGTTCTAGTTGTTTGCTTAGTTTCTTTTGGTTTTGCTTTAGGTGTGGTTGTTAATAATTGTGAGTTTGCTGTCCTTTTACTGTACATGTCTTTTCTTTATCTTCTTTTCTTAGATAAGTCCCTTTAGCATTTCATAAAACAAGGGCTTGGTGATGATGAACTCCTTTAACTTGACCTTATCTGAGAAGCACTTTATCTGCCCTTCCATTCTAAATGAAAACTTTGCTGGATAGAGCAATCTTGGATGGAGGTCCTTGCCTTTCATGACTTTGAATACTTATCTCCAGCCCCTTCTTGCCTGTAAGGTCTCTTTGGAGAAATCAGTTGACAGTCTGATGGGAACTCCTTTGTAGGTTACTGTCCCCTTATCTCTTGCTGCTTCTAGGATTCTCTCCTTCATTATTACCTTGGCTAATGTAATTATGATGTGCCTTGGTGTGTTTCTTCTTGGGTCCAACTTTTTTGGGGCTCTCTGAGCTTCCTGGATTTCTTGGAAGCCTATTTCCTTTGCCAGAATGGGGAAGTTCTCCTTTATTCTTTGTTCAAATACGTGTTCAATCTGTTGCTTTTCCTCTTCCCCTTCTGGTACCCCTATAATTCGACAGTTCATTTTCTTTGCTTTTTAGTGACATGGTCTTCTGCTGAATGCCCCAAGGTTTCCTTTTTTCCTTTTTAAGGACTAACTGTGTTCCCAGAATATCTCTCAGTATTGATATTTCATGGCCAATTTTCTTAAATATACAAGGTAGATTTAAGTTTTTAAATTGAAATTTTTTTATTTAGAAATTTTATTTATTTATTTATTTTTATTTTTTTTTAAATTTCAATCATTGTTCAAGTACAGTTTTCTCCCCCCTAGTCCCGTTCCAGCCCCTCCACCCAACCCTCCCCCCTTCCCCCCATTACCCCCCACCCCTAGTTTTTGTCCATGTGTCCTCCAAATTTGTTCCTGTAATCCCTACCCATTCCCCCCTGAAATTCCCTCTTCTCTCCCCTCTGGCCACTGTCAGACTATCCCCTATTTCAGTGTCTTTGGTTATATTTTGCTAGTTTTTTGTTTTGTTTTGTTTTGTTGTTTAGATTCCTGTTAAAGGTGATATCATGTGGTATTTGTCTTTCACTGCCTGGCTTGTTTCACTTAGCATAATGCTTTCCAGCTCCATCCATGCTGTTGCAAAGGGTATGAGCTCCTTCTTTCTTTCTGCTGCATAGAATTCCATTGTGTAAATGTACCATAGTTTTTTGATCCATTCATTTACTGATGGGCATCTAGGTTGCTTCCAGCACCTAGCTATTGTAAATTGTGCTGCTATGAACATCGGGGTGCAAAGGTTCTTTTGTTTTGGTGTTTTAGTGTTCTTAGGATAGAGTCCAAGCAATGGAATTGCTGGGTCAAAAGGCAGATCCATTTTTAGTTTTCTGAGGAAGTTCCAAACTGCTTTCCATAATGGTTGTACCAGTCTGCAGTCCCACCAACAGTGCACTAGGGACCCCCTTTCTCCACATCCTCTCCAACACTTGTTGTTTGTTGCTTTGTTTATGATGGCCATTCTGACTGGTGTGAAGTGGTATCTCATTGTGGTTTTAATCTGCATCTCTCTGATGGCTAGTGATATTGAGCATCGCTTCATGTGTCTTTGGATTTTCTGTATGTCCTCCTTGGAGAAGTGTCTGTTCAAGTCCTTTGCCCATTTTTTAATTGGGTTACTTGTCTTCTTAGAGTGGAGTCGTGTAAGTTCTTTATATATTTTGGAGATTAAACCCTTGTCTGAGGTATCATTAGCAAATATGTTTTCCCATACAGTTGGTTCTCTTTTTATTTTGATACTGTTTTCCTTAGCTGTGCAAAAGCTTTTAATTTTGATGAGGTCCCATTTGTTTATTCTTTCCTTTATGTCCCTTGGTCTAGGAGACAAGTCAGTAAAAAAGTTTCTGCGTGAAATATCTGAGATTTTCCTACCTACGTTCTCTTCTAGGACTTTAATGATGTCACGCTTTATATTTAAGTCTTTTATCCACCTTGAATCTATTTTTGTATAAGGTGTAAGTTGGTGCTCGAGTTTCATTTTTTTGCACGTAGCTGTCCAGTTCTCCCAACACCATTTGTTGAAGAGGCTATTTTTATTCCATTTTATGTTGCTGCTTCCTTTGTCAAATATTAATTGACCATAGAGGCTTGGGTTTATTTCTGGGCTCTCTCTTCTGTTCCATTGGTCTATGTGCCTGTTTTTATGCCAGTACCAGGCTGTTTTGATTACAGTGGCCTTGTAGTATAGTTTAGTGTCAGGTATTGTGATTCCTCCTACTTTACTCTTCTTTCCCAAAATTGCAGCAGCTATTCGGGGTCGTTTATGGTTCCATATAAATTGTTGAAGTGTTTGTTCTATGTCTGTGAAATATGCCATTGGTACTTTAATAGGTATTGCATTGAATGTGGAAATTGCTTTTGGTAGTATGGACATTTTAATGATATTAATTCTTCCAATCCATGAACACGGTATATGTTTCCATTTGTTTGTGTCTTCCTTGATTTCTCTCCTCAGTGTTATGTAGTTTTCTGAATACAGGTCTTTTACCTCTTTGGTTAGGTTTATTCCTAGGTGTTTTATTTTCCTTTTTGCTATTTCAAATGGGATTTTTTTCTTGATTTCTGCTTCTGCTGTTTCATTGTTGGTGTACAGAAATGCCTTTGATTTCTGGATATTGACTTTGTATCCTGCTGTTTTACCAAATTCATTTATTAGGTCAAGCAGTTTTTTGGTGGAGTCTATAGGATTTTCTATGTACACTATCATGTCATCTGCAAACAGTGACAGTTTTGTTTCCTCCTTTCCGATTTGGATTCCTTTTATTTCTTTTTCTTGTCTAATTGCTGTGGCTAGAACTTCCAGTACTATATTGAATAGAAGTGGTGAAAGTGGACATCCTTGTCTTGTTCCTGTTCTTAGTGGAAAAGATTTTAATTTTTGCCCATTGAGTATAATGTTGGCTGTAGGTTTCTCATATATGGCCTTTATTATGTTGAGAAATGCTCCCTCTATTCCCACTTTACTGAGTGTTTTTATCATAAGTGGGTGCTGTACCTTATCAAATGCTTTTTCTGCATCTATTGATATGATCATGTGGTTTTTGTCTTTGCTTTTGTTTATGTGATGTATTACATTTACTGATTTGCGTATATTGTACCATCCTTGCATACCTGGAATGAATCCAACTTGGTCATGGTGTATGATCTTCTTAATGTACTGTTGGATACGGTTTGCCAGTATCTTGTTGAGGATTTTAGCGTCAATGTTCATCAGCGATATTGGCCTGTAGTTTTCTTTCTTTGTTGTGTCTTTATCTGGTTTTGGGATTAAGATGATGTTGGCCTCATAAAAAGAGTTTGGTAGTCTTCCATCTTTTTGGATTTTTTGAAATAGTCTGTGAAGGATAGGTGTTAGTTCTTCCTTAAATGCTTTGTAGAATTCTCCTGTGAAACCATCTGGTCCCGGGCTTTTGTGTGTTGGGAGTTTTTTGATTACTGCTTCAATTTCTTTTGCTGTTATTGGTTTGTTCAGGTTTTCTACTTCCATTTTATTGAGTTTTGGAAGGTTATATTTTTCTAGAAAGTTGTCCATTTCATCTAGGTTTTCAAATTTCTTGGCATACAGCTCTTTGTAGTAATTTGTTACAATCCTTTGTATTTCTGTGGTATCTGTTGTAATCTCTCCTCTTTCATTTTTGATTGTGTTTATTTGGGTTTTCTCTCTTTTTTTCTTGATGAGTCTGCTTAAAGGCTTGTCGATTTTGTTTATCTTTTCAAAGAACCAACTCTTGGATTCATTGATCTTTAGAATTGTGCTTTTAGTCTCTATGTCATTGAATTCTGCTCTGACCTTGGTTATTTCCTTCCTTCTGCTTGCTCTGGGCTGTCTTTGTTGTTGTTCCTCGAGTTCTTGTAGACGTAGGGTTAGGTTGTTTGTTTGAAATGTTTCTAACTTTTTTAGGTGGGCCTGTATCGCTATGATCTTCCCTCTCAGGACCGCCTTGGCTGTGTCCCATAAGTTTTGGGTTGTTGTGAGTTCATTTTCATTTGTTTCCAAAAACCATTTGATTTCTTCCCTAATATCATTCTTGACCCATTCATTGTTTAATAGCATGCTATTTAATCTCCATGAATTTGAGTGTTTTGGGTTTTTTTCCTTGTGGTTGGTTTCTAGTTTCAGTCCCTTGTGATCCGAGAAATTGCTTGGTATGATTTCAATTTTTTTGAAATTGTTGAGGCTTGTTTTGTGTCCTATCATGTGGTCAATCTTTGAAACTGTTCCATGTACATTTGAAAAAAATGTGTATTTAGCTTCTTTGGGATGGAGGGTTCTGTAAATATCAGTAAAGCCCAGTTCGTCTAGGGTATTGTTCAATGCCACAATATCTTTGTTGATGTTTTGTTTGGAAGATCTGTCCATTTTTGATAGAGGGGTGTTAAAATCCCCCACAATAATTGTGTTGCTGTCCATATCTTTCTTGAAGTCCTCTAAGATTTTCTTTATGTATTTAAGTGCTCCTATGTTGGGTGCATATATATTTACTATGTTTATGTCTTCTTGGTGAATTCTTCCCTTGAGTATTATGAAATGACCTTCTGGGTCTCTCTTTATGGATCTTCTTTGGAAGTCTATTTTGTCAGATATGAGTATTGCTACCCCGGCTTTTTTCTCCTGTCCATTTGCTTGGAAAATTTGTTTCCAGCCCTTCACTTTCAACCTGTGCAGATCTTTTATCCTGAGGTGGGTCTCTTGTAGACAGCATATGTGTGGGTCATGTTTTCTTATCCAATCAGCTATTCTATGTCTTTTGATTGGAGCGTTTAGTCCATTTATGTTTAAGGTTATTATTGATAGGTACTTATTCATTGCCTTTTATGTACATGTGATCCTCTCTCACTCTCTCTTTTCCTTTCTTTCCTTAAAGCAGTCCCTTCAGCATCTCTTGCAGAGCTGGTTTAGTGGAGGTGTATTCTTTTAGACTTCTTTTGTCTGAGAAGCTTCTTATTTGGCCTTCTATCTTAATTGAGAGCCTTGCTGGGTAAAGTAGTCGTGGTTGCAGGCCTCGGGTTCTCATTACTTGGATTATTTCTTGCCATTCTCTTCTGGCTTGGAGTGTTTCCATTGAGAAGTCAGCTGTTAGCCTTATTGGGGCCCCTTTGTATGTTACTTCCTTCTTCTCCCTTGCTGCCTTTAAGATTCTCTCTTTGTCTTGAAATTTTGCCATTTTAATTATGATGTGTCTTGAGGTGGGCCTCCTTGGGTTCCTCTTGATTGGGACTCTCTGTGTTTCCTGTATTTGTGTGACTTTTTGTCTCATCAAATTAGGGAAGTTTTCCATCATCACTTGTTCAACTAGGTTTTCTATCCCTTGTTCTTCTTCTTCTCCTTCTGGTATCCCTATTATACGGATATTATTACGTTTCATATTGTCTTGCATTTCTCTTAATCCCTCTTCATTCTTTCTGAGCCTCTTTTCCCTTTCTTGCTCTTTCTGGGTGTTTTCTTCTATTTTGTCCTTTAGCTCGCTGACCCGATCTTCTGCTTCATCGATCCTGCTTTTCATTCCTTCTACTGTGTTCTTCATTTCAGAGATTGTATTCTTCATTTCCTCTTGGCCCTTGTTGAGAGTTTCTATTTCCTTTTTTATGCTGATGTAGTTTTCATTGAGTTCATTGTAGCTTCCCTGTAGTTTCTCGTAGCTCATTGTGAGCTCATTGAGCTTCCTGACAATCACTGCTTTGAATTCAATATCTGATAGTTGAATTGCCTCTGTTTCATTTAGCATTCTTTTTGAGGCTTCCTCCTTTCCTTTCATTTGGGGAGTATTTCTTTGTCTTCCCATTGTTTGTGAGACTCTTCTTGTTCACCTCAGCTTCTTATATTGATCTGTTCTGGCTCCCTCGGTTTATGATGTGAACTTCTTTAATAGAGTAGCAGTGAGTTTCAGTGGTGCTGTTTCCTTGACCCCCCACGCTCGCTGGTCTTGGGCTGTTTTTTAAGTTGGCTTTGTGTTTGCCTTTGGGTTTTGGTTGTTGTTGAGTCTTTCTTTGGTGGTTCCTTCCCGCCAGCTGGTTAAATGTGGGTCACTCTGTCCACCACCTTCTGTATTTTGTTGTGCTGGTGAGGGCAGGTTGTGTTGAGGCTGGTTCTTCTGTGTGTACAAGGTTTAAAGAAATCTTGTTCAGTTGTTTGTATTGGGTACTGTCTCTATTGTTTAGTTGTATTTCCAGATAAGCCCTGGATTGAGGTTTGTGTGGTTACTACTCCCTCCTTCACCTTCTTCTGCTGTTATCTGTTAGTGGTTCCTTAGTTGTTGGGTTTCCTCTTCCAGTGGGTATCCTGGTGTTCACCTCCTCCACCTATTCTTTTTTGTCATCAGATGGAGGGGAAGGCAAAATGGTTTAAGACAGCAACCGAGAATTCTATGCTATTTACAGTAGTAGCAAGTAGGGAAGATATAGGAGATCCTTTCACTATGTATAGTGTTAACCGTGGTCTTCCACCCAGCTAGCTGATTTTTAGAAAGGATGGAAAGAAGATAAGACTCTTGTTGGGGGAGGAAGGATTGTGAGTTGGATCTATAAAGCAGAGAGGTTGTGGGCGGTCAGATTCTGGGGTAAGGTGAGAGTAAAGGATAGTAAATAGGTGTAGTGTGTGAGAGAATAGAGTTAACCACTACAGTAATAGAGTTCAGGAAACTTTGAAATGGGCTAAGATCTGGGCGGGGGGGGGGGGGTGGTGTTGTGAAGTAATTACAATTGCATGGAACAGCAGTTATTTACAATAATATTATGGCAACATTCATATGGCGGAGTCTATGAAATCTAGGTAATAAGGATATGGAGTACAGAACATTGAGTAGTATGCTGATAGGACACAGGTGAGTTAATGGACAGTAGATTAGTAATACGGTATAGAAAGAGATATCAGGGGAAAGCTGTCAGGTCATACAATAAAACCAGCCTAGCAAAGCAGGCTATACAAAAATAAGAGGGATATAAAAATATTGTTAAAAAAAAAGATGTAGGAACACTGGAAAAATAATAATAATACAAATATGCAATAACTTGCAGGTTCTCTATAATAGCAGAGTGACATTTATGTCACTGACCCAGCTGTTGTGATGCCCCTTCTTTGGGTTCAACTTTGGTCTTTTCACCGATCCAGGATTTTGTCTCACTTGTAGGTATTTAGGAAAAAATTTAAAAAAGAAAAAAATAGAAAAGGCAGATGAAGGCAGGAAGAAGAGATAAAATTGGAGGACAGGAAGGAGGAAGGAATAAAACAAGAAATCAGGTAAGAGAGGAAAAAGAAATCAAAAGAGAATAAAAACAATAAAACTTAAAAAATTAAAAATTGTTAAAAAAAATAGAATCAAATTAAAAAGTCTCTTGATTTCAAAGTGGCCAAACCGGTTTTTCTGCTCTTGCTGGCTGAGGCAGACTGAAGGATGACTTGTTTGGCTTTTCTTCCTAGGCTCGTGGGGTTCGCACTGGCTCCGCCGCCCGTCCGCCGCCAGGCGCGACCCGCGCTCCCTTGAGCGGGCGCGGCCCGTCTGCTGCTCCCACGGCCATCTACCGCATGCTGGTGCCCCCGTGGGTGGGCGCGGCCCATCCGCAGCCTGCGCGCTCACAGCTGGGGAGCAGACAGGCCAGAGCCACTGATCACTTCAGGAGAATTCCCCAAACAGTGTCTGTGTCCATTCACTCCTTCCTCTTGGGAAATTCCTCCTGATCGAGCCCGCCGCTCTCCACAGTGGCCCGGCTTCTCTCACCGCCAAAGCTCCAGCCAGAACGGTGACCCTGGGAGTCCGGGTCCGCAGCGCGACTCGGCTCTGGCGTTTGCCGCCTCCAAAGCTGCTCGCCACCCGGTGTGCCCGCCAGCACCTGGACCCCTCCCAGAGCCGCCCAGACCTTGCTCGGCTGGGGAGGGAGCAGCCGACCTGGCTCTCTCCCACTAACCCTACGGCAAACCCAGCTGCACCCCCGGGCCTGGGGCTGCAGCCCCGGGACCACACGCCTGTCCCGGGAGCCTACCTCGAAGCAGCACTCCGCCTAGGATCCGTTCTTTGTTCTTTCGGTTCTGCCACAATCCTTGGTCCTCCGTTCTCAAAAATGCTGAAATATGCTGGTCTCTTGCCTTTGTACTCCAAAGATCGGTCAGGACTCTCTCCCCTGAGCAGAGGAAAGCCAAATCTGCTCCTTCCTACTCCGACGCCATCTTAGATCCCCCTATTTATTTATTTTTAGAGAGAGGAGAAAGGTGGAGAAAGAGAAGGATAGAAACATCAGTGTGTGCTTGCCTCTTACACATCCCCTATTGGGGACTTGGCCCACAACCCAGGCATGTGCCCTGACTAGGAATTGAACCAGGGAACCTTTGGTTCGCAGGCTAGCACTCAATCCACTGAGCCACACCAGCCAGGGCAAGTTTTTTTATTATTAATTCACAAAATTTTCTTCAATTACATGTTCATTTGTTCTCTTCCATTACTTTATGTCTTTGGAGAATTCTACATATATATTGGATCTTCTTTTCACCCTTGTAATTACATTTTTGTTTTAAAATATTTGTTCCTTCAATCTCGTAACTCTCTTTAGGGCATTTTGTGTTGTGTTTATTCAAGTTCTCATGATTTTTCTTTTTTTTAAAAAATATATTTTATTGATTATGCTATTACAGTTGTCCCATTTCCCCCCTTCTCTCCCCTCCACCCTGTACCCTCCTCCCACCCACATTTTCCCCCTTTAGTTCATGTCCATGTGTCATACTTATGAGTTCTTTAGCTTCTACATTTCCCATACTATTCTTGCCCTCCCCCTATTTTCAACCTACATTCTATGCTACTTATTCTCTATACCTTTTCCCCCTCTCTCCTCCTCCCACCCCCCTGCTGCTAACCCTCCATGTGATCTCCATTTCTGTGGTTCTGTTCCTGTTCTAATTGTTTACTTAGTTTCTTTTGGTTTTGCTTTAGGTGTGGTTGTTAATATTTGTGAGTTTGCTGTCCTTTTACTATACATGTCTTTTCTTTATCTTCTTTTCTTAGATAAGTCCCTTTAGCATTTCATAAAATAAGGGCTTGGTGATGATGAACTCCTTTAACTTGACCTTATCTGAGAAGCACTTTATCTGCCCTTCCATTCTAAATGAGAGCTTTGCTGGGTAGAGCAATCTGGGATGTAGGTCCTTGTCTTTCATGACTTGGAATACTTCTCTCCAGCCCCTTCTTGCCTGTAAGGTCTCTTTTGAGAAATCAGTTGACAGTCTGATGGGAACTCCTTTGTAGGTTACTGTCCCCTTATCTCTTGCTGCTTCTAGGATTCTCTCCTTTGTTTTTACCTGGGTAATGTAATTATGATGTGCCTTGGTGTGTTTCTTCTTGGGTCCAACTTCTTTGGGGCTCTCTGAGCTTCTCGGATTTCTTGGAAGACTGTTCCCTTTGCCAGATTGGGGAAGTTCTCCTTTATTATTTGTTCAAATATGTGCTCAATTTGTTGCTTTCCCCTTCCAATTCTGGTACCCCTATAATTCGGATATTGGAATGTTTAAAGTTGTCTTGGATGTTCTTAAGCTTTTCCTGGATTTTTTGAATTCTTATTTCATCATGCTTTCCTGCTTGGTTGATTCTATCTTCCTTCTGGTCCACTGTATTGTTTTGAGACTCAGATTCCTTCCTTTCACTATTGGCTCTCCTCCGCGTATCTTCCTGCATCTCTTTTATGGTAACCTGCATCCTTTCATCTAAATTGCGTCCAAAATCAATCAGTTCCGTGATGATCACCAGTGTTTTGAACTGGGCATCTGATAGATTGGCTATTTCTTGGTCGCTCAAAAGGATGAGTCCTGGGGGACTAATCTGCTCTGTTGAAAACATATTTTTCCCCTGTCTCTCCTTTTTTTTTTTTCCGGTCTGGTTGCTCTTGTTATGGTGGGGGGCGGAGTCTTAGGTGTTCACCTGGGCTGGGCACCCCAGTCACTAGATTGTGACGTTATATGTGGGGGCGGGGGCAGGGGTGGGAGCGGAGTGGGACAGGAGAAAACAATGGTGGTAGTTCCGTTCTCCTGGGCTCAGACCCTTCTCTGGGCTCCCAGGCTGCGAGTTCTGCCCTAGTCCACAATCGCTACCCCTCTGGGTCTGCCAGCCGCAGCTTGCGTACTCAGGGATCACTGCTGCGTTCTTGCGCCCCAGTTGGCTGACGCACGGATTTCGCGCCAAACTTTCCCCGACCTCCGCGCGCCGCCGACCCGAGCCAGCCCCGCGCCCGCCCGGCTTGTCTTCTCCTACCAGTCTGGATGTACGGGTCTACTTCAACTTCTTGGCTGCCCGACTTCCATTCAGATAAATCCTCTGCCGGATCTGGGTGTTATTCTGTCTGTATATTAATGTTGTAAATTATTGTTGTTCTAATCTTCGTTGTGCGAGGAGGTACGGTGCATCCACCTATTCCTCCATCTTGCCAGAAGTCCTCCGATTTTTCTTTATTTTGAATTCTTTTTTTGAGTTTCATCACCTTTTTGAAATATTCCTTTTCTCCAATCTATTTATTTCCAAGTTTTTCTGATTCTGATTTATGTTATTCTTTAATAATTCCTATAATTATATTATTTATTTTAGTTCTTATTGAAATGTTAGGTGACATTATTTATTTGCTCTGTGGGCATGTTTTTCTGATGTGATTTCATTGTTTGTAAGGATATCCATTCCTTCCTTCCTTTCTTCCATCCTTCCTCCCTCCCTTCCTTTCTCCCTTCCTCCAGTCCTGCCTTGGCTGTCCTTCCTTGGTATTAATAACATTCCATAGAAATTGACCATGATTCTGTTCTGTTGCTCATTTTTGAGTGAAATAAATTTTTCTATGCTACTTTTAGGAGGAAAGGGTGGGCCTGAGATCTGTTGTCTGTTGTTTTATGAAATGACACAACATGGCCTTTTTTCTGACCTCTGTCTTCTCCACTGTTTTTCCTCAGGTTCACATGGGCTTCTCTTTTCTTTGCCTCCCTTGTCCTTGTCCTGCTCAACTTAGGATTCTACTCTCATCAATTTCTCCTTAGTGAGAGGTTTGCTCTAGAGGTGAGCTCAGTACTTTGTTTTGAGAATTCCTAAGACCAAGCAAGACCTTTTCAGCTCCTTTCTATAGGTCCCTGTGAATCTGATTCACCCGTGAATCAGAATTTTTGGAATCCACTATTGGTCTTGTTGCTATGCTTAGGGAGTTACTCCTGGTGACTTTGGATTCTTCTCTTCTCAGAGCACTCAGATGCCCCGTTTCTCTACCCCGACTTTCTCCCGCATGAATGCAAATATCAAGTGGGTCCTCATCCCCACTTCTCATATTTTGGGGTTCTTAACTAGTTTTATTGTAGATCCTTATAATCCTTTGATAGTGTCGTTTTACCTTAGATATAACCATGTGAGTAAATATGTGGCTTCCTTGGGCTTCTTAGGCCACACCTAGAAATCATTCTGTCCTTTCAAATGTTGCTGTGAATCATAGAACACTGCTTCTGAAGCAGAGAGAGGTGACAGCATAGACCATCTGAGGTTTTTCACAGTTGGAAGGCCTCTGAATCTGCTTAAACCCGATAAGCTGGTTTATCCAAATTTAATTGTATTTAAATTTTATCTCTGAAACGGTTCTAAAGAACTTCAGAAAGGAGAAATGGGAGTTTAGGGTCACTCCATTTGTGTGCTAAAAAGTATTTTCCAACCTAAAAAATTAATATCTTCACCCTATGAAATTCTTAGCCTCTTGAAATCACTGTGTTTTTTAAATAACCAGGCCTTGATCCTCTATTAGAACTAAAATTACAGAGTTCTTAACTGTGAAAGTATTTGATGATCTACTTTCAAGATAAGCCTAAAGTTATAAGCTAATCATATATATGAGAAGAGTAACCACAGATGAATTATGGTCAATTTTTCATTATCAGAGAAGAGGCTTAGAATTTACACTGAGTTCCAAAAGCCAGTTATTTTTATGTGTATGGGTTTAAAAACAGTAAATACTTCTTTGCTGAACTGCTGATGCATAAATCTGGGGCATATCCTACTTTAGGAAGTTGTTCTGCAATAAAATGTGACTTGGAGCTGTTAACAAAAAACAACAATGCCCTAGTATCACTGAAAGCTTCATTTGCTCAGGGACAGAGTAATGGATAGAATTTTAAAAATCACAATCATGACTGAGATTTTTAGTTTCTTTGGTCCAATTATTAATTGCTACAAATTTCATTTGGATTTTTCTGTGCACTCCCTCATCAACAGGTAAAAGCGCTGGATCTCTATGCCATGTGGAATCACATGGAGAGGGAGAGAAAAAAAATAAAAAAAGTGAATTCAAACAGAAAATGGAAATTATAAAAACATCTGCTTCTAAAGATTTTAAATATTTGAATTTGCATATCACAAGGAATTTGGTTTCTTTGAAGATTTAAAAAATGGCAACTTAATGATCTGCAAATAGACTGTTTCATTCGATTCAGTATGTTTTACATATTTTTTTCCTTAGTAACACAAAACAGTTTCTAGCTTGGTTTGCAAATTCCCTAATCATATGTCTCCCATGGTCCTGCTATCTGTTGGAGTAGAGACTAAAAAAAGCCAGGAAAACATGATTCATGATCTCTGTAGCTCCGTAAGCTTCCAGAAACACTAGCAGGACCATTACAGGAGGGGGCAAGAGTGTAAATGACAGCTGACTACTGATGAAGTCCTGAGCCCCTCTCCAGAGACCACCTTCAGCTTGGGGCTTTGGGAAGTAGATTTTTCTATTAAGTTCTCCACTTAGCATGCTACCATCCATACGCCAAGTAGGCACTCAGTGAATAAATGAATCAAAGTCCTGCCCAATCAAGATAAAATACAAGTACTGCTTCTTCTATGAAGACTGCCTTTATCCTTAGTCAGAAACCATCTCTGATCTTTCCCTTCTCTGACCACCTGTGGAGTCCTGCCATGAGACATGCTTTGTGGTGTTGACTTTAAGTTCTTTACTAGATGCAAGGATGTGGGAAATTGCACTTCCCATTGGCAGCTGCTCCTATGTATTTTATCCCATTCCACAGGTTCTTCTTATGACGTCACTGACACTCCTCCCAACAAGAGATGGCAGGCCCGGGGGCTATGATCCTTCCTCTTGAATTGGGATTTGTGACTGTCCCCAGTGCCCCAATGGAGAATGGCTGGAGAGATCCCATGTGCTTTCTGAGACTAGGTCATAAAAAGGAGAGAGTCTTCCTCCCCTCTTCCCAACCCTATGCTGTTCACCCGCGGAGCCCAGTGCTGATCTATCTGGTAAGGGAGCCTAGGACTCTGCTGCATCAGTGACCAGTGGCCAGCACCAACCACCAGATGTTTCTGAGGTTCATGCAGTTATTTGTGTTGTAAATGGCAAGTACTAGGCACATGATTCCATTTATTATGACCTTTCAAAAGCAGAAAACACACAAATACCACAGGTTAGTTTACAAGTGGATGAAGGAGACACATAAAGGTGAATTAATTTTTCTCTCAGAGTAGACAGAGAAAGAAAATTCCTAAAACTGACTGTATGGTTTTAGTCACTCATTTTATTTGTTTAGATATCTGTCTTGTTCAAAATGTTATAGTTTTATTTCACATTTATGTAATCAAATAAATTAAAATTTATTTTCAGATATAGGATTAATATATGGAAATGAATTATGGCAGAAGATGCACCATTTCTTCACAATTGCCTACAGTGTGGCAGTTAAAAGAAAAAAAACAAGTACCATATGATCTCAATTATACGTGGAATCTAAAAAGCAAAGTAAACAAACAAAATGGAAACAGACTCATAGATATAGAGAACATGCTGATGGTTGCCAAAGGGGAGGGTGGTTGGAGAGCTGGGTGAAAAAGGAAAAGGGATTAAGAACTGCAAATTGGTAGCTACAAAACAGTCCCTGAAATGTGAAGTGCAGCACAGGGAGTACAGTCAATAATAGTGTAATAACTAGGTATGGTGTCAGCTGGGGACTAGAAGTATCAGGGGGGCTTCTTTGGAAAGTATATGATTGCCTAACCACTATGCCGCTCACCTGAAATAACAGTGAATGTAAACTATAATTGAAACACGCAAATAAATAAATAAAAGAATAAAACAAAGCAAACAAAGAAAGAAAAAGAGAAGTGAATGAGTCCTGGAAGAGATAAGAATGGGGAGGAAATGAAGAGTGACCTGGGAACAGCGCTGACCTCGATTTCTCACAGTTCTTTCAACAGTATTGTTTAACTCTCAGGTTTGTTAATGGAAAAGGTAACTAGTAATTATTTTCCCAAGAAGCAATACCTAGAAGGATGTGGCACTCAATTTCAATTAAGAAATCAAGAGAATAAAAAGGCATATCCCAGCTCAAATTGAGAAGTCACTAATGTCCTCGTATGATTTGGAAAGTATTGTGTTCTGGATTTTTCTCCCCTGTGACAAGGTATCGGTGATAAATTTTTACATATTCCCTACCCATTCCCACATTCCCTTAAGACACTTTATTTCTGATATTCATCCCCCACCTCACCTCTCCCTTTTAATTACCAACTGTTGTGGATAATAGTGGTCTCAACTTAGCCTGCTTTATTTACCTGTGCTACAAAACTAAGATGTAAATTAAAGGAGCATCTCTCACATAGCTTTATGCTGGTTTAGCCTTTGGGCTTTGGTACTGAAAACCTTCACCCTCTCCTCTCCATTGGGGGATAACAGAAAGCATTCTGGTTATTATATCTCCTTGCTTATGTTACTGTCGTCATATCATTAAGAAATAAATATAGTGATTGTCAATGCTTGGTCTTGCAGACAAATTGAACTTTGTAGACTTAAGAGATACTTTATGTAGTCTTGTATTATAAATATAAAATATATTGTATACATTGAAACTATATCTTGAGATATATAAGTTAATAAAATAACTAAAGAGGATTATGACATGTCTTGCAAATGCTACACCTAAACAGATATAAAAGTTCTGTTAATAATTATCTAAGTTTGGGAGCTGGGAAGGAAAAGAAACAGAAAACTCAGACAGTATATGGAGCTTTTCCAGTATAGAGTATTGTATTGTATTGTATCCAGTATAGAGTATTATATTTTTCTCTCTCACAATGAAAAGAGAAACACAGAGCTTAAGTGCTTTGTCTTTAAAGAGTTCAAGGGATTGTAGAAAATTTTGTTCTGCTGGAGAAATATTTTGATTTCCACTATTGCCAAATCATTTCTCCTCAAGTATACAGTAAAGCTTTCTGCCTGAGGGGACAAAGGCCAGAAGAACACTAGTCTTGCTCTGAAGGATGGGGGTTTGGGGTGCAGCAGGCAGATGGCGTGGGAAGAGGGTGCACTGTGAGAAGACTTGAAGGGTGGCCAGGAGGTGGGGCTTCATTCTTGTACATCTGACTTGCTCGCACTCTGTTTGAGATCCAATTAGACACTGAAACTTCCCCCAAAGACCTACTCAAGCAACTAAACAAACACGTCTCCCTGGTCAGATACCAACTCCAGAAGAGAGAACAAATGACCATAACTTCCCAGGAGTTTTCAGTTATGTCCATACTGAGGAAGAAGTCTCAGGACATGAAACTCATTTGAAGACCAGTATTAGAAGGTCAGGGGAGGGGCAATTTCTCTTTGTCCCTTTGCCCAGACACCCAAATAAATAGGTCTGTTTTTTTTTCTTTTCTGTGTTTAGTTTTAAAGTAAAGATGTATTGATTTGGCCTTGAAATGGAGTGGCACTCAATGGAGAATTGAAATAGACTGTTGGTTACATTCTCACATGAACTCAGGAGTCAAGTTACACTTTCATATTTGGGAGGTACATGCGATCTTGGAAGCAATAGAAATTTAACAGATTTCATTTCTACTCACCACATGATTCAGTATTCTTAATATCACTTTTCAAAGAAGATTTTGAATCAGGTACAAGTTTTACTATTTTTACACTCGTACATCTTGGAGAATTTGAGATAGAGTGAAGTCGGATGGAATGCTTACATTCAGAGCAGTGACTGAAGAGAAATACATATAAAAATTACCGACTGAGCTGGAAAAGAGAGATCTGCCTCAAGTCTTTGTTTTTACTGTGTATAATTATGGGTTTTAAACATTTCTAGAACTAAAAAAAAGTCATCCCACACAAAAGAACAGCCAATTTAGTTTGGGAGGAAATGAGAACTGTCAAGTATGAATTTTATCTTTTTTTCAGTGTCCTAAGTCATAGAATTGTATCAACTCCTCATTTAAGCTTGAGTCAAAAAAGAGATAAATTCTTTTGGAAGCAGGTTTTTAGGGCTCCCCTGAGCCCTAAAATATTGCAGAGCTCAGCATTACAAACGTCTTTCGAATTTACACCTCAATAGTTCACTGTTAGAAGTCAGACATTCAGAGGCTGACAACAAAGTCAGCTTCCTCTGATGCATGCTTCTCAAGTGCATCTATATTAATCTTCAAAGAATTTTTCCAAAACCTCATTTGGGATGGGAGCTATATTTTTAAAATAGAAATTGATGAAGAACACAGTGTTTATAATTATATATGTAGTGTCTATAGTTTATCATCACTTTTCTCACTACATATAGGGTTTTAAAAATAATAAGACATCCAGACAAGCATAATCATATCAAACATCAACAACATCCCTTCAAGCCTCCCCTGCTCCCTCCCTCTGGATGCAGGTGGACAGGGTGAGGGTACAGTTGTTTGGAGGCCTGAAGTTTCTAGCTCCTTTCTAAAATGTGTTTCACCACTTTTAACTTTAGATGTTAGTTTTAGGAATCATGTGATGAAATCGACTGAGTCTGAGTTTCTTCTCCACCTACTTCATCTGATCTTGAGAACATCCTGCGTGTGGCTGACGATGGCGAACCTCCTGGCATGATGCCGTCAAACCCACAGGGCTTCTCTGCGTGACTGGGTGTAGAGAACAGAAATGTTGTTCCCCGAATGTTTCTTCTTTTCCATGTACCAAACACTGATATTGTGTTAACATGATCTTTCCTCTGATTCTTGTACTTGCCCTGTTGTTAACTATTTGGGAGACAGCATAGCATAGCAGTTAATAATTCAAATGCTAGAGTTAAATAATTATCGATTTGAATTCAAACTTCCACACATAACAGTTCTGTGACCTTGGACATGTTCATTCAATTTTCCTGGAGCTTTCAAAATGATGATATTCGTATCTATCTCATAATATTGTTGGGAAAATTAAAATTTGCATATTATCTTACATAGTTTTATATGTGACATTAGAGAAAGTTATTTTTCCCTTTGGTTTTCATTTTTTAAAAAATGTTGAAATGGTTTTGCTAATATTCTGTGAATTTTTGATTTGTTAGGAAATCTCTGGGTTATTCCCTAGTTTTTATGTAGATTTTGATTCCAGTATGATGGAGAAGATTCTATTTGTTAATTTAATACAAAGAAAATGCTCTGGCTACAGCAGTTAGATTAACATTTGCTTACTAGAGGCGCATAGATCTAGTTATGTTACCATAACTTGAGATGGTAGGACAGTTTTTAACCTCTCTGAGTTCCATCTTCAAAATGGAGATAACATCTATTCCACAAAGCTTTGTAAGAATAGGTGAAATAATTTCTGGAAAGTATTTAAGACAGTGACTGATAGATTATTTTCATTATTGTTATTGAGCATAAAACATAAAAGAATTTCTGACAGCTTATGTGGAGGAAAATGGGTCAGCCTGAAGCATGTACATGACACGAAGAAGTCAAGTAGGCGCTCTGGACACAAGTCAAACGCTCACGGGACGTTTGGAACACAGACACCGCCTTTACAAAGTCTAGGAGAAAAACTACCCAGTGAACCACAGAACCAGCACTAGCCAGGGAATGGCAGATTTACCCTGGGTTATTTGCTGGGCAACTAAAATGAGTGGTCTTAATCACTCCCCAAATGAACAGTAATTTTCTCTTACCTGAACAGTATTATTTTTGTTAAATAAACAAAACCTGTTTGTGAAAGTCAGGGTTTCACTGGGTTGATACTAGTGGTATTTGATTAAGGGACACAGATTCCTTTGTTGACCTAGCAACCTTGTTTCCTCCTGAGTTACCCAGAGAGATTTAATCCCAGGGAATAATGGGCATAGCGAACGACAAAGAAATCACTCCTCAGTTGGGCTTTAGGTCTAAACACCCATGCAGAACAGCAGGCGCTGGTCAGACCCCTTGGAGAGCAACTTCTCTCAGGCTGTTTGCTGTGACTGCCTGGCACCAACCTAGACACACTTTTTGCCCCTTTGATTTACACCGTTGTACACCTTAAGTCTCAGAACTTGCTTTTCAATGAAACAACCACCCCTGCCCACCCTCCTGCCCCCGCCGCCATCGTGGCAGACAGAGGAAAATAGAGAGCAGGTTTTCTCCTTATGGGCTCACTTAAGCTCCTTTGTCTTTACCTCTAAAGTAGGGACAGTTTTCTTTGTTGCAGTAGAGTAAAGGGGTGGGATGTATGGGAAGTGCTCCTAGCACGGTGTCCCCAAACCAGCCTGCTCATTAGAGGGACTTGAAAAATATTGCCATGTGGGTCTTACTGCTGATTAACCAGAATCCCTGAGGGTCAGGCATAGGAATTGAAAGAAAAGCTTCCAAGGTGATTATGGGGTACAGTCAGGGTTGGGAGCCACCACTCTAGAGGCTAACATTATTCGTTATGAAAAAAATGGAAAGGTACAGCCAGACGAAATCAAACAAATAAACAAACTTGCTCTCACTAACCCCCAGAAATGACCATTTCCATGCGGTCATATCTACATTTCTATCTATTTCTCTATCTCTATTGAGAGATATTTTAAAACAATGTGAAGAATTACCTTCTGTAACCTAATATGCAGTGCATATAAAGTTCCCCTTTTGCCCTGAGTGGTGTGCCTCAATGGGTTGGGCATCATCCCATGAGCCAAAAGGTCATCAGTTTGATTCCTGGTCAGGGCACATGCCTGGCTTGTGGGCCAGGTCCCCAGTTGGGGGTGTGTGAGCTGATATTTCTCTCCCTTGCTTTCTCCCTTCCTTCCACTTTCTCTAAAAAGAAATAAAATCTTTCAAAAATTTCCCTTTTATAATTTGTTCTCTTTCTGAACAGGATTCTTTCCTGAAGCCATTAGCCAAAAATGGAAAACCACCTCTGTCTTAGTGTGTTCAGGCTGCTATAACGAAATCCTGCAGACTAGTCATAAGCCACCAGCGTTACACCTCACAGTCTGGAGGCTTCAAATCTGAGGTCAGAGTGCCAGTGCAGTTGGGTGAGGACCTTCTTCCCGGTTCATAGCCGGCACCTGTTTGCTGTGTCCTCCTACGGTGGAAGGGGTTAGGGATCTCTTAGGAGCCTCTTTTAGAAGAGCACTAATCCCATTCATGAGGGCGCTACTATGACCTAAGCACCCCCCCAAGGCCCCACCTGCTGATACCATCATCTTTCATGGTTAGAATTTTAATATATAAATTTGAGGGGCATGAGGGGTGGGGGACACAAACATTCAGAGCATGTTGACCTCTCAAACATCTAGCTGCTTCCTGTTTAGCTCCTTCCCTCACCTTGTCCTTTGCAGCAGAGATTGTTGCCAAGGCAGCAGCTGCAGAGTTGGTTCTCTGATGTGCACGGGTCCCCCCTGCCTGGGGACATTCCAGGTCCCCACACTGTGGCGAAGTAATTGGCTTCCTCGAGGAACAGAGACAATCTTTTTGCTCCATCACACACTCACTAATAAGCCCTTTCATTAGAAATCCTGCAGCTTTGTAACTGTGATGTTTTCAGAATGAAAACAGTCTTCCACTTTACCTGAAATATTAGATGATGATGATAGACCCACCTCCTCTGGGTAAAGAGTTGGGGGTGCACTGGTCTTCAGTTCTCTTATAGAAAATAATTGCCTGAATTAAAAAAAAAAGAGGTATGAATGTGTTTACTTAAGAAGAGGCTCTCTGTCTTTCCTCCCACAATGCTCTTGGGATGTATTTGGTATTTGTTCACTTAAATTTCATTCCATTGTCATCCCACAATGGACACAAAAATCTCCATTCACTCTGTTGGAGAACCCATATTAAAGTGCATGTGGTGGTTACAGAGCTGTTTCCTTGGTTCAGGCACTAAGAATTGAGGGACTCACCCTGGCCATTGTGGTTCAGTTGGTTGGAGCACCATCTTGTACGCCTAAAGGTTGCGGATTCAATCCCCAGTCAGGGCATGTACCTAGGTCGTGGGTTTGTTCCCTGGTTGGTATGTGTGCAGGAGGCAACCAACTGGTATTTCTCTCTCACATCGATGTTTCTCTCTCTCTCCTTCCTCTTTCCTCTGTCTCTTAAAAAAAAAAAAAAACAATGAGAAAATGTCCTTAGGTGAGGATAAAAGAACTGAGGGATGCTACTAGTAAAGGCACAGTGGGAATGGTGAGATGGGGCTGGGTGTGACAAACGCTGCAAATACCATCTTAGGATGAAGTAATTGGATGGGACTGGTGTGTGACCTGAAGAGGAAGAAGAAAACGGTGAAGCCAAGGTTATAAGCCTGGGCAACTACAAGAATGGTGATCCCATAAACAGAAACCAGGAATGCAGAAGGGTTTGGGAGTTAGTCAAGAGAAAGGCTACAGATACAACAGACAGAGCTTTACGAGGATTTTGGTTAAGAACCATAATGACAGCCAAAGTTTGACAAATTTGAACGCCAAACCCTGAAGGGAAGAGGAGGGTTTAAATGCCATAGAGAGATGTGAAGCATGTATTGGAAGACAAGGCCCACCTTGCCACACTTGGAAGGAAGGCAGGTAAACTTCTTCCCAGACACTCTCTCAGGAACTTGTGTTTGTAACTTCTTACATGATCATCACACACTGACTTTCAGGCAAGGAAATTCCATGCCAAATAAAGAGGACCCTTGTGTTTCCCTTGTGTTTATTCAGTTACAACTGAATAAAAATAAATGCCAGACAAGGTGGTTTTTAAAGTTGAAAAACATTACACTGAAGTACCCTTTACTGAGTCCTATCAATATTTTATTAATAGCACTACTTAATTCTGAATAAGGGTTGTCTCCATTGGGGCAGCTTTATATTACAAAACAATTAATTTTCATCCTCCCACTTGCAGGTCTCCCAGAGGTCTTAATTATAACCCAACAAACCTGCTACAGAAAGTATATAGATCACATTATTTTAAATGTTTTCTTTTTAAGTTCATTTGAAAAATGGCACGGCAAACAATTTATCAGGTAGTTTTAACATTGGGTTGTTTTTGTAGTTCTCTTTTGAGAGTATTCACTTATAGTGTATTGGAACACGTGTAGTTATATACTTAACACCTTAATGGGGGGCTTTGAATGATCCGCAAAAGGCATTATTTGTTCAGTACAGGTTTGTTTGCTGTGTTCAGTGCTTCCCATGAATTATTTCACTGAGCTCCGTAGCAACTCATTGAGGTAGGTACTGTCGTCAGTGTTTATCATCATCATTCGGGGCTTTTGTGTTTGTGAATTCACCTGCTTGCTAAACTCCACCTGTAACCCGGACATTCATACTCGTGGCAGTTTCGGTCATTGTCGGGCGCGCGCCTGCGTGGAGCAGTGGACATTCCCTGTCGATCCACGCAGGCGTGCCCGGGGCAGCTCAAAAGAGGCTGCGTCCCGGCCTCTTGTTTCAGCTCTCACCCTCTAAAGTGTTATTTTTGAGATCTATTTAGTGTTACTCTTTTGCATTTCTCTTTGCTTTATATTGATGATTTCATTGTTTAAAAAGGCCCCCAAGCTAGTACTCTTCCTAAGAACCAGAAGGCTGTGATGTGCCTTATGGAGAAAATAGATATGTTAGACATAACATTTATGTATTTGTGTGTATGTATGTATACATATGTGTATGTATTTTCACCCTATTATTTTGTATTTTCCCCAAATTTTTCTAGATTACTTTTCCTATTCTTTCTTGCTCTCTCTATTATTTTTTCTTATTTGGCTTTTCTCCTTTACTAGTTTGCAAAAGATGCCCCTTTTTGCTATTTTTAGTGGATACACTAGAAATTTTGATGTGCACATTTTATTTGTCTAAGTCTAAATTTAATCAATAAATTTAATTTTTTAAAGAAATAAAACAAGGATCTTAGAGCTAATTCTAATCTCCTGTCTCCTAGAAAAAAGAAAGAGAACAGGTGTGTTAGATAAGCTTTGTTCAAGCATGAGCAATAGTGCTGTCCATTTATTATAAGTTCAATGTTAATGATTCAACTATATATGTTAAATAAGGTGCCTTAAATAGAAACACACATAAAACAAGGTTAGGTGTTGATGGGTTGAGGAAAATATCTGGGTTGTGACCAGAGGCTCCCAGGACCCCAACCCTGTATTTCCCTTGCGTAACATAAGAATATGAGAATTAGCTGGCATCTCCATTTTGTCCGTAAGAAACCAGAGGCCTCAAGCCACATGCTTGAGGGCTTTCGGTCTGTTAAGTGGGAGAGCCCTGATTCAGCTGGTTCAGTTGAATGACTTCAGTGCTCTGCTCTCTTAAAAAATCTAGTTTAAAATTGTTCTTTGCTCCTTCCCATGGTCTTCTGCTGTTTACATGTTCTACTTCAGCCATTTGCATTCCAAGGAACTCCTTCCACTCAGAGGCGGACATGGCACACGTCCTGTCTGCTCTGGTGGCATAGGAGTTTGGGGCTGGCCCTTTGTAATAGACCAGTTACTGGGGTTCTAGACTCCCTGGCTGTCATGTCACCCACTCTCCTAAGTCCACAGTGGGAACGCCTACCGCCCCTGGGAATGTGGGTAGGATGCTGGGGGGCAGAAGAAAAGTTAGTGTATGTACAAGGCCAAAGGAATTATCAGCCTCCGTTTTTACCCTCAGGAATCCTGAGTACAGCACCTGCAGGTTGAAACCTAGTGTTATTATTTGCATTTTATTCCTGGGGCCAATATTTTATACTTGGCTCTTTGCTCGAGCCCACCAACACCATCCAAATACTCATCCAAAACTTCCTGAAAAACATAGGCACTTTCAATCACTTCAAGGAACCAAAACACTATAATCTGTTAACACAAAAGTGTTAGCAATAGCATACATTTCTGTTTAATGTGATATAGTCAACACACACCTTACATTGCAAGCCTTTTTCTCCCAGAGTTCCGAGCTTCTGATGGTTGATAGCTACACTCCCAAATTTATTTTATTATTTTGTAAGTTGCTTCTTTCCTTGAATAGAAAACTAATACATATTCCTTGCAGATTCTTTGGAAAATGTAGAAAAGCAAACAGAGGCTGTATAGGAGGTAGTTGTTAGTTCCATCACTCACATACAATCAATCCTTCAGTGTGTGGGTCTTTTCAGTTCTTCTCCCTTAGAGTTTATAAAGTACAACATGCTGTGTTTCAAGCTTTTCCATCTCATGTTGTAAGATAAATATTTTCTCATTTAGTTAGAAATACTCATTACTATCAAATGCTAGCAAAATATTCTAGTGTGTGTGGGTTCACCGCAAATTAAAGATTTTATAGAGCTGTATATTCAGGTTTTCTGCTTATTTTTAATATTATTTTAAAAACTCTATAATAAGATTCCTTGTAGTTAAATCCTTGCACAAATCTCTAGTTATTTTCTTTGGAAAAATTATTGGAAATGAACTCGGTAGATCAACAATATGCACATTTTTCAGGCCTTTGAAGGACTTGCACCCAGCTGCTGTGTAAATATTGGTTAGGATCCAAGCATCTTTTCCCCTTTAACTGAATTTTCTGCATGCCAGCAAACATATTAGTGGTATGGTAGGCAGGGTGAGGCTTAGAGAAACCTACTTCAAGGACTGTGAAGAAAATTACTACCTTTTAGATCTTCCAAGTATGGATGGCATGAAGATAGGGGTCGATTAGAACCGGATTGAATGTGTGTGTCTGGGGTGCGGGGGTGCTCTGTTTGGGAGCTGTCATAGGGGCTCATTTTCTCCTGGGCAAGTTCCAGACCATCCTGACTTAGGATGTGTATTTGAAATGGCCTGGGATAGTAGCTGTAAGGAGATGGTCACTTTTGAACACCATGTACTGGTTTTCTACCCAGAACTTGCCACCTCTCCTTGAACTGGCCAAATTTCCAAACAATACTGGTTTAGGGCTTGGAACAAAGTAACTTGTGCAGGTGCAGTTGCTGCAGCATAGAGCTCCATTGGGCGAGTTCTCCTTAGCGATGAAACAGAATCATTTGGTAGAAAGTCTGTCTGCTGCTGCAAGTGTCTATTTTTATTTCTTGAAAAGATAACATTTTACCACCAGTGTACAATATCATTGACTAACTTATGACCATTGTATCTAGAGAAAACCACCACCCCATAAATCTTTCTGCTAATGTAGTAATTAATGATGACTCTTGGGAGAAGGCAGGGGTGTTTACATCTAGCAATAAAGAAACAGTGTGGCGCACTGAACTCCACCTCCCATGGCGTGAGGGTGAGATGAATTAGATCCAGTAAAACATCAATGCGGTTTCTATGTTAGATCAACATTTCTTTTTGAGAGCTGAACAAATCAGATGGCAGAGAGCAATAGCATTCTTCTTTTTCACAAAGGAAACTTTTATTGTGCATGGTTATAGTTTATGAATGCCCAAATTTGTCACATTGGCAAGAATTTGGTCCTTTTTTGGTCTTCTAAGTAGCTGGTGGTAGCAACCAATGGTGTTTACCCTGGGAACTGTGCTTGCACTGAAGCTCGTGCATCAGAAGCGAGCTGTCAGGGCTGGCAGAAGTGTCCGGTGGGTTGTTTATGTTGGAGGCTCCTGCCTCCATTTCTGCTACAAGTCCTTCACTTTCCATCCTTGTCACTTTCTCTTTTATGACTTAAGTCACGGAAGAGAAGTATCTGTTAAACAGATATTCATTATGATGATAAAAACATATGTTACTCCTCCAAGGAATATTTTAATTTTAAAGCCCACAAGAAGGAGGATATCCTTCACAAAAAAGTAATTAATTTCTAATGTGTGATTCAGTATCACTGCACTACATATCTACTTTTAATGCCATTGTGATATATAGGCGTATGTTTATAGAGGTATATCCTTATTTTGTTGGTAAGAGGGTAAGAAATATCTGAATCAAGAGTAGAAGAATGTATCTCTGTAATGCTGTTGTTTCCATTTGCCCCAAGGGATTGTTAATTAATCTGACAAATTGTCAATTTAAACAGCTATGTGGTTGGTGGAAGATTCATTCCTTTTTCATTATAGTTTTGCATATTCCATTTGTTCTCCTACTATTACAGGAGCAGAATTTAGAAGCTGTAAAGATTTGATTACTATTAAAATCTCTATTTTCTTACATTGTTAAAAAAATTTTCATGGTTCATTTCAGCAAATTTCTGCTTGATTATACTGGGAACGTTTCCTTAGCTCGTTTTCTTTTCAAGCTAGGGGGGGGGGGGAATGCTACAATTCCTAGCCACTAGTGGAACATATAGGGCTCTGGAAGTGATAAAAAAGATAAATGTATCTGTTCCTCTATTTATGCTCCAGCTCTTCCTGTTCTTTTAAAATTCAATTTTTTTTAGGTACAAATATCTATTCATAGAAGGCAAAGAAATTTTAAAGAGACTGTATTCAAATAAACAGGAGGTTTTCTGGTGTGATTCTATGGTACGCACCTTTTAAATCATTTTATGTGTTTTGTTAAGAAGAAAATGTTCTTATGGTCAAGATGGCAGTGTAGCAGACATGGCTCACCTCTTCACACAACCACATCAGAGTTACGACTACACTGTAGAACAACCATCACTCAGAACTGTCAGAAATCGAGTTGAATAAAACATATTCGCCTAGACTGGTAAGAGGGGCACATACGCAGAACAGGCTGGTCCCTTATCCACACGTGGTGGGTTAAAATTTGGGAGGGATGTCTTGGAAGGGATCAGTCCCAGTCCCACACCAGGCTCCCCAGCTCAGGGTTCCAGAGCCAGGAAGATAAGTCCCCAGAACTCTGGCTGCAAAAACCAGTGGGGATTGAATCTGGAAAAAACTGCTGGAGCCCCAAGCAGTTCCTCCTAAAGAACCCACACATGGACTAATCGACTCAGACTTGCTCCCTCTGAGCTCCAGTGCTGGGGTGGAAGCTTGAAGGGCACCAGTGGTATATGGGGAAAGACGAGGGTATCTGGCATCAGGGTGCACACAAGCCATTTTCCCTCTTATGGGCCCTCCCCTCACAGAGCTGGCAGGCTGGCACAGTATCTGAGACTCCACCAACCTGGCTAACACTATTTGACCCTCCCTGGAGATCCCCAGAGACTCTGCCCCACCCAACTTACAGGCCCACCCAAGCTGCTTTTCCATATGAATGGCTGGTCCTGCCTCCTGCTTCACAACTTCCTGAATCCTCTCAAACAAACAGCTGGCCTCAGTGAGCCCCAGGTCTCAAATGTGTTTTTATGCGCTCCCTAGTTTGAGAGTGGTTGGCATTTCTGGATTCTCCCTGAAAAAAGCCAGTCCTACAGTGGAATGCAGACAGTCTCCAGGCATCTCAGGGAATATGGTAGACCAAGTGGTTGCCATGTCAGTACAATTTTAGGGGCTCAGGGATGTGCTAGGACATCTCCTCCAAAGTGCTACATCTTGCCCTTTTACCAAAAGAAGGGATCACAATGGCTGTTGGGCCTCTTTGGGTTCTGGAAGCAGCCTATGATTACACAGCTGCGAATACTGCTCTGGCTCTAATATTGTGTAGGGCAACAGGCTGCTTACCAGCTTTGAATGTGGCCAGAGTAGTAAAGGTCTCTGCAGCAGGTCTGGGACACATTGGTGGTGGGAAAAGACGCTACGTGGAATTTGAGGCAATCCCCAGTGTGGGAATCACAAATCAGGCTCCTGGAGCTCTGGGGTAATGCCATTTCACCAGCAGTACAGGATTAGATGCCTTTTCAAAAATGTCTCCTGGAGTGTTACTGGGCTCTGGTAGAGACAGAAAGATGGACTGTGACCACCATGTGACCATTCAGCTGGATCTGTCAATCATGAACCAGGAAAATTCATTAGGTCATAAGGTCAGGCTGGCGTAGCAACAGTTGTCAGAAGATGAAGTGGGTACATCCAGGACTGAGCACAGGCAAACGTGAGTGGCAACCCAAATCCCATGGCACCCACGACTGCAGCACAACCCTCCCTCAGCTTCCCCTCTGGCTGTATGGGGGATCCCAGGTGTGGAGTGGAGGGAAGCCTGAGCTTTCTCTACAGAGGGTGAGCTTGGTATGCAGGGGCAAACTGCAGATGGATGGCAACCATGCAGCACGCGCACACAGAGGTGGTTTTGATAGAGGGTGGAGAGAGAAAATCCTTCCAGTGGGCAGTGCACCAGCTCACCCAACTAGAAGTGGCCCATGGTTAGAAAATAATGAGAATCATGGGAAACAGTGAATGATCTGGCCAGCTGATCAGGGGTCTGGAAGGAAAAAGTTTGGAAAAGCATAGATGCATGTGGTTGGACACGTGGAGTGGCCTGGAGGCGAAGACCTTTGTATCACAAGTTAGCAGCCATGAGAGAGTGTCCACAGAGGAGGCACTCAACAACTGAGCAGCCAGGATGACCCAACCTGTTGCTGTCAGCCAGCCTTTGTCATTAATCATCCTAGTGCTGACATGTGAACCCAGAATTCACTGGCCATGGTGACCACGCATGGCTGGGCCCAATCGCATGGACCCCACTTACCAAGATCATCAAGGTCTCATGGCTGAGGAACACCTGAACTGCCAGCAAACAGAACACTGGGGGAGCTTCCATTTTCCAGTGGCCCCCCACCCCCAACGCTGCCCCTGCCAAGTTGGCTTCAGTCTGTACCGAAGGGGCCTCAGATTCACTCAGAGTAGCTTCTTGAAAAATATGAGGGCTTGTACGCTTTGGAGATACTGCCATAACACTTAGACTTCTTAAAACTTTTTACTTTTTGAGCTGCTGAGCCCCTGGTAGAAATAGGACTTGGTAGGAACATTCTTTTGGGTTGTCTTTAGGCCAGCGATGCTTGACCTTTCTCATCTTACTGCATGCACAAACTAATTACTAAAATTCCGTGGCACACCAAAAAATATATATTTTGCCATTCTGACAAAAAATAGGTATAATTTTGATTCATTCATACTGGATGGCTATTGTTGTGTTGGCTGTTGTCTTTTTAAAATTTATTTTATTTGACAGTCTAAGGGAAAAGAGGTCAGGGCCCCTGACTAAATAGTTAGGTATTGCATGCTTTAAAAATTCTTGTGGCACAGTGATTGAAAATCACTGATTTAGACAGTCAACAAATTGACATTTATTGAAGAGGTCAGTCTTTTAAAATTGTATTTTATTGATTATGCTATTACAGTGGTCCCAATTTTTCTGCCTTTGTCTGTCTCCACCCAGCATCTCCCACTCCCTCAGGTAATCTCCCCACCAACATTCACGTGCATGGGGCATGTGTGTAAGTTCTTCGACTACTCCATTTCCTATGCTGTACTTTACAACCCCATGGTTATTCTGTAACTACCAATTTGTACTTCTTAATCCCCTCACCTCTTCACCCATTTCCCCCCATACCTCTCCCATTTGGCAACCATCAAAATGCTTTCTGTATCCATGATTCTGTCTCTGTTTTTCCTGTTTTCTTAGTTTGTTTTTTAGATTCAGTTGTTGATAGACATGTACTTATTGTCATTTTATTGTTCATAGTTTTGATATTCTTCTTTGTCTTAAATCCCTTTAACATTTCTTTTTTTAAATTTTAATTGTTGCACAAGTACAGTTTTATGTCTTTTCCTTTAACATTTCATATAATAATTGTTTGGTGGTGAACTGCTTTATTTTTTTCTTGTCTGGAAAGCTCTTTATCTGCCTTTCAGTTCTAAATGGTAGCTTTGCTGGGTAGAACAATCTTGACTATAGGTCCCTGCCTTTCATGACTTTGAATACTTCTTGCTGGAGCTGAGAGGGAGTGAGTCTGAGTAAGTCTGTGTGTGGGTTCTTTAAGAGGAACCGATTGGGACTCCAGTAGTTTCTTCCACCAATTCAATCCCCACTGGTTTTTGCAGCCCAGATGGTGGGGACTTATCTTTCTGGCACTGGAATCTTGGGCTGGGGGATTGGTGTGGGGCTGGGACTCCTCACTCCCAAGATATCCCTTCTGAATTTTTATCTACCACTTGTGGATGTGGGACCAGCCAGTTCCACATCTCCACCCCTCCTACCAGTCTGGATGGATGTGGTGGTTTCTTTAATTCTGTAGGTATCAGACTTCCATTCAACTCAATTTCTGATGGTTCTAAATGACAGTTGTTCTTTGGTATAGCTGTAATTTTGATGTGGCTGTGCGAGGAGGTGAGCCATTTACCTATGCTGCCATCTTGTCTGGAAGTCAAAGGGTGTGGAGGTTACCAGCCTGCAGTATCCATCTCGGCTGCGGATGTTCATGGAAACGTGCTAAAAACATACACAGAGACAACCAGGTCCTGTGGGGAAATAGGAACAGCAGGGCCACTCCTCATGTGGGGGGCACCTTGGCCACCCTCTCTCCTGGAGGGTGCCACTTGGCCACCCTCTCTCCAGTGGGGAGAGTGCCTCATTCCCCCTCTGGAGAGGCTTTTTATTGGTTTCATTTGAATAAGAATTCAGGTAAAAGCTCATTACTCATTGCTTGGAAGTAAGGATCAAACAATAGATAACAAGGAAATCTGAGGGCCTATTTTGAGTCAGGGTCAAAGAGCTGTAAAACTTTAAAGAACAAACTTACTTCTTCCTTGGACCCTTATCATTCAACTGAGAGCATTCTAAACAAAGCAGGTCTCACAGGATTTTACATATTCTTTCTTAGGCCCATCACCTGGGGAACCTGCCCTTTTCAGCACAGAGCTGCACCACCCTGTCATTATTTCAGGCTTAGGTGGAGCAAGGGAAGTAAGGCAGCCAAGGGATAAGGAGATTTTCTCCCAGATGATGAGCACTCAGGCTATATCAAAGCCGAGGAGCGAGGGTCCATCACCCCCTTTTGCTGTAGCCCCCAGAGTCCTTTCTTGGGGGCCTCCCGCGCAATTGTGCCTGTCTTAGATCGTTCCCCCCTTGGAGAATCTTACCCATCATTGGCTAACTGACCAAGCATTGGGGTTCAGTTATGAATGAAGCAGCAGAAGCAGTGCTCCTGCCAGGGAGATAGCTTTTGTCTCCTTGCTGGCTTACGGTCCAAGGCCACTCCCTCAGCCTCAGCCTTGGTGGGGGTTACAAGCTTCCGATACCAGGCAGGGCGGTCCCCAACAAAAGAGGTCAGTTTTAATGGCACTAACACAGCATCATAGAAATCTCCTGTTAGAAAAGGTGGAGAGCTCATGCCAAGTGCTGTAGGTGAGAAATTGATTTTCTTTAAAACTTTACTTCCCCCATCTTTTAAATCAAATGTGTCTCAATTACTGTAGGAAAACTCAAAAACACAAATATTACATTTTTTCCAATTCATAGTATTTCATATTAGTGGGTTAAAATCTTCCAAGATGCACTTTAAAAAGACCAATGTGTGTGAGAAAACATCAGTGATCTTTCACAGAAACCATGGGTCATGTGCAAGACCAATTCCATAGTTGGGAAAATATAGGAACGTACATTTGTAATGTCTGTAATCTGTCAAGATGGTGAATATATAAAAGTCTGGCTTTTGAGAAATCTGTTCTTGGCAGCAAAATATTTTCAGCTGGGAAAAGTAATCCTGAACCAGTTAAGCAATTATGTGGAGTTTCGGTATCCAGGTGAATCCTGCTTATTTAGGATAAACCTGCTTTGGGGTTTAAGATTTGTATGTCTCTGCCATGCCTTGTACTCTGAACTTTATTAAACTGACCTGCAGCCAGCAAATGTCTTTATACTATTGCCCTAGAGAAACAGCATCTTTTATAGAGTTCTTGGGTGTGGCATAGCTACAACACATGGCAAAACTTCTATTTTCTGTGATAGAAAATGATTACCTTGTAATATTGTAAGCTGATGGCAGAAGAGATGTCTACGTTGTTTCACCCCAGGCACCCAGAACAGAACTACTGAACTCTCTGAATATGTAATAAATAATCCAATGGCAAATGGAACATTAAAGAGAACAGGAATTGCCTCAGGCATATTCCAAATACTAATTGTGCCTTTGGGAGACATCTGATTGTAGAGATTTCAGAAGCAAAATAATCGATTTTTCTCACATTGAATTAATGGTTTAACATTTAGCCAAGGCATCTTAGAAACTTATATCTTGGCTTTAGGGAAAACTTAGCTTTATAATTCCCAGGGTTCCAATGCCCTTATGAAAATCCCGTACACCTGCCTGCCAATTCTGCTTCTCATCTTGCTCTCTGCTCTCTCACTGCGCTACCTGCTGTGCCCTAAATTCGCCCTGCGTCTTACTGCTTCCAAGTCTTTGTTCTGCCAGAACTCCTCCCCTGCCATCCCTGCCTCCTGAGAGCCTACTCATTCTTTAAAGTCTAATTCAAATTCACTTCCTTGGAAAAACCTCTGATCCCCACAACTGGGAGCAGTCTCTCCTCAGTAAGATCACTCCACTCATAGCACACAGAATTCATATTGGTTGTGTTAATAAAACCTATTTCGTATACGTATATCTCCTGCTCCACATCACAAGCTGAGGCAGGGGCTCACTTCTTTCCCTTCCCCTCCCCTATCCTCCCCTCCCCTTCTCTGCCCTCCTCTTCTGTTCCCTCCTCTTCCCTCCTTTTCCCTTCCCTGGTGTGGACAAGGCCTGCTCAGGTCTTTCCTTCCCAGATGGCAACACTTAACACAGACCCCTGCCACCCAGAGCTTAATTGTCCCCCTGGGCCCCTCACCCTTCAGCTAGACTATAAACTTCAGGAGGGGTGGCTGTTCTAGAAGTATCCTGACAGCCATTATATCCAGCATTCAGATCATTTGAAGAGTGACCCTCACAAGGCGTTTAACATCCATTTCTTGTTGCTTTGTTAGTCTGCAATTTCCTTCACAGTACACTGAAATTCATAAATATTTTTTAATTTGGGTCAAACTGTATTCATTTCCAAAAGCACAATCTGTCATGTGCTTTTGGAAATGAAATAATATCGTTGTCTAAGCCCATTCAGTTTCTCTAAAGCATAGTGCAGGATTTGTTATTAATGACTTAAGAAATGCCGTGGAAGATTACCGGACTGTTTATGTAGCTGAGATTGAACTTCTGTAGGTATGTGGCCTCTCTTAAGTCAGCAAAAGCCACAATGTATGACTAAACAGAAAGTACACAAATGAGCACAGGATACATTTTTAATGTTGTAACTTTTTGTTTAATAAAGGAATTATTGGAAAGCAATTTGTAATCCCCAATGTAGATTCCTGTAAATTCTCAACATGGAAAAATAAGGAAATGTAGCAAACTGAAATCTATCCTATGCTAAACTAAATATATTAGAAATGTGTGAAATTTATGTCTGTGTTTTTCTAATTTTGCAATTTGTAATAAAACTGTCACTATTTGGCACAAGAGTTGGCAAAACGTTTTAGCCCAAACACCACTGCATGAATTAAGTAGCTGTTCAGTGGAAAGTGGAATTTGGGAACACTTCAACTGGATGCTGTGTGTGGGGGCGTTCTGTCTTCTCCACCGCAGTGAAACCTATTACCCAAGTTTAGAAACCATTTACATAAAATAACACTAAATCTTAGAGCTTCTCAGATGTGCAAACCCAAGATTAAACAACAACATGAAGACACAAATTGGGGGAAAAGGCTGTTCTTTCTCTAAAATAGGCCTTTTCATGGAAATAAACTGGGTGATTTTTTTCCTAATGTGAAATTTGGTTAATTTTAAGTTTGGTATTTGTTCCAATATTTGTTCACCATTTCCTTAGCTGTGTAACATCTTTGGAACCTTCTCAAAAACCAAATACCCAGGCCTGACTCTAGTGAAAAGATACAAACTCCGAGTGGAGATTTTCCATGCCCAAGCACATGTTTTGAATTTGGGAGGGGCACACAGAGAGGGGGAGCCCCACAGGCCTCCCCGTCCCAGTTCCTTCTTCATCACTCCTTACATTTTCCAAGAAGAGAACAATGGGACTGAATTGCAGTGAAAGCGGGCTTTGTGAATTTATTTAGCTTTACTTACTTGGAATGGGGCCTTTGGGGAAAGGAGAAACCCTCTCCAGGCCATCTCCAGTAAAGATGGTGCACCGCAGTGTCCTTGCTCCCTCCTCTCCTAAGCCCTCGGACAACGTCCTCCTCTCTGGCCTTGGGCGGGCCTGCCCACTTTCATCCCTCTCTATGCCTTGGCCCATTTTTGCAAATCTTATTTTCAACTTTGAAGCCATTATAACTATTTTGACTCTGGACTTTGAATAATTTTGTGCATATTAAAATACTTGACATTATAGCTTGATAAATGTCTTCCTTATATAGTTATAGAAGAACAGTTAAAAGTGTGGGTTCCAGGGGCAGACTGCATAGGTTAAAGCCAGAGTCCGCTATCTACTGGCTGTCTGACCTACGGCAAGTTAGTGGTCCTCTCGAAGCTTCTGTTTCCTCATCCCTAAAATGGAGATAAGGATCGAACCTATCTCTTTAGGCTGTTATGGGGGTGAAGAATATCATGTTCATAAGTACCCCTGTGTGTCTGCCAGACAGTGCTCAGTAAGTGCTGGCTGCTCTTTGTATGTGGGTTATCGTTGCTGCACAATCTTTTAATTTTCAAATTCTATTGGAAATATCATCCTAGTCAGTCCTTCATTATAATTATAATTAGGTCATCCTAAGTTATCTCTGCCAGAGAGGTGCTTCAGGCCTCACCTTACAGAGCACTGATATTAATTCGGTTCTTGTTAATTTATCAAGGGACTTCCACTAGCTACGAATATAGCAGAGTCCAGAGTCTCCCTGTATCTCCTTGAGCTGCGAGGTAAGAGATCAAGTACATGGAAAAAAATAGCACTAATTGCTTAGCCTTCCAGCTGTTCATTTTCTTATTTTTCCACAATGGCTCTTAGCAACTAGCAGGAGACAGGAGAAAGGTTGTTCTCGACTGGAACTTGATTTAATGTGTTGTGGACACAATACTTTCACTTTCAGAACCGCCCCGCCCCAAGCCTGAAATATAAGAAATACAACCTGTAATGCCTTAGTAAATGGTGAGCGGCCTAAGATCAAAGGCAATCTGGCACTAGGGGAAATCTGATCTTGTTCAAAAGTTGCTCTTGGGGTCTGCCTCGAGACCAAAAGTGCTTGATTGTAACCCTGATTCTGGGAAGGCAGGAACAAGGAGATTAATACTGAATGGACCCTTTGGAGCTGGGAGAGAAAAACCTTTCCTGATTCCTTTCTCTGTTAGACCGAAGTACCTGGAGCTGAGGCCCCAGGTCCCGCTGGGTCCACGCAGAAGGGATGATTGCGATGCCGCCTTCCAGGACTGGATGGGACGGATGCTCTGTGCCTGCCCAGGGCACAGGGCGTGGCCCGGCACCCCTGGAGGGTCCTGTTTGCTGAGAGTGGGGAGAAAAGGGCTACTTCCATTTTATTTGGGGGAATCATTTCTCTGCCTTGTTTTTCTCTGTATCAACTTGACAACTTTTAGACTTAAGACTCATCGAGGGGTAAAGGGCTATAGGATCTTGAGGGATATTCCTTAGAGAAAATAGTCTAAGGATAAATTTCCTTTTTCTCCACTCTATCTTTTATTTAGAAAAATGACATCAATGTAGAAACAGGAATTTTTAGCCCTGAAATTATAATTCTGACACTACATAGTTGTTATATTTTGGTCTTTTAATATTTCTGGATGTCTGTTTTCTCAGATAGAAAATGAGGGGCTTGGGGTCGGTGAGTTATAAAGCTCTTGTCAGGTGTAAAAACTTGATGGTTCTGCTAGAGGCTTAATTTATAAAGGAATATATTGGCCCCTCACCCCTACTAGTCAGTTCCAGATAATGTGCTATTTTTCACAAACATCGCTGATAGAGCATCTATTTTCAGTTCTCAATAAAATGAAGAACAGTGTGACCTGTTTAAAAGCTAGCTCATGAGAGAATATTATCCACCAGTTATCAATCCTTCTATTTAATTTTCTTGATAAGGACCCTATGATAGAAACATTTCTTTGCTGCAAAACTAATAGCAGTCTAAGCTATATTTGATAATACTGTACATGCACTCTGTAATAGCCCTGAAAAATGACTTCACATTCATTGCCAATTCAACTTGCATGTGTTAAGAAAAAGGAAAAGAATTCACTTTTGTGTTCATCTCTCCTGAACGACTGAACAGTTAAAAAGACATATGGTTTCTCCAGATCATTAGAAACTATAACTATTCATTTTGATGTGGATCGCTCTTGTGTTTATGATCCAGAAAGGATTGCTATTAAGAGCATAAGAACTTTTTGTCTAGTTTTAAGAAAATATTCTCCTGTTTATATACAAGTTTTCTTAGAACGAGTTAAAGGGTGTTTATTAAGAAATACTGATTTAATGGGAAACAGTATTATTTTAATACATAACTCAGCTTATGGATGTCGTTTCTTAAATTTCATTTATCAAACCATGGTCTGGTTAATGTCTGCCTATTGGAGATAGTAAAGAGACTGTAAAAATTTGTTTCCATAGAGAGGGACCAGACATGGGCATTTTGGGTAAGTGATGTCAATAGTTCCTCATTTTTATATTCAATTTTAGTAACAAAGTTTCTACACCTGGATTAGGGGCAAACACCAGAGTACATATTTTCAATGATACGTTAACTTCTAAATGCATAGTTTAAAATATATAACAAGATGCTGCTGCTTTTGCCAATAAATATTCTGCATATAGAGATGCTTAAGAAATGCTTTGTAAAAATGAAAAATGAAGCATCAATGCTGACAGTATTATTTTTTAAATTATTTATTTGTTATTAGAGTACAGTTGACATACAATATTGTATTAGTTTCAGGTGTACAACACAACGATTGGACATGTTGCACTTCACAATATGGTGACAGACACAAGTCTGGTGACCATCCTGCCAGTGTCACTCTTAATCCTTTCCAGCGTCTCACACCCTGGCCAGGGACACACCACATACACACATGTGCACACATGTGCACATACCACACACACACAGAGGCACACCTTGGCTCATACACCACAGGTGGGTGCACCCCTCCCACACACACCACTGACAGAGACATGCACACCCCCTTAAACTGTTGATGGTGGGAAAGGAAATACACCCATAGGTGGCGGAAATGTCGGGCAAAGGCAACAGTGAAAGGACTGAGTGGGGCGTGGAAACCAGGCCCAGGTGGGAGCCCTCTGTGGGATGCTCCCTCACCATCGAAGGCAGCTGTAGAAAAGGAGCCAGGAGAGGGGAGGGCAACCTGGGCGTCCAGACGGGGGAGCATTGTTGGCAGGCTGCCCACAAATGATGCCTCTGTTTGCAGCTCACTTTTGGAAACTGGTACTGCGGGAGAGAGTGGAGAGCGGAGAGGAGATGGAGGGCGTGGAAGAGAGAAAGAATGAGGGCGGGAGAAAGGCACTCCTGAAAATACGGCCTTGGCCAGGGAGCAGGCTGACCATTCATCCTGGTTTGCCCATTGTCCTTGTCTAATTAGAAACAGTGTCCCTTCACTTTAAAAGTGTCCTAGTATGGATGATAAATTGTTACATTGTTACCCTATATACATGCCCCAAATGCCGTTAGCATAAATAGGGGTGGAGCACTTCCTTGGCTGCAAGTGGTGCAGCCGAGGAAGGAAAATTGTTGAAGATTTGCAGATAGCGTGGGTAAAAAGGAGAAAATGTCACTGCATTTTTCTTATATATTTGTATACTTTTATTGATAGACTTCTTGCAGGCATAGAGAAATGTTTTTGTATCAAAAATTATAAACTTAAGGTTGGATAAGACTTTTCCCTCATCAAATCTCTGTCACCCTCTTCCTTTTGCCTCCAAGAGGCAAAGGAAGCCTTTAAGTGTGTCCCTGCCCTTGTGTTATCCCCTTGCCTTGAGGGCAGGCTGGGTCCTGTGACCCACATTCAGCAAATAGAGGGGGCTGGGGTGAGAGGATGCTTCTTCCAAGATCAAGTCATTCTTCTTGGTTCTCTGTCTCTCCCTTTGAAGCTGGCAGCTGTGTTGTGAGTTGCCCTGTGGAACTGGTGTCTCTGGCTGGCCATTAGCAAGGGTTGAGGCTGCCAAAGGCCATGTGAGTGGGCTGGAAGGAGAGCCTTCCCCAGTTGAGCCTTGAGATAATAGCAGCCCCAGCCCCAAACTTGACTGCAGCCTTGGGAGAGCCAGAGGAGAGCCTCTAAGCGGCACCCAGATTCCTGACCCACAGAAACCACGATGATAAATGTTTTTTAAGCCCCTAAATTTTGGAGTAAGTTATGCAGCAATAGATAACTAAGACAAGCACCACTTTTGTTCCCTTGCAGGTTTCATGGATTGGTTTTCTTCACTGACTGAACCTAATTAAAGCAAAATCCTCCACCTGGCTGTCATTGCACAACATTAGTCAAATGCCTGTTTTAGTAGAAGGGCAGGAAATCAAAAGTTTATGTGCGAAATGAACACAGTAAGAGGATTTATAGGCAGGGGAGCTTTTGTCCTGGTGAAATGACCCAGGGAAGACCTTGCCTTACTCACTAAAATCTCCAGCTCTAATAGCTCATGTTGTCTGTATGGAGACTCCAGCTACCGAGTCCCCTCAAATGCACCCACTTCCATTTCTTACGGAGCTGCTCTTCAGCAATGGGAACCTCATCTGCTTTCTCCACAGAAGATCCCAGCCCTCTGGTCTCTGTCCTGTGTGGCAGAGGCCGAGGCCAGGCATGTGGCGCTCTTGCTCTGACTGTGTTTGAAAACCCAGGGTCCATTTCCTGCAGCTGACTGGTAAAACTTCCAAGTGACTCAATGCATGTTTTTCTTTGTTGGTTCAAAAGCACAGCTCACATACAAATTAAGCCACCGTTCTCTTTTTGATAAGGGCTCTTTCATTCACTCTTGAGAGGCAACAGAACCTGGTGGTTCCGAGCTTGGCTCTGGATCTTGACTTTCTGTCTGCAGGTTCTGGCTCTCATGGTCTTGGCTGTGTGGCCTTGGGTAATTTGCTTCACCTCTCTGTGCATCTGCTTACTCAAACAAAAATTGGGTAATAATAACTGTTATTGGGCACTGATGAACATGTATCCTTTATTTGTAAGGACCAGAAATGGTCAGCTGTCTGCGAATGTTCTCTGGTCAGGAGTGTGTGGCAGACAGTCCCATCCCACGGGCTGCTCAGACTTCAGGGAGTTCACGTGCACAAACGGTAGTGCCTGGCTGCGGGCGAGCACTCTGTGAACCTCGGCTTCCATATCACATCGTTACTGGGCACAAATATAAGCAATCATATTTTAATTCAAACTGCTTTCTTGAGCTGGGATGACTTTAAGTTTTTGGAATTTGCCATGGATTGTGAAATAATCCACTGGCATATACTGGATTCTCTGAGAGTGGTCCGTGACTCAGATTCCTCATAAGAGGTAAGGCCTCTTTCTGTAAAGCCTTAAGAAGTAATTTGTATTCCAAGAGTGGGGATAAGTATTGAATTATACCAAGAAAAGAGAAATTGCCTATTTAATAGGTACAATAAGATGAGGATTCTACAGAATTGTTTATGGAACTCTCACAGAACTGTAGTTTGTAAAATAAATGAGACACTACAGAAAAGTCGGTTCTGTTAGTCAGAGGAGGCTGTGATTTCAGTTGCTGTATTCCATGTAGAGGATATGAACATGTGCTCAGTGATGATGCAGATACTTGCAGTGACCTTATCTCATAGGTGTTGTTAATAGCAATGGTTTCCAGTAGACTAGCAAACATGTATGGATATAATACTTTGTTTATAAAGCCTGGAAATGGATTATCTGTTTTGGAATCAAAACCCAGGAGAGGATGTATGCACACACATGCACATACACACCACAACTTTCACAAGAGAGCTGGGCGTATCTGTGTTCAGACTTCTTTCTTCTTGCTTCCCTGATTCTCTTTAATCTTTCCCTCAGCAGACTTCCCTGCTCCATTCACATGCTTAATTCTGGATGTGCCGGTGCCAGGGTACTGGTTGGAGACACAATACTTAAGGTGGTGATGAAAATGCAAGTCTGTACATAATTTCCCCATGTGCACAGGAGTAAACACAAAAACAATCTATGAATGAGGATATCATATGACCCCCCCCTCCCCAGACTAAAGCAGACTCTAGACCCTTGAAACTCAAAGTGTGGTCCCTGAACCACCAACATTGGCGTTGCCTGGGAGGCTGTTAGAAAGGCAGACTACCAGACCCCGGACTAGACCTATGAAATCTGAACCAGCTTTTCAATAAGATCCCTAGAGACTTGTATGCACATCAAAGTTTTAGAAGCACTTCCTGAGATGTGTTAGGTGGAAACTCAAGTTCTTACAGCAGCAAGGCACAGCAGTAAAAGCACCGAGCCCGAAGCTAGAATGCCTAGGTCCAAATCCTGTCTCCATCCCCACAGTCTGAATCATACAACTCCCTTAACCGCACAGACTCAGTTTTCTCATCTATAAAGTGAGAATAACAAAACTACCCCCACTGGATTGTAATTGAATTAACAACTAGAGAATGCTTAGAACAGTGATTGGCACATAATGATTAAATGCCATATTAGCATTGGTTAAATATATTTTTCTAAAGCTAAGTGTAATATAAAAAAATTCTAGAACTTCTTTAAGTAGTCAACTTATGGAGTGATTCCCAAGATCTAAAGTTCTTCACATTTCCACCTATTTCCTTACTCCCTACACTGGGCTGCTGCTGAGCCTTGCACATATTTCTACTCTGTGATTTTACTATGAAATGTAATTATTTGTTTATTGCTCTGATTTTGACTGTGAGCTCTTAGAAATGAGGACTGTGTCTTAGCTTTTTTGCTGTCTCTCTAGAGTCTGGCACATGAAGGTGATTTTAGCACATGCTTTTAAAATGAATGAATAGATGTTTGATTGATCACTACTTCCTAATCTTCTTCAAGGCCCAGGTATTTCTGATTTTCTCATGCATTATTCTCTTTATGTTATTTAAAAACCATGAATGGATATTTATGAGGATATTTATGGAGAATTTCTTCTCTAAGTAAGTTTGGTCATGTATTCTTCACTAACAGCAGGGTGTGATTCATCCAGCTTTTCGCCCCTTTGGACACATGTGTTATGCACCCAGCTGTTTGGACTTAGTTAAGGTGCACAATCCTATCTTTGATCACTGTACAACATACTACCAAAACCAAACTCAGCGATGTATAAAAACAGTTATATACCATGAGAAAGTAGGACTTACTCCAGAGTGCAAGACTGGTTTAGTAGCAGAAAGTCAGTTAATGTCAGACACAATAATAAAATAATAAAAGACAAACACTTCATGATTCTCTCAATAAGCACAGAAAAATATTTGCCAAAATCTACCTCCCTTTCATGATAAAAACACTCAACAAACTAGGAATAGAAGGGAACTTCCTCAAACTGACAAAGGAAATCTGCAAAAAATTGTCAACAAAGATCATGCTAAATGGCGAAAGACTGAGTGTTTTCCCCTTAAAGTGGGAGCGGGACAAGGCTGTCCACTGTCCGCTTCTACTCAACATCAGACTGGAGGGTCTCCCAGGCAGGGTGATGGAGTGACTGCTGTTGGAGGCAAGGCTTCCTTCCCAGATGATAAAAACATTCTCAGCTTAGGTCACAGTGATGGCTGTGCAACTCTGAAAATATGCTATAAAAACTTTTCAGATGTACACTTTCAACAGCTAAACTTTATGGTATGGTATGTAAATTAGATTTCAAAATAACTGTTAAAAAGTCATTACAATACCAAATGACAAATGACAAATGTTAATAAAGCAGCTAATCTTCCTTTAAGCGGTGAGGGTGTGCTGGCCAGGAAGAAACTCCTTAATGCATGTGCTGCCGAAGTGAGCACACAAAACTCTTTAAATGCATTATCTCCATAATCACATATAAGGTAAATATTGCTGTTCTATTTTATAGCATTTCACAGAGTGGGGAACTGAGGCTCAGGAAGCTTATGTAATCTGCCAAGGTTACACAGCTGGCAAGTGCTGGAGCTGGCATTTTGTTCTAAAACTACCCGGTGACAATGTACAGTGAGAACAGAGGGGAGGAACTTTCCAGATTTCACTCTTACTGAACACATGCTCTGATTATTTGATATTTATGCCAGTACAGTTCTGTGGACTTATATAGCCCAGTTCCTTTGGTGTGAAGTGAGGGGAGGCTAGACCTACAAGAGGGGCTCGCCTAAGTTATAGAACATTCCAGAAGTGGGCTGAGCTGAATCACGGATTCAGGCATGGTGAGCTCATAATCCCTTTCAACTGCCTCACAGCAATGATAACACATACACACACACGCACACACACACACACGCACACACCAGAAAGACCATTATTACCTGCCTGCAATTCCTAGGGAGAAAATGCAGATGGAATTTTAGCATTGCATTCTACCTCTTACAGGACAACCTAGCTCATGGAGAATGAGGATTTGTGAAGAAAAGGGAAGGGGCTACAGCAGGTTCACAGGGACTATGGGAGGAGGTTTTTCCTTGAGCTAATACAAAGGTGAGGGACTCAAAAGGCAGGAAAGTACAAGATGCTGGTTCTCTTCTTCCACTGAGGCAAAGGGGAAATCGACTCTCTATAACCCTCCTTTTGTGACCTGTCTTTACTTGGGCTCTTGGACATTTTTAAATGTGTTTAAAAATACTGAATTAGAAGCTGAAAACAGGACTCATCACCACCAGCAAATATTCTGTGGGATTGTGACCTCCAAGGGACCTACAACTTGACTATTTATTGTCACCCCTCCATTGCCCCACCTGACCTTGAATTGGTTTCTTTTGAAAGTTCCTGTTAGTGTTTTTTCCCTTTTCCCACCACCATTTATTCCAAATCCTCTCCCACCTCCCCACCCCTTCCCACTGCAATCACCCCACTATTAGCGTTTTTTAATTACAAAAGTCAGTCATCTTGTTTTTATAAATCTGATCCTCATTTCACATACCAGTTGATTTTAGAGCAATTGCCACATTGTTTTACTCTGTGAAAAACCCAAGTAAATTACATGCACTTGAAAATAGTTCTCTATGAGATATTTAAAAGGGAAGACAGAATAAGTTCAGAATAATTTTAAAATGATTCTCAAAAGTAGGTGCATGGAGTTTTGTACAGTTGTCCCTTGATACCCTTGGGAGATTCGTTCCAGAACCCCCTAGAATATTAAAGTCCAAGGATGCTCAAGTCCCCTTTATAAAACAGTGTAGGATGTGCACATGATTTACACACATCCTCCCGTACACTGTAAACCATCTCTGGACTACTTGCAATACCGAAGACAATATAAATGCTATGCAAATAGTTTTTCTACTGTGTTTGCCTGTACATCTTCAGTACAGATGCAACCATCATGGGCCTAACTGCACAGTACCAGTCAGCAACAACCTGTTTTTGATCTGCTTTGAATCTGTGGATGTGAAACATACGGATGTGGTGGTCCGACTGTACATATCTTCCATAGAGGAAGGAGTCACAGAAATGAATGACATAAAAACGGTGACACACGTATAAAATCAGAACTACCAGGTACGGAGAACTTTATCTGTGCCAGAAAGTTAGTTGGCTTCATAGCTGAGTTATGGGGAAGCCAAGGAAGCTTGGATTCAGGGTCCCTCCCTTTCACTGGGTCCCTTGCGAGGCCCTTGGAGAGGCTCTAGCAATTTTATATATTTTTTGAGGAGAGTAATTTTATTGAAGTATGACATTATGTAAGGAGAGTAGACAATTTTGCATTATTCTTCCTGAAAAGGAATTCTACCTTCCAACTGACTAAGTTTCCAGTTCCACAAGGCCTGTATCAGTCTCTGCTTGATCTGGCTTCTGGAGAGAAAATCTTTCCCGCTTCCTCTCTCCCAACCCAACCGTGGAAGCAGGTCCTGTTTACCAGAAGCCTCCCTGAGTTCTCAGTGGTTCTGTCATGTGGTTGGCGCTTTGATAAAGACACAAACAATATGACAGTGGTTTCCTGAGGCTGAAATGATGTGTTCAAACTCTCCACATTAAATTTCAGAGGTGTAAATATAAGAAAAAACCTAGCACTTGAGTTATAAGAGAAAAGGTATAGGATAGGGGAAGTTCAGCGAGAGTACCGTCTGTGAAGAGAACTCCTGCGGCAGCGGTGCCGACGGGGCTGCTAGATGGCTCTAAAGCCCTGAGAGGTGGGAGAGCCAGGCAGATGCGCTGCAAGGGGACCCTCTGTGCTCGGACCACAGCTGGTGCACCATACTGCGTTCTGGGAAGCCTGTCTCAAGGTGCTGAGGCATAATAAAGGTAAAATCGCAAAAATAAAATGAATATATGTCAAATATTTTACTTAACTCATTAATTAAAATCCATTTAAAATGAGATTTTTAGCTTACAGCAATTTTCATTCTCTGTCAGACAAGATTCATTTGCATTCCCGTGGTTATTTAACATCGGCATTGTTACCCATTTTCCGTAACTTAAACTTGTCTCTACAGATCAGTTACATAGCCTAGCCTACCCAATGCAACCGGAAGTACACCCTATATAATTAGATAATCCCAGAGGGCCTGGTGACGATGTGCTGAGCTCCAGTGAAAAGGCACCAGAAATCACATTGGCCCATTTCCAATACCCGGACCATTTCCCCTACATGAGGAATATCACCACGGAGAACGGAGAATGTTCAGTGGAGAGGAACCCTGAGAGCAGGAGCTCTTGAAATCATGCCTTATAGGCACAAATGCTGGTACTGGGGATTTTTCAGCCTCACAAAGGGGACATGGTTAATAGTGGTGCAAGTTCTGAAAAACTGAAGTAGTGTCATAAAGCAAAGGGTCACCCTCATTTTGTGTAGTTCTGGGCTCAGAACAGGATAAAGGAAAAAAAAAGCAAAAGCAAACAGGAAGTTACAGCAAAGCAGGTCTTAATTTAATATATGAAAAACCTGTTCAGAAATGAAAGTACTGATCTGTGGGTTCCTTGCTATTGAAATATTCAGGAAGAAGTTACAGAATTTTCTATAGGAATTTTGTGGAGTGAGTTTTTATATTTTTCAGAAGCTTGCTCTAGACAGTGCTGTCCTACAGAAATAATGCAACTCATGTAATTTTAAAATTTCTTGTAACCAGATTAACAAAGAACCTGGTTAAATTGATTTTAATAATATAATTTGTTTAACCTGATATACTGAAATCATTATTTCAACATGTTATCAATAGAAAAACGTTAATGAAATCTTTTATTTATTTTTTTTCACTAAGTTTCTGAAATCCGGTGTGTATTTTATACCTACCAGCAGGTCTCAGTTTGGATCAGCTACATTTCAAAGGCTCAACAGCGGCATGTAGCTGGTGTTGATATAAGAGACATCTAAATCTGTGAGAATATTTGTAATTTTATTTGGGCTGACCTGATGACAATTACTAGGAGGCAGAATCTCAACAGACTGAGAAAATGCTCTGGGGAATGGCAGTTTTACCACTTATACATCAGAATCAAAGGGCAAGACATAAGGGGGTTACAGCACTCTTTGTCGATAGATTAGGGAGGAGGAGGGTTAGGAGAAATCTCTGGGATTGGATAAAAAGTGAAATGAACACACACATACTTGTCTCACACTGGTGGGTACAGGATAGTTAACATTTATAGCACGTAAAGATGCTAAATGGGAGAACAAGATAAATGAGAGGTTCTGTGATCTTGTGCTCTGGTGGAAGATTGTACCCTGAGGGGTCTGGAAAAAGGGGATGACATGACATTCCAAAGGCACGTTATCTTAGATGCAAAAAAGACAATGGACAGGCTCAGTTAGGGTGAGGATCCACATCTGTAAGGAAGATATTGGCCTAGGACATGACTACCCACTGTGATTTGCTTTTCATTAAGACGTTCTAATTTCAGGCCACCCTATGTGGTTACTTGAGTTTGTAGGATCCACCATGCAGGTCTCCCCTGAGCTTATCAGGTTTAATATGTGGCCCAATTTTCACCCATATCAGTAATTATTTTCTTGACTAGAATAGGTGTAGACTACTGGTTCTCAGACTTTGGCATGCAGGACTTGTTAAAATGTGATTGCTGGGCTCCAGCCCCCAGGTCTCTGATTCAGTGAGGCTGGGGTGGATCAGCATTACTAACAGATTCCCAGGTGAGGCTGATACTGCAGTTTGAGGAAACATTTTTTTAAAAGATTTTACCTATTTATTTTTAGAGAGGGAAGGGAGGGAGATAGAGAGAGAGAGAGAAACATCAATGTGCGGTTGCTGGGGGTCATGGCCCGCAACCCAAGCATGTACCCTGACTGGGAATCGAACCTGCGACACTTTGGTTCGCAGCCTGTGCTCAATCCACTGAGCTACACCAGCCAGGGCTTGAGGAAACATTTTAAAACCACTGGTTTGGACAAACCTAAGATTATTTCACAGAAGCCAATAAATGCTTCTGACAATGAGTATAGATTTGGGACATTTGTCTCTTATTTTTGTGCGTGATGTTTTTGTTTTAGTGAAACTGAGACTTTGTGTTGACTCCAAATGCTTGTGGCTTTTTCAATCTTTATTGAAAATTTCCTCTGTTATATCATCTCATTCTTGAGTGCCTAATGTTTTATGTTTGACTTTCAACAGAGGCATTTTTACAGGTTTCCCCAAGAGTATACAAACATTAACATAAGAATAAGTAAAAGGTGGAGTTCAAGGTTGTTGTAGTATAAAGGGCATTCAGTGATGGGATATGATTTCCCAACGTGTTAGACCTCAGAGGCATACATTTTTTCATGTTTTTTTTTTTGGTAACATATCCTTTGGCTACTGAATTCATAAATTTATCTCAATTTCTTGAAGTTGAATTTTTCAGACTATCATGATTTTTGAAGCTTTTTAATAGTATAAAGTAGGCCTTTTTATTTTTCCTAAAATTATATCTTTTCATCTCCAAGAGGAGCTTTCTTAATTTTATGATTCCAGAATTTAGCAAACACATCTGGACTGAACTTACTGACATCACATTATTTCCTAATTACCATGTGTTTAGATGTCTCTTTGGAAACTTTAGTTTGGGTCTTACCCATTGGTGCTTATCCATTGGCTATACCATCTATATCCCTAAGAAATTCCCTTTTCAACATATGCTATCAAAACCCACATTTGCTCACGAGTATTTTGGTTTGGCCCCTTAAAAACCATCAGTTAGTACCAAAGCAGTTATGAAAAGAAAAAGGGGCAGAGGGGTGGGGAGGAAGAATTACATTTCAGTGTATTGGAAAAAGAGACTGGTCTAGATATTCTTGGAAGCCAGGAAGACAAAAGTTTCTTCTCAGTAGATACAAAGAAACACAGACCTTTATTTTCATGTAACAAGAAACAAATGTTTCTTTCCTTCCCAGGAAGTTCTGGAATACAGTGGGGGCCATTTCCTCGCAACCATCACAAAAGCACAAGGTTTCCATCAATTCCCAATATAAATAGGCCAGGGTGTGCTTGCTAGTCAGCAACACCAGGCTCCCATCAAGCTTCCTGCAGAATTTTTAAAATTATGATTCTTGGCTGTCACCCTCTCCCACAGCTTAGAACCACTGCTATCAAGTCATTTAAAATAATTCTTCTGAAGGTCAAGTTGACTTGGGACCATTATTTTAGTTTTTCACGGGAGTATAGTCATTGCTTTCTGAAATCCTGAAGGTCCACAAGGATGCTCTCTCAGAATCGTGTTGATAATTTAGAATTTTCAGATGACTGTTCCCAGTACCTTTTGTTCATGTTCCTTTTACTGTGAGAGATTCCTTTTCTGGGTCACAAAATGAGCTAGGATTTTTTATTTGTCGCAGACACAATATACTAACATTATTAAGTTTTGCTCACTTGGGATAACTGTATGAATTAGTCTAGATCAGAAGACTTTTCTTTATAGCAGGACAAGACTCAGCTTGGTACATGCTAGTAAAACACCAGGCTGTTAGAAGAACAGGTACTGACACTATAGAGTACCTGTTAGAAGGGTTTGGGTTTTTTATTGCGTTAATATCTAGTATAGCTTCACCTTACAAGGGAACTCTTATGGAGCCCCTGCTAAAAGACTCCACGAAGAAAGTGTGTTCTCAGAGAGAAACTTGGAAACCCAGGGAGCATTAGAAAAGAGAAGCTGTGAGTTCAGGGTTGGAAATTTCTAGATGGAGATAAATGTTGAAAGTCAATGAACAGTGAGAAGAATGTCAAGCATCAAAAAAAGATTTTAAACTTCGTCCTAGTCTTGGCTTTCCCTGAACTTGAGGTGTAAACTTAGAAAAATCACATGGCTTTTCTAGACTTTGTCTTTAAAATTAAGGGATCTGCCCTGGCTGGTGTGGCTCAGTGGATTGAGCACTGGCCCGCGAACCCAAAGGTCACTGGTTCAACTCCCAGTCAGGGCAAATGCCTGGATTGCCAGCCAGGTTCTCAGTTGGGGGCGTGCAAGAGGCAACCAATCGATGTGTCTCTCACACATTGATGTTTCTTTCCCTCTCTTTCTCCCTCCTTCACCTTTCTCTAAAAATAAATAAATAAAATCTTTTAAAAAATAAAATAAAATTAAGGAATCTTCAAGATCTCTTCAGTCCGAAAAAACCATGAAAAACATTTGAAATGGGCGCCGTTTTCTGGGTCCACCTGGTGTTTTTCGCAGACGTGAGTGGCACAAGCAAACAGGAAAGTCTGCACTCAGAATGTTCCCTAACATATCGACTGAATGGGAACAAATTTGCATGTCCAAAACAAGCATTCTAGTAGAACTGGCTTTCTAGTTGAAGTACATTATCTATATTAACTTATTTAATCTTCCCACACTCCTTTTGGTTTGTTACAATTATTGTTCTCATTTTATTGGGAGGAAATGAGGTTCAGTAACTTGATCAGGATCAAAATTAAACAACAAAACCATTGTACTATATTTGCTTTCGACATAGCATATTATCTTATTGATAATGCATTTAATTGGTTTTTCCATGAGACTTTTGAAGACTACTTTAAATAATTCTTAATATTTGATAATTATTGTCTTGCTTCCATGTCTCCCGTTGGAGTTTTAGTCTATTTCTCTATTATCTCTTTTGTCGAGATGGGGAATATCAAGCTATGATGTTGTATGTTACCACATTTTAAATAATTAAGGCCCAGATGAAACTAGTGCAGTTCGTCTTGTTTATTGGATAGTGTTACTCAGCACCAAGCTAGACTTTCTCTTCCATCACTGGCAATGATGCTAACAGTAATACTTAGTGAAACCTAATCACTGGGGTTCTGATCGTAATGCAAACATGCTGTTCTCCATTAGTGTTAAAGACGTTGATGGCTTTGTGTATTTCATTAGCGTCCCTGGTTCCTCCTCATTACACAAACTCTTTATGAAATAGAAACATTTAATATAGAACATCTTGTGTGCTTTCTATTTTCGAGGAGTAGCATCTTAGATTGCTAAGTAGGCACTTAATTCATACCCCATTGAGAGTTGGTTGCCAATGCTAAAGGATGAATAAGTAATGGGCTTGTTAGTACAATGGTGGCTAAAACCCGACTTGGAGGTGAGGAAGGGTTTACGGAATGAATGTTGGCTGTAGAGCTGCGTAGACCTGGTTCTAAGTTTAAGTTTCCCATTTTCAGCTGTGTGATCATGGGCAAAGCACTTAATTTTCTAAGTTTCGGTTGCTTCATCTATAAAACTATACCTTTTGTCAAATTATTGTAAATTGAGCTAAATCACATCACACACATTACACATAATAGATGATTAGTAAATCACCAGCCAGTGACAGAAGACTTTGTAATCCATCAAGATATTAAATCATAATTCAGGAGGTCGAGTCCGGGGATCTTGACTGCTCGTTTGGATTAGCTGAAAAAACCACAAAGAGGACTGCAAGGAGCAGACACAGCCTGTATTACTCATATTACTGGGAGCACCAATGGTGGCAGATTGGTGAAGTGGGACTCCGAGTCCGAGACTTGTTTTAGGGTCCCAGGCCAAGGGGCCATGTGTCTTGAGTGTGACTCTAAACTACACAATCTCAGTGTGTATGTGCAGAAAGAAGCAGTCACAGGACAAGAAGCAGCTTCCGAAAGGAGATAAGGAGGGAATTACAACCCATTTCCAAAACAGTACACATTCCATCTGGCCAGGGCCCTTTGTGTTGGAAGAGCAATAGCCAGCATGACCCTACACAGATTTTGGCTTGTTAGTCTGAGGTTGAAGGTAAGCGGTGGACTGGGAGTGGCATCCAAGCTAGAGAATAGACTGGAACAAACCACCCAGAAGGACCTAGAGGGGGAGGTCAGACCTGGAGAAAACAGAATGGGCTAAGGCCTGGATGCAGAGTAGGGTTGGTTTGGGAGCAAATTTCATCAACATGGGATTCCCTTTTCTGTATGTAAGCAGACTCTTAAAATTATACACAATGTACAACACAAACAGTGAACCCAATGTAAACTCTGGACTTTAGTTAATAATAATGTATCATTATTATTGGCTCATCAGTTACAACAAATGTACTATACTGATGCCAGATGTTAATAGGGAAAGCTGAGCTCAGGGGAGGGTGTATGGCAACTGTTGGTTCTTTCCGCTCAATTTTCCTACAACAAAAACTCTGCAAAGAGTCTATTAAGCAAAAAAAAAAGTTTCAGTTATTGCATGTCTCTTTTTCCAACTTCGATGCCTTTCCCTTTCCCTTTTTGACCTTTCTGACCCCAGCTGCCAAGGCCAGTCCAGCATGTCTCCCAGTTTTCCCAGAGGAAGGATGCAGTAGGGCTGGATGGAAGTGTGCATTTGAGTTGGTGTTTGGTTCCTAACAGTGTTCCTACAACCCACATTCTGGTGATAGAGATGGAGCACATGTACTGAGTTCACCAACTCTGAAGGCAGAAAGTCTGGTGGTTCAGAGCGCGGGTTCTGCAAAGAGCAGACCTCAGGACGCTCACCACTCTGTGGCCATGGATGAGTCTGAGCCTGTGTGTTCTCCTCTGAAGATGGGATGATGTTACTGAGGCTGTTATGAGAATTGAAGGAAATAATCTATGGGAAGCGCTTGCAGAGGATCTGGTGCTTAATAAGTGTGTGTTTCTATCATCTATGCTTTATAATAAATCATTCCAAACCACAGTGGCTTATAGCAATGAATTATGATTTCTCATGATTCTCTGGGCCAGGAATTCAGGCAGGACTGTGGGCCATTTTCCTGATGCAGATACTGCCAGCTGGGGTCACTCACTTGGCTACATTCAGCTGGCAATTAAGCTGGGCTGGAAGGTTGTGAAGGGCTTTCCCTGCATATCTGTGCCTTTGTGTCCCTCCGAGTGTCACCATGCAGACAGCTTGGGCTTCCTCACAGCATGGCGGACTCAGGGTAGCCGAGTTTTTCACATGGGGACTGGTTTCCAAAAGAAAAAGAGGAGTGGGTCAGCCCTCTTAAAAATAAAGCCCAGAATTGGCATAGGGTCACTGTATCGCAATCTATGAGACAAAGCAAGCCACAAAACCAGCCCTGGTGAAGTCCGGGAGAAACAGCCGCCCCCTCGGCGGGAAGAGCAGTGTGTACCCACAGGAGGGCAGGGGTTACGGCAGCTGTCTTTGGAGAAAATCTCAGTGTTCAGACCGTTACTTTCTCATGAATTGCTTTGCCATCGTGCAGAACAGGCCTTCCTGCTGTAGGCAGAGTGAGGTGTCCCCGTTGCTGTGGGAACTGAAGTACTGGTATGGCCAAAGGGCCATTCTAATTTGGCCACTGCATCTTCTCTTAATGTCAAAAAGGGTTTAATACCCTTTTTAGAATTTAGAATTGTTTTTAGAATTGTTCTGTCAACAGTATGTGTTCATCTAGGCATATCATTTATCTTATGTTTTATGTCATGAGATTATTCTGAATCATGTCTTAAAAAATCTCTAAAACACACATAGATGTACTATTTAAATGCATCACTTTGCACTTCATTTACACCGTGGAAAAACTATTCACACCATAAAAAAGAAAATAATCTTGATCAAAAAGTGAACCCACACTGGCTTCTGTATTTGAGTTTTTGTTGTTTTTACTTTTAATTGACATTTTCTTACCTTCTCTCCTCCTTCCTTTTGTGGGCAAAGGAACACTTACTTATCCTATAAAACCCAGCTTCGCCTATAAAGCCCCTATTGACACACCTGCCACCAAGTATGTTCTGTTACTCCCTTGTTTATGGCCCCGGTGTGCCCTGAAAGCCTCTGCCTCAGTGGTCAGGACTTCTGCTGCACTAATACTCATAATGGCTAGTCAGATCACTGTATGGCTTGTGGCACAGGGAAACGGGCTCCTCAGTGCCTCCTGTGTGCTACCTGGGGGGATACAGAGAGGAATAAGGTGAACCCTGTGCTCTTGGGAGCTCATTGTTTATTGGAGAAGGTGGTTATAAAATACACCCTTAAAACACAATGCTAATTTCAGGGCTAGTGATCTGTACTGAGTATTAGGGAAGCACTCTAAACCACTTAAGTAGATTTGTACATGCTAGGAAGCTGCCCCAGAGAAGGTAGATTATGGAGTCATCAATATAGTGATCTCCAACATGCCAACTTCACCTGCTGTCATTTTGGTGCTGAAGTAGGTATAGGGCTCCAGGCATAATTGGTGTGACCTCAGAGACATGAAGAGAGCTATGGCCCCTGTCTGCTTAGAGAAGACAGGGATTTTCCATAGGTAAGGGTTTTCTCACTGAGTGGTAAGGTTGTGAGGATACTCATTGGAGCCAGGGCTTCTAAGAAATTTGCAAGGTGTTGATAAGTGTCCTGTTTTAGACTGTTTAGTTTTCTTGCAGGCCAGAGAGGTACTTTTACTTTGAAGAAAAAGACATGCAAAAAATTATTTGAACAAATAAAAATTACCCTTGAACTCACCTTTAACTGGTAGGCTCCTGTAACAGTCAGCTTTTGGTAGGTTATGCTGCTGTAACAAATGACTCCCAAATGTCAGTGGCTTATGAAACAAAGGTTTATTTCTCACATTATATGTTGACTTCCGCTTGCCTGCGCTCCGATCTGTGGGTGGGTTTTCTTCATTCTAGGATCCAGATGGAGGGAACAGTGCCTTTCCTGAACTGCATAATTTGGGGGCAGAGAAACAACAATAATGAGGAACCGCATGATAACTACTAGAGCTTCTTTTAGAAAGTGGTGCCTGCAATGCTGCCCAAATTTAATTCATCAAAGCAGTGAGGTATAATCTCACAGAGAGGTGTCGTGAATGACAGAAAGAATGCAATTTGCCTGAGCTACACTGAACCCTAAGAATGAAAGCCGATGGTTCTGAAGACAAAAGACCAAGAAAAGTAGGCTTATAACACAACTTTAACTAAGCAAAATAATGAGATTAATCAGTTGAGGAAATAAATGTGAAAGAATCAGAGCCTCTTGCTTTGTAAATAAAATATTGAAAACTTTAGAAACCAAAATGTATAAAACGAGGAAAAATTTTATGTCCTTACTGAAAAAACAAACACCAGACTAACAAACTGAACAACCGGAGAAGTTTCTGACCTCAGACCAGAGCCCCACGAAGCCCTCATGTTTTGAGTAGTCTGGATTGGTTTCGGCAGCTCACAGAAGGTACTCAGAGGAGAGAATTGCTCTTCAACAGGCATTGCCAACATTCGGCACCATGGGCCATGCCTGGAGTGCTATTCACTCACTCACTCACTGTCTCCCAAGTCCCATTTATTTATCCTTTTTTAAAAAGATTTTATTTATTTACTTTTAGAGAGGGAAGGGAGGGAGATAGAGAGAAACATAGAGAGAAACATCAATGTGCGGTTACTGGGGGTCATGGCCTGCAACCCAGGCATGTACCCTAACTGGGAATTGAACCTGCGACACTTTGGTTTGCAGCCTGTGCTCAATCCACTGAGCTACGCCAGCCAGGGCTTATTTATCCTTTTTTGTTTGCCTCAAATGACATTTTTCCAGGATCCCTTCCTGGATTGTTTCCATGTATGTGAGTTGCATCTTCCTTAGATGTAATGGTACTTACATCTCTGTTTAATATATTGCCTTTATTATCATTAATTATTTATCCTCCTCCCCCTGCCACCAAGAGAACTGTGCATTCCTTGAAGGCAGAAAAAAAGGTTTGATTCATTTTGGGGTCTCTTAGAGTGCCTACTACAGAGCACTGCATATGAAGGGACGTCATTCATTGTGGTTGAAGTTCAGATTTATAGTCTGGTTAGACGTCATTTGACATGCATGTGTTAGTTCTATCCTTGAGGTTTTTCCAGAGCATTAGGTGCACACAAGAAAGAAATGCTTGTTTAAGACAGTTCTAGGGCCAAACCTTGCCACTACAATAAGAAAGCTTGGTAAGATAGCAAACGGATGAGAGAAGATTGGGAAGAGAGGGTTGTGTAGGTACTGGGTGCTGGACGCAATCTCATCTTTGTTCCTTTGACATCTAGATAGGCTTGTCCCCTTTAGGTATTTCTATTTATACTCTCAGTATCAAATACTAATTAGCTATATAGGTCTTAGTTATAATGAGTTGTGCTACTATGTTGTTTGACCTCCATTATGCAAATAATAACAATGAATAATATAAAGTTAATTTAAAGAATCAAATATGGTATTAGGTTAAGATGCATTAAAATTATATAGAAGGATATGTGGAGTACTTATGTTCAAATATAGAGCATGAGTATTTTTAGATTCTTAGATATTAGATTTAGGTGTTCTTGTTCTATTTTGTAAATCAAAGGATTGCCCTATATCTTTGATCTGTGTGTTTAGGTTTTATGGTGGCAGATACCTTATAATAACTAGAAATAGAAATTCCATCTTTAGTGATAATATAGTACAGAAACCAGAGAAGGTCTTAAGGTGCTGTTAATTAGCAGAAATCTGAAGCACACAGTCTCAAAGCAATTAAGGCTGTTAATTGAATATTTGGATGCACTGCGGAATGGCTCATATGTTTCAGACAGGGTACCCTAGGCTTGAGAAGAGTGATATTATACACATGATGTTGAAGAATTCAGAAAGAATATGAATAAACATGTTTGTCTAGTGGCTAACTGCATTTATGAACAGTGATTCATTATTGGCTATATGCAAAATTATCTGTTAGCTGAAAAATGGAATATTAACAATTCAGTCTTTCAGCCTGTCTGCTGTAAATGTGGTACACCATTTACCCATGGCAAATGAGGTTTTTTTACCATGGTGATTTTGCTGTCCTCTGGTTTGGTAAACATCTCTGTAATCCAGGAGATGCTTTAAATGTAATTAGTGGTCACACAATGGCTACGATGCAGCATCTTTGTCCATATGGGGGCAGAGAGAAGCGAACACTGATGGTGGGCTCTGGGTGGCAAAAGGGTTTTACCGTGGAGCCCCCAGAGGGTCCCTTAGCTGTGGCACACGATCAATGCATGAACATATTTTTAAAAGAAAGTTTATAAAACTTCCAAGATTCTGAAGAAGTTTTCATGAAAGGAGAAAGAAATGAGATATTCCTTTTAGAAGAACTTCAGAGGAAAGTAGTTAACATTTGGAGTAGTGTTTCTTGTTTTTAATAGCTATAGCTTCAGGATAGACTTTTGCTTCTGTCCAACTCAGGCTCACCAATGTGCAGAGGAGAGAGCCTATTCACAAAAGAATGTCCACAAGGTAGTGAGTGAGGAATGAATCTAGTTTCTCTCAGACTGAATCGTGGACTTTCTGGTGTTGTGTTAAGGAGAAAGAAATTATTCGAGTTACATGAAATCACAGGTTATCCTGCAAGCTCATGTTGACCAATAGTTTTCACCCATTTTTGGGAACATTCTAGAAAGTGGCAGATTGATTGAATTTTTCCTCCTTTCAGTCCCAATCCATTTTCTGGAGAAATTTCCAATGGCCTATGAAGTGGATTTTTTAAAAAAGAGGAGGGCTGAGCAGGCAGTGGACGACAGAACCCCAAATGCCCAAAGTGGGCATCTCTGGCCTTACATGAGGAATGAAGCACCTTAAGGGTGGTGTGATTTAGGAAACCACTGTTCAAACTGCTAGCAGACATTTTAGTGAGTGCACAGAGCACATAAAAACAAATTTACTGAAGGTCCAAATCTGTGCTGATTATATACAGATCCCTTCTAACAGCACGTTCTAAAACTGTGGTGTTAATCTGCTCAGGGGTTATGGACTAAAGCTTTCAAAGGCGTCGGAACAGAGGGCTGAACTCACTGACAGTGGACTGGGAAGCATACTTACAAGGTAACAACTCCACCTCCTTGGATCAGGAAAGTTCCTGTTTCTTACGCAATGTGTGCACTTCATTATTTACACGATTTCATTAGGCGGTCAGGAGGTGTGTACACTGCTAACTGCCTCTGCAGCGGGCACCCCAGGGTCTGAAATGGAAAACAAATGCTCTTTATTACCTTTCACTACTCCTGCCTTTGAAATATTTTTCTTTAATGGAAAAATGTCCTTAAATTATATTTACCTCTCTTGATTAAAACATTTTTTTTCTTAAATGTTTTTAGGAACTACAGGTTTCTTGGAAGTTTTTCCATACTTGTTTCCACTGTGCTACAAGGGCGAATTAGAAAGTAAATACTGAGAAATAAAGATTCGGAGTGGGGAAACGATCTTTAGTTTGTTATGGGGTCTCGCAGCCCTCTCTTTTCCCCTACCTTAGGCAATCCATCTTTCTTCTCCCCGACCCTCTTTCTCGGTTTTTGGTGTTTCCCGGAGTTAGGATGGACACGAGTGAGAGCAGAAAGGCCCTGGCCTACGCTCTGCACACCGCAGTCCTGAGGACAGACCCTGGGTGAGGAGGACTCACCAGGTTCGGGACACAGGCGCCGGCTGGAGCGAGGGCACCCGGAGCAGGGTGGGGGGCCGACCCAAGGGCTTCCGCGGGTTCTGCGCGGTAGCCCCAGGGCTCTTTCCTGCGCTACCTCCCTGGGTCCCCGGGCTACAGAGCCAAGGGGGCGGATCCTGAAGTGCCGGACACGCCCCAGCCGGGTTTATAATTCGCCTTCTCGCTCTTAGAGCTGCTGCTTCTCCCGTGCTCCGCTCAGACTGGGGACGCGCTCCGCTCGCCGGCCGCCCCAGAACTTGGGACCCTACGCACGCCCGCTTGCGCTCACACTCAAACTCACACACGCAGCCACACCTTCATTGCCTTTCACCGCGCGCGCTTACACCTATTCACGTGCGCTCACACTCGCACACGCTGTCACACTCCCTCGTGCACTCACAGGCGCACTTTCACCCTCTCACACTCACAAGCTCACACCCCAGCTCAGGCCCGCTTACTCTGCAGGGGCGCAGGCACCGTCGGCAACAGCGCTGAGAGGACGCACACGGCTTCTCCATGGCTGATCTGAGCTTCATCGAAGATTCCGTTGCCTTCCCGGAGAAGGAGGAGGATGAGGAGGAAGAGGAAGAGGGTGTGGAGTGGGGCTACGAAGAAGGTAACCCGCCGCATATTGAGGTGGCTGGGTTCCCAGGACGGCGCGTGGGAGGCTGCACGCTGCGTGTGTTTTGCCCCGCGCTGGGTTCTGCGTACTTCTGCTCCTTGGTGCTCCGAGCACCTCTGCGTCCCCTCTTTCCCACGTGGGTTTCTGCCACTTTCCCATTCCCGTGGCCTGTCTCCGGGCAGAAGGCACAGAGGGAGAGCGGGCGGGCCTGCCACCTGCATTCGGGTTGGGGAACCTGGCCTTCCTGCCCGGCAGCTGTTGGCACCTGCCCTCGTCCGGAGGGCGAGCCTTAAAGCTGCAGCCGTGACTGCCTTGCCTCTTGAACAGCTAAGAGCAGCAGCTTCCCCGTTACTCAGCACCTTGAGAAAACTGTGTTAGTGAAACTATTCGTTTCTTGCTTGCTGTGAGGACCCTGGTGCGAGAAAGTATTCTGCCTCTACTCTGTTCCTGAAGGACACGACCACGGCTAATTCTTTCCAGACATGTCCTAAATTTCAGGCTGGATCAGTGGGCTTGGCGAGAAAGGGTTGACTTTTTAAAAAAAGTTTAGGTTCCTGAATTTATCCCTAAAAATGTAGGTCTGTTAAAATAGCCAGCCACTCGTGCTGATGTTGACCACATCTATGAAAAAAATGTAGAATTTATCATTTTAATTATAAAAATACGGGAAGGATATATATGTATGAATATGTAGGTAGGCATGTGTACATGTATATATGTACACTTCAAAATACTGTATTTGCATTTCTAATAAGATGTTTATTCACTAGCATCAGATTTATGGTTTGGAGCTCCCACTAAGCATGTTGAGAGTTACAGGTATTTCCCAAGTACTACACATAATTGAACTGATGAGCAGAGGAAATTTGTGTGGTATTATTTTTTCTAATCACTTAAAGATGACCTAAATTTTTTAGTCATAAATTATTACATTTCTGTGGACAAATACAAGCAGAGTGTTATGTGAACTCAAGGTTTTGTGTGTAGTATTTGATATTATATCATTCAAAATATAAGCCCAAAGATTCACACACATTTACCACTTTTCATCCTACAGAGACAGTAGTCATAACCCACTTAAACGTCAAGGATTAGAAACTGTTTAAACTAGTTTTAACATGTTAAATTTCACTGTAACTTTTTTTAAAACCAATATAAATGTGCTTCATTTTGTCCTTAGGTGTTGAGTGGGGCTTGGTGTTTCCTGACGCTAATGGGGAATACCAGTCTCCCATCAACCTGAACTCCAGAGAAGCTAGATACGACCCCTCACTGCTGGATGTCCGCCTCTCGCCGAATTATGTGGTCTGTCGGGACTGTGAAGTCACCAATGATGGACACACCATTCAGGTTATCCTGAAGTCAAAATCAGGTATGTTAAAAGATGCTTTGCATGCTCTTATAAACTTGAAGTTATCTTTGGAGCTATTAAACTCTTATTTAGCTTTTATGACCTTAAAGGTAGAACTAACATAGCTCCATGGTCAAATACCTTTATGTATTATAAAGTGCACTTCTAGGAATTGTTTTCTGAAACACTTTTGAAAGAGTGAAAGGATGAAATGATGAAGATGTCAGTCTGGTGTTACTCTAACAACCTTAGGTGGGCCACTTACACCTTGTGGAATTTGTGGAAAGGTGTATGCAGGTGTACAAATGTGAATTTTATCCTAAATTGTTGATTAGCTTAAATCATTTAGATAATGATAATTCTTTGTCTTATTGCATTGTAAAACTAAAAATTAAAATTTATTGACATTATCTGGTGTTCCAGAGAGACTTTTTCTTTTCTTTCTTTTTTTTTAATCATTGTTCAAGTACAATTTTCTCCCTTTTACTCCCAATCCAGCCCACAGACTTTTTTCCACTAAGTTAATGACAACTAAGTAATGATTTAAATAACAATCCTCTATTGGTCCTCTAACTAATAGAGAGACTTTAACTAATAGCAATAAAAAATATCCTTTAAACTCAGCAAAAGATTTAAATAGCAAACGAAGCTCTTCCTTCTTATTTATTTTTTAACCCCCCCTTCTCCCCATCTGAACCTATATGAGATGGATCTGAAATGTTTTACGGAAAAGGTGTTAAGCAATTATCAAGGAAATTGGTTTTCAGCTTAAATGTAGTGGAAAGGACAGAAGAATTCTAAAAATTAGCATTAATATTATGCTATTCATGGCGAATAATGACTATTATTTCCCTCTTAGGAAAAGTGTAAAATTAAATGTGTTTAAATAATAGGAAGTGCTTCATAGAGACCAACTGTGCTCAAATTAATTCTGGATCAGTAAGTTTGATATTTTAAAACATGAAATCTGGTTAATTATTAGGCTGGGCAGATATTGATGACCAATTATGGATTTTTTATTCATTGTGAATATCCCTAGCTTTAATTTAGAATCTGTGAGATAGTTGTAGGTTCGTGTAGTCTTCCCTGCTGTTCTGAGGTCAAAGTGTGAGCACCTCCAGAAACAGACTGTAGGCGGTGCGTACTCAGAGAGACAGCTTCAGATGTGAATTTGAATTTAAATCAGACTATTTGAGGTGGAGGAGTTAATCTATGATGGGACGATATGTATTATTAAAAAATGTATAGTAAAATTACTGAATACTGACTTCTGGTCTATAAAAACATTTTAAAGTACTGTGTGTGTGAGTTGACATGCTTCTGTACTTTAGGGAATACAATATTTCTCCATCTACACGATGACAGGCATGATCGAGGCTCAGTGTTGGTTGTACACAAATGGACAAGATGGTTCTCGAGGAGTCATTGAACTGTGTCCTGTAGAGTATTAATGTTGGTATGCTGATGGGAAGTGTTAGAAAACTTTATGGGAATGTAGAAGAATGACTGAGTACAAATACTGTCTATTAAGACAGCGTGTATCCGTCCTGTTCCAAGATCAAATTTACTTGATCTAATTGAAATAAACTTTTTTTTCTGGTAACTCCTCAAACACTTTCCTTGGCTTCCTACTCACCCTCAAAAGAGACTGTGAAGCACTGTCTCGGTCCTTTAACCACAGGTATGTTTTTTCCTCACGTACCTTTGTTTGCCAGTTGGTTCTCCTTCTTCCTCTACCCCTCATCACTGAAAAAGAGCCGTCGGTCTGTCTCTCTGTCCGTCTAGGCCTATTTTGGATACACACGCCCCAGACCCTTTACTCCTATCTTCTCAGAGAGAACTTGTTTCTTCAGATGCCCCATCTCCTTTCTGCCACTATAATAATTTCTTCTTCAGTGTTTCTCCAAACTTAAAATTTCTACATCTGGACAAGTTTATTTATTTTTTTTCTAGGCTATTTAAGCTTCTCAAAGGAATAGTCTACAAGCCCTGAACACCTTGACATTCATTTATTTAATTCAAGTTTTATCTTTATCAAAATAGAATATAAATATAATTCAAATAATTGACTAGTACTGTATTTCTCTTTCCCTCTGGGCTATACCCCTCTCCTCCCACCTAAAACGTTCTGTCCTGGTGACAGTCACTTCCAGCACTTAGCTGTTTCTCCTGTGCCATTCTTCTTAATAACATGTGAACACTGTCCTGCTTTGATATTTAAGATACTTGTGAACTCCCTGCTCTGGAAGATGAAACTAATTCTCTTATCACCTTCCACACTGTGATTTTGCTCCCCTTTGTTCCTGTACTTAAATTATAATTTTAATTTAAGTCAATAGTGTTTTTATTATGTTGATTATGTAACTACTATTTCTGGCTGAGATTATGTCTATTTCCTTTATTGACTATGTTTTTTCCCTAGACTTAATGTATTTTTGTTTCTTTAGCTTTTAAATTTATCTTTCATGATTTCATTTTCAAACTTTCTGACATATGGCAGATCTTCTTCCAGGACATTGGAACATATTAAATTATCCTTCCTTCCCTCTCATCCGTTCTTCCTCCTGCCCCTGGCAGCCTCCCTTCCATGTATCCCTGCCCCGGTCTGGTCCGCTGGCTCCCCAGGCCTGCTGTGCAGCCATTCTTGCAGCTCCCCAGAACCCGAGCCCAGAAGTCCCTTTGCCTGTCTCCCTTGTGCAATCCTATATTTTCTGGATGCTGTGACATTCTCTTGTGGGGTTGTTCGTCATTTCAGGGACTTTCTAGGTCTATCTCCTTCTACAATTCATCAGCTTATAACCTCCCGAGAAAGGGCATGTGAGGATAAAGTTGGGTTACTTTGCAAGTTTGCGGGTGTCTCCCTTGACTGTTTGCCTCGGCAAAGCAGCCCGGGCTGGAAGAACCCGCTCTGGCATTTGATGTCACTGCTTCATTACCTTCTGCCCTCCAGTGTTTTGGTGGAAAGATTTAGTGCCATCCGGCTTGTCAGCCCTTCCGTGTGACCTCTTTCTCTCTCTAGGAGCTTTTATAATCTCCTCTTTATTGCTATTGCTTTGAGATTTTATAGCCATATGCTTTGGTGTGGTTCTTTTTCACTCTCTGTGTTGGGTACCAGGTGGACCATTTCAATCAGAATTTCTCAGAAATGTCTCAGAAATTTTCTTATGTTATTTCGTTGAAAATTTTTCTGTTTTTCCTTTGTATCTTCTTTTAATAACTCTTATTTTTCTTTGTTTTTTTCTACTTTCTTTAGATATCCTCAACTAATATCTTTCAGATTTTCTACTGAATTTTTAACTAATGCTAGCTGTTTTCAATTTTTAAAAAGTTGTGCTTATTCTATAAATTGTTTTACTTTCCAACATCCAGTATCCAGCATTTATTTCATGAATGCAGAATGTCTCCATTCTTTTCTGTATGGCTTCTTTCTTTTCTCTTCATGTGTCTGTTTATTCTGGGGTCCTTCTATTTATTTTGCTCACTTTTATTATTGGAGGTTTTCCTCAAATGCCCAGTGATCTTCGGCTCATTGTTCCTCCTCAGGAATGGGTCCAAAAAGTGGATTGGAAGCCCTGTGCACCCGGGCGGGACTATGGTCTGGATGTCACGGTTAGGTGATTAGGCAAGGGCTGGCCCTGTTGTTGGAGGAGGCTTTGTAGGTTTGATCTGGGGAGGGCTTGTGTGGCTGGTGGCTGGCTGTCAGCAGCTGGTTTCTGACCTCGGGTGAGAGAGTAGAACCACAGTGGCACATTTGTTACGGTTGATGAACCTGCACCGACACATCCTCATCGGCTCCAGTCCATAGTTTACCTTAGGGTTCACCTCCATGTTGCACATGCTGTGGGTTTGAACAGATGTTGTGTAAGGCCGTGTTTCCATTGCTATGGTATGAGGCAGACCAGTCTCACTGCCCTAAAATTCTTTGTTCTCTGCCTGTTCCTCCCTCCCTCTCCCTACCCCCCGGCAACCACAGATCTTTTGACTGGCTCCATACTTTTACCTTTTCCAGAATGTTATATAGTTGGAATTATACATTATGTAGTCTTTTCAGTTTGGCTTCTTTCACTTAGTAACATACATTTATTAGATGTTGTCTTTTTAAATAAAAAGCTCATAGAATAAGCAGATTTTTTTAAAGAAATTAAACTTCATATACACCAATCCACTGAAACGTCTCACCTCATGGAGGCCGTCAGTGGCCTGGGCTACTTTGTTTGTTTTTTTATTTTTGCTGTTGTTGTTGCTTTGTTTATATTAAACAATAAAAAAGAATTGCCAAAAGGAGTTACAAAAATTGTAGCATAATTTAAATGCAGGCATTTATTAAGTTAAAGCTTTTTAACATAATCCTAATGACATAGAGCCTATATATAAATCCATCTGGATACACTGCCTTAACTTAACTGAGGCATGCCCTGAGCATGACCTCCACTCCTAACCCCTGCTGCAGATTCCAGACCAAAGTCATTGATGATCTCACAACCACACGGATGCTTTAAAATTCTTAAAACACTTTAATTCTGCGGCATTTGCAATGGAATTTTTGGAAACTCTCTTTCTCTCGGGTTGGTCTCTGTGAGACGTCACCTCCTGGTGTTTTTTCTTATTTTTGAGTGTCTGTTCTCTGCTGGTCCTTCATTCTCCACTTCTTTACATAATGGGTGTCTCAAGGTCTCCTCCTTGGCTCTCTTCTCTTGTACAACATGCATTCCATAGCGGTGGGTCTTACAGACTGTGTGCTGCTTGGTTCAGTGTTCTGTTTCCCAATAAGACAGCACATGAGTTTAGGACAGGGCTGAAGTCGTAAAGGAGGTTCCTGAGTGGAACTGCCTGTGGGCAGCCTGCCCAGCTTGAGCAGCACTCCTTACTGAGCAAGCCCATTCTGCTCTTTGAGTAATTTCAAAGGTCAAAAAGTCCCATGATTGCCTTCATTGTTTCCATTTTGGGATTCTGGACCTATGCAGGACAAACATAATTATATTTTCACATAGCATCCTTTAAAATATTGACTACCAGCATCCTATTATGAAATTGCCTTTTTGCCTTTTAGAAGTATGAGTTTCTTCAACTTTCCTCATAGATAGTCTTTTATCCATTAACACTTATTTATTGATCATTCACTATAGGTCTTACAAATATATCTCTGAAAGCCAGGCAGGTCCCATAAATGAGAACAGCCAGGAGAGCAAAACTTGTAAACAGCTGCTGACCCTCTGCAGTGCTTTATGTGCAGTGTTGGGAGGCAGTAGGGCTGGTTGGGACTGGGACACCAGCAAGCTGCAGGAAGCGCGCCTGGTTTGCCAGGTGTTTGATGTGCCCAGAAAAGCTGGAGGCGTGGGCCTGTGAACCAAACGCAATCACCCGGTTCATCTGGCCTGTAAGGGGCAGTTGGTCATCTTTCTTTTACCTCATGCAGGGTGCTCCATGCTTTGGGTAAGGTAAATATAAACCACACCTGGTGCCTGCCCTCAAGAAGCTTACAGGGACAGGTGTGAGAAATAGGTGTACGGGAGAGATTATTTTTGCCTGAAGTTGATAGGGAAGGATTTGGGGAGGAAACAGCATTTGCAGTGATCCTTGAAGGGCAAATAGCATTGGGATCTGGGAGACTGGGATGTGTGGGAAGAGAGAGCAGCAGGCAAACAGACATGGATATGGGAAGAGCTAGAGCTCGTGCACAGAAAGGTCCATCCTTAAATGGTTTGGAAGAAAAATTTTATTCATAATAAATGAGGTTAATAGAAAATATGAATGGAAAGGGTATGTTGGAGAAAATTTATTAGGGACCTTGAACCAAGTCTACCAAGTCTAAACATTTTTTATTTTCTGTAAGATACAGTCATAAGCATGTTGCTTTAGGAAAATTAACCTGGTAGCAATGAGTAAGATAGGATCTGGGAGAAATTAGGAGTCAGTTTGAGGGTTATTGTGTGAGTCTCAGTTCACCAAGGCTATGGCTACTGTGTTGGCAGTGACAATGGGAAGGAAGGCATGATGCAAGAGGGATTTCGGAGATGCCACCTATGAGCTGCAGTGATTAGTTATGTGGACCAGGGGACAGGAGGGGTGGGCTGCGTGGAGCCCCTGTGGCTGGACCACGTTTTAGATCCTATCACCATTCCCTCTCTGTTCTTTGAACATATTTGAAGGTGGCAGAGTGTCTCCAAACCTGGGGTTGAGCCAGGGTTCCCATTCCAGGCGGACCTGACCAGACCGTGGTCCTACTACCACCCCGACTGTGGAGAATTTTATCTAAGCCACTGCATGTATTACGTGTCTGTGGGGCAAGCGAATTGCTGTGCTGCAGGAATCTTAACAACTTAGTGTCCACAGACAGATGAAAATGGATCAGATGAAAACTTACTTATTGATCATTCACTATAGGACTTACAAATGTATCTCTGAAAGCCAGGCATTGTACTCTGGAACATACAGTGATATAAAAAGTAGCTTAAGTGTAAAAATATAATTATTATAGATTCTCACCTGAGTGGTTTGATACTTAAGTTGTGAGAAAGTGTGAGACTGCTCAAGCTTGGGCAGGAAGAATGTCATTCCATCTGATGGCAAGCAGTGTGTTAAGGATAATGACATTTGAAAGGGCCATCAGTGTGGGAGAAATTGCTAATCAAGATAGGTCACTTGTGCCCTTTACTGTAACTTATTATAGAAACCTTAATTAGCAAATTTTACTTCTGGGTCTTCTATAATTCTCACAGTTAATTTTAGGCTAGATTATTACTTTATTATTAATCATACTTTTTAAAAAATGACAACTTTTTGTAGTGCTTCTTAGCAACTTTGCTGATTTAAAGATGAAGTTTTCTTTTTTTTTAAGATTTTATTTATTTGTTTTTTAGAGAGGGAAGGGAGGGAGAAAGAGAGAGAGAGAGAAACATCAATATGCAGTTGCTGGGGGTCATGGCCTGCAACCCAGGCATGTACCCTGACTGGGAATCGAACCTGCGACACCTTGGTTCACAGCCCACGCTCAATCCACTGAGCTATGCCAGCCAGGAGGCTTAAAGATGAAGTTTTCAAAAATATCTTAAAATTATTTTCACTTAAGAAGAGACTGTATATTGTTTATTTATATAAAATGTCAAGCTTTGATTCCTTTATCATTTTATTTATTATTAACTAACTTTGGGGGGTTTGAATTACCTGAACAGTTGCCTTAATCTGCTTCATTTTGCATGTACAGACCCAGCATAACAGCCTCCTCTCTGTGTTGTTGATGTTATATCTTCCTTTAAGAGCTGATGATATTTATTCTTTAAAATGACATAAAGCTGCCCTGGCTGGTGTGGCTCAGTTGGTTGGAGCATCATCTCATACACCAAAAGGTTGTGGGTTCAATTCCCTATCAGGGCACATGCCTAGGTTGTGGATTCCATCCCTGGTTGGGGGGCATATGAGAAGGCAACCGTGATTTTTCTCTCCTTTTCTCTGCCTCCCTCCCTTCCTCCTTCCTTCCTTCCCTCCCTTCCTTCCTCCCTCCCTCCCTCCTCCCTTCCTCCCTCTCTTCCATCTAAGAGTAATGAAAAAATGTCCTTGGATGAGGATTAAGAAAAAAACTTAAAAAAGAAATAATATTATAGGTTAGTTAAAAGCTAACCTACAAAGCTAAAGACAATAAAAAAATATTGATTTTTGCTTTCAAGACTTCAAATGTTAAAAAACTAATTAATGCAATTTTTTGGAATGTTTTATGAATACATTTGGGATTCCTTAAGAGTTAGACTGAGGTTATGAAATCTTTAAACCTACCAAGAATGAACTTGGGCCTTTGGGTCCTTTGAGGACACATAGGCACCACTGGTGTTGGTGTCCCTCCCTGCTGGGGACATGTTTCTGTCTTCCGGCCTCACCAAGTTTGCCTGGTCTATGACAGCAGTTTGCTAGTTGCTTAGGCTTTCCCTTTGCTGGTCCACCATCCATGCAGACATGGAGTAATCTTTTTGCATTTTAAAACATTAGTCCCCTGCTTAAAAGCTATCGATGATTCCCTCCATGCTGAACTCCAGCTCCTGATGACTTGGGTTGCAGGTCTGACATGGGCTGATGTGGGGTGATGCTCACACATCTGGAGGCCTAGCTTGGGCCCCAGTCTACCTTTATTCTCTTGGAACACATCCAAACTACTTCATACCTCTGAGCCTTTCCCAGCCTCTTCTCTCTGCTGGAATGTATGTTCTCATTTCTGATAGCTTCCTGTTCAAGGCTCTTCTTAGCTCTCATCTCCTGTGGAAAGTTCCCTGACATTCTGATCCCCTTGGTTTTGGCTTGGCCTGTGCTGGATGCTCTCTTAGTGCCTTGTGCGCTTTGCCCCACTCTTCTAATGCAATGCCTTGCCAACACTACAACTACATCCTTCTTCTTGTGAATTCAGTGCCAGGCACAGGGCATGGAGTTCATCTTAAAATGTGTGTGTTGAACTCAAGTGAAATGAGGGAGCTAAGCTTTGTTCAACATCAGCCTTTAAGGTATCTGGCAAATATGTTTTCAACAAAGGATATAGAAGCTTAAATAGATTTAGGTGTGTGTGTGTGTGTGTGTGTGTGTGTGTGTTCTGTTCAGAAAGTATCCAGCCACATGATATGAAAGTAGACATTTATTGAAGAAGATACATGATACAAGAAAAATTGTACATAGGACAATGATGCCTCAGTCCCCTTAAAAGTAGGTACCTTGGAAACACACAGTTCTCCCAGCATCTGTTCCACTCTTCAAAACACTGCAAAATCCTTTGTTGGAATCGCCATCAGCTGCCCCATTGTATTTTCCTGAATCTCATGGATGGTGTGAAATCTCTTCCCTTTCAAATGTGATTTTAGTTTTGAGAAAAGCCAGAAGTTGTAGGGTGTCAAATCTGGGTTGTAGGGGGGCTGAGTCACTTGGGTGATTTAATGTGTTGCCAAAACTGCACGAGATGTGACAGATGAGTGGGTGTGTTGTCACAATGAAGCTGTAAATCACCAGTTTCCCATAGCTGTGGCTGCTTTTTGTCACATTGCATCCCTCAACCAAGGAATAATATTGAGGTAGTACTCATTAATTTTTTGGCCTGGAGGGGTGTATTCATGATAGACAACACCTTCCCAATAAAAAAACACAGTTAACACAGTCTTGATCTTGCTGCAACTTTGAAGCACCTTCTTTGGGCGTGGAGAGCCAGGTGATTTCCTTCGGGACAACTGGGCCTTCATTTCAGATCATAGCCATAGACCCAGGATTCGTCTGTGGTTATGACCTTGAGGAAATCTGGTTCTTTGGTAGTGGTTTGAATCAAGTTATCAACAACTGCAGTACGCTGTTCTTTCTGCTCTGGTAGCAGACACTGTGGAACACATTTTGCCATGATTTGTTTCATGCCAATATCCTGCCTCAAATCAGACACGGTAGTGTTTGGAATCCCCAGATCAGCTTCTAGTTTTCACACTGTCAGTGGCTGGTCTTTGTTCATTGCAGCCTGTATATGTTCAGCATTCTCAAGTGTTCTGCTTGTTGCAGGCCTTCTAGAACATGGGTCACTTTCAACAGATTCTTGACCATCTTTGAAGCATTTGTGCCACAGTTTTATGTGCTCTGCACTCATTGCATCATCCCTGAAAGCCTTCTGAATCATTCAAATGGTTTCCATGGGGGAATGTTCAAGCGTAATGCAGAATTTGATGCAGATTCAATGCTCTACTCACTCAGTCATTTTGAATGTGATGACCACATAGTACACACACTCACTCAACAGTGTTTACTGCCCCCACTGACTAGTATAGTGAAGTCGTAATTGTTCACATATGTGCATTTCAGTCCACTTGATGTTGCAGAAGCTGTTCTTATTATATTACCAATGGCTGGGCTTTTTCTGGACAGAACCATATTTTGTTCTTCAAGTTTTGGACAAGGACCTCTTTTTATATCTCATAAGTCTGATGGGCATGATTCTTACAGAATATTAATGAAAATGGATACAGCAGCAATGACATCAATTTATTTTATATTTTTCACAAGTTTGTTATTCTAAGGAAATGCAGCATGTTATCAGTATGGGTGTTATGTTGTTTCATTGTAAAAAATTTTATTGAGCTTAATGGCATCACAAGTAATAAACCTGCCATATAGTGATGAAGTATCACTCAACAAAATTTGATAATCATAAATTTGGGAAGAGTATACACCTTTTGGTATGACTGGTTTCCTAATTTTAAAAAAGCTATAAAAAGGCAGAAAAATGCCTTCAGAGGATGTTGCCAAATGGGTAAAACAGAGCTACTATTCATTTTTAGTCTATAAATACCATCGCTCTTAGGAGATGAACAGGTAATATTTACCAGGCACCTTGTAAAATTCCAATTTCAGTAGTTGTCATTTTTTATGGCTTTGTACAGCCACATGATTTTAGTGGGGTTTAACTTTGGATTTTTCATCTGCAGCAAAAGTGAAAGGTCCCCAGCACCTGATTCCCAGCTGAAGGCTGCCTCTTTATCACTTCTCCCTGGGGACCAGGCCAGGCAAAATGTTTCTTTTCTTTGTGTGCATTGTCAACCCAATAGAATGGAAGATCCACAAGACCATGGAATTTTGTCTGTTTTGTCAAAATCAGTGTATCTTAAACACTTAACACAGCGTCTGGTACAATGCAGGTGAGCAAGGGTCTCCTGTGGGCCTTGAACTTCTCCCTATGAAGGCATAGATTTGTGGAGTTCAAATTTCCTGGGCATTTAACAATATAAGCTCTATCTCCATGTTTTAAATGAAGCATTTCATTCTCATTAAAGAAATATTGGGCATTGTTCAGGTGGGGGGTTCTGTTTTTGAAGAATGGATCTTCTTTTGGCCTCCTGAAATCACTGTGAAGATCAGTCATAACATCCATTTTTATATGGAAGCACCAGTAGACTGCCCCGTAGCAGTTTTAGAAACACTGTCTGTGTGTGTTGTGTGTGTGTGTGACATGTGCTGGGTATATGCAAGAAGAGGTTTTTGGGAAAAAAATTTCTAATCTTCTTTCCCATTTCAAATGAACTTTATTTCACAATGCTCCTCTTTCTTTTTCCTTAGCAGTGTGGAGCTAAGCCTCCTTGGAGATAAATTTTCACTTTCTTTTAAAAGCAGGGTGGTACAAAACACACCCCTCTGAGGCCTCAGGTCAGGTTGTGCTCGCAGACAGCAAGGGGTGTGCTCTCTGGTTGATGATGAGGCCTGGGGTACAGCGAGAGTCTTCCAAGCTTTTCCCTCTTTTTGGTTTGGGAAGTGGGTACACTGTGGGTAGACTCCAGGCCTCCTTCCTGGTTTTCCTTAAGACCAAGTTTGGATAGCCATGGTAAAGGAGGAGTGGGTTTTGAGGTTATTTAGAAACTGGCACCCCGGTTGAAATAGAAACATTTATACCTTCCTCCATCCATGGCTTGGATGCTTACTGAAGGTGTTCAGTGAGCCCACAATGCACTTCTGGGTGTTTGCAGCCCTTTGTGATCCATGTGTTTACAATTTTTATTGTCATGGGAAACAGGACTGCAGTTTTAGAAATCTAGACTTCAAGGACTCATTGTTTTTCAGTTCATGCTTTCAGTTCATGCTCAGTTCATACTGCAATGTGGTTTTCCACAACCCTGTCTCGCCCTGAGATATAGGTCAGAAGATTAGAGTCCCAGGATCCTGGAACTTGGTAGCTGGGAGGCCGGGCAGGTCACATTTAACTGTTCTCAGCCACATTTTCCCACCTGTCCATGTGGATGACAATGTCAACCACCCTGATTTGTCGTGAGACTTAAGTAAAACCAGATATGAGGAAGAACATCAAAACTGTGAAAGATAGTATCCCCAAGGCCATGCATTTCACTCCCTTCCCACTTGATGTGAGGTTCATACACATGAAATATTAAAATTGCTATTCGTACTGTAGCTTTTTTTCTTTTTTGAGCTGGTAGAAAACTTAGAAGCAAATTTGTTGGGTACTTTTAGCAAGGACTTCATGACATTTGTTTCTGCAATGGCCTTATTTCTTCATCTGTTTTCTGCCTCTGTATTTAACCTTTGCTCTTTTCTCTGATTTATGCTTTCTGGCCCTTTTATATGTACCTTGATATAAGCAGCATAAATTTTTTGTGGAACAAGTTATAGGATGAAGAACCAACCAGACAAGTAAATATTGTTATACCAATTTGCTCTCTTCTCCTTTCAGTTTTAGAGTAAGGATGGATAACCAACTGTTCCTCAGGAGAGCAGTTTGGATGCAGCTGCCTTCTCCACAAGGGCAACCCAAGTGTCAGTGACAGTCTGTTTGAGAGAGACCACTTCTGGGGGAATGGGATGGATTTTGTCAGGTCCTTGACTGAAAAATAAGCTGTAATTCTTAGCCAGTACCATTTAAATATTTTCATTTATTTATTTTAGAGAGGAGAAGGGAGAGAGAAACATCAATATGTGGTTGCTTCTCAAGAGCCCCCTACTGGGCACATGGCCCACAGCCCAGGCATGTGCCCTGACTAGGAATCGAACCAGCTACTCTTTGGTTCGCAGCCTGGTGCTCAATCCACTGAGTCACACCAGCCAGGGTGAGCTGGTACCATTTAGAATGAAGAGTTTTTTACAAGAAAAATGCAAACAAACTTTATTTGTATTGAAATCAGCCATTTCTAATAAACTTTATTTCAGATTTTTCCATATGATAATCAGGGAGTGTTTAACTGAAGAAAGTATTTTATTGCTTCAAGACTGGTTCCTGAACAAATTTATTTTTTATCTCTCAGAGTGCCCATATTTGAGACAAAGTTCTGGGTCATATTCAGAAATGAGAAATACAGACAGGGACTTATAGAACTAATGTTCATATTTCAAGTACTGTTAATATTTTATTATAATTTTATTTTGCTTGCATTGTATGTGACACTGAAAAGTCAGATTGGCTTAATAATAATTCTCTTCAGAGATAATTTTATTAGCTTACACCTATTCTCTAAATTGAAAGCTTGCTGCTACAAATGGATGATCTGTAAGCAAGGTTTGATTTATTGATACAGCAAGAGCAAATTACTGGTCAGTCTGCGACTCAAACCATAGTTTTGTCTCCTGATCAGTGCTAAGTTTATATCTCAGGGAGTATAGCTAGTGCATATTTTTTTGGTCTAAAACTAAAAAGGTTGAAAGGAAATGATATGTATATCATACCAAGTATTTCAGAGTTTTTGAAATTGTACTGTATCTGATTGGCCATTATAAAAATTTCAGCCAAACCCACATAGTGTGAATTCATCTCACAGTTGTGAGGTAGTTCTCATTGTGGCTATATGAATTTAATCTATAGAGCTCATGAGAGTGTTTTGGAAAAACATGTCCCCAGTGGTTATGCTGATGAATATGTTTGAGATGTAATTAAATAGAATTTATTTATTTATTTTTCAGTTCTGTCGGGAGGTCCGTTGCCTCAAGGTCATGAATTTGAACTGTATGAAGTCAGATTTCACTGGGGAAGAGAAAACCAGCGTGGTTCTGAGCACACCGTTAATTTCAAAGCTTTTCCCATGGAGGTAAGAGTAAGAAGTCATCTTGTAAAATTCTTATTGTTCATGGAAAGCAACTATTGAAAATGGTTTAGTTTAAAAGTAGATGCATAGCTTTTGAATTTTTACCAATTTACATTAAAATTAAAAAGTATGTGATGAAATGTAAGCTTGGAGCAGCAAATGAAGGTTTCCAGGGACTTTAGTGGGCTTGAAGAATGCACATGGGCTACTGGCCATAAAGGGTAAGTAGAGCTGTTAAGTTTCATCTACTATTACCCTTATAAAAATTCTGCTGCCTCTGAAAATTCAGTACGTCACTTTTGTAGATGCTCTGAATCAATGATAAGCTGAAAACAAATAACTTTCGGAGAAAACTCAACACTAACTACAAGCCTAGTTTAGCTCTAGTTGTGTCATTTCATCCTTGGGACTCAGTTCCTCCTCTAAGCACAGTTACCTTCTCCCTGTCCTCTGCGCCCAGTGGACTTGGTAGATTGCTGCGGTGGCACTGATCTCATGGATTGCTACCATTAGTGTCTAAAGTGTCTTTCTTTTTTTTTTATAAAAAAATTTTTAAAGATTTTATTTATTTATTTTTAGAGGGAAGGGAGGGAGAGAGAGAGAGAGAGAGAGAGAGAAACATTAATGTGCGGTTGCTGGGGTCATGGCCTGCAACCCAGGCATGTACCCCAACTGGGAATCGAACCTGCGTAAAGTGTTTTTCTTACCGACTGCGGGCTTCTGTTAAGTACTGAATGTTTGTGTGCCCCCACCTCTGGATTTGTGTATTGAAACTCTTTCCTACCCCAATGTTATGGTATCAGGAGATGGGAGAGGTGATGCTGAGGTCATGAGGGTGGAGCCTTTGCATGGAATTAGTGCCCTTCTAAGAGTCTAGAGAGCTTGCTTCTCTACTCTCTGCCTCGTGAGGACAGGATGAGAAGAGAGCCATCTACAAACCAGGAAGTGGACCCTCACCAGACACCAGATGTGCTGGCACCTGATCTTGGACTTCCCAGCCTACAGAAGGGAGAAGTGAATGCTTGTTGTTTAAGCCTCCAGACTGGTGGTAATTTGTTACACAGCCTAAGCCGAGACAGCTCTGGAAGAAAAAGTCTCCCCCTCCTTCTCCTTTTTATTTGCATCCTTTAATCCAATGCCAGGAACATCAGAGACACTCCATGGTAGTGAAATTGAGGACATGTCTCTGTTGGTCCCAGCCTTGTTTATATTTCTTTTTAAATATATTTTATTGATTATGCTATTACAGTTGTCCCATTTCCCCCTCTTCATTGCCCTCCACCTTGCACACCCTCTCCAACCCACATGCCTCCCCTTTAGTTCATGTTCATGTGTCATAAGTTCTTTAGCTTCTACATTTCCCGTACTATTCTTACCATCCTCCTGTCTATTTTCTACCTACCATCTATGCTCCTTATTCTCTACCTTTCCCCATTCTCTCCTCCTCCCACTCCCCTGTTGATAACCCTCCATGTGATCTCCATTTCTATGGTTCTGTTCCTGTTCTAGTTGTTTGCTTAGTTCCTTTTTGTTTTTGTTTTAGGTGTGGTTGTTAATAATTGTGAGTTTGCTGTCATTTTACTATACATGTTTTTTATCTTCTTATTCTTATAACTTCCTTTAACATTTCATAAAATAAGGGCTTGGTGACGATGAACTCCTTTAACTTGATCTTATCTGAGAAGCACTTTATCTGCCCTCCATTCTAAATGAAAACTTTGCTGGATAGAGCAATCTTGGATGGAGGTCGTTGCCTTTCATGACTTGGGATACTTCTCTCCAGCCCCTTCTTGCTTGTAAGGTCTCTTTTGAGAAATCAGCTGACAGTCTGATAGGAACTCCTTTGTAGGTAACTGTCTCCTTATCTCTTGCTGCTTCTAGGATTCTCTCCTTCATTTACCTTGGCTAATGTAATCATGATGTGCCTTGGTGTGTTCCTTCTTGGGTCCAACTTCTTTGGGACTCTCTGAGCTTCCTGGACTTCCTGGAAGTCTATTTCCTTTGCCAGAATGGGGAAGTTCTCCTTTATTATTTGTTCAAATAAGTTTTCCACTTGTTGTTCTTCCTCTTCTTCTGGTACCCCTATAATTTGGATGTTGGAACGTTTAAAGATGTCCTGGAGGTTCCTAAGCCTCTCCTCATTTTTTGAATTCTTATTTCTTCATTCTTTTATGATTGTATGTTTTTTCCTTCCTTCTGATCCACTCCACTGATGTGAGACCCAGCTTTCATTCCATCACTATTGGTTCCCTGTGCATTTTTCTTCATTTCACTTATTGTAGCCTTAATTTTTTCATCTAATTTGCGACCAAAATCAACCAATTCTGTGAGCATCCTGATCACCAGTGCTTTGAACTGTGCATCTGATAAGTTGGCTATCTCTCGCTCGCTTAAAAGTACTGGCTTTGGGGCTTTTGTTTGTTCTTCTGTTTGAGCCATCTTTGTGTGGTTGAGCCTGTTACATATGAGGGGCGGAGCCTTAGGTGTTCACAAGGGCAGGGCACCCCAGTCGCTGGATTGTGACTGTATGTGGGGGCAGGGTCTGAGAGGGAATGATGGTGCTTGCTCTGCTCTCCGTCGGACCTCAGTCCCTTCCCCCACTTCCCCTGAGCAAACTGGGCCCCTCTGGTGCCAATTCCCATGTGGGTGGGTTTGTGCACCCCATGGGACTTTCCAAGGACCTCTCCTGTGAGGCTGGGAGTCTCTCCCTGCACCTCAACCCCCACAGGTGTTTTCAATCAGTGTCCCGAGGCTCTATTTCCTGGCACTGGGATCCTGGGTCGCGTGTAGTGCCTTGCTTCACAATCGCCGCCTCGCTGGGTCTTCCAGCTGCCACTTGCATGCTCAGGGTCTGCCCGCTGCAGTCTTGTGCACCCTGGATGCCTTATGCACCCGGTTCCAACATTCTCTGCTCTCCGCGCTATGACCCGTGTCTGGCTGCCCAACTCCGCCTCTCCTACCAGTCTGGATGAACATGTCCATTTTAACTTCTTGGTTGTCTGACTTTCATACAGTTCAGTTTTCTGTCAGTTCTGGTTGTTATTATGTTTCTAAATTGTTGTTGTCCCTATCTTGGTTGTGCGAGAAGGCACAGTGTATCCAACTCTACCTCCATCTTGACCGGAAGTTTATATTTCTTTTATAAGGATGCACAGTTCTGTCCAGGACGTAACCCCTCAGTGGCAGGTAGCATTATATCTGGGGGGATGCTGGAATGCTGGTCTTCCTTCTCTGTTGTTCCAGCTGCACATGTACTTAGTTTTATATGGGACTGCTCATGGTCAGATACACATGCCCAGTTCTGCCTCAGTGGCTGGAAATCACTACTGTATAATTTGTACAAATGTACTTCAAAAAATGAAGTAGAGGAAGTATTTCTCAATATTAATTACAATGAAAAAACTCCCTTTGGGAGCTCAGAAGATCCCTTTCACTAAAAAAACTTGCCTTGACTGGTGTGGCCCAGTTGGTTGGGTGTTGCCTCACAAAGTGAAAGGTTGCTGGTTCGATTCTCATTCAGGGCATGTGCCTGGGTTGCAGGTTTGGGCCCTAGACTGGGTGCATAAGAGAGGCAACGGATCCACATTTCTCTTCCTTTCTTTCTCCCTTCCTTCCTGTCTCTCTAAAAATAAATAAGTAAAATATTTTTAAAAACCTTAAATCTTTTTTTTAAAGATAATATTTAAAAAATTTTTTTAAAGATTTTATTTATTTATTTTTAGAGAAGGAAGGGAGGGAGATAGAGAGAGAGAAAGAGAGAGAAACATCAATGTGCGGTTGCTGGGGATTATGGCCTGCAACCCAGGCATGTACCCTGGCTGGGAATTGAACCTGGGACACTTTGGTTCCCAGCCCGTGCTCAATCCACTGAGCTATGCCAGCCAGGGCTAAAAACCTTAAATCTTAAAGCTAAAATATGTAGTGTTTTGAGGATAGAAGGGGAAAACAATTGCAGTATGTTGAAGAGAATATATGATATATATGTGTGTATATATGTATATATATGTGTGTGTATATATGTATGTACACACTCTTGTGGTGGTGAGGACAATAACAGCTTATTGAAGGTTTTGATGGGGAAGGTCTTCAATGGGTCTTCAACGTCACCTTTGTAGGGGCTTTAAGCTTAAAGCCTATGGACATCCTCTCAATTCAAATATCTTAAAACAATTTTGCCCTGTCTCTGTGTCACCTCTGGCTATTGCTCTGTCCTCACTCAACATGAGACAGAAAAGCTTACACCAGAATGCCTCAAAGAGGAAGGAGGACACACAACAATGTAGAACAATTAAACCTCCTGCGTAGCAGAGAGCAAAGTGAGGGCTGCCAGGGCCTCAGCTCTGCTCTATTCTTTGAGCTTGAAAGGCTGCTTAATCATTGTGTCCCCACCAGACCTCAAAGATACACTCAAAAATAATAAAACATTTAGGGAGAGATAGGAACAATTGGGTAGGCAACAATTCTGGATGGGAATTCAGTGGCTTTGCTTGTGACACACAGTGTTTAGCCTTGGAAAAGTTTAATTAGATTAGGTGAGTCAGTGGTGTGTGCTCTTTGCTCTGCAGCTGAATAGAATTTCCGGACCAAATGTTCCAACTGGTCCTGCCCCTTAGTGGTGGTGTACCTGCTCCAGCCCATTAATCACAGGTAATGGTTTGTTTGGACTGAAAATTAAATTCTGGTAGTGAGGCTTTGTTTCTGCAGAAATATTTATCTTTAGCATCATGGAATTACTGACTGTAATTTTTCCAAAATATGTTATGAGTAATATTTATATTTTTCATTATCCTAGATTATCCCTCATCCGATTTAAGAGAAAATACTTTTATCAGTCTCTGATGCTTGTTTAGTGCTATACCCTATCAAGTGCATAAATGCTGTGGGTGTGCAGAACTACAGGGGGTTGGCTCCAAGCCAAGTGGGTTGTTTGTTTATTTGTTTTGTTTGTTTTAATGGAGGCTGTGAACACTGAGCTGGGCTTTAAGAAGGACAGGGATACATGGTGTGCTGAAGAGGAGAGAGGAACTCTGCATAGAATAATCTAGGAGGGAATGAGATGGCTGATGTGGAGATGGGTAGATAACTTGCCACAGATGCCCTGGCCCTGAACTGCCATTGAGGGTCACCTCGAACACAAGGGTGTAGCCAACTGGACAGCTGTGTGTGGGGACCAGGTACCCTTTTAGGTACATGATTAAAAAATTTTTTAAGACACTTTCCCATATTTTATTTACATTTTAGGACTAACTTTAATTTCTAAATTACATATCAATACCTACCTCCTTTTTGTTGATTTCACTTAAACTTAAATGGTTGGTTTATTAAACACTGTAAACATATTTATTATGTCTGTTACAAGTAACTCAAGAATGGCCTTTAACAGAAATTCATCGGCCTCCCTTCTTGGCTTTTAAAAATTATAAATACAGGTCTTGGATGCATTTTGATCCTCCGATAAGCCAGCACCCACATCGTTTCAAAAAGTAACACAATTTGTTACTTTAAATAATTTAAACTCAAGCTCTTTTCTTAAGCAAGATGGATAAAGCATGCCATTTTTGTTCCTCTTAAGATTTTTAGTTTTCAGAAACACAGATTTCTCACCATACTTTCATCTTGTAAAACCTGAACTCCGTTACAACTACTTCAGGTTTATGCTTAATGACAGTGCCTTAACAAGAAAAACAAATTGTGCTGCATTTTTCTTTCTGTTACCTGAAGCATAGCTTTATTTACTGTGTGGATATTTTGCATGTGATATTTAATCAAGACAGCCACATGAGTTGTTGATTTAAGACAAGTTTGAGATCCCATCAAGTTAATTTCTGTTTGTCCTGGTGGCTGTGGATGCTTCATATTTTCTTTGATGCCATTATGCCTGTTTGCTCTTGAAGTCCAATCATCAATGCTATAAGAGTGTAAATGTAGCTCTCTTGCTAACACAGGTATGATCTGTGCATCTGCCATACCACTAGAATTATTCCATCCTTATTAATTTTTTGTTACAAATCTAACTGATAGAAAAACTTCTAGGTATATAGATACACATTAAATTTTCAGAGTATATATTTTATTTTCATCATTTGTCTTTGGAGACAGTCATCTTCTTTGCTACTTCAAGGTAGCCTAACTTTGTGGTCTGTATAAACTCTTGCTAAAATATGATTGATTTTTATACATGAATAGCTACTTTCATGCTTCAATGGGAGAATACTTCCCAAGCATTTAGATTTTTCTTTGGATTAGTAAAATTTTAATTTTTATAAATTTTCAATTACAGTTGACATTCAATATTATTTTATATTAGTTTCAGGTGTACAACATAGTGGCTGACATTTATATAATTTATGAGGTGATCCCCTGATAAATCTAGTACCCACCTGGCACCATACATAGTTATTACAATATTACTGACTATATTCTTTATGCTGTAGTTTGCATTCCCATGACTATTTTTTAACTACCAATCTGTACTTATGAATCCCTTCAACTTTTTAACCCAGACGAAGGCCAGTAAAATGTAAAGAAAAATGGATGGGGGGTGGGATTAGGAGATCAACAGCATGGCCAAGTTTTATTTTTCTAAATAAAAGCATTACTTGGGACTTCTCGTCAAGATGGTGGCATAGGTAAACAAGGTACTCTCATATTTCCATAACCACATCAAAATTACAACTCAACTCCAGAACAATCATCGCTTGGTACTACCTGAAATATAGCTGAAAAATATAAGAAGTCATAAACAACTCGGGAGTTAAAGAAGAAGCCACATCAAGTGTGGGAGGAGGGGTGAGACACAGAACAGGCTGACCCACACACAAGGATAAAGATAGGTAGGGATATCTCAGCTACAGAGGTCCCCCATGAGGAGTGAGGGGTCCCAGCCCTGCACTGTCCCCCAGCCCAGGGTTGTAGTACCAGGAAGAGAAGTCCCCATAACTTCTGGCTTTAAAACCAGGTGGGATTGTGGCTGGGTGAGATGGGAGGCTTCTGGAATCCCAGGCAGTTCCTATGAAAGGGCCTGTGCACAGACTTGGACTCACTCCCCCTGAGCTCCAGCACTGGGGCAAGAGCTGGAGAAGTATGTGGAAGAACTGAAAGTTGTCAGATTTAGGGTGAGTGCTGCGGGAGTAGCTTTCTCCTAGACAGAAGTGCTGGTAGAGGCCACTGTTCTTTTGATTAAACCTCCCCCCACAGAGCCAGCTCCTTATATGAGACTCCATCAAACTGGCTCACACTGTTTGCCCCAACCTGGCAATCCCCTGCAGCTCTTCCCCACCCAACTTTCAGGCCTACCCAAGCTGTTTTCAGTGGCGTGTTCATAAGAATGACCTGTCTTGGCTCATGTTAATATTTTCCTAAAATCTCTCAAACAAGCAGCATCTGCCCTCAGCGTGCCTTGTGCCTCTTGCTAAGAGGACCCAGGCCCAACACTAGCAAGACTAGCAGCAGCTAGCCTTGGTTAGCAACTTGGCCTTTCTTGGGTACCTCCAAACTGAACACAAATAGTAGCCATCCACAAATTGCTTTGTAGCTCATGCCAAGTAGCTCTTGGCAGAACACAGGCAGTGGCTGACCTTGACCTGCATCTCCTGGGTGGACCCTTAGCCAGTGCACCCAGTGGACAGCTTCAGACCACAATGAAGCTTCACCACCCAACCACCACTACAAGTGACACACTCAAAAGGTGGACTCAGTAGACACCAGAGCCCCACTGAAGTAAATCCTGTTCCACAGAGCAGCCCTCTGCACAGCTGATCACCCATGATGGTCAGAGGTTGGTGATTGGTGGTCATAGCCAGTCTGCAGCTGATTGGCTTGGGGGTAAATTCCTCCCATTGATATGTCAACAGCAATCAAGGTTCAACTATAAGAGGAAAGTATATGCAGCCAAGAAGGGGGAGTGCACTTTGAGAACTCCACTTAGGGGAATAGGGAGGCTATGCCACTGGACCTTACAGAAAGAATACCTACTACATTTGGCCACTCTACCTGGCTTAAGAGACATAGAAGCTCTACCTAATACATAGAAACAAACACAGGGAGGCTGCCAAAATGAGGACAAAAATAGCATGTCCCATATGAAAGAAGAGAACAAAACTTCAGAAAAAGAACTAAATAAAGTGGAGACAAGCAATCTAATAGATGCAGAGTTCAAAACACTATTTATAAGGATGCTCAAGGAATTTTGTGAGGACCTCAACAGCATAAAAATGGAACAGTCAGAAATGAAGGATACAGTAATTGAAATGAAGAATAATTTACAGGGAATCAACAACAGAATAGATGAAGCCAGGAATCAAATTAGCAATTTGGAATATAAGGAAGCAAAAATCACCCAATCAGAACAGCAAAAAGAAAAAAAAATCCAGACTTCCAGCCAAGGTGGAGGCATAGGTAAATACACTTTGCCTCCTTGCACAACCAAAAGAAGGACAACAATAAATTTTAAAACAAAAAATAACCAGAACTGCCAGAGAATCAAACTGTAGAGAAGTCTGACAACCAAGGAGTTAAAGAAGAAACATCCCTCTAGACTGGCAGGACGGGTGAAGACAGGCAGCCAGGGCAGAGAGGACTTGCGGCAAAGTGGCAGCTGGAACCTGGGTGGGTGAGTCGGCAGCTGGTGGACCAGGCAAGGGAGTGGCTGGTAGAACAGGAAGTCCCACATTTGTGTGCAGATAAACCAGGAGAAACAACTGGGGAGCGAGGCAGACCATGCAACCCAGGGTTCCAGCATGGGGAAATAAAGCCTCAAAACCTCTGACTGAAAAAAATCTGTGGGAGTTGATGCAGCAGGAGAAACTCCAAGCCTCACAAGAGAGTTCATTGGAAAGACCCACAGGGTCCTAGAATGTAAACAAACCCATCCACTGGGGGAATCAGCACCAGAAGGGCCAAATTTGCTTGTGGAGAGCATGGGAAGTGACTGAAAGCCCAATAAGAGCTGAGCAAGTGACATTGTTCCCTCTCAGATCCCTCCCCCACAAGCAGTGCCACCACATGGCGACCTGGGTTGCCCCTCCCTGTTGAATACCTAAGGGTCCACCCCTTACTATGTAACAAGCATGGCAAGACAAAAAAATATGGCCCAAATGAAAGAACAGATCAAAGCTCTAGAAAAAATACAACTATATGATGAAGAGCTAGACAACCTAACAGAGGCAGCATTCAAAATGCTGATAATCAAGATGCTCACAGAAATGGTTGAATATGGTTGCAAAATAGAGGAAAGAGTGAAGTCTATGAAAAGTGAAATAAAGGAAAATGTACAGGGAACCAACAGTGAAGGGAAGGAAACTGGTCTTCAAATCAACGGTTTGGAGCAGAAGGAAGAAATAAACAATCAACTAGAACAAAGTGAAGAAACAAAAATTCAAAAAAATGAAGAGAGGCTTAGGAACTTCCAGGACAACTTTAAACATTCCAACAACTGTATCATAGGGGTGCCAGAAGAAGAGGAAGAGCAAGAAATTGAAAACTTATTTGAACAAATAATGAAGGAAGCCTCCTTTAATTTGTCAAAGGAAATAGACTTCCAGGAAGTCCAGGAAGCTTAGAGACTCCCCAAAATGTTGGACCCAAGGAGGAACACACCAAGGCACATCATGATTACATTAGCCAAGGTAAAAATGAAGGAGAGAATCCTAGAAGCAGCAAGAGATAAGGAGACAGTTACCTACAAAGGAGTTCCTATCAGACTGTCAGCTGATTTCTCAAAAGAGACCTTACAAGCAAGAAGGGGCTGGAGAGAAGTATCCCAAGTCATGAAAGGCAACGACCTCCATCCAAGATTGCTCTATCCAGCAAAGTTTTCATTTAGAATGGAGGGCAGATAAAGTGCTTCTCAGATAAGATCAAGTTAAAGGAGTTCATCGTCACCAAGCCCTTATTTTATGAAATGTTGAAGGGACTTATCTAAGAAAAAGAAGGTCAATAATACAAACAGTAAAATGACAAGAAACTCACAACTATCAACAACTGAACCTAAAAAAACAAAGCCAAAAACATACTAAGCAAACAACTAGAGGAAGAACAGAATCACAGAAATAGGGATCACATGGAGGGTTATCAGTGGGGATGGGGAGGGTGGAGAATGGAGGAAAAGATACAGGGAATAAGAAGCATAAATGGCAGGTACAAAATAGACAGGGAGGGTTAAGAACAGCATGGGGAATGGAGAAGCCAAAGAACTTATATGTGTGACCCATGAATATGAACTAAGGTGGGGGGGGTGACGGTGGGAGGGGTGGTACAGGGTGGAGGGGAATAAAGTGGAGGAAAAAAATGGGACAACTGTAATAGCATAATCAATAAAATATATTAAAAAAAAGAAGAACCCTCCAAAAGAGGGTAGTGCAAGGAGGCTCTTCAAGATAGTTTAAGGACAACTTCAAGCATGCCAACATTTGCATCATGGTGATGCCACTAAGAGAAGGGAGAAAGGAAGAAATTGAAAAACTGTTTGAAAAAATAATAATGACAAACTTCCCTAACCTGGTGAAGGAAATAGACATACTAGTCCAGGAAGCACAGAGTCCCAAGTAAGATTAGCCCAAAGAGGCCCACACCAAGACACATCATAATTAAAATGCCAAAGTTTAAAGGCAAAGAATCTTAAAAGCAGCAAGAGAAAAGCAGTTGGTTACTTACAAAGGAGCTTCCATAAGACTGTCAGCTCTCTCTCAACAGGAAGTTTGAAGGCTGGAGGGGATTGGCAAGAAATGGATTCCAAGTGATAAAAAGCAAGGACCCACAACTAAGATTATTCTACCCAGCAAAGCTATCATTTAGTATTGAAGGACAGATGAAGAGTTTTCCAGACAAGAAAAAAACTAAAGGAGTTCATCACCATCAACCAGTATTATAAAAGATCTCTAAGAAGACTAAGAAAAAAAAAGATAAAAAATATGATCAATAAAATGTCAAATAATACTTACCTATCAACAATTGAATCTAAGAAAGAAATGAACAATCAGAATAAAACCAAGCTCATAGATATAGAGAACTTTCTGATGGTTACTGGAGGGGAAGAAGGTTGGAGAGATGGCTGAGAAATGTGAAGAGATTAAGAAGTACAAATTGGTTGTTACAGAGTCATCATGGGGATGTAAAGTACAGCATAGGGAATATAGTCAATAATAGTTTAATAATTATGTATGTTGTCAGATGGGTGCAAAATTTATCATGATGATGACTTAGTAAGTTATATAATGTCTAATCACCAGGGTATGTACCTGAAACTAATATAAGAATGTATGTCAACTGTAATTAAAAAATAAAAATGGTTTTTAAATTGAAAAAAATTGCTAATTCCCCCTTCTCCCCATCATTCTATAAAGAGAGTATCTTTACTTTAATAGCTAAATGTGGGAAGGATACGGTCTGAGAATAATAAACATGGACCTACAAATTGAATAGCTTTAACTTATAAAAAACTCACTACATTATTTCTGTTTGCCCCATTTCACTACAGATGAATTATAGTTTGGTCAGGTTGGGCACTGATCCTTCCCACAAACCAGCAGGAGGTAATAGATGGTGGGTCTGACTTTCTTCGCCTTTGGACCTAATAAAAATTTATGATTTGAGAGTGAATTACCAAGAACGAGGCACAGTATATTGCAGGTCAAGTGCTTATCTTAATTTATATTGTATTTAAAGAGCAGCTATTGCTTTGTGTACTCTGAAAAGGCTGTGGTAATTGAGCCAGCCACATACCAACTGTTTATAGGAAGCTCAATGCATTGGGAAATAGAAAGAAAAAAGTGAATTTCATGGTGGAGAGCAGGATTTTTTAAATGTGAAGAGTCCAGGTCCTGGTTGCAAAATAGACCAACCAAATATGAAGAATTTGTCTCATAATATCGTGCCAATCCTGAATATTTCTCTCCGTCCTCAGTTCTCCAGATGGCTTATATTTCCTCTTTTCTTTTCAAACAAATACAGTATCTGCCATTTAAGTGTTCTTTTAGTAAAAATGACCTGGCCTTTTGAGTTGCTGCCTCCCAAGTCATTTGTGCACTCACATTAATTTTACTGCTCTGAGAAGGGTTTGCTTTTTTAATATTAAAATGATGATCTTTTCAAGTTATTTCACTTCCATGGATATCTCAGTTGGAGCTTCATGGTTGTGAATCTCCTCCAAAATAGAGACTTCCATTGACTTTCCAGAGAAATATAAGAGGGAGATTGTAGTGACACAGGACATGGGAGAATTAGACGTATATGATATGTAATTAAAGGATTTATTTATTTTATTTATTTTATTTTTTTTGTTAAAGATTTTATTTATTTATTTATTTATTTATTTATTTATTTATTTATTTATTTATTTATTAGAGAGGGAAAGGATGGAGAAAGAGAGAGAGAAACATCAATTGCGGTTGCTGGGGTCTGTGGCCTGCAGCCTAGGCATGTGCCCTGACTGGGAATCGAACCTGCGACACTTTGGTTCGCAGCCCACACTCAATCCACTGAGCTACACCAGCTAGGGCAAAGGATTTATTTTTAAGAGGAACTTTAGAGATCACTTTGTCCAATAACACAGGAGAAATCTGAAGCTCCAAACAGTTAAGGGTCACAGGGCAACCTAGAGGAAATCATAATGTATGGCCCAGGTGAAGGAGAGTCTATTTTGGTTAATTACAAATTTAATTTAAAAGAGAATTATCCTTTATTTTCTGTGCTTATGCTGATGGCTTAGATGGAAAGAGACAACACAACAGTTTTCATCCCTCTGAGGAGCTTTTATGTCTGCATGCAACACCCCTCCCCCCAGTCTGAGGCTGGTATATTGTAGCCTTGCATAGGGCCATTGTTGTGAAGCTGTGGCATCATGCTTTGGCCTTGCAGGCTGAGAGTGGCTTTGTGAAGGTATAGGAGTGTGGCATTGTGAAGGTGGAACCCTTGCTGCCCTGTGAGAAATGGGCTGGGTTTAACGGACCATATAGTCCCACCCACTTTGCTGAGCACTTCTGAGGTCAGAGACCAAGGTGAGTGAGTTGCACACCTAGGAAATGGTAGGAGGCATGTGAGTCCTGTGGCATGACTTCTGCTCCAAGGAGTGTTTTTTTGTCATGTTCCAAAGCCTACTCTTACCAGGAAAATCCATCGTAGTTTGAGATTTTATTTGCATTGATTGCTAATACTTTGGATTGAAGTTGCTTGATGTGCAAAAAGGAAAGCTTGCCATAAAGCAGAGTTAAGACTGATACTAAAGGAATATTTGAAACTTGAATGTTCAGCTTCTCTGAAAAGTTTTATTACTTTGACTAGAAAATGGAACATCTTGTCTCTAAATATAATGACTATTATGATTATTTCTTGGTATTAGTTGGTAATTATTACTTGGTAATCTTCCACAGGGCTAGCAGACTGGGCCTCACAGATAAACAGGTGAAGAAATTAGAACCTTGTGCTATGGCCCCTTCAGTGGTCATAATTATGAAACTCCTCACATCTTAGTAAAAAAAAGTAAAAACAAGTTTTATGTGCCCTGAATTATAATGAACACTTGCATTTTTACTGCATAAAAATCATGGTTCCTGTTTTGATTTAGCATATTAATTTTTTTCATTTATTAAAATGCATTTAATGTAGAAACCTCACAGTTTACTGAACAGAAAATAAATTAAAATGTTGAGCAAACAGAAATGTTGTTTTAGCTGTACCACATGATGTGGCAATCTACTCTTGCCACTTAGAAAATGAAGTGTATAAGGACAATTTGACCTTTGAGTGGCCACTTTGAGCCTACCTTTGATTTTATATATGTAAATTTTATTTTAGCAGATTGTTCTTTACATTATTTGAAATTGTGTAAAAGGTTTCTTAGCAAAGTAAATTTGAAAGACACATTTATATTGGAGCTCAGCTTATGATGTAAGGCAAATTTGTAGAGAATGACAAGTTAGTTTCTATAAATGAATATAATATGTAATTAATTTACAGGTAGTTATAGTCCTGCTGCAGGTAAAAAAATTAAACTGGGTTCCAACAGATCTAAGTTTCATAGTAAAATATATCTCTTAATATGTCTTCAGATAACATTGTTTTGATTTAAATATATAGTGTATAACCAAGTTGCCAACTTTAAAGTAATTCATTTCCATTCATTCATCCAGTTAAGGTATGTCTGTTTATCCATCCATCCATCCATCCATCCATCCATTCAGCCAGCCAGCCAGCCAGCCATCCATCCAGCCAGCCATTTCTCCATTGGTCTGAACAACAAGTATTTGTTGGGAACCTACTGCTTAGCACCTGAGCTAAGTGATAGGGATACAGCAATGAGTGCAATAAACAACCAATGGGTGTTCATTATATTGGAGGAGTCCGAATGCAGTGTATGTGGTTTGTCTCCATCCCTTTCTCTGAACATGATTGATTACTGAGGATATAATTGAGTGTGTATTTATGGCATTTATTTATACATTTTTGAATTATTTCCAGATCGGAAAAAAGTGTTTTTTTTCTTTATTTATTATTGTTGAAGTATTACAGATGTCCCCATTTTCCCTCACTACCTGCCTCCACCCAGTCCCTGCACCCCTTTCCTCTGGCCATCACTACACTGTTGTCTGTGTCTATGGGTTATGCACATATGTTCTTTGGCTATTCCCTTCACCTTCTTTCATCCAGTCTTCTCCCTCCTCACCCCCAATAGCTGTCAGTCTGTTCCACATGTCCATGACTCTGTCTCTATTTTGTTCATCATTTTATTTTGTTCATTATATTCCACATATAAGTGAGAACATATCTTTCTTTGACTGGCTTATTTCACTTAGCGTAATATTCTCCAGGTCTGTCCATGCTGTGGCGAAAGGAAAGATTACCTTCTTTTATATGGCTGCATAGTATTCCATTGTGTAAATGTACCACTGCTTTTTTATTCACTCATCTACCAATGGGCACTTTGGCTGTTTCCAGACCTTGACTATCATAAGTAATGCTGCTATGATCATGGGGGTGCACATATTCTTTTGAATTGGTGTTTCAGGATTCTTAAGATATATTCCCAGCAGTGGGATCACTGGTCAAAAACAGTTTCATTTAATATTTTGAGTAAACTCTATACTGTGGCTGCACCAGTCTGCATTCCCAACAGTGCACTAGGGTTTCCCTTTCTCCACATCCTTGCAAGCACTTGTTTGTTGATTTATTCTGGCAGGTGTGAGTTGATATCTCACTGTGGTTTTAATTTGCATTTTTTTGATGAATAGTGATGTTGAACATTTTTTCATATGTCTGTTGGCTATCTGTATGTCCGCTATAGAGAAGTGTCTATTCAGGTCCTTAGCCTGTTTTTTAACTGGATTTTTTGTCTTCCTGATGTTGAGTTCTATGAGTTCTTTATGTATTTTGGAAATTAACCTCTTATCAGATGTATCATTGGTGAATATGTTCTCCTGTACAGTGGGTTCCCTTTGTTGATGGTTTCTTTTGCTGTGCAGAAGCTTTTAGTTGTAGTCCCATTTGTTTGTTTTTCCTTTATTTCCATTGTCCTAGGAGACATATTGGCAAAATATTGCTACAAGAGATGTCTGAGATTTTAGTGCCTATGTTTTCTTCTAGGATTTTTATGGTTTCATGACTTATTTAAGTCTTTTATTGATTTTGAGTTTATTCTTGTGTATGGTGTAAGTTGGTGGTTTAGTATCTTGGGTAAATTTATTCCTATGTACCTTATTCTTTTTGTAATAGTAAATGAAATTTTTTTCTTTGTTTCTCTTTCTGATAGTTTATTACTGATGAATAGAAATGCCACTGATTTCTGAACATTAATTTTGTATCTATTGCTTTACTGAATTCATTTATTACCTCTAGCAGCTTTTTGATGTAATCTTTAGGGTTTTCTATGTTCAATATTATGATATTTTGTGATAATGACAGTTTTACTTCCTCCTTTAGATGCCTTTTATTTCATCTTCTTGTCTGATTGCTGTGGCTAGGACTTCCAGTACTATGTTGAATAGGAGGCGTGAAAGTGGATATCCCTGTCTTATTCCTTATCTTAAGGGAAATGCTTTTAGTTTTAGGCCATTGAGTATGACATTGGCTGTGGGTTTGTCATATATGGTCTTTGTTATGTTGAGGTATGTTCCCTCTATTGCCACTTTGCTGAGAGGTTTTTATAATTTTTTGTTATAAGTGGGTGCTGGGTTTTATCACATGCTTTTTCTGCATCTATTGATAGGATCATGTGGTTTTTATTTCTCATTTTTCTTTTTGGTGTTTCAGGTTTATTGATTTGCAGGCATTGTACCCATTTGCATCCCCCGAATAATTCCCACTTGATCACAGTGTATGATCTTTATAATGTATTGCAGGATTTGGTTAGCTAATATTTTGCTGAGGATTTTAGCATCCATTTTTGTTATCAAGGATTCTGGCCTATACTTTTCTTTCTTTGTAGTGTCTTCAGTTGGTTTTGGAATTAGGATAATGCTGGCTTCATAAAATGAACTCAGAGTTTTCCCTCCTCTTGAATTTTTTGGAACAGTTTAAAAGGATGGGTGTTAGTTTTTTTTGAACATTTGGAAAATTCACCTGTGAAGCCATCCAGTCCAGCACTTTTATTTTTTTAGAGTTTTAAAATTATTGCTTCAGTTTCACTAATTGTAATCTGTCTATTCAGATTCTTTGATTTTTCCTGGTTAAGTTTTGGAATATTGTATGTTTCTAGAAATTTATTCATTTCTTCCAGATTGTACAATTTGTTGGCATAAAGTTGTTTGGAATATTTTGTTACAATTTTTGTACTTTTTTGACATCAGATGTTACTTCACTTTTATTTCTGATTGTATTTATTTGGGTTATCTCTCTTTTTTCTTCATGAGTGTGGCTAAATTTTGGGAATCTTGTTTATCTTTTTGAAGAACCAGCTCTTGGTTTCATTGATCTTTTGTATTGTTTTTTTAGACTCACTTTTGTATATTTGTACTCTCATCCTTATTTCCTTCCTTCTACTCACTTTGGGCTTTGTTTGCTGATTTTGTCTTGTTTTGTTTTGTTTTTACAGTTCCTTTAAGTGTAAAGTTACATCATTTATTTGAGTTTTTCCTTGTTTCTTGAGGTAGGCATGTAATGCTATGAATTTCTGTCTTATGACTGCTTTCACTGTGTCTCATAGGTTTTGGGTTTTTATGTTCTCATTTTCACTTGCTTCAAGGTATTATTGATTTCTTTCTTGATCTCACTGTTAATCCATTCATTGTTTAGTAATATGTTATTTAGCCTCCGTTTTTGTGTGTTTCTCAGTTTTTTTCCTGTGGTCTATTTCTAGTTTCATACCATTGTGGTCAGAGAAGATGCTTGATATGACTTTAGTCTTCTTAAATTTGTAGAGACTTGTTTTGTTACCTAACATGTAGTCTATCCTGGAAAATTTTCCATGTGCACTCAAAAAGAATGTATATTCTGCTATTTGAGGTGAAGTGCTCTGAAGATATTAAGTCCATTTGATCTACTGTGTCATTTAAGGCTGCTGTTTTCTTGTTTCTTTTCTGTCTGGTAGATCTATCATTGGTAAAAACCCCAACTATGACTGTATTACTGTCAATCTCTCCCTTTATGTGCATCAAGTTTTGCTTTACATATGTAGGAGCTCCTATGTTGAGTGTATAATGTTTACTAGGGTTATATCCTCTTGTTGGAGTCTTCCTTTTATCATTAAGTAGTGTCCTTCTTTGTCTGTTATTGTACTTTCTGTTTTAAAGTCTATTTTGTCAGATATAAGGATTGTCATCCAAGCTTTTTTTGTTTTGTGTTCATTGGCATGAAATATGTTTTTCCATCCCTTTCCTTTTAGTCTGTGTGTATCTTTCATTCTGAGGTGGGTGTCTTGTAGACAGCATATGTATGCTTTCTTATCCGTTCATCTACCCTATGTATTTTGAATGGAGCATTTAATCCATTTACATTTAAAGTGATTATTGATAGGTATGTATTTATTGCCATTTTAACTCTGGTCTTTTTTGTTGCTATCATTTGCTTTCTTGTAGCTCTTAAACCAGGCCCTTTAACATGTCTTGTAATACTGGTTTTGTGGTAACAAATTCCTCTAGCTTGTCTGGGAAGCTCTATATTTTGCCTTCAGTTTGAAAGATATCCTTATTGGGTAAAGTAGTTTTGGTTGTAGGTCCTAGCTTTTCTTCAGTTTGACTATTTCATGCTAATCCCTTCTGGCCTGATAATGTTTGTGGTGAGAGATCAGCTGCCAGTCTTATGAGAGTTCCCTTGTAGGTAATTAACTGCTTTTCTCTTGCTGCTTTTAAGATTCTCTCTTTGTTTTTAACTTTTGGCATTCTAATTATGATGTGTGTTTGGGTGGGCCACTTTGGGAACTCTCTGTGCTTCCTGGACTTGTGTGTCTTTTTCCTTAGCCAAATTAGGGAAATCTTTGGTCATTATTTCTTCAAACAGGTTCTTGATCCCTTGCTCTCTCCCTTCTCTTTCTGGTATCCCTATGATATGGAAGTTGTTATGCTTCATGTTGTCCCAAACTTCCTTTAAACTACGCTCATTCATTTTAATTATTTTTTTTGTTGCTCTGATTATGTTTTTTTTCCTACCTTGTCTTCCAAATCACTGATTTGATCCATGTTTCATCTAATATACTTTTTATTCCTTTCAGTGTATTCCTGATGTCATATATGCTATTCTTCATTTCCTACTTTTTTATGGTTTATATGTCATTTTTCATGCTTTTGTAGTTCTTATTAAGTTCCTTGAGCATCTTTATAACTGTTAATTTGAACTCTGTTTATGATAGAGAGCTAAACATTTCATTTAGCTCTTTTCTTGGAGATTCCTCCTGTTCTTTCATTTGGTGCCTATTTCTTTGTCTTCCTATTGTGGCTGTGTTTTTGTATTTGTTTCTATGTTTAGATAGATCCACTATGATTCACTCTCAACCTTCCTGAAGTGGTCTTACATAGTAGATGTCCTGTGGAGGCAAGTATTGTGGTCTCCTTGATCTTCTGAGCTGGGTACTTTAGGATTGTCTCTTGTGTGGGTTATGTGGACCCTCCTGTTGTATTTGAGTCTTAATTACTGTTGGCTCATTCATTCCTGAGGTTCAACCCCAGGCTAGTTGAGTGTGAGGCTCAACCCTGACCATATTTTGTGAGCTGCTTTGCAGGTACTGCTGTGTTCTTCCTTGGGATATGCTGTTTGTGAAGTTTTTTGGGTCCTGCTCCAATGTTGTCTGAAGCTGGCCACTTGGCATGTTGATTCTGGGCCCCTTGGGAGGAACTCTGGCATAGGCCAGTGTCAGATGCTATCCATACCTGACCCTTGGCACTCTGTGTGAAGCTACAAGCTATCTACTGTTTGTGGCTGCCTCTGCTGGGCCTGACTACACATGGGAAGGACCAAGATACACTCCAAGGCTGACTTTTACCAGCACTGGGACTGGTAGTTGGCCAGAAAATGTCCCAAGGCACCCTGAGATTCACTATCACCTGCCTTCACTCTCCAGTTGCCTTCCAGGCTCAGTCACTGAAAGAGCTTCTGTGGAATTGGCAGGGTGGGTTAATGAATCTCCTGTGAGAGGAAGGCATCATTCAGACTTCAGGGAAGGTGGTGGTTGTGATGCCCTTCTCCAGAGCCACCATGACTGCATCTTTCCCATTTTTCCCTAACCTTGGCAGGCCAGAGTCTGTAGTAGTTAGGCGTGTGGGGCCTCTGGAGCCCAGAGGTTGGGTCTCCCATAAGTGGGGGATGTGTTTCTATCAGATATCCCATAAAGGTAAGTGCTGGTCAGGTTCACAGAACGGGGGTGGAATGGCTCTGCCCCAAAGCCAGTCACTTACACCTCCTGAATTGGCCCAGACTTCCATGCCTCAACCTATGCTGCTGACCCCTCAGTTGGGCTCAAGATCGGCTGGGTGGGGAGAGAGGGATTCTAGTGGGTGGGGTAATTGTTTTCCTCTGGGCTGAGGCAGGAGGGGATTGCTGTGCCCAAGAGGCTACTGTGGTGTCTGAGAATGACTTGGTGCAGTGATTTTGGTGGCTGTCCCCTATGTCTCTCCCCAGAGCCACAAACCACAGATTCTCCTCAGGTGACTCCAGTTTGCACCACCCTCCCTCCATCAGAGCCCGCGGTGAGTGGCTGTGAAGAAAATTTTGCACATTGGCCCTTTAAGAGTGGGCTTTTGTTTCAAGCAGACTCCTCTCTTTAGTGGACAGAAACTCTGCTGCATTTCACAGCTGAATATTCTGTGGGTGCCTCTTTCCAGCTCTGGTGCTCTGGGCTGGGGAGTCTGGCTTGGGGTTTAGGCCCCATGTCTCTCAAGAGGAACCTCCTAAAGCTGAGCTGTCCCTTCAGCACCTTAGCCAATGCCTGTGGGAGCAGTGCCAGCCATTTTCAGTCTCTGCCATTCCTGCCAGTCTCCATGTGGCTTCTACAAATCCTTGGTTATAGACTCCTATTCAACTAGTCTTTAGCTGGTTATTCAGGGTGATTGTTTCCCAATTTTGGTGTACTTTCAGTTTGGTTTGGGTAGGAGGTGAGTGAAAGATTCATCTACTTTGCTGATATCTTGAAAAGTATCTGTGACATTTATGCCCTGGCTGGTGTGGCTCAGTGGATTGAGTGCCAGCCTGTGAATCACAGGGTAGCGAGTTTGATTCCTAGTCAGGGCACATGCATAGGTTACAGGCCAGGTCCCCAGTAGGGGGTGCATGAGAGGCAGTGATATTTCTCTCCCTATCTCCCTTCCTTTCCCTTTGTCTAAAAATAAAGAAAATCTTTAAAAAAAGTATCTGTGACATTTAAAAGGCCTCATTCCCTGTATCCTTTCCCTGTAGTATGCAAATTCCAGCCATTAGAAGCTAATTAGAGGAAGATTTTTTGAAGACACTTACTAGAAAAAAATTTGTTATTTGAGATGTAAATAATTGTCAACTAAAGGAATATTTATTAACCAGTATGTGAAAGGCCTTGTGCTAGGTATAACCTTGTTATCAGTAGTTGTAGGCTGGATTAAGTATCATAACCTAATAAAACTAGAATCAATGAGACACAGGTAGGAAAGGTCTGATGGTGGAGAAATGTGTAGAAGGATCTAGGTTCTGAAAAAGTGCTAGAGAATAATGCAGCAGTGCTGCCGTCTCCACTGACAGTGGAATCATGTGGGAGGGAGTCAGAAGTCAGAAAAACCAGGATTTAAATACAAGCTCTGCAGCCTGGTGCACACTAGTAAATCTCTCCCAGGCTGAATGTTCCTGTCTATAGGAAAGACTTCAAACCAGCCCAGAAGTTGCCAGAGAGTAAACCCTTCAGTGTGTATTTCCTTTTATTAGGAAGACATAGGGATGGGGGTGGGGGACCAAAGGGAGGATTGGAGTAGTAATGACAAAAATCTAGTGAAATGTCCTGAGGGTGAACCGAAATCTTTCTTAATACAAATAGGAAATGCAGAAAATATGAATGGAGAAGAAATTTGAAATATTTTTTCTTCAAAATCCTGACTCCCCACATTAGTTGAATATAATTTTCTATAAGTCTAGTCAATATGATATTTTTCCTGACACATCTTTTTATGATTATTATGCATGCTCATGCAGTAGAATTTATATTATCAGCTTATTTTATAGCAAACATTAAGTAAATATTTTCTGTGTAAGATAGTTAGGTAACAGTATGCTAAAACCTCTTGAATGGAAAGATGTTAAAAAATTTTAACTCCGTAAGATCATAACCAGTATAATAACAATATATATTTTTCTGTTTTTTTTTTTTAAATATTTATGAATGGCAGCTTAAAATGGTACAGTGATATTACTGAGCTGGTTGTGCCCTGGTCGCTGCTTTGCTGTGCTTGAATGCATTTTTTCTTCTATCTTTTTAGGGCTATACACAACCAACTCTCACCATGGAATCCTAGAACAACATACCATGAATCCTAGGGGAAACTGGACTTTTTGGTGCCTTTGTTCTATAGGAGGCAGCCTGCTCTGGTGATCAAAATGATCAGTCAGGGAGAGCTACGCTCTGAGTCTAGCTCCCCATCATGCTGGCTATCGGACGTTTGTGTAGCTGTTTAACCTCATTTCCTTCACTGGCACAAAAGGATAATACAATTGTATCCACCCTTAGGAAACTCAGGGAGCAGCTGTAAAAATTAATGGTGTATTGGAGGCACCACACTTTGGATATCTCAGAGAGTGGTAGAAAATATTGTTATTGAACACAATCTGATATTCACTTTTAAAGTGCTTTCTAAAACATTTTAAGGGCATAATTAGCTATATTGGTAAATATGTTGTAACCTAGGACAATATAGCTATTCTGTTTTTTTAGAAGCCCTAAAATGAATAAGAAAAAAGAAATGCAGATTTTAAACTGTTGAATATAAATATTAAGTATAGAAGGAAGGCATTTCTGCTCGTAAGACCTGACAAATGAATGATGGATCTTTTTTCATCAATTAATATTTTCACTTGGGAACCCTGAGGCAAGTACAGTCTCTGAACCCAGCTTAATGAATCACTTAGAGCTCTGGGTGAGAGAGTTCATTCAGTGGAACCAGTTTATTTGTTTTCAGAGTTAATGTGTTTCCCATGAATATTCCTTCGTGAGTTCTATGAATTGGTGAGTTCTCTAAAGAGCTCCCATAAAGAGATTCAGTCTCCCCAGCCCAAGCTGTGAACAAATTACGAAATAAGGCATTATTAGGGTCATCAGATGAATAGCAAAATATTACCTCTAATCTGGATAGAACTATGTTGGAGACATAGCTTAGTGTAAGAGGAAAGAAAGGTTCTGCTCACCTGGTTATGGCCAGGGAAAGGTGGGGTAGGTGGAGGATGAGTGTAGTTCTAGGTAGGATTTATTAGCCTGCTCTCTAAGGGAAGCTCAGATTTCAAAAGGGAAAAAAACAGGGAGGAGTGAGTTGAAGGGAGTGGAGTGGAAGGTCAGCCTTGTTTAGGGAAAATCCCTTTTTATAGAAACCAAGAACAGGGAGGAGGCATTTCCTGTTAACAAGATGAACTCTTCCCAAATCCCCCACTTTAAAATTCTATGGCACTAGACAGTAACGAGAGCCCAGCCACCTCTGGGAATCAGTGAAGGAATTCCTATTTCCTTTCATTGCAAGTTTGTTCATTTTGAGCATCTGGGACCCTTTGTGCTTGCTGTTGTATTGAACCTAGAATAGTTATACAGTTTCCCACATTCTGGACAGAGTTAGGAGGTGGAGTGAGCAATAATTTTGAAGCATGTGTAGGATTTAATTTTTTTTTCTGATTTACTTGGGTGGGTTTTTGCCCAAGTTACCATTGCAGCTTGGTTGAATCATTGTTTAAACAAAGACATAACTTAAATGGTGGGGTGTGCAGGGTGAAGGTGGATAAAGGGAAGACAAAAATTGGGACAACTGTAATAGCGTAATCATTAAATATACTTAAAAGTAAAACTAAAAAAGAAACATATGAAAAGAAAAGAATCAAAGGGTGAAATGACAATGTAAAATAATTCAAAACACAGGAAGCAACTCTTGTGTGTTCGTTGCTACAGTTAGTGCTGATGTATAACAATAAAGGAGAAATAATCGAGGTCTAGAAGAAATGTACATTCCCCTCAAGGTGATAGATTATGTAAAAGTAGCTTTATGGGATGAAACATAAAAGGATACACATATCATGGAATATCTGCCAGGCTCAGAGAAAGCTGTGGAAAGGAATGGATATTGGAGCTGAGCCTTAATGATTGAGTAGGAGTTTGCTGTATAAAAATGACATGGATGGAAATAGAAGAGGTGGATACAGAAGATGTAGTAGAGGGCATACAGGTAGGGCTTGGTGAGTGATTAGAAAAGGCCTATACAATGCTAAGAAATGGAACTTGAGTGATGGAATAGTGATGGAATAGTTATAGAAAACAAAGGGAGTCAGAAAGTGAGGTACCATGGTGCAAGAAGCTGATGAAGTTGAGTTAATAAATAATACTATTAATAAAAGTTGCTTTATCCTGTTACTATCAATATTGCTTTCAATTCCAGAACATTATCAATTTAGGTAAAGAACAACAGTAATTGGCATTACAATTACTTGAAGAATTGTAAAAAGCTCTGAACTGTATAGGTAGGATGGAGAGATAAAAACATGATGCTTCAGTAAGCCTGCTGTAACTTGAGTTGTAATTAGACCTAATCTTTCTCCACACAATGGAAGAATGAATTAAATTTAAGATTACTAGATTTTTAGTTTTTGTTTATTGTTAACTGGAGTTGATCTGTGTTCTTAAGGGGAAAATTTTCTAGCTTTGGAATTTATATTCTCTATTTTTAGTCTAATTGTCTTAATTTATTGATCTTCACAGGATAATATGTATTTCTGCCTTGGTTTCCAAGGCAATGCCCAGCAGAACCTCTTTTTTGGGTGTTTTTGAGGGGACTTTTCTTGATATCTTTGCCTCTTGGGATTGCCACAGCCTGCTGTTGTCGGTTGCTGTTCCCAGGGTCTCTCTTCCTCTGTCATACCCTTCCCATGGCCATACCCTTCCCATGGCCATACCCTTCCCATGGCCATGTGACTTTTCAACAGAGATGCCTTATCCAGTCAGTGCACCTGCTGACTCCCACACATTTCTGTATTTTAAAAATTAAAGTGGCAGTAATCAAAAAGATATTGACTGTGAAAGGAACAAATGAAGATGCATCAAATGACATGGGTATTTCATTTATATATATGTAAATTTTAGTAGAACTTTATTTTGAGTTCGGTGTGAAAACCATATTTTTGCCAGTAACACAGAATTTTATTTTAGATTACTAGAATTTGTTTATTGGCATTACTGATCTGGATGAGCTGAAAGCTTCTAGAGAAATAGACTTTTTGCTTATTGATCTAGTTAAATTTGAGGACTCTTTATCATAAAAATTATCCTTGGTTGTTTGAGTTTAGTGTCAGAAACTTGGAAGTCACATTGTGCTATTGAACAGTGAATCCTGTGGAGATGAAGATTTGAGAAAATGGCAGATGACTTTACCTCTCTCTCCCCAGCAATTTTTTTTGGGGAAGATAATTGGACTGACCAACTACTATAATATTTTTTGGAACAAGATTCAGTAAGCATGTACACCATATTATGCTGGTGAAAAGTGAATGTAGATTTTGAGCAGGAGGCTTGGGAGACCTCTGTGTTTTTAAATAACATGGGGATGCCAGGAGAGAGAGGGAATTATAGGAAACACGTCAAGGTCAAACATAGTCATTTTGTATTTGAGATTGGTTGAGATTTTTTTATAATTAAACTGAAAGATAAATTCTAGGAATCTTTATATTTGGAAGTTTGGTTTGATTTCTAATATAATTTAAGTACCTGGCATGCAATGACTTTAAATAATATAAACACCTGGCTGAAAATATAGATGGAAAAGTTCTAGACATAGTGCTAGCCGATGAGGATGTAAATGGAACAGAGATGTTCTTCCCCCACCTTGGGGACTTAGCCCTTGCTATCTTCTGTCTGGAATACTCCTCTTTCAGAGAGCTACATGACTTGCTCCTTCAGCACCTTTGGGTCTTTATTCAAATGTCACATATTCAGTGAAATTAACCTTAACTTTCCTTAACCTGCTCATAGTCCATGTCTTCCTTCTTTAGTTTGTTTTTCTCCATAGCATTTCATAGTAATTTAATAATATATAAATACATGGCCATATAAAATACATATACTGTATAATTTAAAAAATTCAAAAATATACTTTATTGATTATGCTATTACAGTTGTCCCATTTTCCTCCTTCACTCCCCCCAACCCTGCACACCCCTCCCACCCACATTTCCCCCCTTTAGTTTATGTCCATGTGTCATACTTATAAGTTCTTTAGCTTCTACATTTTCCATACTATTTTTACCCTCCCCCTGTCTATTTTCTACCTACCATCTATGCTACGTATTCTCTATACCTTTTCCCCCTCTCTCCTCTTCCCACTACCCTGTTGCTAACCCTCCATGTGATCTCCATTTCTGTGGTTCTGTTCCTGTTCTAGCTGATTGCTTAGTTTGTTTTTGTTTTTGTTTTAGGTGTGGTTGTTAATAACTGAGTTTATTGTCATTTTACTTCTTTTTATCTTCTTTTTCTTAGATAAGTCCCTTTAACATTTCATAAAATAAGGGCTTGGTGATGATGAACTCCCTTAACTTGACCTTATCTGAGAAGCACTTTATCTGCTCTTCCATTCTAAATGAAAACTTTGCTGGATAGAGCAATCTTGGATGTAGGTCCTTGCCTTTCAGGACTTGGAATACTTCTCTCCAGCCCCTTCTTGCCTGTAAGGTCTCTTTTGAGAAATCAGCTGACAGTCCTATGGGAACTCCTTTGTAGGTAACTGTCTCCTTATCTCTTGCTGCTTCTAGGATTCTCTTCTTCATTTTTACCTTGGCTAATGTAATTATGATGTGCCTTTGGGTGTTCCTCCTTGGACTCTCTGAGCTTCCTGGACTTCCTGGAAGTCTATTTCCTTTGCCAGATTGGGGAAGTTCTCCTTTATTATTTGTTCAAATACGTGCTCAATCTGTTGCTTTCCCTCTTCCCCTTCCGATACCCCTATAATTCAGATGTTGGAACATTTAAAGATGTCTTGGAGGTTCCTAAATGAACATGGAGGTTCATTTTTTTGAATTTTTGTTGCTTCATTCTTTTCTGTTTGATTGTTTCTTTCTTCCTTCTGGTCCACTCCATTGATTTGTGTCCCAGTTTTCTTCCCATCACTATTGGTTCCCTGTGCATTTTTCTTCATTTCACTTCATGTAGCCTTCATTTTTTCATCTAATTTGCAACCAAATTCAACCAATTCTGTGAGCATCCTGATCACCAGTGCTTTGAACTGCGTATCTGATAGGTTGGCTATCTCTTTGTTGCTTAGTTGTATTTTTTCTGGAGCTTTGATCTGTTCTTTCATTTGGGCCTTTTATTTTGTCTTGACATGATTGTTACATACGAGGGGCAGAGCCTTAGGTGTTCACAAGGGTGGGGTAGCCCATGTTGCTAGGTTGTGATGCTGTATGTGCGGGAGAGTCTGAGAGGGAACAATGGCGCTGGCTCTGCTCTCTGCTCATTTCAGTTATTTCCCCCGCTTCCCCCAAGCAAACTGGGTCTTTCTGGTGCTGATTTCTGTGTGGGTGGACTTGTGCATGTTCTAAGACCCTTGGGTCTAGTTCTTTGGGTCTCTCCAATGAACTCTCCTATGAGGCTGGGAATCTCTCCCTGTGCCTCAACCCCCACAGATGTTTTCAGTTGGTGTTTTAAGGCTCTATTTCCTGGCGCTGGGATCCTGGGTTGTTTGGTCTGTCTCACTGCCTAGTTTTGCCTGGTTTATCTTTGTGCAAATGTGGGTCCACCCATCCGCCTACACCACACCCCTCCACAATTCCCCTCCTCACTGGGTCTGCTCACTGCCACCTTGCACACCTGGGATCCACCAGCCACCACCTTTCTTGCCGCAACCCTTCCCCACCCGGCCACCTGACTCCTCCCCTTTTGCTGGTCTGGATGAATGTGTCTACTTTTAACCCCTTGGTTGTCGGACTTCCGTATAGTTCAGTCTTCTGTCGGTACTGGTTGTTTTTTTGTTTCTAAATGTTTGTTGTCCTTTTTTTTTGGCTGTATAAGGAGCCACAGTGTGTCTACCTATGCCTCCATCTTGGCTGGAAGTCCAAAAATATATATACTGTATAATTTATAAGCACACAAATATAGTGATTTTATGATAATCTAGATGGAATTTAGGGGAACTATAAACTAAGTAGCAAGAGATAAATTTAGAATGGCATTCTAAATTTAGACAAATAATGGAAGCTCCAAAATGTAAAGTTTCCATGGGAAACTATGTATGGTGTATACATAGTATTTTACAAAGAGCAGTGGGATCATTGTTCTATGTTTCATGGTTATGAAATTTTTGCTCATTCACCAAATACTTATATAGCACCTACTATGCAAGTTTAGGTACTGGGAACACCAATGACAAAACACGCAAAAATCATTTCCCATCTAAAATATTTTCTCTACTGAAATGTAATCAACTTCATTGATCAGAAGAGGTGACATCCTTTAGGAAATCATTTACAAAAACAGGCTTGATGTTCAGATGAGGTCAACTGGGATGATGCTTTTGACAAGGAAAAAAGAGAGTGTTCGAAATGATGTGGGGAGTGAACATGCAGAGCTTACTGAGTGCTTTGAGAATTTGTAGATGGAGAAAAATGAGGAGTCTGATGACTCTAAGATTTGAGTCTCAGTAGCTGGAAGAATGGTGGAGCTCTTAAGGAATACCAGAAAGGGGGACTATGAATCTTTCAGTGGAAAATTGTGGTGTTCACTTTGATGTTTTGGATTTGACAGTTGCCATTCATTCAAGTGGAGATGCCCAGGAAGGGGGATGGAAATGCAGATGTGTAACTCAGGAGTGATGCCACAGACCAGGATTCATTGCAGCAGCTGATATTTACTTGTGTACCATTTAAATGTAGCTCTAGGTAAATGAGTTAATGTAAATGCACAGAGTGTCTTCTTCATCCAGTGTCATGGGATATCAGCTGCAATTTTAATTTGCCACCCTATCACTATTGCTATCAGTCACAGGAATGGGCGCTGTTCCTGAGTAAGTGTGATCGTGCAGTACTTACCAGTGGACACTGTATTCCTGAGCCTAGGGAGTGGCTATCCTGTGCCCTTACTTTACACACTGTGGTTGTAGCTCCAACTGTAGCATCTGTTGTCCTTATCTATGTCAATAATTCATCCATTCTTGAAACTTAGTAAGCTGCTCACTCAATAATAAGCCACTAATACAATCTACTGCTTATTATTAAGAAATATTAATGTGAGAATAAGAGATTTAAGATTAGATTTATATTCCTAAAATTGCCTTAGTTAATGACACATTTTATGCTCATTGATAATGGGCTTACATTCTTCATGTTTTTACTTTTTAAATGATGATATAGAGAATGCCACTTAGACTATTTTGGTGAAAAGCTGTATATCAGAGCAAAAAGCTCAATCCACCTTTTGTCTACTCTTAGATATAACTTCATTTTCAAGAAATACTATGTTTCATCCATCTATCAGAGCCCACATTTGGATTGTAATAAAAATTTTATTTTGTTAGGTTATTTATGCTATATCCACATCTGAAATACCTGATGTAAGTAACTAATGGACTGCTTTTGCTTCACATTCCACATCTCTTTTATAGGAGTGTGCTTTGGTTTCAGGCAAGTAATGGGAGACCCAACTAAAATAGTAAGAAAGTTTTCCTCTCACGTCACAAGCAGTCCAAGGGCCATTCCAGGGTTGGTTAATTCAGCTTCTTGGGGCATACTCATATTTCCAAAGGCTAGTTATTGTCTGTTTTTCTGCAAGCCATTTCAGAATTTTGGCTTTTTGTTTTTGAGTTTTTCACTCAGGGCTGTAAGATGGCTGTATCACCTCTTACAACCCTGAGTGAAAAAGCATCAAATTCTCACAAATTAATAGTGAAAGGTTGTAAGAGGAGATGCTTTATTATCTTGTGTTAAGATAGATTTATTGAGATGATTTATATACCATAACATTCATCCATTTTTAGTGTACAAGTCAATGGCTTTAGAATATTTACAAACTTTGTAACCATCATCATATTCTAATTTTAGAACACTTTTGTCACCCCCAAAAGAAACAGTCGCACTCCATGTACTGTCCCCTCAGCTCTAGACAACTGCTAGTCTGCTCTCCATCTCTATGGATTTTCCTATTCTAGACATTTAATATAGTGGAATCATGCAATACATGGTGTGTTCCAACAGCCTTCTTTCACTTAGCATAAGGTTTTAAATCTGTATCAGTACTTCATTACTTTTTATTGCTGGAGAGTATTCTGTTACATGGATATACATTTTGTTTATGCATTCATCAGGGGGTGTTCGGTGATTGGCAGTTTTTGGCAATTGTGAGTAATGTAACTATAAACATTTGTGTAGTATAAATTTTATGTGTATGTGTGTTTTCATTTCTCTTGGTTATGTACCTAGGCATGGAAATGCTGAATCATCTGGTAATCATTTGTTTAACATTTTAGGAATTGTTAATTTGTTTTGCTAAGTGGCAGTATCATTTTACAATCCCACCAGCAGTTCCAATGTTACCACATTCTGGCGAATACTTGTTATTGCCTGTCTTTTTGGTTATAGCCCTTTTAGTGGGTATGAAGTGGCATCTCATCATGGTTTTGACTTGCATTTCCCTAGTGAGTAATCATATTGGGCAACTTTTCATGTATTTATTTGGCCATTCCTATATCTTTCTATTCAATCTTTTGCTAGTTTAAAAAATTGGGTTATTTGTCTTACTGACTTGTATGAGCTCTTTATCTGTTATAGACACTAGTATTTTATCAGACACAATTTGCAAATATTTTCTTTTATTCTGTGGGTTGTCTTTTCACTCTCTTGATGGTGTTACTTGATACCTAAGTGTTTGATTTGGGTGAAGTCTAATTTATCACTCTCTTTACCTTATTGGTTGTGGTTTTGGTGCCATCGACATCTTTTTTTTTTTTTTTAAGTAAAAATTTTTTGTAAGTAATATAATACAGAAAAGTGCTCACATCACAGTGTACAATTCATTGCATTTTCATAATGTGAAAATACCTATGAAGCCAGAATTAATAAACACAATATAACCAATATCCCAGAAGCTTTTTTCATGCCTTCTCCAAGGTTAACCATGATTTTGACTTCTAATATTATGGATGAGTTTTGTCTGTTTTGAGATTTTTATATAGATTGAATGATACAATATGGCCAGCTCTTTTTTACTCAGCATTAAGTTTATAGACTCATCTACATTGTGGTGTGTACTTTTTTGTCACTAAAATTGTTTTTATTGTTGTTTAGTTACAGTTGTCACCATTTTCCCCCATTGCTCTTGCCTGCCCTGCCCACCCCCCTGCCCCATTCAATCCTCCCTTCTGTTGGCCTTGTCTGTGGGTCCTTTGTACATGTTTCTTGATGATCGTTTCCCTTTTTTGCCCCATTATCCCTCTCCCCTCCCCTCTGGTCACTGTCAGTTTGTTCCTTATTTCCATGTCTCTGGTTCTGTTTTGCTCACTTGTTTGTTTTGCTGATTAGGTTCCCCATATAGGTGAGCTCATATAGTATTTGTCTTTCGCTGCCTGGCTTATTTCACTTAGCATAATACCCTCTGGTATGTAATTTTGATTGGCTTGTTTTCATGTATAATATTTCACTATGTGAATTTTCCACAGTATATTTTTCTACTCTTTTTAGATATTTGGATGTCATTCAGATCTGGTCTGTCAGAATAAAGCTTCTGTGAATATTCTAGTCTTTTGGTGAACATACTGTATACTTTAAAGTGTGGCCTGGGTTATAGGATAGACTTAGTTCAGTACTAGTGGATACTGCTATAGTCGTACTAATCCATTCTGTTACTACTTCTTGAGTCTTCTTAAAGAACTAGGAAACATTTTTCCAGAAGTCTTCCTCCCTCCTGCCGTCCAGAAGAATTCCCCTCACTTACCTCTGGTTAGAATATCTGTACATGCAGTTTCCTGAAACAGTCATTTCAAGAGAAATGACAAGGCTGTAATTGTCTTAGCTTAATCAAGAGTCACCCTCTGGGGTTGAGGAGGGGGTCTAGCATTCTCATAAACTGTTGACCTTCTGATACATAAATGCAATGGGGTTCTGTTCTGTGGAGGGGCGGGGAGGGGAATGTGTGGTGAGTGAAGTCAGGTGCTGAAAAAAGGAACATTTGGTTAAATCAATTAGATGCCTATCTGAAAAAGTGAGCTATTCACCCTATTAGATATCTCTTCTGCAATTATTCTGACAATTTACTAGGTCTTTCAGTTTCAGGACAGCTTAATATAGTAAGTGCTCAATAAATATTTTCTAATAATGATTATGTTTTCTCATTTTAAAATAAAATTTTCAAAATATTATATTTTCATTGGGCTTGCCATCATAGACTAAATATCTACCTTTGTATAGTATTGTTAGTTCTCACTTTTAACTTTATTACAATGCCTATTGAAAATGTGCTGTATAAAATAAATGGGGAGAGAGGTTAAGAATAGTATAGGAAACAGAGAAGTCAAAGAACTTATATGTACAACCCATGCACATGAACTAAGGGGGAGAATGCTGGAGGGTTTGGGGGAGCAGGGTGGAGGAGGGATAAGGAGGGAAACTTGGGGAAACTGTAACAGTGTGGTGGACTTCGTCCAGCAGAATCCGCCTGTTATGGCTGAAAGAGAAAATAAATGCACAGACGACAGCAATCCCGTGGAGAAAAAGGGAACAACATGGCTACTCTCTCAAGGGGAAAGTATCTATGAGTGCCTTGGCCACTCTCTCAAGAGGAGAGCGCCCTGACCCTTGGCTAGACAGACTTTTATTGTTTTTCTCGGGGCTTACATCAGATAAAGATTTATTATCTATTACATAGAATATTGTTGTCTGCATTTTAGGTATAATCAAGGAAATGAAAATAACATACAGAGGGGAATGGTGGCGAGCTGATTAGCTCTGTCCTTGGGTGAATTCACACAGGCTTTGGAAATTACCTTGAAGATAGTTGACACACATTTGTTATTTTAGATCAGGGTGATGGAGTTTTAGCAAGAGCAAGCCATAACAGTCTGTATGTATTTTCTAGGCCTGATTCCCACAGGAAAACTCGGTTTGAAGGTCTGGCTCCTGCCCACCACTTCGCGTCTGTAGGTTTTCTATACAGACTTGAGTACATTTGCCAGACTGAAACAAACCGGTCCCTTACATATTAGCATAATCAATAAAATATACTTTAAAAAAACAAAAAAAGAAAATGTGATGTGAAGTGTTCACTTACTCACAGGTGGCAAACACAAGGCCCACAGGCCGAATCTGGCGCTCTGCCTGCTTTTATCCAGCCCAGCACCTTGTTTCTACCTGGTGGCAGCACTGAGCTCCTTGCCCCTAGTTGAGGAGTAGTTACATTTATACAGTCCTGAAATTACACTCGGCCCTTTGAAGGTAACCGCAAGGCTGATGTGGCCCTCAGTGAAAATGAGTGTGACACCCCTGATTACATGGTGTTACCATTTTCCCACAGAAACATGTTTTTATTATACTTTTATTCCTATTAAAGGCTTAACAGCAAATTAATTAAAAACATCCAATACTGTATTATATAAAAGCAAAGATAATAAAATAATTGTATATCTCTAAAATCATTTTGGATAGCAAAATTATCTTCTGAGTTATGTTCTTTTAAAGCAAGAGAGGCTCTTGCTTTTCTAAGGGGCCCGTTTCAATGAGTACATATACACATAAAAATAGTTTTGTTCATTGATATATTTTATTTGTATAAAACAAATTGCTATCTGTAATAAGAACTTGTAGAAAACAATAATTTTGTTTCTGTTTCTTGAATTTACTTAGGTTTTTGGAAAATGGTTTGGGTGTCTAAAATAATAAGGGCGTGAGCAGTGCAGTATATGAGCTAGTTAGACAGCTGTGACCGCTGGGACCAGACACAGGAAGTGTTGTGAAGCAGAGAGGCCAGCCAGGTCTGGAGGGGCAGGCCCAGTGCAGGGCAAGATCAGGAGTAAGTGAAGTCCTCATTTTCTAACTGGTGTTGCCTATCTGCCTTCTGAACATTCAAAGAGCTTTCACCATTGATGATTATACATTTTGGATTATGTATGAAATGTAATCATCTTGTTTTAGAAATGTTTTTCCCCTGTGTCATTGTGAGCTGTACAAAATTGAAGTGCTTTGTCATATAAACGCAAGTGTAGTTTCCTATCTGAATTGTGCTTTCCCTGGTTCACACCCATTGATGCCTTTCCTGTTCTTAGTTGACCTTTTTTTTACCCAAGCTGTTTTGGTACAAGTTCCACCTCAATTAACAAAAGTGACACTTTACCTTGTCACGACATTGGAAACAACTTGGACACTGTGTTTTAGGTCAGTAGTAGGTTTAACTCCAATTTTCTAAAGTGTTCTTTAAAACAAGTTGGTTCATATTTGGTTACCTATAGCACAGCACTGCATGTTAGCAGGGAGGTCTTACAGAAATCTTAGGGGAGCATGGTTCTCCTTAATTAGTTCTAGAAATGATGTGGTTCATGGTGAGTTTGCCAAAGGATCATCCTGTGTGCACCTACCTCTCTGGAGCAGTTGGTGAGTTGGATTAGTTTGTTATCATGTTTAAGTACACTGCAAACATACAAATAAGGAAGTACTTTGTGGTAAAAGCATAGGTGTAGATTTTTACAGAGCTTTTTGTCTGTAAGATTTGGACAACCCTCCTCTGTAGTCATTTAACCGTAGACAGGGAAAAATTCCTCCATTCCATGGGGAATGTTTTTGGTGAAATTTGGTTCCATATGTCTCTATGTATACATTTATTTGTTTAGCCTGTCAAAGTTAACTCTTGTCACAATATTTTGAAGATACTATTTATAGTATTGGAAAGTTTTATGTCCCTTGCATTATTTTATAGCCATGGAGTTAATGCAAGATTCACTTTACTGCAGCCCTCAGGGACTTGTGGGGACAGAGTTAACACTTCTGAGAAATACCCATGTGCTGGGCACATGCCATCTCTATGTAGTTATTAAAATATCCCTTAGAGGTAGATGTGATGCCCACTAAAAAAACAATTTAAAGATTTTATTTATTTATTTTAGAGAGAGGGGAAGGGAGGGAGAAAGAGAGGGAGAGAAAGATCAATGTGCCCCAACCAGGGCTGAACCCACAACCCAAGCATGTGCCCTGACTAGGAATTGAACCAGAGACCTTTTGTTTTGCAGGATGACGCCCAACCAGCTGAGTCATACTGGTCAGGGGTACGTCTACTTTTCAGCTCAGTAATTAGGTCAAGAGATGTTAAGTTGCTCAAGGTGCCATGGGTAATGGCTGAGACTCGGACCAGCTACCATTCTCCTCCCTCTACAATATGTGCCTTCTCTTATTTCTAATAAAATTGTTCTGATTTTTACTTTAGATAAGTGCAAAAAAAAAAAGAGAGAGAGAAAATGAAAGCATGTGAGTATTCTGTGCTACCAGTGAGGATTAAAATGGTTTTTCTTTAACATTTTCAGATAAGTGCATTTTATTGTAATTTGTAGCATTTTGAATATTGTAATTGAATTTTTAAAATATTGTTCCTGAAAATTAGTTTATTGGGTAATGTATTCAGTGTATAAGGTTGGGAATGTGAAAATTGACAGTGTTATTTCATAGAGAAGTGAAATAGCACCAAATTTTAAATCCAATTAAAATTGCTTTATATGCATTCTTATTACTAAAAAGAGCTTATTACTGTAATTGTTATCACCAGCTTACCTGAAACAGTTAATATATAGTGAACCAAAAGTATCATACTTTTAAAAATTATACAAAGACATTTTTTAAGTGCATTTCCTATTAAGGAATTTGAACTGTATCCAACGGACAGTAAGAAGCCCCCGATGAACTTTCCCAGGAAGGGACAAGACCAGGTTTGCACTGTAATAACTGCTGGATGGAGGATGAATTTGGAAAGCTGACTTTGGAAGCATGGAGGTGGGTTAAAAGACCTGGGCTGTAATTCTAGTAATAGGTTATCGATGTCTACACTAAGGAATTGTTCATGAGAATAAGCAGGGCACGTGGGTTTGGGAGATTTTACGGAGGTAGGGAAAGGCAGGACCTAGGTCTTGGTTGTTTGTAAGGGAAGCAGGGTGATGGAAGAGATTTCTGGCTTGGGTCCATTAATGCAACTAGGAGCAAAGAGGAAGACATAGGTCTGGGAGGTGGTGGGGAGACTTCAGTTATGAAATGCTAACTTTAAATATTTCAGTAGGTAGTTTAGTAAAGGGATCTAGACTCAGGGCCAAGTTTTTGGCTAAAGATGTTGATTTTGGGATTATAGGTCCCTAGATGACAACTGAAGACATGAGGGCAGATAATATCGCTTAACAAGGATGTGCTGATTGAGAAGAGAGTAGGTGAGACGGTGGAGCCCTGCCAGAACCACAGGTGGTGGCAGGTGATGGAAATGAGTAAAGCAGCCTGAGGTGAATGGCTGCTGAGGAAGACAGCCCTGGGGAGAGTGCTGCCAGGGTGCCCATGAGAAGGGGGTGGTTCGAGAAGAACAGGCAGGGGTCTCTGATGCTGTAGAGCAGTCAAGACAGACAAAAGGTGTGACTGAGCAGAAGAAGGTTCTTGGTGAATTAGGGAGAGCAGTTTCTCCAAAGGGGTGGGGATGAGAGATGACTTTCAGTGGCCTGTGGAGGAAGAGGGCTGGGAGGAACTGGTGATGGGGAGTGCAGATAAGGCTGTAAAAAGTCTGCTGCCAATGGAAGCTATTAGGAGGGTATGTGAGGTCAAGGAAGGGATTTTTTTTAAAGGTGAGGAAAATTTGCACAGATTTATAAGATGATGAGCAGCTAATAGGGAGCTCTCAGGTCAAGGCTCAGGAGAGTAAAGAACTGATGGACCAGGCTCAGGAGAGTAAAGAACTGATGGCCACATGAAGTGGTCAGGAGAAGAATGGAGAGGAGAGAACAGAGGCACAGGTTGACTCCTAGATGAGAGGGATAAAAACTCAACATTGGGTCAGGAAGAAGGACAAAAGGATGTCAGGATGTGCTGGCAGGAAGCAGAAATAGCTCAGATAGTTTTACTTGTTCTTCCAGGCAGGAGATCTTGGTTAGAATATTAACAATGTACATGAGAGGTTGCAAAGTGGTGACCTTCGAGTTGGATTTAGGGGTGGATCCAGCTGGCACTGTGCTTTTTAAATTTTGGTATTTAACCACCTTTGGGAGGGGTGCCGATTTTCTGGTTTTCACAGCTCTCCCTCTCCTTGCCTCATTCCATTCTTCCCCTCATTTATCAGCCAAGTTCCTGGACACCCTTGAATTTGACTCTGATGGAAGTGACTTGGCTTTCTAGAGTGGAAAACATTGTTAATTATCTTTAAACCTTAAGAAAATAAACAGTTGAGTTCAGGCAGGATACTGAGAACATAACTATACTGAACGGAGATGGACATTTTATTTTCAAAGACCATGCTCTTTATTTTATTTTTCTTCCATTTATTTAAAAAAAATTATAGTTGACAAACAATATTGTATTAGGTATACAACATAGTGATTCAACATTTATGTACCTTACACAATGGTCACCGCGATAAGTGTAGTAGCTGTTCAGCATCATATATAGTTGGAAGGATACTGCTGACTACATCCCTACACTGTACATTACATCCCAATTACTTATTTTTATAACTGGAAGTTTGTATTTTTTTAATCCCCTTCCTCTCTGGCAAACATCGGTTTGTGTTCTGTAGCAATAAGTTCATTTCTATTTCATTTTGTTTGTTCATCTGTTCTGTTTTTGGGCTCCACATATAAGTGAAATCATATGGTGTTTGTCTTTCTTTGTCTGACTTACTTCACTTAAGACCATGGTATTTAAATACAACCATGCCTACCTTCCTGCTGCATCTCCTCATTTTCCTCTCCAGTCTAATTGGCTCTAGTCTGCATTTACTTGACATTTACCAGGGGCTTTCCAGATAATACCTCTTGCCCCTGCATGGCCTTACACGTTCAATAGTCTGATCTCTCATTTACAGCTGGGATTCTGAGAGTGCAGGTAATTTTCCCAGGAGTTTGTAGAAAGATTGTTCATTCACACCAGGTGTCACACCAGGTGTGATTGTACAAGATTGTACATTCATACCATGTGCTCTTGGTGTTGTGTACAGCCTGACTGGATTACAAGCCATTTCTTGGGTTGCACACCATCCATTTCTCTACCCTAGTTTTTCTTGTCTCTGGAGGGAATGATGTTTGTCATTCCTTCACATGTTGTGTGAACATTCGCACTGTGAATTCTACCTTGATCAGTGTTCTACCCTCCCTATTTGGAGGAAAGAGCTGGCTTAGAGGTCGAGGACCCAAACTACTTGTTTCATGTCCTGGCTCTCGTTAGCTGTGCAGCATAGGGTAGCCTTCTTCACCTTTGGCCTCTCCATTTTCTTCTTGTTAAGGTGGGGTGTTGGGGGCAGCCATAGAATTAGTGAGGACTGAGTGAGGTAATGTTTGCAAAGAACAGTGCCTGGCAGAGAATGTAACCTTGGAGCTCATTAAATAAATACAAATACACAAACTATCAATTTTGTATTTTTATTTATTCACACCCTGGACTTTTTTATAAAAAGACTTGAGGTCATTGTATTTACAATGTTGAAAGCAGTGGACACTACAACCATAGACATTACCGACACTCAATAAATGTATTGATGGATGCTGACATTACTCCAGAACTCATCTGTCAGTTGTAGTTCTTATTTGGCGGTAGAAGGGGAAAGATTACAGGCATTAGGCACTGACTCACCGTTCAAGGTGCACAGATGCGATCTATATGTGACTTATATTCCATAACACCAAGACGCTTTGACAGTCTCTTTACCTTTTTTATTTTATGTAACAAGAAATGAAATATAGAGAATTTAAGTTAACAGCAATTTAGTTGCAGCTATAACCAACAACTCAGATATTTTTCTTTTAGAAAATAAGAGAGTGGGTCTTTCTTGGACAACCAAGAAACCAGTGTCTAAGTTTCACTTTTAACTGCTTCTCATCTTACTCTTAATAAAATCTTTCAAAATGGTGCGTTGTTTTGTTTTTTTATCCCTATGACTGTTCCAACAACCCTCCCCAACCTTTCAAAGTGAACGCCCTTCATAAAGGAAGCTCCACTTTTTGGAGAAGAGCTCTAACAGTATTACTATGCCCTGCTCCTAAGAGGGCAACAATAGCAAAGTAAACAAAATGAAATCAGCATTCAGAGAGAAAATCATCTTGCTTTGAAAAAAATATTTTTGTAAATTACGTAGAACTAGTGCCTTTTTAAATGAGGATCCTGAACCCTAAGAGCACTCACCATAAATACCTTCTGATATTAATGTATTAATGGATGAAGGTGTTCTTAAATGCTCTGGTAGATCCTCTTGTTCCTTTTACTTTTATAAGAAGATACATAATTAAGTTTAGACAAACATAACAAGGAGGTGACAGAGATAGAGTTTCAAATAATTTATTTTCTATTCCATGCTTTACAGCACCTTGTCATTATTGTATCTGTCTACGCCTTGAATGTCCTTCTTTAAATAATAGCCGCATGGTATATTGACAATGACATCTTAAAGTGCAGGGGCACCTGAAAATAATATACGCTAACTCTCCATTTCTGTGCAGGTGAATGGCTGCTTCAGGTCATTAAGAGTGAGTCCGGGGCTTTCTCTGCTGTTTTTCTATTAGTTAATGCTCCCATTTCGTTTTCAAACATTTCACCAGCACCCCCTCCACACCTTTTTAAAGTTTTCAGTATTTAATACGTTCTTTCCTTCAACTCCTAATGTCATAAATGTAGTTGAGACAGTAACTTTTTTTCCATTTTCTAATTTTATAGCTCTTTCCGAACGCTCTGAGGATGGGTATTTTGGGAGTGAGAGCATGGTTGATGTGAGAGACTTGGCTCCCACGACTCAAAAGCTAGCTGGATTTTTTACAGCTCTCCGTAGTTGAATTTCTTTGTGACGGAGGTAAACAAGCAAAGTCAGGGCCTAGGCGCCAGGCTGTGCTCCTGACGACGCCTTTTCCTCTGTGAATCTGTACCAGGTGGTGGCCTGGCTCGGAGGAAAGTTCTTGATGACTAGAGTTTGGCAGAAAAATGTTTTTCAGGTCATTTACATCTGTTCACAAGTGCATTGAGTACTTCTGACATAAACATTTATAGCAGTCTGTGATTTTTTCAAGTTTTACTTTTCCCCATTATAGGATTAAAGAATACTAAAAATGAAAGGTGAATTTTGCTTCAACTCAAGTATACTGATCCTCCTCATTAAAAAGCCATCACTACTTTTTGATGTGTTCTGATACTGCCCACCTGGCCCCACTCAGTTTATGCTAAGTTCTTCATGTCTGCCACTGTTCCTTCTGTTTGTAGTACAATAATCACAATAATCTTCCCAATAATCTTTAAAAAATATATCCCAAATCTCCTTTTATCCTTATTTTTTTTGTTTTGTTTCTCTGTAGCTATTGTAACCTTGACACTGTGGACCAGTCTTTTTTCTAGAGAGTCTTTCTCCTTTGTCCTAACAGGACCTGGGAATTTCCTGGGCCTTCTCCTTTTCCTCGTGTCACCATTTCCCAAAGCTTAAGTCCTTGCCCTTCTGTCACTCTCCTTCATGACCTGACCCGTAGGTGTGACTGGACTCTGTGAGGCTGTCTCTAGGTATCAGAAATAGCTGCGTTCTGTACCATTAGCTGTTCTTGTTCTGTGTCTCTCACTTGTGGGAGACCAACTGAACTGTTCTGATAGAACTCATCTAATACTGAGCTCATATTACTTTTGATAAGTGATTTAGGGTAGAAACCTCAGTTATCCCTCTTTTTTCATATCAGTTGGTTCAAGTTGTATTTCTGTCCCCATCCATCATCTCTATCTCCAATCTATCTGTCTTTCAAAGGCCTTCCAAGATCTAGGAGGAGAGGTAGAATTGAGAGAAGCAGGGAACAGCATTTCAAGTGAGTGAAACGTAAACAGAATGGGGGGATGTTGTGAGGGGTCAGAAGATATACTTGATTTGAGTGAGTGTCTTAGGAATAGTTAGAATGGGGTTAGAGAAATTTAAGCCTGATATGGGTAAAATAAAGAAATTGGACATTTTTGAGCAGAGAAAATGTGGTGAAACCTGCATCAAAGAGAGATTCATTGGACTTTGTAATGTAAACAGTTAAGGGCCAGGCAAGGCTTTGGTGAGTTGGAGATAAAGGGTGGAAGTTCAAGGTCTGAAGCCCGGGAAACTGGGGCTCCATCAAGAGACTGGGAGGGTCCTTTTTTTTTTTTTTTAAAGGAAATTGATGTCAGCTCTAGAAATATTTGGCTCAGTTGACATGAAGCCATTTGAAAGGAAATGTCCATTAAGCATCTGAGGATGAGAGACTTCACAGAACTTGTGTGAGCACACTGGGCCAGGGAAGGAAATTTGTGTCATAATTGCCTTTGCAGTTTTTACTGCTTTTTCCATTTCTCATGATTCATTCTTTTGTATTTTAATGCTGTTGTGTTATTTATGTTAATAATAAACCTCATTTATCTTGAAGATAGCTTTCTGTTAGGCTGCTATGAGATCTTCAAACTTATTTTCTCAGTGACAAATAAATGATTATAAGGCTACAGCATGTCACAGTTTCATAACTTTGGACAAATTTATTGCTATGAGTTAAGTACATTAAGATTAACATTTCACAGGTACTAATGGCACAGCAGGATAATTGATGGTAGGCAGTTTGAATTTGTGAGCCCTATGGGAAAAGCTCAGTTAAAGATTTTCTCTGAAACCATGAAGAGGATGTTTATGATTATTATCCCACGGTGAGATTTTTTTAAATAGGAAGGAATGATGGTCACAATGCTGATAGAGTGATCATGTGTCTTTGCTTTTTTTGTTTGTTTGTTTCTTTGTAGTATGTACACTGTCAGTAAACACAAAGACACATCTATCCACATACATTGAGGTGTCTCGGGTTGGGGAGTGTCGGGGGAAAACAGAAGAACTGAGGAAAGGCTCAGTTTTAATTGTTATAGAAAACTACGTTCCTCTACTCTGACATCCCTGAGTTGGGAGGAAGCCAAAAGTTATTGTCTTTCGAGGGAGAATGAGTGAAGGGAGGGTGGAGAACTGCCTATTGTTTCAGGTGAAAAAGAATTCTTGTTCCTTTTTTCCCCACTATTTTTGTTGGTGGCCATAGTTGGAGTTTGGGTTCAAACTTCAAGAAGCAGCCCCTGTGCCACCTGCTGGACTGTGTGTTCACAAGGTTCCAGAAGGCTTTAGTGAGACTGAGCTCTGCCTGGGGTCATCTTTAGTCCAGTGGGCCCTCGAGGAGTGAAGTGACTGAGCAGAGTGGGACTGTCTGAGTGTAGGCAGTAGATGTAGCAATAATGCCATTTAACCCTTTTACTCCTTAGAAATGGTGGGAGACGTCTGTATACTTGGTCTTCGCTACAAATTGTTAAGCTGCTCTCCATCTTCAAAATTCATCACTCTTCTTCTATGCCTTTGCTGGCCATACCTACAGCAAAATGTGATAATACAGGAATAGAGAGAGTACTATGGGAGGTCAGGGAAAGGTATGAAGAAGCCACGCTTTTAAGATATAACACTCCTTATGTTAGTCTGATGCCCAAAGAAGTTAGTGCCTTGTGAAGTTCACAGAACTGAAGAGTTGTGGAACTGGAACAAGAATCTAAAGCTTGTGATTCCTAGCGCAGGGGTCTTCTATGAGAGCATGTTGCCTCTAAGAACTGATCAGCACAGTTGCAGAGGTGTGCTGTGTTTCTGCCTCTGCGTTCTGTACTCAGTGATAGGTAGGCCAGACACACCCCAGAGCCTGTCTCAGTCAGGCTTTGAAGTTCATCTTCCAGCTCCCTGGCCTGATAACAACCAGCTGCTTGGACTGCTACCGAGCCTCCCTTAGACGCAGTGGGCCACTTCTTTATTTTCTAAACCATATTCTTAGTATCACATGCCTTTCCATTCAAAACCATTTGTTTCTAAAAGAAATTTGGAGCACATATCCTTAATATGTCCATATTTATTTAAAAATTACATCCATGTACTAATATGTATTTTTATTTTCTTTCTCTCTCTTCCTTCCTTCTTTCCTATCTACCTACCTATCTATCAAATGTATTTTCTGAAGCATAGGAGAATAGAAATTGAAAAGGCACTGGATAAATATGAGCAGAAGTTCTAATTTGTTCTTTCTGATAATCAGTGGGTTGTTGTGTCCCCCATTTCCCTTCCCCAAAGGCACCATGTTTAGTGTTAGGAGAATAACTTCCAAATATCATTTTAGAGCCCTGTCTTTATTCCTACTAGTCTTGTTCAGATTTAAAACTCCATTTATCTTTATACATTTTTCCCATTTGTTTGTACAACCTGTGTCAGTTAGCGTTCTCCAGAGAAACAGGTATATGAGGTCTGTCCAGAAGGTATCCAGCCATATGCTCTGAAAAATAGACATTTACTGAAGAAGATGCAAGATGCAATAAACATTTTACATAGGACAATGACACCTAAGTCCCCTTCAAAGTAGGCACCTTGGGACCTCACACAGTTCCCCCAATTACCATCAGCTGCCCCAGCGTATTTTCCTGAATGCCATCAATGGTCTGAAATATTTTACCTTTCAAAGGTGATTTTAGTTTTGGGGAAAAACAAGGAGTCACAGGACGCCATATCTGGTTTGTAGAGAGGTTGAGTCACCTGGGTGATTTAATGTTTTGCCAAAAAACTTTGCATGAGATGTGATGCATGAACAGGCATGTTGTCTTGATGAAACTGACAATTTTCAGTTGCCCATAGCTGCAGCCTTCTGAACATCTGAATAGTTTCCACGAGGAATATTCAAGTTTAATGCAAAATTTGATGCAGATTTATTGCTGTACTCTCTCAATCATTTTGATTGCAATGGCCACACAGTACACGTGCTCACTCAACAGCATCTACTGCCCTCACTGACTTGTACAGTGAAGTTGTCATTGTTGACGTATGTACATTCCAGTCTACTTTCCTTGGCTGCCAGGTTACATCGACGTTTCACAAACTGTTCCTATTATGTTAATGATGGCTGGACTTTTTCCGGACAGACCTTGTATATCTGAACAGATCCATGTCTATGTCTGTGGCTATGTCTGTCTCTGTCTGTCTGTCTGTCTGTCTACTGAAAGATGAATTAAGATTCATTTTAGGGAAATGGCTCATGTGATTGTGGAAACTAGCAATTCAGAAATCTTCAGGACGGGCCAAAGATTGGAAACTCAGTTGAAATTTTTGTGTTACTATGTGGAGGTAGATTGCTTCTTCTTCAGGGACCTCACTCTTTGCTTTTAAGGCTTTCAGCTAATAGAGGAGGCCCACCTATGCTATGGAGGGTAATCTGCTTTACTCAAAGTCTACTGATTTAAAGGTTATCAAATCTAAAAAAACTACCTTCATGCTGACATCTAGGCTAGTGTTTGACCAAAAAACTGGGCACCATAGCCTGGCCATGCTGGCACATAAACTTAACCATCCCACATGTTTATCATCATTTTTCAGCTGGAACTTTTTTGGTCGCATTCTAGCTTATCTTCCAGCCTCCTATGCCTAACACTTCCAATTCACCCCCATACTCCCAAAAGGACCTTTGAAGGAAACACATTGGTATGGGGGAGTTTGTATGAGTCTAAGCAACATAAGTAATAATAATATTCACTGCAGTATTGCTTTAGTGATTCCAAAAACACAATTATGATAAAATTCAAAGCTCTGTGCAGTCAGAACCCCTTTAACTTCCTAGCCTCTTCTTTCCCATCACTGCCAGACTTATGTACCCTTTAGCTACCCACAGTTACTCTTAGTTCTTCATAAGTACTGATAACTTTCCTGTATCTATGTGGCTTTGCTTTTTGGAACAGAGCAACACTAATATAAGGGGGAATACAAGATGATGGGGGAAAAACAGGACTGTGGGGGAGCAGAAATTGATGTGAAAAATTCAGAGTTTTGCAATGTGAAAAAATTTCATTAAGATGAGGGAAAGGTGAGATAGATGGTGTTACAGGCTGAACTGTGCCCCTAGTCTATTCATATTTTGAAGTCTTAACTCCTAGTACATCAGAATGTGACCATAGTTGGAGACAGGATCTTTGCAGAGGTAATTAGACTAAAATGAGGTTGTTAGGGCAGGGCCTAATTCAGTGTGACTGGTGTCTTACAAGAAGAGGAAACTGGGACACAGACATCCTCAGAGAAAAGATGATGTGAGGACACAGGGAGAAGGCAGCCATCTTCAAGTCAAGGAGAGAGGCCTCAGAAGCAACCAAAGCTGCTGACACCTTGATCTTGGACTCCAGCCTCCAGAACTGTGAGAAATAAATAGATCTTTATTGTTTGCACCGTTCAATCTGTGGTTCTTTGTCATGGTAGCCCTAGCAGACTAATACAAGTGGAGTGAAGAAGGGTTTCAGGAGCACAGAGTGAGCTGAAGCTAAGAGGCAATAAACTGTAGAGTGTTATGTTTGTGAATTGTGCATCAAGGTTACTACTACATAAAATTAAATATGTACTAGGTTATAACAGATCTCCAGAAGGTGCTGGAAATTTGCTTGGCACTTGAATTAACCATCTGTACTACCAACATGACTGATAACTGCTGAATTTGACCTTGATCGCCTGGCTCAGGTAGTGTTTATCGTATTTCTCTATTGTAAAGTTACTCTTCTATACTACCCTCTTGGAAATGAAGTCAGCGTGTGCGGCATACACTTAGGGAGTGGGTCCCCTTAAATTTTTTAAACACAAAATATGTGAACCAGGTTTTGAAGAGCTGGTGAGAGTGACAATGTTCCTGAATTGTGAGGGTGGTAAAAAAGAAAGAAAGAAAGAAATGATGATGTTATTTTGGTTTATTTGTTTTGTATTAGAAAAAAATACCCGAAAATGTGGCTGTGAGAACTAAGGAAAATGTTGATTTGAACTTTGTAATTTGTCAAATAAAATTAGATTTTAACCTTGGCCCGTCTTTCTTGATTTAATTAAGGCAATCAGTTCTTATCAGCACCAATGTACACTGGTCGGTACCACTGGGACGCCTGTGCTATTGTAGCCAGACAGGGAAAGATTAAAATTGGTTGGTCTTTGATTATTAACTGAAAGGTTATAAAACATTGTTTTCTTAATGTCAGGGCCTTGACAGTTACATTTATTGGGCAGTCATAGTCCATGTGGCTTTTTCATACCCTGACCCCACCCTGGTTTTGGATATATATAGTTTTTTCCTAGGCTACCATTTCTGTTACATATGGGCAGAAGACTTCATTACCTCCCTCTAGTGGTCAGTCTTAGAATTTCAGATTCTTGGACAAATTCAGCCAAAAAACAAATTCGTGGCAATCCACATGATAATTTTCAATAATATTTTAATATGGATGCTAAAATGACATGGTGATTGAATTTTAACTATGTCTTTTTGGATTAGAACTATTTTTAAATAAGACAATGTTTTAAGGTAGTGAGTAAGTATAACTTGATTAAAAGCTATAGTGACGAAGATGGTATTACCAGGCGGAGGCTTACCTAGCTACTGTTAGCTAAGAACCTCAATGGCCATTTAATTTTAGCCAGGGAATTGAATTTGGCTTCTTGCAAGGGTTTTATCAGGGCTGTAGGAGCAAGTGCATTTTCTAGATAAACTTGAAAGCTACAAAGCTTTATGAAACCAGGAGCGAAGGAGTCCTCTAGAGCATTGCTTGTCATTCCCTCACAGATAAAACTTTATCTCAGTGCAGGGAAGGGCCTCCTTTTAGTGCTCCTTATCAGCTTTCATTATTTTACCATGGCTTTAAAAAGATGCAACATTTTTATAGGATCCTATCTCTGGATATTCTTAGAGGGTTGAAATAATTTATCAGAATTTAAGACTGGCTTTGTCTTATTCTTGAAGGAAATACTGCAGGTGCTCATCCTGTGAATGAGTTCCAGTGTTTCTGCCCTGACCCAGAGTTTTGTTCTACTGAGGGTCAGATGATGTGACAAAGAAAAGCAACCAAATCAATGTGGAATCTGTCAGTCTCCTTTGATGTGGTCCTGGTTAGGACTAAAGCAGGACTGGAGAGGCAGAAGTCCACTAAGCAGTACTTTTGTTCAGAAATAAGAAGGAAGACATTCCTACAGAGAACCTGTATTAAAGCAGTAGTCTATTTGTGATATTTGTGTTGCATATGATACCATATATGTACAGTTAAGGAAAGTTGATATATCTTTGCTTTTTTAAATGGAAGTACATTAAGTAATGAGGTAACCTGCCTTTTGTTGCTCACGCAGTTGCATCTGATCCACTGGAACTCCACCTTGTTCGGCAGTATTGATGAGGCCGTGGGGAAGCCACATGGGATCGCCATCATTGCTTTGTTTGTTCAGGTAAACTGTTACCTGTGATTGTTATGCTGTTCAAATGCTTATTTCCAATTAATTTTGCAGTGTGTATATATTATATATATTATATTATATTTAAAATATATATATATATATTATATTTAAAAGCAATATATATTTATTTTTATTGAAGTAGAGTTGACATATGTTATATTAGTTTCAGGAGTACAACATAAGAATTTGATATTTATATACTTATGAAATGATCACCATGATAAGTCTCTAGTAACCTTCTCTCATCATACACAAATTTTACAATGTTATTGACTATATCCGCATGCTGTACATTACATTTTTATGGCTTGTTTATTTTAGAAGTGGAATAATGTACTTCTTAACCCCCTTCACCTACATGGCCCACATCCCCAACCCCCTTCTCTCTGACAACCATCATTTTGTGTTCTGAATCTGAGTGTGTTTCTGTTTTATGTGTTTGCTTTAGATTCCACACATAAGTGAAATCATATAGTATTTGTCTTTCTCTGTCTGACTTGTTTTATTCAGCATAATACCTTCTAGGTCTATCCTTGTTGTCTTCAATGGCAAGATCTCATTATTTTTTATGGCTAAGTAATAATCCTGTGTGTGTGTAATATATATTAAATCTTCTATATCCATTCATCTGTAAAGAGCCACTTAGTTTGCTTCCATATCTTGAATATTGCAAACAGTGCTACAATAAAATTAGGGGTGCATATATTTTCTAGTTAGTGTTTTTATTTTCTTTAGATATATACCCAGAAGTAGATGCTGGATCACATGGTATTCTATTTTTAATTTTTTAAGGAACTTCCATACTGTTTTCCACAGTGGCTGCCCTAATCTACAATCTCACTAATAGTGCACGAGGGTTCCCGTTTCTCCACATCCTCACTAGTGCTTGTTATTTGTTGTCTTTTTGATAATAGCCATTCCAACAGGTGTGAGGGATGTCTCATTGTGGTTTTGATTTGCATATCGCTGATGATTAGTGATGTTGAGCATCTTTTCATTTGCTTGTGGGCCACCCATACGTTGTCTTTGGAAAAATGTTTATTTAGGTTATCTGTCCATTTTTAAATCAGATTGTTAAAATATTGAGTTGTATAAGTTCTTTATATGTTTTAGATGTTAACTCCTTATTGGATATGTTTGCTAATATCTACTCCCATTCAGTAGGTTGCTTTTCTGTTTTGTTGATGCTTTCCTTCACTGTAGAAAAACTTTTTAGTTTGATGTAGTCCCATTTGTTTATTTTTGCTTTTGTTGCCCTTGCTTGAAGAGGCAACAAAAAATGATTGCTAAGACTGATGTCAAAGAATTCATCACCTATGTGTTCTTCTAGGAGTTTATACTTTCATGTATTACTTTCATGTATAGTTTCATGTATTTCATGTAAGTGTTTAGCCCATTTTCAGTTTATTTTTGTATATGATATAATGAAGTGGTCTAGTTTCATTCCTTGGCAGGTAGTTGTTCAATTTTCTCAACAGTGTTTATTGAAGAGACGATCATTTCCTCATAGTATATTCTCATCTCCTTTGTCATAGATTAATTGACCATATAAGTGTAGGTTTATTTCTGGGCTCAGTATTCTGTTCCTTTGATCCATATGTCTGTTTTGTTATGAGTACCATACTATTTTGATTACTATACTATACTTTACAAACTATACTTTGCAGTATATTTTACAATATACTTTAGTATATTATACTTATAATATATTTTATAATAAAGTATAATATTTTATAATTATAATTATAATAAATTATAACATACCACATTTTGCAGACCATAAGATGCACCTAGGTTTTAGAGGAGGAAAATAGGAAAAAAGAGATTGAAGCAAAAAATGTGGTAAAATATTTAATACCATAAATGACATAATATTTCACCAATGTAAATGTAAACAGAACTCAAACAGCAGCATTAAAAACCATTATTCCTCCCAAATTTGGAGGGGGGCTGGAATGTACCTCTTATAGTCTGAAAAATATGGTACTTTAGTATATTTTATAATATAATATAATAGTTTGTAATATACTACAAACTAAAGCTTCGTAGTATATTACAAACTATATTTTGTAGTATAGTTTGAAATCAGGAAGCATGGTATCTCTAACTTTGTTCTTTTTTCTCAAGATTGCCCTGGCTATTTGGGGTCTTTTGTGGATCCAAACAAATTTTAGGGTTATTTGTTCTAATTCTGTGAAAAATGCCATTGATATTTTGATAGTGATTGCATTGAATCCATAGAGTGCTTTGGGTAGTATGGACATTTTAACAATATTAATTCTTCCAGTTTATGAACACTTTATATATTTTTTATTTGTGTCACCTTCAATTTCTTTCATTAATATTTTATAGTTTTCTAAGTACAGGTCTTTCACCTCCTTGGTTAAATTTATTGCTAGGTATTTTATTCTTTTGATGCAATAATAATTGGGGTTGTTTTCTTTAATTCTCTTTTTGATAGTTTGTTACAATGTATGGAAATGCAACAGATTTCTGTATATTGAGTTTCTGTATATCGAGTATACCTGCAACTTCACTGAATTCATTTATTAGTTTTAGTAGGTTCTTTTGGAGGAGTGAAGTGTTTTCTGTATGTGATATCATGTCACCTCCAAATAGTACCAGTTTTACTTCTTCCTTTGCAGTTAGGAAGCTATTTATTCCCTTTTGTTATCTGATTGCTGTGGCTAGGGCTTCTAATACTACATTGAATGAAAGTGGCAAGAGTGGGCATCCTTGTTATGTTCCTGCTCTTAGAGGAAAAGCTTTTAGCTTTTTACCATTGAGTATGGTGTTAGCTGTGGGTTTGTCATGTATGGCCTTTATTATGCTGATGATGTTTGTTCCCTCCACATCCATTTTATTGATAGTTTTTAATTATAAGTGGATGCTGAATGCTTCATTAAATGCTTTTTCTGCATCTATTGAGATAATCATATAATTTTTATCTTTTGTTGTGTTTTTGTGGTGTATCATGTTGATTGATTTATGGATATTGACCCATTCTTGCATCCCAGGAATAAATCCCACTTGATTGTGGTGTGTGGTCCTTTTAAGATATTGTTGTATTGGGTTTGCTAATATTTTGTTAAGGATTTTTGCATCTATGTTTATCAGGGATAATGGTCTGCAATATTCTCTCTCTCTCTCTCTGTTTTTTTTTTTTTTTTTTTTTTCCTCTCTTTGGTTTGGTGTCAGGGTAATGCTGGTCTTGTAGAATGAGTTTGAAAGTGTTTTTTCCTCTTCAACTTTTTGGAGTAGTTTCATAAGGGTATGTATTAACTTCTTTAAATGTTTGACAGATTTATGCACCTGTGAAGTATCTAGTTCTGGACTTTTTAAATTGGGATTTCTTTTGATTAATGATTCAGTTTCACTACTAGTAATCAGTCTGTACACCAGTCTTTCTGATTCAGTCTTGAACAATTGTATGTTTCTAGTAATTTATCTGTTTTTTTCCTAAGTTGTCCCTTTTTGGTATATAATTGTTGTAGTATTTTTTAATGATCCTTTGTATTTCTGTGGTGTTGGTTGTAACTTATCTTTCATGTTTTTTATTTGTTTGGCTTCTCTTTTTGTTCTTGATGAGTCTGGCTAGAGGTTTATCAATTTGATTATCTTTTCCAAGAACCAGCTCTTAGTTTCATTGATCTTTTCTATTGTTTTCTTTTTTTGTCACTATTTTGTTTATTTCTACTCTGATCTTTATTATTTCTTTCCTTTTAATAATTTTGGGCTTTGTTTCTTCTTGTTTTTCTAGTACCTTTTGATTTAGGGTGAGGTATTTTTGGGGGAATTTCTCTTATTTGTTTAGGTAGGCCTGTATCGGTATAAATTATCCGACTTAGAACTGCTTTTTTTTTTAAGATTTTATTTATTGATTTTTAGAGAGAGAGTGGGGGGGAGAGAGAGAGAGAGAGAGAGAGAGAGAAACATTAATGTGCGGTTGCTGGGGGGGTCATGACCTGCAACCCAGGCATGTACTGGCTGGGAATTGAACTGGGACACTTTGGTTCACAGCCCGCGCTCAATCCACTGAGCTACACCAGCCAGGGCAGAACTGCTTTTTCTGTGCCCCACACAATTTGGAAGATTGTGTTTCCATTTTCATTTATATGAATGTATTTGTGAATTTCTTATTCAATCTTTTTGTTGTTAGTAGCATGTTGTTTAATTTCCATGTGTTTGTATTTTTCCAGGTTCTCCTTGTAATTAATTTCTAATTTCATACCTTTGTGGTTGGAAAAGATGCTTGATATAACTGCAGTCTTCTTAAATTAATGAGACTTGTTTTGTGGTCTAACATGTGATCAGTTTTGGAGAATATTCTTCTGTTATGGGATGAGATGTTCTGTATACTTATATTAATCTCATCTGGTCCCATGTGTCATTTATGCCCATTGTTTTCTTGTTGAGTTTTTGTTTGTTGACCTATCCATTGATATAATTTGGGTGTTCAAGCTCCCTACTATTATTGTAATACTGTTTCTTCTTTATGTCTGTTAATATTTACTTTATGAATTTAGGTGCTTCTATTGAATGTTGGGTGAATAGATGTTTAAAGTATTATATCTTTTTGTTGGATTGATCCCATTTTCATTATTTAATGCCTTTCTTTCTTTCATGTCACCACCTTTGTTTTAAGTATTTTTGTTTTAAGTGCTCTTTGTCTAAGTATTGCTTCCCTAGCTTTCTTTTTGTTTTCATTTGCATGGAATCTCCTTTTGCATCCCTTCACTTTCCGTCTGTGTGTGTCTTTAGATGAGACATAAGTCTCTTGTAGGCAGCTTGTAGGTGGGTCTTTAAAAAAATCATTCAGTTGCTCTGTGTCTTCTGATGGGAGTATTTAGTTCATTTACATGAATAATTGACAGGTATGCACTTGTTTCCATTTCATACTTCTCTGTTCCTTCTTCCTGTGTTCTTTTTCCATGTGATTTGATGACTTTGTTTAATGATCTGTTTAGGTTCATTTCTCTTTGTTTATATTTTTGTGTCCAGTGTAGGTTTTCAGTTTTTGGTTACCAAGAGGTTTATACTTAACGACCTGTGCCTATAGCAGTGTATTAAGTTGGTGGTCACTTAAGTTTGATTGCATCCTAAAAGCTCTACATTTTTATCCCCACCCCCATGTCCTATGTTTTTGACATCATATTTTGCATCTTTATATTTTGTATAACTTTTAATGATTGTACAATGAAATAATTTTGTGACTTTTTTCCTTTAATCCTCATACTAGTTTCTTAAGTGGTTGATCCACTATGTTTACTATATGTTTGTCTTTATCAGTGAGATTTTTAAAATATATTTTATTTTTATTTTTTATATATTTTTAAAGATTTTATTTATTTATTTTTAGAGAGGGAAGGGAGGGAGATAGAGAGAAACATCAATGTGTGGTTGCTGGGGGTCATGGTCTGCAACCCAGGCAGGTACCTTGACTGGGAATCGAAACTGCGACACTTTGGTTCGCAGCCCGCACTCAATCCACTGAGCTACACCAGCCAGCGCTTAAAATATATTTTATTGATTATGCTTTTACAGTTGTCCCATTATCCCCCTTCATTCCCCTCCACCCTGCACACCCTCTCCCACCCACATTCCCCCCCTTTAGTTCATGTCCATGTGTCATAAGTTCTTTAACTTTTTTTCACTTTCTTTTAAAAACATTTTTTATTGATTATGCTATTATGGTTGCCCCATTTTCCCCCTTCACTCCCCTCCACCCTGTACACCCTCTCCCACCCATATCCCCCACTTTAGTCATGTCCATGTGTCATACTTATAAGTTCTTTACCTTCTACATTTCCCATACTATTCTCACCCTCCCCCTATCTATTTTCAGCCTACATTCTATGCTACTTATTCTCTGTACCTTTTCCCCCTCTCTCCTCCTCCCATTCCCCTGTTGCTAACCCTCCACGTAATCTCCATTTCTGTGGTTCTGTTCCTGTTCTAGTTGTTTGCTTAGTTTCTTTTTGTTTTTGTTTTAGGTGTGGTTGTTAATAATTGTGAGTTTGCTGTCATTTTACTATACATGTTTTTTCTTTATCTTCTTTTCTTAGATAAGTCCCTTTAGCATTTCATAAAATAAGGGCTTGGTGATGATGAACTCCTTTAACTTGACCTTATCTGAGAAGCACTTTATCTGCCCTTCCATTCTAAATGAGAGCTTTGCTGGATAGAAAAATCTGGGATGTAGGCCTTGCCTTTCATGACTTGGAATAGTTCTGTCCAACCCTTTCTTGCCTTTACGATCTCTTTTGAGAAATCAGCTGACAGTCTGATGGGAACTTCTTTATAGGTAACTGTCCCCTTATCTCTTGCTGCTTCTAGGATTCTCTCCTTCATTTTTACTTTGGCTAATGTAATTATGATGTGCCTTGGTGTGTTCCTCCTTAGGTCCAACTTCTTTGGGACTCTGAGCTTCCTGGACTTCCTGGAAGTCTATTTCCTTTGCCAGAATGGGGAAGTTCTTATTTATTTATTTATTTATTATTATTATTTTTAAGAAATGTGTTTTCTTTTTTTTTTTTTAAAGATTATTTATTTATTTATTTATTTTTAGAGAGGGAAGGGAGAGAGACAGAGAGGCATCAATGTGTGGTTGCTGGGGGTCATGGCCTGCAACCCAGGCATATGCCCTGACTGGGAATGGAACCTGCGACACTTTGGTTCGCAGCCCACACTCAATCCACTGAGCTACGCCAGCCAGGGCTGTTTTTTGTTCAAATAACTTTTCGACTTGTTGCTCTTCTCCTTCAGTACCCCTATAAGTCAGATGTTGGAGCATTTAAAGATGTCCCGGAGGTTCCTAAGTCTCTTCTCATTTTTTTGAATTCTTATTTCTTCATTCTTTTCTGATTGTATGCTTTTTCTTCCTTCTGGTCCACTCCATTGATTCGAGTCCCAGTTTCCTTCCCATCACTACTGGTTCCCTGTACATTTCCCTTCATTTCACTTAGCATAGCCTTCATTTTTTCATCTAATTTGCAACCAAATTCAACCAATTCTGTGAGTATCCTGATCACCAGTGCTTTGAACTGTGCATCTGGTAGGTTGGCTATCTCTTGGTCGCTTATTTGCTGTGGGGTTCTGATCTGTTCTTTTGGGCCATTTTTTTTTTGGTCTTTTTGGGCCTGTTATGTATGAGGGGTGGAGCTTTAGGTGTTCATCAGGGCGGGACAACCCAGGAGCTGGGTTGTGATGCTGTATGTGGGGACAATGGCAGTTGCTCTGCTCTCTGTCAGATTGCAGTTCCTTCCACCACTTTCCCCAAGCAAAGTGGGCCTTTCTGGTGCTGATTCCCATGTGGGTGGACTTGTGTACATTCTAGGACTCTGTGGGACTTTCCAACGACCTCTCCTGCGAGGCTGGGGGTCTCTCCCTGCGCATCAGCCCCCAGAAGTGTTTTCAATCAGTGCCCAGAGGCTCTATTTCCCGGTGCTGGGATCCTGGGTTGCTTGATGTGCCTTGCTTCACAATTGCTGCATTGTTAGGTCTGCCTGTTGCTACTCCGTGCCCGGAGTCTGCCAGCCGCCTGCACACCCAGGGTCCACCTGTTGTGGTCTTGCACACCCAGGATGCCTTACGCACCCGGTGCTACCACTTTTTGTGCCACGACCACTCTCTACCTGGCTGCCCTACTCTGCCCCTCCTACTGGTCTGGATGAACATGCCTATTTTAACTTCTTGGTTGTCTGACTTCCATACAGTTCAGTTTTCTGTCAGTTCTGGTTGTTATTCTGTTTCTAAATTGTTGTTGTCCCTATCTTGGTTGTGTGAGGAGGCATAGTGTGTCTACCTGCACCTCCATCTTGGCCAGAAGTCCCAGATTTTTTTAAATATGCATTTTTATTTCTAGTTATTTTTTTTTTCTTTTTCACTCAGAGAAACCTTTGCAACATTTTTCGTAAGGCTGGTTTAGTGTTGATGAATTCCTTTAGCTTTTGCTTGTCTGGGAAACTCTTTATCTCTTCTTTAATTCTGAATGATAACCTTGGGAGTTTTTCTGTTAATGCTTTTAATACTATCATATCAATCCCTTTTGGCCTGCAGAGTTTCTGAAAAAAAATTAGCTTATAGTCTTGTAGGGGTTCCCTTGTGTATAACTAGTTGCTTTTCTCTTGCTGCTTTTAAGGTTCTCTCTGTGTCTGTAATGTTTGACATTTTAATTGTAATGCATCTTCATGTGGACCTCTTCGCGTCATTTTGTTTGGGACTCTTTGTGCTTTTTGGGTCTGGGCGTTTGTTTCCTTCCCTGTATTAGGGGTGATTCCTTCACTGAGTTTCTGCCCTTCACTCTCCCTGTTCTCCTGCTGGGGCCTCTATAAGACTATGCTAGTGTGCCTGATGTGGTCCCAGAGTTCCCTTAAACTGCAGTCATTTGCAAAAATTATTTTTCTCCATTTGCTGTTCAGCTTAGGTGAACTGCAGTACTCTGTTGCTGATCTGTTCTTCTGTATTATCTAACTGCTGTTCATTCCCTCTAGTGTAGCTTTCATTCAGTTATCATATTCTTCAGCTCTGATTGGTACTTTCTTAATTTTGTTTCTTTGTTGAAGTCCTCACTGTGTTCACCCATTCTTCTCCTGAGTTCAGTGATCCTCTTTATGATTATTACTTTGAATTCTTTATCGAGTAGATTGCTTAACTCCTTTGTTTAGTTTTTCTCTGATGTTTGGTTTTCCTATTTTGTTTGGAACATATTTCTTTGTCTCCTCATTATGCCTGATTCTCTGTCTTTGTTTCTATGCATTAGGTAGATTAGCTATGTTTCCCAGGCTTGAAGATGCGACCTTGTGTAGGAGATACCCTGTGGGGCCTGGCAGTGCAATGCCACTCTGGGCGCCAAAGCCAGGTGCCAGGTGCTTCATGCATCATTCTAATGTGGTGGGGCTGTGGCTGCTGCGGGTACCCTGGTGGACTGGGGAGCTGGCCGAGGTAAGGGTGTGGGCAGTACTCTCCCAGGGGTGTGCCCAATGGCACTAGCAGGCTAGCAGGAAGATTATAAGATGCCACCCACTAAGACTGGGCTCAGCACAGGAGAACAAGACCACGGAAATGACTTTTACCAGTGTCTCAGTCCCCAGAGAAAGTTCCAGCTGCTTCCTGCCTCTCCAGCATGCACGTCAAGATTGGCAAATTGAACTCTTAACCTATAGCCTATGTGCTTTTTTGTGTGTTGGTTTTACACTGATTTCTGAGTCAAGTGAGACCATGTGTGAACCCTTTAAGGGCAGGTTTTTCTTTTTTCTGCAGCTCTAGAGTTTTCCTGGACATATTCTTTATTGATTTTGAAAGCCAGGTGTTTTGGGGGCCCCTCTCTCCTGTGCAGGATCCTGTGCCTGATGCAGAGCTTGAATCCCTGGCTCTTCTGGGAGAAGTTCCGTATCCTCGAGCTCCCTCCTGACTGTGAAGCACACCTCTGCTGGGGTGTGGTTTTTCTCCTGAGTCGACTGTATTTCTACCTCTTCTACACTTCTCGGCACTGCCCCTTGTTGTGGGGGCTGTATTCATTCTGTTTCCAGGTCCCCTTCAGAGGGAATCCAGCATTTTTCTACACTTGCATCTTGAATGGGAACCCAGGATATTTTTGGGTCTCCCTCAATTTTATGACATGGTGGTGACATTAAACGTGTATATATAGCCTGGCCATGGGCTGGAGCATTGTCCTGATAAGCCAAGGTTACAGGTTCCATCCCCAGTCAGGGCACATGTGAGTACAAGAATCAACGAATAAATGCAGAAATAGGTGGAACAATAAATTGACATTTCTGTTTCTCACTCCTTCCTCTCTCTCTAAAGTCAATACATAAAAATAAAAAATAGAATAAACCACATACACAGAGAACACTGATAATTTAATGATACAAACTTGATCTTTGTGGGTCATGAAAGAGCAGCCATATTCATGGGTGGCAACTGGTTCATTTACTTATTAGAAATTTTCTTCAGAGTGCCATTCAGGGGCTTTGGAGAAGTGATTTAGAAAATGCCTTCTGAAAACAGAGTTTATTTTATCAATGAAAAATAATTTGAAATGTTTTTGGACTTTGGCTGACTGCAAAATCTAAGAAAAATCAATGATGTAATCATGTCATAGATTCTTTTTGTTCTTTGTTATTCATAATTTTAATTTTTACTCCAAGATAATTTGAAGTGCATTATATGAAGCATTGATAAAATAAGACTGGCAAAGACTTTGCTGGATATAGTCAAAATAAAGTTTAGATTTGACCTCCATGGTGGACAAAGGAAATTATACAAATTTAGTGAATGTACAAAGGTAGACCATCTGCTTTAAAAGGTAAAAATTTAATCTAGTTCCTAGGGTGAATCTTTTAAGTTTTGTCTTATTTATACTGCATGTGATAAAAGACGTATCTTATAGAAGAGAAACTAAGGGCCAGAGAGGACAAGTCATTGTTTATAGTCACACAGAGATTTGCTGTCACCAATCAGGACCAGAAACCGTTCTTTCACTCTGTGTGGTCCCAGAAATAGAAGGCAATGCCTCATTCTTAAAACAAAACCAAAAATAAAAACAAAACAAAACAACAAAAGACCCCAAAATAATACAATGAAATAAAAACAAGAATACCAGTAACCAGACAGCCACACACAGAAGAGCAGGGACTAGTTACTAGAGCATGGGATGGAAAGCCAAGGCATTTGAAACTACCACGAGTTTCCCAGGAACAAGCTCAGTGCTGGGGGCAACGGGAGGTTCGAGAGCAGGAGCACCGGTTCTAACTTGCCATATGTTTGCTATGGGGGAAAATTCAGGTAATCCATTGGAAAATGCCTTTCAGAAGAAAGTAGAACTACACAAACTATGGGAGCAAAATTTCATGAAGGAAAGAAGGGCTGATCAGGATGGTCAGCTGAAGCAGAGGGGAGAGGGACTGAAGTCCATTGGGGGTCTCGCATGTAGGTGAGAAAATGGGAGGGGAGAGACTCAGAGGCGGTGACTACAGACTTCCCTTTCAAGAAGCTTGACTCAAGAAAAGAAAGACAAAAGGGGTCACGAGGTGGGGAAGGCCTGTTTGTTTCATTTTGAGATCTGAGATTCGCCTGTGTTTTTCTTCTGAGCCAAAAGGGCTACTTCAGATATGGGGTTTAAAAATACTGGCAAGAAATGGGATAATGGACATAGGAATTCCTGGAGAGGGCAGGAGGGCATGGGGTGGAGAGCATATGTGTGTGGACTAAGCTTGGACAGGAGGGGACCCACCCTTCCTTCAAAATAGAGGGCCAGGAGGAAAAGGTGGATAGAAATGGGAGTAATTTGTAGGCAAAAAAGGCAGGAAATTAGGGGAATTCATGCCTGATGACTCTCATTATCTCTGAGATACAAAGCAAAATTATTTATAGAGAAAGGAAATGTGAGTTTGGGGTTGGGTTTTTAAATAGCCCAGAAGAGGAATGATAATAGACTTAACAGTGGGTGTACCGCTTCAGATTGGATAACTCAGATTGTAATGGACAATAAATTGTGGATTGTTCTCTATCCAGGTAGAGGAGTAGAAAATTCTAGCAAATTGTTCCACTGGTCCATTGCGTAGCATACAGTGTAGGACAGAAGGGTTAGAGAGTTGAGAGTGTTTGAAGAGGTGTCACTCAGTGTAAGCAGGAAGGGACAGAGACAAAGCCAAGAGTCCCCTGAGAGTCTTGGCCCCTTGTGGTCCATTAATGGAAAGAGAGAGAAAAGAGGGAGAGAGCTGGATAGGCAAGAAGTTTTTGGAGTGTAAACAAAGCCAGTGTGTGTTCTCAGGATTGGTTTGCAGAGGGAGAATGGGGCTGCAAGCCATGAACTGAGGGGACGGGTCACCAACGTGGATGTTGAAGTCCTCCAGAGAGATGGCAGGGGGTGACAGCTGCAAGGGAGTGACTGCTGCAAGGGATCAGTAAATGACAATTAGAACATGACAGCATCAATGGCAGATGGTCCACTAAGTGGACAGCCTTATGCATATGCTTCTGAGTACTGATCTGAAGGTAACAGCAGGGCACTGACCACAGCTTTCAGTCTTATGTGAGGGAGGCTACACAGTCTCCACTTGAAAGGCCAGGGAGAGCTGTGACCTTGGGTAGACACGAGGGGGTTCACATAGACCAGGAGGTGGCAGGAGAGCTTGTCAAAGACATGGAGTCATCTTGCTCCAGAGGACACAGAGGGAAATGAGGGGAGGTGGAAAAATACCAGGCCAAGCAGGGCTGAGATTCTAGGAGAGGAAACCAACCAGAGGCTTTGCATTTTGGGTGGTGGTGAAAGATGGCAAAGGTGAGAGGTAAGAAGGTAATTGTCTCACGGCTGCTGGTGGACTCGTGGCACCATGAGTGCCACTACCACGTGTTGTCACCTGGACTACTGTAGGATTTTAGGGGCCGGGGTGTGCAGAGTATCGTCTGTGCTTGCTTTTTGGTGGCTGTAACCTCTGCAGACCACAACCTGGCAGAGGAGGAAAGGGAAGAGATTGTATAGTATTGATAAATTGAGTTTGTGACTAGATATAAATCTTTGCCCATAAAATAATCTTTATAGATAAAAGGAGCCAGTAATAGTGATTAAGGGCTACTATACGTAAAAAGTTATTTGATACTCTATCACATTCTGAGAAGAATGATATGGGTGATTGAATTATAATGCACCGTGCCCTGTTCTGAGGTCTTCTATTTAGTCTTCTCTTCAACCCTATCATTTTTATCCTCTGCCCAGTAGAGTGAGGCGCAGATGTTAAGTAAAGTTGCTCAAGGCTAAAAAGTGAGTCAGAATTAGAACCCAGGCATCCAAGGTGAATGAATGTTCTTGATCCTGAACCACTGCTTGATGTGGTGGTGCAACATTCAGATGTGGACTCTTCATAGTTATAATCTGACAGAGACACAGGAAATGAAAACAGACCCTCAGTTCTAGGTGCAGACATCCAAATGCTACATCAGGGTTAAACCAAAAACCAGAGAGAGGCCCATTTTCCCTGAAATCTGGTGATGGCTTCTGTTTAAAGGTCCAGGCTTGGCCCTCACTCATGAGTACATTTACCTCAGGCATTCTTTCTTTCTTTTTTTTAAATTTAGAGAATTTATTTTGTTTTTAGAGCCTATATTAGTAATTTCAAACAGTTGGAAAATATAGTCTTGATTATTTTGAACTGATTGGAGTATTTTAGAGTATGCAGATTTCTTATTTCTTTTCCTTTCTCTTTGATGCCCTTTCACCTAGCATGTTTCACAGTTGGTTCACATAGAGAGAAACAGAATATAAGCATGTTGACAGCTATTCTAGCTCCTTATCAGTCATTCTCTAAAAATGTATGTGGAAGAGAAAACGGGAGTGATAACAGTGATTATCTGAGGTTATACATTATCTCTGCTGTTACTGTGCTCCTTTATCATGGGCTATTAAAACTTGGTTGAAAAGTGGAAGTAAGATTGCACTTACTATTTTTAAAAACAAAATCAAGATTACGTAATGTAAGATTCTTTTAAAGTCTCAAGTTCATTGGAACATTTTATACATGACAAAGAGGTAATGATATATGATCTTTGAAAACAGAAAGTCATGAACAGCATATTATTATTTGAGGCTACAAAGGTGGTTATAGAAATTATGTCCAGTTGTCATCAATTGTCCTGGTATCAGTGGCATTAGCATATAAAATCACATACCCACTTTTCTAAGTTAATACAATTTTTCAACATTGATAAAATTTTTATAATAATGATCTAGAAATGCCAGAGGAGAAAATGAAAGGGTTTGGGCATGTGAAGGACAATTTTGATTTAGAAATATCTTTGAAACATATATATTGCTGTATTACATGATTTGATTCATTTGCGTCACAGTGCCTTACACATAGCATGATGAATTTAGAATGGATTCTTGGAAACATCCAAGAACATATCTAATATTTGATTGTGCTAGCTTCTGTTACAACTTTAATTACCTTCAGTAAATGTTGACCTGGTTATTAATGAAAAGGTCATTTAATTATTCCCCAAGAAGGAAATTCAGGTGGACTCGATCCTCACTTCTATAATCATTTACTTTGAGTAAAAGCTAAGTATTTAATACCTTTGTGGTTATGGTGTGTGCTTTATATATTTCAGATAGGAAAAGAACATGTAGGCCTAAAGGCTGTGACTGAAATCCTTCAGGATATTCAATACAAGGTAAGGCATTGTTTTAAAGAAAATAAAAACCCTGGTTGTATAAGAGGTCCCTAAGGCCACCTTCAGGCTCGATGACTCACTAAAAGGACTCACAGAAAAGCTGCTGTTCTCATGGTTGTGCTTTACCACAGCAGAAGGACATGCATGAGGAACCAGTGCCGCAAAAAGCCATGTCCGGGAGAGTCCAGGAGAAACCAGGCCCAGCTTTCAGGGGTCCCCTCCCAGTGGTGTGGTGTGGGGATGCACCTGGTTCTCCCAGCAGTGATGTGTCATAACACGTGTGAGGTGTTGCCAACCAGGGAAGCTTCTTGAGCCATGGTGACTAGGGATTTTATTAGGGGTCATGCATTGCGTGAGGGACTGACCTCAGCCACTCAGACCCCAGCCTTCCCACCCCGACCCTCAGCCAAACTAGACATTCTTGGGATCAACTTACCTTCTCAAATTGGTATAGCATGGGCCAAGGCCTCCAGCATACAAAACACTCTGTAAGGCAGAATATCCCAGGGGCTCAGAGATTATGACACAGGAGTTTTTAAACAGCCATTTCTTATTTTTTAAACACTTTTTTTGAAAAAAATTATTTGTTTTATTTTTAAATTACAGTTGACAATACAATATTATATTAACAAGGGTCAGTCTTAAAGACAGGCCATTTTTGAAATGTGAGGATTTGAGCAACCCAGGCCTGTTGAGTTAAACTTTTCTGCCCATTGGTTATAGGAAAGTTGTGTAAATGAAACAAATAAAAATTGTGGCAGCCATACTTCACAGTATTTATATATAAAAAAAGACAAGTACACACAAACCATAAGATAGTATATCCCAGAGAAGGTGATATAGATTGATTTGACCCTGCAGTGATTAAGCCTAGCATGGCTGGGAAGCCAAGTTCTGTCATAAACAGTACCTTTTATGGTTACATTACCATCAGTAGAATCTGAGTGGCCTTGGAGGGGAGTAGTTTAATCCTGCATGGATACTTGTGGCACAGCATACTGATCCAAAGACCCAAAGGCAATGCTAAAACCCATTTGGGAATGAAGTCTCATTAACTTTATGCTAGCACTAACCCAGAGAATGTTGAACCAGGTAAAGAACCTCTACCAAAGATCTTCTGAGCAGCCTCAGAATGAATCCAGGTACCAAGGGAAAGCGCAGAGAGTCAAAGAAACTGGTAAAAGGGGACATGTTTTGACTGAAATTTGTCTGAAAAAAATAGGTGGAGAAACTTTCCTTTATTTCTTCAGCTAATATGACATAAATCATTACAGAATTCAGGAGGATGGTGGGAGGCAAGTGATCTGGATTCTGACATGTCCAATAGTCTCTAAAAGTAAGGAAGAGACATAGAGCTCGTGCATTAATGTTCCCTGGTATGTCTGCATTCACAGAGTAAATCTGTGGGGGATGTCCAACTGCCATGACAAGTCTGTCTGCCTCAAAGGCCTGAGTGATTTAAATGGGAAAAAACACAATAAAGAATAAAATAAAAGAACATTAATTTATAATTTTGATATTAAAAACATAAAATAAGATAAAATCTCAGCACAAGATCACAAAAAATAAAATAAAATAAAGGCACACAAAGGACTTCAAAAAATTAACACTATTTAAAATAGTGATCATTAATATGAATTACTGAGTAAGGCACACATATTTTTGTTGAAAATTAAATCTGGCTTTGGTAAAGGTTGACTGAAGTTGAATGTTTTCATTCATGTGTCAGATCTTTCTGTCTGGAGGAGGAGAGCATGTGGAAGAGGTCCTAGGGATGAATTGCCAAATCCAAATGGGACAAAATAAGAATTTGGGAGGCGGGTTGTGATGCCAAGATCAAAGCACCAGACGGAAAGTTCAGTCAAAATAATTACATCAGGGTTCAGGCATTTACCTCCAAAGCCCGAGTCTCTGCTATGGACATTCTAGGCCCAGGAAAAGTAGGACAGATACTAGATTGACAGTTGCCAGTTCCTGACAGCAGGAACTGCAGGGAGAACTAAACTGCAGTAGAAAAGCAGACTCAGAGCAGGAGTCTTGTTGGAACCAGACTCTGTTGCTCCAGTGAGAAGGCAGCATGAGACACAAATCTGTGGGGTCCGATGATGTCATTCACAGAAAACTTCAACTTGAATTTTGAGTGCTAGTAACTCTTTTATTGTAAAATTAAGAATGTTTTTTAACATGGGGTAATTTTTTTTTCCTTTTTTTAGGGGAAGTCCAAAATAATACCCTGCTTTAATCCTAACACTTTATTACCAGGTAAGTGTGCATCTGATTGCATAAGATGAATTTTGACTGTGGATATGAGTACATTGCTCTCCTCAGAATGTATAACTATATATATTATTAGTTAATATAATTTCTTTAGTATGTATATATTCTCTATACTAGGTAAACCTTTTGAAAATAAAATACCACTAGTTCTATGAATCCATGAAGGGTTTCCTTTTTGTAAAAATTGCATCAGCATAATAAGATAACCTTGGTATACTTCTAAAATTGATCACTAAAGCTTTTATTAACCTCTAGAGTAAAATAAACTTTACATTGAATTTTATAAGGCAACCTCTTTGCAGTGATTATTTAGGTATGCCCAAATGGGCAAGAATTGTGTGTAAAATACTCAGAATATAATTTGTAGTTGAAGGTTGATTTGTACAAAGTTTTGGTCCTTGCAAATCTTTGCCTAAAGTATGTGGAATTTCTTTTTTTAAAAATATTTTTTAAAAGATTTTATTATTTATTTATAGAGAGATGAGAAGGGAGGGAGAAAGAAAGAAAGAGAAACATTGATGTGTGAGGGAAACATTGACTGGTTGCCTCTCACATGCCTCCAGTCAGGGACCTGGCCTGCAACCCAAGCATGTGCCCTGACTGGGAATGGAATTGGTGACCCTTTAGTTCACAGAGTGGCACTCAATCCACTGAGCCACACCAGTCAGGGCAAAATTTCTTAATATTTCAAATAAAATCAAATAGGTTGATGCATTGTATCTTCTACTTTCTATGTGTAATTGCTTTACAACAAAAATGGACATTTATCCATCATATTTAATCATGAGTTCCTCTGATGCAGAGCTATAACATTCCATAAGAATAACTTTTTGTCTATCATAATATGCTTTTTAAATTTTGCTGTTGAAGAAGCAATATAGATAAAAGCTAGAACAGAATGGTTAAAAACACCATTGAAGCCAGACTGCTTTGGTTTAAATCCTGGCTCTGCCAGTTATTAGCCCAGTGTCCTTGGGCAAATTATGTAACCCTCTGTGATCGGTTTCTCCATCTGAAAAAATGGGGATCATAATAGGACTTATGTCATTGATTAGTTGTAAGGATTAAATGAGTAAATGTAGAATAGAACCTTACATGTATCAAGCTTTCAGTAAATATTATGTATAATTAAGTAAATCCTCCAATAAAGTAAAAAAACAAACCATGAATACATTTCTGCCAAAGTGACTAAACTTGATATATAGGTACATACCAAGTTTTATCAAGTTTATATATATTAAGTTTGTACATCAAGTTTACACAACCATATTTGGATACACATAATAAACTGTCGATAGAAATCTCTATAAATAATAGAGGACTCATCATGTTTTCTATCAATTCTTTTCTTTATGATGATTAGTTTAAAAATACATGTAAGCCAGTGTCCCAGGTTCGATTCCCAGCTAGGGTACATTCCTGGGTTGCAGGCCATAACCCCCAGCAACCGCACATTGATCTCTCTCTCTCTCTCTCTCTCTCCCTCCCTCCCTTCCCTCTCTAAAAATAAATAAATAAAATATTTTTAAAAAATACATGTAAGCCTTCATTTTAAAAATGACATCAATCTGAGAAGTATTATTTGGAAAATTTGTAATTTTGAAAATTATTGTTTTGAGTTTTCAAAATTATGATTAATTAACTTGCCTTTTTGTGACATGTCCACCTGGCTGCACAGACCCTCTGCTGCGTGATTACTGGGTGTACGAAGGCTCGCTCACCATTCCACCATGCAGTGAAGGCGTCACCTGGATATTATTCCGATACCCTTTAACTATATCCCAGCTACAGGTGAGTGTGGTACCTTAAATCTCTGAGAATGAAGTTCTGAGTTAAAGGTTAAATGTTGTTTCTGTAAAAGGGAAGTGTCTGTTTCCTGTGTAAACTCTCTTCAGATCAGTCACATCTCTGTGGATGAAAGTTAAATGTCTCGAGCTTGTGAAAGCAATTGAAAGGTCAAGGATGAACAAAACCCAGTAATCCTTTATGATCTGTGTTTTAAAAGTCAGTTTTTATGACATAAATAGAAGTCACTGAAATAGTCAAACTTTTGATCAGTATAGTCATTCCTGTGTGTGGGTTTCCCAAGCATGGAGAGGAAGAAGGTCTTGGAAGTAAAGTGGCAATGCTGGTTTCTGCTGTAAGTCACAGGTGGGCTTAGAATTAGTTCTTTGTGGGCTAGCACAAGAACACATCTGTGGGGAGAAAGGTAAGAGAGTTGGAAAGAATACCCTGGAAAGTTCTGGATTGTTCTGTAGCCCCATGTTTGGTCCCCTACCTCCCACCTTGGGCTCTGCATAGGTGTTCTAAGTGCTCCTCGGTAAACGGCCGTATCTTCCTAAAGGGGAGACTGCCAAAGGAATGTGTATTTGAAGTAATAATCTCAACTGCTTTAGAAAATAGATGACTTTCCAGTTAGCTATAGCTTTTCAAGAGAAAAGATTTAGATGCAGTTATCACAAAGCTCCCAATAGCATCTGTTTAGAGGGCAGATGTTAAAGCAGGCAGCAGTATCAAAAAGTACACACACACACTCAGACACGTGCATGTATACTAAAATGCAATTTAGGGTGAGTTAGAAAAAATTATTGAATATAATCTTAAGAGAATATGTGTCAGTCTGTCCTTGACTTGAAGGTTGCACTGTTGCTGCTCTATAATTTCAGAGAAAGCAGAGCAAAAATAGAAAATGTCTAGAGAGGACAGTAAAAATGAGAATCTAAATGAAAAATTGAGGTCTCATATTATTGTACTTAAGAAGAACAGAAAAGGAGATAAAGAGAAAGTGAGAAATGATATATACAATAAAAGGAATAGTGAATGGCAGGTGGAGTCTCACACAGATGATGATATTGAGAAAAATAAAACTTTGTGTTGAAGAAAAGAGTATTTCATTCTATAGGGTTAACATGTGATTAAGCTGCTGGGTATTATGATGGAAGCAATTGCTATCTTGAATACATCATCTGCCACGGGATAATGTCTGCACTAGCAACACTGAAAAACAAACTCTCGGTCATAATGCTTTCCTGTGAAGTACACAGCAGCTTGATTCAAGGAGGAGTTTTCTGCTGAAGTGTGCGGTTGACAATTAAACATGGCATGGAACATTTACATCTTCTTGAGTACAAAGAATTCTAGAATATGGAATTGGAAGTGCCTGCTTAGTTGAGTTTTTTATATTGTGCTTGGTTAGCAAGCAATACCATATGCCAGGGAAAAACACACAATTGGATGAATTTGAATGAGTGTAATTTTCTTTTTTTTATGATCAATAACCATCGAATTACTTTAAGATAAACAGTGTTCTAAGCATTAGAAAGCCAAGTAAAATTTTTTTCAGCTATATTGTGTTTGGAGATGAGATTCCACGAAGATAATAATTTCATCAGATCTGACAACGGAAATTGTAAAACACATTCTGACTTCACAGAGCCATTGCAATATGAACAATACTCAGAATTGATAAAATGTGGTATTTCAATACAATTGCATATATGCAAATATTTGTGCACACACGTGAACACACACATAGACTGATAATTAAATTTTACCCTCCTTTTTCTGCTTTTTTCTCCCCCTTTTCTGCATTTTCCTATTAATCTATTTCTTTTTTAAAAAGATTTTATTTATTTATTTTTAGAGAAAGGGGAAGTTAGGGAGAAAGAGAGGGGGAAAAACACCAATGTGTGAGAGATACATAGATCAGTTGCCTCTTGCATAACCCAAACTGGGGACCCAGCCTGCAACCTAGGCATGTGCCCTGACTGGGAATTGAATCTTTCAGTTCACAGGCCAGCACTCAATCTACTGTGCCACACTAGCCACGGCTATTTCTATTTCTTAACTTACCTGCTTTCTCAAATTAAATGTGTCTGTCTTTGTCATTTCTTGTCCCTTTCAACAACAAGTAACACCAATGAAACAAAAAGAATATGGAATATGTTAATTATTTTTTAATTATCATTTTTTAATATATTTTATTGATTATGTTATTGCAGTTGCCCCATTCCCCCCTTCACTCCCCTCTACCCTGCACAACCTCTCCCACCCACATTCCTCCCCTTTAGTTCATGTCCATGTGTCATAATTTCTTTAGCTTCTACATTTCCCATACTATTCTTACCCTCCCCCTATTTTCTACCTACCATCTATGCTACTTATCCTCTATACCTTTTTCCCCTCTCTCCTTCTCCCACTCCCCTGTTGCTAACCCTCCATGTGATCTCCATTTCTGTGGTTCTGTTCCTGTTCTAGTTGTTTGCTTAGTTTCTTTTTGTTTTTGTTTTAGGTGTGGTTGTTAATATTTGTGAGTTTGCTGTAATTTTACTATACATGTTTTTTATCTTCTTTTTCTTAGATAAGTCCCTTTAACATTTCATAAAATAAGGGCTTGGTGAGGATGAACTCCTTTAACTTGACTTTATCTGGAAGCACTTTATCTGCCCTTCCATTCTAAATGAAAGCTTTGCTGGATAGATCAAGCTGGGATGTAGGTCCTTGCCTTTCATGACTTGTACTCCTTTCTAGTCCCTTCTTGCCTTTAAGATCTCTTTTGAGAAATCAGCTGACAGTCTGATGGGAACTCCTTTATAGGTAACTGTCCCCTTATCTCTTGCTGCTTCTAGGATTCTCTTCTTCATTTTTACCTTGGCTAATGTAATTATGATGTGCCTTGGTGTGTTTCTCCTTAGGTCCAACTTCTTTGGGACTCTTTGAGCTTCCTGGACTTCCTGGAAGTCTATTTCCTTTGACAGAATGGGGAAGTTCTCCTTTATTATTTGTTCAAATAACTTTTCGACTTGTTGCTCTTCTTCTTCTCCTTCTGCTAACCCTATAATTTGGATGTTGGAACATTTAGAGATGTCCTGGAGGTTCCTAAGCTTCTCCTCATTTTTTTGAATTCTTATCTCCATTCTTTTCTGTGTGGTTGTTTCTTTCTTCCTTCTGGTCCACTCCATTGATTTGAGTCCCAGTTTCCTTCCCATCACTATTGGTTCCCTGTGCATTTTCCTTCATTTCTCTTATGGTAGCCTTCATTTTTTCATCTAATTTGCAACCAAATTCAACCAATTCTGTGAGCATCTTGATCACTAGTGCTTTGAACTGTGCATCTGATAGGTTGGCTATCTTTTGGTCGCTTAAAAATATTGGCTCTGGTCTTTGATTTGTACTTTGGTTTGAGCCTTTTTTTTTTTTTTTTTTGGTTTGGTCACACATGTTATGTATGAGGGGCGGACCCTTAGGTGTTCTCCAGGGCAAGACAACACAGCTGTTGGGTTGTGACGCTGTATGTGGGGGTGGGGTCCGAGAGGGGACAATGGTGCTTGCTCCTCTCTCCATCCAATTTCAGTCCCTTCTGCTGCTTCCCCCAAGCTAACTGGACCTTTCTGGTGCTAATATCCATGTGGGTGGGCTTGTGTACATTCTAGGACCCCGTGGGTCTCTCCCATACACTCTCCTGTGGGGCTGGGAGTCTCTCCCTGAGCCTTAATCCCCACAGGTGTTTTCAATCAGTGTCCTGAGGTTCTATTTCCTGGTGCTGGGGCCCTGGGTTGCATGGTCTGTCTCACTGCCCGATTTCGCCTCATGTATCTGCGTGTGAATGTGGGACAGCCAGGCGCCTTGTGCGCAGTGCCTCCCCTCACAGTCGCCTCCTCACTGGGTTTGCCAGCCGCCTGTGTGGTTGGAATGTCTTACGCACCCAGGATATGTTACACGTTGCTTTTTGAGCCTCCACTCCTCTTTGCAGGGCTGCCAGACTCCGCCCCTCCTACCAGTCTGGATGAATGTGTATATTTTAACTCCCTGGTTGTCTGACTTCCATACAGTTCAATTTTCTGTCAGATCTGGTTGTTATCTTGTTTCTAAATTGTTGCTGACCTTATTTTGGTTGTGCAGGGAGACACAGTGTGTCTACCTACTCCTCCATCTTGGCTGGAAGTCCAGAATATGTTAATTATTTTTCACGGTGTGGATACAGGTCTGTTAGAATTGGAAAACCACTTCAACTTTGTCTCTTTTCAGTCTTACCTCCTCTTCATCTGTCCCCATCCCATATTTCCTGTGGATTGAGATGTGGGACTCTTCTTAGCTCCAGACACCTGAGTTAAGGCACAGTGTGTGTGTGGCAGGTGGGATCTGGGAGCACATCGGGGCCTGGACAGCTAGGGGTCTGATTATATCCAGGAGTCCTCAGCAGGCCTTTCTTGTCTTTGTGTTCTACATGTGGTTTGAGGGGCTGTTAACCCTCAAACCAGGTTGCTATAGGACAACAGCATGGTCATGTTTGAAATGAATTCAAGTGTGTTGGAACAATTGTTGCAAGCTTTTTTTCCCCTGTATCCATGATTCTCAATCAATTCCCTGGAGGGCTTGTTAAAGTGAAGATGCTGGGCCTCACACCAGAGTTGCTGATTTGGTAGGTCTAGGGCAGGAACTTATTCCAGGAAACACACTTTAAGAACTGCTGTTTTTCATCTGCCGGCATTTATCTCCATGTGTAATTTCCACTCCAACACTAAAACGGTGTTTCTGAAGGGTGACACTAGACCAGCCCTATCCCATAGAAACATGATGTGAGCTAACTATGAAGATGAAAATTTCTAGTAGCCCCAGTAAAAAAGTCAAAATAAAAGGTGAAATTAATTCAAGTTGTCTATTTTAACATAATATATTGAAAGTATCATTTTAACATGGATGTAATCACATCAGTGAGTTTCTATTTTTACATTCTTTTTTCATAGTGACTTTCAGTGTTTATTCAGCACATCTCAGCGTGGACTGGCTGCATTTCAAGTGCTTGGTGGCCGGCCCCCTAGGACTGGTGGCTGCTGTGCTGGGCAGTGTAATTTTGAGATTCGCTCTTTCCTTGAAGACTCCCTCTTTCCTTTCTTAACATGTACTATTTTTAGGAATTTGTGGGAAATTTTGTGTCTGTTTCTTCAGTGTCTTTCATGATACAGAGCACATCCCCTGTGGTCATATACTCTGCAATCTGTAAATCTTGAGTCAGTTTCAGTGTGTGTGGCTCATCAGTAATTGTCCTACAGTGATGAGGGCGAGACAGTGGCAGAGACCAGGCTGGGGACTGGAATAAGAGGAAAGTTTACCTCTATGTTCTGGGGAAAAAATGTTCTCTAAGCTCTTTCTCAGAAAATAAAAAAGATCAGATTAAGGAGTAAGTGATAGAATGAGGGTTGGTTTATGAACAAGAGTTCAGTAAGAAAGGGGAAGCAATGTTTTGAGAAAGACAGTGAAGACAATGAAACAAAAGCAAGGCTGCGGTACGTGGAAGGTGCATATTACATAAAATCTCACAATATACATATATATATGCAGACTGTTGGAGTACAGCTTGCTTTTGACTCTTTCATTGCTACCCTAATGAATTATATTACTGTAATTCATGTATCATCATTGCCTGATGATAAAAGAAGATGAGAACACCACCTTTTATGTGTTTTTTCTCTTTTAACATGATGACACATAAGATGTAAATTACAATAAGTCAGTTAGCAGATGCACATAGGATTTTGGGAACTCCTAACAATAACGAGTGTCAAACCTCAAACCCTGGACATTAGCACTTTAAATGCATTCATAAAGAAAGCAGCGTTAAAGCTGAACTTTGAAACTCCTGGTCCACGAGTCAGCGAAGGTTGGAAAAAGCGTCTTACTTAGACCAATGGGAGTGCAACCCGAGTTCAGAGAACAGTGGCTGTTCAACCCTGCTGCCTTCAGAAGATGAGGGTTTGTCTCTGAAGTGTTGGACCTCTGCTGTTTCTCTCTCTCTTTTAAACTGGTTAAAAACAAACACCATGTTTAAGCAGAGTAGCATTAAAAATTGATGAAGTCATATGTACTGATATATATGATAATGACTGCCTCTGTAGTGCCCTGACATTTGAGTTTTGTTGAAGGCTTTTATCCTGAGGTACTTTCTGTTCATTTCTTGCTCTCTCTCACATCAGTGTGGGACAACGCAGTAGGCACTCAAAACCATTTGAAGTGACTAAAGGGTTTGAGGGGTGGTTACTTCAGAAAAAAAATGGCATTTCAGAAAGATGTGTTTTTCCCTCGATCTCTGTTGATGTTTGAAGTCTTCAAAGCATTGCTATGATCAGAGAAAAACCTTTCTTGTGAAATAGTTCTCTCTAGGAATGTAGTGACTTGAGACTGGCTCACTGTTGATTCAGATCCCCTCGTCTAGAAGCTGCTTTTACTGAAGGTGCTGCCAGCTGAGGCCTGGAGCTTGGAAGAGTGGTCTTCAGTACAGAATATGTAAATATAAATTAACCTAGCTTTAAAATGAACTTCAAAGTCCATAAAAATGGAGTGTTTTTAAAACTATGTAGAAGCCATCAAGTTTCTAGGTCATGCTGTTCATTGAAACATAGGATTACATGTACAGTGAATGTGAAGAGAGATGACTTTCCGTTTTCTCAGTCTACTGGTTTATTATTTCCAATCTACTTTTTTTGTTAAATACTTATCCATAACGCTAAAAGTTTCACTTCAAAAAAAGTTGGCTAGTAGTTATCAAATACTTCTGTGTGCTTGAAACTACACTGAATAATTTTCCAGAATCCTCCTACTTACTTCTAACACCATCTCTGTGAATACTGTTATTTCCTCTCCATTGTACACATGTGGAAACTGAGGCTGAAAGAGGTGAAGTTGTTTTGTGGTTTGGGGTTCATGTGACAGAGCCAGGGTGACACCTGGCCTTTTGATGCTGAGCCCACTGCCTTCACCTTCATATTCTTCCTTTTGGAAAAAGCATAGGATCCTCTGACTGACCCGCTTCCTTTCCACACCACACTTAGGGGAAACTAAGTAGAAATACATTCCACAAACAAGTACCAGCGATTCTCATGCAGCCTTGGCTCTAGACCCTTTCCAGGTGTAGCATGGTGGAAGTGTTACTCAGATTCCCATTCTAAGACCAAGAAGGCCTAGTGACAAACCATCATGTAGATTAAACAGCTAATTACTCATCTGACCGGCACTTCAATATAAATACCGATACTATTTTTTAAAAAAGGACAGTTGTAGTTGGCTCAGATTTAGGAAATCAAACAGTATTGGAGATATGGAAAAATAAAACATTAGAAGTCAGATTTCTGACCTGGGGTCTAATCTAACAACACATTTAAAATTTTTTTCCCAACTCTCTTTCCCAACATGTGTGTGCATGGATTGAATTAGCATCTTGTGAGATGCAACTCTTTTTGAATCATGGAACTTCTACTTCAGAAAAAACACACAGGTGAAATTTGTATATCATTTAGGGGATTCATGGGTCCTCTAAAGTCCAAAGGAGTTTTTTGATTTTTATTAATTGATTATTAGTTGATTCCTTGCATTTTATTTCACTTTATGAATGGAAGAATTGTATGGCTGTGCTGTATGAAGAACCTTTGTAGATAAAACCCTCTGATACACAGCTGTTGGACTTCTGGTGGGTTGATGCTGATCAAATCACATTTGTTCAACATCCTGGGATTCTGCCGGATATAGTCTGAATTGATTGGACCAGAATTCCCAAAGAGGTGGCTGTGGAGCTCTGAAAAGAGCGAGTGGACTTGGAATTATCAAACTTGGTTAATTTGGAAACTTTCTTCACCTCCTTGTTCTCAGTTTCTCCTTTTATGTAAAGAATGAAGACCATCTCTGTCATGTGATTATGTGGCATTTAAAAGGAATAACAGACAATGAGCCCTGTAGATAAATCAACCAATAGATAGGCATGAGCCTGGTGATGTTCCTCATGTGTTTGCTTGTTGCTTAAACACTTCTCAGGGGGTCATGTCTGGCTGGCTACAGGTTCTCATGGGTGCAGCCCTGGCAGGTCAGAGAAACTGCAGTGTGGCTGGTGGAAAAGGTCCCTGGGGACTCTGAGCCCAACCTCTTCACAGGTAATGGGAAAACACAGGACCTGGAGAGGCCTCCTGAGAAAGGGAGATGAATATGAAAATCAATATTGCTAAGAAGAAAGTTGGACTAAAACTTTTGGAAAATCATAGTTAGTCTTTGGACCTGTGATCCTGAAGGGCTAAAAGAGCAGCAAAAGAATCTTTTGATGAAAGAAACCTTCATCTAATAAATCTAACGTTTAATCAGTGTTAACGTACAGTAATATCAGAACTCATTAATTAATGATACACTTGGGAAGCTTATAGGAACACATTTATTCATTCACTCTTTCTTATTATCCTACAGGCAGGCATGGAAGAATTTTGAGAGGGGTCGTATCATTTTGCATTAATTAACCCAGTAGGTTTCCATGGCTATTGAGTTGACCTTGAAATCTCTACTTCTGTTGTCTCCATTGCTCTTGCAAGGATGAGGTCTAATGTCTTAGGTCTGGAAGAATTAAGTCTATTTTCCTCTTTTTGAAGTTTAGTTTAATGTTTTCCTTTTTAATTGTGGTAACTTCTCCATATTTTAAGAAGCTCCATATTTTAAGTCACCTATGAAGCTCCAATCTTCTTACTGTCTAGTAGATGACTAATCCATTTTTTCCCTGCTTTTCTTTTCAGATTGAAGAATTTCGAAGGCTGAGGACACATGTGAAGGGGGCAGAACTTGTGGAGGGCTGTGATGGGATTTTGGGAGACAATTTTAGACCCACGCAGCCACTTAGTGACAGAGTCATCAGAGCTGCATTTCAATAGCCTGAAAGAACAGGAACACACCCACCTTCACCCGGGTATGTGCAGATGAAATAAGAAAATGGGCACATAGTTATGTAAACCCACCAGACCAAAGCTACTCTCGTGATGGTCTGGATAATTCAGCAATATGAATTTTATTTTGATAAAGTTTATGACCCTTTTCAAGCTCCATTAATTTACAAGTGAAATAGTTTTATAAAATTTCTGTAGTGTTGAAAAATATCTGCAGACCTTATATTTCCCACCAGAGTAGCCTTTTGTTTCATACTTTGTTTCACTATGGGCTTTCATGAGGAGAGGCACTCTGAGGCAGAGAAATGGGGGAATGCAAGCACCCCTTCAGTTCTTTACTGTGTTGAATCCCTGAAACTTCAGCAGTCACCTCCTGATGACTGAGGACCATAAAGGAAGGGACTAGAGTATGTGAGCCTCAGAGCTGACCCTCATTGTTTAATGCAGGTTTGATTGTATTGTTTTGGGGTGTAGGAGAGGGCAGATCTGTCATGAATGAAAATACTTGTCCTATGGAAGTGCTGTTATTTGATAATCAAGAAGCACCGATTAATCTGAATATGGGTTTTTCATTCATCAAAAAATAACATATACATTTTAATATATTGAATTCAATATATATTCCTTACCCTTATGGAACTAACAAAATAAACATTGCAACCATGGAAAAGATAAAGTCTACAAAAATGACTATATACTGAATTATTTCTTTACCTTGTAATTTGCCTAAGAATGCATTCATAGGTCAGCACCTGGCTGGCACACCACTGCTTCCTGTAAGCATAGTATCCATTGAAATAGTTTCCTAGGTAAGCAGGATGGTGCTTTGACTGTTAAATGGACCATTGGGAGTATATAATCACATACTATATGACTGGTACGGTGAATGGACTGGGCGGTCAAAGATGAATAGAAATCTTTGGCATCCAGAAGCTCACAGTCTCATGAACTAGACAGTAGACAGAGGAATTTTAAAAGGTGATCATTTTGTCCATGTTTCCTAATCCATTTTTCTTGCCTCTCTATTATTACTGTACTCTATGTACCCAGTGTTCTGGACAAACTGCCTTTTTTCTTCTGTGATTGTGCTTTGCTCACACAGTCTTTCCCACACTACCTCTTGCCTATTGATATCCTGGCTGCCCTACAGGCCCAACTCAAATACCACTCTCAGCATGAATTCTAGGCTTCTCCTTTAAATTGTAGCTCTTATTTCACATTCTTTCTTCCATTTAGCTATTTGTGTATTTCTTACTTTTTTGTTAGATTTCAAGCTTCTTAAGGGTTGGAACATGTTTGCTTTGAATCCATTGTGACACATAACACTTTGTATTTTGAATGTCTAGGCAAATTAGAAGTTTCTTAGAAATATGCATATTGTATATTCCAGTCATTCATCCATTCTCAGTTTCTGTGTCAGACAGTACAATTCCTCCCACCCTTCTAATTTTGGAGTTGATGAGAGCCAGGCAAAGTTGCCTTTGGTAGGAATGAGAAGAAACTTTTAGTAATTCATATATGGTAACAATGGAGAAAATCCAAGAGTGCTTTAAGCCAAGCCTTACAGTAGAGGATAAAAACATATATTTAATTAAAAGTCATTATTGAGCACCTACTATGTGATTGGTTCTGGGTGTGCAGAGTTGAGAACAGATGTGGTCTCTACCCACGTAAAACAGAGTCTGAGGTGGGGAGCCTGACATAGAAAAATAAAGACTTCAAAATATGCAATTATAAATTATTTATTATAAATTATAATAAAGTCCACAATCGAGAAGAACAAAGAATGTAGCAATGGAGATTTCTGATAAAAGGAATATCTTTTGCAAAAGTCCCATTGAGGGGCTTCTCCTTTTGGAGGTGGTAAGAAGTTAATGCATTGAAGCACCTGAAAGAAGGCACAGTAAATCTGGGAATAGAAATCAAAGTGGAAAGTTAGGCGGGGCCCATTCTTAGAGGGTCTGTCAGTCACATGAAAGCATCTCTATTCCCACGTCAACAGAGTTGAGATCTCATAAAGACCTCAGGGAGTGGCCTGATCCCATGTCTGTTTTGAGCCGATCACAGGGATTGGATTATAGTGGGCCAGGGCAGGAGTAGAAGAATATTTCAGAAATCAGGTAGCCAAGGTGAAAGATGGCTTAGATACTAGACTAGGAGCAGTGGAGGTGGAGAGATGTTGATGTCTGTGAAACAGACCTTGAAAGTGACAGCTAGTGATAATTTGGATGAGGTGGAGAAAAGTGGAAATATCAAAGATAACTTAGGGGGCTTGAGGTTTTGGAAACTGTGTGGATAGAGCATCATTGAGTGATGCAAGAAAGCTGGAGGAGGCTCTGTTTGGGATGGAAGAAAGAAAAAGTTGGGTGGTAATGTCCAGAAGCTGAGGGGCCTGGGCTGCAGTGAGGCAGGGGAGCCTGCATCAGCTGCTGTCCCCTCCCCTGTTCCATGGGGACCACACAGGTGCTGCCTGTGCTGTGATGGTGTGCAGCTTCCAGAACAGCCATGGAGACCTCTCCTTCAGGCCTGGGACGTTGCAGAGAGCCAACACCCACATCATGAAGTTGGTGGACATGGAGAAGGTAGCTGATGGGTTGCATATGCCATCTCTCCCTGAAATGATATTTGGACACAAGGTTTTAAGAATCCAGCACTGTTCTGGTTTTGGGATTGAGTTCAGTGCTACAGATGTAAACAACTACCAAGGAAGGCTTAAAGTAGCCTGTGCTCAAGAATGGTGGGAAAGCAGGATGGAGGTTGAAGACTATAAGGAGGCTATTAAACCGTATGATTGGGCCTGTACAACAGATTGTTAGGAAACATTACTTGGGGAATCATTTAACTTAAAGGTTGTACTTACAACAGACCATAATAGATACAGAGAAATTGAAAGCTAAAAAACAGATTAAGTTTTTTGAATTTCTCCTGTTTGAGGATGAACTTCATGATCATGGAATTTCAAGCCTAAGTGTGAAAATTAGAATAACACCTTCCAGGTTTTCCCTGCTGTTGCAGTTTTTCTTGAGAACTGTTGGAGTGCTTATCAGAATGAATGACATAAGACGTCACCATGGAGGCTGGCCAAACCTACATGTTATGAGAAGATATGTCATGAGAGAGCAGAATTGCTCATTTAATGCATGTTTCACCTTCCCTCCACACGGAAACTAATGAGATACCATGGCATTCACTGATCAAAGAAGCAGTTTATGAGAAGCTAATATTTCCAGAAAAAGTTGATCATAACCCTGCAGACTCACAAGAAAATGCACCTGTGGAAGAGACTGTGATGTACCATACACTCACCATGGTAATGTTGGAGACCTTGGCTATATGGATGGGGATATTCTTATTATGAAAATTCATTGACTTGTCTGAATGCAGATTTTCTGTAGCCTTAAAGGAAAAAAAAATTAAAAGATTGCTGCAGACAGGTTCCACTAAAAAACAGAGTTGAGTGGGAGCACATTGAATAAGAGACGCCTGTCACTCACAAGTAATGGGCTTACCATGAAGGGAGCTGGAATTTTGATGGTGGAGAACAGAGGAGAGGTCTGAACTGAATACGGGAGTCATTAGCATAGAGATTTTACACTTATGTATAATGTTCTAATGCAGCATAGGCACTAACTCATTAAATGTTCATAAAAATCTTTAGGAGTCTTTACAGGTGCATTAACCAAAGCACAAATAAGTTAGGTTGCTTGCCCAAAGTAATGCAGTCTTGCAGCAGAACTGGATGTTGGAACAGGGCAGCCCGGGCGGCAGAGCCCTGTTTCTTGGCTTTACATGACAGAGGTCAGAGAGTGTCCCCACACTGGAAGTCAAGGTGGAGCATGATGAGGATGCACATGCCATACACAGGATGATGTTGAGTATGAAGGGAGAAGGTAGAGATGCCATGTGATGGCAGCTCTTGATGTGCTGGGCTGGGAGGGGAGCAGAGGCTGCAACAACCGAGGGGATAAGATTGAAGGAGACGTTTTTTGTTAATTGACATAAAATCGATGAACAGCATTGTGTAAATTTAAGGTGTATATCCTGTTGATTTGATACACTTAAGTACTGCAATGGGATTACCACAGTAGCATTGGCTAATGTCTATCATGTCACATATATAGCATTTCTTTTTCGTGGGGAGAATGAGACTTCTTTTTTTTTAAACAAAAGAAATAATAGAAATTCTCTGTATTTTCAGAGGAATGAGTCAGTAGGTGGAGGGGCTGACGGCGCTATTTCCCAGAGGAGTGAAAAGTTGAAAAGGGATGAAATCCTAAGCAAATTTGGAGACTGACTTTTTTAATGGAGTAGATACTTTATGAGCTTTAATAGGAAGGAAGAAGAGGTGATAGTTTATAGACTTTGGGATTCATGACTTGTTTTCATTATTTCAGGAAGAATGGTGTAGCAGCCAGGAGGGCGAGAGCAGCAGGGAAGATGGGAGATTGGAGTAGAGTGAAGGAGGGTTGAAGGGTGGGCTTACAGGAGCGGCCCAGTGAGAAGGACAAGCAGTGAGGTGTGAAGAGGTTTGATGAACATGAATTTATGATTTTCTCCAGCCTAAGTTTAATTTACTATCTGTGAATATCAGTAACTATGAATGACACATTTTAATGAAATAAGATTCTCTTGAATTTTTGATCCATATGTCCCTAGACCAGAGTTACTTCTCTATAAATATTTAAATAAACAACACTATTTTATCGCTGTTACATACGCACGCACGGCATGAGAATTTAATGTTAATGAGATTATGTATATTTCAGATATGTCATATTCACAGTATGATAGATAGTGTGTAATTTTCAAAGTCTTAAATCAATTATACTTTAGGTATTTTGAGAGGAAGATGGACTTGTGTCCATTTCTTGGGGGCTAAGATTACTTAAAGGAGGTCATTTTCCTCGAAATTCCTAAGAATGGTGCAGGACTTCTTTCAAAGGCAACTCCAATTCTGACTTCATCTTTTTATGAATACATTTTTGATCATTTTGTCTTGAAATATGTTATACAAATTTAGTTATAGTTTTACATAAAAATTATATTAGGAAATCAGACTTATGGATGTATGCTTTTTATTTGATATTTAATAATGCCCTAAGGCAGGTAATTCAAATTTTTATTAAAGTGAAATGATTTGACAGTCAAACTTTGAATTTAATGCATGAATGTTTCATTTAAGCTCTTGGAACTGAAAAGAAAAAAAAACCTTTTTTCTTAGGAGTTCTCTAAAAAATGTTTAAAATAATTTAGATTTATTTTAGCTATGTTTTACTAAAATAACTTCAGTTTTTGGACTTAAAATGCCATTTTTTTGCATGACATGTCTAGACATCTGGAAGGCTTTGATAACCAAGACTCATTATTCCCATGAATAATCTGTGACTTTTCACATTACCATTTAAGAAGTATGAGCTCTGATTTTGTACTTGTATAGGGAATTAACATATAACTCACCCAAGTGCAGTGTTAGTTCAGGTTTCTGGGAGCTAGTTGACATTAAGTGATCCCTTACCTACTGAATTTTCTACATGATGTGGGAGGACCAAATCTGAATAACAACGAACAACAAATAAGAACAAGTGTTAGGTCCAGTTTACTTGTTGCTCTTGGTGTTATAATACTGGTGCTAGTGAGTGGTTATTTGCCTACTTGTTTCATTGAGTATTACCCCATTTTTAAAAGGCTATTCTGACTGTTTAGACTTAGTTATTTCCCCCGTGACTCAGGTATCATTAAACTGCACATATGTTTACAGTAAGTATAATTAATTATAATTATTTACTCTCTGTAAAAAACAATGACACAAAGCTTGTTAAATAGTTTTCCTTTATTCCACTTATCAGTGGAAAATATAAGTATACCCTAAATAGATTTAAAAAATTCCCCCAAAATGTAGAAAAGAGTGCATATTAAGCAGCCATCTTTGAAAGATCCCTTTGTCGAACTTGCCCTCATTTTCTTTCTGGGTCTTTGGAGTCACCCCTATCTGTGCTGAACTCCTCCCCATGTGTACTTGTGAATTATTATGTTGTCTTCTGAGCTTTAATGAACTATAGCTAGCATCAATTATATATCAGTTTTCTTTAATAACCGAAAAGAGTTATATGTTAGAAAGGGATAAGACATTATAGGAGAGGAGGGGCTGTGTGGGGAAAGGAAGAATATCAACTCAGAATGACCAGGTAGCTCAGGGGTGTCCAACCTTTTGGAGTCTCTGGGCCACACTGGAAGAAGAGATGTCTTGGGCCACACACTAAATACACTGTGACATATAATCACAAAAACCCCTCATAATGTTTTAAGTAAATTTACGATTTTGTGTCGGACTGCATTCATAGCCATCTTGGGTCTCATGTGGCCCAGAGGCTATGGGTTGAACACCCCTGTTAGGGAAAAGCTATTATCTTTCCCGGATAAATGGGAAGCTGAAAGCCAATTTTAGTCAACAGAACCTGTACTCTTCTCAATCTAATAATTTAGCATAATGCACAGCATTAGGGTGAGGAATGAAAGCTCGATGGATGCAGCTGTTTTAAATTTATTGTATCAGAATTTCTTGAAAATGGAATGAATTTCTTAAAGGGTTTCAAAATGATTTCAGGAAAGGGCCCTGATACCAAGGGTGTTCATCCTATCTATTGTATTTTGATTATGTGATATAAAATTGTTATTAACCTAAGAATGAAAAATATCAAAACTATACAGGCATTTCTTCAAGATTACTAAACTAGGAAAATGCTCCTGGCTTCCATATTTCTGCCTTTTTTATGTTTTAGAAATGTTAGTCATTTGTTGTGCATAAAAATTTCTGAATAATTTAGTTTTCTTCCACCCCCATGAATTCATACAAAATTGTGTTTGGGTAGGAAAAAAGAGAGCATTTTGCTGTCATGTATGTTGAACATTAATATATTCTGATACCTTAAATAGATTTTATGATTTTAAACCGAAAGGGTTTATCTTCCATAAGAAAATCACTGAGAACAGATTATCTTCTCTAAACATGTCCTATTATGCCTTTTACCTCATGAATGCTCAGTTTTGGTCATTTCCTCAAATCAAATTTTTAGCTTTGTTTTTCCACTTTGAGACTTATTAAGAAAACCTTATAGAGAAACATGCACTTCAGTTTCTTCCTCCTTTATCTGCCATGTGTTCCCTCTAGTTCTCTCTCCCCTGATAAAGTCCACAGAGATTTGGGAAAGCAGAGGCATTTTAGAACTAGGGAACTATAAAATCTCAGCACTCACCATCAGAGTCCTCACAGATCAGGCTGGGGGGTCTGCTCTCTCTATAGGGACTCACTCGCACTCACAGCTTCTGTTGCTACTAAATACAGATGATCCACTCATGTGTATTCCTAGATCAGGTCTCTCTTTTAAGTTCTAGAACCAAATGCCTGACTGTCAGTATGACTTTTCTTTTGGATGTGTCAAAGGCATCTCAAACTCAACACACACACAATTGAATTTACAGTATTCCTTCACAGACTTGGCTCTCTTAAAGTTTTCTCAGAAACCCGTCATACTTGACATTCTTCTTCCTCACCTCACCTCATTTCAAATTTTCACTTGTCATCCAGTTCTGCAGATTTTCCTTCTGACAGCTCCAAATTCATCTATACCAAGTTCTGTCCAGAAAAAGCCCAACCATATTAATATAACAAGTATGGTTTGCACGGCATTGAAGTAACCTGGCGGCCAAGGAGAGTAGACTGGAAGACACATGCATGAACAATGACGACTTCACTGTACTAGTCAGTGGGGGTGGTAGAAGCCATTGAGTGAGCATGTGTACTGTGTGGCTATCACATTATAAAATGACTGAGTGAGCAGAGCAATGAATCTGCATCAAATTTTGTATTAAGCTTGAACATTCCTCTGCAGAAACCATTCAAATGATTCAGGAGGCCTCAGCTATGGGAATCTGGTGATTGGCAGCTTCATCAGACAATGTGCCTGCTCATGCATCACAACTTGTGCAGTTTTTCTGTGAAACATCAAATCACCCAGGTGACTCAACCCCTCTACAGCCCAGATTTGGCACCCTGCAACTTCTAGCTTTTCCCAAAACTAAAATCACTTTTGAAAGGGAAGAGATTTCAGACTCAATGAGATTTAGGAAAATCTCATATGATAGGGCAGCTTATGGCAATTGGGAGAACTGTGTGAGGTCCCAAGGTGCATACTTTGAAGGAGACTGAGCCATCATTGTCCTGTATACAATGTTTCTTGTATCTTATATCTTCGTCAATAAATGCCTCTATTTTTCATAGTACATAGCTGGATACTCTCTGGACAGCTCTGATGTCTCCAGCTTCATCCTCACAACCCATCAATTTACTGTCATCTCTCACCTAGACTGTTGCAAGAGCATCCTTCTCTTCTATGTTGAAAAAAGGTTTATAAAAATAACAGACATGGATAACATAGGGCACTCAAATGTGTGTGTCAATTCTGAGAAATTGGTACAAGAATGTTAAGTAGGATTCCGAATCCACACATGAGCACAGTGGAAAAATAACTAATTGGCACCATTTTCCATTAGGGGCTGGTGGTGGTATTGTGGTTTGTTATTGCCATCCACATGAAATATAGTATTGTTGCCATCTGATTTAAATGCCTCAGCTAGTGAGGTACAGTCTTTTGGAATGGGCTTTGGAAATTTATCTGCATTAGATCTACTACTATGTAACTTCTTGTTGTGTTAGCAATTACAAGGAAATAAAAAAACATAATGAAAGAATGAAGTTCTCTAATTCACTTTCTATTTAATATTTTCATTTCATTGTGTAATAGTTATGGTCCTGATGATTATACTTAGCAAAATGCTTATGTATAGCTTCTGTTTTCCATTACAGTGCTTCTTAAATCCCTTAAAAATTTCTGAATTCTTGTAATTTCAGTGGTTAGAAACTCATAAAGGCCTTTACACCTTGTCTGTAGAAAGTATTTTCAGGAACAGCTTAGAAGCATGGAGTTGAAATGGATTTCAAAAGTTATTTAATCTAGTCTTCTGCCTGAGGAGGTAGGTCTTCAACTACATTATTCTAGATGGTTGCTTCCCTTATCTAGAAACAAACAAGCTAGCAAACCTTTGTTGTCTGACGATACCTACTTCAGACATTTGTTACTCCTGCCTAATGCAAAAAAGAAAAAGAAACCCTTATGAACTGCTGTCTGTAAAGTATTAACTAAATTGGAATGCCATTTCAATAGTAATATTTTTATAGCTTGCCATGAATAAATATTTTTTATTATTGTAACTGGTTATATTCTAAGTATCCCAAGATTTATATTTTTCTTCTCTTTGCAGCCGGTGAGAAGTCCTATAACCTTTATGCTGCAGAGAGACTTATAATTTTTCACAGATATGAATGTTCATTCTGATTTTAGTATTGGGACAACCAATGGGTCTCCAATAACTTTTCTTTAAAGAATGATTATATTTAGTGGTTCCCAGCAATAAAATCACTGTGATTAGGAATAAAAGATTATAAATAAGAATAACAGTGTTATTAATCATCTGAGTTAGTCATTTATGGCACATTCCTGTACCTGAAATAGTTCCATAGGAAATAATGCTAAAATCCACATTTACTTATAATTACACATAATACAAACCTCTCATTATAATATTGCCCAAATCCCAATCCAACTTAATTTCACTGAATTTAATTTCTGGACTAAAAGCATTAAGCTTGAACTAGTGAAAAATGTATAATATGTGCATTTAATTAAGAAGTAATTAGATACTCAATCACCCTTACAACACACCAGGGATTAGGGAAGAAGGAAGAAAAACATGATGCACTGTAGTGTATGAAATAGTTCCCTTAATTAGTTTAGTGCTAATTGAGATCGAGAAAGTGTCAAAGTTTCATAACATAGGTTTACTTGAGTAACTTTAAAAGCTAATAGTGTTTAATGTCTTATGATAGTTTGATGCAAAGAAATGTAGAAATGACCACCCTATATGCTTTATCCTAGAGTTTTGATTAAGTTTGTACATTCATTGTACGTTTTGCACATTAGTGAGTGATGGAAAGTAAAAAACATATATGTTTTGTAGTTCAGATATTTTGTTATATTCTACCTAATTTAATCCTCACAACAATTCTGTGAGGCATGTGTTTTTATTTTTATTATAGAGATAAAGATACTGAGGCTGAGAGGGGTTGATTAACTTGTTCAAGGTCATAGCCATTAAAGTGCAAAGCAAGGATTCAAACCCAGGTAGGTTTAACTGCAAATCCTGAGCTCTTTCACTATACCACATTTCACATAACAAAGGGCAGAAAATTATGAAGTCCTTTACATCCTTGCCTCCTTGTCTTTTTTTCAGAAAAGTTCCTGGGAATCAGATTTCTGGGGGGAAAGGAGATGCATGTTTTCATTTTTGGTAACATTGCTAAACTACCTTCTAAAGAGTGTTATGCTAATTTTTGCTTACACCAGTGATTATTTTATAGAAGGTGTTTTTGTCATTTATTTTTATCAGTCACTTTGTATAACTTTCATCTGCTTTCTCATCTTTTTACTCTTCACTTTCTTGAAATGTGTTCATTTCCATCTACCTATTGAAATGGCTATGGCACTATTCACCTTGATTTATTTCTCTTTTTCTTGTTTGTTCCCATGTCTCCAAATACATGTTCATGGAAGAAAATTCAAACAATACAGAACAAAAGGAAGAGGAAGCAAACATTTCCTCCTCTCGGTGATAGCTGTCCCCAGCGCTGGGGCATTCTGGTGAACGTGGGGGATCTGTAGCACGGGGGATTGGGGATGGCTCAGGTTCCATCCTGACGCCCCACTAATTAGCTGTGTGACCTTGAAAAAATTACTAATATCTCTAAGTCTCCTTTTTTCAGTCACTTAAATGAAGGCCATAATAGTGCCCACCTCATAAAGTGGTTGTGAGGGATATGATGAAATAATGTAACCAAAGACCTTAATTTGGGTCCACAATTAAGTGTTCAATAAATGTTACCTTCAACGTAGTTTTGTCCATTCGATCTTTCCTTATGCACATACGTATTTCATATGGGCATGTGGACATGTGGTGGTCCTTATGCGATGACATTATGAGGGCTGTTTTCTACTTGATGATACATGTTTTCATGCATTTGAAGAGATGGTATACTTTTAAATGATTTTACATAAATTGCCTTTAAATATGTTACAAAATTTACTGAGGTATTCTTCTATTATTGTATATTTAGATCATTCCCAGTATTTTGCTATAATCAATAAGACTATGGTTAATTTATGCATTTATTTCCTTAGTAATAAATTCTAAGAAAAATTCTTAGTAATAAGATTATTAGATCAGAAAGTGAATTGTAATATGCATATATGCATATTACATGCATATATTACATTAATTGTAATATGCACATATGCATATTACATGTATGCAATATGCATATATGTAATATGTATATATTGTAATATATTGTATATGCATATTACTCTCCCCAAGAATTATATCAGTTTATGTTTCCCCTAACCATGTTCCTAACTACATATTTATTTATTTTTACCTTTATCAACATTGAGCATTTTCATTTTTTATTCTTGCCAATCTGATTAAAAGTGACTCTGTTATGTTAAGTATTCCTGTGAATACTTGATTTTATTCTAATTTCTTTCTTTCTTTTTTTTTTTTAAGATTTTATTTATTTATTTTCAGAGAGGGGAGGGAGGGAGACAGAGAGAGAGAGAGTGAAGCATCAATGTGCGGTTGCTGGGGGCCATGGCCCACAACCCAGGAATGTACCCTGGCTTGGGAATCGAACCTGGGACACTTTGGTTCCCAGCCCGCGCTCAATCCACTGAGCTATGCCAGCCAGGGCATTGATTTTATTCTTGAATTTCCTGTTCTGTCCCATTAATCTGCCTGGTCATGATCGCCGACCACCATGTGTGTGGCAGGAGTGTGTGTTTTAGTGTCTGGTGTGACAAGATCCCTTACTAATCTTTTTGGCAGAATTTTCCTGGCTATTTTCACATGCTTAATTCTCCCAGAGAAAATATAGGATCATTTTGTCAGAAAGACTGAAATAAAGAGTAAAAGAAAGAGAAGGTGAGAAAAAGTGAGAGAAAAAGAAAGGAAAAAGAATCTTGCCAGACATTTTCCTTTAGATTGATTGACTGTAGAGAAATTTGAAGAGAATTAATATTCTTATAATATTAAATCTCTTTGTCAAACAAACATAAACAGGTCTATGCTTATTTAAGTTTTTATGTTCTTTGTACGTTGCATAGTTCTCTCTTCTCACTAAATTTACTTCAGGATGCACATTTGCTCTCTGGATCAGCCTGAGGTATAGCTTGATGAGGAACACAGCATCTCTACTTTCTGCCCCACAGCTTGGGTAAATTATTGATATTCTCTCAGCCTCAGTTTCCTCCTAAGTGAAATGGAGGCACTGAGAGTCATACCTCTTAGAGACACTGTGAGGATTAAATGAAATATGGTAAAATGCATAGGGCAGTGCTTAGCAAAGACTTAGCATTCAACAAATGTGAGCTATTACTAATGTTATTGTTATAATCAGCAACTTTGATTAGTGTCATTTTCCATTAAAATGATATATTGGCTAATATTATTTCATTGGAAAAATAATTGCTTAAGTCTGTCCTTGGCTTTCTTACTAATCTTTTCTATAGTTTCAATAATATTCCAGTAGATTGTTTTGAATTTTTTAAGTAGACCATGATCACATCTGTAAATGACAATTCTATCTCCTCCATTCTAATTTTAATACTATTTTATTCCACCATCTAGTACTTTCAGAATAATGTTAAATAAACTAACAATGATGTCTGGTACCCCTATTTTATTTCTGATATGCTTGGTTTTTATTTCCAAATCCAGAGGCATTGTCCACTCTCTTTCCTTTAAATATTCAAAAGCATTTGTTGCTCTTGACCTCTTTCTTTCTGTATTTATTTTTCCTCATCGTCACCTCATCCTGTTACTGGTGGGTATGTTGTAATGGAAGGACATTAATTTTTAGCCTTCTGTTCTGTGTATGGCAGTATTGAAGGGGCTGTGTTAAAATATAAACACAGACACAGACTCTTCCTGAAGGAGTTTGCAGCCTAGCGTTGGGAGTTAATCAGGTACACAGCTACCTTTAGATCATAGCAGCGTGTGGACACTGCCCTGAGAGAGGTCCTACTAGTGAACAGGGGAAAGAGACCATTCTGAAAGATAAGAGTCCCTACATCAGGCAGACAGCTGTTTTTTAGACAACTTATTTTGGAGAGTTTACATTGAACTATCTTACTTAAAGAGGGATGCTTTAGTGTGTTATCAGTAAGCTGAGCCAGACTCACCGAAACTTAGGTCAACCAGGTGACCTGTGGTGGTTTCTAAGAATTAGGGCATGTGTGCACACGTGCTTCTTTATTTTTGATAGCTGTTCAGGGAATTCTCCAGTAGTGATCTGATTTGCACTCATTCCCCAGGGCATTCTTGTAGAAGATAATGTAGGGTTCAGAAATAGTCACATGAAAGATAGCATCTGTTATTATATTGAAATATCTGATAATTTAGACGACTTCTTAAGATATGGCCATACTTCAAGGCCTCATCATGGACAATGATCATTGTATAATAGAACATTCCCTTTCATAGTTAAGCTTTCTTATTATTTATATATAGATAAATGGGTATTTGGAGCAAGTCCCAAAGGAGAGAAAGTCAGCCAGATTACCTTTGCATATTGAAAGTGTCATTTCTTTAGATTGCTGTACCAAATAAATTTATATTCTGATTACCAAGGAATACAGTTATTATGAAAACTTTAGAAAATACACAAATATATAAAAAGGAACTTTTATTTTAAATACTGGTAATTTATTAAGCCCAGGCAGTTAATTTTGTTTCCACCACAAACTGTAGTAAAATAACAGGAAATAGATTTTTTTTAAGTGCACAAACCTACAAGGGGAGTGAAAACAAAAGAGGAGACAACAGCAGCAATATTTTGGAAGCTGGAAGCAGATGGTTGTGTGGTAATGGATTTAGCAGATGTGAGGAACAAGCCTGTTTACATGACAGAGTTTCTCAAAAGTCCCAGGAATTGGTGGCAACAGACATCACTAGAAGTTGGAGTGCAAGGAGGCTCAAATCATCTGTGTTGGTGAGAAGCTGTTTAAGAAGCACATACATCCCCAGATCCACTCCAAATCTTTGGTGGATGCCTGGAGATACCCTCTGGAGATGATGAAGAGTCTCTCATTAGGGGTCATAGGCACAGTTGATCAGTGTACCACGCATTAAATAACATCCTCATACCTCATGTTCCCCTCTTCCACCCCTGCCTTGGCCTCCAATGTATTGGTAGTAAGTCCCCTACGCAGACAGGTGGCTGGAAGGATCTTTCCAGAGAATATTACACCCAGAGTCTTCTCTACTGAAATCTGCCAGTCAGTTCACCCTGTGGTGAGGGTATGACAGATAGGTCCCCTGTGTGCATGGAACCTCCCACCTGGTTTCTTGTAGTGGTTGTTCTTTCTCAGGTATGAGCAGTTAAGGATGTTTGAAGAAGGACTATAACATGTAAGAGTCTAAAACAAACAGAAGAAGGCAAGATATAAGAAATAAATATCTAGGAAGAGAAAAACTTCAGAAAGTTCAGCATTCAGATCTTCAGAGAGGTAAGGAAAAAGTTGCAACCATTGCATAGGAATAGGATGCTACTAAAAAACTGAAAACATGAAAGCAGAAATGAGGACCTCTGGTCAAGATGGTGGCATAGGCAGACATAACTCACCTCTTTGCACAACTACATTAAAATTACAACTAATACATAGAACAACCATCACTCAGAACCATCAGAAACTGAGTTGAATGGAAGTCTGACAACTGTGGAATTAAAGAAACCACATCATCCAGACTGGTAGGAGGGGTGCAGACACAGAATGGGCTGGTTCCATATTCATATGTGGTGGATAAAAATTCAGGAGGGATGTATTAGGAGCGAGGACTCCCAGACCCACACCAGGCCCCCTGGCCCAGGATTCCAGTGCCAGGAAGATAAATCCCCACAAAAACTTCTGGTTGCAAAAACCAGCAGGGGTTGAGTTGGTGGAAGAAACTTCTGGAGCCCCAAGCAGTTCCTCTTAAAGAACCCACACTAGGAATCACCTACTTAGCCATACTCCCTTTGAGCTCCAGCACCAGGGTAGCAGCTTGAAAGGCACTAGTGGTATACAGGGAGAAAGTGAAATGTCTGGCATCAGGACAAGCAGAGGCCATTGTCCCTTTGCTAAATTCTACCCCCACAGAGCTGGCAAGCTGGTGCCATATCTGAGACTCCAGCAACCTGGCTAACACTGTTTGACTTGTCTTGAAGATCCCCAGAGGCTTTGCCCCACCCAGCTCATGGGCCCATCCAAGCTGCTTTTCCATAAGAATGGCTGGTCTTGGCTCCTAAATCTTATCAAACAAGCAACAGCTGGCTTCACTGAACCCCAGCTGTAGCCAGCCTAGATTCACATCTTGGGTTAGCCTGGGAATCTCTGAGCTCAGCACAAGTAGCAGCCATCTCAGATTGCTTTATAGCTCAGGCAGGCCCCAGGCAAAACACCAGTGGGGGTTACTCTTGGCCTAAACCACCTGGGAAACCCCGGGGCCTGTGCACCCAGTGTACAGCTATAGATCACACCAGAGCACCACAATCTTGCTCCTGCACAGCTGATCCTCCATGGAGGACAGAGATTGGTAGCAAGTGCTCACAGCCAGTCACTGCAGCTTACTAGCCTGGGTAAATTCCTCTCATTGACCTGCCAACAGCAACCAAGGCTCAACTACATGAGGAGGGTATATTTAGCCCAAATGAAGGGTGCACCTCAAGTACCCAGCTTGGACCCTACAGGACACCTACTACATTAGGCCACACTACCAAAACACTGAGTCAAAGCAGCTCTACTTAATATGTAGAAACAAACATAGGGAGGCTGCCAAAACAAGGAGACAGGAAACATGGCCCAAATGAAACAACAGATCAAAGCTCCAGAAAAACAGCTAAGTGAAATGGAGATAAGCACTTTATCAGAGGAAGAGTTCAAAATGCTGGTTTTAAGGATGCTCAAAGAACTTAGTGAGGACCTCAGCAGCATAAAAAAGACCTGGTCAGAAGCAAAGGATACACTAATTGAAATAAAGAACAATTTACAGGGAAATAACTGTAGAGTGGATAAAACTCAGGACCAAATCAATGATTTGGAGCATGAGGAAGCAAAAAGCAACCTATCAGAAAAACAAGGGGAAAAAAAGAATCCATAAAAGTGGAGATAGTATAAACAACCTGTGAAACAGCTTAAAGGGGTCCAACATTCGCATCATAGGGGTGCCAGAAGGAGAAGAGAAACAGCAAGAAATTGGAAATATATCTGGAAAAATAGTGAAAGAAAATTTCCCTTTTTTTGGTGAAGGAAATAGACATATAAGTCCAGGAAGCACAGAGAGTCCTAAACAAGATGGATGCAAAGAGGCCCACTTCAAGACACATAATAATGAAAAGACCAAAGGTTAAAGATAAAGAGAAACTTTTAAAAGCAACAAGAGAAAAGTTAGTTAACAGATGGTTGATGGAGTGGGGAAGGGGAGAATGGGTGAAGAGGTGAGGGGAAGTACAAACAGAAGTACAAATAGGTGGTTACAGAATATCCATGGGGATATAAAGTACAGTATGGGAGATGGAGTAGCTGAAGAACTTAATACACATGATCCATACATGTGAATCAATGCTGGGGGGACTGCCTGAGAGAGTAGGTGGCAGTGGGTGGAGGGGGGCAAAGATGGAAAAATCAGGACAACTATAATAGCATAATCAATAAAATATAATTTAAAAAAGCAGAAATGAAAAAAATTTATAGTAGAATCAGAAGGCAGAATTGAAGGAATTTCTTGGAAAGTAGAGCAAAACCAGGAGAGAATAGAATAGGAAAATTGGAAAACCAAGTTAGGAGCTCCATTATCCAAATAATAGGAAAAGGAGAAAAATGGAGAAAATGGAGGGGAGGAACCACCAACAAAATTATTCAAAACATTTTTTCTCCCTGGCTGGTGTGGGTCAGTGGGTTGAATGCTGACCTGCAAACCAAAAGGTCACTGGTTTGATTCCCAGTCAGGGCACATGCCTGGTTTGTGGGCCAGGTCCCCAGTGTGGAGGCATAGGAGAGGCAAACAGTTGATGTCACATCTATGTTTCTCTCCCTCTCATTCTCCCTCCCCTCCCCTCCCTCTCTCTAGAAAGAAGTAAATAAAATAAAAAAAATTTAAAAAGTTTTCTCAGAACTCATGGACTTAAATTTACAAATTGTAAAAGACTCACTGAATTTCTAGCATGGTAGATCAAAATATACATACCCATGCAGTATTACTGTGAAATTTCTGGACAATGAGCGAAAATTAAAGTGAGAAAAAACAAGTTGAAAATCAAAGAACCTGGAATTTGGATGTCAAACATCATGACAGTATATTGGAAGCTAAAAGTCGATGAAGGATGGCCTTCAGAATTCTGAGGGTGTATTACAACCCACTTAGAAATCCTTGCTCAGGCGAAATTTCAATAATTTGCCATGACTTCTCAAAGTTGTTTTTAGGTATCAAAATCACCAAAGATTTACTTTCCAGGAAACTTGCTGCATTTTGCTTCACCAAAATGCAGCAAGCTGAGAGAACAGGTGTGGGATTCAGGAAACAGGAGATCAGACAAGGGAGATTGCCAAAGTGATGGTGATGTGAGGTCGTAGGCAGAGATGGTGTCAGTCCGGATGTGAGCAGATGAGAAGGATGTAGAAGAGTTTTCTTAGGAAGATGAAATTGATAGACTGTGTGATGCCTTATCTTCCTGAGAGTAGAGTCAAGCAGTCGGCAGGTAGTTTTGAGTTGAGTACATAGGAAGCTAAGTTGGAAAAAACTGGAGATAATTATTAACTCCAGGGAAAACAAAATTTTGTGCAGGAAGGGAGAATTAATGGTATATTAATAAATATAGCTCAGCTCTAAATAATATTTACATCATTGCAGTAGTAAAAGCTGAATATTGATCCAGCCAAAATTATTACATAACCATATTGGGGGAATGGGGTGAAGGGAAGGGTGTATGTGTATATAGGTGATGATATGTGTGTGGGTTGGGGCTGACAGGGGAAAGCGGGTCATGTCTTCATTCTCCACAGGAAAAGTCAACAGATGATACCAAAACAGAAAATTGAAAAGGAGCAGTACAATCATACTACTTAGTTCTATGGTGTTAATAAAATAATCAGCGAAAAGTGTTGAGGAGGAGGAAATTAGTGGTGGACTGATAGTTTTAGCAACAAACCTCTTAGCATCATTTAGCAAACCTTTTAGCATCATTTAACACATTTAAACTATGTGCAAGCATAATTTTGAGGTTTATAAATAGGAGTAATTGCTGCTGTTATGTTACTTTTTAAAATGTTTGTACACACACACGCACACACATAGAAACATTTTTTAGGAGTGTTTGCCATGGGCCAGATGCCGTGCTGGACCTTGGGAACACTGTGCGGATGAGAACAAGTCTTCACCCATGAACACTCACTGGAGTGATGGAAAGTAAATTTCCAACACCTGCTGTGGAAAACCGTAGGCCCTCCAGCAGTGCACTTCCAGTTTCAGTGAGTGAGATGCCTGTCCGTCACCCGAAATTGTCACTAGGAGTTCAGTTATGTGCCTTGGAGGCGCTGCTGTCACATTGTATCTGTTGTCATATTACATTCTCACACAATCCCCCCAAGGTAAGATCTGTTACGTGAGGCTTAGAAAGGGCAGGTAGATTGTCTAAAATTTATTTAGCAAGTCGGTGACAGAGTTTGAATTTGAACTCAGGTCTTACTGATTTGAAATCCATTCCCCAGGTTGTTATCGATTGAAACATTTTCCCAGGTAATCCGGTATCTGCAGTGAACAAGATCGGGTGTCTGTCTTCAGGGGGAAGTAATACCAAGATCACTCTCAGAAGTGGCCTTTTCTTTGTTTGAAAACTATAGAGAAGGAAGTACTCAGCTAGCATGGAGTATTATCTTTGGTGTCTTCTGTGAGAGAGATTTCAGCAGAGTGAGCACCTAAGTTCACCAGCAGAGTCCACTGTCAGAGAAATTAGAATTCATTCGGCACTTTTTGGAGAACCCTCTAAATTGAACCCTCAGAGCTTCAGAAATGAATGAAACACCAACGAACAGGAGCATTGGCTGCCCTGTGGAGTATGTTCAATGTTCAATGCTTTGGATTAAGACCTGACCTTGTATGATTAGAGTGATGGGATATTTACTTAACCTATATTTTCTTCAGTTGATGTTTTAGACCATGGTAGTTTAATTTTAGAATAGCTGGATATATTCTTAAAGTGAGGTTTTATTAGTTTTATAAATTTGGAATATTTGCCTCTAGACTAGCCTTTCCCAAGTGTGTTCTGCAGAGCAATTGGCCACCGAGATGTTGAATCAAGAGGTGACTGTCCACATAAATTTGAAAAATCCTGTATATAATATTCTCCTTTTGGAGATTTACAATGCAGGTTAGCATGTTAGAGAGTCTGAGATGGTTTTATATGAAAGAACCATATTTTACTACATTTAACCAGCATTTCCACAATTTTTCTGAACATGGATTCATTTTTCCAAGCTACTTCTAGAGTTATGTGGAACACATTTGAGGAAATAGGGCTCAAGGGTGTAGTCCTTTTGCAGAAAATTCATACATTATGACCTTTAGGCTCATTTTAGCTCTGCAATGGTGTGACTTCACAATTTTAATCATCAGTCAGTTTCATGTCAGTCATTTTGACTTATAATTTGTTGGGCTGTGTTTAGTTAAGAATATGCAGATTATGACCTCCGAAAGGAGGAGGCACAAGCCACCACATGGCTGGGCAGGTGTCGCCGTAAGCATCTGAGCTCCCACTTTGGGGAAGTGAAAACCTAGGGGCCGTTTTGATTGAAGGCATAGTTTCAATACACACACACACAGGAAACAAAGTCACAAGATTTATATTTATAGATGCCAGAATGGGGGTGCAGTGAGCCTTGGGGAAAGCAGTCCTCCATCCCAGGTCTCAGTGAGAAGGAGAGAACAGGGTAGCAAGCATCTATTTATGTATAAGGAGTTTGGGTTGGGAGTCACTATTTTTTTCACGGGCTCAGCTCTGAGTGGTCATTTTAAAAGCTGACCCAGGAAAGCAAGGCAGAAACTGGTGGTGGGAATTCTGAGCTTGGATCTTTGTCTAAATGTCCAGATGCAGGAGTGAGCAGGGTTTCCATGCTGTGAAATGCTTAAGCAGCAACTCAGAATGGCTGTTTTCTCATCACATAGGTTATAATTGTCCAACATATACATAAACAATGTCCTGTTTTACCTTTGAAATCATATCCTTGAGGCATAGTCTCAAAGCTTTGGTCATGACTCACTATCTTTTTTGCAAGGTAGTCTGGATATATATACCCCAGCATTATAACTATTTTCTAATAATTTTTCAGAAATGATATATATTAACATGTACATATGCATGCATGTGTAGACATGTGTGTACATATGTACAGGCACATCCATGCACGTACCACACATGGACAAATTTAAAGTATATTCCAATGTACCATAATTTATTAAGGAAGGAAGTCATTTGGTTTGTTTCCATTTTTTTTGTAGCAGGAAATATCCTTGCACACAAAGTCCATGTATGATTGCATGGTTATAACTATATGATGAGCCCTTAGAAGTATAATTCCAGGTCAAAACTATATCCATTCTAAATTTTAATAGGTCTTTTTTGGTCAAAAGATTAGAGCAGTTTACCTTTAGCCACTGTGTGAAGGTGTCAGTTTCAGCACCCCCATCTTGGGCCGCAGGAGGGGATGCTATCAAACTGAAAGCAGATGTCACTTTCCTCAATGGGAAACTCATGATCTCACAAAGTGCTCTTTTATATATGTATTATTCTCCGTTTGTTATTTATCCATTTCTTTAACAGAATTGTAAAGTTATTTGGGGACTAGGAAGAAGTGGCCTTTGTGCCCAAGTTGTTGTTATCAATGATTATTACACATAAAATTAATGGTGGTAGCTGAAAGCTTTATTTTATTATTAAACATCATATGTAAATTTTTGTTTAGAAAACATTTCACACATTATTTATTTTGGTGTAAAATATTTGTTGCTCTGAAATTTTGCATAAATAGATTCTGCCATACCAATTAAAATTGTGGTAGAATGGAGAAAATTTGCAGAGGTGACAAACTTGAGCATAAAGATATTTAGAAATTTCTCCATTTTTTTATGAAGTCTTTGTTTTTACTTTCTCTTATTGAACTGTAAAAAGATGTTTCAGTCTGCTGTGGAGGAATGTCAGTAACATAATCGACTCATTCTTTTTGCATGAAGGAGGAAGACAGTGGTCGTATAGTGCCCCTGGATGAGAAATGGATACTTTTGAGCTGCAGCTCCGGTTTTTCCTGAAAGCCCGCATTGTTTATCTTCATCTAATCCAGCTCTGATGGACATCTGTGGCAGTTGCCTGTACAATGCTCTAATGAAATATTAGAAATGGCTGTACATTCAGGAGAAACTCCGTATTATATATCCACATCACTGCTGGTAGTATTCATATTTTTGCACATACTGTTTATTGCTTACATGTAGAAGAAATGAAACTAGTTTTCAGAGTTGTTATTAATATAAATATATATCATGTAGTAATGTCAAGACAGGAAAAATACATTTCCAGCATTAGCAGTCCTTCATTTCCTGTCCCCAACAGAAAATTCACTCCTTCAGAGAATGATGTAATTCCTGATAATAAAATAAGAGTTTTGATCAAGAACAGTGTACGGCTTCAAAGTGGAATGTAAAGGATTAGTAAAAATCATATCTCATGTTATTTTTCAGCCCCCATACCACAATTGATGCTAGGCTGGTTTCTTATTATGGAAAACTGTTGGGAAGTTAATGCAAAAATATAATACTCACTTTATATATTACTTTCTTAGTAAAAGGATTTATTTGAAGATATGAATCTAATCATTTATTTGATATATTAGAAGCTGAAGTTTCTAGGACACAATAGCAACACAAATTTAATAGTATCCCTGTAATAATTTAGTATTGTACATTTTGTAAGGCTTCAAATATTTTATTGTGTGGATTTCATGTCTTCAGTATATTGAGATGTTTCTTTCCAAGATGACCAACAATATCTTTATTTTAATTAATTTTAAGTGCTACTGACAAATTCAAGCATATGCTCATATATAGTTAAGTGTGACAGAATGAGATAATTTATGTAAAATGGTAGAGTGTGTGGTGCAAAACAAGTACTTAATAAATATTTGTTATAATTCCTGTTGTAAAACTAATAACTTCAATAATATAGTCCCGATTTGGAGGGATTTGTGTGATGCAAAAAATCTAAGTTACAACAGAAATGATAAAGGTGGAACAGGCATGTGCTGAGAGGTTTTAGAGGTGTTGAGTAGAGGTTGTAATAATGACAACATTAAATTCAGATAAAAATCACACTAAATGTCCTTGAAATTGGAAATGTGGCAGGTTCATGGTGGAGCCCAAGGCAGGGAGAGAAAGCCAAGAGCTGCGGCAGAGTGAGGGAAAGCAGAGTCTTGTGAAGGGCTGGTCCTGGGTTGCCTGGACCACATCAGGGCAGTGTCAGGCAGAGCTCGAGAGGCAGAGGCAAGCCCTGCATTCTTCCTGCCACTGTTCCTTGTATGTATACAGACGTGAAGAAATGACAAAGTGTGGTTACAAAAACTGTGGCATATGTAAACATTTATATCTGACAGACAAAACTGATAAACCACTCATTTAGCACTGACTGCGGGTGGAGCCTCTTTTGCAGTCCACATCAAAAGACAGACTCTGAAGCTTTTCATGCAGGAGAGGCCAAATGGGCTGCCCACTCCTCGGGCTGACCCTATGTTCAGGTCCGGGGCCCGAACGGCTCACAGGCACCCGGCTTCTCTGCTCCTGAGCAGATGGAGGCTGTTCCTGAACCTAACTTCTGATGCATCTTGTAGTCCCCAACCATCTGTCCCTTAAAAATACAAAATAAACATAATAAAAATGAATTCACATGACTTTCAAGGTGATATCGAGTTTCCCATATTTTCCTTTTTCTTCTTCAATATGTATACATGTATATATATATTTATTTTACATTGAGGAATCACATTAATTTGCTGTATATTTTCTGAGTCAAAAGACTGAAATGAACTACTTGGTTAAGTGTCTGGTATTCATTGGTGTGATCTTGTGGAAGCTTAATATTCTTTAATATGGAAAACCCCTCCTTTCCATAGTTAGGTAGCTCAGGGTTGGACTATGAATGCTGTTTGTAGTGATGCTTTTGTAGGAATGAATTTGAAAATGTAGTCTGTCAATTAGCAAAAGTGCAAATAACTGATATCAAATGTATTCTGCTTCGATGGTGGCCTGGGAAAGAAAAGTTAAGGGTGTGTAACAGACCCCAAAATGGGGGAAGGAGCCTCCCAAAGTAGAAGTGTTCCTGTGTGGAGGCAGGGGGTGGGCGGGAGTCAACTAAGAATAAATGACAGGTTTTCAAAGATCCTGAAGTTTAATTTCGGGTAGATTTTGTTTACCCAGCTGTCCTGAGAGAGACTCTAATCTTATGTGTATTCATGCCATAGTCTTTCCCACACGTCAGCCTGCAGCCTTTCCTCATGGACCGGAGTCACCCTGCCACCTAAGAGGCCACCAGCCCTATAGACAACACCAGGCCAAGGAATAACAATGAGTCAATAAAGGTGACTGTGTTATTTAGTCAGTTTTTATTGATGCAGGTTCAATCTCAATCACTAAGAATCAATCAAGAGCAATAACAGAAACAATCAGTAACAATATCACATGAAAGAACTGGAGGGTAACCAACCCAAGTCCCAAGAGTTCAGATAAGGTCTGATCTGGGAGGCAGCTGGGTGGTCCACATCTTCAAAGATAGAGTCAAAGGGACCAGACTCTGGCGGAGAGCTCTCTCCTGAGAAAGAACATGCAAGACGTCTCAAGGTGATTCACTCTCTGGATGTGTTGTTCAAGTCTGAAGTCCTCTGCTTATATACTCTTGAATGAGGCAATGTTGTATCAGCTTCTGATTAACAAATATTGTTTTGTGCAACTTTGATAGGCACATGTGGTTTATGTTGCTCTACTGCGCATGCTCTGAGAAGTCGGTGTTACCCTTCAGGTAAGCACATGTTGGCTGCATTGTCCTGCGCATGCTCTAAACATGGCTCCCATCCACACCATCTTAGTTCAGTCCTGCTCTCCACAGCAACAAAGGAAAAAACGGTGACAAATGGAGGTGCTTTCCCACATCACTTACGCATCTAAAATCACCCCTGATTCATGGCAATTGATGTACCTGATCATGTGTGAAGTTGTATTGTTCTCAGAAGCATTGTCAGTTAAGATAATTTGTCTTCTATTTTTTTGTTGGTAAGTTTAGCTGAAAGCTTGCCAATATTGTTTGTCCTTTCAGAAAACCAACATCTGATTTTGTTGGTGTTCTCTGTTGTGCTTCTATTCTCTATGTCAGTAAGTTCTGCTCTAACCTTTTTTACTTCCTTCCTTCTGATTGCTTGGGGTTAGTTTGTCCTTGTTCAAGTATCTTAAGGTGAGAGGTTAGGTTTTTGACTTGAGATCGTTTTTTTTTTTAAAGATTTAGATTTTATTTATTTATTTTTAGAGAGGAAAGGGAGGGAGAAAGAGAGAGAGAAACATCAATATGCGGTTGCTGGGGGTTATGGCCTGAAACCCAGGCATGTACCCTGACTGGGAATTGAATCTGTGACACTTTGGTTTGCAGCCCATGCTCAGTCTACTGAGCTACGCCAGCCAGGGCTTTGAGATCATTTTTAATACAGCCATTTACTGTTATGAATTTTCCTCTAAGCATTGCTTTAGCTGCATCCTATAAATTTTGTGTGTTATATTCTTGTTTTCATTCAACTCAAAGTATTTTCTAACTTGCCTTGTGACTTCTTTGACCCAGTGTAGGCATGTGTTGCTTAATTTCCACATATTTATGAATTCCCAGATTTCTATTATTGATTTAGAATTTCCCTGCATTGTGGTCAGAGGGCATACTTTGCATGACTTTAATACTTTTCAATCTGTTGATTCTTGTTTTATGGCCAAGCATACGGTTTATCTGGGAGAGTACTCCGTATGTACTTGGCAGAATCTCTGCTCTGTGAGTGGGGCTGGGTGGAAGAAGAGGCCCTTGACCTCTTAGTTGTCTCCAGGATTTAGCCTCTGTAGCCTTTTTAATATTCCTTGATTGGGGGCTTAGGGGGAAAGAAGCCCCATTTTCTTGGCTATATCCACCTACAGTGGAGATTTAATTATGCCAAGTTGGGGAAAGTGGAGGGAAGGTTGGGTTTTAGGCTCAAAATCCAAATAACACTATTCTACTGAGATTCAGAAGATTTTCTTCAGTAATTGTTTCTTCAGTTGCTGTATGTCCTTAGAGAATTTCCAGACACTTTATATTTCTTTTTATTTCACCAGTTATGGTTATTTTGCTGGGGGCAGCAGGTCTGTGGGGCTCTTCACAGTGCCATTCTGGATGTAACTTTATCATTTAGGGAAAACGTTACTCAAAATTTCAGGCTATCAATTCTCTTTTGGAATTTTCACTTGAATAAGCACATTTTTCAAAATTTTGTTTCAAATATCAACATTTTAATTAAGGGTAGACTCATGCTATTTTACAATTTAAAGTTTCTTATAATGAAAATGAAGTTGACATATCAGTCATTAACTTACTGAGTTACTTTGCACTTCAAATTCATCATTTTATTTCTCTAATTAATTAATTAAAACAATTAATTAGTATGTGCTGATTAATGCTTTTCAGATCTTAACTCTGTTAACTCCAAGAAGGCAAGTGCTCAAATAGACATCCAGAAAACCTCACTTTCCTTAGCATCTACCCACTTCTATTGGAAAAAATTAATATAGCAAATATTGACTAAAGTACCTTTATTAACTTAATGCAGAATATTATCTTGGATCATAGTATAGAGGATAATGAAAAAGAAGAAGCATTATATACTGATGATGTAATGCAGCGCTCAAAGATATACACACAGGAAACATTCTTTCCTTTTTTTTCTGTGTTCCTTTCCTTTGTTTAGAGTTGTTTCTTGCACTACTGCTGGTATGAAGCTCTTAACTGGCTCTCGCTGAGATAATGAGGTGGTGAGACCCTACAGGCATTTTTAAAGAAAGATAGAAACAATACAGAAGAAGGGACTTTAAATTGGAAATTGTGTGTCATATCAGACTTAGATTACATTTTAATAAGGCATCCTAGAAGTTTTATACTTTGAGTTGTACAGGAATACCCATTTGGAAATGATGCTAGTGAGTTTTAAGAAACTTTTCAATTTCTGAAACTTAGGCGATACTGCATAAACTGCTGCCTTGTAATGCTTTTACTCCTCAACTGAAACACTGGAGTTTTAGTGAGTCAGTAGAACTTAAGAACTTTCTTAGAGCTGTTCCAAAGACCTGAATATGCTTGTTTTATTTCCTTTGGGCCTGATTCATTTCCAGAATAACTCTACTGCACAATTCCTTTGTTAAACTTTAATTGCTTTCAAATTATATTGGAATCAGACAGCCTCAATAGGAATTTTCCTGCAAAATTATATTAGAATCTGGCCCAAAGGTATTTTTTATAAAATGCAGATCAAAGTTATACATTGCACAAAAAACATTTTATCTTTTATAACATCAAGATGCTTCTTTATGGCATAATGGAAATTTACAGTATTATTATAGCACAAGACTGGAATGAAAATTGACCCCTTGCAATTTTCAGTCATATTAAATGAATTTCCTTGCAAATATTTTTTGAGCAAATCTCATTTGAATGAAATAATCTCAATACAAAAATCCCTATAACATACATGGTTCCCTTTCCCCTTTTTCTACTCATATTGAGAAATTATATTTATGCAAAATAGTTCCAAATATTCAATAAATATATTTGAATAAAAAAATTCACCTGCAAGTCTAGTGAAGACTCTTACAATGGGTTTGTAGAAAGGGAGAGGCCCTGGTCTTCTGTGCAGCTGCCCTATTGCACAAGCCTAGCCCTTACACATAACCAGAAATGTGAAGCAGTTTGGGAAAAACAGGGACCAGGTAAGAAAAGCCTATAAGTCTATACTTTTTTATTTTCTAAATCCACAGAAAGGAAATGTGAATACAGTTCTTCTTGTGGGTAAATTGATCTTCCCAGGAAGATGAATTCATGCTTCTAGAGCACCAAAGAGGTGATTTCCTCATTTATGAAAGTGTGAGAAAATGTCCTGAGTGGTACTCTGTTGTAAGAGGCAAGTAGCAGGTGGGCAATTAACTCCAGGGAACAGACAAGCCCACATAGCGTAGGACCAGGATTACTGTCGGTCCTTGCATGAAAGTACATATTGAAAACATTTTATGGGTATTGACTGTGCCATTATTTCTCAATGTAGTTCTGACCCTTGGGCTCTGACCTTGCATTTGTAAGATTCACCATGCTAACTTGCACAGCTTTGGCAAGAGGACACTCTTTCAATACCAGCCTTGGAGGCCTTTTCTTGCTTTTGGATTACTGACAATTGGTCTGCATTTTTACCATTGCATGTATTTGTATTAAATATATTTTAATTATCAAAATCACTCTATTATTTTAAGCATTTAAGACAGAAGAAACTTTTTCCCTCTTTTTTCCTAAGTTACCTTTTAAAAACAGGTCAGTTAGGATGACATTACTGATTTTTAGTATTTATTAATTCTGTCATCTGATCAGCTAAAGGAAATCATCTTTCCTTTTTTTGGGCCAGAAGGAAAAAATGTGTCCAATATTATGTGTGGTCAAACCTATGCATTCAACCAAGATTATTTTTATTCTGAATCTCATTAAGATATTTCAAAGGGTTGCACAATACTCTTAACAAAACAAACTTTCCCAACAGCATTGGTTTCCTCCATCTCCTTACAAGTTAGGAAAAATAAGCGGTGGGAACCTATGGCATATCTCCTCCAGCTGAAACATGAAAAAAGAGCTGTCATACAGCCACCTGGAGGGCAGAAGCGCCTCCAAGCACAAAGTGACCTGCAATACGAGAATGTAACTGTAAGTGCAGAAATGAAAGAAGCCCTGAAGTCTTCACCAAAGGAGCAGAGAATTTCAATGAAGCCAGACCTGTAGTGGATCAATGGCTGTAGTTGATACAGCGCAATACCTTTCAGGTGTATCTAACCTGCAGCCTGCAGGCTGCATGCAGCCCAGGATGGCTCTGAATGTGGCCCAATACAAAATCATAAATTCATTTTAAACCTTTTTTTGCTCATTAGTTTTTGTTAGTGTTTGTGTATTTAATATGTGACCCAAGACAACTCTTCCTCTTCCTCTCCCAGAGATGCCGAAAAGGCGGACACCCTTGAGAGATGATTCATAAATAACATCAGTCTCTGGGCAAAGTTTTGTGATTAACTCCAGGCAATAGACTCTTGTGCTCACATCATGTCATGTGGCCAGATGGTAGGAATTACAGAGGGTCAAGGCATAGATGGAAGCCAGACTCCTTGGTTTGAATCCTGGATCTGAGTGTTGCCAGCAATGTGTGGCCTTGGTCAATGTATTTAATCCCATTGAGCCTCAGTTTCTTCAACTTTAATCTCAATACTCAAATCTTGAGGTGTTTGTTTTCATTATTTTAGCACTGATGGGAATATCTGAATAAGTGCTCTTATTATTCCACCATTGATAGGGATGTCTAAATCATTAGAAAGTTCCTTTTACCATATACTCATATTTTATAAAAGTATTTATTCACTCATTCAGCAACTTAATGTTTGCAACTTAAACTCAGTGTTTGTTGAGCACTTAAAACAGTTCCAGGCACTGTGCTGGGGGATAGCAAAAGTGATAAAGGGACAGGAGACATCCTGCTCTTGTGTTGTCGATGAGCACTGAGTGTGTAGGCTGCCTGATGTCCTCCACTTGCCAATCCATTCTCTACTCTTCCTGGAGATGTTGCAATGGACATCTGTGGTCAGCCTTCCAGTATCTCAGGGTTACACTGATCTCCCCAGATCTCATTTCATATCCAAGATGATTGACAGTTATGACATCCAATCATCACTTTTGATTCCTCATTCAGAACTGAGAAGTGGGTTTTACCTAACTCTAATAGCAATATGAGAAAAGAACAAACATTAAAATCTCTCATGACACTGAGAAAGATATAAAGACTAAAGAACTAGAACTGTCTTGTGCTTTTATTGCCTCACCTTGTGACATGGATTGATTAGCTTTGTCATGACAATAGAATAGACCACCCTTGTGGTTCTGTGTTCCCTTCGTGATGACTGGCAGGTCCATGAGTTGATGGGTAAAGGAGGGACTTCACACTGCCAGTGGCCAAGAGCTCTGGGCTGCTGGATCAGGACTGCCTAACTCAGTCACCTGGCTTCTTTCTCACTCCCTTTTCCCTTTTTTCAAGGACAGTCACTCCAGTGGCCATTGGCTCCCCCACAAGCTCTCTGTGCAGACAACCACAGACCTCTCTCTGCAGGATATGACTAAATTAGCACCTGCTCAAGTTCCAGGGGAGGAGTATCACTCCCCTAGGCAGAATCTCCTCAGGATTTCTGCATTCTTTTTTTTTTTCCTTTTCACAATCTAGGCACCAAAAGTAGCTGTATTCCTTAGGAAGGAACAACTTCAAGCAGGTACCTGAATATTGAAATACTTGAAGGAAGATGATGGAATAATTTGTGAAGATGAGTGAAGTCGTACTCTGAAATGAGGAGTAAATATGCTACCCATGTGGAATTTTGTATGCTATTGTGTGTCAGCCCAGACAAATACTTTAAAAAGTTAACTATGCCTGCCTCTTCTATACTTAGGCTACAACTTTCCTCTTAGAGATGCAAATGTAGGCAACTAGGCACTCCTTGCTTGGATGAAGGGCACAGGGATGAGTTTTGACTTTGACAAAGGGGACCTCTCCTGGGTAAGGAGAATTCTGGGGAGTTGAAGCTGTTTCCATAAGGAGATAGAGTCCTAACAGGAGTGAGGGAGCCAGGAATCTTGTATGAGTTTTGAAGTTCAGGAAGCTGTGTGAGTTCACTGCTTGGTTGGGAAGGGCTCCCTGAAACCCAGTCAATGCAATGCACCACATGTGGAGGGGCAGGCTGACCATGAGACACCTGATGAATGCTAAAGCCTAAGGGTTATGGGTTAGGACTGGTTCCAGCATTCTGGGGCCTGAGGCTGGAATCTTGTCAGGATCTCCTTACCCATCATAGCTTCAGATCACGAGCCAAACATGAGCACCTGAGGGCACTGGGGGCAATAATGCTGCAGTGATTAGACTGGCTCCTGTTGAAAATGCTAGGTGCCTGGAAAGCTTCGGGGAGAGAGACACCTCCCAGATGGTTCTTAGACTTCCTGCTAATGAGGATATGTGGAGGGACAAGTGCCCCATTAAACAAATAAGAGCAACGTGACCATTGTTGATGCCCAGGCTGATAAAAGGGGTCATACCCATTACTTACACACAACAGACTATAAAGAAGATACAGTGGGTCCAGGTACAAACCTACAGTTCCTCTTCACTAAGTGTTACTAGTCCTGATGCCCTGTGGGAAAGTGAACAAATGTGGTTCTCTCTGGAGAATCCTTCCCTTGAGTTGCTGATTGTTCTTTTCCAAGCCAAGCTTTTTTCTTCAGTACTGATCCTTACTTTCCAGCTGATGTACTTGCTCTAAGTGCAGTCTGGGAGTCCTGAGACTTTCAGTGGATTCCTTTGGAAGCCTCCCCACCCTCCCTAGAATTCTGTGCAATGATGGTGGCCACACTGGCTTGTTGATGAAAACGGCAGCATGAAGCCATAGCTCTCTGCCTTTCTCTGTCCTGTAGGCTGTGTCAGTGTCCTCTAAGGAAACCTCTTTCTCCCCAGTGACATCAGCATTCTCTAAAATGTAATGATATTGTCACACTTATCATCATTCTGGCTGTAAAAGGTCAGTTTTTGATTGGAATATGACTGGAAAAAACTCCCACAATCCCGCACAACATACCAGGCCTCCTATGCAGTAACATGAAATCTGGGTAACACAGAGTGTAATTATTTAATCCATTCATTTCCAGTTTTATGTGTACTAGATAATTATTAGGTTAAGCACTCTGACCTTTTCTTATCTCAAATGGAAATTGAAAGAATGTTTAGTTTTCAAGAACCACTTAGATAAGAAAGAGTTGAAAACACTGAAAGCAAATGGAATTGTTAGTGTCTGGAGAACTTCCTATGGCTACTAAATATCAACACTTTCTTTTTTTTTTTTAAACACTCATCACTTTTGCTTCTAATGCAGAGTCAGCATTTGGCCCTCATGTATGAACTGTTCATTGCCCACATTAATGAGGCATCTCTTAGAGCCGGATGGGTGAATGAAAGGAAACTCTTCAGTTGCCCATCTCCATTGATAAAGCAGACTGTTTTATAATGTTAGAGCACCAAAGGCAAACAAATGCCACATGTGGGCTATTTGCTTTGTTTTGGTGTGTACACAGAGGTATTTTCAGTGGCCTTCAGCCACCCGGAACACTATATATAACACTAACAAGAACTTTCCAACTTTCTACCAGAGAGCACTCTAGCAAGCTACTCAGAAGCAGATAAACTAGATGGTCATTTGATTCATGGGAATCATAAGCTACTGAATTTGATCTAGTTCTAGTACATTAAAATTTCTTTTTTTTTTTTAAAGATTTTATTTATTTATTTCTAGAGAGAGAAGGGAGGGAGATAGATAGAGAGAGAGAGAGAGAGAGAGAGAGAGAGAGAAACATCAATGTGCGGTTGCTGGGGGTCATGGCCTGCAACCCAGGCATGTACCCTGGCTGGGAATCAAACCTGGGACACTTTGGTTCCCAGCCTGCGCTCAATCCACTGAGCTATGCCAGCCAGGGCTAAAATTTCAATAGCTTTGTTTTAACTGGATTTTAAGACCAGGTTCTAAAAAATCAGCAATTACTGAATTATTGAATTGTGTTGTTAGGAAATGGGCAGGGCTCTTTTCAGCGATGCACTGAGTACAGAATTAGGTGGCGGATAGACTTGAGGGTCACTCTGGGACTAGAACTCTCATACTTATACAATGGACAAGTCACCTCTTGGGTAGGATGTCAGAGTGTGGGAAGTGAGCCAGAGTATGTGTCAACAGTAGTCCCGTTAATTATGTCCCCCACACCCCTAATTAATCCTACCTGGTTGAACCACTACTTTACTTTATTCCTTTACAAATTTATATCATAAAACTCCTATTTATTGAATCAGTGTTGATAAGATTTTTCAACATACACATTCCATTTATTTACATGTGCAACCTCTAGTCAGGACCAGTGAAGCTTATGTAGTGATATGTTATTATACATATGTTTCAACTTCCACTCATCAGAAATACTTAACAAATGCTCCCTGTATTATTATGGAATTATTCCTGAAGCAAAGTGTTTTCATGGATGTGCCTAATTGATGCATTGTCTGTTTCTGGAGGTGTGGAGAATTCTGGAGAGCAGTGCAGCTGACAGGGGTCCCTAAGTCACTGGGGGGATAGGTGCTGCTGCTTGCTGAGAGCCTCCTGGGATGACAGCCAGGCTCACCCTGAAACAGAAAACAGAATTAAAATCAGGTTTACATGTTGCTGGAGCTGCAAAAGCCCATTATAATGATTTTACATGATGCTCGTCTGATAGTCTGCAGTGGCCTGTCACACAAGACATGTCCTGATGGAGATGCTGTGTTTTGGAGAGCAGGTATCTGCAGCCACAGATGGGGCTGCTGGTGGACAGCAGAAGGGGTATGTGGAGGATGTCGGAAGATGGCCTGGGAAGGGTGGGCAAAGCCAAGTGCAGCAATGAAGCTCCTGCCTCTGACTTTGTTTCTCTTCTGCCTCCGACTTTGTTTCTCTTCTGCCTCCTCTATTGCTGCTAATTAAACATCATTACTAGTGTCTGACATCTCTCCCTTGTTAGTGAGGGGGACAGGGTATGTCATTTGTGTATTCAACAAATGCTTACAGAGTTCTTACTCTGGGTCAGTGCATATGCTGGTGGTAAGGAAATATCAATATAATTCAGAGCATCTTCTACAACCTATGTGGATGTAGAAGATCCACAAATGGCACAAATTATATGGTCACAAATTATATGGCACAAATTATATGGTCAAAGAAGGTAAAAACAACATCCTGAGCTGAGCAAGGAATGCTTCATGTAGAAGGTAGGCATAAGACTTGACAGCAGGAGAGGAAAGTTGGAGAGGCGGTGGGGAGAAGGGATCCTTCAGGTGTGTAGATCAGCAGGGGAACAGGTGTGGGGAGGGTGAAACAGGTGCTCTGATGCATGGTTGAGTTGACATTTTAGCTGAATCTAAATATGTATGAGAAAGTGGAGATATGTTAAGATAAAAGGCAGGGTGAAGGAATCAGATGGAGTACTTTGAGAACTAAAATATGAAATTTGAATTTTATCTATAGGAAAGAATAGATCCATTATGCAAGTTAATTACTGAGGACTCAAGCAGGAGGCACTGCTACAGACATGGAGATACTGAAGGGTAAAGAACACACAGCCATTTCCCTCCCAGGGAGTCACCAGGGTGGGGCGGGCAGTGCTCATTCACCTGGTCAATACAGATTCAGATTTGGCACCTGCCTGGACCTGCCTGCGCCTGCAGGCTGCATAGGGGAAGGGCTCAACACTGGAAAAATGGTGGCTGTCCCTCCAGCCCTGGCCCTGAAGCCACACAGTGCAGTTTCTCTCTCCTTCGGCTCTGGCCTCTTTCAACCTGCTGTCCCTTCATTGGACCTTAGGGTGAGTATTTGCGAGTGACTGAGTCTGTGTGCAGACCCTTTAAGAGGACACCTGGGTTTCCAGCCACTGTCTGTTTCACCTGGAGGGAATCCCCAATGCTTTCACAGCAGGTGTTGAGAGGACTCCTCTTCCTGGCGCTGGTACTGTGGGCTGGGGAGCCCAGTGTGGGGCTGAGAGTCCTCCCTCCACAGCTGAGATATCTCTCGTGGTTCTGAACCACCACATGTGAGTGTGGGACCAGTCCCTCCTACCAGTCTCCACATGGCTCCCTCTTTACATTCTCAGTTATAGGAGTTCTGTGCAGCTAGTCTTCAGATGGTTCTCTAGGTTGGCTGTTCAGTAATTTAGCTGTAATTTTGATGTGGTCACGGGAGGGGCAGAGAATAGCTGTTCCTGCTCCACTGTTTTGCTTGGAACTCCTGCAGCCCCTTCCCTCAACCAGAGACTACAACAGGACACAGAAGAGTTTTAAACATGGGCTGATGTTTTTTGGAGATTAGCCCCTATGTTATTACTCCTGGATGAGAATGGAGGGAGACAAGCCTTTTACCCAGAAGTACAGGCAAGTGGAGAGAGACTGGGGCCAAATGCAGAAGAGGTAGGACGGCTACCTCCTGGCTTGAGAGCGGGTGTCTAAGGCTGCCTCCTCCACCTCATCCTAAGTTCTTCTTCCCTCCATGAGTCCCTCATCTAACAAACAAGTAAGTCTAGATGCAAGTTAAGCTGCTGCCCTTCTGTTTACTTTTTAGGGGGGAGTTATTTGCAAATTTTTTATATTGCTCCTTAGGCTCTAAGAAGTATAACCTAGTGACCTCTCTCTCTCTTTAAAAGTCTTGCCTATAAATTGTCCTTCAAAAACTTTATTGTGCTTATGGGCAATCCTCCCAGGTAGTATTTAAACACCTTAGAGGTAAGGACTGTGTTTTCAATCTCTTTGACAGCATAGCATTCCCCCATAGGCCTTTGATGCCTGACAGATTTCCTAATGAGATCAAAGATTCTGAATATACCAGCAAACACAAACAAACCTCAGTAACAACTAATTACAGATTTAGTTATCTTTTTGGAAATGTAAAAATAAAACAACACACTGTGTGTGTGTGCATTTTACCCCATCTTTTCTTAGCAATCAGTGCCGAATTCATGATCAAAGTATTTGCAATCTGGAAAACACCCAACAGCTTCTGACCTTTTAATATTATCCTAAAGCTGTGTCACCCGTTTTCTTTTCAACTTGTTGACAACACACTTGTGTGGGGTCATACACTCAGGATGGGTGTGTTTTCTTGGTAAAAAGTAACGGACATATGGTTGTCCTATTAGCTTTTGATCCTGTTTTATTTTCTGAAAGCTTTCTTTAAGAGGATGCGTGGCTCAGCTGTGACACACCCAGGGCCCTCAGCTCCTCCTCAGAATCCTGTAAGCTCGTCAGTCTCTGTTTTCTCCAGACCCATGCAGTATAGGACAACCTAAAGGGACTTTGGAGATGGGCATCTACAAGGCAAAGTTGAGAGGTTGGGCACTGGGTGTTCCTCTGCCAGCCCATGGAGAGCTCAGGTTATCAGCTGTTTGTTTAGGGAGGTCCACAGGCAGAGAGGTGTTATGTCTCTGGAGACTCAGAGCAAGCCCAAGAGAGCTGGCAAACCCATGGGGATGCTCTGGCCTCGCCCATCCCTTACCTTGTCGTCGGCATCAAGTCTTCTAATGCTCTTTGTGTTTTTAAACAGAACTCCTTTGATTATTTGTATTCCTTTCAAAGGATTGATTCATTCTATCTACTTTATGCCACATGAGTGATTTTTCATTTCATGTGAGCTACTGCACTGTTTCTCATTTTGGTGGAGATTTGTCTTTAGAATTAATTTCAGTCACTTCTTCTCTTCATCTCTTTAGCAACTCACAAACATTACTTGGAAAGACTGGTTTTTATGATTTATGGGCTCTTTTAAAAACCAGTCATATCTCTTTCTCGTCTATAATTATTTTACTTAAAAGGTTATAAAGTTATTTTTCTTACTTAGGAGTGAACATAAAAAAGAATAGTGTCACTCTGTTTATGTGGTAAATGTAGGATTAAAAAATAGCTTTAGTTGTTGTTTCCACATATTTCACTGGGTTTTCTTCAATCTCTGCAAACATAAGAGCAACACTATTATTTTTCTTTTCCTTGAAACCTACCAGAGGAAATATACAGCCCCAAGAAGCTTAGTCTTTTCAATTAGCTTAGTCTTTCTTTTTTAAATGGCCTCACAAGAGTGTTGCCTGAAAGCCACACTCCCTTAATGTCGGAGTGATGTGCCAGGCCTGGCACGTCGTGTCGCTTTGCCATGACATCTTTTTCTGTTCAAGCATTCTGAAGCAACTGTGGATGGATGAACTGTCTTAAAAGGACAGCCTCCTGTGATTCGTAATCCTAGTGCTGCAACAGTAGGCATAAGACAAAAAGGCTTTTTCCAGCTTGTGTGAATCATCACTCAAGCATTTAAAAACATGGAGTGTTCTTTCAGTGCAAAGCACAGCCACTAATGTTAATGTAAGTCACACATTTACCTCAAAGCCAGACAAGATGTCTCAATCTTTCCCCAGGAGTCCTAGATTATAAAGAAAGAGTATCTGTTCTTTTCATTTTGTAGTGGAACACAATGGAATAATGAAGCTTAGGCAGAATCTGGCAACTTTTAAAATAAAGCTTTCCATTTGTTGACACCAGAAAAATACCTCGGTGTCGGAGCATAAATGCAAATGTCTCCCTTCGTGCTTGATACTTTTCAGATTTGTCTCTTGTTCACTTTGAAGGAAAAATAAAAATCATTTTGATTTTTAAAAGATAAAATGGCTTTTGAAAACATGTTACAGACACTGGCCACTCATTTTCTCACTAATTCAAATAAAGCATTCTTATTGATAGAATCTGAGAAAAAGAGGGGACATGAGACACAATAGATGAAAGCCCAGGCAGCAATAGTAGCAGCATAATGGTCCTGTTCCCCATCTCCTAAGGGAGTATATTCTATCACTCTTATTGAGCTAAACTACCTCTGATGTTGGTGGGCTGAGTGCACTGAAAATGCTTCATTTTCAAAGTATTAGCAAGATCAATTAGTAAGTCCTTACATCCAAGAGTAATAGAAACCCTTTGGCAATAGGGAAGTCTCATGTACTGTTATTCTTCTATGAATTACCATTTTTATGTTCTTCTGTGAATTACCATTGTATGTTTCAAATGTCAGTCCTCACAATGAACCCTATTCCCTTTGAGAATTTTGAGGCAGTTCAGTATTTTGCTCAATAGATGGCTCCAAGTGTATTGAAAAGGGCATGGGTTTGGGGGTTAGAACACAGGCTCAGGTTTATTTAGTTGGTAAATATTTATGTGTTATGCATTCAAGTGCTCAGCCTCTTAGTGGGTATGGAATTTTGTTTATGGAATGTAGTTTTTATGAGCTTTAGTATTTTGGAGATGTATCATATTTAGTCTGTTCAGCAATTTTCTTTTAGGACTTACCACTCTCTGCCCGACAAAGGTTGCTGATACCTAACCTCCTTCCTAATATGACTCAGGTTAGGCAGTCCAAACTCTCAGCCCCAATGGCCACAGTGATTAGTCTGGGAGGGACACGTGGCCAAAACCGGGCCAATCTGGAAATTTTGCTGGAGCTTTCTGGAAAGAGGAGTAAGTCAGCCATTCTCCAGGATCACAAGCTGTTAGGGTGATTTAACTTCATTTCCAGGTATGAGCTTACCTGAAGATAAATTTCAACCCACAGAGCCAGAAAGAGCCCACATAGGAGGGCTCTGGCCATATGTTTTGAATCATTGCATCTGAACTTAACTGGGTCCAGTTGTAGACATTGGAATTACATGGAATCAAACTTTTTTCTTTTACCTTTATGAGTTTCATTTTGTTTAGTTGGAGTCCCGACCAGACCATTTGGTTTCTTTATTGGTAAAATTGGAATAATAGTGTGTTCACTTTAAAGATTTGTTGTGATGCTTGGGTGACATCAGACAGGTGAAAATGAAATACACTACCTGTGGTGTGCATTACCTATGGCATGCATCAGTGACCTGAGGTAGAGGACTTGGAGCAGCCCCACTAACCTTGGGGTGAGGGAGGTCTGCTTAAGCTCTCATCTATCACAGGAAGATGATCTGTTCTTAACATGAATCGTGGGCTTCTGCTTGAAAGTATCATTATTACAACTGAATTATATTTATAATTCATACTAACAGGAAAAAATAATATCCCCACAGCCACTAGCATACATTAATTCAACAAAATTTATGAGGGCCTCTACTTATGAGGCACTGTTCTAGGTGCTGGGGAGATAGTAGTGAGGGTGTGATGAATCGGCTTCTGCCCCATACTGCTTACATTTCAGTATAAATGCAGGACCGCACAGAAACACACTCCAAATGAGATTTGGGCCAGTGTTTTGGTGCTGAAAATATGAATAAAAATTCTGCTTTTATTGCTTACCTGCTTATGTTCCTGGTCAGGAATACCAGGAGTTTGAGCACCGGGTTATTTGACTCCTTTCTTCACTCACCTACTTGTATGTGTGATCCAGATCTGCCCTCATGTTCCTTTCATTAAAGTTGGCAAAATGGCAAGGTATATTGGCGGGTGGTCTCAGGATCCATGAACGGGATACCCACTGACCAGAGGCAGTGAAACAGCTGCAACTGCTGCCCACTCAGCTATGGCCCACCCACACTGCCAGGCTATCTCCTGCAGTGTGCCGGGTGTATTCACTCGTGCCCACACTACCTGGAAGTATCTTGTTTGGAATAATGAAAAATAACCCTCTACCAGTATAGTTCATCAACCAGTTTATCCCAAGTGTAATCCTTCAGTTTAGGGCTTGTGTTGAGTTTGGCTTTCACTGTGTTTTACTCATTCTAGAATTGTGTACAGAATGCAGTGTTCAGCAGCAATGTCCTGTGTTTAGTGGAAGGAATGCAAGCTTTGGAACCAAACGGCTTAATGGAGTTCTTGCTCTGTCACAGTGGAGTCCTTAGCATTTGGCAAATAGGCTTTCTTAACGTACTTCTAAATCCATGGAAGACTCGACTGAACTCATGTTGTGGTTATTGTTTTTCTCTTTATTCTAATCATTTTCCACCAAAAAACCAAAACTACTTTCTAAAGGTGAAAGGATTAAGGAGTATAGATTGGTAGTTACAAAATAGTCACAGGTGTGTAAAGTACAACATAGGGAATGTAGTAGATAATAGTGTAATAATTATGTATGGTGCCAGGTGGGTACAAGAATTATTGGGGGAGTCGCTTTGTAAGTTACATAATTGTCTAACCACTATGCTGTATGCCTGAAACTAATATAAAATAATGTTGAATGTCAACTGTAATTGAAAAATGTAAAGATGCAAATGTCCTTTTTAGATTACCATTGCTACAGCTGGATGGAAAGGGATGAGGAGTCTATAAAATTATTATAAAAGATTTGCAGAGTCAGAAATACTTCATATATTGCCTTTAACCAAATGAATAATGCCATGTATCTATACTTGTGCACCTGTTATCTATCTATCATCTGTCTATCAATCTCTCCTGTATGCTACTACTTTGCAAGTATGTAAAGATGTTCTTGAATTAGTAATTAAATAAACCTTATTTTAAAATATTACCTAATTCAAAATAGCTTTTGGCAACTATTTTTTCAATTTGCAGATGATAACTGCATACATAATATATGACATGGATTTTTAAACTTTAAAAGGAAATTTATAAAAAGTTATGACTATTTAAAAAAGATTTTTCCCTCTATTTATTTATTTCCCCTCTATTTACTACTTCTAGTTCCATACTTTCTCCTTTTCTCCAACTAAGGTTCACTAATTTCTTTGTCCACAACCACTATTGGCTAATACTATAAAAATAGCCTGGAAAAAAAAGGTGACCTTTGCTTCTCCTTTTGGCATTTCTTCCAAAGAGCCCTGCTAAAGTATATAAGTTGTATGAGTGCTTCCATCCTATGATAGTGATTTTTTAAAAATCTTTTTTTTCTATTACCATTTGGTCCCCTTATACTCTCCTCCCCACAGCAATCACCACACTGTTCGTCATGTCCATGAGTCCTTTTTCTTTTTTGCTCAATTCCTTCACCCACTACCTGGCCCCCACTACCAGCTGTCATCCTGCTCTCCTTCTTTGAGTCTGTCCCCCTTTTTCTTGTTAGTTCAGTTTGTTAGTTAGATTCCACATATGAGTGAAATCATATGGTACTTGTCTTTCTCTGACTGCTTATTTCACTTAGCGTAGTGTTCTCCAGGTCCATCTATATGTCGCAAAAGGGTAAATTTATTTTTATGGCCAAGTAGTATTCCATTATGTAAATATTCCATAGTTGTTTTATCCACTCATACACTGATGGACACTTGGGCTGCTTCCAAATCTTGGTGATTGTAAATAATCCTGCAATGAACATAGGGGTGCTTATGTTCTTTCAAATTAGTGTTTTTGATTCCTTTGGATATATTACCAAAAGTGGGATCACTGGGTCAAAAGGCAGATCCACTTTTAACCTTTTGAGGTATCTCCATACTGCTTTCCACAGTGGTTATACCAATCTGCATTTCCACTAACATTGCAAGTGTTCCCATTTCTCCACATCTTTGCCAGTGCTTGTTTGTTGATTTATTGATGATGGCCATTCTGACAGGTGTGAGGTGATATCTCAGAGTGGTTTTAATTTGCATCTCTCTGATGATTAATGATGAGCATCTTTTCATATGTCTATTGTCCATCTGTATGTCCTCTTTGGAGAAGTGTCCATTCAGGCCCTTTGCTCACTTTTTAATTGGGTTGTTTGGTTTTTTTGTGTTGATTATTGTAAACTCTTTATAAATTTTAGATATTAATCCCTTATCAGTTGTGTTGGCGAATATGTTGTCCCATTCTGTGGCCTGTCTTTTTATTTCATTGATGATTTCCTTCACTGTGCAAATGGCTTCTTATCCCTTTAGCTATGGTACTCCTTGGAGGTTCACAGTACACATCTCAGTATACTAGTTTTGTTGTATATACATCTATATGTATACCACATTGGCCTCCACTGACTTTAGGTACACAACACACTGAAATCCTCCCCCCACAGCTTTAGGAGATCATACGAAGTCGTACTTACTCAGCTCAGATCTACCCGTGATCCCAATGTCTTCTGTCCATTACCACTCCACGCTCCTGAAAACTGCTGCTAAATTCTCAGACCCTGAGCATCTTTTTGCTTTACTTTTATTGTTAACAATAAATTTGTGAATTTAAAATTTACAGAAAGGTGAAATAAAAATAAACATGGTGGGAATTGACTGTGGGAGTGGGTGATGGGTGGGGTAGAGGAGAGCAATGGAGGAAAGTTGGGACAACTGTAGTAGAACAATAAAAAAATATCTATTTTCTTACCTTCAAGAGTTAACTATAAAAAACCTGTCACATTTTCTTATTCTGTTTGTTAAAGATGTGAAGCATAACATTAAGCAAAAGTCTCCTTTAACCACTATTGCCGGTTCCACCCTCACCAATTTTTCAGAGACAATCACTATAATTAGTGTGTAGCTTTCTAGTACATCTTAATGCATATGTATGTGACTGCACAATGTTACTTTTGCATATTCTATTTATTTATTTATTTATTTTTATGTAAGTATCCTTTTATCTTGCTTTGTTTCACCCTACATTATGCTTTTACTGTATCTCCATGTTGTAGTATTATTTTAAGTCTGTATTTTGTTTATTTGTTCTGAGCTTGGTGATTATTTTGATTGCTTCCATTCAAAGATGTCATAAATATCCATCTTTGAACCTGCATGAGAACCTTCTAACATATAGCACTTATATATTTTGTAATATAGGGGAGATTATGATACAGTGTTAAGGTCTTAGGATTCCTCCTGTGGTGTGGTCATATCAATGCTAAAATTCTTTTCACTTTTCCAGCATTGATAGTCATCTTTTGTTTAGCCAGGTTTTTTTAATTTCTTTTATCTTCCTCTAGGTTATTGCATCCTACCATGTGACCCTGACTCAGACACCAGCATCCCATTCTATTCATGCTTTACCCAGTGTGCTTACTCAGAGGATGTACATAAACATTGCTTCCTATGTACTTTCCTCAAAAAAAAAGCAAAAATAAATCTGAGGGAAAAAGTAACAGAGAAGGATTCTTCTTTAAAATGCCTGCTATCAGGCCAATGTGAGTGACTCAGATTCAGGAAGCAACAAGTACTGTATTGTCATTTTTGAAACAGGCATTGCTAACCTTTAACCACCCACCACCCAGACTATCAGAGAGAAGATTTCCATGTTATTCCCTAAATGAGGGCAGCAGGCAGCCTAACTGATACAATGCATGTTATTTCTCCATATGCCAGATCTCATCATCAAATATTTTACGATGATAACCAGGTGATTAAACAAATATTTGAAGGAGTTAAAGGGGATAATAGAGTCAAGTGATAGGATAAGGAGGAAGAGAAGAAAACCTTAGATGCTAACAGTTTTGTCCTAGAATTTGATTGGATGAAAAACTCTCAGACACAAATAGACAAGATACTGTATTTTTACATATAAAGAACTTGTATATTTCACTACTCTGTTTAATATGTGGTTCGTGAAGAGGAAATAGAGACCTAGGTAAGGCTTCACAGACCTTACCAGTAGCAATGGCATTTGAATGCATGCCAGCTGCTCTGAGGTCACTGCTCTCTCCATTGTATGATTACGAGGGTCACGGCTCAAAAATAAAGCATTAGTGTCAGGAAATAAATATTTTACTTTTCTATCATGTTTTAACTGCTAAATGTCATTGTGATAAACTGGACCATTCAATGTAGAGGAGTAATGGCTTGAAAGGTGCCTGAACTTGCGGTCAGGATCACAATGGCCTCTTGCTAGCTGGTGACCTTGTTTGGGCAAGCGTCCCTCTGTCCCTATCAGTAAAGTAAGCTATTATTAGACAAATACAAAAATCCTCAGATTTCACCATTGTCAAGCATTAGTTTCCTTTTTTCCTAGCTTTTTTTGCCTTTTAAAACTCCAACAAGTAGCAAATGTACTCATTGACATTTCAGATACAAAGTTAGTGTTATTTAGAAAAGCTAAATGCATGGTGAATGCATGGAAGGCCATTTATAGGATAGTTCAAAAGAAATTCAGATGTATTCATTGCAAAGAATACATTTATACAAATAGAGTTCTGTTAATATCTCTTTTAGAGATGCTTTGTTGGATGGAAAAATAATTGGTGATTATTATTATAATTCTGGAAATAAATACATGTTGGTGTATTTTATTCAAATGGGTTTAAATGTAAATGGCGTTTGTTCTATTAATGACTAACAAAGCATAACATAGCTATTGCAGGGCTTCCACTTCTGCTCATGAAGAATTAGATGCTTTGGAAATTGCTTTTCTTCCATATAACCTAGAAAACTGGATTGTGACCCCTCTGCCCCACCAAAGAAGGAAAATAATAGAATGAGCCCTACAGTTGCCCCAGTTTACAGCTTGGACACAGTTTCCAGGCAGTGGCACAGGGTGGGAGAACAGGTAATAAATGAAGCTTGTGGTTTGCTGACTTGAGACAAAGATTGCCATTTAGGGAGACCATGGCAGTCACAGTTTCTAGGCAGAATATCAGAGAGACAGGGCTGCACAGACAGAGCTGTAGACATGCAAAGGGTTCCCTTTGAATCTTCAACTACATACCAATCTGCACATATTGGGAGTAAATCTTCATAAGCCAAGAAAGGAGCTACTAGAAAATAGCGAGTGAAGCAATTTCCAGAGCTCACATGGGACTGGGGACATGTGAGCATTCTCAGCAGTCAGAGTGAAGGAATCTGAGTCAAGTATTGGACAGAATTCTCAGAGCGGCCACACCATTGTTTTAGCACAAAATTAGCCTGAGAGTAATCTGTGTGGGCCCTCTTTAATACAGCTTAACAGAAAACCTTGAGAGAGTCAACATGATGTGCAAGTGGAAGTGCAATAACAGGGACTTTGCAAGATGATGGTGGAGTAGGTGAATCTTGCACTTACTTCCTCCCAGGACAAAACTGGAAATACAACTAAATTGAGCAACAATTATCCTGAATGACCAACTAAAGACCCCCTAAAGAGGGGTCTTATAACCAAGGATTTGCAGGAGAAACCATGTCGAGACTATATCTGCATAGCAACTTGTACACCGTGGTTGGGTTGAGCTTCACAGTCAGACAGCTTTCAGGTCTATCCTATGCACAAACAGGCCAACAACAATTGAGGTTCAATTACAACAGAAGGGCCTACATAACTCATGCAAGGGGCATTCCTAGAGCACCCAGCTCAGGAGATCAGGGAGACCACACCAGTGGGACCCACAGGACACCTACTGCATGAGCCAAGAAGGCTGGAAATCATAGAAGATCTATTTAATACATAGAAACAAATACAAAGAGACAGTCAAAATGGGGAGATTAAAAAGCAAGCACCAAATGAAAGAACAGAAGGACTCTTGAGAAAAAGTGCTAAATGATATGGAGGTGACCAATCTATCAGATTGGAGTTCAAAGTAATTGTTATAAGGATGCCTGAGAACCTTACTGGGAACTACAAGAACATGAAAAAGGATATAGAAACAATGAGAAAGAACAAGCTGGAAATGAAGATTTCCATATCTAACATTAAGAATACGTTGGAAGGAATAAAAGGTAGGTTAGATGAAGCAGAGTATTGAGTCAGCAATTTGGAAAACAAGATAGAAACCCCCTCCCCACCAAATCAAGCAGCAAAGTGAAAACAGAATTAAAAGTAATATAGATAGCTTAAGGGAACTTTGGGACAATATGAAGTGTAACAATATCCGCAAAATAGGATTAGCAGGAAGAGAGGAGAGAGAACAAGAAATGAGAACCTATTTGAAGAAATAATGACCAAAAACTTCCCTAACCTGGTGAAGGAAAAAGACATACAAGTTCAGGAAGCAAGATAAACACAAGAGACCTACACCAAGACGCATCAGAATTAAAATGGCAAATATTAAAGACCAAGAGAGAATCTTAAAAGCAGCAAGAAAAAAAGCACATAATTACCTGCAAGAAAGCTCCCATAAGACTTTCAGTTGATCTCTCAACAGAAACTTTTCAGGACAGAAGGGATTGATATGAAATATTCAAAGTGACAAAAAGCAAGGCCCTACAATTAAGACCACTTTACCCAGTAAGGCTATCATTTAAAATTGAAGGAGACATAAAGAGCTTCCCAGACAAGAAAAGGCTAGGGAGTTTGTTAACCCCAAATAATATTAGAAATGAAAAAGGGTAAGTAACAACTGACACCAAAGAAATATAAAGGATTGTAAGAAGATATTCCAACAAATTGGACAATCTAGACAAAGCTGATAAATTCCTAGAAACACACAATCCTCTAAAAATGAATCAGAAAGAACTGGAGAAAATGATTAGAAAGATTACAACTAGTGAAATTGAAACAGTAAGCAAAAAACTTCCAACAAACAAAAGTGTGGGGCCTGATGACTTCACAGGTGAATTTTATCAGATATTCAAGGAGTAACCAACACCCCTCCTCCTTAAATTATTCCAAAATATTCAAGAGGAGGAAACACAAGTTCATTTTAAAAGGCCAGCAATATTATAATCCAACACAAGATAAAGACAACACAAAGAAAGAAAATTATAGACCAATAGCCCTGATGAACATGGAGGCTAAAATCCTCAACAAATATTAGCAATCTTTTTTTTTTTTTTTTTTTTTGCAAATGCTTAATTTTCTTTTTTTTTTTTTTTAATATTTTATTTATTTATTTTTTAGAGAGGGAAGGGAGGGAGATAGAGAGAGAGAGAGAAACATCAATGTGCGGTTGCTAGGGGTTATGGCCTGCAACCCAGGAATGTACCCTGGCTGGGAATCGAACCTGGGACACTTTGGTTCCCAGCCCGCGCTCAATCCACTGAGCTATGCCAGCCAGGGCTAAATATTAGCAATCTTGATCTAGCAACACATTAAAAAGATCATACACCATAATCAAGTGGGATTTATTCTGGGGATGTAAGGTTGGTACAATATCCACAAACCAATAAATGTGATATATCACATAAACAAAATGAAGGATAAAACCACATGATCATATTAATAAATGAAGAAAAAGCGTTTGATAAAATCCAACACCCATTTATGATAAAAACTTTCAGCAAAGTAGAAATTGAGGGAACAGACCTCAACCTAATAGACATCATATATGATAAACCCACAGCCAAGATCATACTTAATGGGAAAAAATTTACAGGCATTTCCCTTAAGATCAGGAACAAGACAGGGGTGTCTACAATAACCAAAAAATTTCAGAATGCTGTGATTTTTGTGACAATCCTTAAGTAAGTTAATCAAGATGTGACATGATATTGTACATAGAAACACTAAAGACTCCACCAAAAGACTGCTAGAGCTAATAAATGAATTCAGCAAAATAGCAGGGTCCAAATTTAATATTCAGAAGTTGGTAGCATTTCTATGCACCAAAAAATGAACTGTGAGAAAGCAAAACTAAGAAAACAAGTCCATTTACTATTGCAACAACAATAACAAAATAGGTGCCTGGAAATAAATTTAACCAAGGAGATAAAAGGTACATACTTGAAAAACTATAGGATATTGAAGAAAGAAATCAAAGAAGATACAAATAAGCAGAAACATACACAGTGTTCATTGATTGGAAGAATTAGCATCATTAAAATGTCCATACTATTCAAAGCAACCTACAGATTCAACACAATTCCTATTAAGATACCAATGGCATATATCACAGTTCTAGAACAAATATTCCTGGTGAATATGGAACCATAAAAGAGGCCAAGTATCCTCAGAAATCTTGAGAAAGAACAAAGTTAGAGGGATCACAATACCTGATATTAAACTATGCTACAAGGCCATTGTAGTCAAAGCAACATGGTACTGGCATAAAAACAGGCACATAAATAAATGGAACAGAACAGAGAACCCAGAAATCAACCCACACATATATGGTCAATTAATATTTGACAAAGGAGACAGGAGCATACAAAGGGGGTAAAGACAGTCTCTTCAGTAAACGGTGTTGGGAAAATTGGACAGGTACATTAAAAAAATAAAACTAGACCACCACTTTATATCATACACAAGACTGAAGTCAAAATGGATAAAAGACTTAAATGTTAAGTTGCAAAACCATAAAAGTCCTGGAAGAAAACCTAGGCAGCAAAATCTCAGACATCTCTCATAGGAATATTTTTGCTGATATGTCTCCTAGGGCAAGGGAAATAAAGGAAAAATAAACAAATAGGACTCTATCAAACAAAAAGCTGTACAGCAAAGAATCCATTAACAAAATGAAAGGGGGACCCACTGTGTACGAGTACATAATGCCAATAATACATCTGACAAGGGGTTAATTTTTAAAATATATGAAAACATATACAACTCAACTGCTATATACCAGGAAGACGAACAACCCAATTTAAATTGGGCAAATGACCTGAACAGACACTCCGCCAAAGAGGACATACAGATGGCCAAGAGACATGAAAAAGTGCTCAATGTCACTATTATCAGAGAAATGCAAATTAAAACCACAATGAGATATCACCTTACACCTGTCAGAATGGCTACCATCAGTAAATCAACAAACAACAAGTGCTGGCAAGGTTGTGGAGAAAAGGGAATGCATCATATGCTGTTAGTGGGAATACAGACTTGCACAGCCACTGTGGAAAACATTATAAAGTTTCCTCTAAAACTAAAAATGGAACTGCTGTTTGACCCAGACTTCTGGCAATATATCCTAAGAATCCTGAAATACCAGTTCAAAAGAATATATGCATCCTTATGTTCATAGCTGCATTATTTACAATAGCCAAGATCTGGAAACAGCCCAAGTGCCCACCTGTAGATGAATAAATAGAAACAGAGGCATGGACACAAGAAACAGACTGACAGCTGTCTGTGGAGATGGGGGTACTTGGTGAAAGAAGGTGAAAGGATCAGCCAAAGAACATATATGCGTAACTCATAGACACAAACAACAATGTGCTGTTGGCCAGAGGGAAGGGGAGCAAGGACAGGGTGGAGGCAGGTAGAGTGAGGGAAAATGGGGACATTGTAATAGGGTCAACAATAAAAATAAAGGAAAAACAGTGCTATAACAAAGCCAAATAGTGATTAAAGGAGGAAACACAGTCTAACACTAAGTGACACAAAATCCACAGTGGCTGGTAAATCATTAGAAAAATTACTCTGTTGGTCATCAAGGAACATGTGTGAAGGACCCATGGGCAAAGCCAGAGTGGGGAAGGATTGGGGGTGGGGCAGGGAAAGTGGGGGCAGGGAAATGGAGGCAACTACACTTGAAAAGCAGTAAAAAAAAATAAAAAAATAAAAATAAATAAAAAAGAGAACTCAAAAATAAAAGGAAAAACTAAAAACACTAAATACTTCATGGTTTCCCATGAAGTATGTCTGTAGACGTAAAGCAAAGTTACATCTGGCTTCTGTAAGGACAAATCTGTATAAAATTTTCTCCTAATGGGAAAGTAGAACTAAAAAGGAAATAAAATTTAGAGTGTGACCCCCAAAATTACTCAGTTTTCAAATAAGTAGGAAAATATGTCCAAAACCAAGAAGAAAGATCAATCAGTATAAAAGAACTAAGAAATGACAGAGATAAAGACATTAGGAGCCAAGGATCTTAAGACAAAGTATATAAATTTTAAATATGCTCAAGGATGTAAAAGAAAACATGAAAAAGATACAAAAGAAATGTAAAGAACCAAATTAAACTTTGAGAGGTAGAAAAGAGAACATCCAGAAAAAAATAAACTGAATGAAATTAATATCAGATTAGACACTGCAGAAGATCAATGAATTTAAAGACAATGCAATAGAAATCACCAAGATAAAGTGAGGGAGAAAAAAGGCTTAAGGGACTCTCACAAAATCCCTCTGACTTAGGATACAATATCGAACAGTCTAACATATATTTAATTAGAGTCCTAGAATAAGTAGAGAAAGAGTTGGTGGGTTAGAAAAGTATTTTAGGATGCAAAAAACTCAACAAACCCAGAGAGATATAAAGAAAACCAAAATGTGTCAGTCCGGGTCCAATGAGAGAAGAGAAACCTGAGGGTAATTTGAACAGAAAAGGAATTTAAAGGGGAAATCGAAAGAATTATTAACTGTAATGGCAGTTGGCATAATGAAAGGCTGGTTAGTAAGGAGTAAAGAGAACTGTAAAGAATACAGGAGTAGCAGCTGTAAGGCACAGTCACTGCTGCAAGGGCTGAGAGAGACCTGGAGAGGGCACAGCCTTGGCTCACTGATGGCACAGAGGTCATTCTGGTGCCATGCAATGGAACTCACTGGAAATATGCCCGAGAACTTGCTAAAAATTCCATACTTTAGGGTGATGGATAAAGCTCTTCAAAGGGAGGCATTCCCTTGAATGCCCTCTGCTGGAAAAGTGCCTGAGAGAGGTTCAGGGACAGGGGAGGGAGCTGCTGGCCAGGGTGTGCTGGTGTGCTGTGGGCAGCACACTGCAGGCTCTTGACAAATGAGTACACAGCTACCAGGATGCAAAGCTGTTTCTCCAGCAGCATCTCTCCAGTTTCCTTTATTGACAAAACTTACAGCGACCTGGCAAAGGGTTAAAATAGCTAAAGGGTCAGATCCATTTTTGCAGACAATGAGGTATGAATTTGGAACTAAGAGGCAATAAATGGGTAACCTGCACAGCCCACCTGGTGACTACTCAGCTTCCACATGCACTCTCTGCACATGTTTGTGTTTCCATGTATCAATGAACCAACCCTATATTTGCACCTAACAAAATACATTCATCCATCTGACAAGACAAATGTCTTATCTTGCCCCTCCACAATGAAATAAAAAACACAGAGTCCTCAATAATTGTATCTGTTGCTGACTATGTTAATTCCTCTGCCAGTTGAGCCATAGATCTTTTGAATATTCTGTTAATTAAAAACTGAAATTTCAAGTCAGCTTCTATTAATTAATATATGAAATAAAAGTGGGAAGAAGAAGGTGTTCTAGGGCATAAAACAAAATCTGCAAATAACAATAAGGTCACAAGGTTGTAGTTGTTATCCATGCTCCTCCTTCAATGGTTATCTTTTCTCTCCCTTGCTTGCAGAGTCTCAGCTGCTCTAGATTCTTTACCTGTTGAGTGACCCAGATATTCTTTCCTGAAGAATCTATATCCTCAAATATTCTGCTTTCTATTGTGGTTTTAACATAACTTTTACTATTGGGAATGGAAGCACCAAGAGCCATCCTAAGGACCCCTGGGCTCTGCACATTGCCCCTCTTGCCCCCCTGTACGGCAGTAATCCAGTCTCCCTTTGGTAATTGGAAACAATCACTCCAGTCAGGAGAATAATACCTTTTTAACCTATTGGTTCAAGGGTGCAAGGAGCCCAAAATGATCAGATATGTACTTTAGTGACACCATTATTGTGTCCTTAATGAAAGTATTTTCCCATTAAGAAACATTGCCAAAATTCTGTACCCAGACAAATATTTTTCAGAAATAAAGTCAAAATAAAGACTTTTTCAAACCAACAAAGGTGTTGCCAGTCATTCTTAACTTTGTTTCTTTGTGTGTTTAACTTCCATAAACCTATTTTCTCTTCACTGGCTTCTTTTAAAATTGCGTCTTTACCACTTCACACAGTTTAGAATGGCCATCATTACCAAATCAACAAACAGCAAGTTCTGGCCAGGTGTGGAGAAAAGAAACCCCAGTGTACTGTTGGTAGGAATGCAGACTGGTACATCTACTATGGAAAACAGTATGGAATTTCCTCAGAAAACTAAAAATGGAACTGCCTTTTGACTTGGCAATTCCACTGCTGGGATTATACCCTAAGAACCCTGAAACACCATTTCAAAGAACCTATGCACCCCAATGTTCATAGCAGCAAAATTTACAATAACCAAGCATTGGAAGCAACCTAAGTGCCCATCAGTAAATGAGTGGATCAAAAAACTATCGCACAGAAAGAAAAAAAGAGCTCCTACCCTTCGTGACAGCATGGATAGAACTGGAAAGCATTATGCTGAGTGAAATAAGCCAGGTGGTGAAAGACAAATACCATATGATTTCACTTATGAGTGGAACCTAATCTAAAAAGCAAAGAAGCAAGTAAAATATAACCAGAGACATTGAAATAAAGAACAAACTGACAGTAACCAGAGGGGAGAGGAGAAGGGATGATGGGGGGAAAAAGGGGAAGGGTTATCAAGGAGCATGTATCAAGGACACATGGACAAAACCAAAGGGGGGTAGGATCGAGGGTAGGAGGTGAGGATAAGTGGGTGGGGTCAGGGGGGAGTGGTGGGGAGAAAATGGAGAAAACTGTACTTGAAGAACAACAACAACAAAAAATAATTAAAAATTGCATCTTTGTTTTTGAATTTTTTTGCAATTTCAATATTATAAATATATGTATATTTCTTTCACATGTTTCAGCTTGGTATTCATTAAATTACACAAATGTGGATTGCTATCCATCATTCTGGAAAATGTTTAGCCCTTGTTTCTTTAAATATTGCTTTTGCTGTATTCTTTCTATTCTTTCTTTCTGGGCTTTAAATTGGGCATATGGTATATCTTCTTCTTTTTATATATACTGTATCTTTTACATTGTAATTTAAAAATACTGTTAACTTTTTGTTCTTCATGTTTCATTCAGCTAATTTCTCCTAATCCATCTTCTGTTTTACTCATGCTCACTCACCCTTCAGCTGGGTGTACTCTGATAATGCCTTCCACTGAGTCCTTCATTTCAGTTATGGTATTTTCAGTTTTATAATTTTACTTATTTCTTATCCACGTAATCTGTGTCACTGTTTAAAATTACTAATTTGCTGCTTATAATTTTAAGTTTGGTTTACAATAATAATAGTTGTTTCATAGCCTGTTGTCTGATAATTCTACCACCTAGAGTTCCCATGGGCCTATGTTTGTTTTCTGCTACTTCTGCTGATTCTTGTTCATACGATCCTGTTTTTTGGATGCTTGATTATCTCTGACCTTTTTGGACATCAAGATATAGAAATAATCTGAGGCCCCAAATGTTGTAATCTTTTCTTGAATATTTTTAGGGTCTCTGTAAACTGTAAAATTTTGTGGAATCTATCCATGTGAGTTATTAGTAAGCAACAAATTAATGATTCCATTGTACTGTTCAGAAATATATGTGTCTATCTTCCTCAGTCTACCTATTCATAGTATCATTAAATGCTTTAATTTGGGGAAGCTAATTTGATCTAACATCTAACTTTGGACCAAGCATTTATATTCCTGTTTTGCCTTTTTGATTAAAACTGGCATGATGGTATTCTAATTTTTTATTTAAATTACTTGTTATATAGTGTAAATGTTTAAAAATTATTTTAGATTTAACATCCTGAGTCACTTTTAGAGTTTTAGAGTTTTAACTGATTAATGTATTTTTTTTGCCTGAGTTACAAGTCATGTTTACTTTAAAAATAAATTCCTATATATGACCATTTTGGTTCATAATACTTTAGAATATGGGAGTGCAGCTAATAGGAAATAACAACACTGCATGAGAGTATAATAAAGATTTACACTATAATCAGTCCTGATTATATTGATGGCATCTTACAGAATCTGAGAGATTTTGATCACAGAGATGTAATTCCCTGGAGACTCTATTCAAGAGCTACCTGACTGATCTTATTGAATGCTATAGATAAAAGAAATAAGTTTTAAAAGTTGCTTTGAAAAAATTTAAGTTTATTAATCATTAAGCATGGAACTCATTCTTTTCTAAGAGCTGCTGGTAATTGTGCCTTCTTGAATTCGATATTCATTCCAACAAAAAGATTAAATTCAATTGCTGTGAGTTATAAGAATTCCTCTTCCCTTTAAACTCTCATTTCTTGCCAGACTATTATCTTATTCTATTTTAACTCTTTCTTTAACTTTGTTACATCTAATCATAAATGTCTTATAGCTATCCCTCTGGTTAGAACATCATTCCTTCAGGGAAAATGAAGCTTTGAATTATACTATTTTTCCAAATGCTTCTAGGGTTAGAAATACAATACTACTCAAATAAGTAGTATATATATATCAGTTTACATAAAATTTATTTCCTTTGAAACACAAGAATAAATATTGGTCTATTTATAACTGGATCACAAGATATATTTCTCTTTTTCCACTTGGGACAAAAATCATACCTAGGCTTTAGATACAAGAATATGTGTGCATAAGGGAATTAAAATTATTTTGAACTTATTACCTTTTTTCTGCCCCATAACTCTTTACTTCATCACATTACCTTCTCCATGTAGAGATTCTCCATTGAAACAAAACAACACAAAAATGAGATAATAGATGGAGAAGTGGACTTTTCCTTCATACACATATAAGAAGCCCCTGAATTTTGGTATACTTTGGGGAGAAAGTAACTTAGCTTTTCTTTCATTTGTATTTTCTTATTTGTAGAATAGAAAAGTAATTTCTCACTTCAGTGGTTTTTAGCCTATTTTTAGAATCAGTGATAATGATATAATTTTTTTCAGAAATTCAAATGCTATTTTGTTTTCCGTGAAGTTTGCTCTCAAGATCAGTGTAATACCAGGAAAGTTTAGAGGGGCACAAACAGGAGGGAATAACAGAACAAAGTAGTTGCCTAAATCATCTTAGACTAAGATTATATTTCATTGGTTTCTTAGGTTCTTTAATTTCATAGAGTTCATAGAAAGTTCAGGAAGGAGACAGACCTGCAGCCCTGGGTCAAGAGACCAGAGGTCATGTCGTCAGGCCTCTGACCCTCAGCACCATGTGAGACCTGGCTCCTGGGTTACTGATCCCATCCTCATGATGGATCAAACAACTAACAAACTTGAAACAATCTGAGTAATTTAACCAAGCTATTATAGTGCTAACTTAGATACAAAAAATACTCATCAAGAGACCTGGATTACATTATAATATCTGTATTAATTGGCTGACCATATAAAATAGTATTTTTAAAGAACCAAATTCCTTCTCTGTGGAAGAGTGAGTCTTTTTTCCTTCTTACTTGACTAACTTCCTTGCATCCTACTGATTGTCTCTACAAGTCAGTGTGTACTCATCATATTGGTGGTTCTGAATGCATTTTGAAACCTTCAATTATGCTCCCCTTAGTTCTTTCATAAATATAACATTGGTTTCCCATTTATTGCTGTTAAAGCTTTTGCCATTTAATTTTTGTCTTTGTGGAGTTCATTGTTAATTATCATTAAAATGCCTTTGGTACTTAAATCTGGACAAAATACTCCTTTCTTCTATTGTGTTAAAGAATAGTTAACAGAAAGAGGATATACAGGCTCCAACACTTACTTGGTTTAAGAATTCCATTGACTAATTGCATTCTAAATCACCATAGCAGAAAGCAAAAGTCCACCCATGATCCATTTACTACTCTAGCATAATTACTACCCTTTCCTCTTTGCTAACTTAACCTTGGAACTCTTGGAACTAGCAAGGGACTATTGCTCCTTGAATTGCATGCTATAGGTGGAAACAGAATTGCCAGCTGCTTCTATCCAGCATTTGTGGGAGCTGGAACAAAATCATTGCTTCTCTTTTGACTATCAGGGGAAGTAGCCAAATTATCATCAGTACCAAATGGCTCCCAAGATGATTCTGACAGTGTTGTTATATTGCTGTTATTTCATTCATCAGGAACAAAAGCCTTGGCAGTTGGTGTCCCATTCTCATTCATCTGGTTGAAACCTTGTATCATACAGTTTGAACCAGTTTCATCATTTCCAGAAAAAATAACATTACAAATGGTCAGCAATCGGCACACAGTCTTCTTTGTAACCCTTCCTCCAAGACTGGAAAAGAGGCAGCAAATCTCTGAACTAAGAGGTTGGCTGGAACAAGAGGCAGGCAGGTCATACCATTTATTGGTGGCATTCTTTTCCACCAATAGTTTACTTCCTTACTTTGTGGCCCCCAAGGTGTCCATGTCATAACCCCCAGAACTGATGAATGTGTTTGGTTACATAGTAAAGGGAAATTGAAGTGGCAGGTGGAATTAAGATTGCTAATCAGGTGACCTCAAAATGGGGATATTGTCCTAAGTTTTCCAGGTAGGCCCAGTATAATCACAAAGATCCTTAAATGTGAAGGAAAGGGGAAGAGGAGGTCAGTGAAATACAATGTGAGAAGGGCTCGACAAGTTACTGCTGACTTTGAAATAGAGGAAGGGGTCACAAGCTAAGGAATGTCACTAGAAAGGGCAAGTTAGTAGATTCTCCTCTAGAGCTTCTAGAAATGAATGCAGCCCTGCCGACACCATGGTGTTAGTCTGGTGAGACACGTTTCTGACTCAGGAGTTACACAGCTGTAGGATAATAAATGTGTTGTTTCTAGCCACCAAGTTTGTGGGAATTAGTTACCGGAATAGAAAACTAATACATGTTTGATTACCTCACCATTCATGCAGCTGGATCATGAACCTTAATAATGATGAAGTAAATAAATCATTTGTTTCAAATTAAGGTCACTTATGCCATTATCAGAGAGACAGTGCCTATGATCCCAACACCCGAGAACTGCTACCGCTGGCAGAGAACTTTTAAGTGATATCAGGAGCACTTTGTGGAATTTAGAGGTTTTAATGCAACTCAGGAAAGTTCTGCCTCTGGAATGTCCCTAAATAATTCAGATAGTGCATTTTAAAAATTATTTCTAGCTATACTCATTAAAAAGGTAGGGTTAGGGTCAGTGATGTACTGGAGCTGGCTTTTACTGGCTTGGGAGAGACAGTTGTTAAAGTTTAAAACATTTTGTGAGCCATGAAATTGTCTGCAGTGGATGTATTTACCATATTTTTGGACTATAAGATGCACCCCTCCCCCAAATTTGGGAGGAATAATGGTTGTTAATGCTGCTGTTGAGTTCTGTTTACATTTACAGTGGTGAAATATTAAGTTATTTATGTTATTAAAGATTTTACCACATTTTTTTGCTTCAATTTTTTTTCCCTATTTTCCTCCTCTAAAACCTAGGTGTGTCTTATGGTCCGAAAAAAATGGTACTCCCCAGAAACCATCAGACAATAACTGCCCCATGAGCGCTGGTTGCTAACCCTGTATCAGCACAGCACCTGTCAGATTTCTCTTGGAAAAGCATTCTTAACATATGCTGTACCTGTCACTCACATGATTTACCCACCACTATCAGTATATTAGTGGGTATGTTCCAGATTACTTCCAATGTATTTACATATAACTTTTGGCTCCCAGGTAAAACATATTATTTTATTAGCATTCTTTTCTCTTTATTTTTTAAAGTATCATGATAAAACTAACTGTTCTGTAGCTTGCTTTTCTCTTCCTCACAATCTTAATCTGCCCATGTGTACTCATATAGATCTGCTTCATTTTTTAAACTGTGTCTACCATATAGGTTATATATACAAGGTCTGTTCAGAAAAAGCCCAGCCATTGTTAATATAATGATAATGGTATAACAACATCTCCTTGGCTGCCAGATATAATCTGGCAGCCAAGGAGAGTGGACTGGAATGCACATACATGAACAAGGATGACTTCACTGTACTAGTCAGTGGGTGCAGTAGTCACTGTTGAGCAAGCATATGCAATGTATGGCCATTGCATTCAAAATGACTGAGCAAGTGGAGTGATGAATCTGCATCAAATTTTGTGTCAAGCTTGAACATTCCTCTGTAGAAGCTATTCAGATGATTCAGAAGGCATCTGGGGATGATGCAATGAGTGCAGTGCAAATAAAATTGTGGCACAAATGCTTCTAAGATGGTTGAGAATCTGTTGAAAGTTGTCCACATTCTGGAAGGTCTGCAACAAGCAGAACAACTGAGAATGTTGAACTTGTATGGCCTGCCATCAACAAAGGTCTGTGACTGACAGTGTGAGAACTAGAAGCTGATTTGGGGATTCTAAAATCTACTGTGTCTGAGATTTTGATGCAGGCTCTTGGAATGAAATGTGTTGTGGCAAAATTTGTTCCACGGCTTCTGCTACCAGGGCAGAAGCAACATTGTACTGCAGTTGTTAATGACTTGATTCAGACCACTACCAGTGAACCAGATTTGGTACCCTGCAACTTCTAGCTTTTCCCAAAACTAACATCACCTTTGAAAGGGAAGAGATTTCAAACCATTGATAGGATTCAGGAAAATACAAAGGGGCAACTGATGGTGATTCCAGCAAAGGATTTTTCAGTGTTTTGAACAGTGGAAGAGTTGCTGAAAGAACTGTATGAGGTCCCAAGGTGCCTACTTTGAAGGGGACCAAGGCATCAGTGTCCTATGTACAGTGTTTCTTGTATCATGCATCTTCTTCAATAGATGCTTCTATTTTTCATATTATATGGCTGGATACTCTCTGGACAGACCTTGTGTATACTGTCATACTGTTTAATTTATGTAAATTTGCTCTATTTATGAATATATGCATAGTTTTAAACTTTTAGCAGCATAAGCATTGCAGCAATAGATGTCCTTGTACTCTCTTTGTGGCCACTGGTGTCTGGGATAAAAAATGACAGTTGGAATTTTTGAGTTTAAGAGTATGAACATTTATAATTTTAACATATACTATCAAATTGCTTTCCAAGAGACTGTAATAATTCACAGCTCCACCAGCACTGCATAGTAATGAATTTTTTCTAATTTTGACACAGAAGTAGTCCATTTACATTTGCCAACATAATTAATAAAAAGTTGTTATTTTAATTTGTGTTTCCTTGGCCACTACTTTCATTTAACATACTTTTATGTTTATTGGCTATTTTGTATGTGTTTTCAGGGAATTGCCTGTCCTGGTGCTTTCCTCGCTTGTCTATTTTTTTGGTCTTTTTAAAATCAATTTGTAGGCTACATTATGGATATTAATCATTTGTCTATTATGATATTACATATATTTTCTCCCAGATTGTCTGGATGGTATTGTTTTTTAACTTTAAATAACTTTTTCTCTTTTTCTTTTAATATAATGTTCAAGTTACAGAAAAGTAGAAAAGGTAGTTAGTTATAGGGAGTTTTCTTACACTTCTCACTCAGTTTTCTCTAATGTGAATATTTCATAATACTACTATACATTTGTCACGACTAGTAAACTAATATTGACATATTATTATCAACTAATGGTCACACCTAATTTGCATGTTACTTATTTTCTCCACTGCCCTTTTTCTGTCCCAGGATTCCATCCAGGATACCACCAGGTTACATGAGCTGTCAAGCCTCTTTAGCTTCCTCTGATTGTGACACATTCTCATGCTTTTTTAAAAATGACCTCAACAGTTCTGAGGAGTGTTCATCATATATATTGTAGAATGTCCTTCAATTTGGGTTTTGTGATGTGTTTTCATGGTTTTCCTGGGATTGTGGTTTGGGGAAGAAGCTCACAGAGGTGAAGGCCATCTCACTGTGTCATCTCAAGGGCACGTGCTCCCATCACGACTCGTTCCTGATGGTGTTCGCCTTGGTCTCTTAGGGAAGAAAGCATTCAGTGAACCCAGACTTGTAATCATGTGCCTTCTTTTGCTTTTCTTCTATAGAAATTGAACATTGCTTTAATAAGAGCTAATTGGCACAAACAAGAAATCAGAATATAGATAATTGAGTTTATTAAATAGTCCTGAGTAGTGGCTTATTGAATATTTATAAAGTCTGTTGTTTTTATGAATTTATTTATGAAAGATGGATTTTGCCCATGAGATTACACTGGTTAAACTTCCTCTGAGGCTATTTGGTTAAAATAAAGATGTTTTTTATGTTTTGTTGATTAATAGTAAGTAATATGACAGGAAATAAATAGAATAAAGGATAGTATACCACATATTGCATTTATAATGGTATAAATTTGCAATTACATCTAATGACCAACATTAAATACAGTGTATTAAGTTATTCAAATTGCTCTTCAGTATAAATTATGCCATTGATTAGATTTACGGTGGTAGCTTTGAGATGTAAACTAAATATTGTGACATTCTTTAATTGAAATAAATGCTTGTACTTCAATTAATGGCAATTTTTTAGGTCATTAACTCTAGGAATTTGTTTTGATAGTCTATTCAGAATTCTACAATCAAATTGAGACATAGGCATATGGGTTTATTAAGAACAAATCAATGTTACACAAACTTGATAACTTTTTTAAAAGATTTATGTATTTATTTTTAGAGAGGGAAGGGAGGGAGAAAGAGAGAGAGAAACATCAATGTGCAGTTGCTGGGGGCTGTGGCCTGCAACCCAGGAATGTGCCCTGGCTGGGAATCGAACCTGTGATGCTTTGGTTCGTAGCCCACGCTCAATCCACTGAGCTATGCCAGCCAGGGCCACAAACTTGATAACTTTTTTCATACAATGATAAGGTAGCATGTAAAATTTGCAATGTAAACATGTGAAAATATCTATGTGTATCTCTCCTAACTATTGTTATGTCAGACTTTCTATGTCTTCCCAGATAATAGTTTATGGGCAAATAATATGCCTAGGTCTTACGGTGTGTGAATTTTGCTTAGCTCCTCTTAGAATTCTTCATTAGTCCTGTTACAGAATAGACCCAAGAAGGGGGTTCTATTACTGTTACTGAAAGGACCCCCCACTAGGTTTGCTATACCCCCTGTCAGAGGAAAGACTTCTCTCAATGCCAGAGATTTGTGAAAAGGAAAGGAAATATTTATTTAGAAGCTATATAGACTTAGAGTAGTGACTAAATGTCTTCATTAAAATACTAAAGTCCTTTACAATATCCTCAGATGCACAGTCCTTCCCTCTCCCTCTGCCCTAATCTGGGGTACCTATCTCAGGAAAAGAAGTAGAAGTCTGTGATTCAGGCTCCCAGCACCATCAGCTGTGTCGCCGCCACGACCTCATTAATCCAAAGCCATGTGGCACCTTCTCATGGCCCACCAGCAAGAGTCATTTCACCCATCTTCTTCCATGTAAAATCTCTCCTGCTTCCTAAGCCACATGGCAAAAGGGAGCACCCAAAAGCCACGGGGTCCCCACTCTGCCAAAGCCACGTGGTTCTCTCCTCCTATGGCTGCTGTGCCTAGGTTTTGATTCCCATACCAATCTTCCTCTACAGCCCCATCTCCGAGTCCTCCTACAATCAATTACACCTGCCAGCATTCCTGTATTCTTCCAGCTTTACTGGGTGGTCATTGTAAATTTGAGTGGGTGTGGCCCCATGGCATGGAGCCAATATTCTCCAACCTCTCTTGCAGGCACTCTAAAGGTGGGTGGGGGAACTGCCTCCCAGTTATATCTTGGGTGGAAGTCACTTCCATCCCCCTGGCTCAAAGCAGGGACACAGCTATTTAACATATCCATGAAACCAGTTAAAGGCTATAGATATGTTAAATGACCATGCCAGAGGTTAGCTGCAAAGCTATTGCTGTACAAAACAGTCCTGCTCCAAGCGTCCTTTCCCTCAACTCACACCTGTGGGGGAAGGGGTGAGGACATCCTGTATATCTTTCTAGTATTCCCTGGACACCTTGAGTTCTGGACCCAACTATAAATCCCTATTTGGGGCCCCCTTCTTGACTGCACCCTGTTACAGTCTCAGTAAAAAGTAGCCACATGCTCACCTAAAGCAAAGGATAGGCAAAGTTAGCATGGTTGTGCCAAAGCACATGGGTGTCATCTAGAGGAAAGGGCAGTATTTTTATAAAGTATCTTAAAAATTTCACCAAACCCCTATCATTTCACTTCAGGATGCTAAAAGAGTAAAAACACTGTAGGACAGTGTTTAATGTAGGACATTAAACACAATATCAATGTCCAGGTAGTATTTCTCAAAGTATGGGAAAAAGACCTATGTCAAAATCACCTTGAGTACCTATTAAAATGTAGCTCAACTGATCCAATGCTTAGGAATTGAGGAGGCATCTGCATGTTTACCGTCTATTCAGGTATTTTTATGCAAACTGAAGTTCGAGGTCCACTGGTTGCAGAATACTGTTTTATTTATAATATGTGAGGCACAATAAGAAGAATACATGATGTTCTTATGGGAAAAGCTTTCCTACAAAATAAAATATCTCTGACAAGCTGTGTTTTGTTTCTGAAGATCTCCTACTTCATATAGCTTGTTCCTCTTTCTCTTTGTTCCTTCAATGTTTTGTGGTTTTTGACTGTGTTACACTTGGTCTTGTAATTATTATGTATCTCTGCAGTACTATGCTGAAAGCACCTTGAGGGCAAGAGTCATGTGACATTATCTCTGTATTCTTACCATACCTGATTGGTTGAGGACAGAAATATTTGACAATCTGAATTAGGAAAACAATTAACTAATTAGACTGAGGTAAAGTATAACCATTTCCCAACATTTGTATTGTTATCAGGTTCAATGATAAATTATGATAAATGACACTGAAAACAATAGGTATAGTTTCTGCTCACCAGAGACTAATACAATCAGTTTTCCTAATTATCTCCTCACATTTTGCTAGCATATTCTTGGGCAAATGCCTTTTATCACTTTGCTTTACATTTAAACAACAGTTTCTCCCCAGCCTTGAGAGACATTTTTCTGAGACACATGTTGTGTTCATTAGTCATAGGGGAACCAATGTCTGAAATAAATGTGTATGCACTCATAAACATTATTTATGGTTATGTACATGATAATAATAGTAAAGGTAATACAGAAAGTCATATGAGAGATATGTTTCTAACTCAGTAATATTCTAGCACTAATAACAGGTGAGTACTGGTTTTCACGTTCTACCTCTTAGCTGTCAGAAAGTTTTGATATCTCCTTTCCTATATCTGTCAATGAACTCAAACTGCTTTTCCTCTTCATTGGGTTTGGGGACAAGGGGGGTAGAGCAAGACTGAAGAAATATAGTGATTGTGTTTTTTTCTGACTTCCTCAGTCTGGACCATACAACTCTCTACTGAATGGCAAGATAATAACACCATTTTCTAGGTCACCTGTCCTTTGGAGGTGTCATCACACACAGGATTTATTACTTTATAACTTGAATACTTTTCAGCTATTAACATGGAAGAATTGCTGTCTGGAAGCCCCATTCTGTGCAGGTGTAGTCTTGGATAGCCATGACAGGTCCATTGGGAAGTGTGTTAAATATAATTCTTACCAGCAGGGTTGCTCTAGCTTAGTGTTGTCTTTGGTTTCAGTATCCAGTATGAAATGTACATCCTTTCTCCCAGGATCTCTGCATGTGCTCAGTCCATAGACGTCTTTCTGGTGTGTGCTTTGGCACGCTGATGGACTGACAGCCTTTTCATGAACCCCATCCTCCTTGACTGGGACCCTCGGCCTAACCACTCTACAGATTCATCTCCTTACTTGAGTTGCATGTCATCCCAGTGATGAAGCAAGGGCATGGTCAACAGAGGCTGTAGACTTGACTGTTTTTGTCAATCAAGAAAGATATCTCTGTTCTACCCACTTCTTCCTGACACCCTAAACTGTGAACCAAGCCTTGTTTGAAAATTCTGTTCATCTGTTCCTCAGACATGTGCCATGTTAGGATTAAAAACACATAAAAATTTTGAAAATTTACAACAGAGAAAGGGAAAACATTTAAAGCAGACCTCCTTCCCCCACAAAAGAGAAAGGATTTTAAATGGAGTTACAGAGCTCATAGCCACAGTGAGCCAAGTCCAAGGGCAGCTGATGAGTGGAAAGGCACATGCTAAGGCAGGTGACCATGGTTTGGGTGGTAGGTAGTTGCCTTTTTTTCTGCTCATCCAGCATGCATTACCCCTTGTCTGCCCAATTACTCTTTGTATAAATGCTTCTTCCTCATTGTAAACCTAGCCTGGGTGGGATGGTAAATTCGGTGCTTCACCTTATGTGAAGGGAGCCGGAGGAATCTCTGCATCTCCTTCGTCCCCTTCTCTATATCACCAGCTTTGCACACAGCAAAAGTCAAACTACAGAAACTCTGTGGAGCTGCCTTTTCTTGATTTTTCAGAGCTGCTTTTTTTTTTGTCTGCTCTCCAGACTTGGGAGCTTTTCTAGATTTTTCTAATAAATATCCCTATGTTTCATATAGCTAGAGTTCAGCTTTTGTTGCTGGAAATTGAAGAATGCACAACCAGCAACAAGGGGAAGCGGTGGGGAGCCGTGCATTGCCTGGGAAGTGCTGTTGGCTGTCTGTTTTGTCCAAACCCCTCTTTAACACCACAGTGTTATTATTTTCAATCTATGATTGCCTTAAGTTTAAAGTTCTAGTCCATGAATCAGGAAAACGTGTCCATATTTACTTTCTTTACATCTTAAAGAATTTACAAAGGAAACATTTACAAAACAGGAATTCCTGTGGATGAAGACATCTCCGGGAGCCAGGTGACCTACAACATGTTGTCAGTTCTATGACATTCAACATATAGTCATGTGCCTCATCCTTTAAACTTTACATTCATCAAAGTCATTAATGAAATTAATGACACAAGGCAGCCTCATTAGTTTTAATTCATTCTATGATGTGTAATAAAATGCAAAGAACATGTGGCCTGTATCAGCCTGAATAGCTCTCAGTTGCTCTCATCACTAGTTTATGTGAATGCTACTTCTCACCTAACTTACAGGTTTTGCTTGCCATATAACTTAATTAATTCATAATGCCCTTCCATTCCCAGAAGACTGTCATTGTTTACTGACTTCTATAATCTGCTGCTGGTAAAACAAAAGCTGTTTCTGTGGGGTTCGGTTTTGAAGTATTGAAGACCATGATCATCAGGTGGAGAAATGTCTCTGCAGCTTCGGAGTCTTGGGCTGACACACTGGGTAGTTTTAATTGAACTTTAACTCTAATAACAAGAAAACCAAACAACGCATTTTTATTTTTGCTTATAGAATACTTTTTAATTTTTATTTTTGAAAATTTATTTTTTCCAGCTTTATTGAGTATAATTGACAAAATGGTATGTATTTAAAGTGTACAATCTGATCCTTTGACATATATGTATATATTGTGAAATGATTTCCGCAATGAAGTTAATTAACACATCCATTGTAGTTACCTTTTTTTTGTGGTGAGGATGTAAAAAAATAGCAAATTTCAAGTAGTCAGTACAGTACTGCTAACTACTAACTAAGTGGCTATGATGTATATGAGATCCCAAGAACTTATTCATCTTGTAACTTAAAGTTTGTACTCTGACTAATGTCTATCCATTCCCTCCATTCTCTGGCAACCACCCTTATACTCTCTGTTACTGTGAGTTCCTCTTTTTGTGTGTGTATGAAATGATTTTTCAAATTTTATCTTTTTGGAAAAATAATTTGCTTATCTTTGTGGAAACTGGCAAAAAGGAGTCATTTGAGGCTTTGCCTTTCTAAAAATATACTTGTAAGGTCTCTACTTTTCACTTCCAGATTTATACCTGTGGTAGAAAAACGTGGACAGCCAGTCCTGTGGGGAGAGGATGCCGCCATGTGTTAAGAACTTTGAGGGCAGAATGACTGACTGACTTGGGCTAGGTAGTTGAGATGTCTTGAAAGTAGCAGATTGCTCTATTAATATGTGTGTTCCCTCCCTGGGCAGGGCTGCTGGTGAGGAATGGGGCTGGGAAATGAACCTTTAGTTGTGTCAAAAGTGATGATTCTCATTGTCGCCACCAGAGGATGTTCTAGGCACGTTTTTCTGTCAGAGCAAAGCTCACAGTGACTAAATAGCCAGTCCTTCCAACGGAGGTAGAATGTCTGCTCTGAGAATGTGGAAAATCTCAATGTCAACAGCAGCTCATAAAATGGAAAAGAACATGATATTAGCTATGTGTTTAGGAAAGTCTGAGGCATTTAACCTAACTGTTCTTGAATCATTACTGTGATAATGACAAGCAAAGTTATTTCTGAAAAATCTGTCAGAGTTAGTCCTGGACTGCATGGTAAACAGAGAAAATAGCTAGGCTACCCATATTATAATTCTTTTTTGAGTTTTGGGAAAGCAGCCATTTTGGTTATTAGATTTTAAAAAATGACTGCAATTCTTGTAGCAAGACTAGAGTAGGAAGAGACACAGGAAAGAGAAAAAAGAAAATGTTTTCAGGGAATTTTAGTGTAGTGTTCTTAAATAGAGAAGGGGAAGGATAGGAAAATGTGCCTTTCAGTCGCTTGAAAAAAAGCTATAAAATACTATCAAAAGAATACTAAAAGTGCCTATTGTAGATAAGACTTTAAAAACTGGTATCTTATATCAAGGTCTGCTGTCAAGTGTCAGACACTACTTAGAGGTTGAATCTTGTGTCAGCACACAAGGGTGTTTAGTTAAACTAAAAAGCAACCTGTTTCAATCAGTTTACATCATTACATAGATTATATCCTTTCTGCATGGTGCAAGAGCACTTGAAAAATGTAATACTTATTAAAATGAGTAAATGTAATATGTTGTTAAAGGTATATAATTTGTGTGCATGTGTATATATGTACAATGAAAAGCACAATTTTTTTTTAGATTTATGGATTTTTAAATTGAACTATAATTGACATATAATATTGTGTAAATTAAGATGTCGATTTGATACATTTAAGTGTGGCAGTATGATTGCCATACTAATATTAGCCAGCACTGGTCTGGTGTCATGTAACTACCATTTCTTTCTTGTGGTGGGAACATGTAAGCCCTAGTATTTTAGGAACATTCAAGTATGTGATGTAGAATTATTGTGTATGTCACTGTATTGTGCACTAGATCTCTGGGACTCATTTTTCTACTCTTTGCAAATTTGGACCCTTGCAAACAACACCTCTCCAATTCCCCCACTTTCCAGCCCCTGGTTCCTTCCATGCTACTCTGTTTTTATGTGTTTGATGTTTTTAGGTTCCACATATAAGTGATATCATACAGTATTTGTCTTTCTCTGTCTGACTTATCTTAGTTAACATTATGCCCTTAATGTCCATCCATGTTGTGGCAAATGGCAAGATTTCCATCTTTCTCAGGGCTGACTATTTCATTGTGTATATATAGAGTCATCTTCTTATCCAGACATCTGCTGATGACATTTAGATTGTTTCCATATCTTGGCTATTGTGAATAATGCTGCAATAAACATGGGGGTGCATATATCTCTTTGATATCCTGTTTTCATTTTCTTTGGTTACATATAAGGGCATGTGCTTCAATATAATACATATATTGCTTTTAGAGTTTCAAGTGGAATCTTTTATTCACATGTTAGATATATTTTTGTAATATGTATTTTAAAAGATATTCTCTGATTTAATAAAAATGTAATTTATATTTATTTATTTATTTTTTATTTTCTTAATTTTATTTTAATCATTGTTCAAGTACAGTTTTCTCCTTTTTACTCCCAGTCCAGCCCCCCCAACCCTCCCCACTTCCCTCCCATTACCACCCTCCCCTTAGTTTATGACCATGTGTCCTTTAAGTTTGTTCCCGTGAACCCTTCCCACTGTCCCCTGAAATTCCCTCTACTCTCTTCTGTGGGCACTGTCAGCCTGACCTCTATGTGTTTTTGGATATCTTTTGCTTGTTTCTTTGTTTTGTTATTTAGGTTCCTGTTAAAGGTGAGATCATATGGTACTTGTCTTTCACTGCCTGGCTTGTTTCGCTTAGCATAATGTTTTCCAGCTCCATCCACGCTGTTGCAAAGGGTAGGAGCTCCTTTTTTTCTGCTGCATAGAATTCCATTGTGTAAATGTACCATAGTTTTTTGATCCATTCATTTACTGATGGGCATCTTGGTTGCTTCCAGCACTTAGCTATTGTAAATTGTGCTGCTATGCACATTGGGATGCATAGGTTCTTTTGAATTGGTGTTTTAGTATTCTTAGGATAGAGTCCCAGCAGTGGAATCGCAGGGTCAAAAAAGCCAGATCCATTTTTAGTTTTAGTTTTCTGAGGAAGTTCCATACTGCTTTCCATAGTGGTTGTACCAGTCTGCAGTCCCACCAGCAGTGCACTAGGGATCCCTTTTCTCCACAACCTCTCCAACACTTCTTGTTTGTTGCTTTGTTTATGATGGCCATTCTGTCTGGTGTGAAGTGGTATCTCATTGTGGTTTTCATTTGCATCTCTCTGATAGCTAGCGATATTGAACATCGTTTCATGTGTCTTTGGATTTTCTGTATGTCCTCCTTGGAGAAGTGTCTGTTCAAGTCCTTTGCCCACTTTTTAATCGGATTCCTTGTCTTCTTAGAGTGCACTCTTGTAAGTTCTTTATATATTTTGGAGATTAAACCCTTGTCTGAAGTATCATTGGCAAATATGTTTTCCCATACAGTTGGTTCTCTTTTAATTTTGATACTGTTTTCTTTAGCTGTGCAGAAGCTTTTAATTTTGATGCGGTCCCATTTGTTTATTCTTTCCTTTATGTCCCTTGCTCTAGGGGACAAGTCAGTAAAAAAGTTTCTGCGTGAAATATCTGAGATTTTCCTACCTACATTCTCCTCTTGGACTTGAATTGTGTCACGTTTTATATTTAAGTCTTTTATCCACCTTGAATTTATTTTTGTATATGGTGTAAGTTGGTGCTCAAATTTCATTTTTTTGCACGTGGCTGTCCAGTTCTCCCAACACCATTTGTTGAAGAGGCTATTTTTACTCCATTTTATGTTGCTGCCTCCTTTGTCAAATATTAATTGACCATAGAGACTTCGGTTTATTTCTGGGCTCTCTGTTCTGTTCCATTGGTCTATGTGCCTGTTTTTATGCCAGTACCATGCTGTTTGGATTACAGTGGCCTTGTAGTATAGTTTAGTGTCGGGTATTGTGATCCCTCCTACTTTACTCTTCTTTCTCAAAATTGCAGCAGCTATTCAGGGTCATTTATAATTCTATATAAATTTTTGAAGTGTTTGTTCTATGTCAGTGAAATATGCCATTGGTATTTTAATGGGAATTGCATTGAATGTGTAAATTGCTTTGGGTAGTATGGACATTTTGATGATATTAACTCTTCCAATCCATGAACACGGCATATGTTTCCATTTGTTTGTGTCTTCCTTGATTTCTTTCTTCAGTGTTGTGTAGTTTTCTGAATACAGATCTTTTACCTCTTTGGTTAGGTTTATTCTTAGGTATTTTATTTTTCTTTTTGCTATTTCAAATGGGATTTTTTCCTTGATCTCTGTTTCTGCTGTTTTATTGTTGGTGTACAGAAATGCCTTTGATTTCTGGATATTGACTTTGTGTCCCACTGTTTTGCCAAATTCATTTATTAGGTCAAGCAGTTTTTTGGTAGAGTCTATAGGATTTTCTATGTATACTATCATGTCATCTGTAAACAGTGACAATTTTGTTTCCTCCTTTCATTTGGATGCCTTTTATTTCTTTTTCTTGTCTGATTGCTGTGGCTAAACTTCCAGTACTATATTGAATAGAAGTGGTGAAAGTGGACATCCTTGTCTTGTTCCTGATCTTAGTGGAAAAGATTTTAATTTTTGCCCATTGAGTATGATGTTGACTGTATGTCTCTCATATATGGCCTTTATTATGTTGAGGAATGCTCCCTCTCTTCCCACTTTGCCGAGTGTTTTTATCATAAATGGGTGCTGTACCTTATCAAATGCTTTTTCTGCATCAATTGATATGATCATGTGGTTTTTGTCTTTGCTTTTGTTTATGTGATGTATTACATTTACTGACTTGTGAATATTGAACCATCCTTGCATCCCTGGAATGAGTCCAACTTGGTCATGGTGTATGATCTTTTTAATGTATTGTTGGGTGCAGTTTGCCAGTATTTTGTTGAGAATTTCAGCATCAATGTTCATCAGTGATAGTGGCCTGAGGATAGTGGCCTTTGGAATTAGGATGATGTTGGCCTCATAAAAAGAGTTTGGGAGACTCCCATCTTTTTTGGATTTTTTGGAATAGTCTGTGAAGGACAGGGGTTAGCTCTTCCTCAAAGGCTTTGTAGAATTCTCCTGTGAAACCATCTGGTCCCGGGCTTTTGTGTGTTGGGAGTTTTTGGATTACTGCTTCAATTTCTTTTGTTGTTATTTGTCTGTTCAGGCTTTCTGCTTCTTTTTTATTGAGTTTTGGAAGATTATATTTTTCTAGAAATATGTCCATTTCATCTAGATTTTCAAATTTTTTGGCATACAGTTCTTCGTAGTAATTTTTTACAATCCTTTGTATTTCTGTGGTATCTGCTGTAATCTCGCCTCTCTCATTTCTGATTGTGTTTATTTGGGTCTTCTCTCTTTTTTCTTGATGAGTCTGCTTAAAGGCTTGTCGATTTTGTTTATCTTCTCAAAAAACCAGCTCTTGGATTCACTGATCCTTAGAATTGTGCTTTTAGTCTCTATGTCATTTAATTCTGCTCTGATCTTGGTTATTTCCTTCCTTCTGCTTGCTCTGGGCTGCCTTTGTTGTTGTTCCTCGAGTTCTTGTAGACATGGGGTTAGGTTGTTTGTTTGGAATGTTTCTAACCTTTTTAGGTGGGCCTATATCGCTATGAACTTCCCTCTCAGGACTGCCTTCACTGTGTCCCATAAGTTTGGGGTTGTTGTGAGTTCATTTTCATTTGTTTCCAGAAACCTTTTGATTTCTTCCCTAATATCATTCTTGACCCATTCGTTGTTTAATAGCATGCTATTTAATCTCCATGATTTTGTGTGTTTGGGGTTTTTTTCTTTGGGGTTGGTTTCTAGCTTCAGTCCCTTGTGGTCTGAGAAAATGCTTGGTATGATTTCAATTTTTTTGAAATTGTTGAGGCTTGTTTTGTGTCCTATCATGTGGTCTATCTTTGAAAATGTTCCGTGTACATTTGAAAAAATGTATATTTAGCTTCTTTTGGGTGGAGGGCTCTGTATATATCAGTAAAGCCTATTTCATCAAGGGTATTGTTCAATGCCAAAATATTGTTGATATTTTGTTTGAAAGATCTGTCCATTTTTGATAGTGGGGTGTTAAAATCTCCCATTATAATTGTGTTGCTGTCCATATCTTTCATGAAGTCCTCTAAGATTTTCTTTATGTATTTGGGTGCTCCTATGTTGGGTGCATATATATTTACAATATTTATGTCTTCTTGATGGATTCTTCCCTTGAGTATTATGAAGTGACCTTCTGGGTCTCTTTTTATGGCCCTTTTTTGGAAGTCTATTTTGTCTGATATGAGTATTGCTACCCCGGCTTTTTTTCCCCTGTCCATTTGCTTGGAAGATTTGTTTGCAGTCCTTCATTTTCAGCCTGTGTAGGTCTTTTATCCTGAGGTGGGTCTCTTGTAGACAGCAGATATGTGGGTCATTTTTTCTTATCCATTCAGCTATTCTGTGTCTTTTGATTGGAGCATTTAATCCATTTATGTTTAAGGTTATTATTGATAGGTACTTATTCATTGTCTTTTATGTACGTGTGTTCCTCTCTCTCTCTCTCTCTCTCTCTCTTTTCCTTCCCTTCCTTAAAGCAGTCCTTTTAGAATCTCTTGCAGAGCTGGTTTGGTGGAGGTATATTCTTTTAGACTTCTTTTGTCTGGGAAGCTTCTTATTTGGCCTTCTATCTTGATTGAGAGCCCTGATGGATATATAAGCCTTGGTTGCAGACCTCTGGTTCTCATTACCTGGAGTATTTCTTGCCATTCTCTTCTGGCTTGAAGTGTTTCCATTGAGAAGTCAGCTGTTAGCCTTATTGGGGCTCCTTTGTATGTTACTTCCTTTTTCTCCCTTGCTGCCTTTAAGATTCTCTCTTTGTCTTGAAATTTTGCCATTTTAATTATGATGTATCTTGAGGTGGGCCTCTTTGGGTTTCTCTTGACTGGGACTCTCTGTGTTTCCTGTATTTGTGTGACTTTTTCTCTCATCAAATTATGGAAGTTCTCCTTCATTACTTGTTCAACTAGGTTTTCGATCCCTTGCTCTTCTTCTTCTCCTTCTGGTATCCCTAGTATATGGATATTATTACGTTTCATATTGTCTTGCATTTCTCTTAATCCCTCTTCATTCTTTCTGAGCTTCTTTTCCTTTTCTTGCTCTTTCTGGATATTGTTTTCTACTTTGTCCCCCAGCTCACTTATTCAATCTTCTGCTTCATCGATTCTGCTTTTCATTCCTTCTACTGTGTTCTTCAGTTCAGAAATTGTATTCTTCATTTCCTCTTGACCTTTGTTGAGAGTTTCTATTTCCTTTTTCATGTTTATATAGTTTGCAGTGAGTTCATTGTAGTTTCCCTGTAATTTCTGATAGCTCTTTGTGAGTTCATTGAACTTCCTGATAATCATTGTTTTGAACTCACTATCTGATAGTTGAGTTGCCTCTATTTCATTTAGCATTTTTCCTGAGGCTTCCTCATTTCCCTTCAATTGGGGGTTGTTTCTTTGTTTTCTCACTGTTCCTGGGTTTCTTCTTTTTTCTTCTTGTTTGTTAAATTGATCTGTTCTGATTCCCTGTAATTATGGTGTGAACTTCTATGGTAGAATATTTGTGAGATTCAGTGGTCCAATCTCTTTCATGTATCCTGGTGTTTACAGCTTCCCCCTACTCTTTTTTGTGATCAGTTGGAGGAGTAAGGCAAAATGGTTTAAGACAATAAGACAGTGTACTATGATATTTACATTAGCAGCCAGTAGAGAAGAGATGGGTTATCCTTTGGCTCCTTATAGCGTTAACTGTGATCCTCCACCCCACTATCCACGTTTTAGAAAGAATGGAAAGAGGGTAAGACTCTTATTGGGGATGAGAGGATTATTAATTGTATCTAGAAAGCTGTGAGGCTGTGGGAGGTCAGATTCTAAGGTATGATTGGATTAAAGATTAGTATATAGGAGTAGTGTGTAAAAGAATAGAGATAACCCCCACAATAGTATAGTTCAGAAAATTGCAAAGTGGGCTGAGATCAGGTAGGGGTACTGAGTAGTATTTACAATTGTATAGACTAGGTCTTACTAACACTAATAGTAAAGTGACAGTCTTGTGGCAGAATCGATGAGGTCTAGATAATAAGAATAAAGAGTATAGAACCTTGAGAGGTGTATTAATGGAACACAGATGAAAGATAGTAACTTATCAACACATTGTGACTGAGATACCAGGGGGAACCTATGAAATGACAGTATAACCAGCCAAGCCAAGAAGATTATACAGAAAGAAAAAGAATACCAAAATATTATTAAAATAAAAAATGTCGGAAAAGTGAGAAAAAGATAATACAAATTTACAGTAACTTGCAAGGTTAAAAAAAAAAGGAAAGAAAAGCAGAAGATGTAGTGCAGGAGGGATAAATTTGGAGTGGAAAGAATAATATTAGGATGAATGGAAGAGAAACAAAAAGGATTGCGAGATAAAAATAATAAGAATTGAAAATAAATTGTCACATAAAACACAAGATAAAATCAATCACCAACAACAGCCACAAAAACAAAACAAAACCAAACAAAATTAAACAAACAAACAAACAAACAAACAAAAATCTCTTGTTGGTTTCTAACTGGCCAGACCACTTTTTCTGATCTTGCTGGCTTCAGCTGGCTGAGGGACCTTTGAAATGCTTCTCTCTCTCCCAGCCAGATCTCAGCAAGTCTGTTGGGTACCCTGGGTGCTCCCGAGCACACGGGCTCTCTGGACCTCACTTCCATGTTCTTCTGGACCCCGGGGTCCTGCAGGGTTCCAGCTCTATGATCTCAGGAGGCACCCAAGATGTTTTGGAATTCACTGCGCCCTCCCTGGGTTTCGTAAAAGGGTGCGCCCCTCCCCCAAACTTTTGAGATTCAGGGTCTAGGATCACCCTAAGCGCTTCGCCACAACCCTTCCAGGTTCACAGTGAGCGAGAGCCAGTCTTCCTGATGGTGCGTGAGCCGAGCTCTTTCCGGCTCTGTGTTCCCCACTGAACCGCACTCCGACCAGGCTAGGGGTGTTGGCACCTTTCCCAGCTCCCCAGGTCTGGCTGGCTGGAAATTTCTGAGCCACTACTGTAGGAACACTCCAAGTGCCTCATCCCTCCCGGGATCACGGCGCACGATTCAGGCCTCCCTATGGGGCACGAGCCGAGCCCGGCCCGGCTCTGTGCTCTCCACCGATATGCACTTCCACCAGGCTAGGGGTGCGGGCGCTCTTCCAGGCTGCCCCTGGTCCTGTCGGCTAGAGGCCCTCACTTCTCCCAAGTCTCTGGGCGGGTGTTCATAGTCCCTGGGCGATTTTTTCCCAGTCCAACTGGCCAATCTGTTCCTTCTAGCAACACGTTCTCCCCTGGAGTTGCTCACTCCCCGTATTCGGGGGAGGGAGCAGAAACTCCCCTCTCCCAGGAGTCCTGAGGCAGACCCGGGAGCACCAGGCCTGGGGTCTGCACACCCCTAGACCCCGCGCTGATCCCTGGGTCCCTTTTGTCCTGAAGCAGTCTCCTTACCGTCTGGTTTTTCAGTGATTGCAATAATTTTTGATGTCCTGCTTTCAAAAGTGATTCGGTAACCTAGTCCACTTGCTCTGTTTCTCCACCGATCCGAGAGTTTCCCTCCTCTTCACAGAGCCGAGAAAAACGCTGCCTAGAGTAAAGCCGCCATCTTCTGTCCAAATTTATTTATTTATTATTGTGATAAGTTAATGGGAGATCTACACTTTTAACAGATTTTTAAGTGCACAATACAGGATTGTTATGTATAGGCACAATATTGTACAGTCAATCTTTAAAGTTTATCTAACTAAAATTTATGCCCATTGATTAGTAGCTCAATATCCTCCTCTTCTCAGACCCTGGCAACCACCATTCTAGTCTCTGTTTCTGTGAGTTTGACTATTTTACATATCTAATGTAACTGTACTTGAACAAGAGTAAAAATTAAAAAAAATAAGTGGAATCATACAGTATTTGTCCTGTGCTTATTCACTTAACATAATGTCCTCAAAGTTCACCTGTCTCACATATGGCAGTATTTCCTCCATTTTTTAACCTTATAAATAATGTTTTTTTCTCTTTCTATCACTATTTATTTCCCCTTTACTTTCTTCTACAACCCCCAACCCCCTTTCCCTCTGGTAATCGACATACCATTTTCTTTTCTGTCTATGAGGGTTTTGTTTGTTTGTTTAACCCGTTTGTCTTTTTCACTCAGCTCACCAACTCCACTCCCACTCTGATAGCAATCAGTCTGTTCTCTGTCTCTCTGGGTCTGTTTCTATTTTGTTTATTAGTTTATTTTGTTTGTTAGATTCCACATATAAGTGAAATTTTATGGTACTTGTCTTTCTCTGACTGGTTCACTTAGCATAATACTCTCCAGGTTCATCCATGCTATCTCAAAGGGTGAGGTTTCCTTCCTTTTTACATCCAAGTAATATTCCATTAGGTAAATGTACCACGACTTTTTTATCTACTCATCTCCTGGTAGACACAGGGCTGCTTCCAAATCTTGGCTATTGCAGATAATGCTGCAATGTACATAGGGGTGCATATATTCTTTCAAATCAGTGTTTTGAGTTCCTTCAGATATATTTCCAGAGGTGGAATCACTGGGTCATAAGGCAGTTACATTTTTTATTTTTTGAGGTAACTCTGTACTGTTTTTCACCGTGGTGGATCCATTTACTTTTCCACAAACGGTGCATGTATGTTCCCTTTCCTGCACATCTTCACCAACATTTATTGTTTGTTGATTTACTGATGATAGCCATTCTGATAGGTGTGACGTGATACCTCATTGTGGTTTTAATTTGCAATTCTCAGATGAAAGAGGTTAATCATCTTTTCATTTGTTTATTGGTCATCTGTTATGTCCTCTTTGGAGAAGTGTCTCTTCAAGTCCTTTGACCATTTTTAAATTGGATCATTTGTTTCTTTGGCACTGAGTTGTGTAAATTCTGTATAAATTTTGGATACTAACTCTTTATCAGATGTATCATTGGCAAACACGTACTTCCATTCAGTGGGTTGTCTTTTTATATGGTTGATGGTTTCCTTCACTGTGCAAAACCTTTTTAGTTTGATGTAGTCTCATTTGTTTATTTTTTCTTTTGTTTCCCCTGCCCAAGGTGATATATTAGAAAAAATGTTGCTATGAGAAATGTCTGGATTTTGCTGCCTATGTTTTCTTCTAAAATTTTATGGTTTTGAGTCTAACATTTAAGTCTTTAATCCATCTTGAGTTTATTCTTGTGCATGGTATAAAAAGGAGGTCTAGTTGTTTGTGTGTTTTTTGTGTGTGTATCTGTCCAATTTTCCCAACACCATTTATTGAATAGACTATTTTTACTCCATTGTATGTTCTTGCCTCCTTTGTCAAATATTAATTGAGCATAAAAGCATGGGTTCATTTCTGGACTCTATATCCTGTTCCATTGATCTATGTGTGTGTTTTTACATCAGTGCCATGTTGTTTTGATTACTCTGGCCTTCTAGTATAGTTTGATGTCAGGTAGCATGATTCCTCCAACTTTGATCTTTCTCAAGACTGTGGTTGCTATTCGAGATCTTCTGTGGTTCCATATAACTTTTTGGAATATTTGGTCTAGTTCTGTGAAATATGCCATCGGTACCTTGATAGGAATTGCATTCAGTCTATAGATTGCTTTAGGTAGTATGGATATTTTAATGATGTTAATTCATCTAATCCATGAACACTGTGAGTGTTTCCACTTATTTGTATCTTCTTCAATTTCTTTCTTTAGTATCTTATAATTTTCTGGGTACAGGTCTTTTACTTCCTTGGTTAAATTTATTCTTAGATATTTTATTTTATTTTTTAATGCAATTTTAAATAAGATTGATTTCTTAGTTTCCCTTTTTGATAGTTTCTTATTGATGTATAAAAATGCAACTGATTCTTGGTAATTTATTTTTTATCCTGCTACTTTACTGAACTCATTTAACAGTTCTAGCACAGTGGAATCTATTATGGTGGAATCTTTAGAGTTCTCTATCTACACTATAATGCCATCTGCAAATGATAGTTTTACTTCTTCCTTTCCAGTTTGGATGCTTTTTTTCTTCTTCTTGTCTGATTGCAGCACAATGTTGAGTAGGAGTGGAAAAAAACAGACATCCCTGTCTTGTTCCTGATCTTAAGGAAAGTACTTTAGTTTTTGCCCATTGATTATGATGTTGGCTGTGGGTTTCTCAAATATGGTTTTTATTAGGTTGAGGTATGTTCCCTCAATTTCCACTTGGCTCAGAGTTTTTCTCTCAAATGGGTGCTGGATTTTATCAAGTGCTTCTTCTGCATCTATTGATATGGTCTTGTGATTTTCATCCTTCATTTTGAATATGTGGTATATCATATTTATTGCTAAGTGAGTGTTATACCAACCTTGATCCCTGGATAAATCCCCCTTGTTCATGGTGTATGGCCTTTTTAATGTAGTGCTGGACCAGGGTTGCTTCTATTTTGTTGGGGGATTTCAGCATCTATAATCATCAGGAATATTAACCTATAATTTTCTTCCTTTTTAGTTTCTTTATTTGGTTTTGAAATTAGGACAATGCTGGCTTCATAAATTTTCTGGAATAGTTTAAGAAGGAGAGGTGTTGATTACTCCTTGAATGTCTGGTAAAAGTCACCTGTGAAGACATCCAGTCCCACACTTTTGTTTTTTGGGAATTTTTGGATTACTGCTTCAATTTCACTAGTTGTAATTTGTCTTTTCAGATTCTCTGATTCTTTCTGATTCAGTTTTGGAAGGTTGTATGTTTCTTGGAATTTACCCATTTCATCCATACTGTCCAATTTGTTGGCATATAGTTGTTTGTAATATTTTCTTACAATGCCTTGTATTTCCTTGCTGTCTGTTGTCATTTCTCCTCTTTCATTTCTGACTTTTTTGGGGGAGGTTCCTCTCTTTTTCTTCTTGATGAGTCTGATTAAAGGTTTATCAATCTTGTTTATTTTTTCAAGGAAGAAGCTCCTGGTTTCATTGGTTTTTTAAATTGCTTTTTTAGACTGTTTTTTTTGATGCTCTGATCTTTATTATTTTGTTCTACTTATTTTTGGTTTTGTTTGTTTGTTTTGCAAGTTCCTTTAATGTAAAGTTAGATTGCTTATTTGAGATTTTTCTTGTTTCTTGAGATAGGCCTGTATGCTACGAATTTCCCTCTTAGGGCTGCATTCACTGTATCCCATATATTTTTGGTTTTATATTCTCATTTTCACTTGTTTCAACATATTATTTATTTCTTCCTTGATCTTATCATTAATCCACTTATTGTTTAGTAACACGTTATTTAGCTTCCATGTCTTTGTGTGTTTTTCAGGTTTTTTTCTTGTGATTGACTTTTAGTTTCATAGCATTATGGTCCGAGAAGATGCTTGATATGATTTCAATCTTCTTAAACTTATTTAAAGCTGTTTTGTGTCCTAAGATATGGTCTATCCTAGAAAATGTCCTCTATGCACTTGAAAAGAATGTATATTCTGCTGCTTTGGGGTGAAATGCTCTGAAGATATCAAGTAAACCATCTAATCTAGATTGTCATTTAAGGTTGTTGTTTCCTTGTTGATTTTTTATCTGGAAGATGTATCCAGTGATGGCAATGGGATGTTAAAATCCCCTACAACTGTATACTGTTGATCTCTCCCTTTATGTCCATCAAGACTTGCTTTACATATTTAGATGCTCCTATGTTAGGTTTATAAATGTTTACAAGGGTTATATTCTTTTATTTATTGCTCCTTTGATCATTATGTAGTGTCCTATTTTGTCTCTTACTGTAACCTTTATTTTAAAGTCTATTTTGTCAAATATAAGTATTGCTATCTTAGTTTCTTTCATTTCCATTTGCATGAAGTATCTCCAACTCTTTACTTTTAGTCACTGTCTAGCTTTTGTGCTGAGGTGGGTCTTATTTTTTTTTATCCATTAAGCTACCCTACATCTTTTGATTGATATATTTAAGCATTTTATATTTAAAGTGATTATTAATAGGTACATATTTATTGACATTTTATCCTTTTAATTTTCTTCTCTGTTTCCTCCTCCTCTTCCTTCTTCTTGTGGGCTCTTTAACATATCTATACTGGTTTGGTGGTAACAAAGTTTTTTAGCTTTTTCTTGTCTAGGAAGTTCTTTATTTTTCTTTCAATTTTAAATGGTAGCCTTGCTGGGGAAAGTAGCCTTGCTTTTGTTCACTTTGAATATTTCATGCCAATCACTTCTGGCCTGAAATGTTTCTGTTGAGAAATCAGCTGACATTTTTATGGGAGATCCCTTGTAGGTAACTAACTGCCTTCCTCTTGTGGCTTTTAAGATTCTCTCTTCATCTTTAATCTTTGTCATTTTAATTATAAAGTGTCTTGGTGTGGGCATCCTTGGGTCCATCTTGTTTGGGACTCTCTGTGCTTCCTGGACTTGTGTCTTTTTCCTTCACCAGGTTAGGGAAGTTTTGGTCATTATTTTTGCAAATTGGTTCTCAATCACTTGCTTTCTCTCTTCTCCTTCTGGTGCCCCAATGATAAAGGTGTTGTTACAATTCATGTTATCTCAAAGGTCCCTTACATTGTCCTCATTTTTTAAATAATTCTTTTCTTCTTCTTTTTCTTTCTGCTCTGATTGGGTGTTTTATTCTAACATGTCTTCCAAATCACTGATTTCCCATGTGAAAGTAGGGCTTTGCACTGGTTGGCATAAGAGGAAAAAAGTCACCTCTCCTGGAGCCATACAACTCCGTCTGTCCCAGATTCTTCTCAGAGCCCAGTCTCAGCTGAACAAGGCTGCTGGGAGTCAGGAAGCTGGGGCTAGTGGATTTTCTACAAAGGAGAGGTACTCGTCAGGCATGGGGGAAGGTGAGAAATTGCCTCCCACCTCCAAGCCTCACAGCTCAGTCTGTCACAGATTCTGCCCGCTCTTGTCAGGGCTGAACCACTGGGAATCAGGAGGGTGGGGCCACTAGCTGCCTGGAAAGTGGGGATAGCAGATCTCCTGTGAGAGGCAGATACCTGTCAGATTCATAAGAAAGTGGGGGAATGGTCCCCACTCCAAAGCCACAGAACTCAGTCACTGACACCCTCCGAATCTGCCCAGACTTCTACATCCCAACCCAGGCAGCTGATTCCTCAGCAGGGCACAGGTTCCACAGGGTAAGACAATAGGGAGTTCAGAGTGTGGGGCTATGGCTTTCCCCAAAGCTGATGCCAAATGAAGCGGTGTGATCTACTCGAGGAAGATGGTGTCTGCAGTGTATGCAAAGAAGTCAGCTCAGGTATTCTGATGACTGTCCCTTTAGCTCTCTGTCCAGAGCTATAAACCCAAGTCTCTCCTCATAGGACTCTAGTCTGCTCCACCCTCCCTTCACTGAAGCCCTGTCTGAGTGGCTGCAAATGAGATTTTGTGCATTGGCCCTATACAGAGGCACCTGCATCTCTAGCAACCCCCTGTTTCATCCTGGTAGATAGAACCCCCACTCATTTTCTGCAGATATGATGTGGGTGCCTCTTCTTAGCTCTGGTACTCTGGGCTGGGGAACATTGTTTGGGGTTGAGACCCCACCTTGTCAGGGGGAACCTTTGCATCTGAGATATCCCTATGGGCTATTCACTGCTGCCCTGAGCAAGGCCAGTACTTCCTGCATCTCAACCCTTCCTACTGGCCTCGATGTAACTACTTCTGTAAACTCTTGGTTATAAGACTTATTTTCAGCTTCAGTTGGTTATTCAGGTTGAGCTCTGTAATTCAATTTTAATTCCTGTTTGTTCCTGGGAGGAGGAGAGAGTAGCTTCTCCCTCCTCTGTCTGCCATCTTCCATCCATCATCTATTTTCTCCATTTTTAAGGTGGGATAGTATTTCATTGTGTGTGTGTATATATATACACACACACACATGCACTACATATATATACACATATATATATAGAATACACACACACACACCATGTTTTCTTTATCATCCATCAATGAAGGGTACTTCTACATTTTGGCTATTGTGAATAGAGCTGCAATATATTTATTATTATATGATTTTTGATTTATATTTTATAATATTCTTACAGGGGAATAATTTGCATATATTTATAATAACAGCTGTAAGAATTAGGAACTGGACTCCTAAAGGCATGGATAACAGCAGACAGGTAGACTGCATGTACAAGTCAAGATTATAGTTGCATTCTCTAGTACTTGAAGGGATGTACAAATACCTTTTTCCTAGAGATATTGAGTGGCAGTGTAACAATATAGTCTTTAGAGATCCACCCCCACAGTAGTTCCCTCCTATCTATTCTGTTTATTATGTGAACATGGGCTGTCTAGACAACAGAGATCTGTAGTAGCTCTTAGGATGATTATAAGAATGAAAGGTATAACAAATTTAATGTGAGTAGACAGTGACTGGCCCATAGTAGGCATCAAATAAATATCAACTATTATTAGTTCATTATTTTTACTTCTTGTCAGCCATTATTGTATCCGAAAGAGACCACAGTTAGGGTCAAACTCCATTGGATTTAGAAGGAAAACAAAAATTTTCATCTTCAGAAAGTTTGGAGAATCATATGAATTATTTGAAAAGTTCCATGAGATGCCCTCTAGTCCCTTTCCTGGAGCACACCTCACCAGAAATCACAGACTATGTCATTTAATTGTTAATGCTCTGATAATTAGGGTTAGGCTGACTTTTATCAAGGGGATGTTACCATCCCTTAACCTTTTATCAGTGATGACACTGACAGCAGTAATTATGGGTTATTAGAATGAGTGAGGGCAGCCCAAGATAAAATAGGCCTGTGCTGGGATCACCTAGGAGGTACTGGTTTCAAGCAGTGCAGGTGTCAGGAAAACAAGTGCCAAATTACAGAGCCCTTAGTGGAGTGAAGGGAGGGTTAAATGGAAGGGAGGAAGAATAGAAAAACACTTCCCATTGCCCAGAGTAAGTCTGGTACTTCAATTAGACTATTACTGACCAGCTCAGTTTTCTTAAAAACATTTTTTAAAGCCTTTTGAGGAAAATACCTGATCCTGTTACTACGTAGAAACAAATGTATTTATCAAGTCTTTAACTTTGTATCCCTTTTTAATTTATTGCCTAAAATTATGTTGGTTACTTAAAAGTGACTGCAACTAAAGATTTTACCAGAATTCTACATGAAGTTCAAGTTTCCAATAAAAATGCTACAGTAAAAAGAATTTGGGCCTTAAATTAAGGACAGGCATTACTTTGTTTAAGTGTATTTTCATAGGGAGTCAAACTTAAACCTAATTTTTAACATAAACATACATTTGAAAAGAATTTAGTGCAGGACTTCTTGATTTATGTGTATATATACAAGTAACTTCATTTGCCCCTACTTCAGCATTTCTCTGCAACTTCCTTTATTGCCGTTGCCTTCATTCTCATTTCCAAGTCTAGATTTTCTGCTTTGACAAGTCCCACATTCTTATTTTTATTGCTTCTTCTCTCACTTTTATGTCTATGGTCTCTCTTTCTTCATTGGCTTCTTCCCTTAGTCACCAATTATTTTCAAGGTTGTCATTCTAATGTCCCAGGATACCTTCTATTGATCTTATGTCTCCTAGTTTTCTCCATGTGGTCACTCTCTAGCATACTTGAAAAGTATGCAACATGGGTCTACATTTCAGAACCACAGAATTCCAGGGTCCAAAACTAGTAATGACAGTCTGTGCCCCAAGAAGCTCAGAGTCCAGTAGTGGAACACTCAGAGCTGGAAGTTCAAACTGTCTGGGAGTACTCATTATAATATTCCAGGAGTTGAGATAGTTTCCTCAGAGGAGTTGAGATTTGAATGTCCACTAAAAGATGAGTTGGTTTTTCCATTTGGATAGAAGTGACAGCAAGAAGGGCATTCTATATAGAGGAACCAGTAAGTCCTGAGTTGGAAAAAGCATGAAGCAAAAGATGTGTAGGAAAACCACAAATGACTCTGTGTTACTGGAGTATTATGTACAAGGGACAGTGACTGGTAAGAAATAAAGTTGAGAGGCATGACCAAATCAACTCTTCTTTTCCAGGCATCTAATGAATCTTCAAGAAGTCTCCCATCTCAACAATCCCCTTTGCCCTTTTCCATTTGAGGATGTATTGCCTAGGCAGGCTTTCTAGAAATTGGGCTTTTCACTAAATCCACCTTTCCCAATATGTTGTGCTTTTAATGCCGTAGTCTTTATGCAATATTCTGCTTGTTAACCAGGGAGAGTTAATGTGTGGATAGCTTCCATCTCAGAGACTGTCAGATGGCCACCAGCACTTTTCTTGCTATCTCCAATGAAGGTACTGCAGGCCTATCTGTGAGAGACCCCATCCCCCAGCCTCTCTCACAGGTTGGTGTGTTCTGTATGACTAAGTTCTGCCCAACAGGGAATAAGTAGAAGTAATGTTGCCATATCTCCAGTTCGTGTCTCTAGAACAGATGTGTGTGCACATGTCTGGCTCTTCCCACTGGTTAGGAGACAGCAAGGCCTAGAACAACTGTTCTGGACCAGAGATAGAAGCCTGAACATGGTGGAGGCTCCCAACCAGATCTTGAACAGTTATGTGAATGAGAAATGAAGTTCAGTTTAAGCCATGTTTGGGTCTCTGTTGGAGCTGGGTAGACTGTTCTGTAGCTAACATAATTGCAGAGTGGTATAATGGGTTTTAAAGCACTGAATCAATGATGGACTTAACAGGAATATTCAGCAAAGAGTGTCTCAATTTACAACAATTATCCCAAGGTTGGGCATCCCAGATACATGAATATATTGACAGGACAGATCCATTGAGGCAACTGGGGTCCTGTAGCACTTCTCAAATTACATCTCAAAAACAGAGAACCCAATTTGAGAAACATCTTATAGAATAACTGCCTGTATACTTAAAAAATATCGAGGTCAAGAACCACAAAGCAAGGCTGAGGAACTATTTCAGATTAAAGGAGACTAAAGAGACATGGCAACTAAATGCAATGTGTGGCTACAGATAAGGAAAAGGAGCTGCAATTGGCATTACTGGAAAAACTGATAAAATTTAAACATGGACTGTCTATTTGTTATATCAGTTCTGCAAATCTTGACTTTGATAACTATGTCATAGAGACAAAATCTTTGTTCTTAGAAGATATACACTGAAGGATTTGAGTTTAAAGCTTTGTAATGTCTTCAACTTACTTTAAACTGGTTCTGAGAAAACACAAAACACACACATACACACATACTCTACAAACCACCCCCCTGAGAAATAGAAAGAGAATAATAAAGCAAATGAGGTGAAATGTAAACAATAGATGAGTTGGTGGTAACAGTAGTATATATACCAGCAAACCTTCTGTAAGTTTAAAATTATGTCAAAATAAAATAAAAAAGGAGTACAATGTTCTCTTCATCAATCATCAGCAATATCATCAATAGCCATATACTTGTATTTGAATATGGCCTGTCAGTGAAATCATTGCTATTGGCAACGCATTTGGCTGGGTGTGCTTGCAAGTGACCCTTCCTTGGGGGCCCATTTCCAATGCTCCAAATTTTCCCTGAAGCAAATTTGTCATAATAGTTGTGAAATAAACACATTTCAGAAGCTGGCAAAGGAGAACCACTGTCCATCTTTCATCTAAGAGCAGACATGGACTTTAGATATGCATATCAGGTAGATTTAGAGGCTAATTTTTGAGAATGAACTACAATTCAGTTAGTGTGATTTTGGTGATCTGTAAAAATACCAAATTAAGGGATGTGTTACAAAATAACTGCCTGTATACTTCCACTTCAAAAATATCAAATATAAGAAACACAAAGCAAGACTGGAGAACTAGTTCCGATTTAAGGGAGACAAAAGAGATGGGACAACTAAATGCAATGTGCTGTTGTCAACAAGAAAGAGCTTTGAAGGGATATCATTAGAAAAATTGGTAAAATTTGAACATGGACTGAAAATGAGATAATATTAACTCTGAATTTCTTTTTTTCCTTTTTTTTTTAGATTTCATTTATTTTACTTATTTTTTATTTTTTTAGAGAGGGAGGGGAGGGAGATAGAGAGAAACATCAATGTGCAGTTGCTGGGGGTTATGGCCTGCAACCCAGGCATGTACCCTAGCTGGGAATCGAACCTGCGACACTTTGGTTTGCAGCCCGAGCTCAATCCACTGAGCTATGCCAGCCAGGGCTATTTCTTGGTTGTGATAACTTCGATACACACACAGGGCGGGAGCGGTGGGAAGGAGAGAGGGGTGGTTTGAAAGATATGCACTGCATGGGCTTTGTAACACAAGGGCTGCTCTAAGTCAGAAATAGCTTGCATTCCAGTGACATCATCTTCCACTTATTGATGAAAAGAAACAATAGATGCGTTGTATACCAGACATTGCTTCTTAGGGAGTTCTTCTTAGTTCATCAGTAAGTCCTGAAAGACAGATTACTTACAGAATGGATATTGGATAGCATATTAACTAATTTTCTTCAAATATGGGTTAGAAATTCATTCATTCATTCATTCAGCAAGAATTTTTAAGCCCTAGTAAGTGTCACCACTGAGTTACCAGTAACTTCTAAAGTGTCACAATTGGCCTCCCAAGTGCCTATAGTCAAAAGTTTGAATGAGGGAGACAAGGTTAGTTGAGAACTGAGTCACGTAAAAATTCATTCACACTTGTGTCATGCAATCCTCTTTTCCTTCTCTAGTATTTTCCCTTAATGTAGATAAGTTAAGGAATGGCACATATAAAGGAACATATAACATTGTTTATAAAAAGAACTTATGGAAATCACACCCATTTTCCACTGAGGTTAAATGTGTACAGGGGAGGTGTTGGCCAGAGGGTGCACATACCCCGTTACAAGATAAAGGAGCTTTGGGTGACAAGTACACAGCATTGTGAGTACAGTTGACAATATCATATTATTATTTGAAAGTTGGTAGGAGAGTAAATATTAAGTGTTTTCACCACAATAAAATGGTAATTATGTGATGTGATGGAGGTGCTAAGCAAGGCTATGGTGCTAATTATAGTGCAATGTGTAGGTATATCAATCAGCATGTTGTACACCTTAAACTTACACAGGGTTATAGGTCAGTTAGACTTTAATAATGCTTGAAGAAAATTGAGTGCATATAGCAATGATAAATTAATTAAACAAGGAAGCCAGTGGACTGAGGTGGCTCTAATGCTGTGCTGGCCTATGTAAGCGGACCAAAATCTATGCCTGTAAATTCAGAAAGGTTACAAAATCCAAACCTAAGGGCAGTCACTCACAGATAGCTAGGCTTTGAGCTATAGCCAATCAATAATTTCTTTACTTTGCTTCTCACTTTTTCTACAAAAGACTTTCCCCAGCTCTTACTGGTGAAGGGCTTTTAACCATTTCCAATCTGTTGCCTGATTCTAATCAATTATTGCTGAGATAAATTCTTAAATTTTGCTATGTTTTCAATTTATGTTTTATGTTTCAGCTTCAGTTTATGTTTTAACAGTAACTCTGTGAAAACACAAGTAAATATAAACTTAGTATATACTTTCTGGTGAAATACCATGTCAAAATGGGACTTTTGGTGAATTTATTACTCACTTTTCTTTCCTTCATGGCTTCATGCAAAGAGATTTATCTATAGCAATTCTTAACAAAATACCAACATATTAGTAGCTGACAATCATCCCAACATCTTTCAACTCAGCCCTCTTTGGTAACATCTGCACAGGAAAACACAGGCTCAGGCTTGAAACCTTTTCTGAATCCAGGATGGCTGGATCTGAGAAATGTGTGTACTACATGGAGGCGGGAGGGGAAGGCTGGGCTCCGAACCGGGGTGCCGCCTATTCCTATTGGGAAAACAAAGCCCAGTAATGGTCCTGTGTTTTGGTCAATAGTAACATCTTTTCATTTGAGGTCAGGAGGGTTAGGAGAGGACATTGAGATGGTGGCAAAGTTTCTCTTTCTGCCATTTCACACGATCTTTATTAAAGGTTTTTTGGTGTGTGATAAGCTTCTTATTCGTTGTAAGCTGTTTGAAGGCAGAAGCTTCATTTTAACACATTTTGTGTTATCTTTATTTATTATAATAGGACTGATACATGTTTGATGATAGATTGTATTAATTGCTTTGTACTTTAGATGACATTAAAAAAAGCATTTTGAGATCTCCAGGTCCTTTAGGCATGATTATAAACACATTTTTATTGTACTGTACATTGGCGCAAGTGTTGGCTAATAGTTATTTCTGGATAAAGTAGCTTCTACAAGGCTACAGCATATTAATAGTTCCACAGTATGTGTGTAGTTATGGAACAGCATTATTCAACAGCATAAAACTGACAGTAATTACCCAGAATGAAGTACGGTGCTCATTGCTTTTGAACTGTCTTAATATGGGGTTTATACTGCAGGACTGAACAGAAAATAAAATTATGCTGTTCAAAGAAATATTTCTGGAGATTGTGTTTGATGCTGTTTATTTTTTCTCTGGAAAGATCTTCGAATCAAGTGTTAACTTTATAATTACATAGTTACCTATTCCAAAGGTCATAAATATGCCAAGGGACATGTAGAAGATATTCTGAAGGTATTTTGTCCATCTCTTAGCCTAAAATTGTATTCATCCATGATTACTTCATAAGTTTCTTGTGGATATGTGCTTTGGCATACATATTTATATCCCTCAAGTATCTATTTGTAGTGTTTGGCACATAATAGACATTCAACAAATATTTATTGAATGCGTTCATTGTCTTACCTTAAAACATTGGCTGAAAAATAAGTTTACACAAATACCCAAGCCTATTCATTCTGTCAGCATCTTTCCAGGTGAGCTGAGGGTCAATGTATTAATGTCAGTAATGAAAATTGTGAAATAAGATTGGAGCACAGAGACCTGAAATTTCTGACAATATCTAGTCTTGGTCAAGACATCTTCTAACATATTAACATTGTCTTCTGTTTATTAGCCAACAGAAGGACATCATGGACACATTAATAAATTAGATAACTCAGTGAATGCATCCTGTTCAGTGCTAAGAGCCAAGTGATGATTAGATTACTGTAGCATTGCAAGGTGGTGAATGGTAGACAGAACTTCCATGGATTTATACATAATTGTAGTTGGGAATTGATTCCCTCCTCAATCTATTAATTTATATAGACAAAACTGCTATTTATTTAACAGTCTTTTTGGTAACCAAGGACAACACAACAGTGATGAGTTTATATTCTAGATGTATACCTATAGTAGGCAGAGTTTCACTGCATTGTAATTGACTAATGTGTAGTTTCTGGAGTAGTATTTCTTCAACTAGTGTTCTTGTTCTCTTTTCTGTGATCCAGTGTTCCTCTAAAAACCTTTCTTATTTTGTGTTTGTGTTATGAAGATGCTTAAAACATAATATAAAGAAAAAAGTAAAGAGACTTTGGATCTTTTAGATAACATAATTGAGCATTGTCATGTAGTTTTAGAGTCTGTGACTATATTTACTCTTGAGACAACACCAAGATTTTAATACTGATACCCCTGCCCTTTTTGAGATCCAAAGACACACATTCCTAGACCTTAGATATCTGAATTTAAAAAATATCACTCTAGAAGAGAACACTTGCAAAGAACTCCACGATCCTCTTAGGTCAGAGAACCACTAACCCACCTGTGACTCTGTTACAGAAAGACTTTGTTAAAAGAAACTTGAACTGTCAATACCACAGATGCTGTGAGATGCTGTTACTGATATTAGCTGGATAAGAATGATGTTGGTGTTGTCAAATGAAGTAATCTCATCTGCCACAGAAATCCTCGAAGACTGTTACTGCTGACTCAGTCACTGGGGATTTTCTATGTATCAGAAAGAACTTTGCCACAAGAGAATCCTTTGAGATTACTATGTATGATTCAGGGGTGAGGCGTGGGTCACCGGCCAGCAGTGATCACGGAACGCTGCGGATGACTCACTGAAACGCGAGAAAAAACACGCACAGAGACAGACTAGTTTCTGTGGAGAAGTAGGGACGGAATGGCCACCCCCTCTAGTGGGGAGTGTGCTAATTTACCGTCCAAACCTGCTTTTATTGGGCTCGTTTTGCATAATAATTCAAGTAAAGTACAGTAGTCATTAGGGGGAAGTAAGGAACAATAGATAACAAGGAAATCTGAGGGTCTATTTTGAGTCAGGGTCAAAAAGCTGTAAGACTTTGAGAATCAAACTAACTTCCTCCTTAGACCCTTCTCATTCATCTGAGAGCATTCAAAACAAAGAAGGTTTCACAGTAATTTACATATTCTTTCTTAGGCCTGATCACCCGGGGAATCCGCCCTTTTCAGCACAGAGCTGCACCACCCTGTCATTGTTTCAGGCTTAGGGAGAGCAAGAGAACTAAGGCAACCAAGAGATAAGGAGATTTTCTCCCAGACAATGAGAACTTAGGCTGTGTCAAAGCCGAGGAGTGAGGGTCCGTCACCCCCTTTTGCTGCAGCCTCCAAAGTCTTCTTTTGGGGGGCCTCCCATGTGATCGTGCCTGTCTTAGATCATTCCCCCCTTGGGGAATCTTACCCGTCTTTCGCTAACCGACCAAGCTTTGGGGTTCAGTTATGAATGAAGCAGCAGCAACAGCACTCCTGCCAGGGAGATAAGCTTTTGTCTCCTTGCTGGCTTACAGTTCGAAGGGCGTTCCCTTAGCCTTAGCCTAGGTGGGGGTTTCAGCTTCTGATACCAGTCAGGGCAGTTCCCGACACAGGGGGACAACAGAATCTGTTGTCTCAGTACCTAAAGAAGCTCTCAGTTTTAAATCCTATATTAGTCGAAGTTTGAAAACTAAACTAAAAAAAAAAATGGTCCGGTTTCAAAATGATCTCAGCTGAAGTTTTCCTCAAGCACTTTTCTCCCAGAGTTTTCCCTCATAGACCTTGAATCTGCATGCTTCTGATTTACTTACACCTGACTCATCAAATATGTTTTAAAGTGTTCTTTGATGTCTAAGGAACCTAAATAACATTTGTAAAAAATATTCAAGTTTGGAAATCATGTTTTCAACACAAAAGAAATCATGAGTGAGCCAGTCTGAATAGCCATAAATGTTGCTCTGACCATCCACCTTGAGGTTTCCCCGAAATCATCTCTGTGACTGACTCCCTCCTTGCATAGGGGCAAACTGGAGTAGAAACCAAAAACCTTCATTTTCTTGGTGCCTCCCCACTGCAGATACAGTGGAGTGCTACATTTAAAAATGAAATGTTGTATTTCCAATTAAATTCAAACAGCTGTTTTATTTCTTTAAAAAATTATTATCTAGTAGTTTATCAATGATTATCACTAGTACAGATAATGACAGATTTGGATGCTTTAAAAAACTGAAAAGAATATAAGAATTTCTTAAATTTTGGAGTAACTAAGTCTAGACTAATTCTGGAACATCTGTCATCTTGTTTTGACCTGAAATAGATGTGCCTTCTACACCTGGAGAAACTATTGCATGAGCAATTCACTTAATTGTATGAAACTGCCCTTGGCAAACAAGGCGAATGCTTCTTACTCACTAGCTTAGGGTTACTTGCTGAACAGCAGAGGTGGGAATGCTTTCTGCATCTATGTGTTTGGATGAGGTTCTTCTCATAACTGCACCACAGATGCAAGAGATGGCTGTGGGTTCGGATGGAGTCAAGTCCAAGGAGCAGAATGATGTAAGCAGCTCACACAGGAGCCATAGCTATGACTAGGGTTTAAAACAGCTTAGCCAATGGGCTACAGCACATGTGGGGAGTGACAGGAAGGATGGGATATAGAAGCTGATAAGCTGCTTCAAGAAGGTAAATGGCAAAGGCAGAGAAAAATACACCGCAATATGCAATACAGTATCCACAAGCCACATAAAGCTTTTAAAATTAGAATTAGTTAAAATTAGTTAAAACTGAAGATTTAGTTCCTCGATCACAGTAGCCACTTATTAAGGGCTCAATAGTCACCTTTTTGACAGTGCAAACATAGGTCATTTATATCATCACAGATATAAACCATCTGAATTATATCAAATATGTTGATCTTTGCTCCAGGTTGAAAGCAAAGTCTTACCTTTGCCTAGTGAGGTATGGTACAAAGAACCATTTTTATTGAATGTGATAAACAAAGGAGAGACGTCGCATTACGAGTCACTGCCAATCATATAGATACCACTGTTTTAAATACAGAAAGAATATTTGTTTCTGATTTTTCCTAAGAGAAGGCAAATCTTGAGAATCTTAAGGTCTCTAAGTATCCCAAATGCTTTCTCAGAATAATTATTTAGAAAATATTTTGTGTAGAAGTTATATTATTAAGAAAAATACTTGCAAGGGCTATGGGATTCCAAGTGAAACACAATTCAGCTTTCAAATGTGGCCTCCCGTGTCCCACGAGATGTGGCTCCTCTGCTTCTCCACTTTCTGCTCATCAACTCCTCCTTCCATTCATGTCATCTCAACTGACTGAGTGGCCTTATGACTTCTGAATACAGCAAGCTAGCTCTTTGCCCCAGATATGTTGCACATGTTGTTTCCTCAGGCTCAGATTCTCTTGCCTTAGATCTTCGCACAACTGGCACATGCTGAATGATGAGAAGAGGTGAGGTTGAGCGTGATCCTTTTGGATGGCTTTCTTGACACCCATTGAAAGCACTGCTTCCAGCTTCATGCTGTTGTAGCTCTACATGATTAATCTGTATTTGCTCCCTTACAGTATTTATCACTCCCTGAAATGATTTTAACTATTTGTTTATTTTCTGTAGGCAAGGACCTTGTCTGTCTTCACTGCTGTGTACTCAGTGCTGAGAGCAGAACCTGGTAATACATATTTGTTTAAAGGATTAATAAATGAACACATGAGAAAGATGTAGTCTTGCTTTTATGGTGCTTCTATTTTAGTGAAATAATAGCAGTTATCAAATGAGAATTTAATATATAGTAGGTACTTCACATAAGTCAAATTACTAATATAGAAATCTGATGAAATACACTTATTTATCCCCACTTTGCAAATTAACAAGGTGTCTTAGATCAGTTAACTAACTTGCACAGATTAAGATCGTTTAAGTAAGTTGCATAGCTAGTTATGGGTGGAGGCAGAACGGAACATGGGCAATATTACTCCAGAACAACACCCTAATCAGAAGGCTGTCTCTCTTTTTCTCCTTTCTGTGTACACTTCAAAATTAATTCCCCCAATTGGGTTCTAATCCTCTTGAGTCCTTGATGCCCGAGGCTTAGTTTGGATGAATAATAATAGTAGTCTACAATATTTAAAATCCTCTACAGTTTATATAGCAAATGCAAATGTTTTATCTCTTTTTGGATCCTGGTAACTAACTTGTGTATTAGGCAGGAAAGATTATTATCAGCAAAATCACCCAGTGGAGAAGATATTTAGCATAAAGGAAGAAATCACTATTTTTGCATGTGAGGAAAACAATGTCACCCTGATTTAAAATGTCACCCCAATTTTGAAAATAGCCTTTGGCTTCTCCGTGAAATCATTGGAATGAATGGTGGAAGACAAGAAGCACTACTCTGCATGAATAAACCATGAAATATATTTGACAATAAATTTTTCAATTAATGTGGAAATATTTGCTTTGAATCTTGGCTCTTGAGGATTTAAATCTCAGCCAAATATTAAAAATATGTTTTATTTCATTGCCCAAGTGCACGAAAGACACTTAGATACCTGAGAAACTGAAAACTGTCATTTTTGAAAACCCTGCATGTGGATTAGGCTGATGGACTGAGTGTGTTGGGAGAGTTGGGTTCAAGGTGACACTTTATCACAGCATCTACTGTCCTGCACTGTGGGTCTGTAGAAAAATGGGGGCTTTTAATCTGATCAACTTGTAGAGGGCAGTTTTCCTGGGTCTCTTGATGATCTGTAGAATTCTGTTCACTTTACTGAATATGCCAAAAAAGGAAAGTTGATCAAAGCTCTTGGACCAAAACATTTATTTAGAATTGTGCACCTTCAGAAAGATCTGTTTGATGTCTCAAATATATAATAATAACATGTTTTAAATTATTTTTCTAAAGATTTCAACATAGGCATTTTAGTCACTATCTTAGTATATCCCTAGTTTTAAGAGCTCTGCTTTGCTAAGAGTTGGAATTTGCAAGTGACCTATACCCAGGTATCAATTTGACATATTTGAATACCTCTTATGTGTAGTAACCATATGCTAACCATACACAGCCCTTGTACTGAATAAGAAGAGATGAGAAAGACATAAAAAGGGAGCATGGAGGGGGAGTAGTAGGTGAAGGAGTTAAGTTAGACAAGACAGAGTGGCAGCTTTGCCCACCATACAGATAGCTCTACTGTGCCTCAGGGCTTTTCATGCATGTGTGAGCGTTGCAAAAGACCATTGGCCTCTGATTTGAACCGATGCCCTCCCAGAGTAACTGGAGAATGCAGAGCAGTTAGTTTTTCTACATGAACATGTTGTTACTTTGTGTTAAATTTAAACAGGTACAGTTTAAAACAACCACACAGCATATGTAAACATGAATTTTAGGGTCAGTAATTATATTTGGGGGATATTTTGTTAAAACAATGTATTGAAATGGACTGTGTCATTTTAAAAACTAAAAACAATTCTGAAGTAAGTAACATGCCCACAGCATCACTTCACAGCAAGAGCAGCTCCTCCTGCATCACACAGGTTTTACAGCCCTGGGTTATTGAGAGTGAGACCAAGCAGAGGACCAGTTGCTTCAAATAATCTGAACTCAGCTTTACTTTCATTGTGGTCATACACTCATTTTTCAAATTAACAAATATTTATCTTGTGTGTACATGCTGGGGATACTTTAGTGAATGAGAAAATTCCATAACCCAAATTTAGAGGGATGCAGACAAGTGATAGGCCCTTACAGGACACTATGATCATTGCTCCACCGTGAAAGCATTTCAGGGAGAGTTGAGGAGGGACATCTGGCACTGATGTGGGGAATTGCGGGTGCAGACCTCTGATGACCTCTGAAATGGAATGTAGTAATAGTGTATATGTCCACCTATAAGCAAAGGAGATCGATTTAAAAAAGTAAAAGGTGAAAGATGTGATGAAAATTATGGAAAACATGTGTCCTAATACAAACAGATTGTTAGCTGGGAAAGGTTAAGACTGAGGCAGAAACTTTATTGAAGTTGCAAAATAAATCTTTAACCAACCAGCAAGAAACTCGGTGACATTGAAGAATGCCATTTGCTTCAAGGCCAGCTTTACCCAGTGTCTCACCACCATTACAGTACAAATAATTCTGCTAAGGTAAAAGTAGGTAAAACTCAGGCCATTAAAACCTCAAGAGGGAATCAAGAAAGGCTTTATAATGATGAGGACTTTCAAGTTAAACCTTCAACAACATGTTGGCTTTTATAAGCAAAGGTAAAGGAGGCCAAGTGAAATTCTTGGGGTGGAAAACAAAGTGAGTGAGGGGGAAAGAGGAAAAATCAGAGCTGGATTTAGGAAAAATCAGAAAGACTTGAGTATCTGTAGCAAAAAATTCTTGTTGGCAAATCACTGATACTATGGATAGAAAGGAGTCTTCTGACATATTGCGACCCATCTTAAATTTAATACAAATTGAAGCCATTGAAAACAAGCTATAAATATATGAATCTAAATGTCTATTTATAAAACACTCTTTAAAAAGTGAAAGTTTCATTTAATGACTTTGAAGAAAAGGGAAATTTTTACAAAATATCATTTATATTCTTTTAGTAAACTCCAAAACAGTTATTGTTACTTGGATATTCATCTTTTTAGTATTTTTCCACACCTACACTATGTTGCAGATTATAAACATTCTTTGGATTTTTATGCTACTCTTTTTTGACTCAATAGGAATTTTCCAGCGCTCATTTATTTTTTAATTTATCCTTTGCTATATCATCATAATAGTCCAGTAAATGAACATAACTGTTTCTTTAACTATTACTCTGTTGTTGAACATTTAGTCTTTATAAAAGTTTTGGTATTATAAATAATATTTTTATTAATTTTTATATACAATTTTCCCTTATATTTGATATTGTTCCCTTGGTGTGATTGTTAGGTATAAGTATTTACTTATTCTATTCTAGCCATACTAAGACTTCAAGCCTTTGTATGAATTATTTATATAATGTGTATATTTTTTTCTGAGTCTGTGATATTTGCTGAAAGTAATTTGCTTAAATAACTTGTTGCCCTTTTTATTTTTAACTATATTTAACATGCCAAAAACATTACCTTCTGCTGTTTTAAAATATTTAGTATAAACTCAAAAGGTTAATTACACCAAATGTGATAAAGACATGGATAAAAATAACAAATATTTTCCATGCATTGACATTGGTATCTATTCAACTGATCAACAATATACATCCTATTAATTTTTCTTAATAGAACTTCAATAATAAAAAAATCCTAGGATGTTCTCCTTTTAAACCTCACTTAAATTTAATCATATTGCAATCTAACTTCTAAGAGATATGGTTCATCATTTTTTAATTTTTTAATAGTAACGTTAAGTGGGTGCTATGGTCTGAATGTTCGTGTCCACCCCCAATTCATGTGTTAGAAGCCCAATATGATGGTAGGAAGAGGTGGGGTATTTGGATGGTGCTTAGGTCATGAAGGTGAAACCCTCATGCATGGGATTGCTTTCCCTTTTCCTACTTCTTTAAGGTGTAAATTTAGATCACTTATTTGAGACTTTTCTTGTTCTTAGAGGTAGGCATTTATTAATGTGAACTTCCTTCTTAGAAGTACTTTTGCTATATACTATAAATTTTGATATATTTCCATTTTTGTTTGTTTCAAGGTGTTTTGAAATTTTTCTTTTATTTCTTCTTTGACCAGTTGATCAAGTAGCATGTTGTTCAGTCTCTCCAGATATTTGTGAATTTTCATTTTCTTTGTGTAATTATTTTTAGCTTCACACCATTGAGGCTGGAGAAAATGCCTGATATAATTTCAGTCCTCTCAAATCTATTGACTTTTGTTGTCACCTAATCTATGATTTACTTTGGAAAATGTTCCATGTGCACTCCAGAGGAATGTGTGTTCTGTGGCTTTAGATGAAATGTTCTGCAAATATCTGTTAAGCCCATCTAGTCTATCGTGCACTTAAAGCTGATGTTTCCTCACTGATTTTCTGTCTGGATGACATATCCATTGATGAAAGTAGGTTAAGTCCCTACTATTATTGTATTGTTGTCTACTTCTCATTTTAAATTTTTTAAATATTTCCTTTACATATGTAGGTGCTCCTACGTTGGGTGAACAAATCTTTACAAATGTTAAATCCACTCAGATTGGCCCCTTTATCATTATGTAATGCTCTTTCTTATCTATTATTACAGCTTTTGTTTAAAATTTTATTTTGTCTCATATAAGTATAGCTATCACAGCTTTTTTTGTTTCCATTTGCATATGATATCTTTTTCTACCTTTTCACTTTCAGTCTGTGTGCCAATACATCTTAAGTGTGTCTCTTACAAGCAGCACATAAATGGGCCCCATTTATTTAATCCATTCAATCATTCTATATTTTTGTATTATAGAATTTAGTCCATTTACATTTAAAGTGATTATTGATAGGTAAGTAATTATTGATGCTTGTTAATTGTTTGCTGGTTGTTTTTATAGTTTCTCTCTGTTGCTTTCTTTTTCTCTTTCTTGTGGCTGGAACTTTCTTTAGTGGTATGTTTATATTCCTTTTTCTTTATCTTTTGTGTATTTACTATAGGTTTTCCTTTGCGCTTATAATCAGCTTACATATAACTACTTATAACAGTCTATTTTAAGTTGATAACTTTAGTTTGATCCTGTTCTGAAGCTCAACATTTTTACTGCCCCCTTCAATGTTTTATGTTTTCAATGTCACATTTTACACCTTTTTATCATGTGTATCCCTTAATTAATTATTGTAATCATAGTTATTTTGACTGCTTTTGCTTTTTAACCTTTATACTAGCTTTATAATTAATCCACTACCTTTCTGTATATTTACCTTTCCAGTGAAATTTATTTTTTCATATGTGTTCCTATTACTGGTTAGCATCCTTTCTTTTCAGCTTACAGAGTCCCTCAAACATTTCTTGTAAGGGTTGAACTCCTTTAGGTTTTGTTTATCTGGAAAACTATCTCCTTCAATTCTGAGTTATAGCTTAGTTGGAAGTTAAAAAAAATATTTTGAATATATTATGCCATTCTCTTCTGGAGGCCTCTAAAGTTTGTGCTGAAAAATCTGCTGATATCCTTATAGGGGTCCTTGTAAATAATATGCTGTTTTTCTCTTGGTGCTTTTAATATTCTCCTCTTGTCTTTAACTTTTGACATTTTAATTATAATGTGCCTTGATATGGGTCTCTTTGACTTCATGTTATTTGAAAATTTCTGGACTTCCTGGTTATGGATGTTTGTTTCCTTCCCCAAGTTAGAAAAAATTTCAGCCATTACTTTTTTAAAGAAGACATGGGCGGGGGGATGGGAAGATGGTGGCATTGTAGGAGGGAGCATATTCCCCTTCCCCTATGCACAGGAGAGAAACTGGCCAATCTTCGGAGGAACAGAGCAAGGGGCCAATGATATCGCAACATTTATGAAAATAGGACATCAAAAATTATAGCGGACATTGAAAAACCAGATGGTAAGGAGACTGCTTCAGGATAATAAGGGCCCAAGGATCAGTGCAGGGCCCAGGGAGGTTGCAGCCCCCAGGCCCAGTGCAGCTGGGTCTGCCTCAGGGCACCCAGGAGTGTGGAGTCACGGCTCCCTCCCCGGACAACAAGGACTGAGCAGTACCCGGGGAGGTCTTGTTGCTTGAAGGCACAGAGAGGGGAGTGAGACTGAGAGACAATTACACAGGGGCTGCGAACACCCACACATAGCCCTGGGAAGAGTAAGTGCTCCAGCCTGTGAGACCAAGCATGGCCTGGCTGTGCGCCCATGCCCCCAATCCGGTGAGAGTGTGGTTCTTTGGAAGACCCAGACTCCACAGCCCTGAACAAGGAAAAGGCATGGGCATTCATGGGTTTTTGGAGCCTGTGGTGGTGAACTCGGGGAAGCACGTGTCCCTTTGGGATTCCCGACTCTCACACTGTGAAACCGGAAAAGATATGGGTGCTTCGAGGGTTCCTGGAGCCTGCAGCATGGAAATCGGGGGAAGGGAGCAACCCCTCTCTATCCCGGGAGCTTACACCAGGGACCCAAAGCATCAGATTGGCTCTGGGGAGAGCGTGCAGCTAGTCCTGGGGACAGTACGTGAGAGATTGGCTGAGTTCTGACTGGGAAGGGTGAAAAGCATTCCAATCTCCCCTCAGCCTGCTGAAGCCAGCAAGACCAGAAAAACTGGACTGGCCAGTTAGAAACCAACAAGAGGGTTTTCTTGTGGGTTTTTTTTTTTTTTTTTTGGCTGTTGTTGTTGTTTGATTGTTTGATTTTATCTTGTTTTTTTTTTAAGTAACTTTTTATTTTTTAATTCTTCTTATTTTTATATCTCTCAATTCCTTATGATTCTCTTCTTTTCATCCTAGTGCTATTCCTTCCAGTCCAAATTTATCTTTCCTGCATTCCATCTTCTGCTTTATTTTTCCTTCTTTTTTTGAGCCTGAAAGTTACTGCAAATTTGTATTATCTTTTTCTCATTTTTCTGACAATACTGTCATAAGATAGGTTCCCCCTGTTATCTCATTCACAGTGTGTTGCTAACTTACTGTCCTTCATTTGTGTTCCATTAGTACACCTCTCAAGGTTTTATACTCCTTATTCTTGTTATCTAGATCTCATAGATTCTGCCGCATGACTGTTGTTTTAATATTACTGTAAATAAGACGTATTTCATACAATTGTAAATCCTACACAACACCCCTCCCAGATCTCAGCCCACTTCGTAATTTCCTGAACTCTATTATTGTAGGGGTTATCTCTATTTTTACACACTACTCCTATTTACTATTCTTTATTCCCACCCTACCTCAGAATCTGACCTCCTACAGCCTCACAGCTTTCTAGATCCAACTAACAATACTTTCCTCCCCAATAAGAGTCTTATCTTCTTTCCATTCTTTCTAAAACATGGCTAGTGGGGTGGAACATCACGATTAACACTATATGTAGCCAAAGGATCTCTCATCTCTTTTTTACTGGCTGTTACTGTAAATATCATAGAATACTCTCTTGCTGTCCTAAACCATTTTGCCTTACCCCTCCAACTGATCACAAAAAAGAGTAGGGGGAAACTGTGAACACCAGGATACCCAAAGGAGACTGCACCACTGAATCTCACAGGTATTCTACCACAGAAGTTCACACCATGAACACAGGGAACCAGAACAGATCAATTTAAGAAACAGAGGCTAATAAGAAGAGTCTCACGAACAATGAGAAGACAAAGAAACAATCTCCAAATGAAGGGAAAGGAGGAAGCCTCAGAAAGAATGCTAAATGAAATAGAAGCAACTCAACTATCAGATACTGAGTTCAAAACAATGATTATCAGGAAGCTCAATGAACTCACAATGAGCTACCAGAAACTACAGGGAAGCTATAATGAACTCACTGCAAACTATATCAACATGAAAAAGGAAATAGAAACTATCAACAAGGGCCAGGAGGAAATGAAGAATACAATTTCTGAACTGAAGAACACAGTAGAAGGAATGAAAAGCAGGATCGATGAAGCAGAAGATTGGATCAGCGAATTGGAGGTCAAAGTAGAAAAAAACACCCAGAAAGAGCAAGAAAAGGAAAAGAGGCTCAGAAAGAATGAAGAGGGATTAAGAGAAATGAAAGACAATATGAAATGTAATAATATCCGCATAATAGGGATACCAGAAGGAGAAAAAAAAGAGCAAGGGATAGAAAACCTATTTGAAAAAATAATGATGGAAAACTTCCCTAATTGGTGAGAGAAAAAGTCACACAAATCCAGGAAACACAGAGAGTCCCAGTCAAGAGGAACCCAAAGAGGCCCACCTCAAGACACATCATAATTAAAATGGCAAAATTTCAAGACAAAGAGAGAGTATTAAAGGCAGCAAGGGAGAAACAGGAAGTAACATACAAAGGAGCCCCAATAAGGATAACAGCTGACTTCTCAATGGAAACACTCCAAGCCAGAAGAGAATGGCAAGAAATATTCCAAGTAATGAGAACCAGAGGTCTGCAACCAAGGCTACTTTACCCAGCAAGTCTCTCAATCAAGATAGAAGGCCAAATAAGAAGCTTCCAAGACAAAAGAAGTCTAAAAGAATACACCTCCACCAAACCAGCTCTGCAAGAGATGCTAAAGAGACTGCCTTAAGGACAGGAAGGAAAAGAGAGAGTAGGGGGGGGCAGAGAGAGAGGAACACACATATATAAATGACAATGAATAAGTACCTATCAATAGTAACCTTAAACATAAATGGATTAAATGCTCCAATCAAAAGACATAGAATAGCTGAATGGATAAGAAAAAATGACCCACATATCTGCTGCCTACAAGAGACCCATGTCAGGATAAAAGACCTACACAGGCTGAGAGTGAAAGGCTGGAAACAAGTTTTCCAAGCAAATGGACAGGAAAAAAAAGCTGGGGTAGCAATACTCATATCAGACAAGATAGACTTCCAAAAAAGGGCCATAAAGAGAGACCCAGAAGGTCAGTTCATAATACTCAAGGGAAGAATCAGCCAAGAAGACATAAATATTGTAAATATATATGTACCCAACACAGCAGCACCCAAATACACAAAGAAAATCTTAGAGGACTTCAAGAAAGATATTGACAGCAACACAATTATAGTGGGGGATTTTAACACTCCACTGTCAAAAATGGACAGATCTTCCAAACAAAATATCAACAAAGATATCGTGGCATTGAACAACACCCAAGATGAAATGGACTTAACTGATACATACAGAGCCCTCCATCCCAAAGGAGCTAAATACACATTCTTTTCAAATGTACACAGAATATTTTCAAAGATTGACCACACGATAGGACACAAAACAAGCCTCAACAATTTCAAGAAAATTGAAATCATACCAAGCATTTTCTTGGATCACAAGGGACTGAAACTAGAAACCAATCCCAAGGGAAAAAACCCAAAACACTCAAAATCATGGAGATTAAATAGCATGCTATTAAACAATGAATGGGTCAAGAATGAAATTAAAGAAGAAATCAAAAAGTTTCTGGAAACAAATGAAAATGAACTCACAACAACCCAAAACTTATGGGATACAGTGAAGGCAGTCCTGAGAAGGAAGTTCATAGTGATACAGGCATACCTAAAAAAGATAGAAATATTTCAAACAAACAACCTAACCCTGCGTCTACAAGAACTCGAGGAACAGCAACAAAGGCAGCCCAGAGCAAGCAGAAGGAAGGAAATAACCAAGATCAGAGCAGAATTAAATGACATAGAGACTAAAAGCACAATTCTAAGGATCAGTGAATCCAAGAGCTGGTTTTTTGAGAAGATAAACAAAATCGACAAGCCTTTAAGCAGACTCATCAAGAAAAAAAAGAGAAGACCCAAATAAACACAATCAGAAATGAGAGAGACGAGATTACAACAGATACCACAGAAATACAAAGGATTGTAAGAAATTACTACAAAGAACTGTATGCCAAGAAATTTGAAAACCTAGGTGAAATGGACAAATTTATAGAAAAATATAATCTTCCAAAACTCAATGAAGGAGAAGCAGAAAGCCTGGACAGACCAATAACAGAAGATGAAATTGAAGCAGTAATCAAAAAACTCCCAACACACAAAAGCCCGGGACCAGATGGTTTCACAGGAAAATTCTACAAAGCATTTGAGGAAGAGCTAACCCCTATCTTTCACAGACTATTCCCAAATATCCAAAAAGATGGAAGACTCCCAAACCCTTTTCATGAGGCCAACATATCTTAATCCCAAAACCAGGTAAAGTCACAACAAGAAAAGAAAACTTCAGGCAAATATCGCTGATGAACATTGACACTAAAATCCTCAACAAAATGCTGGCAAACTGCATCCGACAATACATTAAAAAGATCATATACTATGACCAAGTGGGATTCATCCCAGGGATGCAAGGGTGGTTCAATATTCACAAATCAGTAAATGTAATACATCACATAAACAAAAGCAAAGACAAAACCACATGATCATATCAATTGATGCAGAAAAAGCATTTGATAAGGTATAGCACCCATTTATGACAAAAACACTCAGCAAAGTGGGAATAGAGGGACATTCCTCAACATAATAAAGGCCATATATGAGAGACCTACAGCCAACATCATACTCAATGGGCAAAAATTAAAATCTTTTCCACTAAGATCAGGAACAAGACAAGGCTGTCCACTTTCACCACTTCTATTCAATATAGTACTGGAAGTTGTAGCCACAGTGATTAGACAAGAAAAAGAAATAAAAGGCATCCAAATCAGAAAGGAGGAAACAAAACTGTCACTGTTTGCAGATGACATGATAATGTACATAGAAAATCCTATAGACTCGGGCAAAAAACTGCTTGACCTAATAAATGAATTTGGCAAAACAGCGGGATACAAAGTCAACATCCAGAAATCAAAGGCATTTCTGTACACCAACAATGAAACAGCAGAAGCAGAAATCGAGAAAAAAAATCCCATTTGAAATAGTGAAAAGAAAAATAAAATACCTAGGAATAAACTTAACCAAAGAGGTAAAAGATCTGTATTCAGACAACTACATAACATTAATGAAAGAAATCAAGGAAGACAGTAACAAATGGAAACATATACCATGTTCATGGTTTGGAAGAATTAATATCATCAAAATGTCCATACTACCCAAAGCAATTTACACATTCAATGCAATACCTATTAAAGTACCAATGGCATCTTTCACAGACATAGAACAAACACTTCAAAAATTTATATGGAACCATAAATGACCCTGAATAGCTGCTGCAATTTTGAGAAGAGTAAAGTAGGAGAGATCACAATACCTGACACTAAACTATACTACACGGCCACTGTAATCACAATAGCCTGTTACTGGCATGAAAACAGGCACATAGACCAGTGGAACGGAACAGAGAGCCCAGAAATAAATCCAAGTCTCTACAGTCAATTTGATAATATTTAATATTTGATAAAGGGGGCAGCAACATAAAATGGAGTAAAAATGGCCTCTTCAATGAATGGTGTTGGGAGAAGTGGACAGCTACGTGCAAAAAAATGAAACTAGAGCACCAACTTACACCTCACACAAAAATAAATTCAAGGTGGATAAAAGACTTAAATATAAACCACGACACAATAAAAGTCCTAGAGGAGAACATAGGTAGGAAAATCTCAGATATTTCACACAGAAACTTTTTTACTGACATGGCCCCTAGAGCAAGGGACATAAATGAAAGAATACACAAATGGGACTTCATCAAAACAAAAAGCTTCTGCACAGCTAAAGAAAACAGTATCAAAGTAAAAAGAGAACCAACTGTATGGGAAAACATTTGCCAATGATACCTCAGACAAAGGTTTAATCTCCAAAATATATAAAGAATTTACATGACTCCACTCTAAGGAGACAAGCAACCCAATTAAAAAATGGACAAAGGACTTGAACAGACACTTCTCCAAGGAGGACACACAGAGGATCCAAAGACACATGAAATAATGTTCAATATCGCTAGCTATCAGAGAGATGTAAATTAAAACCACAATGAGATACCACTTCACACCAGACAGAATGGCCATTATAAACAAAGCAACAAACAACAAGTGTTGGAGAGGCTGTGGAGAAAAGGGGACCTTAGTGCACTGCTGGTGGGACTGCAGACTGGTACAACCACTATGGAAAACAGTATGCAACTTCCTCAGAAAACTAAAAATGGATCTGCCTTTTGACCCAGCAATTCTATTGCTGGGACTGTATTTTAAGAACCTGAAAACACCAATACAAAAGAACCTATGCATCCCAATGTTCATAGCAGCACAATTACAATAGTTAAGTGCTGGAAGCAACCAAGATGCCCATCAGTAAATGAATGGATCAAAAAACTATGGTACATTTACACAATGGAATTCTATGCAGCAGAAAGAAAGAAGGAGCTCCTACCCTTGGTAACAGCATGGATGGATTTGGAAAGCAGTATGCTAAGTGAAATAAGCCAGGCAGTGAAAGACAAGTACCATATGATTTTACCTTTAACAGGAACCTAAACAACAAAACAAAGAAACAAGCAAAATATAGTCAAAGACACTGAAATAGAGGACAGGCTGACAGTGACCAGAGGGGAGAGAAGAGGGAATTTCAGGGGAGAATGGGGAGGGTTTACAGGAACAAGCTTAAAGAACACATGGACAAAAACTAGGGGGAGGGTGGTAATGGGAGGGAAGTGGGGAGGAATGGGTGGGTGGGCTGGAATGAGAGTAAAAGGCAGAAAACTGTACTTGAACAATGATTAAAATAAAATTTTAAAAAAGGAAGACATCTGCCCCAACTTTTTGCTTTTTTTTTTTTTAAAGATAAGATGAGGAGATTTGACATTTCTTTTTTTTTTAAGATTTTGTTTGTTTATTTTTAGAGAGGAAGGGAGGGAGATAGAGAGAAAAACACCAATGTGCGGTCACTGGGTGCCATGACCTGCAACCCAGGCATGTACCCTGGCTGGGAATTGAACCTGAGATTCTTTGGTTCCCAGTCCACGCTCAATCCACTGAGCTACGCCAGCCAGGGTCAACTTTTTGCTTTTTAAGAAAAACCTACAAGAACAGTTTACATTTTATGGGTGCTGTTACTAGAGAGTTTGAAAATACATTTTCAGGGAGAAGTGAATCATAAAATTTTGGCACAGAGAAAGACAATAGAACACAAAAATGCAGTCTTTAATTTTTAAAAAATGTGCCAATTTACTAGATCTCTCTCTTTTTCTTTCACTCACTCTTTTCTATTGTAATTACTATTTCTAGGTTAGTGAAGATTTCCTGTCCCCATTTTAGGGTTGGCATTAAAATTTAGTATCTCTTGTTTCCTTTTATTATTCTTTTGACTCAGAAATAGAATGTTCATCAGCCATTAGTGGCATTGTTTTGTCTTGTTTCATTGATGTTCTGGAACCATTCCTTTGTTCTGAGGGAAGCGCATTGTTTGCCCTTGGTTTTGGTGTTATTGGTGATTCTTCCTATTTTATGCTTTCTAAGATACTAAAAAGAAGAGTTTTTTAAAATTTGTTTTTTTAAGAAAAATTTCCAAATGGTCTTCATTTTAATCTGGAACTTCCACGTTGTGGCAGAAATGATGTATGGTTCCAGACCTTGCCCTTTAAAGGTCTGAAAGTGTCTGCTCCTGTATGTCAGGAACCCAGAGGCCACACTGTAAAGGAAGCTCAGACTATTCTGCGGGAGGGAGAGGCCACTTGAAGAGGCGACGAAGGCAGAGAGGCGATGTGGAGGCAATCTCCATCTTCTTGGACCTTCTAGCCCAAGACTGATGCCAGCCTATATAACATGGAGCAGAAGAAACACAAGCCACCCACAGAATCAAGCTCGATCATCATTCATTGTTTTAAGTTGCTACATTTTGATGTAGTTTTTACATAGCAATTGATAACTGAAACGCTGTTAGTTTGTGCATTCTTCTTTGAGAGACCACGAAAGGATAAAAATCTATGTGTAGAATTTTATGAGGACAGGCTTTCCCTCATACTCCTTAATGTTATTTTTATTTTACCTGTCTATCTACCAGATTTTAATTTTATTCTGCTTCTAACTGGCTTATTTTCACATCTGTGCTTATTTTCAAATGTATAAATCCCCAATTTTGAGTCTAGAATGATTTTGTTTCATGCCTGCTTGTATTCCCCTGTGTAATCTTTAGGGGAAAATTTTTACTCAGAGAGCCTGAGATCTATAATGTTGCTTATGGATTCTAGCCATGTGATCTTTTTGGAGGTATATTCACAGCAGTGCATTCACAACCTTTATTGGGAATAAAATTGTTAACATCTAATGATAATCTCTTTAAAACATTTATTTGGTAAAATCTGCAGGTTTGGGGGCCCAGGATAATGGCAGAATAATTGCTAAGTCACTGTGAAGGCATTGCTCTATTTAATGTGGGCAATTTTGCACAAGCCAAGTGGAACTAATCAAAACACTGAAGGTAGGTTCTTGCTGTCAGCACCCCCAGCATTCACCAGTCTAGCTGTTTACAAAGCCAGAAATATGACTTTATATATTGTGAGTGAATTGGTTTTTTTGTGATAAACTGTGGTTAAAATTAAATAATAATTCCTTCTAAAGAGAACTATTAGATAGTGATGTTTTCAGCTATTAGGTTCTTATTGCACCTGCCGCTGGTTCATCAAGGGTAACACAGGCATAGGCTTAAGCAACTTGATAATTTTTAACCCATTCTTGATATGTTTATTTCTTTTTTTGCAACAGAATATCTCTGTGTATGTTGGAGCCTCTGTGTGAGGTATGGTCTGGCTTCCCTGTTAACATCCCCTCGTGTGTTTGTCCTTAACTAGGACTAGCCCCACATGGAGGCATGGAGACTGGCAGTGGTGACCCCAGGGATTCTTGTCTGTCACCTTGTTGTGCTTTCTCCAAGATTCTCAGTGCTTTCCCCCTTCACCTTTGACCCCCTAAAGACTCCTATTCAGATTCTCCCTCTCAGTCTGTTCTCTTTATTCCACAATATTGTTGGCCCTTCCACAAAAATTCAGCTATTCTGTTTTCTTTCCTTCAGAACTCTGTTCCTTGGTAGTGGGAAGTTCTCTGAACTAATCTGAAATGAGGTGTTAACCCAAATGAGTGTCCCTAAGGATGGGGTTTTTAGGCTACCAGAAACATATTTTTAGACAAAAAGCTACTTTTATTACCTAAATTAAAACCAATTTATGAGTGGTTTTGTAAAGTAGAACTACCATAGCTTACAGAGGGACTTATCTGGAACACTGGGAATTTCATTAGCTCTGAGTCTCTGGGCACAACAGAGATCCCAGAAGTAAGGGAGAAAGGTGGGCAACAGTGTGAAAACTCCGTCAGCATCACCTTGTATTTTCTTCCATATTAGGTGAGGATTCACCTTCAGAACTGGGGATGTAGGTACAGGTATGGAATTAGAGAGCTGAGAGGCAGCTCAAATCAGAGCAGAGCCAAGTGGAGGGGAGACCAGGTAGATAGAGGAGGCCGGCAGGCTGGGCTCCTTGCATATGGGTCATGTCAGGTTACAGACTTCAGTGACTGCACACTTCTATTAGTCTTGTAGAGAGAGTATATATCATAGGATAGTTTTATTAATAATGATTGACCCACATTCTCAAAAGAGATGGATTGTGTTTTGTTTAAAATGGTAAAGAAGTGAAATACATTGATAAAATTCTTTACTCATGGGTGGCTAATAGTTAAAAACTTTTGCTGCTAAAATAGGTGGAACTTGAGTTATTTGGAAAAGGTACTTATTTAGGAGAGATCACACTCTAAAAGACACGTGCATATGCCTGTGCATATACAACACACTCGTCAGCCTCTGATCACACAAGGAAATTGAATTGCTGGGTCTTGAGTGTTCCACCCAAATCAGCCCCATTTATCTTTCTGTTTATCTTGGTGATTATATTACTTCGACTTACAATTCACACTCTTCCTAGTGATTTTTTGTACTTCTTGCTGCTGCCTGTTTGTGCTATGGGATTCCCTTTACCTTGCCCTTCCTATCCCAGGCTTATATTAAGGACAACTGGCTGAGTCCTCAGTTGCAGTCTTCTCCAGTGTGTTAGTGGAAGGGGCTGTTATGCTGTGTCACAATGTCTTGACTCAATGGGATGAGATGTCTGCTAACACCTGCAAGTCACCGGAGAGCTGGCCCAGGTGAGACAGAGTGGGAGGAACCAGCACGGGGGAAGGTGCAGTGGAGAAAGCAGGTAAGAGACAGAACAAAGATATTGGGTTGTCTCTGAATAGCCTAAACAAATGCTAGTATTTTAATTTTATGACTTTTTTTCCTTCTTCAGAAATAATAAGTCTTCAGCATCATTCATATTATATATCTTAAAGGTTGAATTGAGAGGTTGGAGGATGGATAAGAAATATATTCTTTTCAACCAGTGTTATGAATATGCACATTTAATAATATACTATTGGAAAAATTGCTATGATAATATTAAATAAGAGCATCGTTGTACATACATTATTATGCATTTTTCTATAGATGATCATCTTGATTTGAAGTAAGCAAATCTTCCAAATTTAGAGATATATTTGTTCTTCGTATTATATCTCTGAGACACTTAGAGAAGGAAAATTGCTTAATTTAATAAAGGCTGAATTTTTTTTAAAGTGTTGCCCATCATATGCCATGGGGATGGAGGAGGAGGCTGGACCCGCTGGACTGGGAGCCCTGTACACCGAATACACTGACCCATCCTCTCTGAGCACTACCAGCTCGAGTTCAGTTTCAAGTCCATCAGTTTATTTATTACATGAAGAGGCAATTTTGTCTAAAATCTCTGAGTCTATGGACTTCAAAATTTTAAAAAAAGACATGATAGAAAAGGCGGCCTCTTACTTACACACTTTCTTAAACCCCAAGTTTTAAAACAAATGAAGACAACTGTACTTGAATAACAATGAAGAAGAAGAAGAAGAAGAAGAAGAAGAAGAAGAAGAGGAAGAAGGAGGAAGAGGAGGAGGAGGAGGGGGGAGGAGGAGGAGAAGGAGGGGAAGAAGAAGGAGAAGAAGAAGAAGAAGCAGAAGCAGCAGAAGAAAAACAAAGGCTAGAAAAAAAACTGTCCTAACTGGGACCCTTAACAAATGTATTATTTTGCTTCCAATTAAAGAATAGATGGAATTTTGAGTTTCTTAGAGTAATAAGCATCATTTATTATATTAAAACATTACAGTTATTAACATTAGCCTCCATGCAAAAAATGAGACAGTAACTTTCAATATGTGCCTGAAAGTCCTCCCTTGTCCTTGCCCCATGGCTGTGGGTTAGAGATGGTTCTTTCATTTCCCAATTAAAAATTTTTATTTTCCATTTAATTAAAAGTATATATGTATATATATACTTTTATATATATACATGCATATATATGCATATATATGTGCATATATATGCATATATACACAATGAGATGTGAGTCTCTTATACACGTGTATTATTGGTTGGAGCTATTGCATTTAGGATCACAGCCCCTTAGCTCATAGGTAATGACATTGCTCCAAGAAGGTAATGAAAATATGCTTACTCACCAGTTGCATGAACTTACATAATAAGCTTTTGCTTTGAGCTTATCTGTGGCAACCTTGATTAACAGAGATCCTCTTAGGAGAATCTTGGGTGAAAAAGGTGAGGTAGGATAAGAGGTACAAACTTCTAGTTATAAAATAAGTCACAGGAATGCAATATACAGCACAGGGAATAGAGTCAATAATTTTTAATAACTTTGCATGGCAACACATGGTTACTAGACATATTGTGGTGGTCACTTTGTAAGGTATATAAATATAGAATCACTATGTGGTTCACTTGAAACTAATATAATACTGTATGTTCTCTACAATAATAAAAAAAGAAACTTGAAGGTAGGAATGCAATATCTGTTAAATAGCTGGGTTGATTTCAATCCTGTTTACTCAACCCATTTGACTTACACTATGCCTTTTGTTAAAATTTTTTGTCTTATCTTATTTTAACATTTTATTTTACATTCAACAGTGTTCCTACACTATAATTTGTTTTGTCTTTGTATTAATTTCTTCAAATTAATGGTTCTTAATCTTTATCTTATTAACATATATATTTAATAGCCTAGACTTTTACTCATTTTCAGCTTTAATTTACTGATTATGTACAGTTTCTGTGAACTTTCTATCTGATTTAGGATTATGTTCAAGGACACCACACAGGAAATCTCTAGTGACAATGACAGAAAGAAGTCTACTCCCTTGCATAAAAGATGTGTGCAAGTAGCATTTTAGGGCTGGTTCGGTAACCAACTGCATTGAGGACCAGGGTCCAGTTTTTCTGACACGCATCCGAACGTACACTTTCCAAGCTCCTGGTCAGCTAGTCCAAGCTGGTTGCTGCAGCGCCAGCCTGGGAAAAGAATAAAATTAGAAGGTCAAAATGGCCCCTTCCTTTTGATTAACCAGGTTAACTCTTTGAAACAGCCTTCCAGAAGTCCCACAGAGCTCTTGCACTTACCTTCACTGGTTAGAACACAGTTTATAGGTTGCATCTGGCTGCAATGTTGGCTGGTAGGCATAGTCTGTATTCTAGGGGGCAAGGGACCCAGTGAGAATCAGGGCTCTGTGACTGAGTAGAAAAGGCAGAAGAATGCTGGCAGAGTAAGCTAATATTATCTTCCCCTTATTTGCTTATTTTGTATCACTTATTTTTAAATTAATCTTTATTTTCAACTTATCAGCACTTTAAAATTTGTTTTACTATTTAATATTTTATTCTCTTAAGAACTATTTTTTATTGTAGTCTGCTTTTTATTTTACTATTTTAACCATTTTGTTGATGTTAACAGTACTTTATTTTTTCCCGGGTTTTATTAAGATAGAATTGACATATAACATTGTATAGGTTTAAGGTCTACAACATAGATTTGATATATGTGTGTCTTGTAAAATGATTACCTCAATAAGTTTAGTTATTTATTTAGATTTATTTAGACATCATTATTGCTTATGACTTTTTTGACTTGTTATGAAGTTTCTACTTTCCAGTTTAGTCAATGGCAGGAGGGACAGAAATAATGGGAACATCTAAGATAGGAACAATTTTAAACAAGGGAAGTAGTCTGATTTTCCCATTACTGGGGCCTAAGCTGTCATTTGCACTCCTTATAACATACTTCCTTTTCTTGTCAGTGTGGAATGCTCTTGAGATAAAGACTTTAACTTAAATAATCCAGTAGGCCCTCAAGATGAAAGCTTTCTCTAATACCTCCCAAGATAACTACAATTCTATCTTTATGAATAATTCTTTTGAGTATTATTATAGTATTACATTAGCAGAGGCAGATATGGACATTGTCCCTACTCTCGTGGAGCTACAGCTACCCTGGGAAACTAATATTAAACCCAAACCATACAGAGCTTTAACTTGTAAGTGGGTGAAAGAGAAGGGCCATTGAAGACAGAGTGTGGCTTTGTGTGTTTAAGGAGCATAGACAGACCAGTATGGCTGAGATGAGACTACCAGGAACAGGAAGGGAAGGAGGAGAGTGGGGTCAAACGGAATCAGGAAGAAATGGCAGAAAATGAGGATGAGGGGAATGATGCAGGGATGCATGTGTGGGGAGAAGAACTGTGCTTTTTCTCATGCTCCTCATCCAAAGAGCAGAGGGAAATCTGTCAGTGGGTTCAAGCAGAGGTTAATCAGATTTACCTTGGAACAGTTTCCTGGGGGTGGGGGGATAGAGGGCAAGAATCAGTGCTGATGTTGACTTTTCCTGTTAGATGATGCCATTATTATCATTAGGGATAAACTCTGAGCTGTTTTTGGTCAACTAGTTATGCATATTCTTTAGCCAGTCTAGCTTGTGACCAAAGGCATGGCTTTATGGGTGGTTGTGGTCTGAGGCAAGGACAAAGCAAAGCTAAATGGCTTTAGGAGAATAGATCTTGCCACGTGGCCATCATTAATGGCATACATGTTCTCCTTGGCTGAGCTGAGTGCGCATGGGCCCCTAGAATGCCAGCCAACAAGTGTGCATAATCTTAACTTTCATACTGAAGTGAAAAGCAGACTCTAAGATCAGATGTGGCTAAGGTCATGAGTGCCTCCTGTGCAGGTGCTCTAGGTACCAACTGGAACTAAAATTTATAAAAGGAAATCTGGCTAATTGTGCCATTTTTGAATTCCTTTTAAAGCAGAAGAATCTTCATGTTTAACTTTATTTTCTCTATGTGCAAAAACTTTGAAATCATAAATTATCTCTTGCTTGCCTTGTATATTAGAGATGATTCCCCACAGACAAGTCCAAATTCTACTCTAAAGAATGGTGTGTGATTCATTCTGACGTTCTTGTTTAGCTCTGGTGTCTTTCTTCCTGCTTTTATCTGTTAAGAGTGTATATGTCATAATATCTGAATCCCCAGCTGGAAACCTGTCAACAGGAGTAACTCTCTTAAACTAACCAGAATTTCTTAGAATTGCAAACAGATTTAGAAATATGGGCTTTGCCCTCCACATGTTCTTTTTGGGCTTATAATCATCAAATAACTCAGACTTTGCATCATGATCAGGCTGAATAAATACAACCCAAAATGAATCTGTGAAAAATTATGCATATGTATGAATATGTATATGTATAGTTGGATTAAACTGTGAATATAACTCTAGGATTCTTAACAAAGGAGAAGATGTCCAAGTAGGTCTTACTTTCTTCAATGCAATATGGTTTTGAGTTATATATTTCATATTAAGTTTCTATTCTATAATTAATATCAATTTAATAACTTTGTACAACTAAATCTCTTCAGTTCTTTTCAAGCAAACACTTATCAATGTTCTGTTATGCACAGGAGCTAAGCTATTATTCTAGTGAAACATAATTATTTAAATATTATCTACTTTTTATATTACACAGGCTTTTTATTCCTCCTCCTTGTCTCTCTGCTCGCTTTTTAATATGTAATTATTCATAATTCTTTATCATCTCTTCCACATAATGGACAGGCAAAATAAAATAGAAATCAGATCAAGTAATTCTGCTACTTATATGAAAATTTGGTAGGAAAAGACATTGCTTTTTCTGAGAGCGTTTTCCCCTTAATGAGTTTTTAGTAATTTTGGATTCTGAGTCTCTAAACATTTGAGCAACATGTAGATTTCTCCTAGCCTTCCTTTCCTTATCTACTCTTCGGATTGATTGAGACTTGTCTAAATTCAAATTTACCTTTAGAATTTAATGGGCTAATATTCTTAAAATACTTTTAAATATCTACTGACGACATCTGCTTTCTGCTGTCACCTCCTATGTTGTAGTTATCCTGTCACTTGCTTGGAGCTCCACAACTCACTTGTGTCCAGTGTGTGAGGCATGCTCTGTGGACCCACTTAAGACCATTCCCCACACTGCAGCCAGAGTGAGCTTCAAAAATGTCAGTTTATTCCCTCTCTGTTTACCCTAGTGCCCACCCCCACCAGAAGCATCCCATGGCTTCTCACTGCTCTTGGAACAAAACTCCCATGTGTCCCTGCAAGGCTAGATATATGACCCCACCTTTGCTGGTTCATCCCCTGCAGCCTCCACCCCACCTTCTTTGGCCTTTTCTCTGCACATTTGCAACAGTTTTCACATGCTATCTCCAAAAACATTCACCATCTGTATTTATTAAATCTAATACACTGTGATTATAAGACATACCATTAGTTTCTCAAGAAAGCAAAATAGCTGGCAATTAAAGGAGGAATCAATGTCTTATTAATAAACCTGGAGAATGCAAAATTAGGCCTCCTAAGCCTATTTTTGCATTCAAATTTCTTCCTTGTGTTTGAAGGGATTGTGTAATATTTGCTGTCCTCACTACCATTCCCTGGTGTACAATAAGTCAGCTTTTTGCATGTTGCTCAGTAACAAAACATATCCTAGCTTCCACCACTTGCGAGCATCTTATGTTGCACAATCCACTTAGCTGTTACTTTTCAAAGAAAACATTGTAGTTACTCCTCCAACAAGAAATATTTCTTCCACTAATATCGAACCCAGCCCCCCTCCTTTTTTCCTTATCTTTTTGAGTCACCATAACCTTTCCTTTGATGACAAAAGAAAAACATTTTTTATTTATTTATTTTTAGGGAGGGAAGGAAGGGGGGAAGAGAGAGAGAGAGAGAGAGAGAGAGAGAGAGAGAGAGAGAGAGGTCAATGTGCAGTTGCTGGGGGTTATGGCCTGCAACCCAGGAATGTACCCTGGCTGGGAATCAAACCTGGGACACTTTGGTTCCCAGCCCGCACTCAATCCACTGAGCTATGCCAGCCAGGAAGAAAAACATTTTAAAGCATCTTGACAACACCCATCAAAACAACAATGTACATTATTCAGTTGGAGAAAGGACCATCTGAACAGCCCTGACCAAGTTCAAGCACAAAGGGGCAGTGACAACAATGTCACAACAGGGGCTTTTCTGTCTTTTTTTCACTGAGCTCCCCTCTCCACACTATTGCTCCATGATTTTCACCTCACACATTCTCTTTTTATTCCTGCTAATTAAACTGATTTGTTAATTTCCATGCCACAGTCTCACAGATCTAATGGATATCAGCTAGCTTGTTATTTAGCTGCCTAGAAGTTGAGAGCTCTCTGAAGACAGGAGAAGTTCACTCTGAAATCTTCTAAGTGATCTATAAAACTCTTACATACAATGATTTCAATTAATGCTTCTCTTTACCAGGAAATGTCTTTTTAATTTTTTTACCTGCTTTTCACTCAAGCAAAGCATTCTCCATAATCTCATGTTCCCTGATTTGAACCAGAAAAGTTGACTTTTTATAGAACATTTTCATTAGCTATTTGAAAATCTATGTAAGTAATGAGAATAAATGATCCTTCTTCTATACTTAATAGGAAGATACGATTTTCCTTTATTTAAAGAGACTATGTTGCCTTTTCCCCCATAGGCTGGGATTGCTGCATCATCATTGTCATCATCATCATCTTTTTTATGTCTATGGCACTTTATACTTTACAAAGGATTTTTACATATAGTATCTTCATGTCCCTACTTCTCTGTTTCCACCAGCCAGCCATGAGAGTTTGCAATAAGTGTATGCTGTTGAGTAAATGAGTAAGTGAGCAAATGAGTGATCATTGTCATATTACATCGACATTAATCCAGAGTCTCAACTGGCTTGTGTCATCTCCAGTAGTATCTGCCTAGGACTGGCTTATTCTCTGGAACTTCATCATACTTGACAATGGATTTTTTTAATCTGCTGTTAATTAAAATTTGAAGGAGTTATGAGGGAAGAATACATTTCTTCCAGGATTGTGTTTAAAAAGCAAGGTTTAGATAGATGAACAGTAATAACAAATGAGTAAAGGTTGAAAAACTGTCCTTCAGTTCCTGCCAACTTTTAATTATAGTAGTCTTGCTTTATTTGTGGTTTTACTTATCTTAGTTTCAGTTACCTGGGGTCCACCACAGTCCAAAATAATACAGAGACAATTTCAGTAATAAACAATTCATAAATTTTAAGTTGTGCGCCCTTATGTCAGCATGATGAAATCTCGTGGTGTCTTGCTCCCTGCTGCCCCGGGCATGAATCATGCCTTTCCCAGTGTCCCCACCCTGTAGAACACCCCTCAGGTTGGTCATGTAGGAGCCCTCTTGGTGATCAGATGGACTGTGGAGGTATCACAATGCTTGTGTTCAAGTCACCTTTATTTTACATAATAATGGCCCCCAAGGTTAAGAGCAGTGATGTCGCAACTCAGATATGTCCAAGAGAGCCTGTACAGTGCTTCCTTTAAGTGAAAAAGTGAAATTTCTCAATAAGGAAAGAAAAAAATTATATGCTGAGGTTGCTAAGATCTTCAGTAAGAATGCATCTATCCATGACATTGTGAAGGAAGAAAATGAAATCCATGCTAGTTTTGCTGTTGCACCTCCAACTACCAGTTAGGCCACAGCACAGCGTAAGGTGTAAGGGCTCAGTGAAGGTGGAGAAGGCACTAAATCTGTGGGGGAAGACATGGACAGAAATCATGTTTCAGCTGGTGGCACGTGTTGCACCAGAAAGCATTGAGCCTACAGAGGACATCAGCAAGGGGCATCCTGAAATAAAAGACACCAAGCTGTTTGTGGCAAGTAAGAGATGGTTACACAGATGCAGGAATAGATAGGAATAATTCAGACAGAAAAATATGAAAATCACTGAGTGGGGAGAGAAAGAACATTCACGTAACTTTTATTATAGTATATTGTTATAATTTTTCTATTTTATTACTAGTATTCTTAATCTCTTAATGTCTAATTTTTATGTAAATGTTATCACATGTATGTATACAAAGAAACAGTATGGGATTTGGTACTACCCGTGGTTTCAGGCATCCACTGAGGTCTTGGAAAGTGTCCACCATGGATAAGGCCTGGGGAGGACTACTGTGTACCTTTTGTCTTGGTGTGGAGAGAGTGAACAACATATACTAATTGTCTACTAAGTCTTGGGTGATATTAATAATATTATTGCACCTGATCCGGTCATATGTTATTTTTCTTTTGCTAATGCTGTGAGTAGTATCTCTTAAAATTCCTTACTCACTTATGGAAAGCATTTCTTTGTTGCTTCTCACAACAGTGAATTCTCCCATGGGTGTTTATCAGTTTATGACAAAAATGATCTTAACAAGTGTTGCTTACTCATTTGTTTTCATCTTGGTTGGGTGTATTGCTTCCCACCTGAATTGACTGTTGCTCCAGCATCCTTTTAGTGAACAGCTAAGGTTTCAGGCTCTAGGTCCCTCTCATTTCCTGAAGTTGCCCTCATTGGTTGTTATTGGGTTCCTGCTCAGTGAAATTTATCCAGAAAGTCGGAGAAACTACTGTCTGGGCTGAGATGCTGGCACTTGCTATGAGTTGTACAAATTATCAGCTGCTCTGTGGGACTCTCCTTGTCTTTTGGGTCCCAGAAGGCTCTTTCCAAAGGCAGAGAGAAACAGTGTTCCATTTACCTAGCTGACCTTCACCCTAGTGGGGGCGAATAAGAACAGCAATGGAAAGTATTCTCTGTTTATTTATTTATTTTTCATTCAAATTGTTGCTTTCACAGCAGCCATACAGAGAGCTTTATGTTGATACACTGTTTCCATCAAGTACCCGAGTGATTGGCCAATGATTTTACAGTGTGGACTTGGCTGTTCTTGCCTTTAAGTTTTATAGTTTTCTCTGATTTGCAACCCAATGAGTACCAAAGCATAAGTAAAATCACAAAGATTGTCATTATTTACCTTAATTTCAGGCCACATAAGCCACTTCGTGTGTGTTAGTTGCTGATATTTCCCCAGCAAAGGTACATGGTTGGCTTTGTAGACTGGGAGGCACATTAGCTTTGGCTCTGACTCTGTTGTCATAACACACACACACACACACACACACACACTGATGACTGCGATACTGAGGCAGCTCCCAGAGGCCGACACTACAGTTTCTTATAAAAAATATTGGTTTGGGTATTGTTGGCCAGGACATCCTTATTGTGTTATAAAAACCATCAAAGATTTTGGAATACTGACCTGCTAACATTGTCATTCATTTTTTATCCCTAGACATTTTTCAATATGGGAGAAAAGAACAGCTTGAGAATAAATTGAACATAAAGGTGAAATATAAGCAAAGCTAAGTCCATCTCCTGATGCAGAATTTTAAGTATTTCCATGTGGATAGAGCCCGTGAAGGTTGGCAGCCTGCACTTCACAATGGCATTCCCGTTAATCTCTCCCAGAGTGCCTAAAGTCAGGACAAGTCAATAAATATTAAACATTTTTAATTGAAAATAAAATTACCTACATTTCTCAGAGATCTGGCTTTAGGTACTTCCAGTTGGACTTTCTTCTGCTTCTCTTGGAATTTATTGCTGCCAATTTAGAAGAGAACTTTTTCTCAACAGTAGAATGCTATTTTATAACTGTATGATTTGATTTTCCTAAAGGTATTTTTTTGTTGGTATGGCTTTATTGCATGTACTTATGTACTATATTTCCATTCCCATCCTCATTTATTCCTGACATTTGTACATTTAACTTGCTAGGAAGTAATCCTATGCTTGTCCACTTCATTTTTCTATGTTATAACTTAGAAAGCAACTCACAGGGTTTCACTTTCACCATGGCAGGTCCTCTTAGCATAAGGATCACTATACTCAACCATGTCTGCCTCCTCCTCTTTGAAATCTTCTGGGGGAGGGAATGCGGCAGGGGGGATTCATCAAAAACTGGGTCCTTCACAGGTGGTGGTGGTGGTGGTTGTGGTGTATCTGAAATCTTTTCTTGGACTCTGGCCACAAATCTTATTCATGGTAACTGAGAAGTTACCTGTAAAATGGAGGGAGGAGGAAGAGCAAGAGATACTGGATTCTGCCTATAAAAATGTTCTCCATTCATCTGATTATGAAGGCTTGTTTGTGAAGTTATGAAAGGAGGGCATCTATAGGGCAATGTGCCCACTACTGTTGGGTGAGTATGGCCAGAGGTAGGTCTATTAATGTGGTAGAACTGAAGGATGACCTGGAAGGATACTGGGAGGAGAGGGATAGCAATGGAAACTCCTACACTCCTACTTCACTGTTTTCTGACTATTGCTCTGACTACTTGGGTGGCTTCCTCCACTACTTCCACTGCTGTAAGGGTAACTGAGTGAAAAAAGAGAGGTTCGGCTGCCTGCTGCCTCAAAAGCCATCTCCTGAGGAAGGTGCTTATGCACAAGGAAAGTTCAGGTGCCTCACAACCTGGGAGAATGGTGCACTCTTGTCTCAAACACCATCTCGTCTTCCTGCTCAAGCCTGCATTTATAGGGTTAGGGAGGGGAGGGCTTTTTCCCTAATCCGATTATATTTCTAGATTTTGCCACCCTGGGGGCACTATCCATTCATTTTTCTAGCGTTTATGCCCATTTGGCTCTTACGCATTTATATTTCTAAATTTTGGCAGTGCTCAGTGTAAGAACCTCCCCCTGCTACCAAGTGGGCAAATGGGGGAGACTTCCTAGTGCTCTGTCTACAGTAACATAAGTTGGATTTATCTGATTCACAGAAGCTGCCCTCACAGGCCTCTTTGAGGGAACCATATTACTCGTTGGGTTAGGTACTAACCATTTGGTAGCCGTGGAGGATGAACTGGCTTCAGTGTGTGACAGGGAGTGTGCCACCCAAGTGTCCCTTTTCCTGACATGGGGAAATGGGAGGGTTTCTGAGTTGGAGGTCTGTGCAGCAGCCCACCAATCTTCATATTCTGGGTGCTCATGTTTACTCCATGTCCAAAATCATCTAGAATTGTGTAGTCAATAGGTTTTCTAATATAACGACCCCATCATTCAAGGCCCCCTGGAGCAATAATTGTACTTGTCCTTGAAGTGTTTTTATTGGTAGTCAAAATGTCAATTTCTCTTCTGCAACTTTCTATTTATGAATATCAACAGTTTGTGACATATGGTGATGATTCCATCCTTTGTAGCTAGGATGCCCGGATACCTAGCATTCGTAGTACATTTTTGGCCAAGGCCAAAATCAGGTAGGTAACGCTTGCTAAGGACTGGGTGGTGTAGGCTTTAGGTTCCTTCCAGGGCTCGCTGCTTATCTGCTGACTGGATCTGGCTGTTTTTACAGTAATTGGCCACCTATTCCAGATTCATGTAATTGTCCAAGAGGGCCCAGTGTCCACCTCCTCACCCAGATTCCCACCTCCAGCAGCACCTGCAGCTCTTCCTCCTCCCCCTCTCCTTCCTCCTCCTCCTCCCTGTCTTACTCCTCTTCCTTCTCTTCCTCCTCCTCATATAGACTGCAGAGGCAGTGGTACCCCAGCACAGAAAAACTGGAGACTGGGAGAAACTGATTATATTTTCTTTTAAAAAGCCCAGTGCATGAGGTGAGTGAACACTCTCAGATCCCTTGAAACTTAATTTTTAAAACACTTAATTCAGATTGGTATTTCACATGTTCATTTCTTCCTCCTTAAGTCTAATCAACACTTGATTGCTATATAAAACATATTTTAGTTATTCAGGGAATATGTCTTTCCAGTAGATTGATATTTCTATTTTACTAAACAGTCTTAATTTTTTTTAAACAAAAAAGCTCCTTTGATATATTTCCAAACATCATCTCTTCATGTTTCATTAAAGCAGTGATTTGCAACTCCATTTCCTTTAGGGAAATGTTTGCCTTCTTAGTTCTGCAATGTTTATTTGGTTCTTGGTGCACTATTTCAATTCAAATTTGCTTCCACTTTAATAATTTTATTTCTATGAAAAAATGTGTGGGTTTTACCAAAGTTAACCCAGTGAGTCTCTGTGTCTAAGTTTCTCTTAACTTTTAGTTTTCTAAAGGTTCTAGAGCTTAATTTTCTTTATTTCTTTTTTAAGTATGTTTTATTGACTCTGCTATTACAGTTGTCTTGTTTTTTTCCTCCCCTTTATCCCCTCTGCCCAGCACCCCTACGTCTCACATTCCACTACCTGCCCCCGCACCAGTAGATCATGTCCGTGGGTTGTACATATAAGTTCTTTGGCTTCTCCATTTCCTGTACTAGTCTTAACCCCTTCACATTGTCTATTTTGTGCCTACCAATTATGCTTCTTATTCCTCATTCCTTTTCCCCCATCTTCCCTTCCTCTTCCCCACTGATAACCCTCCATGTGATCTCCATTTCTGTGATTCTGTTCCTGTTCTAGTTGTTTGCTTCAGTTTTTGTTTTTGTTGATAGTTGTGAGTTTGTTATTATTTTACTGTTCATAGTTTTGATCTTCTTTTTCTTATATAAGTCCCTTTAACATTTCATATAATAAGGGCTTGATGATGATGAACTCCTTTAACTTTACCTTATCTGGGAAACACTGTATCTGCCCTTCCATTCTAAATGATAGCTTTGCTGGATAAACTAATCTTGGATGTAGGTCCTTTCCTTTTATGATTTTGAATACTTCTTTCCAGCACCTTCTTGTCTGTAAGGTTTCTTTTGAGAAATCAGCTGACAGTCTTATGGAAACTCCTTTGTAGGTAACTGTCTCCTTTTCTCTTGCTGCTTTTAAGATTCTCTCCTTATCTTTAATCTCAGGTAATGTAATTATGATGTGCCTTGGTGTGTGCTTCCTTGGGTACAGATTCTTTGGGACTCTCTGGGCTTCCTGGGCTTTCTGGAAGTCTGTTTCCTTTGCCAGATTGGAGAATTTCTCCCTTACTGTTTTTTTCAAATAAGTTTCCCATTTCATGGTCTTCCTCTTCTCCTTTTGGCACCCCTGTGATTCAGATGTTAGAATGTTTAAAATTGTCTCAGAGGTTCCTAAGCCTCTTCTAATGTTTTTTGAATTCTTGTTTCTTCATTGTGTTTTGGTTGAATGTTTATTTCTTCCTTCTGCTCCAAACCATTGATTTGAGTCCCAGTTTCCTTCCCATCACTGTTGGTTCCCTGTGTATTTTCCTTTATTTAACTTTTTATAGCCTTCACTTTTTCCTGTATTTTTGCCATTATACTCAACTATTTCTATGAACATCCTAGTATCAGTGTTTTTTTTTTAAAGATTTTATTTATTTATTTTTTTTAGGGAGGGAAGGGAGGGAGATAGAGATAGAGAGAGAGATAGAGAGAAACATCAATGTGCGGTTGCTGGGGGTTATGGCCTGCAACCCAGGAATGTACCCTGGCTGGGAATCAAACCTGGGACACTTTGGTTCCCAGCCTGCGCTCAATCCACTGAGCTATGCCAGCCAGGGCTAGTATCAGTGTTTTAAACTCTGCATCTGATAGGTTGTCTATCTCTTCATCACTTAGTTGCATTTTTTTTCTGAGCTTTGATCTGTTCTTTCGTTTGGGCTATGTTTTCCTGTCTTGGCACACCTGTTACATAGTAAAGGGCAGAGCATTAGGTATTTACCAGGGCCTGGCAACCCAATTTGCTTGTTGTGGTGCTGTATGTGGCAGAGGGGTCTGAGAGGGAACAATGCTGCTTGCTCAGCTTTCAGCTGATTTTTAGTCACTTCCTCCACTACCCACAAGCAGATTGGGACCTCCTGGTGCTGGTTCCCTGGTGGGTGGTTTTGTGCTCATTCTAGGACCATGTGTATCTCTCCAACAGACTTTGGAGAGTGGGTCTGGGAGTTTCTCCCACTGATGTAAGCCCCACGGGTTTTTTTGTAGTTAGAGGTTTTGAGGCTTTATTTCCTTACACTGGACCTCTGGGTTGTGGGGTCTGTCTTACTCCCCAGATGTTCTTCCCAGTTTATCCACATGCAAATATGGGACTGCCAGCCACCATCTTGCCAGGAGTTGTCTCCACCCTGACTGTCCATCTCCACCCCTCCTGCTGGTCTGGATGAATGTTTCTTCTTTAACTCTTAGGTTGTTGGACTTCCATACAGTTCAATTTTCTGTCAGTTCTGGTTGTTTTTTTTTGTTTTTTTTTTTTTAAATATGTTGTTTTCTTTCTTCTAGTTGTGTGAGGAGGCAATGTGTATCTATCTATGCCTCCATGTTGGCCAGAAGTCCTAATTTTTAATATATTTAGGAATCACTATAATGGCTGTACCAATTAACATTTCCATGTATACTGTATAAAGGTTCCATTTTCTCCACATTCTCTCCAGCAATTATATTTTATATTTTTGATAATAGCCATCCTAACAAGTGTGAGGTAATATCTCACTGTGGTTTTTATTTGCTGATGATTAATGATCCTAAGCATCTTTCCAGGTACCTCTTGGCCATTTTTATGTTCTCTTTGAGAAATGTTTATTCAGTTCCTTTGTTCATATTTAAATGGAATTATTTGATTTTTTGCAAATAATTGATTTGCATGAATTTTAAAAATATATTTTGAATATTAAGTCATTTGACATATGGTTTGAAAATATTTTTTTCCATTCTATATGGGTTACTTTTTCAATTTAGTGATTCCTCCCTTTGCTGTGCAGAAGCTCTTTAGTTTGAGGTAGTCTTACTTGCTTATTTCAGCCTTTGTTGCCTGTGATTTTGGTGTTTTATCCAAGAAACCATTGCCAAGACCAATGTCAAGAATTTGTTTCCTATGTTTTCTTTTAGTTTTACCCATAGGTCATTTGCCTCTTGAGAGTACTATTACTCAGCACTGATGAACTTGACTCCAAACCCTTGTGTGCAGACCATGACGCTAGCACAGTGTGCTTCGTAAGTCTTTAAGCCACACTGCATTAAGAAATGATTTCATTAATTCTTTTATTTAATATTACTGCGAACCTGCTATGTGTTTTGTGTTCCTACTCTTTTGTTAGGGATGGTGAAGAACAAAAAGAGGAATAAACCATTGCCTTTGACCTGAACGTATTTATATGTAGTTCCTTTTATTTTTCCCACTTTCCTTCTGATCCACTAGAATATTATGTGTCCCAAAGCATTTGAGATGTTTTCTAATATTTGATGGTGAATTTAACCCCAAAAAGGAATTCAAATTTTAATGTTCCTTCCCTCCATGGCTTAGATTTCCTTTTTGAATTTCTATTTTCCCTGTGCCATATCTGTACCATTTTTTTTTGTCTTACTGAATATCTCCTCACCATTTCTTTTTGATTATAAGTCTATGGTGTGGGAACTGTCAGGCTTTCTTTTGTACGATTTGTAGCAAGTGTGTCACATCTGGAGGTTAATGAATGACAAATAATGAATGCTGGTGAAAAAGGATGGGTTCGCCACTGACTCTGACCATGTCTGTTTTTTTAATGGAGGGGTTTCTCTGGTTGAGATGGAAATGGAATGCATTCTTTGGGTATTGATTAACAGATGGAATTTTCTTTGCTTTGTTCTGTAGCTATTATTTGGAAAGTTACTGTATTTTGAAGAGTAGTCATTTGTACCACAGAAAGTGCAATTTTTCAGCTGGTCCGTTACACCATCCTCTATAAATCTGTGGCTATTGTTGGACTCTGATTTTTCTCATATGTACTGGGATAAGGTGAATCACATTACTGAATAGAATCAACACCAGCTTTATCAGAAGCTGACAATGTTCACAGACTTTTTTTAAATCCAAGAAAAGTTCTTAAAGCTTCTGTTAAGAAATAGCGATTTTCTTCCAAGCTAATCTGAAATTTCTTAATGTAGTTATTGTGAAGCACAGAGAGGGAGGGGTGTGTGTGTGTGTACATGTAGTTTCCTTTAGTATTTATTTAGGGTAAGAAATAGATACAACTTTGCATACTTTTTCATTTTCCTGTGTTAAATGCTGTCCACATAAGTCATAAAGGAAGATGATGCTAAGGCAAGGGCCAGTCTTTACAGGTTTAGGACGTGCCAGAGGTGTAATCATTATTAAACTCAGAGCTGGCGACTGGCAGCCGATGGCAAATCCACCAGAGGAATGAATGCACAACCCAAAGCTACTGGCATGCTGCACTGTGAGACATTAAGAGACTTGTTGGGTCAGTTTTAATGTATACAGAAGAGTGCAGAATACAAATGAGTATACATATATGAAGATTTCAGTAAAATAACTATGAAACAGACTTGTTTCGTTAAGAAGCTCCGATATGAATACTACATTATAGTTAACTTGTGCTAAGGGTCAGCAAAATGGACTAAATGGGCTTGAGTAAAAGTGACATATTTAAACAGCAGTTGTTACAAATCTTTACAGTAACTCAGTTTATCAATGGCAATGGGCTATGTGTTGGGCACTGAACAACCGTTTTTCTATTACCTTCATGGAAATGTACTGGTGGACTGTAGGGTATTTGGGGGGATAGTTTAACAGGAGAGAGCACACAGTACATGATGACAGTTGGAAAGACAGGCCTGTGTGGCCAACATCAATTTTTTTGGCAACCGGTGAGCTCCTGTGTCTCCTCTCCTTCTCCCAGTGGAAATGGCACCACCGCTTCCTCTAGGAAAGGCTCCTTTATGCTCCTCAGTCCCTCAGTTGTGGAGTCTGAACAACGGGGCCATTTTCTTATGGACTCCAGCCTGTCCACAGATTACTGAGTTCCAGGAGTGGGCTTCCAAACCAGCCCAATCAGAATTCTTCCCTGGAAGTTTTGCAGATGTAAACTGAGGAAGAGATAGAGTCCCCAGATGGTGGCAAAGCTGTGAGATATCAGGCATAGAAGCAGCTGGTGGCTGTATTTTCAATATATGGAAGGAGCTGGTCAGAGAGAAGAATGTCTTCAGGTAGAAAGAAGCACAGACAGGAGATAGCTTTGGAAAGCGCACATTTCTCTTTTCAGTTGCCCCCTAAGGCCTAGCCGTATTTCGGTCTTTTTTATTACTGCTCGTCTGCTAATAAGTCCCTTTTCTGCTCAAGCTGCTTTGATTGGATCTCTTGCAATTTTCAAGTAAAAGAGTCTTGACACATAAAGCCAGGAAAGTATAAACCAGGGGGAAGAACTTAGGCACTAGAAAAAGCAAGCTGGTTTTGTTAAATCAAGTAAGCTTGCATTACTAAAAACTTTGGTCTACCTGTTTGAGTGGAGTGCATTAGATACACAACAAGAATGTTATTAAAACCTGATTTGTGTCTACATGAATCTGTTGTGTAGAAAACAAGATTAAATTTCAAAACTTGCCATATGTGTGAGATTAATATTTTATTCATTTCAGATTTCTGTCTCCCTCATCCTTCCACATGGAACTATTCAATTGGCATAAAATTCCAAGAGGAGTTATGTGCCAGCAGTCATAAGAATGCTAATCCAACCAGTATGTCACTCAAAGAGCATTCATTTCATACCACAGTGAGTTCATACTCCACAAGATAGATGGGAGGCAAAGCACTTTCTTTTCCATGAGAGTAATCCTAGACTGTATGTAGATAATATCTAATCAATTAGAGGAAGGCATATTTATAATTTTAAAAATATTTATAATTTGTAAGATAGCAACCTGCAACATTTTTTAGCTACTTCCTAATAAGCACAGGACCTGAATCTAAGTGCAGGAGTCTCACTCGTTCATTTTATCACTTTATCACACGATGTGTACCTGCCCCCTCCCTGGGGCCACCTATTCCTTGGGACATGGGTGCTGCTCCCAATATCTATTTCCAATATCTGTCTTAACTCTACTGCCTCTTGACTCTGGACTATACTTCTCAGGTATCCATGGCAGAGAGGAATGGATTCCCAGACTAGCAGCCTGGGTGGAGGTGGGAAACTTTGACATTTGTATATTCTGGAACGTTAGATTAATCTCTGGGCCCCTTTTATTTATTGGTATGAAGAAATAATATCTTATAGAGTTGTTTTGCAAAAAAGTAATTAATTAATTGATTAACTAAAATATTTATTGAGTGACTATTATCTGCAAGACATTCTCTTTGAAGCTGATAGTGAACAAAGCAAACCAAAATCTCCAGTGGCCTAAAGCTTATTGTCTGATGATAGAGACAGACCATAATGGGTAAATATACACTATGTAAGAGAATGACTGAGGAGTGTTGAGAAGAAAATAAAGTGTAGAAAAGAATTAGGAAATGCATTTGAGTGCTGCAACTTTGAAAATGTGGCCAGGGAAGACTTCTCTGAAGTTCTACTTGAGAAAAGATCAAAAGGGAGGAAGAAAATGACAAGCCATTTGGATAGCTGGAGATACTTTCAAGTGGAAGGAACCCTGTATGCCAGGATTCTAACAAGGTGTGTCTGAAAAATAGGAAGGACATCATTATAGCTAGAGCACAGTGAGGCGGAGGAAAGATCCTGGGGTACCATCTAAGTCCCTGCAAGGACTTTGGCCCTTCACTTTGAATCATACAGAAGTTAATAAATAATTGCTGGGTGAAGCACAGGTTTGGTTTGATCTCACCCACCTGGTTCTACTTTCATCAGTAGCGTAAAATGTTAGAGCCATGGTCACATTGTGTCATGGTCTTTACACAGCGTAAAAAAATGCCTCTGAACTTCTCAGGAATGCCTGCTGCAGCTGGCTGCCACTTCATCATTGGAGGGAATGGTCAAAGCTGGCTTAGAATCTGCAATGCAGTAGGCTGACATTTTTACCAATGACCTGTAAATGTACCAATTGGTGCATTTCTTAGGAGCAAAATCTGATAGTAATCATATTTCCTTTCTATCAACATGGATAGAAGCTAATTAAATATATTTACATAGCAGTTTTAGAACCATTAGGGAAGCTAATTATACAGTGTTCAGGAGAGCATAAAAATATAAACACAAAGTGAGGTGATCACTGAGGAAGAGTCACACCTGCTGGGTTTCCTGTATGACCTTGATTCTGAGATAGAATTGTAATGGGAGGAAAGTTGGCCCATGATGTTGCAAGTGAGGTTACTACTCCCTCTGTGTTCACAGATGTTCCAAACTAGCTCTGTTCATCTCTGAGAAAATCAGAAAATTAAGATTAGAGATGTGAGCAAATGAGCACTTGCTATTCAAAACAATAATTTAAAAAACTCCCTTGTTACAGTAAGCAAACAAAAAACCAGCTGCGAAGTAAAATGTGGCTTTCTTGTTTTCTCTCTTATTTGTTTTAGGAAAGTATTTAAACAACACTTGCTGGTTCTGAGCTCTGCTGGTTGAGCACAGTTCCAGCTCCCAAACAAAACTGAATCTAGCCCTTTCATTTAGCAGTGTTCATCGATACCATATTTTTTTTTCTAAGCATACTTATTTTTCTCTCACCATCTTCCTCTTTTGCAAAATAATAGGACCTATTGACTTTTTGGTCACAAGTATTTTGCAAGAATTTTCAGTCTAGAGTATATTTAAAATGAAGAATCTATAATTCAGGTGAAGACGATGAATTTCATGCATATAAACAATCTTTTTATGATATGACTTATGGTCACGGTGGCAATTACATTCACTAAACGTGTTTGCAACTAATTGGAGTAAACATCCCTGAAATCATAGGCAGTTTAGTCTTTTCAAAATAAACACATTTATTAGTAATGTCTATGAAATATCATATAGAGTATCTGATGCATCTACGATTTTTACATTTTCAAGGTAACTGTGGGAATGAGATTTGTTGAAATAGATTGATAAAGAAGAAAATTGAAGTAAATAAGATTAAGGAGCAGGGAAGATGGGAGATTTATATTTTTCTAGACCGGATAATTATGATCTGACTCAGTCTAAATTGGGCTCTGTGAAAACTAGTCTTGTGAGTTGCCTAGGCAAGATAAATGTGTGTTCAATGAATTCTAGATATTTTTAAATTTCATTACTTTTGTAAAAACTTGACTAATTAGGAGCTATAATTCAGCATATTGTATGGACATTTATTTTGACGAGTTGAAGTTGGTAGGAAGGTGTTTGTCAATTGAAATGTTTGGTTTGTCAGCACCCCCCTTACTCTCTCAGGAAAGTGTCTTCTTCTCAGTTCCTTACTACAGGATTTAGTGGATGCCACCCTCTTTTTCACAGAATGTTTTCTTCCCAACCAGTGACTGGGTGAAGAGTGGGCAACTGTTCCAAGCTAGGACAGCCATGATACCTAATCTCACAGCTGCAGGCATCAGTTTCAAAATAGTCATATATGACCCAAACTAGCCCAAATCAGAATATTCCCCCATTTTTAAATTGAATCTAATAGTAGAACAGTGGTTATGAAACCAGTGTACCCATGGGTCAGCTAGGACCGCATAAGAGATAATGAATTATCAGCAGAAAAAAAGCAGAGTCCAAGTCCTGAACTTGAACTTGAACTACCTCCTGGTTCCAGCTGCCCTTTAGACACAATCCTATCCATATTCTCTCAGGTAGTCAGAGCTGGCACTGTCTTGCTGGCTGAGATTAGGAATGCTCAAGGCCTAAGATCTGGAACCTTGAGATAAGATTTCATTTTATTTCTCATCAGAGACTGGGCAATATTTTCCAACTCATTTAGAAATATGGAAAACCCAAAAGTAAGTTTCTCTTCTTAGGTTTTCAGTACTTAAATTGTTTATTTGTGTTTACTAAGGTGCTTCAAAAAACTTATTTATGGCCCTGGCTGTGTGGCTCAGTTGGTTGGAGCATCATCCCATACACCAAAAGGTTGCAGGTTCAATTCCCAGTTAGGACACATATCTAGGTTGCGGGTTTGATCCCCAGTCTGGTCAAGTACAAGAGGCAACTGATTGATGTTTCTCTCTCACATCTATATTTCTGTCTCTCAAATCAATAAACATATCCTTGAGTGGGGATTTAAAAAAAACCTTATTTATGTTTGTCCTTCACTGAGATGTAACTAACATGCTGCATATGTAGCAGACATTTTAGGCAGAAGCTGAAATTACAAACAGGCTGTTTGAAAGGGAACTTAAAATATGACGTTTAAATTTTTTAGTGTGTATTTTTTGTTGGTTCACATTTATATAGTTTTATCTTTATAAAGAGAATTCCTGTTATGATAACCAATAAGGATTTATACTTATATCTGGGCATTTTTATTGTGATACATAAAATGTATATTTTATCACACACACCTGCAATGAAACCCATAATGATGCAATTTGCCATTACTAAGATTAAGATAATCTGTATTTATCACTGGTTCTTTGAAAAATGTTCCAGTGATAAATGCAAGGTCAGCTGTAAATTTTAAGTCAGTTTAGATGATTTTTGTTGCTAAGAGTCCATCTTGCACTGGTTTTTATGCTGGCCATTTATGAAAACAGTGCCTGTCTGTGGCCTGTCAGGAGTCTGTTGAAGCATACCACTATCATCAAGGTTCGTATGCAGACAGACGTATTGCTATCTTTGACATCAACAGATGTAGCATTTTCATACCATACAGAAAGTAATGGTGCCTGACATTTCTGGGTTGAAAGCCCTTCTTTGTTTCTTGCACTAATGGAAATGGACTTTGTGGCTTTCTTGTGCACTTCAAGATTGTATGTAAATGTTTCTATAAAAAGGTTTTTTTTTATTATCTTATGGAAGTTGGGAAATAAAGGTGAAAGGAGAAAATTGCCAAAGAAACCAAAGATGATTTTAAAAATAGTTTAAATTCTATGAATCGAAAACAGAATTGAGATGCAAGTAGTTTGTACTTGTTGTATGTCTGTGTGTGTGGATGGTGAGTTTTATGACATTTCCATAGGGGACTAAAAGATAGAATATTTCTGAAGAAAGATATTCAAACAGCTAAAATATACCTGAAATATTCCTGGTCTCATTTCTTATTTAGTTGTTATTCTGTTGTTAAGCAGAGAATGAAAGCCCTATCTTTGATTTTGAAGGAAGGCCAACTATAATGTCGAATGGGGCGGCATTAACACCCAGGATTTTCACAAAGTCCACTTGAACCAGCTATATTTGGACAGTCTCCATTTTCTAATGAACTGCTGAAGAGTTAAACAGGGTAACTTAATTTTTATTAACCTGAATTTTGTCATGGTGGGGAGATACTTACTGAAGAAAGAATTAGTAGCTGAATATAGTAGAACTGTGTTGAGGTAGATGGTATTTATATCCTGAAAGAGAAAAACTGAATTTTTTTTACAAAAATTGGTGAGTTTATTATACACTAATTATTCCTCATTTTTTTAAAAAATAATACTTGGAATAAAACACAGGCAAATGTTTGTAGAGTTGAGATGAAGACTTGGAACACTAGCCATCTGGCCTCCCTCACACCCACGTCAGAAACCCCAAAGACACCTACCTGTACGGTCTGTAGCCCATGGAGCACAAGTTGAAAACAGCTTCTAGGCTATGCACATGATAATGACAGCTCCAGCAGACACTAGAACATGTAGTTTAAAATTCTTAAGTAATGATATAGAAAACTGCATTTTTAATCTTAGGTATAATGTGGATGATATTCTCTCATATTGCGAAAGCTTGAGGTTGACAGGCAGTGCTGCACTCACACAGCACAGTAGGGGGCGCTACGGCAGTGGAAGCAAATGGGTGACTACCAAGGACACTCTTCAATAAGAACTTTCTTTGAAATTTTTGTGATCATTAGCCTTAGTTTATATATTTTCTGTTTTTAAAGGTTTTAATATCTCTTGTGAAATTCTTTTAATAATACAAATATTTTAGTTACAGGAATATACATTTGTGAAGAAAATGTAGATTGCATAGAAAAGTAAAAATGAGAAAAAAAATTGCTACACATTATCTCATCATCCAGGATAATACTATTAAAAAATTGACTACTTATATTCAGTCATTTTTCTATGCAAAAGCACATTTAAAAAGTAATCTTTTAACAACATAAATTATAGTGATATTTCCCTTCTTTTTAAATATCAAGTTATATAATAAACATCTCTCCTAATTAACTATTATCTAGAAGGATTTATAATTGTTACATGATATCATATCCTATTAATGTATAAAACTTTAATTTTTTATTGTAGAAAACTTGCACAGTGCACAATTATTTTCTGTATAAACTGGCTCTGTTTTACATTTTAGTAGCAGATTGGTAATATTTAATAGAGTAGGAGCTGTGCATATCTTATAGCCTTGCAGTGTGATTTTAGTTACAGACCTGAGAGAAACTCTTGCCAAAGTGTTGTGGAACAAAAGTGCACATTGCTGCGTTATTTACAATATAGCAAATTGTTCTGTCACTTGGGTATTATATTATACATTAAGCCTATTTACACCATGGAGAATGCATGGACTTGCATATTAAGTATAACACACAGCAGTACAATACAGTGAGTAGAATTTGCACAAACCTGTTCTATATTGAGTCAATGCAGATGAATCTCCAAAATTTAGGATTAGGATAAAAAATGATAAAAAGATTGCTGGTATATGATTTATAAAAAATTAACCATGATTATACTATACATTGTTTATGATTATCCCAGCAGCACAGCTACCTAGTTGAATTCCTTCTAGACTGATGGGCTGGTGCTAGAGGTGAAATATCCATGTTTTATCTAATCCTAGTCCTCCCAATTGGAGACATGATTTTAGCCCTTTCCTATTCAGGGACTTTGCTCCAGTAATTCTTCCCTCTTTCTCTTGCATCATCAATTTTTTTTCTGTCCTCCTGGACCACTTTCACTATTAAAAATAACCTGTTCACCCCACTTTTCTCCACTGCTAGCTAACATCTCACTTTTCTGTTCCTCCATTTCAGACAAGTCCATAGATATCATCAAAGATGAACAGTGAGAAGAAGCACAATGAGTACTCTATCTTACACACCCCTCCATTCTCCCTTCCCATGTACAAAGTAGATGTAAGATATCTTCTCGTATTGTTCATGGCAGGCCGGTGGTGTTATTTCACAAGGGAAATAACAGTTAAGTCTCGGATGCTTTCTATATACAGAGCGACTAAAATTAAGGGATACAACAAAATTCAGAAACTCTACAACATAACATTTACAATGTCCAGAATCCAATGAAATTACTAGAGATGTCAAGAAATAGAAAAACATGGCCTGTAACCAGGAGAAAAATCAGTCAGTAGAAACAGATCCAGAAGTGAGTAAATGATCGAACTAGCAAATAAGAACCTGAAAATGGACTTCCAGCCAAGATGGAGGTGTAGGCAGACACTGTGTCTCCTCACACAACCAAAATAAGGACAACAACAATTTAGAAACAAAATAACAACCAGATCTGACAGAAAATTGAACTGTATGGAAGTTGGACAACCAAGGAGTTAAAATAGACATGTTCATCCAGACCAGTAGGAGGGGCAGAGTTGGGCAGCGGGGCGGAGAGGGGTTGTGGCACAAAGAGGGGTGGGACCAGGTGCATAAGGCATCCCGGGTGCACAAAACTGTAGCTGGCAGACCCTGGGTGCACAGGTGGCGGCTGGCAGATCCCGGGTGTGGTGTGGCAACTGGCAGACCCAGGCAGGCGGCAATTGTGAAGCAAGGCACTGCACGCAAGGTGCCTGCCTGTCCAGGTCACATTCGAGTGCAGATACATGAGGCGAAATTGGGCAGTGAGACAGACTGTACCACCCAGGGTCCCAGCACCAAGAAATAGAGCCTTGGGACACTGATTGAGAACACCTGTGGGGATTGAGGTGCCGGGAGAGACTCCCAGCCTCACAGGAGAGTGAGTTGGAGAGGCCCATGGGATCCTAGAAAGTACACAAGCCCACCCATATGGGACTTAGCACCAGAAAGGCCCAGTTTGCTTGGGGGAAGTGGCGGAAGGGACTGTAATCTGACAGAGAGGGGAGCAAGTGCTATTGTTCCCTCTCAGACCTCGCCCCCACCTGCAATGTCACAACCCAGCAACTGGGTTGTCCTGCCCTGGTGAACACCTAAGGCTCTGCCTCTCACATATAACAGGTGCAACAAGACAAAAAATAGAAAATGGCTGAAACCAAAGAACAGATCAAAACTCCACAGCAAATACAACTAAGTGACCAAGACATAGCCAACCTATCAGATACAGTTCAAAGCACTGGTGATTAGGATGCTCACAGAATTGGTTGAAATTGGTTGCAAATTAGATGAAAAAATGAAGGCTATGATAAATGAAATGAAGGAAAATGTATAGGCAAGCAATAGCGGTGGGAAGAAAACTGGGACTCAAATCAATGGAGCAGACCAGAAGGAAGAAAGAAACAACCAAACAGAAAAGAATGAAGCAACAAGAATTCAAAAAAATGAGGAGAGGCTTGGGAACCTCCAGGACATCTTTAAACGTTCCAACATCCAAATTATAGGGGTGCCAGAAGGGGAAGAGGAAGAGCAAGTGGAAAACTTATTTGAACAAATAATAAAGGAGAACTTCCCCATTCTGGCAAAGGAAATAGACTTCTAGGAAGTCCAGGAAGCTCAGAGAGTCCCAAAGAAGTTGGATCCAAGGAGGAACACACCAAGGCACATCATAATTACATTAGCCAAGGTAAAAATGAAGGAGAGAATCCTGGAAGCAGCAAGAGATAAGGAAACAGTTACCTACAAAGGAGTTCTCATTAGACTGTCAGCTGATTTCTCAAAAGAGACCTTACAAGCAAGAAGGGGTTGGAAAGAAGTATTGCAAGTCATGCAAGGCAAGACCTACACCCAAGGTTGCTCTATCCAGCGAAGCTTTCATTTAGAATGGAAGGGCAGATAAAGTGCTTCTCAGATAAGGTCAAGTTAAGGGAGTTCATCATCATCAAGCCCTTATTTTATGAAATGTTAAAGGGACTTATCTAAGAAAAAGAAGATAAAAAACATGTAAAGTAAAATGACAGCAAAATCACAATTCTAAACAACCACACCTAAAACAAAAACAAAAACAAACTAAGCAAACAATTAGAACAGGAACAGAACCATAGAAATGGAGATCACATGGAGGGTTAGCAACAGGGGAGTGGGAGGAGGAGAGAGGGGGAAAAATTACAGAGAATAAGGAGCATAGATGGTAGGTAGAAAATAGACAGGGGGAGGGTAAGAATAGTATGGGAAATGTAGAAGCTAAAGAACTTATGACACATGGACATGAACTAAAGGAGGGGGCTTGTGGGTGGGAGAGGGTGTGCAGGGTGGAGGGGAATGAAGGGGGTAACGAGACAACTGTAAAAGTATAATCAATAAAATATATTTAAAAAAATTAATGCACATAAAATAAAACAAATAGAAAAAAAGGAACCTGAAAATGGCTATTATAACAACTTATAACTATTTAAAGGAAAAGACACATATAACAAAATATGAAATAGGAGATATAAAACAGAGTGACATGGAACTTCCAGATACTAAAATTATAATTTTTAAAATAAATATTTCAGTGAATGATATCAAAACAGATTTTGTGCCGAAGAAGAGGAGATCAGTGAATTTGAAGATGTAAGAACATAATCTAGCCCCAGTGGGTGTAGCTCAGTGGATTGAGTGAGGGCTGCAAACCAAAGGGTTGCTGGTTTGATTCCCAGTCAGGGCACATGCCTGGGTTGCAGGCCAGGTCACCAGTGGGGGCCACGTGAGAGGCAACCACACATTGATATTTCTCTCCATCTCTTTCTTCCTCCCTTCCCTTCTCTCTAAAAAATAAATAAATAAAAAGTTTAAAAAAGAACTGAATCTAAAAGGAAGCATATAAAAAAGTGACTGGAAAAAATATGTGGATTCTCAGGTGCCTGTGGAATAATGTTGTGGTCTAACATATGTTCAAATGGAGTCCCAGAACAGAAAAAAGAAGAGGGGCAGAAAAAATATTTGAAGGTTTAATGGCCAAATTTTTTCAAAATTTTATGAAAATCCTAAACTCAAATTCAAAAAGCTCAAAAAAATCCCAGCAGAACATATACACATATAGTTATGTACCCACGTATTCACAGAAACACACTAAACCCCATCATGATGGAATAGCTGATAATCAATAGTAAAGAATAATATTAAAATAAGCCTGATTAATATAGACACACTTTACACAGAGCATGGTTTCTCAACCCCAGCACGACTGAACACCTGGGCTGGAAAATCCTTTGCTGTGGGAACTGCCCTGTTCACTGAAGGAGGTGTAGCAGCATCCTTCACCTCTGCCCACTAGATGGCAGTCACAACACCTCCAAGAGACAAAATTTTGCTTGTTGACATTGACAAAGGTCCCTTGAAGGGACAGTTGCCCAAGAGCCACAGTGTATAAAAACAAAAATAGAATTAATTGCATACTTATCAGAAAATTTCAAACCAGAAGACAGTGGTACAACATTTTTAAAATGGTAAAAGGAAAAAAAAAAACAAAGTGGAATTCTGTATTCCTCAAAAATATCCTTCAAAAAACATTTTTATTTCAATAAAACTAAATCTGAGAGAATTCATTGTTAACAGATTGCATAACAGGGAGCGTTAAAGTTTTCTAGACTGAAGAAAATGATACCAAGTGGTAACATTTTTAAAAAGGAATGAAGAACACCAAAAATAGTATAATGTTGTAATACAAAAGACTTTTTCGTCCTTTTTTGGTCAGTCTCTTTAAAATGTCCTTTACTGTTTGAAGCAACAATAATAATGCATTGTGAGATAAATTACAATAAGACAAACCATGGATGAGGAGAGATGGAAGTTTACACTGTATGCTAAGTGATGTAATATTTGAAGGTAGCTTGTGATAAGTTACATACACATATTATAAGCCCTAAAGCAACCAGTAAAACAAGTAAACAAAGTCATAGAAATTTTAAAGACAGAGGATAAAATGGAATGTGAAAAAAACTCATTTATTCAAAACCCCAGGAGGGAAGGAAAAATAACAGAACAAAGAATAGTGACAGCAAATAGAAAGCACACAGCGAGATGATGAATGTTGATAGTTACATTAAATATAAATTATCCAAATACTCCAATTTAAAGATAGAGATTGGTAGACTGGATAAAAGCAAGACCCAATGATATGCCGTCTAAGTATATCAGCATTTATCTTCTAAGAAATAAGAATATTCTCTTGTCTACCCATAATAACCACACACGAAGATATGTTTTGATAACACTGACTTTTTTAAAGAATTCAAACAGTTGTCTTGTAAAATTTCCCATATTTGTGTTTTTCTGGTTGTTTTCTCTTAAATAAGGGTTAAAATTTTTTGGCATGAATACTGTGTGAGTGATCTTGTATAATCCTGATTGCATCACATGAGGAGGCATATTAACAGAAGAGTGACCATGTAATTTATAATTTAAATGAGAACACTTTTGAGAGGGAAAAGTGGTATCATTACTAATTATTCTAAGATATCAAGTGAACGCTGAGCATGTCTGAGGTAAACTGGGAAATGGTCACCTAGTTGCTGGTAAGTCTAAGTTTGATCACTTGGCTCAAGTGGCATTTATCAGAGATCTGCAATGTGAAAGTACTTTTTTCCTATGTAATGGTTAGAGTGTGAGGTAATACATTGAGAACATGTGGATATCATGTTCCTCCATTGTATTTTACATAACGGCTTTAGCACCCACTCAAGAGTCTTGCTTAAATAAATTACTATATATGAGTAGAAAAAGAAAGCTTTCTTTTTCTGTCATTCTTCTGAGTTCATCAGTTGGAATTCTGGTGTAAAGATCTTTTCTTAAGCTCCTCTTTGTCCTTTTAGTATCCTTATAGAGTTATACAGTAAAATCATTATTCTTTATTATGCTCAAATCATTAGTAAAAACAGCCCATGGGAGCCCTTGCAATCTGACTTCTGTGTTGTTCAGATCTGCTACATTTATTTTTTTTAGTTATTTCTTGTTTTATGTTGAAGATGTTCCAGTTTAAATTTGTAAATTTCCTTTTTCATTGGTTTATCTATGTAGGTAGCTGAACTATGCTGTTTTAGTTATTGATCTTTATAGTTTTATTTTTATTTCTATATTTTATTATTTTATTTTAAATTGATTATTATTTTTCTTTTTTCTTTTTTATTGAATTTATTGGGGTGACAGTGGTTAACAAAATTCTATAAGTTTCAGGTGCATAATTCTATACCACATCATCTGTACACTGTATTCTATTCAACACTCCAAGTCAAGTCTATGTCCCTCACCATTTATATCCTTATGCCTTCCCCTCCCTGCTACACCCCTCTATTATCATACTGTTGTCCATGTTCATGAATTCTCTCTTTTTAAATTTTTTGCTCAATATTCTCCTTCCCCCACACACTAACACCTCCCACGGCTTTCAGCTTGCTCCCTATGTATGAGTCTGTCTCTATTTTGCTTGTTAGTTTATTTTGTTCATTGGATTCCACATATGAGTGAAATCATATGGCCCTTGAAAAGGGTGCCTCTGTCTCTAACTGTCTCTCTCTGGCTGATAGAGACCAGGGTGCTTTTCACAGCCAGCTGTTATGTGGGTTCCTCTATCTGGCTCTGGTGCTCTGGGCTGGGGAGTGCTGCTTGGGGTGCAGACCCCACTCTTCCCAGGCAGAACCTGCCATAGCTGAGAAATCCCTTGGGAAACAGCTGCCGCCTGTGGGAGTGGGCTGACCCTTTTCACGTCTCTGCCCTTCCTACCGTTTTCTATATGGCTTCTTCTGTAAACCAGTCCTTGGTTATAAGGCTTCTCTTCAGCTAGTCTTCAGCTGGCTATTCGGCTATTCAGGCTGATTGTTCTATAATTGAGTTGTAATTCCAAGTCAGTTCTGGGAGATGAGTATAGCTTCCAACTACTCTGCCACCATTTTGAATCACTTGATCTTTAGAATTTTAAAATCTGATCATTGTAATCCCCTATTATTATTATTGCACTTCAAAAATTTCTAGACCCTTTTGGAATTTTTCATATGTGCTTTGGGATGCACTTATGTAGCTCCCCCCCCAAAAAACTTGGTAACTTTCTTAGGATTGTACCAAATTAGAGTACTGAACTGGGGAGAACTGACGTATGTTTACCATGCTATATTGCTGTGTCCACGGAGAGGTCATGCCTTTCTATTTGCTCTCTGTCTGTCTGTCTGTCTCTCATCTGTCTCTCTCAGCTTGAGGAGATTTTTAAAGTTTTCTTTTTGTTCTTTAAAGTTTATTTTTAAGTGTTTTTCTACTACTTGCAGGTTTTTATTTTTCAGTAAATTTTCTAACTCATATCATTTTACATTTATGAAGGCTCTTTTTTTTCACTTAAGCATATTTTTTTTCATTGCTTTCAGAGAGAAGAAGGGAAAGAGAGAAGCATTGGTGTGTGAGGGAAGCATTGGGGATTGTATGCACCTAGATTGGGGATTGAACCTGCAACCTAGGCATGCACCCTGACCAGTAATCAAACCCGCATCCCTTTGGTTACCAAGCAATGCTCCAACCAAGTGAGCCAGCCTGGCCAGCACAACAAGGCTCATTTGTGTGCTAATTTGATATCCTGCTAAGATTATTTTAATTCCTTTAATGTTTGTGTTAGTTTTTATCATTGATTGCCTCGGTTTTAAGGTTTTAAGGACATCTACAAAATAGAGACAGTTTTACTCCCCCGCGATTTTTATGCTTTTCATTGTTTTTGCTTTTCAGACAGCCATGGCTCATGGCTACCCTGCAGCTGCAGATCTGTAGTGGTGCAGGGCACGCTCGCCTTCTTCCGGACTCAGTGTGGGGACGTCCAGCAAATCTGCAGTATTCTCACTATACACACACACACACACATTTTTAAAATGAGTATTGCATTTTGTTAAAGATCTTTTAGCATTTGTGGAGATAATTATATGATTCATTTTTACTGGAAGTTACAATATGAATTACATCAATATGATTTCCTATATTTCTGGAAACATTTTACTTGGTCGTGATTGATTTATCATAATTTTCAAAATGTTTTTCTGGTTCCTGTTTGCTAATGTGTTATTGAACAGTTTTTCAGTGATATTTATAAGGGAAGTTGTTCTGTAGATTTGTGTGTGTATACATACTATCTTTATCAGGTATAGGTGCATATATTATACTTGTTTCATAGACAGGATTTAGAAAATTTCCTTTATTGTCTAAGCCTTGGACAATTTAATAAGCATTGGAGTCATGTGGTCTTTGAAGAATTGGTAGAATTCCATTCAACCATTGTGGCCTGGCACTTCTTGGAGAGGGAGGGAGGAGTCCTTTGATGACCTTATTTTTTCTAGGAAAAATTCTAATTGTGCTTTCTCTATCACTGGTGTGATTTTTCTGTTTGTTTTTGAATTTCTCTTTACAAGAAAAAGAGCCTTTATTTTACTAGTTGATATTGAAAGTTTGTATGAGCTTACACATTGGAAGTGAATGATTAAATCAATAAAGTGTAACTGACGGCCTCCCAAAGCTTTCTAATTGATTGAGGGAGGCATTCTTGGGGCCAGAAGTTGGACAGTGAATAAGGGAAAAAACACCAGAGAGAAAACATTGATTTCATGCGGTAGGGAGGGGAAGTCACCAATGAGTGGAAAGAGTGAAGGGAGGCAAAACTGAAGAGTAGAAAGGGACTAAAAGAGGATGTCGCCATTTTTTCAATCCACCCACTTCCTTATAATCCTGAGGACAAACGGAAGTCACGGGAACTCTTGCCCATCAGGAATGTGAGCAGCTTGGTCTAACCTGACTTCTGAAAATGCATATTATCTTAACTAGAATTTAATTTGAAACCATAAAATTAACTATAAAAACTTGGTGTAATAATTCTCATTGAATCATTTGTGGATGATTTTGTATGTTCTTCTATGCCATCAAAAGCACTTTAACTAATTTCATACACACAGACAAATACATATCTGATGCATAGAAATTTAGACAACTTGAGTAATATTTGGGGAACTGAATAAGAGTTAAAGAAAAATACTTAATCTTTACTACTCCATATTAGTTCATGCTGTGGGCACTTTGCATGCTCTAACTCATTTAATTCTCACCCTAATGCTGTTAGAGGCCATTATATAATACTAATGTGTAATAATAATGATACCAGTTTTACACAAACTGAAACCCTTGAGGCATGGAGAGATTTGGTGACCCACCTAGGGTTACACAGTAAAAAGTAGAGACTGATTCAAATCTAGGGGTTGCTTTAGTGTCACTCTGCTAAGTGATAGAGTTATTGTCATGCCCTTTCTGCCTTTGAGGACCTCAGACACTGCTGTGAAGTCAGCTCTGTCTACATGCAGCAGGTGGGATCGCACAGCAGGCAGGAGGGCAGCTCTGTGCTCAGAATCCACTGCCACCAGCAAAGGGTCCTTGGGGTCAAGTTCTAAGCTCTTCTAAACTTCTGTTATCCATTTGGAAAATTAAGAAAATGATGAAAGTAACTTCATAGGTTTATGATGAAGATCAAGTAAGATAAGCTGTCTAAAGCACTGAGTAGGAGAAGGTCCATCGCGCTGGAGCCACTTCATAAATGTCAGCTACTATTTCCGTTCCAGAGCTGAGCAAGATGTACAGCCTGTCCTCTGGAAACCCATATTTAAAAATCAGCCAAATATGCCCAACAGCCAGACAAAGGCTAACTTGGGGCTGGGACTTAGGAAAAAACACGTGTGATGTGGAGTTCTCAGGAGAGACAGATCATCCCTGGGGAATAAGGCATACTCAGCGGAGAAGGTAGTAATTGAGTCACTTGAGCTGCAGGGCTGGAGCTCAGCAGGTACATATCATAATCCTTTAAGGGCTGAAATTAGCATGACCTGCAGTGCAGAGAGGCTGTGCTTTTTTTTTCCCCCTGAAAAATACAGAGGCAAAGATATACTTAATAATGTAGGCCCCCAAAGTATAACTGTATTACTTTTTCAGGGAAAAAGTTTGTAATTTCATGCCTTAGGGTTAATGCACACTGGTTGAATGCATGGAGGCAACCTGAGTGAGGTTCAAGACCCCAGCTCTGACCACTATGAAGCAGACAGGGGTAGGAAGCATAAAGCCTTTGAAGTGTGCCCCTCTCCAACTCTGTGGGACTCAGATGTGAGCCTATGGTAATGACGTTCTGTCTCCTTCAGGCTTGTGGAGAGAGTTTATAATGCACTTCCTTGTGAGGGGGATGGAAAGCCTTTTGTATTGAGATCCCTCTTGAGAAATCTAGAACATAAAGAAGGGTAACTGGTCATGATTTTGGACTCTGGGCCCAGATGGTCTGGGTATGATTTCCAGCTCTGACACTTACTAGCTGTGTAATCAAGTAGTTAAAAATTGTAGACCTGGTTTCATTCTCTTTAACCTGACAAAAGGAATAAAACTTATATGTAATATTGTTGTATTTAATGAGCTAAAATGCAGAAAGTACTTAGTGTGTCTGGCATGGAGTAATACATATAAAATATTAGTGTAAAATAATAAAAGCAGCTAAGGGTTTAACTTTCTTTTTGATCAAGAAAGATAAAGAACTAGAAGGTGCTCACAGGATGAGCCCTTGAGTGTAGCTGTGATGGGAGAGGTCCTGAAAGGGTAGGTGCAGAGAGGACCTGGTAGCTGGGATTTTTCTCCAGCCTCCTATATCCCATCAGCTGTAAGCTTGGAGGTCTTGGTAGAGGGCAGTGCCCAAAGTGAGTGAGGGGAGGTAGAGACCTCCTGAAGAAATATTTAGATGACTATGAAAGGCAGCTCAGATTTCAAAACCAAGAGAGATCTTTTCAGTGTTGGTGACCTTGGTCCTCCTGGGGAGGGAAAGGCCCTGGCACATCCCTGTTCTGATTGGTTCTATGGGAGGGACATTCTCTTTTGTTTCCAGTTCTGCAAGGTACAAGGAGAAGCATTTAGTTCCAGGGCATGATCTCTTGGGAGAAACTTAATCGAAGAAGTTAATTACCCAGAATGGGTTTCAAGGCATGGGAACAGCAGGGTGTTTAGAACATCTAAGTGGTTGAGCGGCTTCTCTTTGAGGGGAAAAAAATCATGGGAAAGGGTTCCCAGGGGACACAGTACCTACCCACCTATAAGCACTCCTGATATTGGGCTCAACTTATGTCCTGTAAATTAACATATTTTCTTGAATCACAGTTAATGTTTGAGCTATGAATGTTACAAACTCTGGACCATTTCAACAATAATAGATAATCCAAAGATTTACTAATACCTATTTTAGAAATAGAAACATGAGTGGAGGCTGTCATCAGATGGCTCACTAAGGAAATGTAGGTTGAAGAAGCCTGGTTTAGAGTATTTAAATATATTATAATTTTTTTGCTAATTACAAACACTTTTCTTTAAACTTAGACTGTTTACCAAACACAATGCTTTATCAACCATAAGCCCCTTTCTTCAACTTGTTGGAAAATAAATTTAAGATAAGTCATTGAGGTTTATACATTAGGAATCATAATGTATAAATCTTGATCATAAAATTTGAGAAGTCCTTGAAAAAATGATTAAGAGAACAAATAGGACACTTTTTCTAGAACTCTACAGAATGAGGCAGCTTCTTTCTGTCCAGGATGACTATGACATAGTCCCAGCTAGAGGGGCAAAGAGTTGTCGGGCTTTTTAATCTTTGTTTTGTGTTATTACTTCCAGCCTCAGGACTCCAGTTTCGCACAGAGCACCTGATGTGGCATTGTACACCCTTGGAGACATGCTTGTCCTGGAAACAATGTGGAAATAGTAGTTCCTAAAACCAAGCTCGTCCATAAATAGACAACTTGGTCGCCTTCTATTTTAAACTGAGAATGAGTGTAGAAATGATCTCTTCCTCACTTCTTATCTTCCTTCTCAGTATTCCCTTCTTTTTCTGCACACTGGCCTCAGAAGTTCTTTAGAATCATATGAAAGTTTTATTAAAAGACTGTAGAGCTTGCAATCACTCAGGTGACTCTCTCCAGGCATCTGTGGGGGAAAACTATGATTAAGACACCTGGTTTTGTCCATGGGTCCTTTATACATGTTCCTGAGAGACAATTGTACTTGAACAACAATAAAAAATGTGGGAAAAAAAGAGAGAAAAAAATAAACACCACCGTAAAAGAAAGAAAAAAAGACACATGGGCTTTCAACTCAGATGTGGGCTTGAGTCCCGGTGTGTACATACAGCCATGTTACCTTGGGCCAGTCAGTTATCCCTGGAAGCCTCAGTTCCTTCACTCAGAACATGGGGTTTACAGTGCTTGTCTAAATGCTTGTCTATCTGGAATAATAAATGCTAAAGCAATATTAACAATGGTTATGATCATGATCATTAATCAGAATCTGTCCCAAATAACCTTTTTTCATCTCATTTCTTGATCCCCCATGTTTAGGACACTGGGCACTCGCTAATCCCCGAACACTGAGTGCTTTATCATACTCCCTTTGTTTGCTCACTCTACCTTTCCACATGGAGCATCCACTCGTCTGCCTCTGACAAGCTAAGTCGCCCTCCAGGGCCTTGTTCATGTGACATGTGTCCTGGGAAGCCATCTCGTAGCCCCTCACAGTCCACAAGCAAGAAGCAAGGAGGACCTTGCTTCTGTGACACTTAGGACTTTGTTTACATGCTCAAAATGCTGCTTTCCAAGCTTTTAGAACTCTGTAGGTGTTTGTCTCTGGGTTCCATGAGGGTCCGCTTACCAGTTTGGTTTGTGGTAAGCTCCATGAATATTTCTTGAATGAACTGAATTTTGCTTTAGTTTCAGTGAGCAAAAAGTTCAGGAAGGGATAGACTTATGACTTCACAAAGGGCCTTTTGCATGACCCTGAAGACAAAGAAGAAAAGGCAGCACCTGACAATGGAAGCCCTCCCGTTTGTACTATAGTAAGTGGTAGAATGGGTTGGGAGAGAAGAAGGTATTTCCAGGAAAGTGTTAAAAAAATCCTTCTGTTCATTCTATCACAGTTACTTTCATGGACTTAGTAAAAATCCAACAAGTATATGCCATTGGCCGGGGACTGTGGAGTGTGCAGTAAGTATGCTGAGTAGTGAGGTAGTCAAGCTCCGGGGTCACACATAGTAACAGTCCTTTGTCCTTCCCCTAACACAGGCCTACTGTGTCCTCGTATTATCTCCTCCCATTTATAATGTATTTCTCTAGATTTTAGTAAACAGTGACATGCCTGAATCTTTCATTTTGTTTTTGGAGCCTGTGACAGTCTCTTGGGTAGTATTGACCCAAAGGTCAATGATTTTGAATTTGTGATGTCACCAGGTATAGGAATCATTATGGCTTGACAGATGTTAATTTGTCCACATTGTTCTCCTCTAAAATAGAAGCAGAATGATAAATAATTACTTCATCTTTGAAAACCATCAAAGCTTTAGAACTAATGTGAACATTGAAATAATTGTAGAATGCTTGCTTTTATTATCCACTAGCTATTTGTTTGCAGCTTGGCATCCTGGGTTTGTGTTCTTGGGAAATTCAGGGTGTTCTTTGGTGATTAGGCTCATTGTGCTTGTGAGACATAGATTCACTCACATTTTTCAAAATGGACATGTGTGTGAATTGGGTTGGATTTAGTTTCCTTTTTCTTTCCAGGTGAGCTTAACAGTCTGAAGAGGGGAACCCCCAACAGAACAGGAGCATTAGATGCATTGTCCCTCTCCCTTTATTCATGTCTAACTAGTGCTTTTCATCTCGGAGAGTACATGAATATGTAAGTGCAAGCGCTGCTTATTGTGAACTCAGAACAAAGAGTAGTGCTGTAGATTTCAATGCATTTGGACCATAATGTGCTGCTTTCTTGATAATGAGTTCTTGGCATTGAAATGAAAAGCAAACATATCATTATGAAGGAGCTCCATAAAAACTGTCTGTCATATATCTTAAGCTTCATTAGTTTAGATTAATGGCTTGATATACATGACAATAGGTGAAGCAATTCTTTGTTTATTTATTGACAATTAAATGTGGTGGTGACATGCATAAACAGGCTTCCCTCTGATTAGTTCCATGTTTTAAAGTAACTTTGTGTTATAAAACTTGTTAACTACAGTATCATTTTATTGAGCTCTGTTGGGTGAATGATGTGATCTACATTGAAAGGCATCAATATTGCAGCCATTCCCGACAGTCACTGGAGCATTGTGCTCGCAGATTGGAGTTGATATCTTATTGTACAAATTCAGGGACCCAGAAAATGTCCAGTTATTGAGCCTCTGCCCTGAGAGGACAATGTTCTATTCATGGAATCTAGGTGCAAGGTCACAGACCGAAACCTGAACGAAGGATAAAATTCAAATTTGTTTCAAGGTTTTGCTGAGGACCTCCCTGAGATTCAGTGCTTAGAAAGCACAGAGCTTTTCCCAGAGTATTCTCCTGCAGAGTAGTACTTCATAATGTAATGCAAAGGAGTGCGTGAATACAGTGTGTCCTAATTAGGAAGCTGCGGTAGGACCAAGTGAGCTTACTTGTAAAAAGATGCTGATGTGTCTGAGAGTGTGTTGATTCATATGGCATAAGAAAGCTTCCCAGAATACCTTGTAACAGACATACCATTTTAGAAGAAACCGGGAAGGCAAGGAAGAATAAAAAAGAGGAGAAAAGGGCAATGTGGCATAAAATTTATCTGCACGCTAGTCTCTTTGAAATATCTGTGGTTTGCCTTTCCATGAATCCAAAAGTTGGAGGCTGTCAGGGACAATCAGCCCTTCCCATCACGGACACCCTGTGGTTCTCCTTAATAGCTCCCTTTTATGTGCCGTCAGTCCTCAAAAATATATTTAGAAAAGACTGATTTAGAAGGAGGCATAAAATAAAATCCATGTTGCAGTAGTGTATTACAAATGATTTCTGGATTTCATTCTGTGCTATTACGCTCTCTGTAGAATTTTCATACAAAGGAAAAAATAAACCCTCAGCCAGCTTGAAAGAGAACTCATTTGACAAAAGAAACCACTACAAAGCCAGTCAGGGCCTCCAGTGAGGGCTCATGTTCCTGGGTGTCGGAGTCCAGTAGAGCACCTTTACTTTCCTTAGGAAACATTGGGCAATGACTGTGCACCCCACAATCCTTCCTATGGAATGTCCTGAGCAAAGCTTGAATGCAAAGGAAAGAATGAGGGTAAACTAAGCATTACCTGCTTTTCCCTATGGCCCTTGAGTGGCTCATGTACAGACCTTGTCCTAAGATGACTTTGCAGTCATTTTGTTCATAAGTGGTGTTAACATTTCATTTATTTATTACTTAAAATCAATCCCTATACTCTGGAGGAGTAACCAAACTCTGCTCCTTGAACTACCCTTTTCATTTTCATTAAATAAGCCCTTCCTCCCTTCTTCACTGAGCCCCCAATCTGTATTTTAATCTCATCAATGCTCACTTTACCATGGGAAGATGGTGTCCAGCCTTGCAGGCAGGTTCTTCAGATGGCAGCACGGTAGGAGGAATAAATCTTGCCCTCATTTTACATCCAGTTTTACAAAGTTTGTCCTTCTGGGGAATGCTAACCCCTCCCAGAGAAGCAAGGTAAGTATACCAGTGTGCTAACTTCTGTGGTAGCTGTGAATGGACATGAGCACTGGGAATTGAAAAATAACCTGCACCTGTGCCCTCTTCCTCCTTCCCATACTTAAAGACTTGACAAACCCGCTGAAACACTGATGTGGCGAGTTTTGGGTTTTCCAGACACTTCACTGCTAAGCGTTTCCATGCTTCAGCTCTCACGTTAGCCTGGGGATCCATTAGTAGGTTGTTAAAGGTTCTCACGTAATAATCACTGCCATTGGTTTGCAATGGAGAGCGCTCGGGTGGCCAGCCATTTGTTCCTTTTTATGCTAGGCCACATACTTATTTTTAAAATGATATCCTTCTAGTGTTGAAAAGTTTGTTCATACTTGGAAAGTGAAAAATATATGTATAGAGGTTTCATAACTAAGGAAGATGTGCACTATCACTGTGAAATTTTGTGGGTTCATTTATTTACCTAGGCATTGAAACTTCTTCCTCATTGTGATTTTGGAAACATTTTGAAGGTCTGTTTTGATATCATATCGCTATCTTTTATGAAGAAACAGCAATCTTCATAAATATATCTATGGTTTAAATCTATCATTTATGTTTATGAACCAAGTGTTTCATAATTGGGAGTGCTTAGATTATAATATACATCTAAAATGACAGAAGGAAACTGGTTTAAAGATAAGTTGACTAGGAGGTGTTTTGTAATTTGACAACAGTGCTGAAAATAACATGGAATTATATAAAAAATTACCTGATGAGTTTTCATATTAAACCAATTACAGCAGGAGAACTTCCACACATCGAGATCCTTACCAAGCCACAAAATTAAATGTAAAACATAAGCAACTTCAAAATAATAAAAATTTTTCAAAACAAGAAAATGAACATGGTAGAATTTCCTAATACTGGATTAAGTGAAGCTTTAAACTTTCTTTTTTCGATGAGGACCTTTGTTACGGTCGTCTGTATTTCATAAACTCTGCATCGTTAGGCTTGATTTACCTATTAGAAAGAGATATTTACACACTAGCCAGGAGCTCCTAAAGCACTAATTCTTCCCCCAAAATGCTTTGCATATTTCACTTTGCTCTCCTTTGTTCACAAGACTCAGTTTTTCTTTCGAAATTGCATCTTCTTTTTCGGTTGCAGTGCTCTGAGGATTAGAATACAAGTGATCATTTACAAATTGAAGGTTAGCACAGAAATGCATTGTGCTTGTGATTTGATGAGTAAAAACAAATCAGAAAATAAGAACAAATAGCAGTATTATCCCATGGGAAAGGGGCTTGTGTACTCATCTATTATTTCCCAGCTTGAAATGTGCCACTATCATAGTTCCACTCGATTACAAGCTTTTTCCTCACTTCCCTTGGTTGATTCATCTCGAGGGCTTCTGACATTTGTAAAGTCTCTCCCATATGCTGCTAAGCAGCCAGGGAAACCTTGTTAATGAAGAAATAACAAGCTGAAGATTTGAATAAATATTTAGCTGGATGAAAGGAGGTATACAGTTAATTTTTTTAATGCTGACAACTGAGTAAACTCACAAAATGCTTTGCTTGTTTTAGCTAAAAATGGGTTCTAGTGGAGGTTTTTTTACTGCACCACAGGGCACTTTCATTTCCTGATTCTATTATAAACTAAGTGGCCACCTGAACCTGCCAATGAACTTGTTCTATTGTGTTTTTCTATTTTTAATCCTGAAAGAGTAAACACATTTCTCATCAGATGTGTTACAGAGTACCATACATTGGAGAGATTTATGAAGGTGCCATTGGGTTATTACAGAACCATTCATTTATAAGTAAGTGTCCATTCTGAAAGGAAACTATAAATGATAGCAGCATTTTCATCATTTCACAAATCTATATTATAAAAGTGTGTAGGTATTTTTTTTAATACTTGCTACAGTGACATGGAAACAATTTGGATTTTATGCCTTTTTAGGCTGTGTTTTCAGTCCTAATATATGATTAAAGTTCTGGTCTCATAACCAAGGTGATGTTTTATGTGACTCATAGCAGCAGCTGTGAGAAGGAGCTTAATGGTTCCTTCAGGATTCAAAGATTAATTACAAGAGAGCTCTTTGAGCTTGGTCTAGCTGTTCAATGATTGGTTGCTAGTGGACCTGGACCCCCAGTGGGAGCTCCTGAGTTTTATTCCGTGGAATCCTGGTAGGTTCTGTCCCCTGTGATTTTTCAAGACATGTACCAATGCTCTTAGAGACTTTTTAGTACACCTGATTTAGTGTCTTGAGCTGAGAATATTTAAAGAATATCCAAAGAACACTCCAAATACCAACATCTTTGAAAAAGACTCTTGGTTGAACAAAGCATTAAGAGGGAAGGTGAGGAAGAACCAAGTGTATTTGGGCATGAATGTTGCTTAGTCAATGTCTGCTCCCATGTATGATATTATGTCCACAATTGTAACGCCTGAAGTTGGAAGGTAAACTTAGGATTCTTGGAGTCTAAGAACCTCAAGATGCCCAAATGCCCTCTAAAATATTCTGGAAGTGTCTTTAATTAAATAAATAATCTAGGCACAAGGGGGCAGACATCTGTTTCGCACAGAAGCTTACACAATCTTTGCTCTGCATAGCCACTTTTGCAAAGTCCTTCTTTCTTTCTTTTCTTTTAATATTTTTTATTTTAATTGTTGTTGCAGTACAGTTTTCTATCTTTTACTCCCATCCCAACCTGCCCACCCAGCCCTCCCCTACTTGTTTCTACTGAGCTAAAACTTGCAACTTCTCACTTTCACTGTGATCCTAGTTCTGTCTTTTGGGCGCAGACAAAACAGATATCTGCTTATTTTGCATACTGACCCTACCAGTGCTAGCTGTGATGTTCATCTTTTATGCACTAAATTTCCCTGAATTCCTCTAGATCAGTGCTTCTCTCTAACTTTACTTAAGTGAAATTCATCAGAGGAGATTAAAATGCAGGTAGTTTTCCCAGAGTATTCGATTCAGTGGGTGTGTAGAGTCCAGAAATCTATCCACCCAAGAAATATAGGCACTGTTATTACTCATGTTTTATGAGTGAGGAAACTGAGATAGAGGGAGTAAGCAGTTTGCCTAGGGCCCCATTACTAGTAAGTGGCAGACCTACCATTTGAACTTCAGGCCTTAACCAGTAGCTTTCACTGCCACCGATATGAAATGGGGGGAGGGTGCATATGATAGCAGTAAATAATAAAAGATCAGGAATTATAGGGTAAGTACCTTGGATTCATTCTACCAGACACTTACAAATAGTACTAATATAGTAAAAATTATTCTTTACTATACTGAGTATTTGTTCATCACAATATTTACCAAACTTTTCTTACAACAAATTCTGCAGGATTTTAATAATTTTGCTGAAAGTACAAATGAAAACAAAAGGGAAGAGATTTAATCTTTAATGACTTTGTAGGATAGTAGGTTAAACATGTGAAGCAGGTTTCTTAACCACAGTCCTTGTTAGAGCATGTAATTCATTTTTATACTCAAGAGCATAACGTGACATGTGGGTTCTCAGACTTGACAAGTGTAGGTTTCTCTCTCTACATCTCTCTTCTTCTTAAAGAGAAGTAGCTTAGAAAATTCTTTAGGAGCTGCTCTACTAAGGTATGAATGGACTATTTGAAAATGTAATATCAACCAGAACTCTGGTCTGCCACCTCACCTATTTCACCCCCAGTAAGTCCCCTGTAAAGGTTAGTTTTGCAACAGCATTGAAGTAGGCATGACTTTACTTAAAAATTTTTACATAAGAGTGCATCTAAGCAGCTTAATAAGCACAGACTCTAGACAACGCTGGAAGTGCTTCAGGGCTGGAGAGCTGCAGAAAGTAGCAGCATTGTCCTGATGAAAATAAGACATCAGGGCAGGCAATTCAGATCTAAAGCTGTCGCTGGACTTCGAACACAATAATATTAACATGTGGTATGAGAGGGAATGGGAAGATAGAGATGAATTTGAGAGATATGAAAAGTCATTTATGGGACGTAGTAAAGAGGGACAGTTGGGAGTGTGAGAAAGAGAAGACCTTAGGAGGAATTCTGGGTCTCCAGACTGTAAACTAAGGAAAAATATATTAATGTTGATGAAAAGAGGAGAGTTTGGCAAGTTGTGCCAGTTTCTGGGGTGGGGTGAGGAGAAAAGGAAATGAGGAATAAATGTTTACCAAGCACTTACCATGTGCTCAAAATTTACTATATTTTATCAAAATTGATAATGTCTTAAGGGGGGGGGGGATAATTATATAAACAAGTGAAAGAAGAATTTCTCATCCAGAATGGAGCTGACAGAGTTTCAACTTCTACATGGTTCCCTCTGACTCTGCGGCTCCATGATTCACTGTGAAGCCACCCCACCCCCTGGCATTCCTTGGAACCCATCGTGAAGAGCGCGGATCAATGTGATGAGTTTTAGGTGATGGCAGGCTATTCAAATGTGAACTGTTTTATCATGAGTTGTAAATTCAAGAACTGTGTTCCTAAAATAGTTAATGTGATTCCAAATGGAGAGCCACTTACTGGTTCTCCGTGTTTTGAATGTAACATTCACTAAGTGGTCAAATACATACATTTCTTAAGAGACCCTTCTGAAGCAATGCTTTTTAAAATCGACATTTTGGTACTCACACATGGGATATGTAATACTTAAAGAGACAAAGCCTTTTCACAAACGATATGGTTAATAAATTGAATATTTTTCTGCCCTCACTAATGAATAACTTAATCCCAGGCTGTGATATAGTGAAGAATATTTTGCCCTGGGAGGAAGAGCAATCATCATAGGAAAATTGCATTTTGAGAGTTTGGCCTACAGGATTCATATGAAGAAATGCTGTCTGTATAATTCAGATATTCCACTTACCAGACTATGTATTTGTTATCTTAATACCCAAACAAAAAAATACAAACTCTTACCGAAGAGTCTCAGTAAATGCACCTCCCCCACTTTGCTTCTGATTCACTGAAAGGCCAGGGACAACAAAAACACGTAACAGTTACAATTACAATTTCAGAGTGCATGCCTTTTAGATGTGAGTGAATTTAATGACTGTCTTAAAGGATGCAAGTCCTTGCTGTTCAGTTAATCTTGATGCTGGAAAGCAAGCTTGGAACTGTTGATGGATAGTGTCCTCAGGTTCAATCACTGGCAGATGTTAACTGAACTACAAAAACATCATTTAGCTATGGCAACCTGTTAACCATGGGGATTATCAGATTAAAAATGGAAGTGCACTCATTACTGAATCAACATTATGCATCAACAATGTTTTCTAGGTCATGTATAATAAGTATGAATATTATCTTGGATTAAAAAAATACTGGCTTAATGCAATGTGTAACATTGAGAAAGAATTTTGACTTTCATTCTTTATCCTGTAAATAATCTTTCCTAGTTAAAAAATGTTTTATCAGTATTTTTCTAGTCTTGTTAAGAGGCAATGTTGCTGTAATTCAATGGAACTGAGTCAGTTTTTAAAACAGAGATGTTTATAGAATGGAGAAGGACAGTGTATTAGGTTTGATGAAAATAACCCTTGAGAATAACCAGCTCCCTTGTTCCAAATTTGTGTTCATAAAGCAACCTTCATTTTTATAATTTGTTTTCCTGGAGGGATTTGTCTGCCAGGATTGGGTTTGTAAATAGACTCTATTGATAAGCCAGGTAGGTCTGTCTTTGTAAATTATCCAATTCACATCTGGTTGATGAAATTGTTTCTAAGCCGAGTTTTTTCTTTTAGCTTGATCAACAATAGGTGTTTTTAAAAAAGCTGAGTTTTCGGATCTGCCATCTTAAGGCCATAGCCTGGAATTTTGTTCTTCTGCAGAGTAAGGAGCTGGTGGAAGCAGCCAGATGGTCTATCTTTCTGACATTTTAAAAGTTTATCAGCACCCTTTGTCTTACCTAAGATTTACTGAAAAAGAAGGTAGCAATTTATGGCATTTCTAATGTAAATCAGAACTTGAGTTTTCTGATTCTCTGTGCTTGCTGTGCTCTGGACCCTTTTAGGGATCTATGGTAGACTGTCTTCTTGTATTTATGCTTCTGTGTCATCCCTGTCACACTGACCATGAGCTTGGCCACTTGTCTTGTTTTGACTGATAGAATATTAGCAAGTGTGATATAAGCAGAGGCTTTATAGACCCTGAAGTGAAGGGTTGTGTCCGCTTGGAAAGCTATTGTTTGGAAGCTGATTGACATGCTCTAGGGAAGTTTTGGCTAGATTTAAACAGTGATAAATCAGTGAGGGGGAAGCCCAGGAGATGTGAGGCCATCTTGGAATTTCCAGCCCCAGCCGTGGTCCCAGCTGAAAATGACTGTATGAGAGTCCTCAGCTCCATCCTGTGAAACAGAAGGTAAACCCAGAAGAATGGCCCAGCTGAGTGTATTCAACTCACAGGATTGCAATAAATAATAAATCATTATCCCTTTACACCAGTAAGTTTTGTTGGGGGGTTTGTTGCCCAGCAGTACAAAAATGAAACAGGGTTCTGTTCCATAGCTATAGGTTGCTTATCTTCAAGTATCAGTATTGAATATTTAAAGGAAATTACATCTAATTTTGGGGGCTAGCTTAGTGAGTAGTACTTATCCAAAGTCACATAAGCCCATTTTTTTTCCTTGTTGCACGCATGAATGGTATTACGCTGCCATCTGGTGGCAAAGAATAACTGTTCTGGGCATCTCATGGAATCTGGTGAGTTTCTGCAGTAGTATTTGGGAAAGTGTGAAAACATGAAAGGCACATGTAAGCGCAGAGAACTCCAAGGATTCAAAACTAACAAGGAAAAATATTTTGCGAGGTGACAGTGATGAACACATGCACAGAAGAAGACTTCTGTGGCTAGTTGCTCTAGACCTTCTGATCATCGCGAATGTCTGTGGACTTTAGGGAAATATGGTGCTATGGAAAGCCAGCTGCTTTTCTTCTCATCCTTTCTACTACCTTTCTACTACAATGTGGAAGAAAGGAAATGATACTGAGATATGAAAATTGACTTCACATTTCTTCCTGCATCATGTGAATGTGAAGTTGTGAAATGTTCCTCAGCACAATCAAGAGATGTTTGCTAACCCCTTTTGATGTGGGCAGAGACTGCTGTGAGTGGGGTGGAAAGTGGGTAGGCAGTGGAAAATGAGGGATTTGTCAGGTGCTGATTGCATTTGATATCACCATGCCTCTCTGCTGCTGTCAGCAGGAACCATACTATCAGGAAGCCAAGCAAAGATGCTGCTGAATGACTCAGCAAGCATGGCCACCTGGCCCAGCTTTCTCATGCAGCCAGGGGCTTTGCCTCTTGTAACTGAGTTTGTTTAGGTTTGGGTCTAGGGCTTTGCCATTGGAAGTATCTTGTGCTTTCCATGATCAATTGTAGTGGTAACACAAATGCTTTTGGGACTAGTAAATGTTTACTGTGTAGAACCATAAATTTCTTTCTAGAATTAATTTTTATCAAAGAAAAATATTTATATTTTTGTTGTATATTTACCAAGATACATCAACACAACACCTATTATAATAGAAAGTGGGTGTTAATTTCTGCCTGTGCTATGTCTAGGAGAAAGAAAAAAACTTTCTTCCAAGTAAAATGATTTTATCTGAACTTATCCTGTGAGAAAAACCACAGTCCTTATTTTAGCTTTTGAAGTTGAAGCAAATTTCTCTTAATATAATATATATTACAATAATAGCATCTAGTTAAGATTTCAATATGACATTTCAGTTCGATATAATACACAGTCCCTGCCATGTTTTTATAAAACATTACTCGGTATGAGATATTCACATTAACTACAATTGCTGAAATGAAGGATGTTTAAATCTAGCGACAGTTTCTATCATTATTAAACTTCATTATAAAATAAAGCATGTGGGTGGAATTGTGGCTTGATGCTTTTGTGATTTGTTCTCCTACCTTTTCAATGTACTTTCCAGTTACATCAGCTGAACCATTTCATCTTATAGATGCAAAGATGAAGGAAGAGAACAAAAACATGGCCATTAACGGAAGCAGTGCAAATGTGCATAGTTAATGGAAACCATTTTGACATTTTGCATTTGATTCCATGGTGTACCTACTCAAACAATTTCAATGGCATATTAGAACAAAATGCTACATTGTGCTCCTCACTAAGAATGCAAGTAATAGACTTCAAAAATTACCTTTTCAGTGAAAGTATTATCTGCTGGAAATGAAGAAATGTTTTACATTATGACACTCTAATAGCAGCAAGGGGGAGCGATGGACTGGCGTGATAGCTCAGGCAGGGGAGGTGTTTGACTTTTTACTCTCCAAAATGCATTTTTTCATCTTCAAAAACACAAGAACAGTATTCCTCTTTAAGTTCCTGGGTTCTGATTTTTTGCCTCTTCTGACTGAACTGTTCCTGATCCAAGTGAAGGCTGATGATGATGAGGATGGAGCCCAGATCTTCAACTGCTGCAGGGGCGGAATGTAAAGCATGGCTGCTTTTGAATATGTTCATTTTGACTCTGGGAGAGAGGCTTGCTTTATAAAAATAAGTAGGTAGGTTTTCAAAATATAAACATAGGAAAATTGCTACTAGGCCCCCATTATACATACTAATAGGCAGCTCATTTGTTGGGGAACAAATATATGTGCTATGGATTCTATTAAAGAAGTGATTTATTAGGAGTATTTTGATATAAGACAGAAAAGAGAATGCTTACACATCTGAGGAAGGAGCCCCAATTGTGGGAGATGTGTACACATGCTATATTCTTATATTCTTCATTGAAGTACCTTAACATAGAAATCTCTTATTTGATTTCCATAACACCTCTGTGAAGCAAACACCATTTCCTTCATTTTTCTCAAGTGAAAACTGTAACTCAGAGAGAATAAGTGATTTGTACAAGTTCACACATCTAATATGAGACATAAGCAGAATACTAACTTGCCTATGAATCTATTTGAGAAAAATGTGGAGGTGGGGAGAAAAAGGGGAAAGAAATCAATGCTACAAGGCCAAGTGTAAGAAGGCTTTTCTTTGGGCCTGGGTGGGTTTTAACTGTACGTTGACACTGATTAGAGGTTGGAAGCAGGGCTGGTGGAAAAGATCACAACGATAAGACCTGAAGATGCTTTTGTTTACAGCAATATGAACAATACAAATTAGCTAGCTAATAAGTGACTTGATATCTGATGGTAGGTTCTAGGAGAAAGAAATACCAAGGTCTGGCTTCCTGTATCCCTGGCACCTACTCTGCAGCTAATGGCACTGATATGATAACACACTGCCCACTGTGGGCAAAAGCCAAGTGCTGACCACAGGGCATCTCTGCTTTGGCGCCTTGGTAATTTGATGGAAAAGAGCCAGACAGAATCTAGGTCAGAGCTACAGGGAAACCCAAAGACCTACTTCTGTAAAAGAGAAAAAGATGATACGCTTTGAGGTTAAAAAGCAAAGGAGAGAAAGTGCACTGCAACATCCACTTCATTGCCTTCTATTCTCTACTTTTTCTTGCAATGCAGCTTGCAACCCAAGTTTCTAGCTCTTGGTTCACTGCAAATACCATGTGGACATCAACAATTCAGAGTGCCTCTTGGTTCTGTTGCTCAAGATGGGGCCTTCTATGAAAATTCAGCCTCCTCATTGCTTGTCTAGTAGTTCTGAATTTCTTAGAAGTCTATGAGTTATGTAGAAGAAAATAAGAGCTCTGAATACTAAAAAATCAATTTCTGTGTTCTCTAAGAGAAGATAAATGATAAATGTCTACAAACACTCAAGGTACCAACAATTATTGTATATAGATGTAAAAATTAGTCAACTCATTGACTGTACTGGTCTTAAACATAAAACAATGCAGTAAGGATTAGTTTACTTGAAATTTGTCCTGGCCAATTCCTAAGAGCACTGAAATAATTGTGCTTGCATGTTTTGGGGTAGGGGATAAATAGTGTGAAATTTTTCTTTAAAATTACCTTTTTACTTAGCATGGAAACTTATCCTTTTAGAGTAGCCATCAGGGCCCCTCCTGGTGGAAGAGACCATAATATAGTAAGCATTATTACACTTACTTTATACCCATCAGCGAGATTTCTTTCTTAAATATCTCCATTTTAGATCAAATATATCAGCAACTAGTATATTTTTCCTAAGGCATAACATTATTCCCAAGCTGCAACTCATCTCTGCAGAGTCTACTTTTAAATTGGGTATTCCTTCAGTCCTGAAGTAAAGTTCATATCTCTACAGACGGCAGGCTCTCATTTCTCAATGAAGAGGCAAATTGCCACATTCGCTGGTTGAGGAATTTCTAAAGACTCATGTCCATGTAAGAGCATCTGCCATAAGCTGCCATGATGCTCTTGGGTGAGTTGGGGAGCCTTCGTTAGCTAATTGGATGAGTGATTTGTCACAGCAGGCATGGCGGGGTCTCAGCATTAAGCCAGGATGGGGCAACAAGAAAATTGCGAACAATGAGGGGAGTCTTGAACTTGTATGTAGATAGGCTGGGAGGGAGACAGAAGGTCTGTGTGCTCATGGTGGTCTTCAGAAGCTCAGTTTTGAAGAAGAGTGTCACTTGGATAACACAGGAAGGGCACAGACTAACTCCAGACCCTCATACTTAGTGAGGGTTGGAGTTAGGGGCTTTCAAGACACTGAGGGACTTGGTTCTTAATGATTTGAGGTCTGAAAAATACCTTATAAGCTTCAGGACCATGGGTGGGATTGGAGTGATGGACTTTTTTAGACTAATAGATTATGGACAGTCAACACAATTGATCCTTTTATGAAATGTGAACTGTGGAAACAAAGAAGGCTGGTGTGCTCATAAACTTACATGGTAAAAGGAGGGGATTGGTTTGGACATATTTGTGACAGGATTTTGACTTGATGGGTGCTGCTCACCAGAACAACTAGAAAGTTTGTAGAGAGCTGTCCTCATAGGCAATTTAGGTGGTAGAGCAACAAAAAGCATGCCTCGACTTCAGGTGCCCTAAATGCAAGGAAGGAGCTTTGCTGGTTTCATGGAGGCCGTGGGGACCACGTGCTGCCCGCCTGCTGCCAGGTAGACAGGTGGAGAGGCCGAAGTAGTGCTCTGGTTAAGCATATGCTTCTCTGTGGAAGCTGACAATAATAATTGTCACTATAATTGTTATTCGATAAACATTAGCACATATATTTGTTGTGTACACAAGGGCATTTATGCAAAGAATGTGTGCCTGCCTCGGTGTGCCTACAACTTACATTTGGACCTTTACCTATTAAGGAACTGAAGGGTTACCTAAAATGAGAAAAAACACCTTTCTTGAGGGAAGCTTGAGGAAAAAATGTGCCCTAGAAAAATCTGCCATTGAATTTCAGGGAAGATTTTTGTCTAAAACTGGTAGTTTTTATCAAACAGTATTTTAAAATACAACTATGTTACTTAAACTAAAAATCCATGTCTTAAGTTCTAGGCTCATGCATTGGCAACTATATGCAATGAAGACAAACTGCAAAAAGGAGGATCACCTGATGTGTGAGTAATTAGGGTAGACAATGATGCCAGGTGGTCCCTTGGTGCAGAATAACGAGAACAGTGCGTCAAAGCACAGCAATCTGTACTAAAGAAAAATCAACATGTATTCACCATCATTCTTAGAATGTTGGGCTTATTATCCACTTCAAGTAATTGAGGCAGTAGATGAATGTGTATAGCCTTTATTTTTCTCTTTTAGAATGTAGAGTTAGGTATAAAGGTTAACTAGTATCTTATACTGCTCATTATTCTTTACCTCAGTCATAGATTTCCAAGGAAAGAGATACTCTTTCCAATGACTAATTCTAACCAAGTTTTTATCATCTTGAAACCATGCTAGTGTAATTTGTGATTTTTCAATTGCACACACATAGGCATAAACACATATATGCAAGTATGAAACAGGCACACTTATGTACACACTGACAGACACCACTTATATTACTCAAGGCTTCAGGTGCATGAAACTTCAAGCAGACTTTTTTAGAACAGACTCTCTTGCTTTATGTGTCCACCTCTAAAGAGAAAGCATGATCTATGTGGACAGAAGGAGACTTGCACTTCATTCACAAAAATGGGCTTGAGTAACCCCACCCTGAGGAACTTTCCCAGGTCCCATGGGGATTAGAGAATGCCTGTTCGCCTTAGACCTTTGAAGAGAACATAGTAGTCTTCAATGGCGAAACATTCTATTACTTCATAATTGTATTTCATCATCATGAAAACTTGAAATCTTTAAGGTGTTAGTTTAAAAGCTTTGTCGTTTCTAACTTTTGGAGGAAGATCCCTTCATGAAAGATCATTATAATATTATTTTTTCAAGTTCTTGTTTACAAAACCTAAAGTTCTCAGCATCTATTTTCATGAGGATTTTAGGAGATTCAAAGGAAGGAATGTACCTAGAAGTGAAAGTCAAGGAGGCAAACTTGGCCAAAGAGGCAGTTTTATCTATTCCTGTTTTCAAATGATCCTCTCTTCAGTCCATATCCCCAAGGTTTTTGTCTAAGTCCTAAGACTGAAGGATTTCATGAATAGGTTATAAAAATAATAGGGGTGTGTCAAGAAAATTTCTGAAATATATTGAAACAAATGTCAATATGATTTTTTTATCTGAAGCTGCAGACTGTGATGCCGCTGTACTGAGAATATTTTTTCCATCTATATTAGTGAAGTGACTATTGAAGCATTCATGGCATAAGTAGAGCAAAGAGTGACACATAGTTCCAAGACATGTAGTCAGCTGTAAGAAGAGGGGAAGGCCACAGTCATTTCTGGGACTGCTGAACCTCACTTCCTTTGCTGTGCAAGCAGCAAGCATTAGAGCAGGGGACTCAAACTCATTTTCACTGGGGGCCACATCAGTTTCACAGTTCCTTCAAAGGGCTGAATGTAACTTTAGGACTGTATAAATGTAACTACTCCTTAACTAGGGGCAAGGAGCTTGGCACTGCTGCTGGGTAGAAACAAAGTGCCAGGCTGGATAAGACAAGGTGGAGGGCCGGGTTCAGCCCATGGGCCTTGTGTTTGCCTCCTGTGCCTTAGAGAATTGAACAAAACTCACATGGCCACAATAGGGCACTAATGAGAGGCATACCATGTGGTGGTATCGAGAAGAACTAGATTTTCCAGTACATTTTTGAAACCATAGAAGAACCCGAGGATTTCCTTAATTAGGTGGATGAGTTTAAGGTAGGGTAGGACTGCCAGATTCTGCAGGAGAATGCTCATCTGGAAAAGGACTGTCACTGTGATGCTATTGTATGGTCTGAGTTTATGAGGGTTGAAGTAAAGTAGATTAAATATTTTCCTTACCACTAGGTGTAAACCCCTCAAGGGCCAAGCCTTACCCACCTGTGTTAGTTTGCTCCAGCCTGCCATAAGAGAATGCTATGGGCTAGATGACTATAAAACAAATTTGTTTTCTCATAGTTCTGGAGGCTGGAAGTCCAAGATCATGGCACTAGCAGAGCTAGGTTTCTGGTGAGGCCTTTCTTCTTGGCCTGCTGTTGACCACCATCTCACTGTGTCCTCACATTGCCTTTGCTCTGTGCATGTGCACTCCTACTGTTTCTCTTCTTGTAAGGACACCAGTCCTAGTGGATTAGACCTCCATCCTTGCAACCTTGTTTAACCTTAATTACCTCCTTAAAGGCCATATCTCCAAATACAGTTACATTGGGGTTAGGTCTTACACACACACACACACACACACACACACACACACACACACACATTTGGCAGATAACAATTCAGTCTATACCATTCTGTCCTCTGATTTCCCAAAATTCAGGTCTCACTTACATGAATAATGCACTCACCCCATCCCAACAGCCCCCAAAGTCTTAACACATTCCAACATTAACTTTAACATTCAAAGTCCTCTAAATTAAGTATGAATGAGACTTGAGTCACAGTCATCCTGAGACAAAATTTCTCTTCAGCTGTGAAACCAAACCAGTTATGTACTTCTAATATGCAATGGTACAACTGGCATAGAATAGACATTTCCATTCCAAAAGGCAGAGATTGGAAAGAAGAAAGAGTTGAAGGGTCTCAAGCAAGCCCAAAATTGAGCAAGGCAAATTTCATTAGATCTTAAGGCAGACCAACCAAGGTGGTGGCCTGTTTTTCAGAAGCACTGGGGTGGTGACTTTGTCCCTTGGGCTATGGATGGCATGTGTTCCCATGAGGCTTTGAGTAGGAGTAACCTTGTTCACAGAAACTGAGGAGGTGGCCTCACCCTTTGAAACTGAGGAGGAGATGGTGTTGTCCCTTTAGACCTATGTACTCTGGGCTTATGGTGGCAGTGGCTATCCCTGTTGATCAGCAAATTACCCTCTGTGTCATTAGTCCCTCTTTTGAAGGATAAGTCACATTCATAGCTGTATAGCTCTATTGTTACATCCTATGGAATCCCCCCAAATCTAAAAGCCTTCCCGTTACATTTAGTCCAAACTGACAGTGTCTCTGCTGGTGAAATTCCATCTCTATTCCTAGTTTGTGCTGTGATGGCTGATTAAACCCATGGGTAATCACTTTATGGAGTGATTGTACAGCCACACCCTTGGTGTTTTCTCTGGAATGCACTTTCTCATTTTTTGCAATCTAGATAGGCTGAAAAGTTACCAAATCTTCAAGTTTGGGTTCCCTTTTGTTTAACAATTTCTTTAATACCTCTTTTTCTTCTTGCATTTTGCTATAAGCAGTAAAGGGGGACCTGGTGTTCAGATAGGATTCCTGGTTTGCCTCCTCATGTGTCTTAATGAGGCCTTCTCTCCATGCCTGTGCATGCCTGCTGTGTCTTCCTCTTCTTGTAAGAACACCAGTCCTATTGGATTAGGGCCCCTCTGAGACCTCATGTAACCTGAATTACCATTTTAAAGACCCTATTGCCAAATACAGTATGCTGGAGTTAGCGCTTCAACATATGGAGGTGGGGGGGATATATTCAGTCCACAACATCATTTTTATTTTATTAACTACAGGTTCACTGCAGAGGATACATGTTTATTAAAAGACCTAATTGTTATAGCCCACCATCATGGCAAAAGGACTGTGGATGAAGGTTGCAATTATGAGGATTAAAATGGCCTAAACTAATGCAGTACCTACCATACTAGATCTCCATCAGTTCACCAGAAAAGTCACCCCATTCAGCTAAAGCTTGAAGAAACTTTCACAGAATGTATAAAGTCTCTAGGAGATGAAATACTAGAAGTATTTTATTCTTTCAGTGAGCTGATTGAGAAAATTGTTGGGAAAGAAACAAATTAAGGGGTATATGACTAGTGACAAATGGTGTAAGAAAGTGCAGACCCCAGAAGATCCCAGAAGAATTTAGTTGGGCACATGGTTCTAATACTCAGTAATTCACACATTAGCCACAGGACAACAAAAACAAAGAATACTCAAGTCTCATTGAGAGCTTGTTTGAAAAGCCAGTTGGTACCTCTGATTTTGATACAGTTTTTATATTCTAGAAACATTAATCCTATTTGGTTATATTTTAAGAAAATAACTCAAAAATAGAAAAGCTGGTAGATACCATTTCTTTATTTTTTAATATTGAAAATAATAAGCACAAATTATAAAATACAATAACACTAAATGAAGTTATTGATACTTCAGAAATATATACTGCTAGTTGTATCTATTTTCTTCTTGACAACCACATGTAAGAGAGCCCATTTCCCACACCCTCAGGGTTGGGGATTATATTTTACTCATTTTTGCATTTCTCTTTCTCTGCCAACTGGACCATGCCCACCATATCATTGAGTGAATGAATGAATATCCTAAGATATTTTCTGCAAACAATATCTCTCTTCATTCCTACTGCCCCTACTTTCTGCTCCTTGCCAGGATTTTTTGCAGTGGTGCCTTGTGCTACTAAGACAGCCATCATTGTTTCCTGAATAACTGAAACTAACTGAATCTAATTTTCTCAAACTCTTAGAAAATAAAAATATGAAACTGTTGTAAAGTGCTTGAAAGACAGTAGGCATTAGAAGGAAGAGCAAAGAGATTTGACTTGCTTCTTGGGAAGCAATATTTCTGAGACCATGCATACATACTTTCCGTGAAAGCTGTTAAATGCTGCAGATAAAAGGGAGAGAAAATGAATCATTTCTATGCCTATAGAACAGGAGAGAAGTTAAAGATAAGTAAAAAAAACAGTTTCTGAAGGAAAGAAATAAAGTCAATCAAGATATAAAACTATATTCCCCCCACCCGCCCCCTGCCCTCCTTCCACAGAACACACTTTTGGTTCCTTTATTCTGCTATAATGTGGCATGATGCTCTGGAATACTTTGAGATAGGAGGTAAGACTATGAACAATGAGCTGTTTTTTTTTCTTGCCTTTTCTGAAATTGGTCTGCAGCAGAGTGAAAAGGAAGATTTGATTGCTACATTAGAGTATCTCTCCAGAATTCAAACCAAGACTTAACTTCCTTATAACAAACTCACCTAAAGGAAAACACAGCTTGCAGAAGACATTTTTTGCTCTTTTTTAAAAAATAATATCTTAATTATAATCTAGTGCATTGAAACTTGAGGTGTACTAGGCTAGGAATTAATTGTGAACAGGTAACAACTATTGGGAACTGGAATTTTCTGAAATTGTAGCCTCCACCCCAGTTCATGTTGGATTGAATCTTAGAGTAGGAATGACTACAGAATTTGCTTTGGAGACTTTGGTGTGGTCGCTATGACAACAAAATTTTAGGGCATTGTTGTCTACATGGAATCACAAAATGACAGATGGCCCATTATGAAACTGTACATATTAGGAGATGAAAAGAAAATTCATCATTCTCCAGTCCATCCATTGTGCTCTTGTAAAAGAGTTGGAATATGATAACTGAGTAGGGAGAGAGGCAACCAGAAAGGAAAGGTTAAAATAAAACTTTATCCATCTTGAAACCACGTCAGCTGACCTGAAGACTGCTTATAGATTTTTGTCTTTCCTTACCCATATAGAGGATTGTATCCTGTTAAGCATTTATTTGGCACCATTTAGTGCAAGTTTGAAATTTTTTCCATTACCATTACAGCTAGGAGACCAAAATAAAACTAGCTAAAGACAGGAGGGTAAAACTCTTATGTAAGTACACATGGGAAGTTTTGGTTCTCTTACCCTCCTTTGAGTGGTTTTGACAATGTGCTGGATGATGTAGATGACTGAATGACTAGAAAGGCTGGGTATTTTTCCTTGTAGATCTAACCAAGATATAACATATTGGAGTTATTTTTCAAGTTGAATATCATACTTCAAGCCCATGATGTAAAGTGCTGAATTAGGTCCTTAAAACCTTCACTTAAGATTCAGGAAATAAGTTTAGGAGGAACTATTGTGAGAACCTTAGCAATTTTGGCTGAGCTGATGAGCTCAGTGTGGGTAAGCATTGTGATGTATCTGCCAAATTATACTATTACCAAAATCTTGCTATCCAATCCAGAGAAACACTCCCTTTTGTGTTTCAGTGGTCATATCTCATGATATCTGCAGACTCATACCTATCTATCAAGACATCATCTATCTATGTGTCCACCCTCATCTTTGTTGTCCATATATAAATAACTGAAAACCCCTGATAATAAGTAGATCTTAAGTCATTCCACAAGACATGTGTTAATGGCACTAGACCAGTTTCCCTGTTTTCAAATATATGAAGGATGATGACACAGAAGGGAGTTCTCTGAGGCCCAAAGGGGAATCTTTCAGAAGAAACATCTCAGCTCAATATTCTGAAAACTCTCTGGAAGCCAAGCTTTCTCAAAAATCACATGCTGCCTTAGATGATAGTGAATTCTCTTTCATTAAAAGTTATCAAGCATCAGTGTTTGGCCTCATGGCAAGTATGTTGTCAGGAGGACATAGATATCAGAAGGGATCCTTGGCTATATGGCTGCAATGCCTCTTTCAGCTTTGATACCTACTATTTATTCCATAAATAGTCTCTGAGCTGGGCCTACAGTGCTCAGCAAACTCCTTAACCATGAAATGCCTGCATTCTTTGGGCTTGGATGCTTCTATGGCAGGGCCCACCAATCATTTACAAAATTGGACAGTGCAGTTGAGAATGAGTGAATATAAGGACAAGGGCAGTATGACTAGAGTTATTCTTTTTTGATGGCTATTTGGTATATTTTTAACCTTGGCCTCTAAGGATGAAAAGTCAATACAATTAACCCTGATGACACTCCCTGTTTTCCAAAGATTCCTGTTTAATTAATAGAAACATAAGGCTTGTCAAAATGAGGAAATAAGGCCATTTCACCTTTCTAAAGAGCTCCTGCAGTAAATCAAAACATACTACTTTGAATAACACTTTCTCATATTTTAGCAGCATAACATTTATTGAGAAATAGTTTTGCTGGTGAGAGTTTTTGTTGAATGCCATAAAATATTATTAAAAAATCTTTAATCTTGGGAGATATCTGTATGTAGTATTGCTAACACACACAAATGTTTAAATACTATTCATTTCTCGCATGTTGGCATGTTATAAAATTCTGTTTTCTTTTCATTCCTATATGTTGTAAATAAACTGGATCTGTACAGTAGGTTTTTGTCAGACTCCCAGAAAGACAATTTTATTTTATAGCACATCCTAGAGTGACAGCCAGAAACTGTTCTGCACCACCTCAGTACAAACAAAATTAGCTTTTCACAATATTTTTGCAGATGTTAAAGGTCATTAATAGAATGAAACCAGATGACTAAAGCAATGCATTTGGAATGATTGGGTTTTATTTTTCTCCCTAGCTTAAAGACACAGAGTTCCATTTTCTTTCTTACTTGGCTGCATTTCAATTTTTTTTTTTTAGTTACTTAATGGTTTCCAAAATCATAAAAGTAAAAGTGGTAAGATATGTATTTCTTGGCCTATGCCACCTTCCTTGTTTGACAGAATTGAAATTTTATGAGGATGAAAATAGTATTAACCGTTGAACAAAACTGTACTACTTAACAATTGCCCAAGCTTTCTGTTTTTACTGAGGTCAAATTTTTGTTATGAGTCATTTGAAATCCTCTTTGCAATTAAAGAGAGGATAATTAACTGGAAGAAATGCTACTAGTTTATTCTTTCAGGAGAAAAGAGAAGGAGCTTTTTTTAAAGGTTTTTAAGCTAAAGTAAATTGTTGATTGAAGAAGGCCATGAGCTTTGTTAAGACTGGATGGGCATACAGCTTGTCCATACTGTTTTATTTGTAGCATCCGGCCCACGAGTGAAGGAGCTGCAGTTAATACTGACAAGTGGTTTTGTTTATGTTCGCAGCATTGACAGATCAGTTTGGAATAACTATACTTTCTACAATGACCCTGCTAAAGGGGGTGATTTGAAAAATAATTTTCATCATGTCAGTTAAAAAACAAACAAACATGATTTCACTCCATTTTTTTTTTGTGAAAATCTGGTCCTGGTCCCCAGATTGTGTATATGTGGGGCATGTTGAAGGAGTTAATGTGTCGTCTTCTTACCAGGGACAGAAGAGTCCACTCCCTCACCTCCCCACAGCAAACCATATAATAAAGTTAACTCTTCTGTAGTGAAGGTCCTTGGGAATGAGGGAGGAGTGAAGATTTAAACACAGGTGGATGGGTTGTTTGGTGGCAGTGACACTTTCCCAGTGTACCAGAGGGAAGGCAGGAAGAGTGAGCAGGCAGATTGGTTGATAAGAATGTGAGAGCATCTGAGACCTGAGGGAAATTGCTGAGTCATAGTACTGGGCTTATTTTGTCTTTGTTATCTCCCAGGATGAAGTTTTCTCTGATATTTAAAAACAATTAGTCATGCTTCAGATCCAAGAAAATAACACCGTTTTACTTGTTTGACACTGGTGTAAAGGACCCTTCTCCACTGGGTCTAGAGGGTGGTGGTTGTGTTATCGTACAGCTTACATGGGATTCGGCTGTCTGCCACTCACACATTCCAGAGGCAGAGGTTTGGTGAAAAAGGAAAGGAATATATATTTTTTTTCAATTTGAAGGCTAAACAATCTTGGGAGAATAACAGGTTTCTACCTCAAAGCCCATTCCCTTTAAGACACCCAAAGGCAAATAATTCCTCCACCCTTTGCCAGGTCAGTTCGAGGCTGTGCCTGGAATTCCTTCTCCCATTTAAAAATGCCGTCCTTTGGGAAACAGAGGTGACTTAGCTGGCTCTTGGTCACAGTTCAGCTCCATGAATCTTCTGGATCCTGTGCACGTTGGCCTCCTACTCTCACCGCTGCCCACTGGCCTAGTGCCTGCATCCCATTCCTGGGCCATGGCTCGTTGGTGCATCTGTGTACCTGACATAGCAGGGCCATGTAGTGCAGCACCGTTGCCAGCACTACTACTGCTTCTTGGGTGGGGAGGGTCACAGGGCCTGTCATCTGGCCACTCTGTCTCTAAGGCATGCCGTTCCCAGAGTGCTCAGACTCTGGGCCCCAAAGAGGGCTACTGAGGGGGAGGAAAGAGTGCGAGTCCGTGGCCCTCCATTTAAGTATTCTGCCCCCAAACCCTACGTGATGCAAAAGCAAGTAGAAGCATTTTTTCCTCTGTCCAAACACTTCACTAGCCTGGTGTGTATTCTGTGCATGCTTCCTCCTGCTGTGTCATGCTGCACTAGCTGTTTACCATCACCTGGGGGTAAGGAGATCTGTCCCACTCTGGTGGTGGCTTCAGTCTACTGCCTTAGGGTTTCCTGCAACCGCTCCCTCACTTCAGGAAGTGCAGCGTTTCTTCTGTTGTGTCAACTAGCTGCCGTCTGGTTGCTGGGGCCATGTATGCCGGGCCACTCTAGCTTGTGTACTGCTGTCTCCAGCAATGTACTCCTACGGCCCCTCCCCTCTTCTCCCGAGAAGGCAGGGATCCCGTCTTCCTTCTGCCCAGCCATTTGGCCAGATCCCCGCTGCAACAGTTGAAGTGAACTTAAGAAGAAAAATACAGAGCTGGCCTGAGTGATCCATCTGCCCTTTTCCATCTGAGGTTTGGCTGGCAAATTGTAACTATTGGAAATTCTGTTGTTGAATTTGGTGAACATTTAAAAACATTTTGATTATCATTTTTTTCCTGATGGCATTACTTAAAATGACATTAAAGGTAAAACTAAATTTTCCTTTAACTGGTATCTATCTTTTCTTTGGAAACCATGATTATGAGTTTGATACTGTGGATAAAAAGGGCCACGTACTAAAACTGACAAGCTCAGGGGAGGCCTACCTGGCAGCCTCACAAACTCAAAGAAACCAAAGTAACTGCATAGGATTGTCTGAAATTAAAATTTTCTTACTAAAAGCAGGTTATGGGGGGCAGTCATGCCCCAGGTTCAAATCTTCCCTGACAAGAGTCAATCTTACCTTAATTGAGCCCCCTAATATTTTTTGCACCTATGATAACATACCTTTGGAGTGTCAGAATAATTTCCTTTTGTCTCATCCCTCAAACCTCAACCACTGCACCAGAACAAATCTCCTCATTGTTACTGTTATCATGGTGATCATTAACTGTTAACTATCCTACCCACCTATGTAAAAGAAGTTATGTGTCCATCTTACTTTCTATCCAGTCCCAGAGATTTCCCACACTGCTTTCTTCCACCTCTGTAACTTGTCACCAGTGAATTTCCTGTAACCTCCTTACTCCTCCTCCTTTGAATGTAATGTATAAAATAAGGTGCAAAATTGCTATTCTCTGGGGCATTTTCTCAATCCATTGAAGTTCTGTTTCCTGGCAATTATTTTTAGTTGGGCTCAAATAAACTCATAAAAAATTTTTCTGGTTTAGATGTTTTTTTACATTAATATAAATATAATGTAAATATAATGTAAACATAATGTATAATGTAAATATAATATAAATATAATATATTTATATACAAATACATAAAAAAGAGAGTAGTTATTGATTTTTGTCTGTTTCAAAAATCTGCATAAATTTCATAAATATTTTTCGATAGACAATTCATAAAAAATATTTTAATCTTTATATGATAATAGAAATAATTTCATTGTAATTTGAATGTTTTCATCTTTAAATTGTTCTTGAGGTTTAAAATGTGATTGGTGTGAAATAAAAATCTATCTTTGTAATGTTTCATAAGAAAATCAGTTGTACCATTTACTGAAGAAATAAATCCCCACTTATTTAATGCTATCACATTCCAAGTTTACATATACATTTGATCTTTATAGTTCATTCCCTTAACTAGTTCTTTGTGTGTTAATAATATAGTTATATACTATATTTTAATTCCTAATATTTTCTTTCTATATTTTAAAATTATTAATATATTATTTTTATGTCTCTTTTTCTTTCTTACAAATTTTAGATTTAGTATTTCAAGTTTCGTAAAATCTTATTGGCATTTTGATTGGGCCTGAATTGAATTGATAGACTAAAATGGGAAAATTCAACATTCTCAAAATAATGGCCACGTCTACCCAAATATCTCTCTATTTAGTCAATTCTTTTATGTCCATAAATAAAATTTTACAATTTTCCCCACGTAGGTTTTGCCTGTATGTGTATTACAAATGCTACTACTGTTATACAAGTTGAGCTGGCTCTAATTGTAGGTAATTTGCATGTATTATTTCATTTAATCTTCTCACTAACCCTTGGATAAAAGTACAAGTTGTTATCCAAATTTTCAAATAAGAAAATAAAAATCTAGACCCACTGAGTAATTTGACCAATGACATGAGGATGCTAATTGAAAGAGCTGAATTGAAACCTAATCGATCTGATACCATCAATTTTAATCACTATGTAAGGCAATCTCTGGCTTCCTTGGCACTCTATAGATTTTATTGCTATTTCAAATAAGATATTTTGTTATATTTTTATTTAAATATTGTTGGCATATAAAATATTATTAATTTTGTGCATTAACTTGTGTTTAGCAATTTTACTGGACTCCTAAACTAGTCTGAAGAGTTCCCTGTTGATTCTTTTGGGGTTTTGTGCAAAAATATTGTATGCAAATAATGGCAGTTTGGCTTTTTTTTTCTTTCAATTTTTCTACCTCTTTATTTTAACTTTTCTCATCAAAATGGCTGGTACCTGTGGAATAATGTTGAATATTAGAAATACTAGGGGTATCCTGGTCTTATGTCTGACTTTGAAGTTTTGGCTTCTATAATTTTACTATTAAGCTAGTGATGCTAGATGTAAGGTTAATCCTAGGCTTTTGAAGTTCCCTTCTAAAGCTTGTTTCCTAAAAGTGTTTTTTTTATCATGAATGATATTAAGTTTTATTGAGTGAGATTTTGGGTATTTTTTTCATTTTTAATCTGGTAAAGTGGCAATTAACAGAAGTTACCAGATATTAATTATTTTTGAATTCCTGGGATACATGCTACTTTGTTGCAGTATCTTATATTTTGATACATTGCTGGATGGGATTCACAAAATTCTTTTTACTTCTTTTCCATCCTTTTATTCTCTGAAATATTTTGTGGTTAATAATTTTGGGTTACTCTTAGGTATAGTACATTTTAAAATCACCTTGTCATGGTAACCCTCTTGGAGGGAGATTTTTCTTTAATGTTTATCCAGTTATTTGGGGGGCATTATTAATATTTATTTATATTTATTAAATTTTTGAATTTTAGGTACCCAGGATATATCTACAACAAACACCCTGTAGCCTGTAATAAGGGCCCTAGATATTAATAATCATAATACATATGTAAAATCAAAGCTATGGTAAATGAATATTAGGATATTTGACTTTGTCCAGGAGGTCAGCAAAAGATCACTTAAGGAAGTAATGATTGAGCTTCTATCTAGCAAAGGAGGTGTGGTTACAATGATGAAGGAAGGAATGGAAGTAGTGCTTCTGGAAGATACTAAAGCATGTGCAAAAATCTCTGATAGAGAAGAGTATGGTGTGCTGAGAAACTGCTAGAAGGCCAGTGTGGCTGTGGTGTGGACTAGGTAGGGCAGGAAGCATATATGAGACTTTGAGGGAAAGACTTAGAACTTGCTCTGGACAGGTGGAGCTTGGCTCGCTTGTGGGCCACCTAAATTGAGACATCTTGTAGGCCAATGGCTGTACAGATCTGAAGCTCATGAGAGATGTGTAGACAACAGGTACTTTTTTGCAGTCCAGTACTATAGTATTGGCAGTAGAAGCCAGGAGCACAGTTGAGAGGGCCCAGAGAATATTTAGAATTACAAAGGGGACAAGGACTGGATCTTGGGGATCACTGAAAGATTTCTAGGGAAGCTGGATCCAGTAAAGGTTAGTGAGAGGGCAGGTGGACAAGGGGCAGAAGCAGGAGAGAGTGGTGCCGTATTGCAGTGGAGTCCATAGTGTGCATTCTCGCTGAGATCTCTGAAGAGCTCTATGGAAAGAAGATCAGTGCTCTGTATGTTGCCCTGTGATCCTGGGTCCTGATTCCCATGCATTTGCCCTTGAATATGTACATTTAAGACCATTTATCCCTATTGTTATTCAGCTGCAATAACCCAGCATGCATGGTTTTAATAAGACATGGCCATACTTTTTCAGTTGTGGAGGTATAGATGGAATTTCTGTAAATATCTTGTTCCATCTTCAAATGATAAATTGTGTAACGATGTGAAATTCACTTTAAACATTACAAGTGAAAGAAGTATGTGATTTAAAATGTCATGCTTTGGAGGTATTGTATGAGTAAAATTTCTATAGTCAATCATCCAAAACAAACTATTATTTTGGAACTATTTGAAAATAGATAAGCTGAAAATATCTTATTTTAAGAATAAGAGAAAAGTGATGGTATATAAAAATTACTTTTTCATATCAACATATTGAATTTCAGGTTAAATTTAGTGTTGTTTACTTTAAAGAATCATAACAAGCTAGGACTTCAAAGTATCTCAGGAAGGTAATAAATATTGGTGAAAAAACATCTTCAGTTTTTCTGAAACAACTTTAATTTCTCTCAAACTTAATGTGCTGTCAGTTTAAAACCATACAAAAATAATTTTAAATACTCCAAAGGATTGGATTGTTGCTTAATATTTGTAAAAGTAAGTTTTAGTTAACTCAAACTTTTTTATTATGCACCACACACACATAGAAATATACACAAAATTCTCATGTAAATATACAATCTGTATTGGAAGAAAATATTAGGGGCTTGAGATTAGAGGCCTATATAATGCTGGGTTAATTTGAAATATATAAATGTTTCAAAGGCTTAAAAAATTAAAATGTAATATCTGGAAGGCATATTAAAGGTTATGTTTATTACTTACCTGGAAATATGCTCAAGATAGTAAAAATTTATGAAGTAGCAATAATAATAATATTAATAATGAGAACTACTCCTTTTGAGTGATTAGTATGGGCCAGATAATGTCCTACTTGTGTTAACAGATGATTTTACTCAGTTTGATAAAGAAAATATAAATTTCTGACTTCTCATAATATTTGAAATTCAGAGTAAATAATTGCCATAATTAATTCAAGAAAGCAGGAAGATGTTTCTTTGTTTTCAAACAGCATTGCCTTCTCTCTCAATCTGTCCTCTCCAACCCCATTTTGACTATCACTGCTTTATCTAATGGGAACTGCTATTTTCTTTTTTGATTTTTATTTTTCAATTATGGTTGATATTCAATATTATGTTAGTGTCAAGTATTAGTGGTTAGCCATTTACATAGCTCACAAATGGGAACCACCATGTTTGTAAAGTGTTCCTAGGACATTCATTTGGGAAGCTTGTTCTTTTAATTAAAAATTTGTTGTGAATGCAGGTCTAATGGCAGATGTCATCATGGAAGAACACAGTCTGATAGAGCAGAGAAGCACAGATTGACGCCCGAGATGTGGGGAGGATGTGAAGGCAGGAGCAAAGGCTTTGAGATGGGAGAGCCCAGAGTGGGTTTGAGGCAGGAGATTTCCTATTCAGCTGGGGTTCAGAAAGTATCTTTGTGAGATAGAAATTAATATTTGGGAAGCATTTACTCATGCCATTTTATCCATCTCCCACTGGAGAAAATACCAATGTCTCTCTTTTGCTCTTCCTCTTCTCGCCTCCTCATCCTCTTATGGCATAATGACAATGAATTCAAGAATCTATTAATTTGGCTTAACCTCAGTCATAAGATACTCTTGCCCACTAAACATCAATTTATTAAATTAGTTTCTTTTCATGAAATCATTTCAAAAGAAATAAACTCCTTTATAACCTTTACTTTTCTTGAAATGCAGGAAAGCATGATAGAAAGAAAGGGTGACTATTTCAGAATCACATGAGTTTAGTTATTGTCTATGCCACTTGTTGACAGTTATTTATGTGGGCAACTATCTTACAGTGTTTGAATTTCAGTTTTCTTATTTATTCAGTAAGTAGTAAAGTGTCGTACAGTAGTGGTGAGAATTAAGCAAAATAATGTGTAAGTGTCTTTGGTAAATGATGTGTAAATATTTGTTGAATTAGTGAATAAAATGAGTTGGCCTGAAACAAGATTAGAAGCTGTGCAAGATAAGATGGAGATCAAGAAGAGAGATAGCAGTAAGGTAGACCAGAACCAAGCATGATTAGAACCGCTCTTAGGGCTTCACTGAGGAGATGTCCCAGCCACCACAATGCTGAATGTCTTGAAATTGCAAAAGCCCCAGCTGTACCATCAACCTTAATTTAGTCACAGATCAAGTGCCATCATGCATTTGCTTCTTCCCAGCTGCTTTTTTAGGGACTGGGAAAAGCAATGGCTTCTGTACACAGATCCCCTGCCGACAAACTGTGAAACATGGGGTAGGGGGGTTGTGCTTTGGGAGTTATTTTGTATAAGCTTAAGCTAATGAGGATGTTTAGTATAGCCCTTAGCAATTTGTCAACACCTTGGCATTCTAGAACCATTTCCCAGGGCACTGAGTAAACATTTACATGTTAGAGACAAACAAGCTTCTCATTAAGAATAATGCTATATGTTCTCTGCATGCTTTATCCTGTTATTTAGAAATGAGGGAGCTTTTCTTTCCAGCTGTTGATTTAGTAGACGGTAATGGGATATTTTTTACTAGAGTTTTAAAGGCTTTCCTGCCAGAGATTTTCAGGGGTCTTTTAGATATCTCTGGTGGTAAAGTATTTTGCAAATCTACTAACCCAAGCCCTTAAATATGCATGTTATTCACACAGAAAACATTTCCAAGATGACAAAATATGAAAGAAAACAGAGAGGAAGTGAAATAATTTTAGGACATTCTGTTCTCATCACTGTCTATTCTGGGTTAATAATGTGAACACAAGATCATGAACTTCATAGATTGTTGGTACTTCGTAACAAATCATTTGTTTAAAAATTATTGATAGAAACATTATTTCTTGGTTTTGGCACATATACCATGGTTATTTAAGATACTATTATTAGGGGAAGCCAGGTAAAGGATATACGGGAACTCTCTGTATTATTTGTTGTAACTTTTTGTGAATCTAAAATTATTTCAGAAACTTTAAAAAGTTGAAGAAAATATTAAAAATACCCACAGATATAGCAGTTAAAGTGAGATATCTAGTTTTAACTTTGTTTTTTTATAATAGCTTTATGTAACCTTATAAAGTGAAAAATAAGAAAAAGTATTTATTGAACACCTACAATGTGCTGTCTTAGGCACTTAGGATACATCAATAAATAAAACAGACAAGTATCCCTACCCTTGCAGCACTTATATTAGCATCCACGTTGTCTTCAGACAATAAAGAGTAAGAATAAGAAGTTAGAACATGGTAAATGATATGCAAAAATAAAACAAAACAAAACAAAACAAAATGAAAAGGAGTGTGTGGTGGGCCCTGGCCAGTCTGGATCAATGGTTGCAGGTTGAAAATTCGATTCCTGGTCAGGGCACATGCCTAGGTTGCAGGGTTCGGTTCTGGTCTGGAAGTGGACTATCTCAGGTCAGGGTACAAAGGGAAGGCAAAAAATTGATGCTTCTCTATCATATTGATGTTTCTCTCTCTCCTTTCCTCTCTCTCTCTAAAAAAAAAAAAATAAGCAACAAAAAATGTCCTCAGGTGAGGGTAAAAAAACCATTGTGTGATGGGGAAGATTAGAGTATGGGGTGCAGTTTTACACAATTTTACATTACTGAGATGATGACATGTAAGCCAAGGCCTGTAATAGGTTCTATGTTGGTGTATTTGGGGGGAACATTCCTGGAAGAGGAAGAGCCAGCTTGAAGCCAGGAAGGAGCAAGGTGACTAGAGTAGAGGGAGGAGAAGTGTGAGTGGCAGAAGGTGAAGTTTTTAGTCCATGGTGATGATGGACTAAATGGTTCACTCCATTTCAGCTCATGGTGAATATATTAGGCTCTTGTGGAAGAAAGGAGGAAGAAAATTTACCAGATACTTACCGTGTCCCTCATAATAAACTCATAAAGTTTAACTACTTCCAGTTTATTATAATTTTTATTTTTATTGTATTTCAATAACAGTTGTCCCTATTGCCTGCCCCCCATTGCTTTCTCCTGTCCCCCACAGTCACCCAAGGCTGTATTTATTGATGAGAGAGAGAGGAGGGAGAGACACAGAGAGAGAGACATCTATCAATGTGGGAGAAACATTGATAGGTGGCCTCCCGTATACACCTCAACTGAACGTAGCATACAACCTAGGCACGTGCCCTGAGTGAAATTGAACCTTTAAACTTTCAGTTTGCAGGGGGATGCTCCAAGCAACTATAGTTTGAAAAATTAGTTTCTATTTATTTTCAAGTATCTACGGAATCTGAAATGTAATGGGTAAATATGAGATTTTGCTTTCCAAGTACTAACTCATTCTAAGCAGGAGGATATTTTTATTGACAAATATGCCAAAAGTTCCAGCCTATAGTCTATATTTTAGTGTACATTACAACACAAGATAGAATCAAGACGAATTGCCATATCTTAATTTAAGTATCTTTATTTTTAAAGAAAAATGAGTTTCATTTTGTCATCTAAAAGAGGGGTATTCAACCTGTGGCCCATGAGCCACAGGCAGCCCAGGATGGCTATGAATACAGCCCAACACACAACTGTAAATTCACTTAAAACATTATGAGACTTTTTTGTGATTATGTGTCACAATGTATTTAATGTGTGGCCCAAGGTAACTCTTCTTCTTCCAGTGAGGCCCAGAGACACCAAAAGGTTGGACACTCCCAAGAGGGAACTCATTGCTTAAGCCTCAGTAGAACCCAAGAGTGATGTGGAAATGAGAAGAATCTTTTAGGTCAGATTTGATAGAGGAACACTTAATTCTAAGGGAGATTTAGTCTACATGAAGAGAATCCACAAGACTTAACTTAATTCAAATAGAATATTTTAGTTGCAGTATGGAAAGAAATAGTTAAATTTGGCAGCAATTGCATGGGACAAAGTCAAGTCTGACAATTTTTTACAAAGGATATAACAGTATCAACATTGAAATCAACATAAAAATGAATTATTTAATCATTAAAAATTGGGAGAATATAAAATAGCCATATTGTCCTTTGCATAAGACTTTGCATAAGGTCAGAAAGAAAATCTCTCAGGAAATATTAGACATGACTCAAACTAAATTAATAATGTGTAAATCTCAGGAGAGTCAAAGATTTGTTTAGACAAGTTTAAAAAGTTATTTTAAAAATCAAGTATTGGCATATGGTTTAAAATTTTAATACATGCAGGGTTTTTTTTTCTTGTAAAGTTGTAACTACATTCATAAGCAAGTACTGTTGGAAATACCCGGAATAAATATTATTAGATCAGCACTTTTTATGACAGTTTCAGATTTGTGGTTTGATAAGGTGGAAGATTCTGTGCTTCTTTCTTCCAGGTATCAATATCAGTAGCGGCAAGCGGGGGGGTCTTTGTAGAAAATGCTGGCATATAGCATGGAATCCTGCTTGTCAACTAGAAAATATTATGAAGGGGTGGTGGTGCCTTCTTTCCCTTTCCCTTCCCTCGATTTTCAGTGGAGTTGTCACCTTGCTTTGCTTATTTGGGTGCAGTCTTTTTGTTTGACCTAGTAAGTTAATTCAGCCATGATTCTGGTCTGATATCTCGCAGTCATTTTTGTTGTCTGCCTGTGATCAGCTCTATCATCTGCTGAGTACCTGATCAGCAGTGATAAAAAAGCCTGCTTTGATCAATTAGAGCACAATTCTCTGGAGTGATGGAATGAGCTCATTATAGGGATAATCCTTTTCACAAGGTCAAAATTTCAGAAGACCTGTACACGAATCTGCAACCTTTCTTTTCTCTTCTTTAGTTCTCATGAAAATATGTGAGAATAATTTAGCTAGAAACAATGTAAGAACACTAAGATTCTGAAGTAAAAATGCATTATTTTTGCATAGATGGTTACTTCACCATCTCATTTCATCTTTTTCAGTGTCTGTAAGACAGAATAGGAACTGAGGTCTGTCCATATAAACATGGTGTCCTTGAGCTCCTCCAGTACTAAGAGTTATCTTTCTATCCTTTTATTTGGACAATTTACTTCTGATGAAGCAGCACTAGAAGACAGTTGATTCAAGAGTTAGACTATTTTAGCATTTCTCGGCAGGATTTACCAAACTTGATGAGTCAGCTGGTCTTCTGCTTGGCTGTTGCTAGTTTAGCATTATTTAGAAATATTTTTAGCTATTTGTCATCTGTTTCTGATAACTTGAGCTAAGGTGGCTTACAGAAAATCACACGGGAGCATGGACTCTGCTCAGGACTGTGATTTGGAATATATGCAGACAAATGAAGCTCAACTGCAAATTCTCAGCACAGCCAATTGCTTTCTTTCCACAGTTCACTTCAGAGCATATATTATTAAGGAAATTGTATGTACTATATTAAACATTGTGTTTTGGTGAAAGCAATGTCATAATTGGGACTTAGATTTATAGTATGAGGCTCAAATTCTACTTCCTGAGTTACCTTTCTTATTAGTTAAGGACTTCTGAAATTCTACATATAATTACAATATTTTCTGAATCCAGCTCAGCCTTCCATAATGTGGTTATTATTTTATACAAATTGTACATTAGCAAAATGCTCTGTACTCATGTATTTAAGAATAATTACCATGTTCACTAATGAGACTCACCTTCTTCTGTTTTTCTTATGAAAGTTACAATTAAAGATTTTGAATTCAAAGCCTTTATTTAGAAAAAGCTAAACTTTATTTTCTTAAATATGTTCATAATTGGAGAGCACCTTCTGCTGTGTAAGAACAATTTCTTAGAGAAATATTGTTATTACATTTACTTCCCTTTTTTGTACATAGTAACAGATGTTTGTAGTCTAGGTTAGAGAACTTTCTCAGCAACTGTCTATCATTTTGCTTTCTTTGTAGAACATAAATTCCACAGTCACAAATCTGCAGAGTAAATTCATCTCAAGATTTATAGTGTGATGCAGGTGAGGACTGGAAGATAATCATTCATCCTCCATTTTAAAGCTGGACACACTTTCTACATGATAACAAATTCCCAGTTTCTTCAGGTGAAGAGCACTGTCAGCCATATGGCATTCAACATACCTTTCTGAAAGAACCTGGGCTTCATTGCCTGGTAGACCTGGGCTTAAATCCTTGTTCTGCCCTTTGCCAAAAGGTGTTTCAGTTCTCCAAGTTTCCACTTTCTCCTATGGGGAACAGTGAGAGTAACATCTACTACTGTGAGCAGCAAGTGGTTTAATATATATGAAGTGCCTCATACCATGTTGGTAAATAATAAGCATTCACAAATGGTAACTGGTTTGAAAGAAGGGATGGTATGACTTGAATCCCAACTTGGCTATCTACTAGCCAAGTGATCATGGGCAAATTTGTTAATTTTTCTGAGCCTTAGTTTGCTGATCCATTAGTTTAGAATACTACCTGTTTGAATCACTGCTTATATAGTGCCTAGAATATGATAAATATATTCTCATATATGGTCCTTATTACTGTAATGACTATTGACACTTGCCTTTCCCGACACTCTTGTCCCTACCTCCCGACTGAGGCGCACCTCTGAAATATACTTTGTCACACATAAGTTTCATGTTTCTGCCTCAGGTTTGGTCTGGCTCTGAGGCAGATCACCAAGGGCAGAGCTCCCCTCCTTCTTCTCACATGTTCAGGGAGTCTCCTGTTTCCTGAAGTGTGGAGGCCGATTGCATTCTGCAAGGTTTTGGCAGCATCTCTCTGCAATTTTACATTGTGTTGCTTAAACAGATATTGCTTTGTTGACACACATTGGCCATATGGGACCGATTTGGGATGGTACTGTTGACAGTTCTGTTTACATTGCTGTTTGTGTCTTTACTCCCCCTAGTTCTAAAATAATGGAAGCCTAGGGGATTCTGTCAACAATACAAAAGGCCTCCTCCCTTCCTTTCTTCTCTCCCTCCTTCCTTCTTTCCTTCTTTCCTGTGTGTCTCTCTTTTCTTTGCTCTTCAAACACAACTTCCTCCTTATTCATATGTGTAGATTTGATGGTGACGAGTGTGTTTCAGAATTTTCTATCGTAATGGAAACACATTAATAAGTTTCCACCACTGTAACTGAAAAAAAAAAAAACCTACCAAATGAGAAAAATAGACAAATAAGATGAGTCAAAGGGGAAAATTTTTTCAAGGTTTACGTAAGGAATTATTATAAGTATGAAGACAGAGGAATGGTATGAGTGTTTTCATGAGCTCTGAGGATAAGTCAGACTAAAAAACCTATTAAAATTATAATGAAAAAAACAGCATGATTACATATTTAGACAGATTGCAAATGCTTTCTGTAAATAACTCTTCTGGTGGAGAAGTGAAAAATTTTGATCAAATTTTAGAAAGGAAGGGAGAGATAAAGTTTTTAGATGATTTACAGCCTATAAATGACTTCTGGCAACAGGCTAAATTTGGTGGACCATTTGCAGTGAATGGACTAGACTCTTAGGAAATAAACTCAAATGAAAGCATTATCAAATATGTTTATATTGAAAAACTTCCATATCATGAAAAATACTTCTAACCACAGAGGTGGGATGTGAAACAAGATAAATTTATAAGATAATTCCTTTTATGTGAATTGCTTAAATAAGCAAAACTAACCTAGAGTTAAAATCAGTCTGTGATTGACTGGGGCAGGAGGTAGGGGAAAACTAACTAGAAAGGGGCAGAAGGGAATTTTCTGGAGTGATAGAAGCCTACGTATTGGTTTGGCTGATGGCTGAATGGACATGTACATTTGTCAAAACTCACTGAACTGTACCTTTAAAATAAAACATTAGGATTTTATATGTTCATTATACCTCAGTGAGGTTGACTGAAAAATTGAATTAGTACTGAGTCATAGAAGAGAACATAAATATTAATTAGAAAACCTATTAAAAGTTAGTCATCACACATATAAAATATGAATAGATACTAACCTCTGAAAGAATTAAAACACATGATCTCATGAAATATAATCTTTACTCAGTTGTTGATTAACACTGGCTTGCTTTACACCAAGAATTGCATGCTTATTTCTTACAGTTATCATTCATTTAATTGACTATTGGATCAAAGTAAAAATTTTCAGAGTCCAGATTCCTAAGGATTTCTCTACAGACTTTGGCCACATAATGCACAATATTTGGTGAAGAAAAAATAAAGATCCAGACATTTATGTAGATGAGAATAAACATCACAAGACTCTTGGTCTCATATTTAATTTCCTCAGTAAAATATATTTCTTGATACAAAATTATAAATATGCGAATGTCACAATATTTTCCAATATTCTTCTGCAGCCTGATTTTGCCCCTTAAACAGAGGAGTTCTGTTCAGAGGCAGGTCAAAGCAAACAGAACTCTGTGATCCTGGACATATGTATGTAGTGGTGGGTCTGTCACCATTGCAACAGTTGCTGCCATTGAACTATGCGACTCCCCAAGGAACCCACTATTAAGTTAGACAGGAGACACAGATAGGACACCAAGTAGTTAAAGTTTAGGAAGTATTCCCTACCTTAACGGACAATTTTATTTCCCATTCAAAACACTACACGAATATAAAACTAGTTGTGCTGCTCATCTTCTTTACACCCTGAAGTTTTTTGTGAGTTAGAATTTTATTGGGCACCTTATTATAGTGTGCAATGCTAATTTATCATCCTGTGTAAGTGATGGTGAAATGGGAGTTTCCTCTGCAAACATTTTTTATCATGATGAATCGTCTGGTTATCAAAAGGTTGCAGTGTATTCCTTGGTGATCATGGGATTCTACATAGGACATTTATTAAAATTTATCCAGGTTAGAGAAAAAACTTTACACATTAATCTAAGCCAACCATGATATTCAGTATGATTTGGGGAATCTAACCTGGCTTCATTTGTTCTGCTTCAGGTACTGCCAACTTAATGGCCCATTGATGTAATTGTAGAACAATAATAAAAATGCCTCACAATTTTAAGATTCAGTGTGTTTCAAAACATTTCTTGTGGAGATCTAATATATTACAGGGTGATCAGAGGGGAAAGAAAAAAGGATTTTATCTAAAAAAAGTTTGAGAGACTTTTACAGTGTTATAGTTACATTGTGCCTAGTTAGCAAATGAAAGGCTGTCTTAATTATGTAGGGCTGCTGTAAGAGAATACCATTGACCCTGTGGCTTATAAACAACACAAATTTATTTCTCACAATTCTGGACAGTGGAGGGTTCAGTGTCTGGTGAGGACCTGTTTCCTATTTTAGAGAGGGCAGTTTTCATGCTGTCCCCACACGGCAGACAGGGTAAGGGGCTCTCTGGGATGTCTTTTATGATGGTGCTAATTCCATTCATGAGGACTCTGTCTTCATGACCTAATTGCCTCCCAAAGGACCTGCTTCCTAATCCCGTCACTTTGGGGATTAAGCATATGAATCTTGGGGGGACACAAATACTCAGTCTATAATATTCAACTGATAATCCACCAAATTCATGTCCTTCCCACATGCAAAATACATTCATTCCACCCCAATAGCTTCCAAAGTCTTAATTCATTTTTAGCATCATCTTTAAAGTCCAGTCTCACCTACGTATCATCTAAATCAGGTATGTGTGAGACTCAAAGTGTGATTCACCCCGAAGCAAAGTCCTCTCCAGCTGTGAACCCAGGAAACCAAATATGTTATGTGTTTCCAAAATACTATTATAGAAGAGGCATAAGATAGCATTCCCATTCCAAGGGAAGACCTAGAAAAGAAAAGGAAAGAGTGGTAGATCTCCAGTAAATCTGAAACCCAATGGGGCAAATTCTGTTAAACCTGAATGCTCAAGAATAATCACTTGGGCTGAATCTTCTGTTTTCCAGGCCCACTGGGGTGGCAGTGTCACCCCCACAGTCCAGCAGGATAGCCCTGCAGTGGCTGTCTGCTGGGTTAGTTTTCAACTTTTGAATTTAGGGAGGAAATAAACATTTGATCTATAGAAGAGTCTCAGGGAAATAGTTTAATAAAGATCCATATTGAATTTCAGTTAACCTAGCATTTCTTATTTATTCTACCTTCATCTGATGTTGTAAGAAACACTAGTCTTGAGAAAAACACTGTTTGAGACATGCTTTTAAAAATTATGTATCTTTTTTGTTTCTCAAATCTACCAAGTAATGTACTCATAGAGCCCAAATTACTTTCCAAAGTGAAACTAGTAAGTAATGGAAAAAAGATCAAATTCAGTTGCTGTACTCTAATGCCATAGGTCCTTTTGTTCACCCATCCTTCCATGTTCCTTTCAACAAAATCTGTGCTTGCCTCTGTTCTAAGCTTGTTGGTTACAAAGCTAAACCAAGCAAATGTAGTTCTTGTCTTCAAAGAACTTATATCCTTGTGAGAGGGAAAGGGATCTGATAAATAAGACATTTTCATGCACTGATGTCTACAATGAAGGAGCTCAACTGGTAGATGTGACAGGAAGAGACAGGCATGGGGCGGAATTGGATATTTTAGATGAGGCAATAATGGTAGTCCTCTCAATGGATTTAAAACTTGCTCTGAGGCCTAAATATGGAGAGGCCCTTCCCACTGAGCCCTATTTTTAATTTAACTGGAGGATCCCAAGAAAGTACAGCATGTGGTTAAGAGTATAAGTTTGCTTTGGTGTAAATCTTAGTTCTTACAATTGAGTAAGCTTGGCCAAGGAACTTAACAATTCTATGCCTCAGTTTTCTGATCTGTAAAACAGTATATTAATACTACCAACTGAAATAGTGTGCTAGTAATTGGATGTTAATACATGTTAAGAACTCAATATACCACCTGATATACAGTAAACATTCAGTAAACACCAGTTATGCCATTATTGTAATTTTCTTATGATTTCTGGTATTTTCATCCTATTGGAGATCTGGGGTGAGCCTGACCAGTGAGTAGCAATTGGGGCTTCATGTGTTTATAAGGCCTTATATAGAGTCTGGGAAAATCAGGCATGGTATAATTCTCCCTTTGTAACTGTGAAGGTTATAATCCTGAGAAATCATATGACATGAAAATTTATAAGCCCCTAAGACTTTTTGGAAGGTTAGACTTGTCCAACATGAGCATCAGTGTTCTATGCAGACTGCGGAATATGATGTTCAAGTGGCATCAACTGGCCAGCTCTTGGCTGGGCTGAGCAGATTGGGTATAGTGGTGCTGACCCTTGTGTTGCTCACTGTGGCCATACTCAGTACCATTGGGATAAAAAAATCCTGCTCAGCAGCTCCGAACCTCCCCCAGCCTTTTCCAGAACCGAGAAGATCCATGTTTGAGGTATACCTATTAACCCTATATGACACTTGCTGGAAAGCTCTGGTCAGTGGTTCTCTGAACCTAATTTGTATCCTGGGATGTTGTGGGGCAACTTCCTCATGTAGGAACCAAGAGATATGGTAGGAGAGACCTTGAAGCCCAAGAAGGTCATGACATTGGTGCTTGAGTCCAGCAAGTACCCTGTCTCCTCAATCACAGTCTTTCAAGGCCACACACTAACTCTGGGATGATTCTTTAAGAAAAAAGTCATAATCAACTCAGCTCAAAAATGCTTCAAGTGCAGTGTGCCTTCTCCCTACCCTCTCACCACTTAACTTCTGTTTTTTTTTTTCTGTCCCCATTTGACCACATGTTTTTAATATTACGCATTTTACCCTTAAAAATAGTAAAAGCCCACAATCCAACTTGGTGGGCCAGGGAAAGGCATCCCAACATTTATCAATGCAAGTCTTATTTCTCCATAGGTTGCTTAGTCTTAATAATAAGGGCAACAGGCTCAGCAATTAGATCTGTTATGTTTGTCCAGAGGGAAATTTGACATAGACAGAAGGAAACACAATGTGACAGGGGAGGCAGACATTGGAATGACGCCTCCACAAACCAAGGAATCTTGGCAGCTAGCAGAAGTTGGGAGAGGCAAGGAATGGATTCTTCCCAATAGGGAGGCTGGTGCTGGCAACACCAAAAATAAAAAAAAGTCTGTTATTTTTCCTGAAACGGAAATGCAAAATATGTGAAACTCAACACATCTATAGAATTTTCAAAATACTATTTTAATGAGTGAGATGATTAACTGAGTTGGTCATCTTAATGAAAATAAATCACTGCTCTGGAGAATATAGTATTTATAGAAGGCTCACTAGTGAATTTTCCATATATATCCTCATTTATTTCTTCCTCCAAAATATGGATCAGCTTTGGATATATATATATTTAAGCTATATGATAAGTTCAATATTAAAATATTTATTTATTTATTATAAAAGAAAGCTGATCATGTCTCTCACACTGCACAGATGTTGGATGATGAAATTTTATTAAGTTATATTTCTCTCATTTTGAAGTATACTGTGCTTGTGAGACCAATACATAAACTGATAAGTTTAGACAAGTTATGAAAAGTACAAACATAAAGGGATGTGCAGAAGACTATTAAGGGTATAGATTATGAGTGACTAAGTTTGTCTGAGATGATTGAGCAGTTAATTGAATTAACAGATTCAAAGATTCCTGAGACAGAGGAGAAGGGACCAGAAATTCAAAGAGGTCCTGCTGTGCAGGAGGAACAGTAAGAGTTGTACCAGGGGTGGAGGTGATACAGTTAGTGTACCTGGAGCTAGGGTACATGAATGGAAGGCAGGAATTGAACTCAGGGATACCGAACAGGGAAAGACTTGCATGGGTCTGTTGTATCAGGGAGGAAAATTTTCTTCCTGCTAGTTGGCAATGGAAAGTGACAGAGTCCTCTTTTATTCTTCTTTAGGATGTAATTCGGGAGGAACTGTGGTAGTGAGCCTAGAGAGAAGACTTTCAAGAGTCCCATCAAGAAATGATGATGAGCTCAACTAAGGACTGACAAGAAGGGGAGTGCATATATTTCAAAGACACTTAGGAAGCAGAATGCAAAAAATTTAGTAATTTAAGAAAGAAAAATGTTGAAGATGATGTCCAAGTGTTTAGTGTGGAACTTTATTTATTAAGAAAATTTATTAATTATTGAAACAGGTACAGTGGATTTCCTAGAAATGACAGTAAAATGTGACATGGCATGTTAGGGGTTAATACCAAGTGTTAGGGACACTTCAGTTAATACTATTGACTAACAAAGTACTCCAAATGTAGTGGTGTGAAACAACAGTTTTATTTGAGTCAGGAATTCAAAAATTGGTCTTTTCTCTGTGATATCAATGGCTACAGCTGGGAAGATGTAAAGATGATCCATTGTCTGTGGGAGGGAATCATATGAAGTCTCATTCACTTATATGTCTGGTTCTTGGGTTAGGAGGACTCAAAGGCTACATGTGGATGTCTCTTCTATGTGGCTTGAATTGCTTACTGTAGTAAAACTCAGAAGAGTTTGACTTCTTACCTGGAGACTCAGGTGTCCAAGCAGAAGTCTTTCAATAAGCATGGTGGCATTTCTTTTCTGACATGACCTTAAAAGTCATTTAGTCTCACTCTTACAGAATGGATCCACAGTGAGGAACAAGATACTATTACTGAATGGACCCCTCCCCTTCCGTGGTCACCCTGTACTAGGTTCACCTTGTCTGCCACTAGGAAATTATGGGTCTTAATGCCAGAGTTTGGTGAAAAAGAAAGGAACTATTTATTCAAAAGTTATACAGACTTAGAGTAATGACTTAATGTCTTTGTTAAAATCCCAAAGTCCCTTAAAACACCCACAAACACATACAGTCTTTCCCTACCCCTTTGCCCACAGGGGTACGGTATCTCAGGAAAAGAAATAGAAGTCTGTGGCTCTGGTAACCCCAGTCCTTCCCAGTAATCCATGCTCTGCTGGCAGGATTCTCGCAGTTCCCGGCACCATTGGCTGTGTCGCTGGGATCGCCAGTTCTTAATCCAAACCCACATGGCACTGGCTCATGGCCCACCAGCAAGAGTCCTTTCACCTCTTTCCTTCCCGCAATGTCACTCCTTCATTCTTCCAAATGTCTAAGAGAGAGCTCTGCATTGCTGCTACATCTTGCTTTCCAGCTTCCTAAGTTGCATGACAAAGGGAGCCCCCAAACTGCATGGTTTTACCAAAAAAGCATGGTTCCATATCTTGCCAAAACCTTGTAGTTCCCCCCCGTCACCCCCATGGTTGTTGTCCCTGGGTTTAAATCCTGGCACGAATCTTCCTCTGCATCCCAATTTTTGACTACTCCCACAATCAGCTACACCTGCCATCACTCTGTATTTTTTCAGCCTTTCTTGGCTGCCATAGTATGTTCAGGCAAGCATGGCTCCATGCTGTGGAGCCAACCATTTCCAAACTCTCATGTAGGTGCTGTAAACAGGGGAAACTGCCTCCCAGTTATGTCCTGGGTCATAGTCACTCCCATCTCCCTGGCTCAAAGCATGGCCACAGCAACTTCACATATCTATGAAACCAGTCAAAAGTTATAGGTCTGTTAAATGACCATTCTTGTGGTTATTTGCAAAATTGCTGATATGCAGAGTAACTTTCAAAGGCCCTGCTCCATATGTCCTATTCCCCAGTTCAGAGTTGTAGGGGTGAGGACATCTATACATATTTTTAACATATTCCTGGACACCCCATTACAAATTCCTCTTGTGGGGCCCTGACTGCACCCCATTACAACTCTGCCATATTGGATTGGTTACAACCAAGTCATAAGTCCTCTTAATTTCTAAAAAGGGGACATATATTCTATCTCTTACTAAAAGGATTGTCAAAGTTGCATTGCAGAAAAGCATATTTTGTGGAAGATATTGTTGGACCATCTTTAGAAAATAAAATCTGTCATAGACGCCCAACCAATTTTAGGATAAGGCTTTGTGGAGGAAGTCATTTTTAAGGGTTCAGGCAGAGAAAATAGCACCAAAAAATATATTCATGAAGGAAAGAGAACATTCTGCAACTGGCAGAGCTAGCAGAATTGGCAGAGTTGGCAGAGCACTTGGATTTGGACTGCAAAGGTTGAGAAAACTCAGCCTGTACAAGTAACTGGGAGTTTGACCACTCAGACCTTGTCCAAAAGGTGGAGGGAATTCTTGAAGGATTTTAAGCAGTAGTGGGGGTGGGACATTTTAACATTTGTGATTTAGATAGGTCCTTCTTACTTTTGTGTCTGGAATGATAAGTCAGAGTGTGCTAAAGAGAGGAGGCTGACAGAGAGAACAGGATAGACGGTCCTGATATACAGAGTGTCTTAAAGAATGATAGGAAGTAAACTGTAGAGTGGAGAATGGATAGGAATGCAGAATGAGTAGAGGCAGGGTTCTCAGAAACAAGATATTTATGGTAATTTAGCTAACACAGAGTAGTGGCTTAAACTTTAAAAATGGCAGAAAGGTTGGAAAGAAATAGATTTGAGAAGTAGTCAGAACTTACAATATATTGGACGTAACAACTGCTTATATGCTTGGGATAATGAGAAAAAGAATGAGGATTTAATTACTTGAGATAGAGAATATGGGAGGTGGAGCAAGTTGGAGTGGGAAGAAATAATGAATTCTTTTTCATTATTGCATTTTAAATCATTCATTAAGTATCTAATTATGTGTAGTTGACATTCTATGAATTTTACATGCTGAGACATGGTAGTATTTATGTCTTTGTTTTTTTGTTTGTTTTAAGAGTCCACCTCCATTGTCTACATAGGTGTAGGGTAGGTACTAACTAGGTGAGTAAATTTTCTCTTGAAATTAAATACACATTTTCACATGAAATTAATAAATATATTCTTAGTCATTTCCATATGATTTGTCGGTCTACCTATATAACTTGGGAGTGACTTTGGAAATACCTTATAGAATCTGAAAGGCATATTTGGTCCTCTGAGGATGTTAGAGTTGGGTGTTAGCTCCCTAGAGAATATTGCACTGGAAAATCTATGCAGTGGAAGGATAGCTAAAGGTCACAGTGGAAACTTTGGCCTGTGGATTTATTTATCTATCTATCTATCTATTTATTTATTTATTTAAATTGTTGTTCCAGTACAGTTTGTCTTTTACTCCCATCCTAGCCCACACCCCCAGTCCTGTGGTTTTAAAAATCACACATTTCATCTAGCACCTGGAAGTTTCTAGAGACTTTAAATTGTAATTCCTACAAATTCAAACAAACTATAACCTCATTTTTTGCACTTGCACTTCTAAAAGGAAAAACTGTTCTTGGTTAGGAAAATATAATTTCTTCTTTAATTGGCTGCCCTTTGTGAGCAGGCTTGCTTTTATTTTTCTGAAAGGACAAATGCAATCAGGCTATAAAATAAGAGCTGCTCATTGATTTTAGCAGAGTAAAGAGAGCCTTGTTTCTTCATTGTCTTTAGTTTGTATGCAATGAACCCTCTTTCAAGCAAAATAAGAATTCTACATGATGTACTGAATAAGAATCTTGTGTAAATTTTCTCTAAATAGAAAGAAAGCCTGCATATAAGAATAATTTCTATAATTTTTATGTGTATATGTTGTGATATATATGTATACAAGAAAAAGCTAAAGGCATCTGTTACCACCAAGAAGGTATTATAAGAAATGTTAAAGGGCCTACTTTAAAAAGTAAAAGAGGGAAAATGAAGAGGAGAAGGAGGAGGAAAAGAAGAAGAAGAACAGCAACAATAGTAACAAAAACGATGATGATGAAAACAACAGAAAAACATAATTAAAAGAATAACATCAATAAATATGTACCTATCAATACTCACTTTAAATGTAAATGGCTTAAATGCTCTAGTCAAAAGACATGGGGTACCTGAATGAATAAGAAAACAAGACCTATATATATGTTCTTTACAAAAGACCCACCTCAGAATAAAAGATACACACAAACTAAAAGTAAAGTTATAGAAAAAGATATTTTATGCAAATGGAAATAGAAAAACAGCTTGGGTAGCAATACTTATATCTGACAAAATAGACTTTAAAACAAAGGCTATTTGTTTTAAAGAGACAAAGAAGGACACTACATAATGATGAAGGAAAAATCAAACAGGAGGATAGAAACCTTGTAAACATTTATGAACCCGTCATAGGAATACCTAACTATATAAATCCTGATGGACATAAAGAGAGAGATTGACAATAATACTGTCATTGTAGGGGATTTTAATACCTTATTGACATCAATGGATAGATCTACCAGAGAGAAAATCAACAAGGATGGTGCCCTTAAATTTCATCCCAAAACAGCAGAATGTACTTTCTTCTCAAGTGCACATGGAATATGTCTAAGAAAGACCACATGTTAGGACACAAAACAAGCATCAATAGATTTAAGAAGATTGAAATTATATCAAACATTTTCTCTGACCATGATGATAAAAACTAGAAATCAATCACAGGAAAAAAATGGAAAACACATAAAGGTATGGAGGCTAAATAATATGTTACTAAAATGAATGAATTAACAATGGGATAAAGGAAGGAATCAAAAGATATCTTGAACCAAATGAAAATGAGAACAAAGCAACTCCAAATATCTGGTACCCACCGAAAAGAGTCCTATGAGGGAAATTCATAGCATTACATGCCTATCTCAAGAAACAAGAAAAATCTCAAATAAACAATATAATTTTACACTTAAAAGAACTTGAAAAAGGATAACAAACATGGGCCAAAGTCAGTAGAAGAAATGAAATTATAAAGATTAGAGCAGAAATAAATGAAACGGAGTCTAAAAATACAAAGATCAATGAAACCAAGAGCTGATTCTTTGAACTGATAAAAAGGATTGACAAACCATAACCCAGGCTCATCAAGAAGAAGAGAGGACCCAAAATAAATAAAAAATAAAAAAGAAGTAAAAACTGACACCAAAGAAATTCAAAGGATTGTAAGAAAATATTATGAACAACTGTATGCCAAGAAATTGGGCAATGTGAAAGAAATGGATACATTCCTAGAGAGATACAATCTTAAAAAAACTAAATCAGAAAGAATCAGAGAATCTGAATAGACAGCTTATAACTAGTGAAATTGAAGCACTAATTAAAAAACTCCCAACAGACTAAAGTCTGTTTTACCAAACATTTTAAAGAAGAACTAACACCTACCATCTTAAACTGTTCCAAAAAATTTTTGCACAGCAAAGGAAACCATCAAAAAAATAAAAAGGCAATCCACAAATAGGAGAACATATTCACTGGTATATCTGATAAGGGGTTAATACCCAAAATTTATAAAGAACTTATAAAACTCAGCACCAAAAAAAACAAATAATCCAAATAAAAAAATTGGCAAAGGACCACCACAATGAGATACCATCACACACCTGTCAGAATGGCTATCATCAACAAATCTACAAAGAAGCACATGTTGTCGAGGATGTGGAGAAAAGGGAACCCTTATGCACTGTTTGTTGGTCAGAATGCAGACTGGTGCAGCCACTGTGGAAAACAGTATCTAGTTTCCTCAAAAAAGTAAAAATGGAGTTGCCAATGACCCAGCAATTCTACTTCTGGGGAATTTATCCAAAGAAACCCAACACACTAATTTGAAACAATATATGCACCCTTATTCATTGCAGTGTTATTTACAGTAGCCAAGATATGGAAGCAGGCCAAGTGTCCATCAGCAGATGAGTGGATAAACCAGCTGTGGGACATTTACACAATGGAATGCTATTTGGCTATAAAAAGAAGAAAATGTACCTTTTGCAACAGCGTAGATGGATCTAGAGAGCATTGTGCTAAGTGAAATAAATCAGTCAAAGACAAGTACCTATGATTTCACTCATATGTGGAATCTAATAAAAATGAACTAACAAGCAAAATAGTTACAGACTCATAGATAGAGAGCATACTGACAGTTGTCAGAGGGTGGACTGGGGGCCTGGGTGGAGGGGTTAGAGGAAGTGAGTCAAAGCAAAACAAGAGAAAGAAGTCATGAATGTGGACATCAGTGTGGTGGTTGTGGGAGTGGGAGGGCGAATAGTATGAGGTTGAAGAGGCTTTAGAGGGTAGAAGTTCTGTGGGAAAAAGACTTGACTTGGAGTGGTGAGCACACAGTACAGTGTACAGATGGTGTGTTGTGGATTTGTACACCCAAAATCTGTATAATTTTTTAACCAGTGTCATCTTTTATTCAATAAGAAGGAAAAGAAAAGAAAAAAGTGTTACACTGTTTGAAAGACACTGTTACAAGAATGATAAAGCAAGCTATAGAGTATGAAACGATATTGGCAAACATATCTGCTAAAGACTTGTACTCTGAATATATAAGAACTTTCAAAACTCAAAAATATAAAAAATAAATCTTTTCTGAGTTACTGAAACTTTGGGTTACAGGAAGTATCTGAACCACTTTTTAAAAAATTATTTAATTTTTAGAGAGAGAGGAAGGGAGGGAAAAAGACAAGGAGAGAAACATCAATGTGTAGTTGCCTCTTGCATCCCGTACTCGGGACCTGGCCCAAACCCAAGCATGGGCCCTGACCAGGAATCGAACCAACAACCCTTTGGTTTGCAGGCCAGTGCTCAGTCCACTGAGCCACACCAGCCAGGGCCTGACCCACTTTTTGAAGTGCAGATCTCTAGCCCTCTTCCCCTGAAATCCTTGTTCACTGCATTTCAGTATGGGCCCAGGCATCTGAGTTTTAAATGTCCACAGAGAAGTGTGCAGGTGGTTCACAAACCATGCTTTGATAAACCTGCCTTATGAAAAAACTTTTACTGGTTATGCCTTGTGCAAATTCTTTTTCTTATCGTCATTGTTAATATCCTACCACACCAGCAGAAGTCTCAGAGAACTCATGTTCCAGAATTTTGGTGCTTGATAGTATTTGGTGCTCTTAAAACCAATCTGACTTTCCCTAGTCACCTGATTAACATGACCTATGTACATTCATATATAACTTATATAAATATGTATACATTTGGTTATGATTATTTCCCTTTGTTAAAAATATCATTGTCTATATTTGCAAGATTTTGTTAAGTAGGCTCAAGGGAAGATATGTGTATTGATGCTAAATGTAAACACTAATACTACATGTGGCTGAAAACTGATGTGCACCTTTTTCCAGAACTGCAGATTTGAAAACTCCCAAGCCTGTGGTAAGCCCCACTTCTACATCAGTCACAGTTAACTAGAATTGCACATACAATCAGGCTGTCTGTTTTCTCTCTTACTAGTCTTTCCTTCTAGATCCTCCTGTACATTGCTGCAAAATTTTTTATTCCCAAACACACAAACATAACACACTCTACTTAAAGATATGTGATGCCTCCACATGTCCATAAATTTCATCGACTGATGAGGCCAATGGTGCACTTCTCCCCACCTGGTATCTGCCACCATGTGCTTATTCTTCTGCCAGAGGGGATTTTGTTTTGCTGGGCTCTTTTATTTCACTTTTCAGGCATTTTCTTTTGTTTAAAATATACTGTCTTTACTCATAGATACAGAGAGCAGAATGATGGTTGCCAGAGAAGGGAGGGTGGGGGACTGGGTGGAAAGGTGAAGGGATTAAGAGGTACAAATTGGTAGTTACAGAATTGTCATGGGGATGTAAAGTACAGTGTAGGGGCTATAGTCAATAATATTGTAATAACTACATATGGTGCCGGGTGGGTACTGGAAATATTGAGGGAATACTTTGTGGAATATATGGTTGTCTAAACACTAGGCTGTACATTTGAACCTAATACAAAATAATATTGAATGTAAACTGTGATTGAAAAAAATACACTGTCTTATCATTTTTTTAAAAGCTTAAAGAATATATATGTATATAGGCAGAGCCCATGGACACAGACACGAGTGTGGTGAAGGCAGCAGGGGCTTGGTGGAGGGGTTAAGGGGGTAGAATGGGGGACATCTGTAATAGTGTCAATAATTTAAAAAATTTAAAAATAAACAAAAGCTTTATTGAGATATATATGTAATTCATATAACATAATTGACCCATTTAAAGTGTTTTTAGTAAACTCATAGGGTTCACAAACACCACCTTGATCTATTTAGAAACATTTTTATTTTCCTATAAAAAAGTTTGTATGTAGTAGCAGCCATAAGCCCTAGGTAATGACTAATCTACTTTCTGTCTCTATAGATCAGCCTATTTTGGATACTTCATAGAAATAAAATCATATAATATCTGTTATTTTGTGACTGGCTTCTTCCATTTAGCATAAAGTATCATGATTCATATATGCTGTATCCTATGCTTCATTCCTTTGTGTGACTTAATACTATTCCACTGTATGGATATACTATACTTTTATTTATCTATTTTCTGGGCTATTTTCTGGGTTATTTTCTGGGCTATTTTGAATAATACTATAATGTATCTTTTGTCTTTTTTTATCTAGTTATAGCCTAGACATCATTTTAAGACCCAACCAAATGACAGCTCTTCTATGAAATCTTCCTTAATTTTTCACAAAGTCACTCATCTGCCTCCTATTTATACCCCATTCAGCTCACTTAGCACTCTGCCTGGGTTTTTAACATGTCTGTTCTGTCTCAACTGTGAATGTCCCAAAGACAAGGGAAGCATCTCACCCCATCTGTCTTCGTGACTAAGCCCATGGTCAACAATCAAATAAGTGTTATCTGTTGAAAGGAAGGAAGAAACAAAGTAAAGCAGGATGGAAGAGAAAGTAAAAGTATTTCAAAAAATTTTTATTTTTTTTAACTGAATCACAGTGCTATATTTTCTGGGATTCCTGATATCAATAGCCAAATAAATTGTTGGAGGAGAGAAGAATCATTTTTCTCTTTTTTGAGATATGAATAAGCCAATTATATTGTTAGTGGAAAATTAAGAGATTCAAATAATTTTATCATATTTTCAAATTTTATTATAATGGAATTAAAATTGCCAAACCATTGACTACAGTGAATCAAAAAATTAAACATAAGTGAGCTATAAATAGACAACTTTATATTTCAATGATTAATCTTAAGAGCACTACTTAATTTGTGTTTGCAAAAGATGCCTTTTCAGTTAAGTAATTCTTTATATAACATTTAGTATATTGTTGGGAAATTACTTACAGTGTATGAACCACGTAGAACACACATAAGGTTTTTACTTGTAGAATACACACAAGATTTGGCAAGAACAGTTAGCAGGGAAAGTTTTTGCTTTAATGGTGAGGTGAGAAAAATCTACATGAAAGTAGAAACCCATAGAGGGTGGGGCAAAAGTAGGTTTACAGTTGTTCATATGGAAATAATACAATAATTAGTAATAATGCAAGAATAAGCTCTGTGTTTTGTGTACTCACAGTTGTAAACCCACTTTCCCCCCACTCTGTATGTGCGTCTTTCAAAGTGAATAACTATTTACTTCTATAACTTGGAATACAAGGACAAGTAAAGCTGAGTTGTTTACAGGCTCAGTGGAGTCCTTGGTCAGCAGGGTTAGGGTGCTGAGAAGCAGCCCCTACTTGCTTTTGGCTGCATCCATACCCAGCTATTAAGGCTGCCAAGGGTGACCCCTGTAGAAGTGAAATGGAAATGACTATTAGTTTTCAGAAATGATCTGGGTCTTTTGCTATTTGAGCCCCCAAGGGTAACAAATAGGGATAACTTCAAAGCAACATGGACCAATCAAAACTAAACTTTAGTTATTCTTTACTTTCCCCTACCCTGACCAGTACTTCCCTTTCTGTTGTTGCTTTTGGTCAAGTGAATGAGTTACAGGCTTGGTGAAAAGTGCAATGGGGTGTTGTTGGCAGTAGTTATTACTATGAGTCGAAAGCTAATAGGTGGCTCCAGTAACAATAACAATAATAAGATCTATTAATCATCAGAACCTATCATGGGCCAGGCATTCTGCTAACTGCTTTATGTCTGCAATCTTACTTAATAATTATTGCAGTGCCCCAATGAGATAGGTATTTCTATCCCTGTATTTTAAGGGAGCAAATAGATACTTTGGAAGATGAAACTATTGTCTTTCATTAATTTTTTCATTTCATCAATTCATTCAAGGATTATTAAGTAGAGTCTCTGTTTCATAAGTGACACATATTTGAGTTTTCAGTTTGTTCATCTTCAAAGCCACCATCTCTTGCTAAAGTTCTGGATCTATCCCCTTGTACCTTCTTAGAAACTTTGCTTCATCATTTATTTTGTCCCCCTGTAACATCAAAGCTTTTTCTTCCTGCCCTTTCCACGATATTAAAATGTATTTACCATAAAAACTGCTTTTTAAAATGACATTAGTCCTCTAGCTACTCCATCTCTCTCCTTTCACTTGAAGGCTAACTTCTTAAAATGATGCACACTCATTTCCACCCCACCCCATACTCACCCCTCAGCCCAAAGCACTTCATTTTTTCCCACCACTCAGTGGAAACTGCTCTGATCAAAGTCATTTACTTTCTAATTGCCAGATACTGCACATTTTCTTCTATGCCTGTGTTACATAATGGTGCTGTGGTAGCTGATCTTGTGGACCATTCTCTCTCTTTGAGTGTGCCACTGAACTGCCTCACATGTGTCACCTCTTCTCCAGTACCTCATTCTCAGATTCCTTCGAAGACTTAGCATCTGGATCCAACCCAGAATTACTAGCTTTTCCCAGTGTCTAATTCTTCTTTTGCTTTTGTTACCCATATATTCATCATTAGTAAACTTAATCAGTAAACTTAGTTGGTAAACGATTAATATCCACTGCCCAGATTTCTTTACTTATCTTTAAAATCAAAAGCACAGCCACTAGCCGGCCTTTTCCAATTTGGTGGTTCTATACACATCTGAAAAGGAATGTGCCAAAACCTGGACTCCATGCCTTCCCTTCCATACTGGTTCTTTTCCTTATTTTATCTCTGATACTGTCACATCCAGTCATCTAAACAAGAAACCGTGAGTCAGTCCAAACCCCCTCTTCTCCGGTCCTCTCCTCACCATCACTTGGTCACCAGATCCTTTTGTGTATACTTCCTATAGTCTATTTGGAACACATTCCCCCCTCTTCTACTTGTTGCTGTTCTATCTTACTTTATTTCTTCTTGCTGTTATTGTAAAAACCTCCTGAATGCTCTCCCTACCTTCAGACTTTTATTCTGCAATTCATCTTCCACAGGACTTATATGGGGATATTAAATTAAAATCAAAGTGTTCCCATGATTACATTCTGTTAATGAATGGCCATAGCCTTCAGGAAAATCTACATTGCTGAGCTTGACAAATAATGCATTTCATAATCAGGTCCATGCTCTTCTAGTTTTAACTATCCTTTATCCCCATATGCAAGCTTCTTCCTAGACAACTTGAGGTGCAGATTGCTCACCATTAAAGACACTTGAGACATGATTGTTTTGCCATAGGCATCTTTCTTCTTTTCTCCCTTGTGACTGTGGTTCTCTCCTTTCTCTATTTTCTGCAAATTACTGTAAATTTGTGACAGATTGACTTGATCTCTCTGCTAATGTAAACTAGATTCTTTCTTTCTTTTTTCTTCCCATGGTCCACAAATTATTCCTTATTTATCCCTAACATAATATTTACAACACTTTATTCAAATTATTAGTAAAATTATGTTTCTCAGAAACAGATTGTTAATTTGTTAAGGAGCCTTTTTCTTTATCCCTGGCACACAGTAGGGATTCAATCAATATAGAGTGTCATCGAATGAGTGAATGGACCTTAATCTGTTCTTTAAATGTTGTAGTGAAATAATTTTAGATTTCTTCTAAATGTTATAGCAGAAGTCCCTTTTTTACCCCCCCCCCAAGAAATATAATGGAGGAATTAGAGTATTTCATATGCCATATTTTTTCATAGACTGAATTGGTTTCTCTTTAATTTTTCTCATTAATATTACTTTAGCCACTCTACTTCTGATCCAAGTAGACCCTAGTGACAGAAAGCATAAGTAAAGATTTTGAGAAAATCAGCTGCAGAAGAATTCTTATTATTTGGTAAATTGAAGATTTCCTAAAACAAGTCCAGTATATGAGATGCCCTCAGCTTGCCTGAGGTCTGTGATTTCCGAGGCTGTAGAATGCTTGCCTATTTGCTGTCATTTATTTCAAAATATCTAGTGTTAGGGAGAACATATTTTACAAAATAGCTTGTGTTTTTGTGTGTGTGAATGCTAGTGATCACAAAGGGAAATAGTCTAGATTTAGAGTTTTAGGTAAAATAGTATATCCTATAGTTCAGAGAAATGATGTTTACAAATGTGCTAACCATGCATTAGATTGGTATACTCAGTGAGAACATAATGGGTGAGGCTAACACATCACATTTGAATTGGAAGCTTCCTTTTCTTTATAAAGTGAGAGAGATGGAGATTTCTCTGTACTAGCCATTTAATTTCTCTATTCCCACTTATTTAATTGTGTGGTAGTCTATCATACTCTCCCCTGCCTCCAATTTTCAGTAGTATTCTCTACTTCCTCCCATTGATAGAGTATGGAGCATTACTTTTTGGATAAAATAAAAAAAATCTCTTATCTATACTTGACAAATGAATTTTTATTTCTATGAATGGTCCTACCTTGTTCATTCTAATCTTTCTAAAAATCATTATCAGTTTCATTTTTCTAATTTTTGCTTCCAAAAATATTCACTAGCTCATAAACTCCCATTGGCTGTTTTTTCATCCTTGAGTGTATTCACAAAACATGTAAAAAAGCTTTGTGGCTTACTCTTATATCCAGAACATACAAATTTATTCATTTATGTAACAAGTACTTATTATATACCTACAATGTATCAGCCACTTAGTATATATCCACAAACAAAACAGACACAATTTGCTGCCCTTACCTTTCAGTGAGGGAGGCAGATAATATATAACAACATAATTAATAAATATGGATTATTTAGCATGATAAAGATAATAGGTGTTATCATAAATAAAATAGGATTAAAGAAAGAATGAGCATGAGGTGGAAACAGGTTGCAATTTGAAATAAGAGGATTAGAGTAAGAGTCATTGAGAAGATTAAATACCAAACAAAGATTGGAGAAGGTGAGGGAAATAATTTCATATCTCTGGAAACTTGCATTCCTGGCCAAGAGAACAGCAAGTTCAATGTTGACATGTGTGGCATGTGGACAACAGCAAGGAGCCATTGTAATTGAAGGAGGAGTATCAGACTGATTGAGACAGAGCAGGAAGAGGCGGGGAATCATTAGTATCTGAGGACTGTGGCTTTTATTCTGAGTGTGATAAAAAGCCATTAAAAGGGTTTAAAGATATATGTGGAATAGTCTGAAAAATTGTTTAAAAATATCACTCTGGATTCCATTTGAGTAGTTTGAGGAAGATAAAGTAGAAGCAGGGAAACCTCTAAGAGTCCATTGAAGTAATCCAGGTGGGAGATAATGGCAGCATGGAACAGGATGACAGATGTAGAAAGGAGAAGAATTTATCAAGCTCTAGATGACTTTTGAAAGTAAGCCTAATAGGAGTTCCTAATGCATTAAATGTGGATGACTTAAGATTTTTGTTCTGAGTAACTGGAAGAATGGAATTGCCTCTGAGATAGGGAAAAATTCAGTGGAGTAGGATAGGGGAGCAAATCAAAAGTTCAGCTTCAGAAATGTTAAATTTAAGATGTCAAAAACCAATTGAAAATGTCAAGTAGGTATCTGGATTGATGAATCTGGAGTTCAAAAGATAGATTTGGGTTGGAGATTTGAGAGTTGCTGTCAATATATCCAGGGTATTTGAAGCATGAGACTGAATGAGGTCACAGAGAGGATATGGAAACACAGAGCAGAGAACTAAGACTCAGTTTGAACACTTTGTGATCTAGAAAAAGAGGAAGGCACAGAGAAGGAAACTAAGAGGAGAAGCTCATTTATGATGTGGTGGGAAAACTGGGCAGGAAGACAATGGAAGAATGAATGTCAAGGAGAGAGGGCTCAGTTTTATCCAATACTGCAGATGAGTCAAACAAGGTGAGGATAAAGGTCATTGGGAAGTCAATGGGGAGGTTGTTAGTGACCTTGACAAGCAAATGGTTTTCTGGAGTGGCAAGGAAAAAGGCTGGTTGAGAGGGTAAGGAGAGGCAACACATACTGACACATCCCCCACATTGTACTGCAAGGAGCAATTGGAAAAACAGTGCATTAGCTCATGGGGAAAATAGAATCAATTGAAGTATACATTGTTTTCAGTAATAGAACAAATAATTTCTGTTTGCTATTGGTGAAAATGATGCATGAGAGAGAAACATATTAATGATGTGGGAGAGCCAGGAAAGAATTTTAGTGACGGTTTTGAGGAGGGACGTGAGGAGGAAATTTGGAGCACAGGTTGAGCGGCTGGCATGATCCACAGTATTGTGAAAAGACGTGAGGTTTAGAGGTGCAGACTCCACATACTGAAAAAAAAATCCACAAATAACTTTCGACAGAACAATTGGTATTTCGCAAATGCAGATTCAACCAACCCCAGATGGAAAGAGTGTTTTCCTCTTGTGGCTGCGAATTCACAATCGAGAATGCAAAAATGCTGTTTCCATCCACAGCTGCTTGAACCCTCCAAGTGGGAACCGTGGTTGAAGAGGTTGAAAAGGGATGGTGGACTGTATTTATTGGAGAAAAAATCCGGTTATAAATGGATGCGCACCGATCTGACCCCTTCTGTTCAAGGGTCATCTGTTATATGAGTGAAGTCACTGGTAGGTGGATTGTGGCGGCCGTAAATCTGAAAATTTCTTTCTGGTGGCTTTATATTTTAAAAACTTTATTGTTAAGAATAGTCCACAGAAAACCACACCAAATATCAATATATAGCTCTGTGGGTTATTAGCATAAGAAGATCGTGTGACTATCATCTTGGTGAGACAAGAGAAAATTGTAAGGCACCCCAGAAACCCTTACCTGTTCCTTCATGATTTTAATGCTCTTCCCCTCCCCCAAAGTCACCCCATCCTGAATTTTAACGCTACAGTTTAGTTTTGAACTTTAAAAGCTAGTATATGAGGTTTTGCATTTGTGTCAACATTGTGTTTGTGGAATTCAAGCACTTTGTTGCACATAGCTGTAGTACATTTATTTTTATTTCTGTAGAATATTGGATTGTTAGATTATGTAATCTGATTTTCCATTCTATAGTTGATGGACATTTGGATTGTTTCTAGTTTACAGCTTTTGGCCTGCTATAACCTTCTTTATGGGCGTGGGTGGTTTTGTTGAATATATATGTAGGGGTGAAATTGCAAGCGGGGGGATGATTCACATCCTGGAAAAGAGGGAGTTGGATCGTGCGAGTTCATCATACTACTCAAAATGGTGCACAACTTAAAATTTATCAACTGTTTACTTCTGGACTTTTCCATTTAATAATTTGGATTTCGAGTGAATGAAACCTCAGTGATTAAGTGGGGGGACTACTGTAGTCCAATTAATCAACTTTTGCCTTTATCGTTAGTGCTTTCTGCATATTACAAGAAAACTTTCCTATGCCTGATTGAAACTATACTATCTTCTTGAAGTTGTAGTGATGATTTTTCACATTTAGATTTGTAATTGACCTGGAATTGAGTGTGGTGTGAAATAGGATCAAAATTAAATTTTTTTCCATAGGAAATTTAATTTTCTTAGCACCACTTACTAAAAAGACCATTTCTTTCCACATCTCCAAAGTGTCAAATTAGTTTTAAAATGAGTATCTTTACATAATTAAGTAGATTTCTTCATCCATGTTAATAGTCTATGCATTTCCATTTTATTCAGTACCATACTGTCTGATTAATATTGCATTTTAATCTGTTTTAAAGTCCTCCTACTATGCTGTTTGTTCTTTAGATGTTTAGTTATACATTTAAGTATAAATACGAAAATGGTTTTTAAACTTTAAAAACATATGTGAAATTAATGAGGATTGCATTGAATTTATAGTTAAATTTTGGGAAAAACTGACATCTTTACAAAAATGTTATCCAAACTATAACCTGGCATATCTCTTCATTAATTTGGTTTTCTTTAATGTCTCTTAAAATGTCTCCTAATTTTGTGTATTAATAGTCTTGCACCTTTCTTATTACATGTACTCATATGCATATACCTTTTAATGTTATTTTATTACCAATGCCATTTTTTATTATTTTCATTTTCTAATGGTCCATTTTTGGCATATAGAAACATTTATATAATTACTTCATATGTTAGTAATTCATAATGTAATTTATATGTAAACTCTTTTAGATTTTTTTACACATGCACCATATATTGTGATGAATAATGGCAGCTGTTTTTCTTTCCAATGATTATTTCTTTTGTTTTAAAATCACAAAAGTTTATTGTGACAAAGACTTACAATAAGAAGTGTGAAAACAGGACTTCTGGCCAAGATGGAGGCATAGGTAGACACACTGTGCCTCCTCGCACAACCAAGATAGAGACAACAATAATTGAGAAACAGAATAACAATCAAAACAGACAGAAAATGGAACTGTATGGAAGTCGGACAACCAAGAAGTTAAAATAGACACGTTCATCCAGACCAGTAGGAGGGGCGGAGTTGGGCAGCCAGCACGGGTAGTGGCGTGGAGAGCAGAGAGTGTTGGGACTGGGTGCATAAGGCATCTGGTGCATGTGAGACCGCAGCTGGTGGACCCTGAGAGTACAAGCGGCAGCTGACAGATCCCAGCTGAGGGGTGGCAAACGGCAGACCCAGTGAGGCAGTGATTGTGAAGCAAGGCACTGTGCACAACCCAGGATCACAGCGCTGGGAAACAGAGCCTCAGGACATTGATTGAAAACACCTGCGGGGGTTGAGGCTCAGGGAGAGACTCCTAGCCTCACAGGAGAAGTCCTTAGGAAGTCCCTCAGGGTGCACAAGCCCACCCACACAGGAATCAGCACCAGAGAAGCCCAGTTTGCTCAGGGGAAGTGGAAGAAGGGTCTGAGGTCCAACGGAGAGCAGAGCAAATGCCATTGTTCCCTCTCAGACCCTGCTCCCACATACAACATCACAAACCAGCAACTGGGGTGCCCCGCCCTGGTGAACACCTAAAGCTCTGCCTCTCATACACAACCAGTGCGGCCAGACCAAAGGGGGGGGGGAAGATGGCTCAAACAGAATTGAAAGCCCCAGAATCAGTACTTTTAAGCAACCGAGAGTTAGCCAACCTATCAGATGCACAGTTCAAAGCACTGGTGATCAAGATGCTCACAGAATTGGTTGATTTTGGTCATAAATTAGATGAAAAAAAAGCAGGCTATGATAAAAGAAATGAAGGAAAATGCACAGGGAACCAATAGTGATGGGAAGGAAACTGGGACTCAGATTAATGGAGCAGACCAGAAGGAAGAAAGAAATAATCAAACAGAAAAGAATGGAGAAACAAGAATTGAAAAAGATGAGGAGTAGCTTAGGAACCTCCAGGACATCTTTAAACGTTCCAACATCTGAATTATAGGGGTACCAGGAGGGGACAGGGAAGGGCAACAAGTGGAAAAGTTACTTGAATAAATAACAAAGGAGAACGTCCCCATTCTGGCAAAGGAAATAAACTCCCAAGAAGTCCAGGAAGCTCAGAGAGTCCCAAAGAAGTTGGACCCAAGGAGGAACACATCAAGGCACATCATAGTTACATTAGCCAAGGTAAAAATGAAGGAGATAATCCTAGAAGCAGCAAGAGATAAGGGGACAGTTACCTACAAAGGAATTCCCATCAGACTGTCAGCTGATTTCTCAAAAGAGACCTTGCAGGCAAGAAGGGGCTGGAAAGAAGTATTCGAAGTCATGAAGGGCAAGGACCTACATCCAAGATTGCTCTATCCAACAAAGCTTTCATTTAGAATGGAAGGGCAGATAAAGTGCTTCTCAGATAAGGTCAAGTTAAAGGAGTTCATCATCACCAAGCCCTTATTATATGAAATGTTAAAGGGACTTATCTCAGAAAAAGAAGATCAAAAACATGTATAAACAAAATTACAATTATTAACAACCACACCTAAAACAAAAAAAAGAAACTAAGCAAACAACTAGAACAGGAACAGACCCACAGAAATGAAGAACACATAAAGGGTTAGCAACAGGGGAGTGGGAGGAGGAGAGAGGGGGAAAAGGTATAGAGAATAAGTAGCATAGATGGTAGATAGAAAATAGGGGAGGGCAAAAATAGTGTGGGAAATATAGAAGCTAAAGAACTTATGACTCATGGACATGAACTAAAGAGGGGGAATGTGGGTGGGAGAGGGTGTACAGGGTAGAGGGGAATGAAGTGGGGTAATGGAACAACTGTAATAGGATAATCAATAAAATATATTTTAAAAAGTGTGAAAACAAATTTTCAAAATCAAATGGCTCAATGTAACTCCAGCGTCGAAGTCTTAAGATTTTATCTTAATTTGAATGTCATGTGTATTTTCTAATTTTCTCTGTATTAGGTTTAACAGGGGAAAGAAGGGGAAGGGTTGTCAAGGAACAAAGTATGAAGGACCCATGGACAAAGGCAACAGGGTGGGTAGGATGGAGGGTATGACGTGGGTGTAGGTGGGGTGGGGGAAAGTGGTGTTGGGAAAATGGAGACAAGTATACTTGAATAACAATTTAAAAAATAATATATATCTAAATATAGATATACTGTTCTTTCTTGTTTAGCACATTTAACTGGAATATGAGCATAATGTAAAAATGTTCATTAAATTTTTGGAAAAAGAATTCTTAGAAATTATAATCATATATTCTTTTAATAAAAATTATTAAAATTAGTTAACTGATATTCTCTAGAACCAATTAGAAATGTGCATTTAATTCTTTGGTTAAAGAAAATCAGTCTAAAAAGAAAAACTAAGAGAAAACATTTGAGACTTCCACATTGGCATATGGGATATATATTGATTGACACAATAAATTTAATACAGAGCAAATTAGAAAATGATTATTTCTTTTAATCTATTTTTTGCCTTATTGCACTTGGTAGAATTTTCAGCAAAATATTGAATATCAGTAGTGATAATGACATCTATTTTTATGTCATTTATCAGAAGAAAACTTTTCAACATTTCACTGGTGTGGGTTTTTCTTTAACAGATTAAAAAAATATCCTTCTACTCTTAGTCTGTTGAGAGTTTTAATCTTGAATAGATGTTTAATTTTGTTAAAAACATTGTGTTCATTTTTGAAACCATCAAATGATTTTTTTCTATTTTTTCACATAATGAATTATTTTCATTTATTTTTAAAGGTTAATTGATCTTCCATTTTTCTAGTAATCACTACTTAGTTGTGATCTTATTATTATTTTCCATATTGCTGTATTATATTTTCCATTTTTAAAAGCAATTTTGTTCCCCACCCCCTGGAGACAACTCTACTTGAACAACAATAAAAAATAAATAAATAAATAAAAGGAATTTTGCATCTAATGTTGACAAGTAATTTTCTTTCTGGTAATGTCCTTGTCATTTGGTATCAAGGTAACACTCATCTCTTATAATGAGTCTTGAAGTATTTCTTTTTTTATCTTCTGTAAAATAGTTCCTATGACATTGTCATTATTTCTTAAATGTTTGATAGAATATAGGTGCAGTCATCTGGTATTGAAGTTCTCTTTGTGGGAAGGTTTGTGGTTGTGGATTCAATTTCATTAATATTTGTGGGACTACTCAGATTTTCAGTTTATTCTTGTTTCTGTTTAGGTAACTATGAATTAATGCAATTCATTAACATTTTCCAAATTAGGTCATAAAATTCATATTATTTTATAATCTTTTAAATAGGACCCATAATGTCACTTTTATAATCTCTGTATTATATATTGGTGCTTTATTTTTTGATTAGGTTTACCAAGGAATGATAAATTTTGTTAATCTCAGAGAATAAGTTTTGGGCCTATTGATTTTCTCTATTTGGTTTTCTATATTATTTTTTTGGATTTCTTTGCTACTTTCACTAAGTTTACTTTGCTATCTTCTTCTTACTTAATTCAACTGATTTTAATCTGACTTTTCTAATGTATTAATTTAATCTCTGTAAGCATAGCTTTCCTGCATACTACAAATTTTGATAAAGTGCATTTTTATTAGCATTTCATTTAAATATTTTTAAATTTTCACTCTAATTTCCTCTTTGATCAAAGGGATAATTTTAAAAGTATAATTCTTAATTTTCAAATTTAGGAGAATTTTTTTTTTGCTATTCACATAGAATATATAGTCCTAGAGTTAGAGAATATACTCTATATAACTTTGATTCTGTATAATTTATTAAAACTTATTTCATAGGCCAGTTTATAATGATTTTTATAAATGCTTTTCTTTCTGCTTAAAAATAACATTTAGAGTTAAGCTAGATGTCTGTTAGAGTAAGAAGTTATAAATACAATAAGAGGAAAGAGAATACCCAGTGCTATGGAATTAGAAAAATCGGTATGAACTCATGTTTATGTACATGAGGCAGTTTACATAGATATATGTCCCATCTCTGTTCACTAAAGGACCTAGATGCTATGGCAACCCAGTGGCAGTATACACATCCAGAACCCAGATCTTGTCTTTCTAAAAGCCATTTTCAATAAAAGGAAGAAGGGCTTCTGGGTGAAGTAGTCAATTTCTGGCGCTGACACAGAGAAAATATGTTTCGAGGTTTTTGTAGCGCCAGAAATAAGGAAGTGCTCAAGAACAAACCAATGAAACAAAAAGGATAGGGCATGTCAGAAGGGCACAGAGTTCCCAGTAGGCAATGATAGAACAGCTGGGGTAACAAAATAAGTAATCATAATATTGGATTACAACCCCCCCAAATAAAATAAGTATTCATGAATCCCTACTCATTCTCCTCCTCTTGAATGTGTTAAGGACTTCATGACTTGCTTGCAAAGAATAGTTTGAAGTGTGAAAAACATCAACTTTACAGTGAAGAATCTGGCAGATAACATGTTAACTAAGGGGTGAAGATTACTCTTATTAGTTGGTAGTTGAGTTAATAGTATTGTATTACAGTTGTGTAAAATGTTAACAATAGGGGAATCTGGGTAAATTTATGTATATGGGAGTTATATGAGAACTCTATTCTATATTTGAAACTCTTACCTACATTGAAATTTATTAAATATTGAAGTTTTGACAATAAAATATTCTGCAGTCTTTGGTTGAAGTATATGCCTTTTAGGTCAAGTTGTTAGGTTTTTGAAATCTTTTTGTTTGATACATGTTTTGAAATGTAGCAAACTGGTATATGTGAAGTCTATTAGATGAATATATATATATATATATATATATATATATACCTATGACACAGCCTCAAATTACAAAGATACCTTTGCTAACCTTTCTACATGTTTATATCATACATATTTTCCTTCTTAGCAGTATAGAATTGGGTCTGAATTTTTAAAAAATATGGACATTTAGTAAATAATGTATTACTGCTAGACTGAGGTTTAAATTCACTATCTATTTTCTTTCTCTTAACTCCAACTAGAGTATGTTTCCCTTCTCACACAATGTTGCGTCCTTTGAGTTATTATTTTGGTCCTTGATTAGTCTGATATTATGCTTTTCTTTTAGTGGTTATCCTAGAAATTACATCGTGTAGGCTTGCCATAGAGGGAACTTGGTATTTTGACACTCTTTCTAAGCAATGCAAGAACCTTATAACACTTCAACTTTATTTACTGCCCTTGTGGCTTATATGGATATTTTTGTTTTTGTGTATAGATTCACACACACATTTTCCTAACAAATATACAAACACAGACTCATACACATATGCACATATACATATATATACACACACAAGTATAAGTTTGTATATATTTACTAAATACCACTACACTTTTATTATGTTTTAGAAACAATATGCATTCAAATTTTTACACATAATGGTCATTTTTATTGCTTGTCATTTCTTCATGGATTTCTGAGCTTCCATCTGGTTTCATTTCCCTCTGCCTGAAAAATATTTTTTAGTTATTTCCTCCAGTGCCAGTCTGCTGGAGCCAAATTTTCCCAGTTTTCCTTTGTCAGAAAATATCTTTCTTGTACCGTCACTTTTGAATAATGTGTTCTTTGGGTATTGCATTCTGTGTCCAGACACTGAAGATATTAACCCTGTGTCTTCTGATTTCTGTTGTTTCTGTTGAAAAGTCTCCTGTAGCCTAATTCTTAGTCCTTTCAGATTTACCTATTTTGTGTCTTATGTGGTGGTAAGATTTTCTGTTTTGGGTTTTCAACATTTTAGAATTATGTACCTACTTTTTAAAAATTAATACTGCTGTAGCTCACAGTGCTTTTTGAATCTGTGTTTCATAAAATTTATCAATTTTGGAAGTTTTAATCATTACCTTTTAAAATACTTTTGTCTATTTTGATTTCCTTTTTGGGAGCTCAATGACATGTATTATAGATTAGCTTCTTTCTCTTTTGTCATCACCCTTATTGGTCCTGCATTCCACAGCAGCTTTTTTCTTTTCTGTGCATATATTTCTTACTTGTTTTGATTAGAGTATTTTCTTCTGCCTGTCTTCTGGTTCATAATATACTTTTAAATTTTTTGAATAAGTTTTACTTTTTAATTACAGCTATTACATTAGTTTCTGGTACAACCTATTGAATAGGCCTTTATATAACTTATGAAGTGATCACAGCAATAAATTTAGTACCCATCTAACACCATACATAGTTATTACAATTTTATTGATTATGTTACCTATGCTGCAGTTTATATCCCTGTGACTATTGTGTAACTACCAATTTATACTTCTTAATCTCTTCTCTTTTTTCACACATTACCTGCAATACCCCTCCCATCTGGCAACAGCCAAAATGTTCTCTGTATCTGGAAGTCTGTTTCTATTCCACTTGTTCATTTATTTCATTTTTATTTTTAGATTCTACATATAAGTGAAATCATATAGCATTTGTCTTTCTTTGTATGACTTATTTACTCAGCACAATACCCTCTAAATCCAACCATATTGTTGCAGATGGCAAGAGTTTATTCTTTTTTTGTGGCTAAGTCTTATTCTATTGTACAAGGGGGGACCCCTCCAAAAAACGGAATTTATTTATAAAATATTGTGTATTTATTTTTACATATTTAAACTTTAGTCACCTTCAAAATACTCTCCATTTGATGCAAACCACCTATCAAGACTTCCTTCCACTGCTCAAAACAGTTTTGAACTCATCGATTTTTATGCCTCTTAGTGCTTTGACCCCTTTTTTCATTTCATCGCTTCCATATTGGCAAAATGTTTCCTTTTGAGGACTTTTTTCATTTGAGGAAACAAAAAAAAGTTACTTGTGTTGAGATGGGTTGAATAAGGAGGGTGGGGCACAGGGATCATGCCCTTTTTGGTCAAAAACTGCTGAACACTCAGTGTGGTATGGGCAGGTGTGCTTGTAAATCACCCATCATGAAAGGGGCAAACACAAGAGTCTTCAAAAAATTCTCTGAAGCTGAATGCAGCCTCTAACAATACTGCCAGCTGGTACACTGATACAGATGAGTTCCTAGAACACTCACTTGGTGGGGAAAGCCTGTACTATAAGGCGCCTACCCTCCAGAAACTAATTCCATTTTTTGGGTCCCCTCTCATATAAACAAACCACATCTTTATATGTTGATCTATTGACAGGCATGCAGGGTTGTTCCTATATCTTGGCTGTTGTAAATAATGCTACAATGAATGTATAAATGTGTATGTGTTTTTGATTTAGTATTTTGGGTTTCCTTGGATAAACACCCAGAAATAGATTTGCTGGGTCCTTCTTTGTCTCTTGTTCTAGCCTTGGTTACTACCTCATTTTGTTCCCAATTTCATGAGATACCTTTATTCATTGCTTTACTTTCAGTTCATGTGTGCCTTTCTATTTGAAATGGATCTCTTGTAGACAGCATAACAGTGTATATAAGATATGTCTCAGTTTTTATTTTATTTTTTAAAGATTTTATTTATTTATTTATTTTTTAGAGAGAGGGGAGGGAAAGGAGAAAGAGAGGGAGAGAAACATTAATGTGTAGTTGCCTCTCAAGCACCCCCTACTGGGGACCTGGCCTGCAACCCAGGCCTGTGCTCTGACTGGGAATCAAACCAGCGACCTTTTGGTTCACAGACCTGCACTCAGTCCCCTGAGCCTCACTAGCCAGGGTGATATGTCTCGTTTTTAAAAAAATTTCTTCAGCTACCAAATGTCTTGACTGGAGTATTTAATCCATTTGCATCTAAAGTAACCATTGATAGATATGTATTTATTGCCATTTTATTATTTATATTTTTATATTTTTCTTCTTTTTAAAGAAGATGCTTTAACATTTTTTGTAATATTGATTTGGTGGTGATGAACTCCTTTAACTTTTTCTTGTTGGAGAAGCTTTTTATCTGTCCTTTGATTCTAAATTATAGCTTTGCTACATAGAGTATTCTTGGTTGTAGGTCCTTGCTTTTCATCACTTTGAATATTTTGTGCCAATCTCTTCTGGCCTGCAAAGATTCTGTTGAGAAATCAGCTGATAGTCTTATGGGAGCTCCCTTGCAGGTAACTACTGCTTTTCTCTTGCTGCTTTTAAGAGTCTCTTTTTGTCTTCAACCTTTGGCATTTTTATTATATGTCTTGGTCTGGGTCCCTTTGGGTTCATCTTCTTTGGGACTCTCTGTGCTTCCTGGACTTGTATGTCTACTTTTTGTCAGATTAAGGAAGTTTTCCATCATTATTTTTTCACATAAATTTTTAATTCCTTGCTCTCTCTGTTCTGCTTTGGGCATGCCCATGATGTGAATGTTGGTATGCTCGAAGTTGTCCCAGAGTTTCTTTATACTGTTGTTGTTATTATTATCATTATTTTATTTATTTATTTATTTATTTATTTATTTATTTATTTATTTTTTGCTGTTCTGCTTGGGTGTTTTTTTTCTGCCTTTCTTATCTTCCAAATCACTGATTTGATCCTCTGCTTCATTTACTCTATTCTTGTAAAGTTTTCTTTGTTTCAGTTAGTATTCTTTATTTCAGACTGGTTCTTTTTTTTATGTTTCCTATCTCTTTGCTGCAGTTCTAAGTTCATCTACTCTTCCTCCAAGTTAATTGAACATACTTTTAACTAGTTTTGAACTCTGCATCTGGCACACTGTTTGTCTCCATTTCATTTATTTATTTTTCTGGATTTTTGTTCTGTTCTTTTATGTGAGTTATGTGGGGTATGTGGGCTGTGTACACCCTTGTATTGTGGATGAGTCTTGATTGCTGCTGGCACATCAATGGGAGGGACTACTCCCAGGTCAATGGGCTATGAGGATTGGCCTGACCATGGTGGAGGATCAGCTGTGCAGGTGTTGACCCCATGGAGTAGGACTAGCTTCAGTGCTGTGTGCTTGGAGCACCAAGAACTTGGTGCTCACTGAGTCTTCTCTTTGAGTGTTGCTCATGGAGGTGTTGGGGTGGTGCTTTGATGTGGTCTGAAGTTGTCCATAAGGTGTGCTGACTCTAGAGCCTCCTGGGAAGTGCAAGCCAAGGCTAACTGCTGCCTCGGCCTTGCTGGGGATCAACCAGCATGAGCTACAATGCAATTTGTATGTGGCTGCTACTTGCACAGAGCTTAGATATGCCCAGGAGAGGCCAAGCTGTGAAACAAGGCTGGCTGCCACTAGTGCTGAACCTGGGGCCACTAAACAAGATGTATGGGACATGCCGAGGCCAGATACAGCGTGTTTGAGGGATTTTTAGAAATGTTTGAAGCATTAACCAAAACAGGCCATTTTGGTTAAGCCACTGGCAATGGCTTGTGTGAACCCACAGATTAGATGGGGCAGGTCTCAGGGAATTACCAGGGTGGGACTAACAGTGTGAACCAGGTTGATGGAGACTAATATTGTACCCACCTGCCAGCTCTGTGCAAGAAGGCTCAGCAAAGGAACAATGGCCTCTGCCAGCATTTATGTCTGGAAGAAAGCTGTCCCTCAAACCCTTGCCCTGATGCCAGACAATTTAGTTCCTTCTATATGTCTCTGGCAGTTTTGGAGAGGAAATGCCTAGAACTACAGGAGCCTCCCATCTTACTTAGCCACAATCTCTGTCACGTCAGAAGTTATGGAGACTTCTCTTCCCCACACTGGAACCCTGGGCTAGGGGGACTGGTGTGGCACCAGGACCTCTCATTTCTCAGAGGAGCCCTTTACAGCTGAGATATCCCTCCTGATTTTTATCCACCACATGTGGTTGTGGGGCCAGCTGGTTTCTTGTCTCTGTTCCTCCTACCAGTCTCAATGTGGCTTCTTCTGTATATCCTTAGTTGTAAAACTTTAGTTCAGTTAGATTTCAGGTGGTTCCTAATTATGATTGTTTGTAGTTTGGTTGCTGCGACCTTCACCAAAGCCAGAGGCCTTTGCTTAAAAACTCTGCTGACTAGTTCTATAGGTCAGAAGCTAGACATGGGTCCCACTGAGCTAAAATAAATGTGTTGGTAGTGCTGAGTTTCTTCCAGGAATCTCTAAGGGAGAATCCATTTTCTTTCTTTCTTTCTTTTTTTTTTTAGCTTCTAGAGACCATCTGTATTCTCTGCCCTCCTGCCAACATCTTCATAGCCAGTAAGTTGGGTTGAGTCCTTCTTATGCTGCCTCCCTCATATTTTTTAAAGCTCTGTTTAATCTGCTGCTAATCTTATCCATTGGATTCTTAATTTTTGTCATATTTAAGGTCTAAATTTTTTTTATTTTAATGTTTTAAGTATTTTTTTTTAAATTCTCATCTCTTAAAAAATCTTATTAAGATTATTAGGTATAGTTATTTAAAACCTCCAGTTCTGTCCCAATAACACTGTTTTGTGGTTTTTCTGTGTATCTTTTTTCCTGTTCTTTATTATTATTATCATCATCATTATCAGTATTGTTAATGTGGTATTGTCCCCTTTTTTTTGAGAGAGAGAGACAGGTAAAGGGAGGCAGAAAGAAAGGGAAAGAAATATTGATGTGAGAGAGAAATATTGATTGTTTGCCTTTTGTACATACGCTGACCAGGGACCAAACCTGAAACCTAGCCATGTGTCCTGATTGGGAATTGAACTGGCAACATCTTGCTTTGCAGGATGATTTGCAACCAATTGAGCCACACCAGTCAGGGCTAGTATTGTTTCCTTTCATGCACAGTGTTTTTTTTTTATTAAATGCTGGACAATGCATGGAGAAATATTTTTATAAAACTTACCAGAGGTGATGTCTTCCTTCAGGAACATTATGTTTTTGCTTTTGGTAGGCATCTAGGGGCACTTAGCAATCTAAATCATGCAATCCAATTTCAAGACTGAAATAATTCTAACTTATCTGTTTTTGAATTTGCTTAATTACGGTATAGCTGGTTTTCAATATCCTAATACTGAGTGTGTGTAGTTTACCAGGATATTCCTTCTTGGCTGGACTTATTTTCCAACATTTGTCTCTCTAGATCAGAAAGGATATGGGAAGTGCTATTCAGCATCTCAGCTTCTCACATTACTTATCCTGAATTGGCAGATATCCTTGGGATAAGGGTAGTGGTTTGCGTTACTTCTCCTCTTGGATCACATGCCACGGTTCTTCATTATCTCATTAGTTCTATCTTGCCTTCAAAAACTTTCATTCATATTTTTCCTGTTTTCATGTTTTTTTTCTAAATGGGGGAATTGTCTAGTACTTTCTCTTGAAATAAATTATTCAGTTTTTTAGTCTTCTTTTTTAGGAAGCAAAATCATCAGTTGTACACAGGGGTGAGAGAAGAAATGTTGGAGGCTTGAGGAGCAAAAAGAAGATGTGAAGGAGTCAGTTACCACAGTGAAAAGGTAAATGGACTAAATCATAGTATGATTGCTGGATATTATTAAGAGCACACTTAGGGTTTATGGTTATTATTTAAATAGGTACCAGGAAGTGTGGTTTTGTTTTTCTTTTGCTATGTTCTTTTTTTTTGTACAGCTGTAAAGGGCACAGGTAATTGGTTTTACCTAGGTTTGTGGTTTTGTCAAACGAGTCCAACAAAGACTGTGATGGGCAAGAGAACTGAGTGTTGATGCTAAAGAGTGATAAAAATGATTGACTATAAAATTCAAGTAAGGAGGAAAGAAAGGAGATCATGGAGGTGGAAGATATTGAATAGTGATGGGGTCAATGAATTGACAGTCTTAATAAAATAGAAATATTTCTAAAAGAAGGGAGCTGGAAAGAGGTGGAACTCAGAAAAGGAATTTATGGAGTTGGGAATGTGGAGAGGCTACAGATATTGATGATGACAAAGCCTGAGGTAGGTCCTTTAGAGGAAGTCACTGAGATAAGATGGAGATCAAATTTAAAAAGAGGAGTTGAAAAATTGAGCTAGAATACTAGAAGAATTATCTGTGGGCATGCTGGAATGACCAAGAATTCAGACAGGGATCATTTGGGAGTGATAGTGAGTCACAACAGTGAGAAGAAGAGAGAAGAATGAAAAGAGAAATCAGGAAAAGGAACCCGAGAGTTGGCATGTGATAAGAACAATGAAAAGTGGGTGGTGCAGCCCCGTGGGGTTTTAGGTAAGAAGAATGAGGTCAAGCTGGGTAGCTACTCCACATGTGTTTTATTGGTAGGGGCTGAGGGAGACTACCTGCATCCCTTGAGGAAGCTGAAGGGGAAGCACTGTCTGTAGGGGAGAATCATATCTCAATTAATGCAAGAAAAAGGAGGACTCTTCAGAGGACAGTTTGAAGATACACAGTGTCCTTGTGATGAACCATAAAGTCCAGGAAGAAAGCTTCCATGTGACATCTACTCTGAAAAGCTATTGTTGGGAATAAGTAAGAAAATGTATGAGAGTATCAAACATAGTGCCTGGCTTAGGGTGTGGGGTAAATGTTAGAGTCCCTTTACTATAGTAAAACAAATAGCTTCATATTATTTAGGATGGGTCTAAAATGCATCAAGAGAGAAGGAAATTTTGGGCAATTTATTTAGATGTCTTGATAATAAACACTAATGAAGTACATGCTCTCTCGCCACACGCAAACACACACACACACGCACACTGTACAATGCCATGCAGAAATATAAATTAACATGATGTTGGCAGCAAATAACAGAAAATGCAACTAAAATGGTTTAATTTATTATTTATGAACTCAAATAATAAGAAGTCTTATGGTACAGTGACTTCATGTTTTTATAATTAAGGGGTCAATGATATCATCAAGGTCATCATCATAGCTTCATGTTTTTAATTTTTATGTTCTGCAACCTTCAGCATTTTTCATTGTTTTCTTATGCTTACTCTGTTACTACCCAAGAAAGCTGATGCAATTGCAGCCAGCACACCAGGTAATCTAGAAGAATAAAAAGAAATGTTTCTTCCTATGTATGACCTTTCACAATGACTTCTCCTTAAGTCTCAGTGTTCAGAACTTCCCCCACACTCACATCTAAACCAGTTACTGCCAGGGCACTGAGGCCACTGTGATTGGCTTAGACCAAGATGGATTCCCCCTCTGAGGCTGCTGCTGCTTTTCCTGAAGGACATGTTTATACGTTGAATAAAAATCAGGGCTTTGTTAGTAAGAAAAAAGTTGTTGAAACAGAAATTGTTGAAAAAGTTTAAACAGTTGTTCCTAATATTATTTGTCATAATTATACTGTAATTGCCTCTTGACTCCAGACTCAATGTAATGTTACTCTTAGATGGAAATATATGCAACTATAATATATAAATATATTTATATTATTATATTTATATATTATGTTAATTTCCTGTTGCTACACTTCAAATTCCCATAAATTTGGCTTCTTAAAACTACATGTTTATTGCTTCTCAATTTCTCATGGGTCAAGAGTCCAGGCAAGCTGCATTGTGCCTGGGTCAAGCTCAGGGTCTCACAAGAGTGTGATCCAGGGGTCGCCACACTGAGGTTCTCTTCTGGAACTCAGGGTCTTCCTTGAATCTGATTCAGAGTGTTGGCAGAATTCAGTTTCTTGTGGGTATAGTAATGAGGTGCCCATTTTCTCACTGGCTATTAGCTAGGAACAGCTCCCAGCTCTTAGAAGCTGCTGCAGTTCTTTACCATGTGGCCCCCTGTAGACAATTTGCAACACAATGGTTGCTTTTTCCAGGTCACCAATAATGCTTCTGATTTCCAACCCTCTCCAGGCTGCAACAAGGGAGTCTTACATAATGCAACATAATCAAGAGAGTGACTGTCCCATCATGTGCTCAGATTTCACCTACACTCAAGGGGAAGATTATACAAGACATACACACCAGGGAGTGGCTGTCTTAGAGTTCTACCTGCCCAAACCATGTGTGTTTTGTCATTATAATTGGGTCAGTTTTCATGCCCATGTCGATTTACTTATTTGAGAGGAGAGCTTCCTTCCTCTGCCCTTAGTATATAAATTTCTACATGTCCTAGTAGAATAAGCATCATGCATTGCAGGAGCACAGAAATAAAGCAAGTTACTACAACAGATTGCTAGTAACAAATAAATGTTCAAAATTTGACACAGATTCCAGAAACAGTCTTTGTAGGGTTAGTTGGGGTATAGTTGTCAACAATTTTTCTTTGCCTATTTGCTTTTTCAAAATTCTAATTCCTCCCCCAAATGGAAGAAGCCATAAATCCTGTCCAGAATCTTCCTTCCCTTCTCCTGTTCTGCTGTGATTTTTCTCCTCCTTTTCCCAGTTTTCTGAGATTTTCTCAGTTGGGCAACATGAGGCCCTGCCTTGGGGTCAGCACATATGTTGGAACAAAGTCAAGATGGTTCTGGGTGGGGAGGTTCTCTAAGCAGGATAAAAAGGGAAAAGCATCATGTGAACCACATGAGCTCATTGCTTAAAACTTTAAGTTCAGTTTTCAAAACATTTTAATGGATGTAACAATGGGCTATGATGTGAGGACTCTATTCAGCTCCTGATTCAAACAAAACAACTATGAACACATTTGGAGATTATCTGAGAAATTTGAATGTGTCCTGGCTATGAGATAGCATTAAGGAATGATTGTTATTCTGTTAGGTTTGGTGACAATACTAAGGATTGTAAGAAAATATTTATGACCTTAGAGCTCTGTTCAGAAGTATGTATGCATGAAAAAGGTGGCTGGGCTTCCAATGAATAATTAGGGGAAGAGAGGGAGAAGAGAAAGGGTAGGAGACAGGGAGGAGGAAGAGAGAGTGATGAATGAAGTTAATGTGGCAAATTCTTTGTAATTATTAAATATTGTGGTAAGTATAAAATAAATTCATTATATTATTATATTTTCATGTTTTATATTTTTTCACAGTAAAACATTCAAAAGTGGGATGTTCCAAGTTCCTGTTAAGATGTAATGTATTTAGGTACTTCTCCACTTGACTAGCTTTGTAAAAACTAAATGAAAGATGTAGTAGGATGGTTATTTTTCTTCTATATTTTAATAAGAAGAGACTTAAACAATGAAATGTAAATTTACTGAAAATAGATATCATCTAGATCAATTTTAAAGGTATCTTATAATATTTTAAAGTCAAATCTGAATTGTTATTAAGTCTATAGTCTTGGGATTAGTCTTGAATCAAAATTTATTTTCTTTTCTCTCAATGCTTTTAGAATATTTTTTGAATTCATTTGGCAAGGTATCTGAAGGTTTGCCTTTATTTATTCATAAATCCTTGGGTTCTCCTTCCACATTTGGCAGCAAGACCATTATGAAACTAGTTTTCTGAGTAGATCCTGTCCTTTCATATATTGGAATCATTCATAGAGACCCCAACATAAAGGGTATTATAGAGAGAACTTACATAAATAGATTGTGGTGGATAGATGAGCTAAAAAGTAATAGAAAAATGCTTCTGTGTTGGCTCTTGTCCCAGTGTGAAAATACATATTCCACATCCCTTTATAATAACTCAACCCACCCAAGAATATCAGTGAATTACCATGGCCCCTCTATTACATTTTGTTCACCAGCTTCTATCTTTAATGTTATTAGTAAAGCTTTTCTATTTGTTCTTATGTGGTAGAGTTCATAAAATTATTTTATGAGTTGAATTTATATTTTGAAGTCTTAATCTAATAGCTTAAAATGTGACTTTATTTGACAATAGGGTCATCACAGATATAATTAGTTAAGATAAGGCCATTAGGCTAGGCCCTAATGTAATATGATTGGTGTCCTTATAAAAAGAACACCATGTTAAGAGAAAGAAACACACACAGAAGAAAGATAACATGAATACATGGCATGAAGGAGGCCATCAATAAGTCAAACAGAGAGGTCTCAGAAGAAACCAGCACCTTGGTCTTGGACTTCTAGCCTCCAGAACTGTGAGACAATACATCTTTGTTATTTAGGTCTCTCAGTCTGTGATATTTTGTTATGGCAATCCTAGACAATTAATGCAAACTCCAAATAAAGATTACATGTCTTTTCACTTATGTTACCATGTTGAGTCTTTCTTTTTGCCCATGTGTAGAGTTCAGTCTTAAAAAATGACATCAGTGAAATATTTGCTTCACTCCATTAGGGTGAGTCTACAAAGCACTAAGGGAAGTGAGCTATTCATTACTCACGATTTGTATGTAATCAGTTTCATCTGAAGACAGAGAAATGCCCAGTAACTATCTGAGATGGCTCTCCACATTTACTGCCTCTGATTTGACCATTTCTATCTTTAGTTATCCCATTTAGTCTTCTTTCTTTTTTAATGTGGGGAGTAGAGAGTGTATTGTGTAGCACTAAACTCAAGATCACAATATTTTTATTTGAACTAGTATTTTTATGTATTAAAATTATTTTTTCTGGATTAAATTATACTTCTAAAGTCTGGTGGGAGAGAATAAAAATAGAAAAATACTTCTCTACATAATAAAAATAATAGAAAGTTTTCTTTATAATATAAATCCTATTTTATTATATATTACTTCTATGATGTTGGGCAAGTCCCTGAATGCTCTCTAATTTCAATTTATTCATATACAAAATAGATATAATCAATAATAAAAGTCTTTAAGGGATAAAGTAAGAGAGTTAATATGCACAAGTTTTGAAAATATAAGGCACTATGGAAATGTAAGGCATTAAAATTATTAAGACTGTGAAGGCAGAATCTGTATCTTGAATTAGTACAAAGAAATATTCTTGTCACGTTCCCTAACACACTGCCTTGTATCTGGAGAAAGTTCATGCTCATACAACTAAAATAATTATTGAAAATATTTGGAGGTTAAGAGAGCCTAATGATCCATCCTTCTTCCAGAAGTCAATGGACATTAAACACACAATATCCTTCTATTGCTGGCAGTGGCAGAACATGTTTTTCAAAGAATTCCCTTCAAATACATTTATTTACCTTATTCCACATTCCATTCTTATAATGTGGCTGACCCTCCTCTTACTGGAAGATGGTCCATGTTCACTCCCTTTGTGACTTTCTGACCAATAGAGTACAGTGAAAGTGATGCTTCAGAGCCTAGGCAATACAAGGATATAGGCCTTTCTCTGTATCTCTCAGTCTATGTCTCTCTCTCTGTCATTCTGTCTTTATTTTAGGACACTTGCCTTTGGAAGCCAGCCACTGTATTACAAGAAAGCCCACGTCACACGAAGACGAAGAGCCATGTGCAGATGTTCCAGTCAGCAGCCCAGCTAAAGTCTCAGTCTGTATCAGTTGCAAGACACATGAGTGAACAGTCCTTCACTGGATTAGAGGTGCCATCTTTAAATTCCAGCCGTAGCCTCAGGTATCATGGAGCAGAGATGGGCTCACCTGACCTCACTGTGCCCTGTTAGGCTTTCTAACTCACAGAAACCATGGAGATTAGAAGTGATGATTGGGTTTTTTGGGGGTGATCTATATGTGGTTATAGATAACCAGGACATTGGTGAAACTAGACCAGACAAAGGAGAACCTCTTTACTGCACCAGAATTAACAAGGGACACTACGTGAAGAAGCTACAGAGGAGCTCTGAGTCACTTGGATTTCCTTACAAATAAAAATGAAATTGGAGGTTATCCTGTCTTTGAGGGGAACAAGACAGAGAGAGTAGTGTCTTTATTTCCATGGAGTGACTTTTGTCCAATTATTAGGCCCATATCACTATTGGGAGCTCTTTGCAATCTCAGATAAGTACACATACCATGAAAAGGGGAGAGTGCAGAAGCAAAAAGAGAAGGAAGAAGTGTTTACTTCTAGGTATATGCCCATCTATAGAAATAGCAAGATGAGACAAGGGCTCACCAATATTGAGATATATCATTAAGAAATCAGAAATGGGGGATCAGACAATTATGTTTTAACTCTAATTTAAGAGCCACAATTTAAAATAGAAAGGGTAGTGTGTGTGTGTGTGTGTGTGTGTGTGTGTGTGCGCACCTGCAGGAAGAGGGGGGGAGAGAGAGAGAGAACGTGTGCTTAATATTTCTAGCACACAATGACACTCCCCAGTTATAACATTTCCCTCTTTTGCCTGACCTACTTCATGTTAAACATCACTAAGGTTATGAAAATGAGGGGCCTGATTAGCATCAGTAGTGGTCACTAGACCACTGAGAACACATGCAGTGGTTTCAAAGGAAGAAATTGGGGACAGACTAATAATACTGAAATACTGAAATACTGAAAGGTGGAAGGAATCTGGTTCTGAGTAATGAGGATGTGGTTTCTAAAATCATCTGATCTGCCACACCAGAGCTGATACAACTTTTCTTCATGGAAAAAAAATAAGCATGAAAACACCCTGTGGTTCTTTTTAACCTGGTACTATATCAAAATTGTATGACAGCATTAATACCTTCCCTTTCCTTTTAATTGACTTCCTTAGAGATTTAATCCATAAGTTCTCTTTGTGTTTTAGATCAAACCCCTGAAAAGAAAAAAAAAGAACATTTTTCCCCTAATGTCTGTGCTGGTAAATTGTCAGCATTTTTTACTACTTTCTCATAAGAGGATGATATTTTGTCCTGGTTTCAAATTTCATTTTAGTTTTTACTCAAGGCTTCTGTATTTAGGGACCATCATCTCATGTAAGAAACACACTGACATCTTCAAAATCCATTGTAAAATTGGATGGATATTTAATTAAGAAATTTGCTGTGGTTCTGGAATTTATCTTCTTTTAGATTTGTCCAATTTATAACTCTTCCATAAAAAATTCAGAAGTGAAATATTTTTCAAACCTTACACTGTTTATTTCTTCCATAAACTAAAACAAGTGCAAGGTTTATTGCTAGATAATCTTGTACTAAATTAAAGAGGTGTATCAAACCCTCTAGTGGAAAAGACCACCGGGGGAGATGTCTATGATGATCTTCCCTAGCCACAAGTACATTTTCTTTCATGCAGCCCAGTTCAAGCCTGTCTCTTTGGCTCAAAACTTGTGTTGGCCACTTCAGTTTATGAAGATGCAATGTATCTACTACAGGGTACACTAAAAGATTACTAAAAAATTATAAGCAATTTCAACTGCCTATGAATGTTTCTGGTGGATCGTTAAGATTGACCTTGAAACCAACCTTACACAATCTGGGTATTTGTCTCTCATATTTCCCTGATGGGTACGAATATTACTTGCATTAAAAATGATGGATGTTGGCAATTTCATATTCATTGCCACAGGAAAACAATCTTAATACCTTTTGATGGGGAGGACTGACCAGAGAGAGAGAGTGGGGGACTATATTTCAGCTAAATATTTTTCCTGGAGATTTTTGTGTAAACAAGGTTTGAATCGATGCCTTAGAATAGTTGAGAAAAAGATGTCATTGGCAATTGTCCTAGAATTACAGAAAGTGCAAGAAAATGATGAAGTCACCTATTCAACTAAAGTAATATCCAGTCACAAGAAAGAAAATAGGACATTTATTCTGTCTCACACTTTTTGGGATCTGCAGTAGAGGAACTGAATCTCAGCAGGTTCTAAAAACAACTGGATTTCTGCTTATTCTTACTTATTCCTAGTAGAATTTCTCTTATAACAGACACAGGCATTTATCACTTTATAATGTGCATCCCCCTACATTCTCTCTTTTTAAAATTAATTAAAATTCTAAAAGTATTTTATAAACTCACTTTTCACTACTTCCTCGTGCTGTAAGGATGGGAATATTCTGCATGCTCTGAAGCCCTGTTGGGGTGTGTGTGTGTGTGGGGGGGGGTTAACCTGGTGCATTCATCTATGTATTGAAAGAAACTTGGCAGAAGCAATTTTCTTCAAAAAAGTATATGTATATTATGTTTAATCAGTTGTATTACATTCAGTAGACCTAACAAGAACAAGTTATTCTTTGTTCATCCAAGCAGCATATTTAAAATTTCAGTCATATTTCCATATACTTATTTTCTCCTTCCCTGAAGGATATATACCACATGACTTCCTTGCAGAGAGCCACAACAAAAAGCAGTCTGACCCTGGGCCTGGACTCAGGCTGCATGAGAGTGTGGGATGGAGAGTCACATGATTGTGTGTTCAGTTCAAGCTACTGGAGAGTGGATATGAGTTACTGATGCATCCACCATTCTCACTGAAGATGATGGGGATGGTTTTATTGTTATATTATACTTTATGTGTGCACAAACAGGAAACAAGCTTACCCTTTAAAAATATTACTCAGTGCAGGCCCAAGAGATTATTAATTAAAAGCTTAAGTACTGGTTTTAGAGCTCAAGATTATTATATAAATGCAAAGAATAGTTCTGATGGGGCATTTTTCAAAAGAAACTTAATTGAAACAAATATGTTTTATGTTTAACAATCAAAAAGTTTCCATTTACAAAGAAATGATGTGTTTAGAGCTCACTATTATAGTGAACTAGTCTGACAAGAGATTTCCTGGTCTCATCAAATGGCTCTTGAAATACCCCCTTGCCCCACGTTTCTACGCTGCATGTTACCTTAGAGATTTGTAATGAAAATGAATTCCCAGATATTTCAGTTGTGCCATTTTTGCCCCAATAGTAGTGAATCTGACTGAAGTGAAAACACAAGATCTGTCAATTTTCTTCATACACTGTGGACTGACAAATGGGTTCTTAGGTGTTTTTAGTTTTCTTAATGCTAAAATCAAATCAGCTGTTAGGAAATTCAATTGGTTGCTAAGTAGGCAAATAACAAAAACACAGCTGTATACTCAGTTAATAGTAATAAAAGTGTCCATTCAAAGACTGTGTATCAAATAGTGGAACTTCAGAAATGCCTGAGTTAGAGAAAACAGAGGGGAATCATCTCAAGCTGCAAGCACATAACACTTGTGAACACCAACAAAATTTGTCTTTGAGTCTTTGTAAAGACTTCTATTGTACCCTCAAAGAATTTCTACCCTACATAGATATCGATGGGCAAAAATGTTGCTATTTTAATACCTTATGTTTAGTTTTCTTGAAAATTTCATTTTAGGGGCTCCTGATTTGAGTTTTTAAGTATTGCATGACTAAGAGATTACATTATTTTCATTAGCTAAGCAGTTAATTTAAATAACTGATCAGAGATATATGAGTTAGAGAAAGGGGTGGCTTGAATTAAGATGTGGGCTATTTTAATCAAGACGTGCTATATTCAGTAAACTCTGTAAGATCAGTGAAGGGAAAAATGTATTAAGGTTAATCAGTTTTGGAGAATTGTAACTAGTAGATAATGTGCCCTGATTTTTTTCTCGGTGACAGGTGTAATAAGCACAATCACTGTTCATCTATATTTCACTGAGCATAAATGCAAATTTCACATTTTCACACAAGAGAGAATTTTATTACATTATATTGATTTAGAAATAATTCATTAACCTCTACTCCTTCTTTTTCTTTACATATCAATCTGTCTCTATTCAAGATTTTATCTTCATTTTTCAACTGGTTACCGTGAAGTATCTTATATTGTGGTCTATTAAGAGACTGTCTTTTATACATGCAGCTTTGTCTTTCTTGACACAAAACTGGTATTTGTTTTCTACACATTTTTGGATATTGTTTGGATGTTCAGGAATGCTTGTATGTATTCCTGAAGTTGAATATTTTGATGATTTATATAATGCAAATTATTTGTGATTATCATGAATCTCCACCAGTTTTTGAAAATGAGAATGCTTATGTCAATTTTTCTTCCTCTTACAAAATCAGGTGTGTATAATTGTTAATTGATACACTAGGACAGCCTATTAGATCAATGACTTTCAGTGGAGGAGAGGTGTTACTATCTACCCCAGCTCCCAGTCCAGGACACTTGGTGATATCTGGACATATTTTTGACTGCCATGAGTTCATGGATGGCGGTTGGTACTGACAGGTAAAGATAAAGGCCAGGGATGCTGCTAAATATCTTATAATGCACAGCATCTCTGGCCTTTATAATTATCTGGTCCAAAATATTAACAGTGCTTGAGGCTGAGACATCCTGTATTAGATGATTAGCACTGAAATCTGGAGTCCATTAGTTTTTAGAAGTGTGACATCAGATACAGTTTATTTTTTCTGTGTTTCTGTTCTTTTTCTATAACAGTTGAAATTTGAACATCAAATAAATAATCACAGATGCACAAAAACTTAAACACAAGGATGCTTATCAAATTTGATTTATAAAGGTGAAAGGTAGAAAACAACCTAAATATCTAACAATATTTAAAATTTGTAGAATTAATTATGGTTAACATATTATTGGAATATAAAAGTATAAAACTTGTACCATAGATGAATATTGGAATAATATGGAAAATGTTGACCATATAATACAAAACATTTTATACCATGTGGCATACAGAAAGATCTAATATTTGAAATATATGTATATATGTTGTTTGTTTATTCTTATAGAAAAACACTGAAAACAAAAATGGTAGTTATCCCTGGGATTATAGGTCAGTTCTGCACCTAATATATACTTATTTTTAATTATAAAAATAGCAATGACATTTTGACAGTGTGACGTGGTTGAGAGAACAACCCTGAGGCCTGCCAGAGGTGAGTTTCTACCCCCACTCAGCCACTTACTTGCTGTATGAATTTGGGCCTCAGTTTTTCATTTGTAAATGTAATGTCCCTTTTAAATGGTTGTTTTGAAAATGAAATAGCACTGTATCTAAGTTATCTGGTCAAATTTAGCTCTCTTCCCTCTTCCTTCAATGAGCTAAGTTAAGGCATTAGTATGAGGGTTCTTGAAGGTGTTTATCTTTTTATGAACTCCCTACAGTGACTAATGGAGGTCTCAGATCTCAGAGCTCAGTCAGGCCTGGAAGTGTAACTGCTAATTTCTATGTAGCTGCATTGGAGAACTTGGTCTGATGCCATATTCCCATCCCCACCACTACCTGCCTCCCATTTTCAATTCAGTTTGATTCAATTTTATTCAGTTCATCAATCCACTTTAATTCAGTTCAATTCAATCCAACTTATAACTATTAATGGGGCACTTATCTGTTTATATGATAAAAACAAATATGAATAAGACAGGATCTCTTTTCATCACAGCTGCACAGCCTGGTAGGCAAGGCAGGTGGTTATATAAAAAACTCTAACTGAAGGTGGAAAAGAAATACAAACTGTGAAGTAAGTGGACAGGTAAATGAAAAATGGAACATCGTACAAAGCTAAGAGCTTGGTGTAGACTTTAGGAGTGGAAGGATTTAGCTGAGGAAAAGGAGAATATTTCAGGTGTCCCTAGCCTGTTGCACAGACCCCGGGAAGGTATATAGAATCCATGTATCTTCAGAAATGGTCAAAGCTCTGATGTGGCTGGTGTAGAGTAGAATGCTCAGGAAGAATGAGTGTTAGACTAAAAAAGATGACTTGGATGGATCAGGGAGGTCCTTGATATGGAGCTAAGGAAACTAGGTTTTACTTTGTGTGCAGAGGGGAGTCACTGAAAGTTCTTAATGGGGAAGTGATTAGTGAACTCAGCAAGATTTGAAAGCTATTTCACCTTATACGAAAAGCAGGCTAGCTTACTCTACACTTAGCATCTCTAAGCAAACCCCATGTGAGTGAGTATTTTTGTAACTAATTAGAATTAAGAAATTTTAGAGAAAACCATTTAGTGCAAGGATAGTATTTTATGCTTTGGTCCTGATAAATAGTGATTGAAGGTATAATGGTAATGACTGATTCCAGAATAAAATGATTATTTCTACCTCTAAAGTGATCAGATAGAATTAAGCCGAGGAATTCATCTTTTATATAGTGAAGAAATAAATTGATATCAATGCTTAAATTATTAATTCCAAGTTCTCCAACTTAAGAAATATGATTTGGGGACATACTTTTGAGTATCTATTTCATGTGGCCAATCTGTAGGATTTATTTTTGAGAAGATTATGCTCTTGGCTTATAACATTGTTAGTATTGTCATAGAGAAGAAAACCTTACCTTTATAGTTAGAAGAATTCTAACTTCAGTGCTTATGTTATTAAATTAAAAAAATGGCCCAAGGAAGCAGCAGATAAAAAGAGTTTGCTTATCTGAGGAAAATATACTAGGCTAGAAGACCTATCCACTTTTTTAAAAAGTTGATTCTATGGAATATCTTGGCCTATTACCAAAATATGTATTTTAAAAATTATACTTCTTTCTAAGCAGTGATTTGCAGTCCATTTCCAAGTCTAAGGTGATTTAAATTACATGATTTCTCTGTGCATTTCAAGTAAGGTTTTTAATATTTTAGTTTTAAGTAATAAAATGCCATTCAAGTGTGTAATTTATTACTAAACCATTAATATTTATAGCCAAAAATCATTTTCCTGAATGATGGGAAAAAACCTCTCAATATCACTTCTTGCCTAGAAAAAAATAAGCAATAACAATGAAGAATCCTGTGATAGAAATATATTATATACATACTTTTTTGGTAAACCCCCAACATAAACTTTTTTATTAAATCATTTTCTGTAGGATCTAACAGTCCAAAATTGTGAGTAAATTTAGTTAGTAGATTGAATATTTGGAAATGTCAAATATAGAACTCCATAAACTGATTCTGGAAACTTTCTTTTGAAATGAACAATTCAACTCATTGGATGCACTATTTTACCTGTTTAAATAAGGGCTTGTGATATCCACTGACATCAATAATTAATTTATTCATTTGATAAATATACATTCAGACCTTGATATACACCAGACACCTTTCTAGGCACTGAAATGCAGTAGTGTGGAAAGGCAAATTCTCAACTTCCATGGCTTTATGGAACTTGTATTTTGGTAGAAATTGGCAACTATTTCTTTATTTTAAATTATATTGATAAATAAAAAGTATAAATCATCTTTTTTGGATTTCATTCATTCTTATACTCTGTAAACTTTTGTTATGTTTCTTCTGTGTGCCAGGCTTGTGTTGTATCGCAGAGGCTCTGAAAAGAGGAACACCAGTGTCAATGGCTTTGAAGGATCCAGGGTCATTTCTGGTTCCATTCTGGGGGTCTAACTTACCTCCTGCTTGAATTACCACAATAGCCCATCTGGTCTTATTCCTGCTTTCAGTCTGCTGATTCTCACAATTCAGGAGGAAAACCACCGTTAGATTCACCTCCTTGAAAACCCCATTTACCACGTTACTTTGTGCTTGAGAATACTGAATGTATAACTACTTTCTATGAGAACAAGTCTTAATTCCAAAATCTGGCTTGTCAATGTCAGTGTCAATCCAGGCAGCAGAACTGTTGTTTAGGAATATGACCTAATAACCAGCTGTGCCAGAAGCTGGGGAAGTGAAAGCCTGCAAGGTGAGCTGGAGGCTGAAAGAAGTTCCTTAGAAGCTCTCTCAAAAGTTAGACACATCCCTGCTGGAGTGGAGCCATGAGGAGAACTGCGGCAGAAGCCTAGGAAGGCTGTGCTCTGCATCAGGTAGTGAGTTAGAAGTTGCTGTTGGTTAACAGCTGACAGGTGGGGAGGGAGCAGAGTGGAGGAAAGTTAGGACTCGCTGGCACCTGTCTGTACCTCCCCATCTCTAACCTTAATGACTGTAAGAGAGTTGTAACTATAGACTCATCCACCTTCCTAACCTCATGCAATTTTTTCTTTAGGAGAACTCTAACTTGAAACTATACAAGAATGGATTCTGTGGAGCAGGGTTCCAGGCTTGCCAAATTGATGTAGTATAATGTTCCCACACAGTGTGATATACAGTCTTATTTCTTCTAATTTCCTAATCTCAAGTGCCTTTTTTCTTCTTTCAAACTGGTTTCTCCTTACAGACAAGAAGGGGCTGGAAAGAAGTAGTTGAAGTCATGAAAGGCACGGACCTACATCCAAGATTACTCTATCCAGCGAAGCTATCATTTAGAAAGGAAGGGCAGATAAAGTGCTTCCTAGATAAGGTCAAGTTAAAGGAGTTCATCATCACCAAGCCCTCATTATATGAAAGGCTAAAGGGACTTAGCTAAGAAAAAGGTCAAAAATATGAACAATAAAATGACAACAAACTCACAACTATCAACAAATGAACCTAAAAGAAAAGAAAAACAATGAAAACAAAAAATAAGCAAACAACTAGAACAGGAAGAGAATCAGAGAAATAGACATCACATGGAGTTCAGTGGGGAGGGGGAAGAGAGGAATAGGGGGGAAAATGTACAGGGAAGAAGAGGCATAGTTAGTAGGCACAAAATAGATGGGAAGAAATAAAAATGGTATAGGAAACAGAACTCAAAGAACTTATATGCACAACCCATGGACATGAGCCCATGGACAGGGGAAAGCTGGAGGGTTGTGGGGTGCAGGGTGGAGGGGGGATAAAGGGGAAAATTTGGGAAAATTGTAATAGCATAATCAACAAAAATACCTTTTTTTTTTTAAGAAAACTGGTTTCCTTACTTCACTTTACAGTCATTTGATTTATCCTGTCGCCAGGCTTTGTCAGTACTGTTTGATGTATCTGCAACACTTCTCTACCTTCTCTAAACCAGAGTAAAATATGGAGGTAGAGTATGAAACCAGTATGCAGAATGAGTCTGCACACTCATTCGTTGAATCCCATTTAGATTAGATTATTCATTGAATTTGAGATTACAAAGGCTTTAGCTTTGTTTAGTATTTTAATGGCATTTGTGAATATAATCTTTATTTGAAATTCTCTTTTATTCTAATTTTAAATGGCTGTAGAATTTTGAGATGGATGTAATTAGCAACTTGAAAACCTATAACTTCCCAGAGAAATGTTCATGGATCTTGATGAGAACAGCTCTGACGGAATGTTGGGAGTGACAGAGTTGCACAGACTTCTTACAGAGGACCAGGCAATCTAATGGGAGAAAATGGGAGAAAAAAAAACTTCATAAAGGTATGCTATTTTTAAGTATAAGGAATAAATAGAAAGGGTGTTTATCATGTTATAAAGCTCAGAAACAAGGTTGGAAGCCAGGTTTACCAGAAAGCTAAGAAAGGTTGTGAGAAAAAGAGCAAGTTCAAAAATTGTGCTCACTTTTCAGTATGGCCCCATATTGATATCTGTGCAAACAAACACAAACAATGAAGTGGCTGATGTCGCTGTGTCCCTGGACTCCTGCTGGGCCCTGTTCTTCATGCTTTCCATACGTTAACTCAGCAACCTGCTGGTACTCCAGAGAGAGATGTACTTTCTTCCTTTCACTTTATAAGAAAAATGTGATATAAAGAGGTTCATTTTTGGGGGCCTACACTATCACAGCTAGTAAAATATGGAAGTAGAGTATGAACTCAGCCAATCTGGCTTCAGAACCTATGTGTTTTTCAATTGTTATTTTTTCACCACTGCACTACATTATCTCTCTACTTAATAGATATTTAATTTGTGAAGTTAATAAAAGGAACTTATTTTCTTTCTGACTACCTAAGATATCCCCAAAGCAGAAATATTAAAAGCACTAAACATTCGGTAGCATGAGTCCATCAGTTTGGGAATCAGAGGATGGTTCCCTCTATCTTTTTACCCCTAAATTCTTAATTTTCACACGTGCTTTTCCTTGTCAGTGACTCAAACAAGACCTGCAGATTATGAACCACAGACCAGCAGCATCAGTGTGTATCACCTGGGAACTTGTTAGAAATCCAGAATCTCAGGTCTCATCAACTATGGAATCAGAATTTGCCTTCCCGAGACTCCCTGGTGATTTATATGCACATTACAGGTTCAGAAAGACTGCTTCAGGCAATCTTCCAGGGAAAAGGTCTCCACCAACCCTGCCCAGCACACCTTCACTGCTCCTCTTCCAGCTATTTCATCTCCTGCTCAGCTTATTATACTAGCAGCACACGAACTTCACATAATGTCACCTGGCGAACTTTGGGGAAAAAACAAAACAAAACGGATTCTTGGATCCCTAAACCCCAAGTCTGTTGAACTAGAGTTTCCTGGGGAAAAGTTGGGAATTGAAGTTTTTAAAAACTTCAGATTTGCTGAAGCCGAGTCAGATTTGGACCCTTGGGTCTGGACTTCAGTGCCTTTTTCCCCTCTGCCTGGAGCACAGAGGGGATGTGTGACAGACCCCTGCTCGTTCACCAGCGTTCAGCCCGAAGATCACCTTCTTTCACACACTTTTCTCCAGTCTTCAGGTGAAATTATTACTGTTTCTCATCATGTTAAATATACTTCTGTTATTGCACCTAGTACATCGTATTAATGTGTTTACACCTCTGTCTCACACCTTGGGGAGAGTTCTGAGTAGGAGTTCCATACATTTTTATTGAATCAGTAAATATAACAGGCTGATGTGTTATGAACATATAGTAGCATTTAGTAACAATGATAACTTTGCACTATTGACTGACAGCCTGCCTTTGTCTCCATTCCCTCAGTGGTAGAGTTCTCACAGTCACATGCTTGAAGGAGCTCAGAGAGGGAAGGTCTGTGAATCCTTTTATAGCATCATGGTGTATCTTCACTTTCATGACAAATATTAGATATTTGTAACTAAGTATTAAAGGAAAATGTATAAATACCAAATTATCTCTTTAAATTAGTTTTTACAAAGAGTTCATAAATAGCTTCATGTCAGAAACTAGCCAATGCATTTATTCATTGTTAAGTTACAAAAATCAGTATATAGTTTACGTTTTAATCCCCAAAGACCTTTTGTATTTTATTTTCCTTATTGAGTAAAAAGGAAAAAGGGCTCATGGACAGGGCAGCAGTGTGGTGACTGCTGGGAGTAGGGGAGTGTAAGGGGGGTAAATGGTAATGGAAAAATATAATAAAAGTTATATATTAAAAACGCCCTCTAAGGGTGGCTTGACTATTCAAGATAATGAGAAATATGTTTTGAAAATTTTCCAAAGGAGGATTCTTTTAGAATCAAGAATAAGTAGGACTATACTTTGACCTCCTTTTACCTTTTTAACAAAATATGAACTTTTTATAGAATTCTGGATGTTAGGAACTTCAAAGAGAGATTCATAGGAATCACATTTTTAACTTCTAGTTCTAATTCTTAAATATAGACCTTCCCAATGGAAGTCAGAAATTGGCTTTTCTGTGAGCACAGGCAGCCTCCTGATTCTTTAATTTATAATTGCTCAAGCTATTTGGCATAACTAAATTAGGTAAAACAACTCGGTAATGAGGCCATGTGGCCATGAGATGACATCAATAAAAATGAATGAAAATCTCCCATGTAAGTACAGCTCCCTTGTTTGTAGAAAATATTTTGCTACAGGATTATTAAAGAAACATTGTTACCAATTGGAATCAGATGGAATATCTACTAGCTTGTTTAGATTTTATTCTTCCTAGGGTTCATCATAATGAACCTGGTTTTTCCAATTGTAAAACAAAGTTGTCAATTTTAGACAATATAATCAGAAGTATAATTATAGGGGAATATGTAAGCATAATATATGTTCTCTCAAAGATAGTCAGAGTAAATGTTTCTTCTTTCTTAGGAACAAATTTATCTACTAGTTGGGTCCAAGATGATGGACATTATTGAAGGCAAACCACCTAACTACCAAATGTAACTGAGTTTATGACCCTAAAACTTTATTACTAAGTGTAAAGGGAAGGTTTGTACAAGGATGACACTGAAAAATAAAAATAAAATATTTTTATTTCCATTTCAACTATATATATATATAGTTGGAATATATATATATATATTACAGTATACACATATACATATATATACACAGATACATACATACAGTATATATACAGGGATACAGGGTCCAGCACAAATGACACCACTTTTTTATTACAAACTCTTTTATTACAAAAGCATAAGCATGTAATCTTGTAACATAACAATATCATACTCAAGCACACCATATGACATTTTAGGTGAAATGTTCAAATTGCTGGTCATCTTGTATTATACATTCTATGTACACCCTACCAACCACACCCAAACAAGCCTTACTTCCACTGGACCCTGTATATATATCTCAACACCTTACTTCAGTAAAAGGTTGCATTAAGAAATGCAGAAGACAAGTGTGGAGAAATTAGAAACTCCAGACATGAAAATGATTCTATAGGGTTAAAAACAGAATCAATGGAATAAAGGTTTAATAACCAGAAAACATTTCAGAGAAATGCAACTCCATTTATATGTAGTCATATCAATAGAATTAAAAGGTGTGAAGCTTACCACAATTGATGAATAGTGTAAGTTCTCACCTAGTAAACTAATGAATAGGTTGAGTCAACCAGATTTATTTAGCATCACCTGAAGGAGACAGCTTGCTTATTTATTTATTTATTTAGCAAAAATCCTATATCTTCGATGAAGAGTAAAAATTTACCAGTGGGATAATTTCTTCTTAGTATTTGCAAAAATAATCATTATTTCTAATTCCCCACAATAGCCATTTTAAATTTATTCTTTGAAATAGTGAAGTGTGTTCTTCCTGGTGATTTTATTTAGTTTCATACTTTCAAATACTGTCTGTATATATGCCAATCAGCCTCAAGTTTGTTTCTCAGGTCGAGATTTCTCACCTGAGTTCTAGATTCCTACCTCCAACAGTGCTCTGGGTGTCCGTAATTACTTGTCCCACAGCCACTGCACTCGGAATAAGCCCAAAGCAGAAATAACATTCCTCCATTCCAAATAAGCTCTTCCAGTTGTTCAACTAGGAATTTTTGCAGTCATCCCTAATTCTTTTTTCTCTTTCAACCTTCAGAAGCAATCAATAACCCAATCATATAGTTTTTGCCTCCTATTATTTTGATTCTACCTCATTCTTTTATGCTGTAAGTCAGATGAATTCCTAGGGCGGACATTAATCCCATCTCTCCTCAGCTTGACTATAACAGTGGTCTCTTTCTAAGCACCCTTATGTATAATTGTTTTCTTCCTTTCACTTTATTTTCAACACTGCCAACAATGTAATCTGTTGGCTTCATATATATTCATTCCATTCCCTTTCTAAAAATTCTCCCTCTCTGGAACAACAGGATAAAGCCTATGCTCCCCGGCATGTCATACCCAGTCCTTCTGGATCTGACATCTGCAGTAACTTGAACCTCACTTGTATTTTTCATCTCCCATTTGAGCTATGCTGGTACTAACCTTTCAGTTCTTGAATGCCCTGTACTCACCCGTGCCTCTGTGCCATTGTTCATTCTCTATTTGGGCCTGTAATATCCTCTCTTCACTTTTCAAGAACCTTTTCCAGATTGCTGTGTAAGCTCAAGCTTACTCTGAATCCTCGACGACTTTCCCAAGGAGGTTATACTTCTGAAATTCCAAGTGGTATTGGGAAAAAATGACTCTTATTGTTTAGATTTTTTATTTCTTTAATACTAACCTTAAACAGTTTTGTTCATTGGTGATTTTTTTTGTAGGCTTCAAAAGATGACACGTGGCTGTGTCGTCTCTGTCTGTGGCATGGCTCATAGATGATGATCTCCTAGACATGGGCAACCATTTCTCAGGGGCTGGAGGGCCACCAGAGACTTGGCTTAGTGACATCTGAGGGACAGTGAGAGTTTCTAAATGAGAAGAAAAAATAATAAAAAAGTAGCTGAAAGCCTTATTAGTGTTACTGTATCAATATAAGTATTAATTGGTCCCACAAATACTTTTAAATAATACATATTTATCAGTATACTATGTATTATGTGTTAAACTGATTATTTTGTTTCTGTGTACCACTGAGACTTAATTTCAGAGGCATTTTCTTGTTGTTCCCTTCACAGCACACCCCCAAAGAGATGGTATATAGGCTTCTAATAAACCCTGAGTATCTGTCTATTCATGAGGCAAGCCAGACTCCCAAGATTCAGAATATGTTTACCGTGATGACATGCTCCTGTGTTTCTGTGGAAAAGAAAATGATTTTCACAATTTTAGTCCTAGCTGCACAAAGTATTGCTGGAGCCTTTGCTCCTGTTTCTCTTGAAGTCAGACAACGGTCTTCAGAGATGATCTGTTCCCACCTTCATACTTCTTGTTGGATGCCTTAATGAGGTTTTTGAAGGCTAATAAAACCACTTAAATTCATATATTATACCTTTTAAAGAGACAATCTTTTGCTCTAAAATTTTCAGAGTATCTCTTATAAATACAAAATGTGCAAAACAGCCAAACCAATATTTAACTCTTTAGGTATAGGCAAAATTCAGAGTTTGGAAAGCTGGTAACACCTATTCAGTAAGTATATGAGTTTCTCATTGCTGATGTAACAAATTGTTACAAACTTGGTGGTTTAAAACAGCACAAATTTATGAGATTATAGTCCTAGAGGTCAGAAATCCAAAATACATCTTACTAGGCAAGGTGTTGGCAGAGCTGGCTCCTTCTGTAGGCGTCAGGGGGAATCTGGTTCTTAGCCTTTTCAGCTTCTAGAAACTGCCTGCCTTCCTTGGCTCATGGCCCCTGTCTCCATCTTCAACTCCAGCAGCATAGCATCTTCTAATCTCTGTTTGTTTCTGTCATCACATCTCCTGTGACTCTTTTACAAGGGCCCTAGTGATTATATTGGGCTCACAGGCTAAACCAGGGTAGTCTCTGATCTTATTACCTTAACTTATTCATATCTGCAAATTCTTTTTGCCATGTAAGGAAACATATTGATTTTGGGGATTAGATGTAGACTTCTTTGGAGGCATTATTCAGCCTTCTATTGTAGGTATTTTATAATAATGCCTATTTAATGATAAAATCCTGAACATGGTTTTCAACTAGTAAACCTAAATGTCATGAATCAAATATTACAACCCCTTTTAAGAAAGGGAATGAGTAATTTTTCCCCACTTGACTAATAAGAGCCAAATATGGAGCTGTTGTGTACTACAAAACAGAGAGGGGCACAAATTACATGAGAGTGATTTGGGGATGAACCTCTCAGTGTGAAGAAGGAACTCTGAGTAGGAGTTTGAGAGTGAGAGTAAGATCCTGCTGTACAGTGCCTACCATGGAACATGGTAAAAAATGATTTTGCATTCAGACTTTGCAAATCACATGGACCCCTGGCAACTTAAGATTAACACTAGTTGGTACTGTGACATTTATAATTAAAAGGAAGGTATAGCTATACAGTTAGCTAAATAAGCAGAACAAATTCACGTGGACCCTTCAAGTACTAGGTTGACCCTATTGTGCAGGGACCCAAGATGGTTCCTGGTGGTTGATCTACAAGAATTACAGACATCTGCAAACCCTAGGCACTTGAATCATGATTCAGTGGCCTTTCAGAAAGACTACTTCATCAGCAAATGCTCAGCTTAGTGAGGCTGCTCCTCATCCTTTACAAAAATGGAGCGTATATGTTTAGGGACCTTCAATACTTACCTTGTCATTTTTTTTTGTATTAGTAAGCTGATATGTATTAGTTCCAGAAAGAGATGAGTGTCATAAGAAAACATTAATGTTTAATGCATAATCAATCACAGAATGTGCCAGCAAGGACCTCATTTTGAACTGGCAACAATATGAGTGTAAGAGGCCATTTGCATAGGAAAGACAGCGACTACTAATCTTACCCACCATGCCTGTAAACACTTGACTTGCTGATTAGAAATTCCAAAGGGCTAATTTTTAAAAGAAAAATTATACAATTCATAATCCAGTAAGAAAAGTAAAGGGCCAAGGAATCTGCTACTATAATGGTCCAAATTTCAACAGCTAGCATTAGTTATTTTTAATCTTGTACAAATATTTTCACATGAAGGCCCTTTCTTTTATAGAATACTTGCATCTTATTGTAAGTATGAACACATCATTCTTGGCTTAGTATTTCCTTCAAGTAAAATACTATTTTTCATATGTAGTGTATATTTAACATTATATAGTGGAATTATAATATTGTATAGTAAAAAAATGGATTCAAATTATTTCAGTAAGGCATCCTAGAGATAAAGATTTTTATAAATATAAAATATAAACTGAATTTTTGCTAAACAGAATGATATATAATGAAAACTCTTAGAGGTGGTGTCCCTAAATTTTAGATTCACAAGTTAGAACTGAGATGCCCACTGGGCTTAGCAGGGAAGATCACAGGGGAGGACACATACACAGACACAGGGAGTACTCTGAAAATGTCCATAAAATAATAGAGTCATAGAATTTTAGAGATGTAAGGGATCATAAAAAGATCATTTAATCTAAGCCCTTTATTTCCAGGTGAAGAAACTGATGTTTAACATTACACTATTGCCAATCAAATTTTTAGAAAATTGAAGCAACACACAAAATGGTCATACATTGCCAAAAAGTGATCCCCAAAGTTTAACAGCTAGTGGAAATGAAGAAAAAAATTCAAGTGCTTGTTAAATTCTAAGTAAGAGTTTAGAAGAGGTCTGGAAATTCTAAGGAAGAGCTTAGAGACCTGGAAAGACAGAAGTCCGAGAGCCAAGTCAGAGCCTAGGCTATACCACATGAGATTTACATGGCTTCAGGTTAGTCACTGAGCTTTTTTTTTTTTTTGAGGTTATTGTATTTCATTTATTTTAAAATATATTTTATTGATTATGCTATTATAGTTGTCCCATTTTTTCTCCCCTTTATTCCCCTCCACCCTGTACCCCCCTCCCACCAGCATTCCCCCACCTTAGTTTATGTTCCTGGGTCATACATATAAGTTCTTTGAGCTGTATTTTTTAGCTTTCCTCTGTAAGGTTTTGTGAGACTTGGTGAGTATATTCACCATTCATCTAGTAGCCTAAGCCCATATGTGCTCCCAATAGCTGTAACTGAGCTTGCTGAATGGTCTTCTAACCACCAGTATAAATGAGTTAATATTCTATTTATTTATAAATTTGATTGATGGAAGTCTCTTCTTTAACTTATGTTTTCCTGCTTATTAATGAGTCAATCACTATTGTTACATTTATTTGCTATTTTACTCTATGACTTGGGTGAGAAACTGACTTAATTTGAGGTTTAAACTTTTATTTTACTATAGAAAGAATATTGCTTTTTATGTTATCTCCATTAAATGTATGCTCTTAAAGTCTGTAGCTTCTATTTTAACTTAATTGATGGTGTTTTGGGTTTTATAGAATTTTAAATTTCAGTGTGGTTGAATTTGCCAATATTCTGTGTATTCTTGACTTAGAAAGACTCTCCACATCCTTAGTAAAATTATTCACCTATATTTTCTTTTACTATATTTAAGATTTTTAAACACATATTGTTTTTTACTTTATCAGGAACTTGGTTTTGGTGTTTGAATGTTATGGTATAAAGCTGGCATCTCCCAGTGGTTGAGAGTCTTGTGTGTTGGGGCATTGCTGTTATTTACTGGCTAAGTCTTAGTTTTATCCAGTGATTACAAAGAAGTAAGTGATGAGCAGTTTGATATATTGTCACATCAGTTAGAAGTACGTATTAGAAACAAGGACAGTAACACTAACCTGGAAAAGAGACATAGCATCTTTGCTTTCAGCTGGTTTGTTTGAGGAAACTCACTCTTTCCTATGAAGTAAAAAATCTGGCTGTTTTGTACTCCTGGTTGTTCCCAGAATACTAAAGAACATTATGATTGATGGGCCATTCATAATGTTAATCTGAATTTAGCTTAGATATGTTCAATATTTATACTAGCACTGTATCAGATTTTCCCTAAGATAAAAATTGAGGAAATTCTGAGTATAAGTTTATAGGTATGTATAAATGTTTAAGCACGTATAAATTGTTGCTCTGTAACCTGTTACATCTTCCAAGAGACATCTGAAGCATCCTGTAGCATTGCTATTAGAATATTATTCTAGGGAGCTCAAATGAATTCAGCCTCACCATTGTAGCTACTAAGAGTTAGATACTCAAGAGTTAGCCTCTATATAAAATTGCAGTGAAAACATATTTTTCCTGTGTTAACATGATACACTCCTTGTGAGATTAGGAACCTAGCCCCTAACTTGCCAAATCTGGAATATAAAAACTAAGAATTTAGAATTTAGATTTTAGAATTTAAAATTCAGGAAGAATTTTTCAACTTATGGAAAATGTTCAGAGTTGTACGAGGGATTCATCCCTGTATATCAGAAGCAGAGGGACCACTCAGGAAGAGATTCTTGTGACCCAGAACCCTGAGTGGTCTGAGCCCACTGACTGGTTCCACGAAGGTACCCAGCAAGTGCTCTTAAATGACTTATGAATAAATGGCTTCTCCACATTCAGGTGGAAAAGAGAGTATGGGAAAGAAAGGTGTTTTTGTTTTTGTTTTGTTGTTGTTTTTTCCTAATGGTAAAAACAAAAGGGTAGGTCAGTTGACCCGCTGTTAAGGAAAAAAAATTGGTATCCGACACCACAAGCCTTTAGGTTCCCAGATTAGGGATGCCCCAAAGCTTGATGTCTGCATAGGAATCACTGCTGTTCTGCTCTTAGATCGTACATGCTTTCTGAGTCTGTATTAGCTCCAGAAGATTCTGCGTAGACAGAGTTGGCAAAAGTAGGTTTATAGTTGTGAGTACACACAACAGAGTTTATTCTTATATTATTATTTATTAATTATTGATTATTTATTTGTACACAATCATAAACTTTCTTTTGTCTACCCCTGTATGCTGTTTACCTCTGCTTCATCTGAGATATTGTGGCTAAAGAAGAGCGTAGCCTTGCCGTGCACGCCAGGAGAACATGGAGGGCACAGGTGCAGCAAAAGAGCATCCTGGGACTTCTGAGCTCCCTATGAAAAGGTCTCAGTTAATTTTTTTTTTCTAACAAGGGGAAACTGTAGTATATTCTTAAAACTAGTATGATTTAATATATTCTGATTTGTGCTAAGACTACTGTAAAATTTGAACAGTTTGTATCTCTCCTGACATAGTTCGTGAACTAAATAAACAGTACATCCTGGAGAGAGTGGGTATGTGCGGTGCAAGAATAAGAAATGGCTTTCTTCTCCGTGCAATGAAAGCATGTGCAAACTATCTACCCAGCTCATCATGCCTGCGCCATGTGCACTAACTAGAATTTTATGATTGTCCGAGAAGTAGATGGATTCTCGTTGCAACACTAATCTCTTTGTTTTGTCATTTGGCTTCTTGACATCTATCTTTAAAATCGTGTGTGGATTAGGCATACATTTCTGTTCTTCCTATAATGACGGTAACACTGATACCCTGTGTCTAGTTATAAAGAATAACAAAGCAGTACAGAGTCAGTGTATCTATTCTTCTTTGTGACAAGGAGTGATTTATAGCAACATGCCATGCCGAGCATATGCTCTATCTAACAAGGGCGGTTATTATTTAAGTGAACCATGCTAGATCAAATTCCAAGGAAAGTTTTGAAAACTTTAATTAAATTCTATTGGAAGGTTGCTATTTCTGTTTTATTTGATTGTATGTCTATGAGTGCCACACTTGAAAGAATTTTACTATTGAAATCTATGATTCAAAATATTTATCTGATGCTTTCTAATTTCCCCGTTTCCTTTTTATTCCTTTTCTGGCCACCATTGTCTGTACATTGTCTGTACATTGGTTTATTTATTTATTTAAGATTACAATCACATTTCCAAAGAGCCTATTGAGAAATGTTTTAAACACATAGTCTTCATTTTAAGGAAAAATTAGGCAGAGATAATTACAGCAACAGCAAAAATTTACTAACTCGATTAAAAGGAATCACATACAGTATTTGCACAGGATGTGGATACTTCCAAACAGCCTTTGCATTCTCATGATCTCATTTCATTTAAGTAGACTTAAATCCTTCATCATATTTTAAGTGGTCTTATTTTCATTTTTATAATTTCATGTTGACTTTCACTAATGGATAAAATTGAAAACAAGTGTATTATTGAAAAAAATTGAGAGCCACTTACAGTTTAAGTCGCTATGTGGTTATTTTTCTTTTTTCCAAAGTGACATGGATGGCTCTGTCAGACTGAGTGTTCACGAGATAAATGAATGGTTTGAGAATGACCATATGCTTTCTCCTCTTGGCGACGCACAGCACACTGAAGGCACCGCCGCCCAACCTCTGTTCAGCAGAGTCTCCCTCTGTTCTCACCGCAGCTGCATACTTAACACCGAAGCCTGCCAACAGCACCACCCTTCTCTTTGCTAGCAAACGACTGTGGATGTACAAGCTTATTTGACAATAACTGTATTTGCTTTAATAACAAGTATAATACAGGAGGAAAGAAACTGATCAGGATATTGTTCTTCTGACACATTTAGTTACCTTTTAGAAAATGCCCTCCTAATTTTCAGCTTGACGTGATCTCAGCATCCAATATAAAGCTGAGGATTTTTCATCCCATTGACAGGAATCCATTAATAAAACAACAATCTTTTGTGTATAGTAATCTTTAATCTTATTTTGTCACACACTTCTCAGTAGCATTTCCACTCGTTTTACAGTATAATTTATGGCACCGAAACGACTCCTGCCTTGGAAAAAGGTCACTCTGTCAAGGTTTACTTGTCTTTGAAGAAAAGTAATAGAGCATTATTTATGAACCAAAGAATGCACTTCACTACTTTAATCAATCAGGAAGATGCTTGTATTATTGTATCTTTTGCTGCTACTCACCACGAACCTCCCCACCCCAAAATAAGCAAAGGATATGCCAATCATGCTTTTTCTTTTATGTTGCAGAAGGCCTCTTACCTTTCATGTCTCTTGCGCTTTTGTGTTTATGGCACTATGGAAATAACAAGCCTGATGATGTCTTCTATCTGGGAACAATTTGTAAATTGTATGCAAGGGGTTGATATTTTCTAAAGATCATAGAACCTCTGGACAGATTAACTAGCCCCATCCAATATGCTCATCATGTGAAATTCATCTGATAAAACAGAAGGGGATTTGCAATTAAAAACCTCGTGGATAAAGAAAAAGTTGAAGAGGTTTGAGACTGTCTGAGAATAATCAGCAAAACAAAAGCAATTACCGTGTTTTTGTGCAGAAGATCCCAACACATAACGACAGTTGGTCCCCATATGTTTCTGGAAACCACCACGAGCACAAATTAGAGCATGCTGTGTGGGGAAATGAATTGGTAGTTCATTAGAGAAAACATTTACAATTGGAGTAAATGTCTTCAATAAGGATTTAATTTAAGTTATAAAGGATGTTGGGTGTGAATTAAATACCAGTAGATACCAGTGCTATCCTAATAAAGTGTTAAAATGTGTCTAATTACAAAATAATTATAGGTCCATGTATTTTTGGTAATTTATTTTATACCACATAGGCATGACTTTAAAAATATGTAAAAATATGGGAAAATCAACCGACGAAGTCCCTTCAGAACTTAATGAAAAGAAATAAGCCACAAAACTGGAAAATGACATGTTTGAAATATTATTTTTAAATGTCACCTTACCCAAAGCAGCAAATAAAGTACTGAGGCATTATACTGATTTCCAAGTAGAAGTTAAGAGTAGGTCAAATAACCTTAAATTATCAGTTTATTTATTTATAGCCACCACAAAGATTTTGAGGTGGCTTATCTTCAAATAAGACACTAACCACTTAAAAGAAATGCAACTGATTAACTCAGTAAAAAGCTAAAAAAATAGCTCTTTTCTCAAAGTATTGATAGAAGTAGTTACATTACCAAATGAGGTAACTGGATTATAAGTCTTTAAAAATTGTCATAATGGTTGGAAAAACTTGCCTTTATATAGAAATAGATGACATTTTGACTTCTAGAATGAAGATATGAAAAAAGGAATTCTCTCAAGGCCCAAGGGGGACAGGACCTTGCGATTGGGCCTCGTGTGGAAGCGAAGCCGATGTGAAGAGGTGAGAGGTGATCCTCAAAGTGTGAGACTTGACCATGTGAACTACAAACTCTCCCAACTTCTGAAAAAACACATATGAAGAAATGAAGACATATGACTGAGACATGACAACTCACAATGTCAAATAGATGGCTGACTGTTGCCAGAGTCTGAGAAGACACAGGATGAGATACAATTGCAAGAGTAAGTATGAAGTCACACCTGCAACAGAGCAGCTCACTCACTGGAAAGAAAGTAGGACTGAAGTACAGACAGATATACAACTCCCTCTCAATGTTTGTCTACTGACCATCAATCTTAGTTAAGTCTCTGTCATGTATGTGCAATTGTTTGCACATCACTTCCTTTTGATATCACTTCTGTATCTAAAAGGTGTCTCAATGTTGGTCATTTTGGACCCTGCAATTGTCATAAAGCAGCACAGAAGGAGGAGACTGACAGCAGTTCCTTATATTGGAGGCTGGAGAGTAATAAGGAAAAGAGACCAGGAGTGGGAGGAAGACTGGAACACTCATACCTATGTATATAAGAGATCAAAAGTGTTACCGAATGTCGTCATCATTTCAAAATGTAACAACCCATATGGTGCAAGTCGGAGAGGATACCAACTTCAACAAACAGATCAGTTAAGGGAATGGGCTCAAGAGAAGATTGTTGAACCAATGGCAGTCCCACAGTTTATTTATAATCTGTATGTTTTAATTTTCTCATCTGGAAAATGAGGAAAATGAGACAGTAATAGGAAGATCCTAAAAGAATTATTGTGAAATTATTTAAACAATCATGTAAACTATTAAACTCTCGCACACAGAGAACATTCAAAATGAGTTATTTTGATCTGAGAATAGAAAATTATTGACAAAAGAAACCATATTTTTGAAGCATTTAATATAGGAAAAGTCAGGAAACATTCTATGGAGAAAGATACCATTATGCTGGGGAAAAAAACTCCTATACTTCTTGGGCAAGATAGCATTGGGTGGTTCCTTTGCAAATCTTATACAGCACTTTCCCTTGAATTCCTGTTTCAGGGACTTTTGGGAAAACCCATGCTGAGACAACACACATTTCTAGTTGTCAAACAGCATCTCCAGCTAGACCTCATTTAAAGATTTGAAGCAGAAGAAAACAACATGAGGCCTATTAAAAATACAGAACATTTTGAAATTAATTGAACATGACTTTTCAAAGCCAATGTTAGAGACAAGTATAAGCATTTTGATATGGCTCACAGTCATTTCAAATGAAAAAATATATATACGGAGGGGAGACATACCAGTTCACTCAGCACACATTCTTGATTTAAAATGTCTATTAAGGAGAGACAATTGGGTGATCTACAAAGAAACAAATATATCATGTTCTTACCTTTTCTCTACAATATTTGGTGGCAAATAATAGTTTTTTTTTGTTTGTTTCTGAAGAATGTTATACATAACTAAGCAGTATTTTAAGGCCACAAAAATATTTTCACATATACAAGGATTCCAAATATAAGTAGTCATAAAAATGACAGAAAAGAATATTCCAGTTAAGGGAAAAGTGGATGAAAATTAAGAGCTCACAATTTGTGAAGGTATAACATAAATGATTGTGGTAATATGAAATCATTCAAAATATAATTGTATAGATTAAATTATTTAAATAATTGTTTTACACAATCCAATTACAAAACTGAATGAAAATATTAATATTTATTATTAAAAGAGAAAAGACAATGTAAAGATTACATTGTTACTAAGTAAACAATTGATAAAATTTCAGATTGTATTAAATACTGAAATTCAGGCAATGAGTAAATGTAAGCTATATTTATAGTCTTACATAAAAAGAGTTAAACATGAAATTCTACTTCCATTATGTTTTAAAGTTTGGAATATATAACTTCCAAATCTTGGAAAAGTAGAAATATTGATAAATGAATATATCCATGTGTAAAAAGCTAAAGATAAAAGAAATAGAAAACAGCATTAAAAACAGGAAGTCTGGTGCCCATGTTGACTCCCCTTACCACAGAGCAGAAATTCCTGAAGACAAGGGTTTTGTTTGTCATACCAACGTTTTCCAGAAGCACGCATGACATGTAATAAGAACTACAGTTATTTGGAGTTCTTCATCTCCAAATTTGAAGTTCCACACACTTCATCTTTAACTTAAATGTAAATGTGATAATCTCAGTAAAAGACAAAATCATTTAGAAATTTTATTTGAGATCATTACATATTTTTTCTGGCTTTGACAGATAATACGTAAAGACAAAAAATGAGGAATGTAAAAAGATTGAATAATAAATTAATGAGGATTCCCAGATGGCTGCAGAGTACGTGGAAGCTATACTCACCTGCTCCTGGCACCAAACCAGATTTACAGCTAAATTATAGAGCAATCAACCTGAATAACCAACTGAAGTCTAGCTGAACTGAAATATCATTACCAATGATTTACAGAAGAAGCCACATAAAGACTGGGCAGAAGGGCAGGGATGGGAATGGCTTGCCCCAGCACCCACGTGCAGTGGCTAAGAAGAGCCTGAAGGGATATCTTGGCTGCAAAACTCCTTACCCCAAAGAGTGTGGGGTTTCAACCCCACACAGGCATCCCCAACCCAGAGCAACAAGAGGTGAAGAGGAGCCCACATAGCATCTAGAGGTGAAAATCAGTGGGGATTCAGTCAGCCTGGGAGAAAAGCTAGTCTGCCAGAGACACAGATGCCACCTTCTCAGGATCCAGCACTCCTATTGTTACAGCACCAGCCAGGTGCTGTTGGAGTGTAGTGCTTCCAACTACTGCGACATCGCCCTACTGTGTGGGTCCTATAGAGGGTTCTGTGGCTGCACCCAGTAAGGTTCTGTGGGGTGCTCTTTTTCTGGAGAAGCTCTTGGTGGATCTAGTGCTGCACAGAACTGGGACTTTCAGGAGCACATCTAGGGAGGCTCTGTCCAGGCATCAGACAGGCAAGTGCTAGGTTGTGTCACTTCATCATGTTGGATCCACTCCTCTCTCCCCTGCAAGCTCATCTTGGGAAGGAAAACAAGTGCTTGCTCCCTCCAGCAGGCTTTCTAGCACCACTGACAGTAGGAGACAGTTTGGACCTGCCCTCCCAAGTATCAGTGGTTCCACGCTGCTGAGCTCTGTTCCTTGGTGTACAGGGAATGCTACTCAAACCTGGGACGATCAGTGGGTCTTCTTTGGAGGCTATTGTCGGGGACCAAGACAAAGGGCTCAGCCCCCTCCTGCAGACAGGGTCTGCATGACCCTCAGTCTCTTTGGATCCAGACCCCTGAGCCCAAGGCAGTTGAGCCTGTTCCCCCAGAGGGGATGGCAGGCTGCACCCAACCTGAACCTGCAGCAAGTCCCTGCAAGGGGAACTGGAGTTGGAGACTGTGGCAGCAACTGAGTAGTTTGACTTCGGAGTAGGGGTCACTTTCTCCTCATTTAGTGTCTGACTGCATTATCCCCAAATAGGGAATCCACTATACCTGGCCTTTCAACTCCAGTTGTCCCACCCTACCAAAATCGCAACCTGTGGTAGGTGTGTTTGATCATATTTAAACTGGGCTTATCCTACAGTCTTTCTTCTGAAGGCTCTGGGAGAAGAAGAAGCAATCTCAAAAAAGAAAGAGCAGCTGCCTCCAAAAAGATGGAGGCAGACCTTAGGGAGACTTGGTACTTTCACAGATCTGCCTACAACTCTAAGCTGGAGGAGGCCAACCTTTATACACAGATTGGCCCCTCTTATGTACACCCACGTCTAGTAGACACAGGCACAAACAGTAAACAGTGTGGCAGTACCAGACAGGTAGCCCAAGGCAGGTTACACACAATGTCTGACATTGACCTGTACCTGAACCACACTCAAGTAGACCCAGAACCAACAAAACTAGTAGTGGGCTTCAGACCACACCAGAGCTCAGCCCAACTAGCCACACAAGCAGCATACTCGAACAGGGATTCTGGCAGGCACCAGATCCTGCTGGGAGCAATTCTGCCTCAGGGAGTAGCCCCTGCACAGCATCTCATACATGCTGATTGAGGCTTTCCCTTATAGTCAGCCAGCCTGAGAGGGTTAACTCCACCCATTAAAGGGCAAATAAAGCATTTAAAACTCAACTATAACAGGGGGATACACATAACCCACAAGAAACATTCCTGGAGCATGTACCTCAGGTGATCTAGAAGACTGTGCCACTGATTCCAACAAGACACTGTCATTATAAAGCCATTAAAACAAAGAAATAAAAGGTATCCAAATTGTAAAGGAGGAAGTAAAACTGTCACTGGTTATACATGACATGATGGTGTACATAGAAAACCCTGCAGACTCCACCAAAAACTCCTTGACCTAGTGAATTTGGCAAAATGGCCAGATAAAAAGTTAACATTCAAAAATGGAAGGTATTTTTGTATACCAACAATGGAATACCATAATCAGAAATTAGGAAAAATCCCATTTACTATAGCAACAACAACAAAAATGTACCTAGGAATAAACTTAATGAAGGAGGTAAAAGACGTACTCAGAAAATTACAAAACACTGAACAAAGAAATTAAAGAAGATACAAATAAATGGAAGCAGATACTGTGTTCATGGACTGGGAAAATTAACATAATTAAAATGTCCATATTACCCAAAACAATTTATAGATTCAGTGTAATCCTTGTTAAAATACCAATGACATATTTCACAAATATAGAACAAACATTCCAAAAATTTATATGGAACCACAAAAAACTGTGAATAGCTCTAGCATGGTATCAAACCTGATATCAAACTTTACTACAATGTTATAAAATAGCATGGTATTGACAGAAGAACAGTCAAATAGATTAATTGAATGAAACAGTACAGAAATAATCCCATACTTTTATGGTCAATTAATGTTTGAGAGATGAAACAAGGACATAATTGGGGTAAAGGCAGTCTCTTTAATAAATGGTGTTGGGAAAATTAGACATATACAAGCAAAAACTTGAAACTAGACCACCAACTTATACCATAAATAAGAATAAACTCAAAATGGTTTGTTTTTTAAAAAAATTATCATTATTTTTTATTGTTTTTCAAGTACAGTTGTCTCCATTTTCCCCCCTCCACTCCCACTACCCCACCCATCTCCACCTCCCACCCTCAATTCTGCCCCCTTTGGCTTTGTTCATGTGTCTTTTATACATGTTCCTTAATGACCCTTCTGCTATTTTCCCCATTATTTCTTCCCCCACCCATCTGGTTACTGTCAGTCTGTTCCTTATTCCAATGTCTCTGGTTATGTTTTGCTTGCTTGTTTGTTTTGTTGATTAGATTCCACTTATAGGTGAGATTACATGGTATTTGTCTTTCACTGCCTGGTTTATTTCACTTAGCATAATGCTCTCTGAATCCATTCATGCTGTCTCGAAGGGTAGGAGCTCCTTCTTTCTGCTTAAGTCATGAAACCATAAAAGTCCTAGAGGAAAACATAGGCAGTAAAATCTTGGACATTTCTCTTAACAATGTTTTTGTTGACTTATCTTCTCATGCAAGGGAAACAAAAGAAATGAATAAACAAATGGGAGTATATCAATCTAAAAAGCTTTTGCACAAGAAAGGAAACCATCACAAAATGAAAAGAAAACCCACTGAATGGGGGAACATATTTGCCAAGGATATATGCCATAAGGGGCTAGTATAAAATATAGGAAGAACTTATACTACTCACCAGGAGGACAAACAACCTAATTAAAGAATGGGCAAAGAATCTGAGTAGACACTTCTCCAAAAAAGACACACAGATGGTCAGTAGACATGAAAACATACTCGACATCACTAGACATCAGAGAGATGCAAATTAAAACCACAATAAGATATCATCCTACACTCACAAGAATGGCTGTCATCATTAAATCAACAAACCACAGTGCTGGTGAGGATGTAGAGAAAAGCACACCCTAGTGCACTGTTGGTGGGAATGCAGACTGATGCACCTACTATGAAAACAGTATGGAGTTTCCTTCAAAAAATTAAGAATGGAACTCTCTTTGAACCCGGTCATCCCATTTCTGGGATATAACTGAAGAGAGTGGAAACATTAATTCAAAAAAATACATGCAGCTGTATGTTCATTGCAACATCATTTACAAGAGCCAAGACCTGGAAACATCCCAACCACCCATTAGTAGATGAGTGGATAAAAAAAAAAAGTTGTGGTATATTTACACAATGGAATACTGCTCAGCTATAAAAAAGAAGGAAATCTTAAGTTTTATGACAGTGTGGATGGAATTGGAGTTAATATGCTAAGTGAAATGAGCCTGTCAGAGAAAGATAAATACCATATGATTTCACTTATATGGAATATAATGGACAAAATAAACTGACAAACAAAGTAGAAACAGAGGTATGGATATATAGAACAAACTGACAGCTCTCAGGGGAAGGGGAGTGGGGGCTGGATGAAAGAAGGTGAAGGGACTAGCTAAAAAATTATATACATATAAAATACATGAATGAAATACATAGACACAGCCAACAGTGTGGTGATAGATATAGGGAAAGCGTGTTTGGGCAAAGAGGAAAAATAATGATAGAAAGAGACTTTGCTTGGGGTAATGGGTACATGATGCAGTGTGCAGAAGACATTTTATTGAGTTGTACACTTGAAAGCTTCATGGTTTTATGAGCCAATGTCACCCCAAGGAATTCAATATAGTTAAAATAATAATAATGAATGACATTGAATTAATAAAGATAAAATTTTACATTGTATTGAGAGGAATATACATTTTTTTCAAGTGATTATGCCCCAAAGATACTAAATTGCCCAAAAAGTTACATTAATAAAACAATAAAATGCTGATACAGGGGTAGTCATATCAATGTAGATCTGCACATATATTTGGAAATAAAATATTAAGTTTATGATAAAGTTATAGTAACTAATGAGAAATCAATGCACTACCATTACATTATCTTTTGTGTAAAATGGACTATTTGGGGAAAAAGTTTTTGCCTTATAACCTACAGCCAATTAGATTTTAAAAAGAAAGTAAGAGGAAAATAAATAACCTAGAAAAATCTATGCCTGAATATATGCTCCCTGCCTGAGAAAGGACTTTGTATTTCTTTAGTGAAGAAATTTTAACTAAAAATACTGGTTGAATTGTCCTTTAAAAGCTCAAGGTGATGTGGGTATTGCAAATGAACATAAAAATCTAATAAATGACAAAGTAGGAATTATATTTATTGCATATATAATTAATAATCTATAATATAATTATATATTTAATATATTCATATATTATATTTTCTTTTATATTACAAATATGATTTGTAAATTATATTTACTTTTAATGACCTTAAATGTAAAGATCTCTTATGAATAATTAAGGCAGATTTTAAATCCTGACTTTTAGAAATAGTTAGTCATGACCAATTTACAAATTAAGAGATATAAATATGAAAATCAATATGTAAAAAGTTAAACCACATGATTATTAAAATTAATGCAAATATAAAAACATTTGGTGCTTTTATTCAGCAAATAGAAAGGATATCATTTCAAATTTAGTAATCAATGCTGATATGGATGCAGCAAAGCCCATGCTGTTAGGTGCTGCTCTAGTACAGTAAATGAATACATTTCTAGAAGGTGATTTGGCATCAGTTTTCAAAACACGTTAAGTCCTTATTGCCTTATCCACTAATCTATCTTAATTAAAGTCACAGGTGATATTTATGAATAATGTTCATCATGTCATTTTTAAGTATTCATAATTTTTCAGAAAGAAAAGCTATTTCTCTAAAAAGGAAAAAATAAAAAAGAAAATGGGCTCAGAAAAAAGGAGATTGTACTATAAATATAGAGTACAAAATCAAGGTCTTCTGAAAACTGGAGACATGGGTGAGTAAGTAGCAGGAGCTCCTGGTAAGCCTACTTGCAAAAATGCTAAAATAAATGCTAGCAAACTGAATTTAACAATACATTAGAAGGGTCATCCACCATGATCAAGTGGGATTTGTCCTAGGGAGGCAGGGGTGATTCAAAATATGAAAATCAGTAAATGTGATATACTAAACTGAGAAAATGGAGGATAAAAATCAATTGATCACCTCAGTAGAAGCAGAAAAGGCATTTGACAAAATATAACATCTCTTATAATAAAAACTCTCCACAAACTAAGGATAGAAGAAATGTATCTTGACATAATAAAGCCATATATGACAAGCTCACTAATAACATCATACTTAGTGATGAAAAGCTGAAAACTTTTCCTCTAATATCAGGAGCAAGACAAGGATGCCTACCCTTGCCACTTTTATTCAATATAGTATTGGAAGTCCTAGCCTGAGCAATCAGGTAAGAAAAATAAACAAAAGACATCCAAATAGGAAAGAAGTGTCATTATATTTTATACAGAATATCCTAAAGACACCCAAAACTATTAGGACTAATAAACAAATTCAATAAAGTTGTAGGATATAAACCAATATACAAAAGATCAATGGCAATCTATACACTAAGCAGCAAACTATTGGAAAAAGAAATTAAGAAACAGCCCCATTTACAATAGCATCAAAAACGATAAAACAATGAGGAATAAATGTAACTGAAGAGGTGATTCTTATATTTCAATATAATCATCCCCTACTTTTTACTTGTAGAGATACACTCATACTCAACTAACATTTATTAGTTGTTTGAAATTAAAAGAAATACTTATTTAACTTTTGTGTTAACCACAGAAAATCATTATAAACTCAGAATCATCATTTCATAACTTAAAATGCTTTCTTCATAAGACACTAATAATCACTGTGGTGATTTGTATCTCTTTGATATGAAGGAGCCACAACTAAACTATTTCTGTATTATCCAAAACTTAACTAAATGAGAGCTCTATTTCATAGTCCCTGCACTTTCTAATGTTTGATCCCCAGTTCATCCTGCTGGTTGATTTATGTTAAGCTCTGTGGTTTTCTAAAATTATGCTTCTTTTATGATTGCACAATATCATATTCCAATGCATAATGGGTTAGATACAATGACCATTGAAATGATAAAGTACAATTTTGAAAGAATGTGGCATATATGTACTTGCCCTTTTCTTTCTCAACTAGAAAGAACTGTTTTAGAATGTAAAATGGAAATGCATTTTAAAACCCATAAAGTAGGACGAGACAATATTCTAAGGAAGAGTAATTAAAGCTAAGGAGATTATAACACAGAAAAGACTGGTTATATCACTTATTTGTGCACTGAAATTGAAATAATGCTGTTCAAATTTCTATTGAAAATATGATTGCTAATATTAGAGATGGCATAAATGAAGCTAAATTTTAATGAGGAAAGAAAATGGAATAACTTTCCAAGCCTGTGTAATTTGTTCAACTCAGAGCTAAATATATTATCTAAAAATGTATAGTAACTGATATGCTCATCATCCTGCAGCACTAAAATGTTAGTGGATTACCAGAAAAGATTCAGTATTAATATTGAAACATGATGATCATCCTTTGCAGCAAAAAGTGAGAAGGTGGATGGTGTTTCTTCACAAGGAGCTAGAGTTTATTTTAAGGCTGAATTTCACATGTGTTTGGATATTATATATTATATATACAAATATATATGTATTCCTAGATTACTAGCATTTGTATTTAAAGAATATAATGAACAAACAGCTGACTGAAAGTCAGGATTTCACCAAGACTTAAATGCATTTTATATTCTGCTGGGAAATCCCTTGAAAATCATTACAAATCCCTGATATTTATTTGAGTGTAGTGCCTTTGAATTTAGAAATTTACTACTTGAAAAGATAGAGTGTAGAAGGAAATAAGATTCTAATTAATGGAGAAGACATTTTTCCTTGTTGCTGACTTTTTTCCCCACTAAACCATTACTTAACACTTTTCTTGTTTGTAACACAGTCTGAAGGGGGAGCAAAAATGCCCCAACTAAGGAATCTCCTCTGTTTACTTGCTTGCTCTTCTTAGAATCACTAGTTAGAGGTCTGTGCGTGGAGGCTTGTCTCGATGGCTTGAAACACAGTTCACTTAAAAAGCTGTGAAGAGTTATCCTAGCAGATGTGAGAACAAATAAGAATGGTGATATTTCTGATGAATAATGTGAAGGACAATGAAAGCCTTTACTCAAAAAAAAAAAAGAAAAAGAAAGAGAGAGAGAGAGGAAGGAAGGAAAGGAGGAAGGAAGGAAGGAAGGAAGGAAGGAAGGAAGGAAGGAAGGAAGGAAGGAAGGAAGGAAGGAAGGAAGGAAGGAAGGAAGCTGTGAAGAGTTGGGCAGGTACCTGGCTTCCATTGCCCCTTTCAATTAACTTCCCCCTACCAGCACCTCTGTAGGAGATAGGTGAGGAGTGATCTCACCTTTAACTGGAACATAATCAACAAAAGAAAAAAGCAAACAAAATATAACCAGAGACATTGAAACTAAGAACTAACAGTAGCCAGAGGGGAAAAGGGTTTTCAGGAACTACTATAGAGGACATGTGGACAAAACAAAGGGGGAGGGTAGAAGCAAGGAAGGGAGGGTGGCTGGGGTGGCTGGGGAGTAGTAGAGGGAAAATGCAGACAAATGTAATTGAACAATAATAAAGTAATAATAATAAAAAAGAATCCCTAAACCTCTCTGCTTTTTGCTCATCTCACAGTGTCCGCTGCAATCCTGTGAGTATGTATGTGTATGTATATGTATACGTGTGTGTATAAACATATCCACCACTTGTCCATACAGTTATACCTTCAGAGAATATTGATGAAGTATTCACTGTGTGTTGTTGTCATATTTCTAGGAATACAAAGCAGAACAATTGAAATCATACCATGTTTAAATCAGATAAACCTGAATTAAAATGTTTAGTTCACTGCTTATTATCTGTATAACCTTAGGAAATTAGGTTATACTCTTCTTTATAAAATGGTGACAATATATGTAGTTCCCAGAGTTGATATGAGAAATAAATAATTACTTTGTGAACAAAGGACATAGCACTTACAATAAGAATTTAATAAATCACAAGTACAGAATAACGACTAAATTCTTATTTGGTAAAAATAATTTCTTCCTTTTCTTTCATCATCAAGTTTCTCTGTTCCTACTGGATCATTTTCAATAACATACAAACATCCAATCAGAGCCCCATTTCTCTTCTTTCAGCAAAACTCATGACTTGCTTCCACTCAATTCTCTTCGATTCCTCTTCTCCCATTCTTTTTTGAAAGCAATCAAATCAGGCCTTCTCTATTTCAACTACACCAAAACTGCTTAATGAAAGCCACCAGTTACTTTTATTTTGCAAAATTTTAGGTCACTAATCAATCTTTATTGATTCTCAGCATCAACTAACCAAGTTAATGCATCCTTCCTTTTTGAAACATTCTCTTTCCTAGGCTTCAAGGACAAGAAACTCTCCTGGTTTTCTCCCTGCCTCACCAGGAGTGTCTTCTTTTTATTTGTGGATTCCTCATTTTCTTCCCAAATTCTTGGACTTAGAGTATACGTGCTCCTTGGGTGGTTTTCCTTTCCCTATGCTTACACCCTTAGAGAGGTCTTCTAGTTTCTCAGCTTTTATGTCAATGAATTATCAATTTATGTCTTCAACTTAGATCTCTCCCAGAAATTCTAAGCTTGCTTAGTCAACTGTTTGCTTGCTATATTTACTTGTAAGTTCATCTGACATCTTGAGATGAATGGTTTTGATCTTCCCTTAAAGTCTGCTTGTCTTGTAGTTTCTCTGGTCCTGGTAGGTGGCAACTCCATCTTTCCCATTGTTAGCATCAATGCCCACACAGTCAGCCTTGATTCACTCTTTTTCTCATATTATATATTTCCTCATTTGTCAAGCCAACTATCATTGCTTTAAATGTAGGTCCCAGGTCTGACCACGTCTCACTACATTGGTGTCTAGTGGCTGAATCAATTGCCTCCTAACTGGTCTTCCTGTCCTTGCCTCTGTACAACCTGCCAGCCTCTGTATCCTTGTCAGTGCATCAGACTTTTTCATTCAGAATCCTCCAGTTATCTGTCACCTCACTTCAGTAGAAACCAAAACACTCACAACTGCCCTCATGCCTAGTCCTGCAATGCTTCTCTCCTCTCTCTGTCTTTGACTGTGTTCTTACCACACTGGCTCTGGGCTGTCCTCAGAGAGCTACAGGCTTGGGATTTTCTGTCTATGGTTACTTCTTCTCCCAGACATCCATAGGGCTCAGTCTCTCACCTTTTTCCACTCTCTGTTGAAATGTTTCCTTTTGAGGGCTCCACCGAGACTACCTAAAGTTGAACCTTTGCCTCACCTCAGCGTTGCCTGCTCTTCTCACTGTCTTTTTCTCTACAATACTTATTGCTGGCTCACATACCATTTACTTTACTTGTGGGAGTTATTTATTGGCTGTTTCCCACACTGGAATTTAAGCTTTATGCAACAAGTTTTTTACAAAATTTTATTTTGTTTGTTATTCTTTCCAGAGTTAGATCCAGATTTTGTGAGTTCTGGACTTCATGCTATATGGAGATATCTCCTAAAAATATAAAATCAGGTATGAAAACTGGTAATTATTTAGAATAAGTAGAAATATTACAAGTAAATTTGACTTTTTAAAAAAATTACAAATGCAAATACCACAAAATAAAGAAACATTAAAAAATTGCCCAGATTTTTCTCTTGCATGTTCTTTATTATCATTATTAAGTAACAATTTTGTAATATAGTTCCGATAGAAAAAACAAAAACTGAAAACCTTTAGCATAGTCAATTGAAATTTGTTTTATATTTTGATAGTTTTAAAAAAGTTACTTTTTATTTTATTGATTTTTTGAGGGGGTTGGAGGGGGGAGAGAGAGAGAGAGAGAGAGATTGATTTGTTGTTCCACTTATTTATGCATTCATTGATTGCTTCTTGTAAGTGCCCTGACCCAAGATTGAACTTGCAACCTTGGTGGGGCTACCTGGTCAGGGCAAGGAAAGTTACTTTTTGCTTTAATTTGCCCCGTTCACTTGTAGATAACCCTTACATATTTGGTATGACCAGTGGAAATTAGCTGTAAGTACCATGAATAAATTCAATGATTCCCTTGTTAGGGAGAATCTGTAAATAAATGTTAGTCATTATAGTCAGAACGATATTAATGAACTATGTGATGTGTTTTTAGATGTTTTAAAATGGTGCAATGTAGCAAAGTTGCTTTCATTTTCTTTCTTTAAAAAAGTTTTGGTGTTTGGGCTTGTGCTCTTTCTGAAGTTCTAGATGTGCTTTTAGTAGCAGCCAATGCTCTGCCAAGTGGTACTTCTGCTATCAAGTTTTATGAAGTGTCATATACATATAAGGACTTTTCCTGAAGGTTATATTTCTTTGAAGAACTTACAAAGTACAGTTTAGTAATTTTCATCTTAATGTTTAGTATTTAATCTTTGCTTTCTGCTTTCTAAAGTCATGACTTCATTGGTTAGAAATGTTTTAATGTCTTTGTAAAATTTGGTGTATATATCACATACAGTGTTACCTCAGTACTCATTGTTAATTCATTCCAGAACTTAGATAAGTGCCAAAGCCAAGGAGTATCAAATGGTGACGTATTTTCTTCTGTGGGGTGGCATTGTGACTCACAGGAGTCCTGAGCATGTGCTGAGTGCTGAAACGAGTTCTGAAGTTAACGAGTACTGAGGTATCATAACAGGGTGCAGCCAAGAGGGGGGCCCCAAATAGGAATTTGGAATGGGGTCCAGAATTCAAGGTGTCCAGGAAATATATTAGGATGTCCTCACCCCTTCCCCCAGCAGGTGTGAGTTGGGGGAAGGGACACATGGAGCAGGGCCATTGAGAGCTGCTTTATACAGCAATAGCTTTGCAGCTAACCTCTAGCATGGTCATTTAACATATCTATAACCTTTAACTTGTTTCATAGATATGCTAAACAGTTGTGGCCATGGTTTGAGCCAGGGAGAAAGGAGGAACTTCCACCCAAGATGTGACTGGGGAGTCAGGTTCCCCGAGTTACAGCGCCTGCGTGAGAGCTTGGAGGTGACTGGCTCCATACCATGGGGCCATGCCTGCCCAGATGCATGATGGCAGCCCAGTAAAGCTGGAAGGATATGAGAGTGCTGGCAAGTGCAGCCGATTGTGGGAGGAGTTGGAAATGAGGCTGCAGAGGAGGATTGGCATGGGGTTTATATAGGGATGCCACAGCCATTAAGGAGAGAGGACCATGTGGCTGTGGCAATAGAGGAGAGAGCTACATGCTTTTGGCAAGGGTGGGGGCCCCCGCAGCTTGGGTAGAGAGAATCATCATGCAGTTTTAGCAGAGAACCACCACTTGGCTTTGGCAGAGTGGCGCCCTCCCCCCTCCCCCCCTGCAGCTTTGCCAGGAAGAACCATGCGGTTTCAGCCAGAGTGGGGACCCCTGCAGCTTTGGTAGAAGAAGATCACGTGGCTTTGGGGTGCTCCCTTTGGCCACATGGCCTGGGAAGCAGGAGAGACTTTGCCTGGAAAATGGGTACAAAGAACTCTTGCCAGTAGGCCATGAGAAGGTGCCACATGGCTTTGGATTAATTAGAGATCCTGCCTGGACAGCAACACAGCTGATGGTGCCCATGGCCGGAATCACGGACGTCTACTTCTTTTCTTGAGATATGGTACCCCGAATTAGGGTAGGGGGAGAAGGAAGCACTGTGGGCATCTGTGGGTATCCAAAAGGACTTTGATATTTTAATGAAGACATTAGGTTACTACTTTAAGTCTGTAAAGCTTTAAATAAACGTTTCCTTTCTTTTTCACAAATCTGTGGCATTGAGAGACATCTTTCCTAAGGCGACCGACAGTCAAACCTAGTGGGTGTTCTTTTGGTAATTATATATCGTGCGCCCCTTGGCCCTGTGTGTGTGCCTGTTCTGTAACAGTTTTTGGTGTCCCTGGGTGGGCCAATAATTGCCCCCACCTTCTGGTCTGTAACAGTATGACTATATGTGTATATCAGTATATATCACTACTGGTAAAGTCATATATATTTTTATAATTGTTATCAAATTTAGGGAAAACCATTCACATTTCATTTATATAGAAGTTTTCTGTTTTGGGAGAATTTTTTACATGCCAACCTCTGGCTCTGTCCATTTCTATCTTTATATTTTCTTCCCCTTTGTACATATTTCCAGTATGGGGAGGCTACAGACATTTTCAAATCATGAACTTACACAGTGGATTACATGAGTATTCCTGGAAGAAATAGCCACATTCAGATGGCTGACAATAATGTAACTGTGAGGGAGCTCCACCCAAAGATTCCCCACCCCCTGCCCTGGCCGCCACGGAAGAGAATAAGTCTACCAAGACATGATCTACCTAGGGAGGAAAGGTGGCTGATTTCTCAAAGGAGAAGGATCAAGAGCCTTTTCCTCAATGGGCTTTTATTAGGTTCATTTTGCACAGGAACACAGGTAAAGCTCATTAATCATTATCAGGCAGTAAGGATCAAACAATAGATAACATACAAAGAACTCTGAGGGCCTATTTTGAGTCAGGGTCAGATAGCTAAAGGGCCATAAAACTTTGAGGAAACAAACTCATTTCCTGCTCGGACCCTTATCATTTAATTGAGAGCATTCTAAACAAAGCAGGTTTCACAGGATTTTACATATTCTTTCTTAGGCCTGATCACCTGGGGAACCCGCCCTTTCCAGCACAGGGCTGTACCCACCACTGGCTTTGTTTCAAGTTTAAGGCATTGCTTCAGGCTTAAGTCAGGTAGGGGAAGTAAGGCAGCCAAGAGATTAGGAGACTTCTTGAAGACAGAATGAGGACTCAGGTTGTGTTAAAGCCAAGGGGTGAGGGTTCACCCCCTTTTTCTATAGCCTCCAAATCCTTCCTGGGGGCCCCCGTGATCATGCCTGTCTTAGATCTTGAGGAATCTTACCTGTCATTGGCTAACTGATCAAGCACTGGGGGCCAGGCAGGGTGAAGTAAAAGGAGCAGAGGCAGTGCTGCTGCCATGAAGATAAGCTTTGTCTCCTTAGTGGCTTGTGGTCAGAAGGTCACTCACTCAGCCTTAGTCATGGGGGTATTATAGCTTCTGAAAACAGGCAGGGTGGCTCCCAACATGTAACTATACTTGAAAGTGACTAAACGCCATCAAAATATATCCCACTAAACACAAAGTCAGTGTATCCCCAACTAAGTGTTCCAAAGAGGAATTGCAAAATTACCTATGGCTATTGCACCTCAACTGTACTAGAGAACCAGTGTTACAGAAGGAAAAATCAAAGTGATATGAAACATGGTCTGAGTCAATGACTGCCAAAATATGTTAGCTATATATATATTTTACAATGGCCTTGGGGGAGACCTATGCAAGTGAGGGGCACAGAAGCTCAAGCTTCATTAGCTTCACTGTGAATCTGTCTCTGCCCCAATGCTTAGAACCATGCAGGGCACATAGTAGCAACCTGATGAGGATTCATTAAATAAAATGTTCCTGACATGAATTTTCCATATTGTAGGATTGTCTGATAAAATATAAGACACCAGTTGCATTTAAATTTAAGATAAACAATGAATTGTTTTTAGTTTAAATATATCCATACAATATTTGGGGTATAATTACACTAATTTTGTTTATCTGGAATTCAAATTTAACTGGATAGCATGTATTTTTTACTTGCTACATCTGACAATTGTACTATTTGATTTTGAACTGGAATTCATTTTGATAATTAATAGAAAGCATTCTTTCTTTTAACATTCATGACTATTTCACCTCCACAGTTTCTTATTATCTGCATGCCCTTACAGACAGGTACATATCACCTGGTGTCAGTGGAGGAGCCAGGGTGGGGCCAAGAACGTAGTCTGTTCTGGGTGCAAGGCAAGCTATCTAGGGAACATGTAAGCAAAAATAACAGTGAGTGAAAGCTGGTCAGCTTTTCGTTACCATCATGGGCATCGTGCACAACATTGGTAGTAGTTTACTCTCTTGCTGGGCACACCAGGTCCTTGGTGTGCCACTGTTTTTAATTCCTGTCTCCCAGCTTAAGACCCTTATTACTGAGTGCAGAGGGATCTTTCTGTAAATGTTTGTGAATTCTAAATCTCACTGAGTGTCTGATCTAGAGCAGCAGCTGATTAGATTTCTCCTTTTTTTTTGTATGCAATTTCTCTGAAATATCCCTTTTTTCTTCCAGCTCCTTCACTGAATTTGACCAAACCAATCCATGGCTCATCCATTCTCCTCGACTTGACCTTTGTCTTCTTCAACAGTAATGCACCTTGCTCCAGACATCCTGCTTGCCCCCACCCTCATGTCTACACCAAACTGCCCTTGGGAAGTATTTTTCTTCTGTGACTAATATATAGCCTATTATTGGCAAGAACTTTTACCTTAGAATCACCTATTATATATAGTTGTTGAGCATCATACCTTTTGGATGTTGATAAAATGAGACCAAATTTTCATTATATGCCAGGCACTCTTCTACAAAAAACAAGGAGTGCTCTTAATTAAACTCTGTGGCAGAGGTGTTTTATTATCTGATATGTCACAAGCTGTTTTTTTTAAATTATCCTCTAATTTGATACTTCAAGCCACATAGTTACTTGGTGTCAAACTGTGAAGACAAGTATTAGGTTTATCTACTTAGAAGAGAATGCTTTGTACATTTTTGTAGGAGGAAGTAGCTTGCCTTGATATTTTTTTTTTGATCAGCTTTAATACATTCATGCCAGAATTTCAAACCAACAAAATTTTCTTCTTGTTCAAGTGTGTATTAAAGGACCACATTTATTCAAGGATTGATGTTGTTTTGTGATATTTGCACACAAACTTGCTTTTTTCAGTTTTATAGACACAGAAATACAATTAATATAGCAATTCACTTTAACCTTCTATCACCTCAGCTGCCTGACCGCTGGCCAAGTCTCACAGTAGCTGAATGGTGGGGTCAGAGTGTGAACCTCCAGTCATTTCAGTCTGTGCTGGCAGCCAAACCTGTGCCTGGCATTTTACATCTGCAGACATTTTTGTTATTCCTATTTTACAGATAAGGAAATTGTAGGTTAGAGAGACAAAGTCAGGTGTCCAAATTTGCACAGTTGGTCAGTGGCTGAGCCAGAATGAGACCTCAGAGACGCTGCTGCAAAGTCATGCCCTGCTCCCGAGGCACCTTTTTCAATATTGACCTGTGTGGCATGATGGGTTGTTTCTACAGAGGACCCTGGGAGGCTCATGAATCCCATGAGAAGATGCCACTGCAGGTGAGAAACCACCACAAGAAGGATAGGCAGCCAAATGAGTAAGTGCCTCAGCTTTCTAACAGGAACTGGGAGCCACAGGGGTCTCGGGGCACGCTGGGTCCATACTGTCCAAGGTTCTGCACCTGTCCCTCTGCTTTGTCTGTCTGCCCTGTGTGGTGGGACAGCCACGTGGAGGGGAGGTTCTTGGCCCCACGCGTGGCTTAGAGAATGTCGTGTAGGGTATCAGCCCTCCTTTGTTTTGAATCTTTTTTATTAAAAATAAAAATGCACAAACTGTTGTTTTCTTTTAGAACATCACTTGCTTTTATTATGCCATCAGTTGGTCACAAATATTTCTCTCCCTGAGTTTCCTATTCAGTGGAAAGAATATGTCAATAGATATATATATATTTTTAAATTTGTACTTGAATTCTTGATTAATGATTCAGCTATACACTTTTGCCCATTTGTCCCTTCCTATCACTGTTATGTCCCACAGTTTCCTGGCTAAAATTCTGAAAATGGATGAAACTTGCATTTTGTTTGCTGTAAATCATTACTGCCAGACTTATTAAATAAAAATGTGTGGAATTAAAAACATATTCCAGAAAAAGTTGTTAACACAGAGGTGAAAAATACACCAAGGAGAGTAAAATGAATGAGGTGGAGACTTCAGACAGCACCTCCTGCTTCCTGTTTGACAGAAGTTTTCATTTTTTATCAATTGTCTCTGAATCTGTTAGGCATAATCTCAGAAATTTTTTCTTGTGTTTATGGAAATGCTTGTAAAATTGCTTTGGATGAAAATGCAGGCAGCCCATACTTGAAAACTTCTCTGGGCTTTTTTTTTTCCCCATATACCATTTAGATAGGAGAAGAGCTGAAGAGATCAAAGATAAAAGTGAAAGTGTGAATGACACAGGCGAGAACTGTTTTTTAAAAAGGGCTTAAGACTAAGGCAAAAAAAAAAAAAAAAAGGTCTGTTGGTTTATGCTTTTCTCCATTCTTGCTGCAATCATTGTCTCCGGAATGAATTCATATTCTGCATCATTTTCGGTTACCTTTATAGTCTTTCTTACAAGAATGAGGAATGAAAATTTTAATGCCTCAGATATTCTATGAATTACTGTAGATGGCTAGACTGCACTACTTTGATCTTTCCTATATTCTGTGGTTTGATTGGATCGTGATGTGAATAGAAAGCAGTACAAAACAAATCAGCTTCTGAGAATGACTTTAACAAGAAAAGGAGAAAAGATACCTCAGCCCACTTCAGAATATTACATGTGTGGCAGTGAGAGTCCAGGTAACAGCTCCTGTGTCCAACTCAAAATGATCACAGTCTTTCTGGTTGATACACAGTCTGACCTGAGAATTCATTCCCCAAAATAGCAATCAAGCTTGGGAACAAATAACAATTTAATATCATTTAGATTTATGTTTTTGCTTCTCATGAGTCCCAGCACAGCATCTTGCTCATTGCAGGTTACAGTATGTGTGGAATGAACAAATGAGTGAATGACTGAATTCAGCAGTAATATCCTAAGATAAATAGGACTGCAAAGATAAATTTTTCTATTCCAATGTGTGTTCCTCTAATGAAAAATAGTTCATATTCGGTTAGTAAATAGAAAAATCATGTTATTATAATGTGGAAATTGTGTTGGTCATAAACAATTTTTCAGAGCATTTTGATGATTTGTGTCTCTAAATAACATCAGCTGATCTCCAAATACAGCAGCACAGTGGGAACTCGACCCCAGGCAGAAGCACAGCATTACAACATGGACCACTGCTTCCAGCCACCTCATACCCCCAGCACCAGCCCCAGAGCAGCATTTCCTCTTTGCTTGGTGAGGTCACATGCTCTGTCTGGGAACACGTATGGCCTGGTTTCTGTGATCCAGGGGCATCTGTCTGTGTCTGTACACAACAAGCATCAACTGCTCTGCTCACCCCCTTCAATCAGCTACCATTACCTTTATTTAATGACAAAGTCTTGTCTCTACTGCAGTATTACTTAAATTGGGAATTCAACATATCTTTTTCCTGAGTTAGAATTTAATTAGGATTATTTTGGTTTTGTTAGTGCTGTGGTTACAAGCTTACACAGGCTTGAGGGTCTGCCTATGACTTTATCCTCCATCCTCAAATACTTATTTTTAGTGTATAATTTTGCAGAACATGAGTTTTTTTTTTCTTCAGGAATGCATGCATTTTATTATAGTGAAAAAATCTATATCAGTTAAAGACATGAGAGCGGTAAGAAAAGAGTTAACCTATGTAGAGATAGGAAAAATGGTTTGATGAGTCTCAGACTACCTTGGCAAGAAAAATCTTTCAGTATCAAAGCTGTAGAGGATTTTGGAGATCAGATACTCCTACTCATTCCTTATAGAGATAAGAGGACGTTACCCAGAAGGTGTAAATAAATGGTCAAAGATCTGATACTTGGTATTGACAAATTGAAATCAGTCCCCATGTGTTGGGACACCTGTCTCAGCACTTCTTACACTTATGGAAAATGAGTCTCATCTTGGTTCTATCCACATCTTCTGAGTGAGCTTTGCATCATGTTAATGCCTTAGTTTCCTGGGTAACTAAATGAGTCCAAGCATAGGACCTTGCACGTTGCGGGTTCTTCTTTCCACACTTCTTTCCTTGTCATTAGCTCATGTTACAGATAAATGATGATGCCTTTCAGTTTGCCAGGGCAGTTCCACTTTGTGCCTGTTTTATTGGTTGCTAAGTATTAATAGTCCCTATTTTTACAAGGGACTTGATTTGGGAGATATATTATATGGCTACCTTAGTTATGAGGCACTTAGTTACGAGTTAGGAATTTAGTAGTCATTTTTGCCTCCCTTTCCTCTCTGTGTGTTTAAATTGTACCCATTCTTTAAGATCTTATTTTAATCTAGGTTGTTATACAAGGTCTTTCCAGCATGGCATAGCAAGAAGTTACCCTCTATCTCCAAATTCACTTATTTATATTTTAAAAAATATATTTCATTGATTATACTATTATAGGTGTTCCAGTTTTTCCCCCTTTGCCCTACTCTGCAGAGTACCCCCATTCCCTCCTGCAATGCACACCCCGATAGTTCATTCCATGGGTCGTGCATATAAGTCCTTTGGCTTCTCCATTTCCTGTACTATTCTGTTTTTTTATTGTTCAAACACAGTTGTCCCTATTTTCCTGCCACCACTTTCCCCTGCCACACCCACCCCCACCTCCCACCCTCAATCCTTCCCCCCTTTGGCTTTGTCCATGGGTCCTTCATACCTGTTCCTTGATGACCCTTCTCCCTCTTTCTCCCATTGCCCCCTCCCCCTCCCCCTGGTTACTGTCAGTTTGCTCTTTAGTTCAATGTCTCGTTATATTTTGCTTACTTGTTTGTTTTATTGATTAGGTTCCATTTATCTCTGGACTTCTTAGTATTATGTTGTAAGTTTCTAATGCTGTATCATTTTGGCAACTTGTGTTCCATAGATCCTTTCAGTGTTTCTCCAAAAGGGCCCTACTGGCATTTTGGGTGGGACTACTGTTTGGTGTGCAGAATCATTTCTAATGTTGGAGGGCACTCGGCAGTCCTGAAAGCCAATCAGGCTCCTCAGGAAGGTGGCAGTTCCATCTGTCTCCACCCATATTTAACCCAACCTGACCTCCTGTAAAGGATGGAACTCACATCTCCAACCCCCAGTGTAAACTACAGTTAAGATTGAGGGCCCCAATACCATATGATCTCACCTGTAAGTGGAACCTAATCAACAAAACAAACAAGCGAGCAAAATTAGAATCAGAGACATTGAAGTAAAGAACAAACTGACAGTAACCAGAGGGGAGGTAGGAGGGGAGAAAGGGGGAAGGGTTTTTAGGAACATGTATAAAGGACACATGGACAGACCAAAGTGGGGTAGGATCAAGAGTGGGAAGCAGGGATGGCTGGGGTGGAGGAATGGTGGGAGGAAAACGAAGACAACTTTACTTAAATAGCAATAAAAATAATAAAAAATTAAAAATTTGCATACAAAACTAACTAACTAGCTAACTAACTAACTAAATAAATAAATATGCATCCTTAAAAAAGAAAAGATTGAGGGCTCAGAGGTAAGACCTGGGTTTGATTCATTTTTACATCCTCTTTCCACCCATAACACACATGTGATGGGAATTTGATGACTCTTAGTAGAATGATCTATGAGGGTTTTTGTAGGCATAAGATATAATTTCATATTACTGTCTGAAATGAAAAGAAATTGAGGGAAAATGGAAATGCTAAGGTTGAGCTGAGAAGATGCCTAAAACGCTTTAGCAAAACCTACTTCCCTCTATACTCTTACATGCTCAGTAGAGTAGATGCAAATAGCTCTCAGCTCAGGTGGGGGACCTGGAAGATGATAGGACAGTGGCCAGCACCTCCACCCTGTTCATTGGAGGTGATGAATTAGGAATAGTCAGAGGCTCTCATGTTTAGCAGAATGGCCAGCATTATTATTTTTACTACTTTCTTCCTTACTTCTTTTTATAGGAATTATAATAGCTAACATACCTTTAATCCTTTTGTGTGTGCCTGAGACATTTCTAGGTTTTTGAAATGAATTATGTAAGTGAATACTTACAGGACAACAATAAAATAGACATAGGTATAATCTTCCTGTTTACACATGGGGAAACTGAGGCACAGAGAGAGAAAATAACCTGCTCAAGCTCAGGGAACAAGTGGTGGAGTCAGGATTTGAACCCTGGCACTGTAACTTCAGAGCCAGCACCCTTAGTCACCACAAAAATGCTCTCTGTGTGTCACCAGTTCCCCTCCATCCTGAGACATAACCTGCTTGCAGTCTTTGCTGGCTCTGAAAACCTCCCACGATCCTCTTGCATTTACACTACAGCATAATCATGTACTGTAATCACAACCATGTATTCTGTTATTTTTCAGGGGTTTTGGTGGCATATATTTATTTTTGTGCAGGCTTAGAGAGGAGAAGGTGGTGTTTGGGCACACATATCTGTCTAGGGGTATAATCTGTGTAGTGCACAGAGGCAGTGTGGTGAAGTGGGGAGGAGCGTCATCCCCACAGCACCGGACTTCTTGGGATCAAGTTCTGACTCTAGCACTTACTAGCTGTGTGACTTTATGTGAACCTGCCTCAATTGCCAATTTCTAAAATAGGGATAAAATTAATATGTATCTCAGAGGATTGTTGTGAGGATTTAATGAAATAATTCATTCAAACACTTAGAACTCAGCTAAGCACATAGAGGTTCTATTTTTGTTATGATGTTAGATAACTGCTTCTAAGAGCAGAAAATGCAGTTGTGTTCAGATTTTATTCTAGGTCAAGAAATCTAAATATGTTGCAAAATTGTCTTCTATAAGGATCTTTTCACAGTGAGCTGGAGGCAGCGAGACCCCACCTCCAGCAATGGTTTGGGGACGCAGTGGCCATGCCTCTGGGCTTGGATCCCTATTACTAGTTTCTGGTGTTGGACGGATGGTTTACTTCTCTCTCCTGGGTTGCCCTGTCTACACATTGAATGAAGAAAGAAAATCTGTCAAAAGTCTAAGGAAAATTCATGCAAATGATAAGGATTTTATGATGGGGGAAAGACAGTAGTGTTTTCCTCAGGGCTGGCTGTGTGACTTTCACCCCCAGATAATGCCACCTCTTTAATGACCACACCACTTCACTTGTCTAGGGAAAAAAAAACCACCAGCAATGCTTTGAGGAGTATAATTCTGAGAATAAAATAATATCTCCATTAGAGAGGAAAGTGGAAATCTCTCCATTTTCCCTCTTGTGACATTCATCTATTAAAGACAAGCATTCCATTTTATTGGCTTCTTGTAATCAAGATGATGTGACCTTTACAGGATTAATATCTCATTCTTTTGCTAACTAATTTACTCTAATAACAGAGGAAGATGCTTTATAGTGTGAAAAACACCTTGGGGTATTGGGATTGGATATAATAGCTAGAATAAAGCCATTAGAGTTGTATGTATAGTAGAAGTAAAATCTTAAATAAAAATTTGTAACCATGGGATGTGGGAATTTTTTTTTAATATTGGAGTTTTGTTTTTATTAGTTCATTGTTAAAAGAATTGTATTTTTTGCAGTAAATTTTCAGGGGCCTCTACCTTTACTTAGGCTTTCGTTATCTTCTATTATTCTAATAGTTCTTCATTTTATACAAAACCAAATTAGGTGGTCCTCTCAGAACCTCAATATTAATTTGTATCTAGCTGTAGGAAAAGATTCCAAGGACCCATATCTGCCCTGCCTGCCTCATGAGCTCGTGAGCTCATTCAAAGTAGTTACCTTTCTTTTCAATTTCCTGATTCCTATGATCTAATCAAGTCTCTGACACACAGTAGATGCTCAGTCAATATGTGATACATAAATAGTGATTTTCCTCTACACTTGAAAATTTCAGTATTTACATCTCATAAGACCTGGGTAGGATAAAATTGTCCATTGCAATGACTAAAACTGCAGGATAACAATGGCTGCGATGGCCAACCTCTTAACTCTGACTCAGGTATTCCTTAAGAAGTTCTTAGGACATTCAATCTCCTTTGTGATTTCACAGCCTGATGTCTTCATCATGAAATAATAAGTGGTGAAATCTGGATTCTATCTACTTAGAATCCAGTCTGAGATCAGACCTGGTGTACTTAAACATTAGTCTCTCCATCCAAAGTCTCAACTAGGTGTTGAGAGGTCTTGAGCTTTTCTCTTCTTTCTCCATACTCTGTGATTTCAATGATTTCCATTGATTTAAAAACTGATAGCGTTGTTTCATTTTTTATGACATTTGTGCCTCAAAATTTATTTGATAGAAAGAAGTTTGCTATGTTTGGATTCTTATTAAATTTCTGAAAGTCATTTTTCACTGTCCCTCTAGAAAAATATCTTCATGTGTATCCTTCCCTAATTTGTGTATCCTGTTTAAACCTATCTGAGTTCTTCCTGTCATATCTAGGTGCATGCTAGCTATTTCTATTGGTCTATCTCACAGACAATTCAAACTTAACATGTCCTCAAGTGTCCCCACCTGTCCCTAAAACTCTTCTTGGCCAGAATCTTCCCTGTCACAGTATGTGACACCACCTGTCACTGTAGTAGGTCAGAAATCCTTCTATCACTTGTCACATTCAATCCTTCAGCAAGTCCCATCAGTCTTCCTCTAAAAATATGCTGAATGACATTTTTCTTCATCTTCACTGTTACTACCTGAGTTCAGGTCACTGCTTTCTATAGCCTACCACCTATAGCCTACTACCATCTCTCTCTTCACTATTGTCTCTTTCCAAGCCATTCTCATGCTTAATACCCTTAAACGGCTTTTTAGTGCACTTAGAATAACAGCCAAACTTTGTGCAATGGCATGCAAGTACCTATATGGTCTGTTCCCTGCTTCTCTTTATAATACCTATTATAACTTTCTATTATTTTATTTGTAATTTTATTTATATTTAAATCTACCTTTCTCTCTAGAATAGAAGATACTTGAGAGAAGAGACAATATCAGTTTTATTTATTTATTTATTTATTTTTTAATATATTTTATTGATTATGCTATTACAGTTGTCCCATTTCCCCCTTTTCTCCCCTCCACCTTGTACCCCCCTCCCACCCACGTTTCCCCCCTTTAGTCCATGTCCATGTGTCATACTTATGAGTTCTTTAGCTTCTACATTTCCTGTACTATTCTTGCCCTCCCCCTATCTATTTTCAACCTACATTCTATGCTACTTATTCTCTATACCTTTTCCCCCTCTCTCCTCCTCCCACCCCCCCTGCTGCTAACCCTCCATGTGCCCCCCATTTCTGTGGTTCTTTTCCTGTTCTAATTGTTTACTTAGTTTCTTTTGGTTTTGCTTTAGGTGTGGTTGTTAATATTTGTGAGTTTGCTGTCCTTTTACTATACATGTCGTTTCTTTATCTTCTTTTCTTAGATAAGTCCCTTTAGCATTTCATAAAATAAGGGCTTGGTGATGATGAACTCCTTTAACTTGACCTTATCTGAGAAGCACTTTATCTGCCCTTCCATTCTAAATGAGAGCTTTGCTGGATAGAGCAATCTGGGATGGAGGTCCTTGTCTTTCATGACTTGGAATATTTCTTTCCAGCCCCTTCTTGCCTGTAAGGTCTCTTTGGAGAAATCAGCTGACAGTTTGATGGGAACTCCTTTGTAGGTGACTGTCCCCTTATCTCTTGCTGCTTCTAGGATTCTCTCCTTCGTTTTTACCTTGGCTAATGTAATTATGATGTGCCTTGGTGTGTTTCTTCTTGGTTCCAACTTCTTTGGGGCTCTCTGAGCTTCTTGGATTTCTTGGAAGACTGTTCCCTTTGCCAGATTGGGGAAGTTCTCCTTTATTATTTGTTCAAGTACATGCTCAATTTGTTGCTTTTCCCCTTCCCATTCTGGTACCCCTATAATTCGGATATTGGAATGTTTAAAGGTGTCTTGGATGCTCTTAAGCTTTTCCTCGATTTTTTGAATTCGTATTTCATCATGCTTTCCTGCTTGGTTGATTCTATCTTCCTTCTGGTCCACTGTATTGTTTTGAGACTCAGATTCCTTCCTTTCACTATTGGCTCTCCTCCGAATATATTCCTGCATCTCTTTTATGGTAACCTGCATCCTTTCATTTACATTGTGCCCAAAATCAACCAATTCCGTGAGCTTTCTGATCACCAGTGTTTTGAACTGCACATCTGATAGATTGGCTATTTCTTGGTCGTTCAAAAGGATGAGTCCTGGGGGACTGATTTGCTCTGTTGAAAACATATTTTTCCCTGTGTCTCCTTTTTTTTTTTTTCCTCGGTCTGGTTGCTCTCGTTACGGTGGGGGCGGAGCCTTAGGTGTTTACCGGGGCTGGGCACCCCAGTCGCTAGATTGTGACGTTATATGTGGGGGTGGGGGCTGGAATGGGAGCGGGGACGGGAGCGAACAATGGCACAATGGCGGTAGTTCCGTTCTCCTGGGCTCAGACCCTTCTCTGGGCTCCCAGGCTGCGAGTTCTGCCCTGGTCCACAATCGCTACCCCTCTGGGTCTGCGAGCCGTAGCTTGGGTACTCAGGGATCACCGCTGTGTTCTAGGGCCCCGGATGGCTGTCGCACCAATTTCGCGCCAAGCTTTCCCCGACCTCCGAGCGCCGCCGACCCGCGCCAGCCCCGCGCCTGCCTGGCTCGTCTTCTCCTACCAGTCTAGATGAACACGTCTACTTCAACTTCTTGGCTGCCCGACTTCCATTCAGATAAATCCTCTGCCAGATCTGGGCGTTATTCTGTCCGTCAATTATTGTTGTAAATTATTGTTGTTCTAATCTTGGTTGTGCGAGGAGGTACGGTGTATCCACCTATTCCTCCATCTTGCCGGAAGTCCCCCCAGTTTTATTTATTTATTTTTAATCCACAGCACCTAGTTTTGTTTGGCACATGATAAGTACACAAAAAGTATTTGGTGAATAAATAAAAAAAACTATATAATATTTTGCCCAAACACCTTCTGCCTGAATCTAATGCTTGCTTAGGTTGCACTTCATTCAATTCTTTCCTCTCTGCAAATTATTACATTTTTTATTTCACCAAGAATATTAGATATAAATTCTTTATTATTTCCTTCTCCTTAACTATTTCTATCTCCGCACCATTGCTTTCTGCAACAGATATTCCTCTTGATCATCTTGCCTACCTTCCATACAGATTCCTAAAGTTGCCTTCTATCACCACCCTGGGGCCTGGCTCCTTCTATCCATTATTCTCTCTCCAGAATCTTCAATCTCTTTTTCTCTACACCATTTTCTACTTCTGTTTTCAACACATTCAGTTGTCCTCTATGCTATGCTGCTCCCTTCAGCTAGCATCTCATTCTTTGTTTCCTTTTATTGCCAGCACTTTGATGGGCTGCTGTATCCATTTCCCTTGATTCTTCAGTACTTGTTTCTTTCTTCCCACCCCTGAAAGCTAAATACACTTTTTCTCCAGTTAAATTTTTTTCATGTCATCAGTGATTTCCTAATTGTTAAATCCAATTCAATCCTTATCACAATAACCTGTGCTCAACTGTTAAAAGCAATTTTCTTTTTGAAATTCTATTTTATGTCTCAGAATTCTAGACTATTTTTGTTCTTTTTCTAGTGCTCTGATCAGCAATTTTCTGTCTTCTTCATGGTATTGCTATCATTTCACTGCCCTGCAAGTGTATATTTCTTCATAAATTTATCCATTGGATTTCCTCTTTGTATAGTTTCCCAAGAAAACTCATTTGCTACTGACATTTAGATTAAACTTATTTCCCTCCCATATTAGTTTTCCGAAATTCCTGCTTTTGTTTACGTCATCATGATCTTTCCAGGCACTTCACACAAGACTGTTAGTCTGGTACTGCCATCACTTTAGTTCCAGCTAGGTCCTAGCCCCACCCCATGACCTAGCATACAGTGAGCACTCAGTGAGTGGTTGTCAAAAGAGCTAAAAGAGAACATCCTATCATGTGACCTGCAAATTACTACAATAATCTAAATGGTTGCCCTCTTCCTAAACAATATCCTATCCAATTGATCCTTTGACCTGCCTTAAAATATGTTCCCATTTTCTTTGTCTAGGCTAGTTCAAGAGTAGCAAGCTTGTCTTATGTTTTAGGTCAATCCTATAAGATGGTGATTGCTACCTAAAATATTAAGAAGGATCCTGAAGCTTCATTAAGGCTCAGTGCTATAGACAGTGATGATTGTTTAGTGACAGTTGTCATAGGTCTGGGAAGAACTATATATGTGCTATGTTCATTGCTGGTCTACAAGATAAACACTATATTTATTAGCTTAATAAATCAAAGCCTGAATTTTTAGCTTATGGCTCATGTCTCATTCTTGTTTTCAATAACAGCTGTAGTTATTTATAGTATAATATTGCCTATATTTTGCTGCAGCAAAATTCATTGCTCTTCAAACAAGTTCCCAGCTTTTCATGTGATGGATACTTGTATATTACCCTGACTTAAAACTTCCTCTAACTTTCTTACTTCCTTTTTCTCCTCTCAAATTGATTCCATCAATTTCCAATTAAGTCTTTCCAGAACATTTTAATCCAGAACAGTACCTACTGAAGCTCTATGATACAGGTTATCTGAACTGTTCATTTAGTAAATAAGCATACTACCTTGGCATATTTCCTGTATTTTTGTGTGAACTATATGGTGCCTCTTGAAGTATCAATTTCCATTTTCTATGTTGCATCTTCACCAACATTTTAAGGACTTCTATGTTCTTGGCACATATGAAACCTGATTATACATGCCTACTATGTATAGTAATCTCCAAGGCTGGAGATACTGTTTACCTAAAAAAAAATTGCTTTTCACATAGTAGGTGCTTAAAACCCTATTACTCAGAGGAGCTATCTCATAAAGTTATTCCTGATTATTGGCTATTGTGACAAAATGGCATTGGAGTTTCTACAGCCAACATTCTCAAATGCTAATAAATATGCTAGCAAAATAAAGCCATGGTTTTGTCATATAGTTCTGGTCCAGGATCTCCAACTCTGGAATGCAAGCTGTGGAAACCAGGAGATGGATGGGATTTATTCAGAGACAACTATTCTTTCTGCCCATTATTCTGAGTGTGACTAGGACTAAATAGCTCAAGAATTCTTAATACATATAGGCTCAGATGGATATCTGGGGAACCCTCAGATCAGCTTGGGCCCTTTGGAACATATTTAAGCCAACCGGAATCCCTGGAAAGACCATAGACTTATGGGGATAGTCAGAATGGCTTTTGTCTTCCCAAATAACTACAAGAACTCTAGGATAAGACAAAATTTCTAGAAGAGCTTATAGAACAAAACAGTCCCGGACAGTACAAGAGGGCCAACAGATCTATTCAAGAAGCTATAGGATGCCCAGAAATGCCACTGAAAGGTGTGATTTAGCTGCAGCCATTATTGTTCCCCACTTGGGGGCACTAAAATGATGCCTCTCTCTTCTCTTTATTTCTCATGGCAAGAATTATTTCACAATGAGATGAAAAGAATTTCATATGTAATTATTTTTGTATGAGGACAAGTTGGTAATGGTTTATATTTATCATTCACTCACACAGTCTGCTTTAATGCTTGCAATCTCTCTATTAATGAACTAGAAATTGGCTGCTTCCAAGAAGAGGCAATGTCCTTCTGATGGATAGTGCATTGGACTAGGAATCAGCAGACCCAGACACCAGGACAGAATCAGAGAAGTGACTTCAGAGGTTATAATCTGACCTCCAGCTAATTTACGAACACCCTCTACAATGCCCCTGACAAGTGATCATCCACTTCTAGTTCAGGAGGATCACTGGGTAATTGTGTGATTAGGCAAAGCACTTAGCAAGTACATTACAGAATCATAGGATTACTGAACAGGAAAGGACCTTGGAGATGGGCTAGTCAGCCCCTTTGCTTTGAGATGAGAGCCAGTGAGGTTAAGTGACTTACCTTTGAAGTTTAGCAGTACTACCTAAACTAAATGATCCTGGTTCAGAAGGACCACTCCACCATAAAAATTACTTCATTAGTTAAATGGAGGTAGTGGTAACTATTTCCTAGATATCAGAGCTTTAGGAAAAATAATTGCAAATTGAGGATAAAATCATTTGAATATTTTGATTATGGAATTAAGATAAAATCTAGAGGGGAAAAGGAAGATGGCAATTGTAATGGGGCCAGTTAGAAGTTAGTTCAAATCAAGCAGCACATCCTGGATTCAAATGGTAATGTGCAGAAGAACAGCAGTTTTCACCAGGTGTGCAGCAAGAATTTTTAAAACTTACAGTAGCTGACTGTTTAGTCAAGGGCACTGACCTCTTTTCTCTTCGACCATCCAGTAAAAAAACAATGCCAACAGTGAACACAATAGCTGACCTGTGTGAATGAATCAAAACTACTCCTTTTTTTTTTCAGATTGGCAAAATATTTTTTGGTGTGTGGCAGAATTTTAGTACTTAGTTTATGTGTAAGATGAAAAAGGTTGAAAATTGCAGTGCAAGAATAATACCATTTTCTTGAGGATACTTTCAGGAAGGTTGATGGTGGCAGCTACCAGATTGGAACAAGAAATTCCCAACCATCTGGACTTTTCTTCAGGACTAGAGGAACTCACTGGTTAATCTAAACCTGTTCATTCAGACTTCACTTTCAAATCCATTTTGCAGGCTTATCTCTAAGGTATAAGTAACTTTCAAAATACATACACCTCCTCCTCAGCTGCAAGTAACTTTCAGCCATAGCTCCTTATTTGAACAGCTTGAGGACTAATTTGAATCACACATTTCTCATGGGAGCTCAGAAAGTGTGATACCTTAGGGAGTTGCCTTGCAGGGATTTTAAAGATGTTTTAAAGTGAAGTACATCTAAATTCTTTAAATTACATATGGCTTAATCTAGAAAAAGACAATTGAAGCCTTCATTAAAATAGATTTATTCCAATTTTGTATGTGGAAATAAATTTTCCTGAGATAACCTGTGTATGCATATCCAGATTGTAGCATTTCCCTACTTTCTAAATTAAATGTTGCTGTATGTGAGTCTTGGCTCTGCAGCAGTGTATATTGAACGGCTTAGTCATCATTTTTGTAAATATCCCAGAATTGGCATTTAGAAATAACTTACTTTTCTTCTTTTTCATTTTTACTTTTTATATCTCCTGCACTTCTTTTTGACATTTGCAAGCTATTTTTTCCTTCATCTATTTTAGTCTTTCTCAGGAATATAAAACTGTCTTCCATTGTTTAAAAACCTAGTATTCTTTGTCTTGAATTAAAGGGGCAGTTTTGAGTCTTTAGTGAGAAGGAAGGAGACTTATTTACATAGTAAGCCATTTAGGTTTAATATGTCATTTAATATTTTTAAAACCTTATAAGGTAATTTAAAAAAAGATTTTATTTATTTATTTTTTAGAGAGAGGGGAAGAGAAGGAGAAAGAGATGGGGAGAAACATAAATGTGTGGTTGCCCCTCACATGCCCTCAACTGGAATCCTGGCCCACAACCCAGGCACGTGCCCTGACTGGGAATCCAACTAGCAGCCCTTTGGTTAGCAGGCCTGCATTCCATCCACTGAGCTACACCAGCCAGGACCTTATAAGGTAACTTTTAAAGACCCATTTAAATATTAGAAGAAAAGCTCAGAGAGACTGAGTAATTTATTTAAAGTCATAAACACAGTAAATGGCAGAGCTTGAATTTCAGCCTGGGTCTCTCCTGCTCCTCAGCCTATACACTTCCCACCACCGATGACCTCCCGGGAGTGCCTCCCACGTACTTGACTTTGGTCACTAAAAGAACATTTTTTAAAAAAAACAAACCTCGAACAACAAAACATACCTATCTTGTAATTTTCCATCAAAAAAGTGAAAAGTATATACATTATATTTTTCTGGGGCCACTTTGCATTTCCTTTGTCATGAGACTACCCCATTTTGAATTATCCAAAGATGCTATGATTGCTTCTCGGCTTCTACTTTTGGTATTGCACAAGCATGATCATTGCTAACAATACTAGCAACAAACAGAGCGAGTCCTCTATGCTATGGTCCTTCAGTGCAAGTGAATGAAGACAAGATCAGGATTCAATCCATGGACACGTTTAGCTTCACTCAGAATTGCCACACGTCTAACCCAGCCAACTGCCTTGTTTTGTTCTTATAATCAGCACAAAATGGGACCCAGGGAGATGTTCCAGATGTCCCAGCACACATCAATTTTTGTTACCAAAAAATTTTTTTTGTAAAATAATTTTAAATATACATCCTATCGATGACAGCCCAACAGATTTCCTTTAAATTTTTGTTCTTGTCTGTATCTAATTCTGCCTTGTATTGTTCTTTGAGTTAGCAAATGTTCTTCAGACCTAGATTCAACTTGAATCCTGAAATGAGGATTTATTTTCAGGCAAGTTACAAAGCCATTTTCTCACATGTAGCAACATGAATATAATACAGTAATGTCTGAAGTTACTTAGCACTATACATAATACATAGTTAATTCTAATTAGTGGGATCTGTTATGATTTGATTTTTTCACCTCTTCTAGATCGTGAGCACACTGCAAGCAGGGCATGAGTGTGTAGCACTGTCATGTCTTCAGTGGGCCGCAGTGCAGAGCAGGCACGGGGGCATGGAATGGCGCATGGTTTCCGCTGTGCTGTATGTGCGAAAAGGGTCAAGCACGTGGATGCTACAGTCCGCTTCTCTGCAACCTATAGCAGATATCTATTGACCCTGATTAGTGTTTCGAGAAGTATCTAATTATTTTCTTTGTATTTAATGTTGGCAGCAACTTTCTATAAACCGAGCACTTTATCTTCTTTCTTTTTGTAGAAAATTGGAAAATGTCTAAACATTTGTATAGAGAGACAACAGAATCTTTCAGTGGATGACTTCCAGTCTGCTTGGCCCTTAAAGAAAATAAAAGAAAAAGAGGAGTTTACTGTTTGAAAGGCTCTGATACCTGACCTAATTTTGAGATGGAAAGGCCATCAACTTGCTACTCCGTTGGGGTTTCAGCTAAAAAGGGGCTTGGCTAGAGCACAAAATGCAATACAAAGTAAAATGGGTAAAGTATTTTAAGTTAGAGTTACTGTTGTTTAAAGCCATACAGATGAAAAGACAGGGACTTTCGTCGTGGAAGGTACTGTTAATAAAGAATAGTTATCCTGATCAGCTGGAAGTTCTGGATTTTATCCAAGTGGTCTGATTTTGAGTTCCCTCCTCTGCTAAAAGTCCTGTGGGCTTCCTCCCACTGCCCAGCTGAAGGAACAGAGGTAGCAGCCACCCCACCACAAATTCCCCAAACCCAGCATGTAGGCAAGCGGCCCTTCACCTATGGAGACACTGCCTGAGCTTGTTTCAATTGCAGACATCATAGGCTACAATATGGGCCCATTTTGTATTTTCCCATCAATCACTTGGGAACTATCAGGCTGCTTCATAGCCCATTGTAAGAAACAGCAGACACTTCTTCTGCCTTGCATGTAACTATATTGGTGGGAGGGCATTTTGTAAAGAAATCATATTGAACTCTTTTTCTTTCTTTTAAAGAGATTTCATTGAAGTCAAAAGAGAAATAATTGGCAGGCTTTCTCTTTGCCTGTCTTAAGGGGGAAAAATGCTCTATCCCATTTTAAAGATCTATAAACAGCTCAGCTAATAGGAAGGGGGTGGGCAAAAAAAATAATAAAAGCACTAACTTCTGAACTTTAGCAGAAGCTTATACATTGGAATAAAGAAAATGATTCAGAGCAGCTCTTTGATACTTTTTTCCATTACAACAAAGTACAACCCTGCTTGTCAGCCCATCTGTATTTTCCCTTCATCTAATATACTGGGTAGGCCAGAGCTGCAAAGGAGCATTTTAATATTGACAATGTTGCTGGAAAACCATGTGCTTTAGCATGAATTAACTTTTGCTGCACTGCTGAACATATAAAGAAAAATTGGCTAAGCAGGAAAAAAATAGACTTTAACCCATTTTTTGCCATTGGAGCTCACTGCAGCAATCAAAATGAATAGGATCCCTCAGAAGTGTTAGTACATTTGTCACCAATAAAGAAGCCCATCTTGGCATGTCCTCAGGCTATTATACATCTCTGATGCTTCAGGAAATATCTGGCATATCTGAGGCTGATTCGAATTGAAATTGCAGGTAACACTTGCCAAATGAGTGAGTTATGGGGGCACCACAGAGATTAACTTATTGATAGAGCAGAAACTAAAACTGAAGTGACTTCCTGTCCTTATTTATTGTTTATAGTGTTCATATGTAGCAGCCATAATGGTACATATATCCACCAGATTCTCAGGGCACAGGCCAAGGATAGGTTACATTCTTATAGTAATTTTTTTATCACACGCCTCTAAGGGTATCTGGTAAGTAGAACGTGTTAGAACTGGATATGCCCTACCTTTTCTGCTTTACCCTTGCTCCCATTATAGTGTCATAAGATTGTTCTCTAACTACTATCTCCTTTCAATTCCCACATGGACTTAGAATTCTCTCAACAACATTATGTCATGTTTGACCTACAGAGTACCCATATTTATGTACTTATAATATTATAGTAATTAATAGTAAATAATATAATAAGCAACAAAGATAGAAAATATTATAATAACTTTGCATTACTGTGCAAAGCATTTTTCATGGGTTATTATGTGGTTTGTGCACATTAATCACCAAGCTTCTACTTCTTGAAGTGGGACAGGAGAAGATCCCTTTCTGTCTAAATGAGTGACCCTGCACATCAAGACCACAAACATGCACAGTATGAATGGGACAAAATCTAATGTCAGCTCCTGTTCTCCTAAGACCAGAGAGAAAATGGGGGAGGGAAGGGGAGAGTCGCCAGTACAAGGAGTATGTAGAGGTGCTGGTCCTCACCCTTCCAGGTAAATGCCCCAGAAGGTATTGCAGTTTGGCAGCCAGTGGGCCCTCAGAGAAAATGGTCTTTCTTCCCTTCTAGGAGGAGGGGAGGTAGCACTTCTGTCCCTGGATCTACAGGTACAAGGGCAGCAAAAGGGGTGAGTGCCTGAGCTGCCCTGGAGAGATGTCCAAAGTCTCTTTCCTGTGGGCCAACTCATTTAGAGAACACTAATAGAGGGCATGCAGGTATTCAGGCCCAGGGTGCCCGCTTCCAATGAATCACTAATCTTTTTGAAACATGCAACATAAAGCAGGTCGCATGCTTACAATTAAATCAAGGAATTAATACTTTCACTTAAACTACAGGATTACCACTGAATTGCACATCTGACTTTAGGTCTAAAACTTCTAGACTTTAGCTAATTTCAGGAATGATCAGATGATAAAGGAAAGAAAGGTTTATTATAGTGGACCACAGTGTTAAGGGATTGTCTCAGGGACACACCCAAAATGCATTTGGACTACTGCAAATTTTCTGCATTTCCTCAAGGACTATCCTGGCCTACTGGAATAATCAGGGTGAAAATGATTGTAAAACTATGCTATTCTAACGCCTGACTGTCATTAGTGTGGTCATAAGGTCTGAAATCCCTTCCTTTTCATGAAGTTGTCTTCTAATTCTACCTTCTGTCAAATCCCACATAAACTCCTTGGACACCACCAAGAATACTCACAACTGGAAGAATTCATATTTCCCTTTACTAGATCTGCCACATCCCCTTATCACAGTTCATTGATGCCAAATCTTCAGCTCTTGGGGTTTCCAGCAGTGAGTAGTAGGTTGAGATGCTGATCCCTGTGTCAGGTGCCCAAGTGAGTCACGAGGTCCAGCACTGCAGCCCTCCACCTCCTTGCTCTCTACTCTATCCTGCTCATCCTAACACTCCCTGTTGCCTTCCTACCCCTGATCTCTCCACTTTTCCTAATGAACTGCCCTTACTTGGTAATATTAGACAAATCACTCTCTTCAGATTCCCCAATGGCAACTGAAATGAACATTAATCATATAAAATGGGAGGAAATGATGACTTCATTGTTTTAGGAACAAAAAAGGGATTTAATTTTTCTTAAAGACTCTCAAACTGAATTATTGGCTCTAATTTTTGGTAGGGAAAATCTGTATTGAAAAGAAACTTTGTTAAACTATTGGAAAAAATCAAAATCCCCCATTGCTTTAAGAAGATAAGGAAGTAAATGGTTTGTGCTGTGTTACAGTAGTAAGATGAAGTGGCCTCAGAAAAATGCTTTGGTGTCAGACAACCCAAGGCTCAAATCCATGCCCTTCATTGCTATTTAGCAAAGCATGGACTTTTGCAAGTTATTTAATGTCTCCTAGTGTTAGATTTTTAATTTATAGACTAGGAGCTACTGTTAGTTTTTCTTTAGAGATATTTAAAGACTAATGTTAAGATGTGTGCAAATTTTCTAATATGTGTCTGGGCTTATGGTAGAGTACCAAGAAATCTACTGTATTTACCCCCTTAGTCTGATGAATATTATGACCTTAGTCTGATGGATCAAGGTCACAGCTCTTTGAAAGCCACCAGATTTAAACTTTATATGAGCCAAGGTTTTTTACCCCAGTATAGCCAGAACTCCCTTCACTGGGAATCTGATGAATCTTCCTCTATAGTTTTCATTCACTACATGGAAAAACAGCATCAGAAGGAAGCAATTTCTATGTGTTTCCAAAGTTTGGTGACACATTGTCCATTGTCCTACAAAGCACTAATGGGCTTGATGTTTCACCAATAGCTTGAAATCATTTTTAAAGGAAGCCTAATGGAAAGGAAATGTGTCTTCAAGGTCTGTGCATTTTTTTTTTCTGTTAGTTGGGTCTTTATTATAATGTTTTGTAAAAAATGATTTACATTCAAAGAAGTAGAAATAGTTTCCATATACCAACTGCTATAAAAACCTCAGGGTGAGCTCATGACTCAAGGTCTCAATTCTGAAGATTACTGGCTGTGTTCCTTCCTGGATTTCACATTGTATTGCATTAGAAAAAAAGACAGCCTTGATAGTTTAACAACAAAAACAAACAAAAAAAACTAAAGCCAATTAATTTTTTCAACCATTCTGAGCTTTATCCAGGATAATGAAATTTTTTTTCATGCAATCCTTCTTTGTTAGTTCTTCAAGAATTGAATAAGATGTTCATCGACAATTTATATTTTAATGGAATATTAGAGTTCAGAGAGGGCTTTATGATCATCTAGTCAATGGTCCCCATTTTACAGATGATGAAGCTGAAGCTAGGTGGAGGTGACTAAGCCAGGCTAGCAAGTATAAGGTCTTCCTCAAATTCATCACCTGATGCCACATATTTGCACGTGCTTCTAAGCCTGCCATCTACTTTACTGTAACACAGCATAAAATGTTTATTTCCTTGTCATTTAAAAACAATTGGAAACTAATTACTTCCAATATTTCCACAGAGTTTTTTTCAAAATAAATGATGTTGTGAGGACTGGACAGTTACATGGAAAAAAATGAAACTAGACCACCAACTTATGCCACACGCCAGAATAAACTCAAGATGGTTAAAGACTTAAATATAAGTTGTGACACCATAAAAGTCTTAGAGGAAAACATAGGCAGTAAAATTTCAGATATCCCATGCAGTAGTATTTTTGCCAACATATCTCCTAGGGCAAGGAAAATAAAGGAAAAAGTAAACAAATGGGACTACATCAAATCAAAAAGCTTCTGCACAGATAAAGAAACCATCATTAATAAGGAAAGAGATCCGACTGGGAGAACATATTTGTCAATGCCTCAGACAAGGATTTGATCTCCAAAATGTATAAAGAAGTCATATGACTCAACAACAGGAAGACAAACAATCCAATAAAAAATAGCCAACAGCCTGAATAGACACTTTGCCAAGGAAGACATACAGATGGCCCATAGACATATGAAAAGATGCTCAATGTCACTAGGCATCAGAGAGATGCAAATTAAAACCACAGTGAAATACCACCTTACACTGATCAAAATGGTCATCATTAATAAATCAATAAACAAGTGCTAATGAGGATGCAGAAAAAAGGGAACCCTAGTGTACTCTTGGTGGGAATGCAGACTGGTACAGCCTCTGTGGAAAACAATGCGGAATTCCCCTAAAAAACTATAAATGGAACTGCCTTTCTACCCAGTAATTCCACTTCTGGGATTATACCCTAAGATTCCCAATTTGAATTATGCCAATTCAAAAGTAGTTATGCACCCCTGTGTTCATAGCAGCATTATTTGCCATAGCCAAATGCTGGAAACAGCCTAAATGCCCACCAGTAAATGAGTGGATCAAAAAAGTGTTGTACATTTACATAATTGAATACTATGCAACAGAAAGAAAGAAGAAACTCCTACTCCTCACAACATAGTAGATGGGACTGGAGAATGTTATGCTAAATGAAATAAGCCAGGCAGTGAAAGACAAATAACATGTGATCTCATGTATAAGAGGGACCTAATGAACAAAACAAACAAACAAGCAAAATAGAATCAGAGGCATGGAGACAAGGAACAGACTGACAGTGACCAGAGGGAGGGGGGAAGGGGTAAGGGTGGACAGAAGAAGAGTCTAGTCAAGGAACAGTATGAATGACCCATGGACATGGACAACAGGGTGGGGATTGACAGTGGGAGTGGAGGTTAGATGGGCAGAGGAGAGCAAAGGGGGAAAATTGAGGCAACTGTCATAGAACAACACTAAAATATTTAATTAAAAAAATTTCCCCACGAGAAAGTAGAGCCTAAAGTCTCCAACAGTTCAGTTTGAGATCCTTTTAGACAATTTAAATTCCTTTTTTGTTCTTCAGAACATTGATTTCTTTTTTTTTAAGATTTTATTTATTTATTTTTAGAGAGGGAAGGGAGGGAAATAGAGAGAGAAACATCAATGTGTGGCTGCTGGGGGTTATGGCCTGCAACCCAGGCATGTACCCTGGCTGGGAATCGAACCTGTGACACTTTGGTTTGCAGCCTGTGCTCAATCCACTAAGCTACACCAGCCAGGGCCCAGAACATTAATTTCTTAATTCCTTCCAATTTAAACAATTAATGTTTATTTTACTTGCCATTGAAAAAACTTTAGAGAATGATTTATCTAATGCTACTGAGTAAGGAATGGTTGTTTAGATTTTGTCACATTGTACTTTGGAAGATCCCTCAGTTGTAGCTTCTATACATCAACTGCTTCAAGTAGAAAATGCATCTATGAATCTCTGTAGTTGATATTTTTTCTTTTGCTGCTAGATTTTGTTCACTTAACTAATTAAATTGGCTGAGGGTTGGGTGGAGAGTGTAAACTTTCTAACCAAGAGACTCATATTACTATAATAGAAACTTTAGGCTCAAGAAATAGGTGTGAGAAAATGAAATGCAGGGCATATCTTTCCAATACATATTTTTTCTTTGAGCAGCTGGTATAATTTCTAGGACCTCAATAATCACCTTTAATTTGTATTTATTGACTATAAGGTGGAGAGAAATTTTATTCATTTTAATTGATTAATGTAATGGTTAAGGAAACCTTATAGTCTTAGAGCTATGAGAGTCTGACAATTTTTCTAATAAATACTGTTTTCTGTTTGTTTTTGTTTTACAAAACAAGCATAATACATATTTGTGTTGGGGTAAATATTTTCATTGAGGTCATTACTTTTTTTTAAGTCATTTCTTCATTGATAATTCAACCATTTCCATAATATCCATCATATGCTTTTTTCAACATTAAAAACAATGACCATTGGAGAAGGGTGCATGATTCTAGGTGACTCTGTAATGATTTTACTGTCTTGGCAAATCATATCACTGGATTTGGTCTTATTTTGAAGATTGTATTTCCAGTTCTAAGTCTCTCTATTCTTTAGTTCTACAAATTGTCTATGATACATGTCTAACTTATTATCTGTCCAATGCTTCCCAATAAATACTATATATTCAAAATCATCTTTTTTAACTTTCTAAGTTACTTTTTTCTGAGTTTCCTATTTCTACTAATGACACCATCTTTCTCTCAGACACAGAATTGAAATGAAGTCATAACTACACCCAGCATAGTAAAGTGTCTAAGCCTGCAGAGTCCAGGCAGGTTCTCTGGTTTTCAATTTTGACTCTGCCAGTTACTAAGATAAAGAATGCTACTACTATAACAACATGCTATGTGAATACGAGTATGTTGTACTAAAGGTTATTTGTGGGAATCTAGTTCCCCAGAGGTTAGAGGGTGGATGGATTGAGCATAGAGGTAAAAGGACTCACAGACATGGACAACAGTGGGGTGATTGCTGGGGGGAGGAGGTATAAGGGGACTGAGTGGTGGACAAAATGGTAATGGAAAAATACAATAAAAATTATAAATGTCATAAGGACAATGAGTATGTTTTATTCGTATTTATACATCTTACTGTATACACATGGCACATGTGCACATGATATAAGCTCAGTAATGTATGAATGGAATAGTTGGGTGAAAATGCAAACAAATGGCAGAATAAAAAATCTGAAGTGGAAAACAAAATTTTGATCTACTCCGCCGTCTATTGGATTGTCCTTCCAAGTGACCAGGAATGCTACATGCAATGAAATTGTAGCCTGAGAAGTCATTCTGAAATAGTGCTCATATTGACAGGCTATGTTTATTTAAAAAATGATCTCGTTATCAAGCTTAACTTTGGAAACTGGCAGACATGGTTGCCATAGGTAACAAAATTATAACAGGAAGTTGATTTCACAAAGGAAATTATTACCTTTATTGAGACAAATAATTAGCATAGAAAACAGAAAAATTAAATATCTTCACAAATATAGTTTTATATGAAAATTTTGTCGATGATAAAATGTGTTTACTTTGAATCTTCAAAGATATCTGAATACTTTAGAGTGTGAAGTGGTTGAAATAAAAATTAAGTGAATATGTCTTATTATTCATATACATATGAAATTTTAATGTCCCCACTTGAATGCATTGATATCATGAGAAGTAAGAGATTCAGGAGTTGACCACAAGAAGGATATGTCACACTGAGTGAGAATCATACCCCTAGACCAGTGAATCACATTTGAGGCAACATGGATGGACCTTGAGAATATCATGCTAAGTGAAATATGTCAAATGGAAAAAGTTAAGGACCATATAATTTCACTCATAGGTGGTATATAAAACTGAAAGTGACAAATGAACAAATAAGAAAAGCAAACAAAAATTCATAGACACAGACAACAGTGTGGTTGGGGTAGGGGAGCAGTGGGGGTAGTAAAGGGCAAAGGGGATCAAATACTCAAACAGAGTCATGGAAGATAATTTGACTTTGGGTGGTGGGCACACAAACCTATATGAAGATCATGTATTGTAGAAATGTACACTGGACCTATATAATCTTATTAACCAATGTAACTCCAATACATTTAAAAACAAATCAGCTATATTTTTATACACCAAAAATAAATAACCAAAAATTTAAAATAAGGATATGTTACTCTTCTTCATTTTTGAAAAATATCTACAAATTTAAACCTGGTAGAGTTCTGAGTAGATAAAAACTCATCTTCCTTTTGTTTCTTATTGTTATTTTAATTAAGTATTTAATTAAAATATCTTTATTGATTGCCTGCTATGTACAAAGTAGAATACTAGAAGCTGTTAAAAAAGAATTTATATATAATTGTAGAGACTATATTTTTTATATATACATGTATACATATGTATGAGGTCTGTCTTGAAAAAGTAAAGCCATTGTTAATACAATGAGAATAGTTTGTGTAACATTAATGTAACCTGGCAGCAAAGGAGAGTGCACTGGAATGCACATGTGTGAACAATGATGACCTCACTGTACTAGTCAGTAGGGGTGGTAGACACCCTTGAGTGAACATGTGTGGTCATTGCATTCAAAAGGAGTGAGTGGAGCAACCAATCTGCATCAAATTTTGTATTAAGCTTGAACATTCAGATCTAAACTATTCGGATGATGTAAACTATTCAGATGATGTAGAAGGCCACAGCTGTGGGCAACTAGTGATTGTCAGCTTCATTACAACAATGCGCCCACTTGTGCATCACATCTTGTGCAGAGTTTTTAGGTGAAACATCGAATCACCCAGGTGACTCAGTCCCCTGTACAGCTCAGATTTGGTGCCCTGCAACTTTGTCCTTTACCCAAAACTGAAATCACTTTTTAAAAAAAAGATTTTATTTATTTTATTTTTTAGAGAAGAGAACGGAGAGAGAAAGAGAAGGATGGAAACATCAGTTTGTGGTTGCCTCTCGCATACCCCCTATTGAGGACCTGGCCCACAACCCAGGCATGTGCCCTAGACAGGCATGTGCCCTAGGCAGCAATTCACAGGCTGGCGCTCAGCCACTGAGCCATACCAGCCAGGGCTAAAATCACTTTTGAAAGGGAAAAGATTTCAGACCATAGATGAGATTCAGGAAAATACAGTGGGACAGCTGATGGTGATTGGGAGAACTGTGTGAGGTCCCAAGATGCCTACTTGGAAGGGCACTGAAGTATCATTTTCCTATGTACACTGTTTCTTGTATCTTGTATCTTCTTCAATAAATGTCTCTATTTTTCATATTACATGGCTGGATATCTTCTGGAAAGACCTATTATATAAAGCATTTATAAGCATACACATATAAAATAAGTATATAAATGTATACACATATATACATACACAATAAGACATTGAAAAGTTGACATTTTTACCCCAAAAATTCATACTACAAATGCTTTTGTGAATAGACAGTGATAATTACATGATATTTGTACTAGAATTGATACTAGAATCCAATAATAAGTGGAAAAATATTCAATTTATTCACATTAATTTTTTTTAATGTTTCAGTCATTTTGAAGTAGGAAAGAACAAAATGTTTCCTCTCAAGAAGTTTATAATTTTGAAGTACCACAGAGGTAATATAGTCAATAATATTGTAGTAAATCTGTATGGTACCAGGTGGGTACTGGAAATTTGGGGGGAAAACTTTGTAAAGTATTTAAGTATTTGATTATTTAACTGCTGTACTGCACACCTGAAACTAATACAAAATATAGAATGTAAACTGTTATTGAAAAATAAAATTGAAAAAGAAGCTTATAGTATAGTAGGAGAGTTAATACATGTGCATAGGAAACTGCCATCTATTAATGTCATGTGAGAGAACTAAGTTACACGTTAGGACAGTTGGGAGAAGTGACATTAGGGGCGGATCTCTGGTAGATGTGGCGAGTTATGGGAAAGTAAAGGCTTTGAGAGGTCACACTTCATCAGGGAAGCAGAGAATGGGTGTGGAAAGTACACCAGCATTCATACCTGTGGAAGCTCTGGACCCAGACATATGCTGGTGAAAGAAGTATCCAAATTCTTATGAAATACAAGTGAAAATGACAATATCTGTTTAGAGGTGCATGTGACAAAATTTTAGGGCTCATCTGGGGGCTCCCATCCTTTTGCATGTTATGTGGCTCCTGTCCCTTGCATAGCAGCTGCTCAGCTGCTCCTGGGGGCCTGACAGGAAGGCAGTCTTCTTGTTGTCACTGCTGCTTTTGGCAGCAGCAGTGGTCTCAGGAATTATATCTCTTACTCAACTAACTAAACAGCAGTGGAGAACAATAACCCATAGAATTTTCAAATGCTTATTTAAAATAGATTGCCCTTGATTTTCCACAGAGGAGACTGATTTGTCTTCATGGCTGTGTTTTGATTTTTTAGATCACCTCCTAATAACTTGCTTATTCAGAATGCTCTGTACTTTGTGAATAGAATCTGCAATTAACAACAGGTCAGACTCGGGATGAATTAAAAACATAACAGTAGATAATCTCATGTAGAAATTTCAATTTCTTCAATCTTTCTATTAATTTTGTCCTGGGCTGTTGTCATGGATTTCTCTTTACCCTAATCCTTAGTTTATCATTTATAATAAAAATTCTCACTGTTATCTTATGTCTTATTACTTAACTTAAAAATGTACCTAGAAAGCATCAAGCACTGCTGTTAGCTCACTATTATATTTTTGTATTTTAATACATTGTTTGGGGCTCATTATGATTTTTAAATTATCCTGTTAGTGTTACAGGGTGCAGCCAAGAGGGGGGACCCCAAATAGGCATTTGAAATGGGGTCCAGAACTCAAGGTGTCCAGGAGATTTTAAGGTGTCTTCACCCCTTCCCCCACAGGTATGAGTTGGGGGAAGGGGCACGCAGAGCAAGAACATGCAGGGCAGCTTTGTAGCTAATCCATGGCATGGTCATTTAGCATACCTATAACCTTTGGCTGGTCACTTAGATATGCTAAATAGCTATGGCCATGCTCAAGGCCAGGGGGATGGAAAGGGACCTTCCCCCCAAGATGGGACCTGGGAGGTAGGTCCCCTGAGTTACAGCACCTGCGTGGGAGCTGGGAGAAGATTGGCTCCATGACATGGGGTGACACCTGCCCAGACCCACGATGGCGACCAGAAAAGCTGGAGAAGACAGCAGATTGAGGGCAAGTGTGCCCAAGTGTAGGAGGAGTCGGAAATGGGGCTGCAGAAGAAGATTGGCGCGGGGGATTTAAACCCAGACACGGCAGCCATTGGGAGAGAAACCATGCGGCCTTGACGGAGTGGAGACTCCTGCAGCCCTGAGAGAGGGAGAACCACGCGGCAGTCCTGGAAGAGAGAACCATGCAGTTTTGGCAGAGTGGGGACTCTCCCTTCCCGCACCCCTGAGAGAGAGGACCACGTGCCTGGCAGAGTGGGGACCCCCACAGCTTTAGAAGGGGGAACCACCACCTGGTTTTAGCAGAGATCCTGGAGACTCAACCGAGGGTTCCGGGAATCCAGGGAGGTCTCCCAGTCGAGATGGAGTTCTAACTGGGAAGAACCAGAAGACTACCTAAGCCATGGACTTCTATTTCCTTTCCTGAGATATGGTACTCTGGACTGGGCAAAGGGGGAAGGAAGGAAGGACTGTATGTTTGTGGGTGTTTTTAGGGACTTTAGGATTTTTTTTGATAAAGACATTAGGTCACTACTTTAAGTTAGTATAGCATTAAATAAACATTTTCTTTCCTTTTCACGAATCTCTGGCATTGAGAGACGTCTTCCCTAGGGCGGCGGACATAAGGGACCGGGGCCTTCTTTCAATAATAGTATATTGTCCCAGGCCCCCCCTTGTGTGTTCTGTAACATTAGGACTCAACAAATATTTTTATCTCAAAATATTCCAATGGGGATGAGTTATACACTGTGTAGTTTTCATGTAAATTATTTTGTTTTAAAAGATACTGTGTTGCTTTTCACCTTCTTTGAGCCAAATTACAGCATATGTCCCCAACATTTTCCCATATACCCATCAAACCATTTAATGAATTTGAAGTGTATTCTAGTTATAGAGTACAAACCTTTGTTGCAAATCCTTTTTATCGATAAGAGCTTCAGAATTTTCAGCCAGAATTTTAAACAAATCTTCCACATTTCAAAATTGGGGAAATTTCCTTTGGAAGATTCTCATAGGAGATATAGGAATGCTGATATATTTTGGGGTGGGGGGAATAAAAACAAGATCTGATGTAATATGAAGTATCCCTGGGGTTCTTGTTAAACAAACACTTTTTATATTTAATTTCAACTTCCTGAATTCCTGAATCATGCTGAAGGTCTGGGAATTTGTGCATTAAATTAAGTTTTATGTATTATTCACCTGGCTGCCCCTCATAGTGACATCTTGTATAGCTGTTGGACAATATTAAAATCAGGAAATTGACATTGGTGTATTACTGCTAACTAGACTACACACTGTATTAAAAAACTACAAGCATTCCCCTTAAGGTCGGGAACAAGACAGGGATGTCTGTTTTCACCTCGCTTATTCAGCAAAGTACAAGAAATTCTAGCTACAGCAATCAGAGAGGAAGAAATAAAAGGCATCCAAATTGGAAAGGAAGAAGTAAAACTGTCTTTGTTTGCAAATGACATGATACTGTATTTAGAGCACCCCAAAAATTCCACCAAGAAACTACTAGAACTGATAAATGAATTCAACAAAGTGTAGCAGGATACAAAATTAATATCTTAAAATCAGTTGCATTTTTATATGTCAATAACAGAAGGGAAAATTAAGAAAACAGTCCCATTCATAAGTACCTCAAAAAGAATAGAATACTTTGGAATAAACCTAACCAAAGATATAAAAAACCTGTACTCTCAAAATTATAAGATACTGAAAAAAGAAATTTAAGAAGATTCAAATAAGTAGAAGCACATACAGTGTTCATGAATAGGAAGAATTAACATTAAAATGTCCATACTACCCAAAGCAATCTGTAGACTCAATGCAATTCCTATGAAGATACCAATGATGTGTGTCACATAACTAGAACAAATATTCAAAAATTTATATGGAACCACAAAAGGCCCTGCATAGCAACAGAGATCCTGAGAAAGGAATTTTGCATTTTCAGTTAAGCCCTCCAGGTAAGATATAATCAGACAGTGGGTCTACATGTTACTTTAATGCAATTATTAACAAACAAAATGCAGCTGAATTACTGGTGGCTATTTAAAACTACTACTCCCAGGAAGCCCTGACTGGGGGCTCAGCTGGTTGGAGTGTCATCCTCTCTGGATAGGCCATGGTTGTGGGTTCAGTCCCATGTGAGGGCACATACAAGAATCAACTATGAATTCACAAAGAAGTAGAACAATAAGCCAATGTTTCTCTCTCTCTTTTAAAAAAAGTCAATAAAATATATTTTAAAAAACCTATAACACCCAAGTTTTCCTTTAGGAGGTCTGGGATTGGGCCCTGGGGTTTGCATTTTAATGAATACCTAGCTGATTCTGTTATTGCTATTCTAAGAAGCCAGATATTGAGAAACCCTGATGGTCATGCTTAGCAGGTGAAACCAGGCTTCTGTGAAGAGCAATACATGAAGAGAAACCATGCTGTGACAGCAATACAACATATTATTTGCTTAAGGGAACATGTATGCTAGGACGAGCTTTAAAAAAAAGTTTTTGAAGATTTTATTTATTTATTTTTGGAGAAAGGGGAAGGAAGGGAGAAAGAGAGGGAGATAAACATCAATGTTGGAGAGAGACATTGATTGGTTGCTTTTTGCACACCCCCACCTTGGGTCCTGGCCTGCAACCCAGGCGTGTGCAATGACTGGGAATTGAACTGGCAACCCTTCGGTTTGCAGGCTGGAGCTCAATCCACTGAGTTACACCAACCATGGCAGGACCAGGTTTTTAAAAATAATTATCTGTATGAATGGGTGCGGTTTGGTTCATTCTACACTCTGGTACTCAACTTCCTTATTTGTAAAGTAAAGTAAATTGATTATATCATCTTGTATGACTCTTGAAGCTCTAAAATCTTTTACCTCCATGCTTGTAATTGTCTCTCTCCATATATATTTGACAAAATTCTCATCTATTTTCTTCCAAGGAATGATGTAAGACATAGACATTTAATGAAAGTTAGACTGATGTGAAGGGATCAAGTTAATTTCATAAATCTTAGGACATTGTTGATTATATGAATATTAATGATATATTTTAATCTTGAACAGTGAGTGTAGGTTCTTCCATAAATAGAAAAAATAATAAATGAGTGAACCACTTTATATTATACATATTCCACAAATATTTAATAAAAATACATTGCTTTGAGTAAGCTTTTCCAATCAGTTAGTACCTGTTAATTTTCGGTTTTAGTTAATATTAAATTAAATTTTGAGAAATAGCTTTTTCCCTTTCAGTTCAATATAAATTCTTTAAAAAAATTATTTATCTCTGCATTTACTTTGTTATACTTCTGACCTAATTGTTATAAACCACATTTTGTAAGCTCTAAACTGAAATCTCAATTATCCAAGCTAGTCAAGCAATTTAGGATGAGTTTGCTGAAAGCAGTTTTCTACAAAGATAGAATTAGACCAACAGCTGGAAGCACTTCTGCCACCCAGAAATATAATAGTTTATTTATTATTGCTTCTCTTTATTGTATCCATTCACAGCTGAAGTCATTTGGCACAATTTAAGATATTCTGAAGTGAAGACTAGTCTCTGTCTCTATAACTTTTGACAAAAACAATGATGAAACGCACAGTATACACATAAAATAACAAAATACACGACTCCCTAGTTTTCTCTTAATCCTGGTGAAAGTAGAGATGGCAGCTGGCAATCGGAACCTCATAGCTGAGTTTCATATTCTCCCCAGATTTGATGACTTGGCCCTTTTAAATATTCGTTATCTCAACTTTGATTTCTTAGAAAATATTTTGTCTAGATTTCTGGCCTGTCACTAGGGAAAAGTTGCTGTAGGCATGCATGACTAAAAAGATTACTTGGCCAGATTACGTGGCTGGGTTTAGTCATACAATCTTGCACTTGAATACTGGGTATTTAAAGTGATTTTTCTATTGATGGAATTCTTTCAACAAGATAATACTTCTTTGTCATACATTTGAATATTTTATTTCCTTTTTGTAGTATGGTAGTTTTAAGTACTACAAATAGACAGTAGGAGGCAAACTAAGTGGGATAGGAATTAAGATCTCAGTCAGATTAGTGAGTTTTTTTCATACTTTAGGAATATACCTTAGTTAGATTGTTTTGTCATATTCTGCATTTCTTCTGGGATCCTCAAACTCTTCAATGACTTTTAAGCAATTTATGTACATAAGGTTTACTCTCTTTGTGGTAGAGTTGGAATTTTGAAAAAGTCATACGGCATCCACTATTACCGTATCATAAGATTAGTCTCTACCTTATGAAACCATCCCCTGAGCTTCACTTACAAACTGCCACCCTGAACTCCTGGCAGCCGTTGGGCTACTTACCATCTCTGTAGCTTTTCCTCTCCCAGAATGCCATATGGTTGGAATCATAACAGTATGTGGCCCTCTCATAGTAGGTTCTTCCACTTAGCAATATACATTTAAAATTCACCCACTTTTTTTTTTACTTTATAGCTTATGCTCTTTTTAAAAATCATTGAATAACATTTAATTATATGGAAGGGCATAACATGTTTATATCCCTTTCCCTATGGAAAATCATCTTGGTGGTTTACATTTTTTAAGTTCTAATGAAAGTCACTGGTTTCCAGTTTCTCCAGCTTTTTCTTATAACATTGAGAGTGATAACTTCCAAGTTATTTCCAGAAACCAGAAGTCAGAAATTTTACTTTTTACCTAGTACAAGTTTGGACATTTATTTTCCTATACTAAGTATGAATTAATGTTCTTACTAAAGAAGCTTTCAATATGGTGCTCATTTTTATTTGTTTATTAGGTAGAGAAAAGATTGAAGTAAATCTGAATTTTAAAGCTCTTAAAGCCTTTGTAAAAAAGGAGAGACTGAAGGTTGAATTTAAATCATTATGTTGGTAATAATTCTCTGCTATTCTCATAGATATTTAGATAAGAATGAAAATCTTTGGTGTGTTAATATGCACACATAATAATACATTTACTTATACGTATACATGAAAATATACTTGAAGAAGCAGGAGAGCATTTGGCTTTAGCTAATGAATTTTGGAGGCAGAATGCCTGGGTTCAAATCCAGTTCTTTCACTTGCTATCTGAAACAGTATAATTTATAAATACCAAAATCTTCAGCCTCAAACACCAATTTTCCCCAAGAATAATATATGATACTATTGAGTGTCTACTACTTATTAGGAATGATATTAGAGTCTTTTCAAAATTTAATCCACACTATCATCTTATAAAAAGTATATTTTGAAAGCCCTATTTTAGACCTGAAAAACCTGAAACTCAGAAAAGTTACAAAACTTGACTCAGGTTGCATAGCCAGGAAAGGAAAGAATAGGGATTTGATTCCAAAGCTTCTGAGTCTCAAACCAATGCTTTGTTCTTTGCTTCTCAGAAACATCAGGATGAGAATTTCTAAGGTTCCAATGGGTACCTTCAGCTGGTTTATTTTATATTGGACTGTCAGCATTACAGTGGATCCTACCTCCACCCTTCTCCCTTTTACAAGGCTGGAATTCTTGTGGAAAGATCCTATCAGTTATACCTCTTAGAGGAATTCATGGAACTGTTCCTGGATTTCTCTTCTCTCTCTCCTACATAATACACTTATCCATTTTCTGAACATACCATCACCCACTTATGTACTTTGATGACAACCTAGTGATGGAGATTTTGAGTCAATCTCCCTGGAGTCATATTTTGACTCTGTGACTTATGAGATGTGGGACCTTGAAAATTACTTAGTTTCCATTTTCTCATCTGTACTCAGGGCAATAGTGATGCCTCTCCCTTAGGGTGGTCATGAGGACTAAAGGAGGTGAGTCTTGTAAAGGCCTTACTAGCCTTGTGACTAGCGCTATGCTATCCAACACAATAAGCTCAGCATTTGAGCATTTGAAATGGAGCTAGTCCAAAGAGAGATGAGCTGTTAATGTAAATGCACATTGGGTTTAGAAGACTCTGCATGAAAAATAGAATATAAAATATCTCAGAATAATTTTTAATGTTGATTGCACATGAAATTGAAAATACTTTGTATATATTAGGTTAAATTTCTAACTTTTACTTTTTCTGTATTTACTTTTTACTAAGGTGACTGCCTGAAATTTTAAAATTATGTATGTGGCTTGCATTTGCAGTTAACATTATATTTCTATGAGATACTGCAGTGATTTTCAACCTGTGTGTCGTGGCACACTGGGGCACCACAGAATTTTTAAACCATGCAATACCTGACTAGTTAGTCAGGGGTCTGACCTCTTCTCCCTTAGACTGTCCAATAAAAAATGACACTGGCCAACACAAGAACCACCTGGTGTGAATGAATCAAAATTATACCTATTTTTATCAGATCAGCAAAAAATGTATTTTTTAGTGTGCCACAGAATTTCAGTGGTTTATGTGTGCCATGAGATGAAAAAGGTTGAAAAATCATTGGGATGGTATTTATCTAAAATATAATAGGGCTCAGGAAACATTATTTGCTATTATTAAGTTCTTCAGCCAGGGAGTTATGATCACTGTTTCAAATTTGTTGGCTTGAATTCAGTGATTTCAAGTGATATCTTAGTATCCTGAAAGCATTTATTCGATTCTACAATCAGTATGGTAAAGTCCATCTCTCAACGCAATGCTGTTGTTGTTATATAAGGAAAAAGTAAACCCATTAAGCAAAAATATGCTTCTTTCCTTGGCTTTTAGTTTTTTCCTGAGGTACATCAAACCATATTAATGATTATATAAGACATATAATTTATGTTGATTGACAATATGGAAACAAATGTTAGGCACCTTAATGCATGGCATCTGAATTCTATTTTAATTTCATTTGTATAAAATAGAATGGTTATTAGACTCTGAACCCTTGTCTTCAATGTGGGACTGAGTCAGCAATCTATGATTTCTCTGTCCAGGGTCATAAAATATGATTAATGAAACATGATAGATAAAATTGGTAAATTATGGAGCAGTATGAATTTTAGGTTTAAAATATTGTGGAAGGATTCCATTCACATCATGGTGTTAATTTTGCAAAACCCAGCAATACTTTCTTTAATTTTCAAAATTTCTCCTTGGGCCAGGTCTAGATCCTTACTCTGCTTGTTTTGGTCAACTCTGTTTGAATCCCCCAAAGCCCTACTTTGAGTTTCCTTTCACCATGTATCATCCATACTTTTTAGATTAGAGCTGCTTTCTTACCAGTTTTCTTATGACTATCACCTGGAGATATGCTATCAATTGCTCTCAGAGTAAGGGGTTTCCACTTAGTTGTATACAGAGTACTAACTAAATATGGTAACATTAAAAATGTAATCTATGTCTAAATGAAAAGCTATAGCAAAATATACTAGCAAATGTTAGAAGGATGAAAATGAAAATCTTTAACATATTGATGTGATAGATATGTTCTTAAGTTTACTGAAAAAAAATCCTTAGTGAAATCTTGAGACTTTAGCACATATTTACATAATTACTTTATTCACTCAATTTAGGTACACTATTATATACCCAATTTGAAATAATCAATGTTTTCTATTAATATTGAATAACCAGAACTAAAACTATGAGCCAGTAAAAAATTATATCTACAAGAAAAAGACTTTGAGATTACTGAATTCTTCTGTTGTTACCAGTAGTTAAAAGTTCATCATAATATAAAGATATAAACCACTTACTAATTTCAAACTCCAGAGAATATACAAAACTAGTACACAGATATTTTCTAATTAAGGTTTAAAATACATAAGACAGAAAACAGTGCCATTTATTTTACAGACAATACCACAGAGCAACATTATAAAACATAACCAGGCAAGGATTGGGAGAAAGCTAAGAACTAATACAATTTAAAGGTTATATGGACAGGTGTTTATATAGTAAGATTCTGATATTGAATAATTTTTACATTACAGTGCATAGTATAGGTACAGTGGTTTATATGTACCATTGGTCTTCAACTAATTAATCTGTTAGTTTTATAATTGAGACCCAACTTAGTTTTTTAAAAATTATAATTAAATATAATGTCTTAAAGTTATTAAAATATCTTTAAAAGACAAAGCTTTTTTCATTATTTAATTACCTCCTTTTAAAAGACTTATATTCATATTTTAGAATGTGGTGTATTACATCAGATTGGAAATGGATTCTCCTATATGATGGAGAAAGAATGCTGCTACATATAATCATGTAGTATGGTTTTACATTATTGATCATGGAGTAGAGTAGATTATTTAGTATTTATTAAGTTCTTCATCTGGCCCCAAGTCTCATGCCAACCATCAAACTCCAGGGAGAGAATGTCCAGCCTCATAGACCCTCCTGCACCTGGTATATCATCTGGCCTAATCTTTCAAACACTGACTTTGTCTTTTTTACCCTGTTTGGACCTTTCCATCCCTCCACTGGTGTACATGCCATTACCTTCCTGGTTATGACTTTTGCTGCCCCTGACTCCAATCTCTTTAGTCATAATAATACCTTAATCTTGGCTGGTGTATCTAGAGCATCCACCATGTGCTAGACACTGTACTATTTTCTGTGGATGATGTTTAACCTCATATAAACGGTGATGGCTGCTTTGGGAAGCATCCTAATAGAACCCACTCCCCATTGTATAGGTGAGGAACCTGAGGGTCCAAGAAATTAAGAAACTTCCAGGTATCCATGCCTCTGTTTCTATTTTGTTTGTCAGCTGTCAAAAGGGAGAGGGAATGGATGAAAGCAGGTGAAAGGATTAGCCAAAGACATATATATACAGCACATAGACGCAGACAACAGTGTGGAGATGGTCAGAGAGGAATGGGGGCAGGGACTGAGGCTGGGTGGAGAGAGCAAAGGAGAGTGGAAATAGGGACATCTGTAACAGTGTCAACAATAAAAATAAAGTTAAAAAAAAGAAATGTGTCCAAGGCCTTAACCACCAAGTGGCAGAGCCCATGCAGTCTGACCACAGACCCCATTCTCACCACCACGATACAGGCACAAGTCCTGTCACCCCCTGGGTAATGCGTGTTCCATCTGAAAGCTGCATGACTTCCCCCAAATTCTCTCCTCCTCACTACATTGGGCAGCACTCGTACCCAGCTCTCCTGGGCCAGGGTGGAGGTGTGGGAGAGCATGGCCTCTCACTGAAGTGCTAATTCACTTTATTCTCACACATACAGGGAGCTTGCCTGGTTGCTAGGAGAGTGGTGGTATACGTGTGGAGGTCTTCAGGTGTACATTTGACATCAGACTGTCTTATAATTCTGGCCTTCATGGGATCATTTATTCAGTCCCAACAAAGTACCAATCTCATACCAGGGCTATACCTGTACATGAGGTATTACTTCTGCTCTGACACATAAGTAATTCAAGAGTACCATTGCTTCTTAAGGTTCCAAACATGACATCAGAGTGCTCTGAATGAAGAAGGTGACAAACTTTATGCCTCACCCTGAACACCTTTTCTCTCTACTGGTGAAGTCTTCAAGCCCAACTTGTTGATCTACCTAAGGCAAATGTCTTCTCTTCTCCATGCGGTTAGGCTCTGGGACATTGCCCTAAATAAATCTTTAGTGGGCACCAAATACCCCAGCATCCTGACTGGGAAGTGGTGACGTAGAGGCAGGAGGAGCCTGTTATTGAGACTGGTTGGGAGAAAAGGGAGGTAAGTGATTAGCTTAACCCTGAGGGAGATCTTGGAATCTCAGTGAGGGACATTAGGCCGGAAGTCAGTAGATCCTCAGTGAAGGTCTAAACTGGAGGAAACCAGAAGTTGTGAGAGCAGCAGTAATGACTTCTCACTAGGAGTTGATTATTTCTCCCAGTGTAGGCCCAAGAAAATTTGTGGTATTGGGCTTTTTAATTCATGCTCTCCAGAACAGTATTTCTGAAAATGATATTAAGAAATTAGGTACTACTGATGAAATGTGTCAGCTGTACATATAATTTCCAACATTTTACTTTAATATCCTTTGGAATAATTGTTAGTTTGGTCATTGGAGCTAGGAAAAGAGAGAATTGAGGAGGATAGTTGAATTTTTTTAAATTTTGATTAATGGGTTGTTGTTTTCTTTAATTGATATAATAAAGCCTGAGATTTTTATTTTTATGGTGATTTTCACCCATGATGCTTATGTTCTCTAGGCCAATAAAGGTAATCACTGCCAGTCTGCAAAACCAGTAGTGTAGGACAGTGTTGGCATAAGGCTGGCTATCCGACAACACAGTGAGTCTTCTCTGAGGCTCAGGTCATTTTTGTGTGGCCTTCCTAGATGGGCGGCATAAGGCTTTCCATTCTTGCAGGGCATATTTCTCCACTATTGGTATTTTTTTGTCACTTAATTCTAGCAATATTCTTTACTTGTTATTATTTTTATCTCAAACAGAAAGGGTAGAATTTTATTATAGTATATTATAGAGTTTTACCATAGGGACTTCCTTCTTTCATTAACTTTTTGTTTTAAAGAATATATGATATACTATCTATCTTGGGATATTTTCTTTCATAATTTTTATCATGCTGATAGCTTCCTCTTTTGGAGTATCATTTTTTAAAATAAAAATATTAATAACAAAAATTCTCAAGTTTCATTTTAGAGTCTTAGGCCTTGACAGAGAAATATTTTAATAATAATCAGTTATTAAAATGTAGCCTGAGCCTCCTGAAAATAGAGAGGTTGTGTGACACTGCTTTGACAAATATTCCACAAAGTCATAAATGTGTCAGTACAATTTCTGATTAATCGACAAGTATTTTTTTAAAGTCTGTCATATGGAAATTGCCAGGAGATAAAAAAAATGTATAAAATGTGGTCCATTATCTGAAGAAGTATACTATAAATATAAATACAGAGGACCAACACAAAACAAAAATGTTTCCACAGTCAAGAAATAAATCACAGTTTAATGTAAAAATAAAGAAATGTATTTACATGATTACTTACAAAGTGAAATGTATAACTAACGTGATCACGTCTTGGAAATGAAAACATGTAAGGTATATTCGCTTGTTCAGCATTTAACCTATCCCCCAAAAGTTACTTCTTAAATTCAAAGTAATAATACAAGCCATCGTTGGCTTGAGATGTGGCACAAATCTAGTTTCAGAGGCTGTGATATTTTTCTTTAAGATTTAGTAACTGCAATTCTTTAAGACTGTGGTCTTCCTGTTAACATCAAAGCTTTACTTAATGACAGATAATACTTTGAAACTAATTCTGTGTTGATTGTATGGGTCTATTGTTTTAGAAAATTTCAGTCCAAAAAATAACAACTACTCTAAATAACTATTGATATGGTACTTTATTTAAAGGTGATTGTATTTTGGCCAGGATTGGTGGTAAATTTTTTATTACCTTAAAACTTTTTACAATGACAAAACCATAAATAAGTTCATTCCATTTCTTAAGAGGTTAGTGCACATTTCCCAACAGGATCGGCATGTTACTGGTCAGGCACCGGCCTGGAGCAGGTCAACCTTAGGCCGGTCTGTAGCGTGTGGGTTCTTCACTTTGTGTGGGAGAGTTCCCAGCACGAGTCCACGTGACTTGATAATATGTATATTAAGGCTGGGGACAGTGAAACAAAAAGAAAACATAGGTTAGAAGAAGTAAGAGGGGAAAGCCTAGGCAGTGCTCCACTTTGGCTCCCTAGAAACGGTACAGGAAAGTAGTGAGCTCAGGCTGGGTTGCTGTTACCCACGCGGAAGTCAGAGAAAAAGGGGCCCTGGGATAGGATCCAAGGTAAGCCCTGGTCGAGCTGCCACTCCCCACTGCTCCCTTGGCTGCGAGTTTCCTGGGGTCCCTGAGAACTTAGGAGGAAATAAAAGGTTCATGCCCGAGAAGGGGCATGGGAGTGCTCTAGAGAGTGTGTGTTTTTGTCCTGAGGGCTTTTTATCTTTTTTTTTTTTTTTTTCCTGTAGGTGAGAATCTTAGGGGAGAGTTTCAGCATTATATTCATCCACTTTCCAGGTGCATTTTTAATATGCTGATGTGTCAAAATGAGTGCACGGGGTGGGGTTTGGAATATTCTTTGGTCTGCTCTACTGTTTTACTTTTATCTTGAGTCTGTCTGGCTTTTAATGGGGTTTTTGTTATTTGTTCCCCAGACTTCATCTGTCCTTTGGTTTAGCTGGCACAAATGACGCTGAGTCTCTTTCTCTATCTCCCAGAACAGGGAGATAGATTTAAACTGTATATTCTTTGGTTAGGGAGGAGAGGTATGAACCATTCACTCTTGGTTAGGGGAGATAAGTTCTTGCAATTCACTGAAAGTAAGTTGCTCAAACTGTTTGGCCTTTTTAACTTTCTTGTCTCAGTTTTCCCCATTCCACTTGCCTTAGCTTTTTACTATCCAGCCTCAAGTAAATACTGGTTTTCAAGAGAATTATCCAACTCATTATTACCATAAATATCTTTCTACTGAGGGATTATTGTTTTGGAATCTATGTGTTTTTCTTTTCAAAATTTAATTTGAAATTTTCAAACCTATAGATTACTAGTTACTAAATTTTTGAAGTACTTCTTTGCTCCCTCTCTTTACTCACACAAATACACACACAATGATTTTTTTTGGCTGAACTATTTGAGAGGAAGTTGGTATAAGTATTATGATACTAAACTTCCAAATATTTCAGTCATATTATTTCAGAACAAGCATACTGTTCTATATAACCACAAATACAGCTGTCAAACTCAAGAAATTTGACATGAATCAAATGTTATTCAATAAACAACCTATTCAAGTAGTCCTATTTGTATTAATAAAATGCTTTATCATTGTATTTTTAATGTTTTATCAAAGTATAATTATGCATAGTAAAATGCACAGTTTAAATGTACAGTTTAATGTTTTGATAAATGATAATGTTTTGATTGGTCACTCATGTAACCAATACTCCAATCAAGATATAGAACATTTCTGTAACCCAAGAATGTTCCTTCATATCCCCTACTAGTCAACCCTCTTTTCTCTGCACCCCCTCTAGGAAATCTCTATTTTTTTGCCTATAGATAACATTGGCCTATTAAAAAATTATACACAGATGGAATAATACACTGTGTACTCTTTTGTGTTGAGTTTCTTTCTCTCTGGACTTGTATTACAATGCCTGCAAATAAAGTTTTATTGGAACACAGTCATGCTCATTTGATTGTACTGCCTGTGACTGCTTTCCTACTGGAACAATTAGACTGAGTAGTTGTAACAAGGGTATATGTTGCACTCTCATCACTTTTCATTGCAGCTTGCAGTACTATCAATTACCACAACCTGGTTAGAAGTTAACAGCATTTTGAAGCTTTACCTATTACTGTGCCATAACATTTATTTATTCATTTATTCTATTACCAGTGTCTACCCACCATGTTAAAACAAGAAAAGAAAAGTTGATTTTGAATGTTATACCTTTAAGGAAGAATGAAAGGTGATTAATTGTTTATTGAATTAGATGGCAAAGCATGTGTTTATTGTGACACTATAGCTGTACTAAAATGATACTATATTCATCAACTTTATTAAGTTAAACACTCAGTGACAGCTCTACTCATAGAGAAGCAATGTTCAGAAAAATTAGGAATTAAAAAATAAAATATATCATCATTGCAAAACTTCATCAAAAATATTAAAATATTGAAATAAGGCTGAAATCAAAGTAAATTTCTGAGCAACTTATTTGTCCACCAAGCAAGGAACACTGTTTACCAATGTTTAGTTAATTTAATTGTGATTGATTGCAGCAGATGAAGAAATGTGTCCATAGAAAATAAACTTGATTAAGACTATTAGCCTTTTAGTGAGAATAGTCACTTAAAGAGCTAAGGACATTGAGAGCAACAGATGGAGTAAAACACTTTCCATATTCCTCCTGCTAAGTATAGCTAAAACTCCTGCATATTATGTATTGAAAAAACATAAGAAGACTGAAAATTAGAGAAAAGAAGGCAAACTTTGTGAGGAACTTAGGACCCAGGGATACAGTGTCAAATTCATGACCCTTTTTTATGACTCGTCTTCCAACACTGGGAACTACAGTGGCCAGCAATCCAATAATGCCAAATGGAACAGATAAGAATTTGCCAATAAAAGCCTATCTCAAGCCAAAAGGCAAGGGAAAGAGCTCACTAGAAAGACAGGAAGGTTCTGATCATCAGTGTTCTACTCTAGCCAAATGCCATAGGAAGCACTGTGGCCAACCTTCACCCCACCATCAATGGAGTGGAGAGTCTGAATACCCGAAGGTACCCCCAAATCCCTGCTGTGGTTGTGCCAGAGGCTGAGTGGGGAAATAGGATCATCATCCCTGTTGGGTGGTAACAAGGAGCCAATGGTGTTGGTAGAAACAATGGGCTACCCACCTGACTAACTTCCACAGACTTGCCAGCCCTCAGGCTGGGTGGGACAAATATTTCTTCAAAAGGCTCACCCTTGAGCATGACTAGGAGTCTTTGGAGTCTATAGGCCTCTACATTCACCTAGTGTCTGGCTTTTGCCTGAACCTCTCCCTGAAACCACTAGGCATCCTTTTAACCACTCTCTCCCATACATTGAACCAAAGGGAAACAATGAAGCTTTCTGTAGTAGAGAAAGAGAGAGAGACGGGGGGGGGGGGGAGAGAAATTTAAAAATGGAATATCATCAAAGCAAAATTTCTTAAATGTTAAAATATTGAAATAAGGCTTAAATCAAAGTAAATTACTGAACAGCTCATCAAGCAAAGAAAACCATTTACCAGTGTAAATGGGAGCATGGAATTCACCTCCATCTGGTAGGGTGCTGTCAGAGGCCTAGTCAAGAGTCAGTTCTTTCACCACCACTCAAAGATAATGAGGCCAACTTATGCACAGCATCAGTGGAGGCCATTTGAGGAGCCTAAATTTTTTACCTCTAACACAGAGTCTCAACTTTCTAGTTCTCAACAGAGGTCTAGCAGAGAATCTGGGCATCTAACCAAGTGGTATTTACCTCCTTCCACTGGAGCTATGTCAGAGAGAGATTGCTAAAATGCAAGATTTATATAAGACTCAGAGCCTCATATTATATTACCCCAAATGTTCAGATTTCAATAGAAAATCATGTGTTATATTAAGAACCTGGAAATCTTAATTTGAGTGAAGAAAGTCATTACATGCCACTACTGAGAAGACACAAATCTTAGAATTACCTCTCAAGGATTTTAAAGTAGCCTTCATTAAAATTCTTCAACAAATAATATGAATACACTAAAAAAAAGAAGTGAAAAAAATTGATATTCTCAGAAAGAAATAGAAGATATGAAGAACCAAATGGATATTTTACAACTGAAAAATACAATAGCTAAGAAATAAACTCAGTGGATAGTGCCAGTAGAAGAATAAATATGTTTGATGTTAGAGCAATGTAAATTACCTAATCTGAATGAAAGAGAAAATAGACTGGCAATAAAAGTGAACAGAGACTCAAGGACCTGGGGGAATTTAACAAAAGACATGACATTTACGTCATCGATGTCTCAGAAAGAGAGAAGAAAGAAGATAGAATTTAAAAAGGATTCAAAAAAAGAATAAATAAAATGACTTCAAAGACACATCATAATTGAACTTCTGAAAATGAAAGAAAAAATGTGAGTCCTATAGACAGCCACAGAGAAACATAGCAAACAATTTGAATGACAACAGATTTCTTATTAGAAATCATGGAGGTCAGAAGAAATAGATATCATTTTTTAAGTGCTGAAGGAACTGTCCAACCAGAATTGTATATCCAGAGAAGCATTTTAATGAATGAAGAAGAAATTAAAATATCCTCAGAATGAAAGGAAAACTTACAGAATTTTGCCACCTGAAAACCTACTGTAAAAGAATATGGTAAAGGAAGACCTATAAATAGAAAGGAAATGATAAAAGAAGAAATCTGGCAACATTAAAGGGAAGAAATAATAGAATAAAAAATGAATTTCCTTTGTCTTTCATATTTTTATAATTATATTTATGTTTGAAGCTAATTTATAGTACTGTATAATGTGGTTCTTTATTTATATAGAAGAAAAATTATAGATAATTACATTATATATTAGGAAAGGTAAATAAACATAAAGGGAAGTTTTCTATACTCTACTCAAACTGATAAAATGTTGACGACAGTAGACTATGATAAGTTATATATATACAATATAATATCTAGAGTAACTACCAATGGAAATATATATACACTCAAAATATAGGTAAATCAAAATGGAATTCTAAAAAAGTTCAAGTAACTGACAGGAAGGCAAAAAAAAGCAATGAATAAAGTCAAAGAGAACAAAAAGAAAACAAAAATAATGACATAATTAAGTCCTAGTGTTACAGGGTGCAGCCAAGGGGGGGGGCCCAAATAGGCATTTGAAATGGGGTCCAGAACTTAAGGTGTCCAGGAGATTTTGGGATGTCTCCATCCCCCCCCCCACCCAGGGTGAGGGTTGGGGGAAGGGACAAATGGAGCAGGGCCATTGAGAGCTGTTTAGCATAGCAACAGCCTTGCAGCTAAGCTCTGGTGTGGTCGTTTTGTTACAGAACACACAAGGGGGGTCCTGGGATGACACACTATTATTGAAAGAAGGCCCCAGGTCCGTTATGTCTGCCGCCAGAGGAAAGACATCTCTCAGTGCCAGAGATTCGTGAAAAGGAAAGGAAATGTTTATTTAATGCTATACTAACTTAAAGTAGTGACCTAATGTCTTTATCAAAAATCCCAAAGTCCCTTAAAACACCCACAGACACAGTCCTTCCTTCCTTCCGCCTTTGCCCAGTCCAGAGTACCGTATCTCAGGAAAGGAAATAGAAGTCCATGGCTTAGGCAGTCCTCTGGTTCTTCCCAGTTAGTACTCCCTCTCGACTGGGAGACCTCCCTGGGTTCCCGGCACCCTCGGCTGAGTCACTGGGATCTCTGCTCAAACCAGGTGGTGGTTCCCCCTTCTAAAGCTTCGGGGGTGGGGGCTCCCCACTCTGTCAAGGCCACGTGGTTCTCCCTTTCTCAGAGCTGCAGGAGTCTTCACTCTGCTAAAGCTGTGTGGCTCTCTCTCCAATGGCCGTGATCCTCTCTCTCAGGGCTGCAGGAGTCTCCACTCCATCAAGTCCGCGTGCTTCTCCTCATTGGCCGCCAAATCTGGGTTTTAAATCCCTGCGGCCAATCTTCCTCTGCAGCCTCATTTCCGATTCCTCCCACACGCGGCTTCACATGCCAAAACTGGTATCCTTCCAGCTTTACTGGGCTGCCATCATGAGTCTGGGCAGGTGTGGCCCCATGTCCTGGAGCCAATCCTCTCTGAGCTCCCATGCAGGCGCTGTAACTCAGGGGACCCGCCCTCCCCCAGTTACATCTGGGTGGGGAAGTTACTTCCATTCCCCTGCCTTAGAGCTGATCACAGATACTTAACATATCTATGCAACCAGTCAAAGGCTATAGATATGTTAAATGACCACTTGAGAGCTTAGCTGCAAGACTGTTGCTATGCTAAACAGCTCTCAATGGCCCTGCTCCATTTGTCACTTCCCCCAACCCACACCCTGGGCAGTGGGAGGGATGGAGACATCCCAAAATCTCCTGGACACCTTAAGTTCTGGAGCCCATTTCAAATGCCTATTTGGGGCCCCCCTCTTGGCTGCACCCTGTAACAGTTTGGCATATCTATAACCTTTGACTGGTTGCATAGATACGTGAAGTAGCTGTGATCAGCTCTAAGGCAGGGGAATGGAAGTAACTTCCCCACCCAGATGTAACTGGGGGGGGGGGGGGCGGGTCCCCTGAGTTACAGTGCCTGCATGGGAGCTCAGAGAGGATTGGCTCCAGGACATGGGGCCACACCTGCCCAGACTCATGATGGCAGCCCAGTAAAGCTGGAAGGACACGAGTTCCGGCATGTGAAGCCGAGTGTGGGAGGAGTCAGAAATGGGGCTACAGAGGAAGATTGGCCGCGGGGATTTAAAACCCAGATTTGGTGGCCATTGAGAAGAAGAGCCATGCGAACCCTGAGAAGAAGAGTCATGTGCAGCCATTGGGGGAGAACCATGCGCATCCCAGAGAGAGAGAACCATGCACAGCCCTGAGGAGAGAACCATGCGGAGCCCTGAGAAGGAGAACCACGCGGACTTGATGGAGTGGAGACTCCTGCAGCCCTGAGAAGAGAACCACGCGGCAGCCCTGAGGAGAGAACCACTTGGCCTGGCAGAGTGGGGACCCCCACAGCTTTAGAAAGGGGAACCACCACCTGGTTTTAGCAGAGATCCTGGCGACTCAGCCGAGGGTGCCGGGAACCCAGGGAGGTCTCCCAGTCGAGATGGAGTACTAACTGAGAAGAAATAGAGGACTGCCTGAGCCATGGACTTCTATTTCCTTTCTTGAGATATGGTACTCTGGACTGGGCAAAGGGGGAAGGAAGGAAGGACTGTGTGTTTGTGGGTGTTTTTAGGGACTTTAGGATTTTTTGATAGACATTAGGTCACTACTTTAAGTTAGTATAACATTAAATAAACATTTCCTTTCCTTTTCACGAATCTCTGGCATTGAGAGACGTCTTTCCTCTGGCGGCGGACATAACGGACCCGGGGCCTTCTTTCAATAATAGTATATCATCCCAGGCCCCCCTTGTTGTGTCCTGTAACACTAGTATATCGCTAATTACAAAAAATATATACATAAATAGTTTGAATACACCAGTTAAAAAACAGAGATTGGAAGGGTGGATTGAAAAACAAAAACAAAAACAAAAAAGCATGATTCAGCTATAAGCTGTTTACAGGAAACTCATTTCAATTACAATAACATGGGGAAGTGTGAATTTGAAAGGTGAATGAGATACACTATGCAAACCTTAATCAAAAGAAAGCAGGAGTGGCTACATTAATATCAGATTAGGTGGACTTCAGGGCAAAGAGAGTCACAGAGAGTCAGTTCCCCAAGTAGACGGAGGAATCTTAAACCTGTATGTACCAAAAAGCTGAGCTACAACATTTTTGAGGCAAAAACTGATAGAACTGAAGGGAGAGAGACAAGCCCATTATTTTTAAAAGACTTTATTTATTTATTTTTAGAGAGAGGGGAAGGGAAGGAGAAAGAAGGGGACAGAAATATTAATATGTGGTTGCTTCTTACACACTCCCTACTGGGGATCTGGCCCACAACCCAGGCATGTGCCCTTACTGGGAATTGAACCTGAGACCCTTTGGTTCACAGACCACGCTCAATCCACTAAGCTACAACAGCCAGGGTGATAAGGCCCTTGTAGTTGAAGACTTCAGTATTCTTATCTCCAGTATTCTTATCTCAACAACTGATAAAGAAAAATAGAAAGTCATCAATGATGGAGGAATTGAACAAGACCATGCTTGAACCAACAGGATCTAATCAGTATTTACAAAGCCATCTACCCAACAACAGCAGAATATATATTATTTTCATGCATCCATGGAATATATACCAAGATAAATATTATCCTGGGCCATAAAACAAAGCTCAACAAATTTAAAGAATTGAAGTGACATAGAGTGTGGTCTCTAACCACAGTGCACTACAACTAGAAATTGAGAACAAAAAGAGAGCAGGAAAACCTCTAAACACTTGGAAAACAATACAGGACACTTCTAATTAATCTATTGGTCCAGGAGGAAGTCCTGAGACAAATAACAAATACTTGAACTTAGTGAAAATTAAAGTAAAACACCAGAAATTGTGGGACACTGCTAAAGCAGTACTGAGATGAAAATTTATAGCACTAATTGCTTACATAGAAAAGGAGGAAAATCTCAAATAAATAATCTAAGTTGCCATTCCAAGAACCCAGAAAATGAAGAGCAAAATAAATCCATAGTTGGGGCGAGGAGGGCGGGGGGAAGAAGAGCAGAAACTGATGAAATTGAAAACAGATACACAATTCAAAAAGTTAGTGAAACAAAAGTTAGTGAAATAAAAGTGAAGCTTTCATTTGAAAAGTTCAGTAAAATAGATAAAATCCCAGAAAGACAGACAAGTAAAAAAAGAGACAAGACAGAAATTACTGTTATCAGGTTGACACAGAGGATCATACTATAGTATCTGCATACACTGAAGTTTCTAATAAGAGAATAAGCAACTCCACACAGGAATTTGTTACTTTAGATGAAATTGACAAATACATTAAAAAGTATAAATTAATACAACTCATCCAATGAACACCCCAAAGTAAAAACCCAGAAAAAGTTCCACACAAGTATTGCCAATGGCTTTTTGACAAAGACGTAAATGCAATTCAATGGATAATGAATAGTCTTTTAAAAAATTGGTTTTAAGCAATTAGATATTCATAAAAATATTGAATCTTGACAAACTTCACACCATATATAAAATTAAGTCAAAAATTGAATAAATTTAAGTGTAAAACATAAAATTATAAAGCTTTTAGCTGATAACCTAGGAGAAAATCTTGAGAAACTATGGTTTGGCAAAGAATTCTAAGATATGACATCCAAAACATTATTAAAAAAAGAAAAAAATGAAAAATTAGACATCATGGAAATAAAAAACTTTTGCTTTCTGACAAATTCTATCAAGATAATGAAAAGGCAAGTTAAACTCTGGAAGAAAACATTTGAACACTACCTATCTGACAAAGGGCTCAAAACGCAACAGTGAGAAACCATCTAGTTAGAGCACAAGCAAAGAATACAGAGACACGTTTCACTGAAGAGGAGGACACGTGATTGGCAAACAAGCACGTGAAAATCTGCTCATTACTAGTCATCAGGAAAATGCAAATGAAGACCGCAGTGAGAAATCATCAAACATCTATTAGAACAGCAAAAAGTAAAAACAGTAAAAATACCAAATTCTGCTCAGGATGTGGAGAAACTCAATGTCTCATACCTTTCTGGTGGGTATGTAAAACAGTATACACCCACTGTGGAAAATTTTGGCAGTTTGTTAAAAAAAAATACACTTATCATATGAGTCAGCAAATAAGTTCCTAAGCGTTTATTACAGAGAAATAAAAATTTAAGTCCACACAAAGACCTATAAACAATGTTCATACCAGCTTTACTTGTGATAGCCCTAACCTGGAAACAGCAGAAATGTTCCTCAATAGTTGAGCAAAGTGTGGCATAGCCATACAAATCTTCAATAATAAAAATGAATAAAATATTGATATGCTCTGTGACTTGGATGTTTTTCAGGGGCATTATGCAGCTGAAATAAGAATTCAATTTCAACAGGTCACATGCTGTATATGTATAATATTTTTAATTCACAAAATTATAGAGATGGAAAAGACATTAATCTTCAGGAGTCAGAGGTGGCGATGGTCATGGTATGACTTTTTAACTTTGTGAAGTGAGTTGGAAAGTGTTCCCTTTTATGTTTTTTGGAGGAGTTTGGGAAGAATTGGCATTCATTTTTCTTTAAATGTTTGGTAGAATTGACCAGTGAAGCCATCTGGTCCATGAATTTTCTTTGTTGGCAGGTTTTGAAGAATCTACTTTTTGTAGCTTTCTGTCCATATCTATTTTGTTCATCTATTTTTTTCTGATTTATGAAGAAGTTTATTATTTTGTTGCATAATTGTTAGAACTTTGTTGTAAATTTGGCTTGTAGCCATATGAAGTACTCTTTTTGTAGTGTTTTATGCTTTTTGGTCTGAATTTTATGCTATCAAATTTTGTCATTATTATTTCCATTTTCCATGTATATATTTACTCATCTCTTAATTTTTTAGATACTCATCTCTGCATTTTAAAGATGCTTTTTTAGGTATGTCTCTTGTATGTAATATAGCTTTGAATTTTGCTTTATGAGCCTATTTGGCAATTTATTTAAAAAGATTAATTATATTAATTTGTATCTATTAATATGACTATTAGGTCTCAGTTATGTAATTTTACTTTTTTATGCTTACAGTATACAATGTTATACTATAGTCTACTGTTTGTAATTATTTACTCTTAAAATTATTTTGGTATTTAGAAATGTTTGAAATTTTATCACAGTGATTACATTTATACTTGCTTCTTTATTTTTCATTCTGTTGAATAGTTTTGAACTTTGCATTTTATCTTTAAACTTTTACCTCTTAACTATATAACAATTAATGAACTTATTTTACTTTCTTCCTTTTTTCTCCTTTTATTTTAAAATGTCTTACTTTTGTTTTGTGAGAATATTCAAAATTTATTATTTTTCTCCTTTGTCTCACAATTTTTTTTGTCTTAGAGATATAAGTGATTAAACCCATTTGTCCGTTGCTAAAGTTTCTAAGTGCTTTCTTGGATGAAACTCATCCTCCAGTGGTTTCTCAGGATAGGTTCATAAATAGTGTATTTTTTGAGATCCTGTAAGTTTATAGCTACCTTTTTATAGCCTTGACATTTGAAGAATAGCTTGGTTGAATATAAAATTCTTGGCTCCAAATTTATTTTATTGAGTTTCTGAAAATGTTGCTCTGTTCTTGTATTGCCTAATATGCAGTTGTCAGGCAGTCAATGGTCAATAGATTGGCTTTTATTGGTAATGAACAGTAGCTTAGCTAGATATAAAACTCATTGAATCTAACCTGTTTTATAGAATTTCTTTAAAATTCTAGTCCACATTTTTTTTTTGCTTTGTATGTGGTTGCTGAGAAATCTTGTCAACAGTGTGTCCCTCTCTTTCTGAATGACTATCTCTTTTTCCCTAAATCCTTTAAGATATTATTCTTTCCTTTTAATTTGATTTTAAGTCTATAATAGTTTTATCAGAATACATCAGTTTTCTCAGGTAAAGAGTGGGGACTTTCAATATGTATATTTTGGTCTTCTTTTATTTCTAGAAAGTTTTATATATTAATTATATTCCATTAATTTCTTTTTCATGATAGTTAAATGCATGTGTTGTATCATTTTTTTTTTTTTTTTGCCTATCTTCTACTTCTATAACATTCTCTGTGATTCATTTGACATTTTAAGATTACTTTTTCATTCTTTTGGCTTTTTATTAACGTCCCTTATTAACTTTCCTTTTAAATCCTTCTCTGGGAGTCCTGTAATTCAGATTTAATTTCTCTTCACTTTGAATTGTTGATAGCCACTGCCCTCAGAGCACAACTCAGACACATTCGAAGTGTTTCCCAGTCAGGATGGCACTCTGTCATCCTGCATGGTTTTCTCTAGGTGCTGTCTTCTCTAGACTCCATGCTGTCATATTTTTCTGTATGACTGTCCCCACAAGCCTTGGTTCTGGATCTGGATAAAATGATTTTAGATGTTTATTTTTCTCTTTACAGGTACATTGTCCTGGCCCTCCACCCCCCAACACTTACCTGTGGAAGATATAGTTCAAGACTCCCAGTGGTTGACTGAAATTGCAGCTAGTACTGAACCCTGCCTTTTCCTGTGTATACATATCTATAATAAAGTTTAATTTATCAATTAGGTACAATAAGAGATTAAAAACAATAACTAATAATCAAATAGAACACTTATAACAGCATACTATAATAAAAGTTATGTGAACATGGTCTCTCTCTGTCTTTCTCTTTTTCTCTCTCTCAATATTGTACTCTACTCACCTTTTCACTTGAGGAAGCAAAGAAGCACTTCCCAGCTTCTCATTGGCATACCCAGATTTCCAATATCACTATTCTTGCACTTTAGGGCCATTATTATGTGAAATAAGGGTGACTTGAACACAAGCACTGGGATACTGCAACAGTTAATCCAGTAACTGGAACAGCTAGGTGACAAGCAGATGCGTAAGGAATAGAGCATGAACATGCTGGACAAAGACATGATATGTGTTCCAGGTGGATGGAGCCAGGTGGTGAAAGATTTAACCATACTACTCAGGACGGTGAGCAATTTAAAACTTATGAATTGTTTGTTTCTGACATTTTCCTTCTAATATTTTTTGGACCACAGTACCCAGGTAACTGCAACTGCAGAAAGGAAAATCTCAGAAAGGGGGAACTACTGTCATTTGAAGAAGATTAGAGTTGTCTCTTTCATTTGAAGGCAATGTTACTAAATCTGTTCCTACATGGCTAAGTAACTCCCAACTACTCTGTTTCAGATTATTGAGGGAATAGAGTAGTTAAATATGTCTTTTATTTTTATAAAAGGCAATAATTATGACAGTGTGGCTTGGCACAGGGATAGACCTATAAATAAATGGTAGAGACTAGGGAGTCCAGAAACATATCACTTTTATAAGTTGTATTGATTTATGGCCAAGAATGCTAGTGTGCTGGATAGATTAAAGAATATATTTTTAAACAAATGATATTGAAACCAGAAAAAAAAAGAACATTGACTTTTATCTCATAACATATGGTGTAAGTTAACTTGAAATGAATCATAAGCTTAATGTAACAATTAAAATGATAAAACATTTCTAAAATAAAATATATGAGAAAGTATTCTCAACCTTGAGATAAGCAAAAACTTTTTAAGACACAAAAACTGTCAACTATTAAAGAAAAAATGATAAATTGAACTTTAGAAAAATTTTAAATTTTTGCTCTTTGAAATATTTCATTAAGAAAATGAAAAAGGAAGCCAAGTGTGGGGGAAATACTTGTACTACAAATATTGTAGTACAAGTATTGCAAAAGACTTACAGCTGTAACTAATACAACTCAGTATTAAGAAGAAAACCAACCCAATAAAATAGAGCATAAAATTCGAATAGTTGCTTCTAAAAAGCTGATATACAAATGGCCGATAAACACATGGAAAGATGCTCAGCATCATCGTGCATCAGGAAAATGCAAATCCAAAGCAGAAGGGCATTCTACTACCCACAAACTAGAAACTGTTGAAATTAAAAATAGTAGCAATAAAGTATTGGATTTCAGAATTTTTATATGTTTTATGTACAAATGTAAAGTGATATACTCACTTTGGGCAACTGTTTGGCAGTTTCTTTAATGTTAGCCATACACTTACCATATGATTTAGCTCTTCTACTTTTTGGTATTTACTGAAGAGAATTGAAAATATATGCCCACACAAAAATTTGCATGTGAATGTTTGTAGTAGCTTTATTCATAGTAGCAAAAAAATGGTCAACAGCCCATGTACATAAGATGGTGCAAGGACAAACAAACTGTGAATACTCACATACTAGAGCGTTGCTCAATAATAAAAGGGGAAAAACTACCGATACGTGCAACAATATGTGTGTATTTCAACAACAAAATGCAAAACAAAAGAGCACAAAACTATTTTGAATGATTCTCATTATATGAAAATCTATAAATGGAAAATCTAACATATAGTAATGGAAAGCATGTTGGCGGTTGACTAGGGAACTTTTTAAAAAAATATGAGTTATGCTGTAATGGAATGGAGTTGATATCAAATAGTAAAAATGTTGAAAATATATCTTTCAATCATCTCTCCCTGTTACTTATTCTTTTGAGGAGATGAAATAGTATAAGAAACTGGCTATTACAATGCTATTGATTAGTGAGATCTCTTTGTACAATATATTTTAAAACTGGTAATACAAATAAAGTTCAGAAATAGTCACAACCTTAATATTAAAAATGATTTGTAAATATGTATATTTATTTACCATTTATTATTATCATATATGTTATCAAATAGAGGCTACTTACTTCTTGGAAACAAGCTATAGAGCAAGGACAATTTCTTCTAATCATTTGGTAAGTCTACTTTGTGTTGTTACAATGATTATTTTCATGTGTATGTGACTGACATATTAATCATAACAGACTATGCTCCTTTTTTTAAATGGTTTTCTACTGTTAGCAGACATCTGTCTTCTACATCAGAAAGTGAAATGTCTAACACCTTTTACCTCTTAGAGTGTTCTGAAGCTTCATTTTTATTTAGTTTTATTTTTAATTGTATTTTTCCATTCCCATTTATCTCTCCCCACCCTGCAATCACCACACTGAAGTTGCATTTTTAAATGTCTTTCACCCCTCCTGAGTTTTTGCAGACCTAATATAATTCTTTCCTTTGGGGAATACAAGTCATTCTGTTCTAATAGTAATTCGTTTGAAAACATCACCAAATTTAACTATCTGCTTCCAACTTCTAAAGTCATACCAGCAAAGATCTTAGGAAAAACAGAAATTTCAGTTGATAGATTCGATGACTGTTCCTTTCATAGGAGCCATACTCCTTGTTTAGCAGTCCTAGATCCGAATGCAAACCTTCTGCTGAGCCACACTTGTGAAGTAGATAGATGCGTATGCATGGTTGCTCCCTTGTAACCTGTCAAGCTCATGTATACTAGCTTGCTAGGGCTTCCATAACAGAATACCACAGACTTGGTGACTTAAACAAGACAGACTTATTTTCCCACAGTTCTGGAGGCTAGAAGTTCAAGATCAAGGTGCTCACAGGGTTGGTTTCTCCTAGAGCCTCTCTCCTTGGCTTGCAGATATCCATCCACCTTCTCACTGTGTCCTCGCATTACCTTTCCTCTATGTGCTCACATCCCTGAGTGTCTAAACTTCCTCTTTTTATGACGTTAGTTAGATTGCATTAGGATATACACTGCTGACCTCATTTCAGCTTAATTACTTCTTTAATGGCCTTGTCTTCAAAAAGAGCCACATTCTGAGGTAGCATTAGACTTCAACATATAAGTTTTGCGGGGAGACACAGTTCAGCACATAATAACACCTTAGATATCATCCTTTTCCAGGTGTTTCTCTTGTCCCATATGACATGAACAGACCTCCACATAAAAACTGACTTGGTAGAATATTCTGGTAGACCCTCTATGAACAGTGCTCTGAATGAATCAGTTTCCTCCTTCTCTAGTTTTGCTTGAATACAAAATGTACATTGATGCCAGACATTATTCACTCTGCCAAATATGTGTTTAGAAACAACTGTTATGCAAAGTTTGACCTACTTTGCTAACTCTGTGACTAACATCTTAGAGGAAATCAGTTTGCATAAGTTTGTTATGGGTCTTGGACACAATCTTATTTAAGTAGCTGTTGTAATATGGCCTGGTCAGAGTCATCATATCTGGAACTTTCAAAGGGAATTCCATCTCTGTTGTAGCTGTCTCCAGAATATATGTCAAGTATATTTTTTAATTCACCTTCTGCAGTATAAGTTTTTGTGACCATGTGTTTTATATTTGAATTCTTTTATTCTATGGAGCATTTCCTGAGTTCACACTGGAAAAGTATTATTATCCCCAAACATTGACAACCAAAAGGCAAGAAAAAGGATTATACTTTCACCAGACAAGGAATTCTTATTTTGAAGAGGAATACAGAGTATCTGCTGATATTTTGGAAAATAGAGATGAAAATTGTGTCCTTTTTGTGCTTCCATCTTCCTGCACTGTATATTATATGTCACCACCAAAATGGGAAAAAACTATTGGATGTAACTGACTTAACCACTATAAGTTGAATCAAAAAGAAAATGTCATTATCACTATAATTGCTGCCTGGCTATGCACCTCAACACAAAACAAGTAAAATAGGAATAACTGCTCTAAGGTAGTTGACATAGCATTCCACAGCCACCAAGGACACTTTGGTAGATCTGTACCATTGCTCAAGTAGTGGAAGTCTATAGCACGCCCCTTGCTTGGAATGTACTGGTGTCACCCTTTCCCCAGCCTTGACTTCTAACTCTGTTTCTGGTGGCATGGTAGTGATATGTGAACTAATGAGCACATTCATAGAGATCACAAATTAGTATCTTACAGGCTGAAATTGGCTACAGGTAAGTTTTGTCTTGTGCAGTCTTAATCCTTTAACGTATCTAGTAGAAAATCAGGCTTTACATAAAAATCTAGGAACTCGTGAGTTTGTTTTTCTAATTTCTGATGGTGAATTTTCAAGAAGTGGAGCCCTGGTATTTACATATATATATGTGTAAATACATATATATCCACCTAAGGGTCTTTGGTAAAATTTTACAAAACTGGCAGTAACATTACTATTGTAGTAAGATGATGAATTTTATAGTAAATGATAAAATCATTGAAAATGTAAACAAAATGTTATGTTCTACTACCTAAAATGTATAAGAAATAAAAATTCAACTAGCTTTATCAATATGTTTCTGAAAGCTTTGGTAATTCAAAACTTAAAACAATGATATAGTTTTATAAATTTTTGAAAACTTCCTGTGCTTTCTTGCTTTTGCTCATTCAATCTTTTCCCTATTCCAGTAGTGTCTGACTTGTGGCCCACAGGCCACATGCAGCCCAGAGTGGCTGTGAATGTGGCCCAACACAAAACAGTACATTTACTTAAAACATTATGAGATTTTGTTTTGTTTTTGTCAGTGTTTGTGTATTTAATATGTGGCCCAAGACAACACTTCTTCTTCCAGTGTTGCCCAGAGACACCAAAAGCTTGGATACCCCTGCCAGAATCAATAAGTAAGAAATGATTCTATTTTATGTGAGAAAGATTATCCAAAATTTGTTATTGTGAAATAACTTTGGATACAGGTGGAATGTATGAAGATGTCACGTATGTCACTATAATTAGTAGAGAAAATGCACTTTTATTTATTTATTTATTTATTTTTGGTGCATATATAAAACGAGGTTTATTATAAGGAATTAGCTTATGCAATTATGGAGTCTGACAAGTCCAGAATTTTAAAGGTGAGTTGGGAAACTAGAAATCTGGGAATGGTAATGGCATAGTTCCAGTCTGGAGCCTGGAAGGTTTTAGAGATCCAGGAAAAAGCGGTGTTTCACTTTGCTTCTGAAGGCAGGAGATAACCAATGTTCCAGTTCAAGTCCAGAGACTTTTCCTGGAGAAAATCTCTCTGGCTCTGGGAGCTCAATCTTTTGTTCCAGTCCTGCCATCAATGATTATATGAGGCCCACCACACTGTACAGGGCAATCTGCTTTACTAAAAGCCCACTGATTTAAAGGTTAATTTTATCTGAAAACACCTTCACAGATATACACAGAATAGCATTTGACCATGAGTCTGGGAGCCCCACGTTTTGTTGTGAAAGCTTTGGTCCACACCACGTGGACCAATTAAGTTAATACATAAAATTAACCATCTCCCCTGGCTTCCAGTTAGTCCAGCCAATAGGAGGCACTCACAGGTGAAAGGTGAAAGAAGAGTGAGGTTGGGGAACGTATTTCCTGGCTTCTTTTATTCCAGGTTGCAAAGGAACTCTGTGCATCCCCCAACTGAGGGCCACAGCTCCTTCAGGTTGCTGGCTGCACCGCTCTCTTTCTGCCTTCAGGTCTGGAAACAGTTCCCCCTCTTTGCCTGTTTGGGCCTAACACAATATGTATTATACTCAGTCCACATTTACATGGACATACACATACCTCCAACAGTGGTTCCATGTAGAAATTCCCGCTGAGCATTTTTTTTGAAATTGAAATGTTTTCTGAATACTGAGGAAAATTAGTCAAGAAACTGGGAACATGAAAAAACGTATTATAGTTTTTATGTGAGAATTAAGACTTAACAATCTATAGATAGATGTTGAAAGGAATGGTTTAAAGGACTTCACCATTGTCAAGTCAAAAGCAAGAGCAGAAAATGCTGCTACTGGAGCGGAAGGTTAAACTTGACATTTCCGGAAGAGCCCAGGGACAGGTAGGAGAGAGGTGGTGTCCATATAGCCTGCTTGTAACTTGTGCTCCTAATAAGTAACTGTGTGTTTGTGGCCCTATCTGCTAATGGTGAATCACTGTGGCAAATTAAATATTAATAACTTTATGCACATACTTTATACAAGTCCTGCTGGTGGTATTACAAAAATTAACAAATTTTGGAAGTAAAATGTGTCCTTCAATTGGCCATTTTAACACATACCCTTGACAGGAGAACTGAATGTTATGTTATTCAGATACTACCCAGTAATGTCCATGGTTGTTTTCCATTACTTGAATATTTTGACAAATTTTTATAAATGCCATTAAAATGAGCATTTTTATTTATTAAACATTTGTTTAAAGATATATACATGTATATATGAGGCTTATCCAGAAAGTATCTAGCCTTGTACTATAAAAAATAGAGACATTTATTAAAGAAGATATAAGATACAAGAAACATTATATATAGCACAATGATGCCTTAGTCCTCTTCAAAGCAGGCACCAACAATTCACCTCCAGTTATAATGTTCTTAAGGAAATCTGGTTCATTGGTAGCAGTTTGAATTGTCATTAGCAACTGCAGTATGATGTTCCATCTGCTCTCATGCAGAAGCCATGACATGAATTTTGTCATGATGTTTCATGCCAAGATCCTATGTCAAAATCTCAGACACAGTAGTTCTTGGAATCCCCAGATCATCTTCTAGTTCTCACACTGTCAGTGGCTGATCTCAGTTGACTGCAGCCCATACATGTTCAACATTCTCAGGTGTCCTGCTTGTTGCAGGCCTTCCAGAGCATGGATAACTTTCCACAATCTCTTGACCACCTTCGAAACATTTGTGCCACACCTTTATTTGAACTGTACTGATTGCATCATCCCTAAAAGTCTTCTGAATCATCTGAATAGTGTCCATGGAGCAATGTTCAAGCTTAATGCCAAATTTGATGATTCATTGCTCTACAGTCTCAGTCATTTTGAATGTGACTGCCACACAGCACACATGCTCATTCAATGGTGTCTACTGCCCCCACTAATTAGTATAGTAAAGTTGTCATTGTTCATACAAGTGCATTCCAGCCCACTCTCCTTGGCTTTCAGGTGATATTGATGTTGTGCAAACTGTTCTCATTATATTAACAATGGCTGGACTTTCAATAAAACCATTTCCTTATTGTCATTCAATTACAGTTGTCTCAATTTTTCTCCCTTTGCCCTCCTCTGCCTATCCCCGCCTCTGCTCCCATAGTCAATTCCCACATGGTTATCCATGTCCAAAGGTCATTCATACATGTCCTTTAACTAACCTTTTCCCTTTCTTTCCACCGTCCTCCTCCTCCCCTCCTCTGGTCACTGTCAGTCTGTTTCCATGCTTGTGGTTCTATATTGCTCATTAGTTTATTTTGTATTTTAGATTCCTCTTATAGGTGAGATATTTTCTGGACAGATGTCATCTAATAAGGAGAATGAATGAAGAATATTAGAAGTATTTTAGGACTAATCTAAGATTTCAGGAATTTCTGATACTTCTTAGGAATTCTGATTTATTGTTTCCAAATTCTAGAAGCTAACATCTCTTGGGAATTTGGAAATATTATCTTTCACTAATTTCTGGAGTTGTATGGAGCAAAAATTTCTAATTTTAAACATGTCTTCTGCCACTTTTTTGGTAGCTCAACAATAGTCTAATTTGGCAAATATGGAAATGGTGCCATTATTTTATTTCTGGGGAAAATAGAAAAGTACTTTAAATACTTTATGTGTGTGAATGTGTAGGAAATTAAACCAGTAGGTAGTTTTTGGTAAAACAGAAACAATGGGAATCAGCTGATAATTTTGAAACAACCTAGTATACTTTCTATTTCCATATAAAATGAATTAATTTAATATGTACAATCAATTCCTTATTCACGTTTTATTTAATGATGCATTAAGGGCTTTTGTAAAATTTACTTGGTGATCTTCCACTTTTGCTCTGTTTACTTTGCCAGGGAAAACAGTGTTATGAATATTGAAATCTGTATCAAAGATTTCTAAAATCACCCACAAGTATAAACTTAAAGGATGTTAAAAACCTGATTGTGCACATGCTTGTAATGATGACTCATATCTTATGAAGCTGCTTTGGAAATCCACAAGTATTTCTGTACTTAAAAAATGTAAATGACTTTTTTGCCCATGGGGAGATTAATAAATTCACTAAGGTGAAAAAAATGAAACTGTATTCCCCAGTAAGAAAATTGCTCAAAGATTAATTTAGCCAGTTTAATTTAGCTCTCAAATGTTTCTCAGAGCTGTAAAATATTTTTCTACTTTCCTTGCACCTGGGGCATCAGTTTGATTATTTTTACTCTTGATTTTAATGTCTACTTTTTTCTACATCAAGCTATTATCATTTTCATTCCATTTATTTTTCCCTTGGTTTCTTTTCCATTTTTTAAAGATTATTGCTATTCATATTTAGCTGATGATCTCCGTTTACATTATTTTGGGCTCAAACCTGAAAGAAATCTGTTGGAGATAACACATTCCTCCCTCCACTCCCAGTCTCAGTTCTTTTCCTCCCCTAGACATAAATACACATCATTGGTATTGACAAACATGGCATTTGTTCCATAATCGACACAGTGCTTTTTTCAAGGAGACTAACATTTTAAGCCAAAGAGCCCCTCACAAATCTTAGGGAACCTTTAGTAACAACCTCCTGGCCTCCAAGGTCCTACAGTATTGACCAAAAATGAAAGTTGTCTGAGTCAAATTCCACATTTTCCATGTATGCTCTTTGTATAAAAAAATACAGTTGACTCACATGTTTCTGCCGCCTGCTTTAAACAGCATATTGGTTGCACCATTGCTGTAACAATCCTTGGGGTCAATGTTTGGTGGTTTATTTCTGATATAATCATCGTTATATTACAAAATGCAACATAAATGTAAAAGTAAGATGATTCTCTTTTTATTTATTGTATATTACATGCTATTTTCTTTCCCTGATACTACTTTGACCATATTTACTTATAAATTATACCAGGTTTTATTGTTTATTTTACACTTGATATCAAAATTCATTTACTTTTTTGTGCCCTTTGCTATATTTATATTTTGTAAATGATAAACAATTTTATTTTGACTTGAAATAGACATTTTTAAAAATGGTGAGGTCTAGCACCTTTTCGGCTTAAAGGGATCAATTTTAATGGAAATATTTACTTTGGTGAGAGTAAGATTAGAAAATTATCATTTTGCTAATAAAGCCGGTATGGTGTGTTGGCATTTTGCTGTAATATTTTGCTTGATCTAAAAAGAGCATATCAATACCTCTAAATTTTTTATCTTTAGAGAATAGCTTAATTTTTAAATACAATTTTATGAAATCTGGACTTGAAAAATGTTCAATGGGACTTTTAATACCAGATCTGTGAATTCACAAAACGTCTTTGAAATAGAGGAACGACGATGATAAAGCCACAGTCCATTGAATCATTGCTTCACGTTGACGAACACCTGGGGCAGGGCTGAGACACCGATCACTAATGACTCCAAAAGTACATGCAGGGACACAGAATAGCTGGCATCTTCAGCTTTTCTAAATGGCATTTGACGGCTGTTCACTACCTGGGGGTGACACTAAGTATTGATGACACATCCTTGATCCAGAAGCTTCTGTTTATTGGGCACAGAATCTGATTTTGCTTTCCTAATAAAAAATTAATTTGAAGAGCAAGAAGATACCATTTCAATAAGACTAGGAAAAGATGCAACCTATAAACTGACTGCAGAGTACAGAATAAGTGAAATGTTATGACAGGGAAAAATGTGTGTTGGTAACATAGCTTGACTCATACTTCAAGTGAAAAATTTAAACCATACTTCTGGAGGGTACAGACAGTGACAAGTGGAAAGGTGCTCCAAAATGCTAGTATTTCAGAGTGTGTCATGCAGACCTGCTTCTGCTCAATCACTTTCATGTGTAGGACAAATATATCTCAGGAGGAAAAAGCAACTTTGCTCCTAAGTTGTAGGGCTGAGAGAGGGAAGGAGTGAAGAAGGCAAAATATTAAAATAAAAGGAATATGTTCATTAAAACAGCATTAATGTTATACCAATAAAACATTGCACACAAAATATGGCTAAAGTCCAACAACTGCATGAAGAAGTATGTATCATATTGACCTTGTTGCTGGCCCTTAGAGTAGAATAGACATGGCTAAATTAGTTCAGGTCTTTACAGCATCTGGTACTTTATACATTTTTTAAAAAGAAGTAGATTATTTTAAGTCAAACCATTGTAAATTTTTTATCTTCATACCAAAGTTAAATGAATTTCAGAGAATTAAATATTTAAGCAAAAACCCCTTGCAACAGCATGGATGAAACTGGAGATTATTATGCTAAGTGAAATAAACCAGGCAGCAAATGACAAATACCATATGACCTCACCTATAAGAGGAATCTAATGAACAAAATACACTAATAAACAAAATAGAACCATAGGCATGGAAACATGGAAGACATTGACAATGACCAGAGGGAAGGAAGGAGGGGGATAATGGTGGAAAGAAGGGGAAGTGACTAGTAAAAAACATGTACAAATGACCCATGGACATTGACAATAGTGTGGGAATTGACTGTGGGAGTGGGGAGGGGAGGAGTGGACTGGGCAGAGGAGGACAAAGGGGGAAAATTGGGACAACTGTAATAGAATAACAAAAATGATTTAATAAAAAATGAAGGTAACAAATAATGTCTGATCTAGATTTTCTCTTTCATTTTTGATCTTTAATTCTTTTTTGTTTTTTTCTTTTCATTAGCTAGAAGTTATAAAAATATATAACACAGTATTTACATTTTAGGCAAAAGTGCCAGAAAATCTTCTGCTATCATTATTTCTTATGATGTGTTTCTAGGTTAATGAACCTTGGATAAGAATTTAAATTATTTTCTTTTCCACTCTAGTATTATTAATAAATAACTGACATTCATCACTGTGTAAATTTATGAAGTACAGCATGATAATTTCATTTATATATATTGTAAAATGATTACCACAATAGGTTCAGCTAACATCCATCTTTTCATGTAGATATAATTTTAAGAAGACAGAAAAAAAGAAAAAGGGGAAAAATTTTCCTTGTGATAGGAACGCTTAAGATTTACTATCTTTAACAACTTTCCTATATACAGTATCATGTTGTATGTTATCCCTGATACATATTTACCTTATAACTGGAAGTTTGTACCTTTTGGCTGCATTCCTCCAATTCCCTCTCCCCCACTCCCTGCCTATGGTAACTACCATCTGAAATCATTTTCTATGGGTTTGATGACTTCTTGGTTTTGTTTTGTTTTTTAAGATTCTACATACAAGTGAGGTCATTCAGGACTGTCTTTCTCTGTCTGAATTATTTCACTTAACATAATGCCTTCAGGTTTTTTCCATATGTTGCAAATTGCGGGATTTCCTGACTGATTAATATTCCATTATATATACATCACAACTCCTTTATCCATTCACCATGGAGATAAGGAATGAACCTTGAACAGGCTCATGGATGCATCTCAACTCATCACCCAGGAATTCAGAATTCCTTTTATGTCGAGTGAGTGTTAAACAATTTTTAAAATTCTTCTCTGAGGCAAGGCTGTGGAGGTTCTTTTTTGTTTAGAGGAGCCAAGCAAGCACAGTATCTCTTATTTACCCTGAACCAGCAGTTCTCCAGGAGCCTCACATGATCTGTGGGCAGCATCAGGGCAAGGACTCTGTGCTGCAGGCTCTGTATGGCTGCTGCTGGAGTGTGCCGGCTCACTCCAGGTGCACTGCGAGTGCTCTGCTGAATGAATGAATGAATGAATGAATGAAGAAAACACTTCCTCCACTCCCTTTGTAAAACTTCCTTTTCTGTTTCACTGATTCCTGGTTTTCTGTCTAACTCTCTGGTTGCTCCTTCTCAGTGCTCTGTGTATGTATGTGTGTGTGATGTCCATGCATCGAGACATGCCAGTGTTTCCTCCTTGTTCACTTGCCCGGTGTTGTTTAAACTTCACTTTGCTTCTCCTCTACATCCATGCTCCCTAAGTGGAGACCTCACTCAGAAATACAGCAGTGTGGTTTCACATACCATGTAGTGCTGTGACACCTGAATACCTATCTGCAAGCCTTTTGACAGGGCTCTAGAACCACACAACTATTTGCCAAGTGGATATTTCCATTTAAAGTTTCTTATGTAAATCATGACATTCATGATTCAACGAATATCCTTATTTTCTAAATTTTTTCTTCCTTTTATCCTCCCCTCTATGTACTTCCTGGGACCAGAATGGTTATCTCTGCATCCTAGAGTATTTATCTTCTCACCTAATTACATGGCAAGCCCTGATACATATTTTGTAATAATTTCATGTTCATCTGCTTCTTGACACTATACTAATTCCTATCTTAATGACTTCCCATTCACATGCTGCAGTAGCACACCAACTGCTCTCTGCCTACATTCGCTCCTTCCCCTTCCATTGCCGCATCACTGTCAGGGGCCCTTTTTAAAATACAATGTGATCATGTTGCCACTCTACTCAAATTTATTTTTCCCTTTAATATATCAAATTAGGATTTAAGTCTTGAGTTTAGTCTATAAGGCCTTCCACAAACTACCCTACCCCTACGTTTCTAGCTGCACCTTCTGCCATCATGCTGTAGGCTTCTGTAATTTACACCTAACTACTCGTAATCAAGTTTTATTTTTTTCATGCTTCCATGTCTCTATTCTTCCTTCTCCATCTGCCTGAAATATCTGTCTGAATCCCTTGTCCTCTCTCTGCCTATATCCCTACTGTTTATTTCCTCAAATTGTGTTCAGAACTACCAGCCCCCAACCCCAGAAAACATTGTCTCCTTCTCAATTATGCTTTGATCTGTGTAATGGATAAGCTACCCTTTTCATTTTCATGTCATTCTAAAAGCCTAACACTTATCACATTGTATAATCATTTCTCCCACCTTTAGCTCTTTGGAAGCAAGAAACTCCCTATTCAACTTTGTATTCCCTGGACGTATCATGTACCTGACACATAGTAGACACTTAGTAGATGCTGAATGGATAAATACACAAATTCATACCTGGAATTTAATTATGGTTTGGAGATGAAGAAAAACATGATTCTGGTAATGGAAAATTTGGCTCTGACCTATTGTGATTTTTCACACGTTATTCCAGATATTTAGATTTCAATGATAAGATTAAAAGCATGGTATTGATATAGTTGTGATAGCAAAGCAGGATTATGACTTTGGATTTCATGTATCACGTTTAGTGATTGTTTTCATTAGTCTTTGGGTTTTATGTTCATGTGAAACTTGGACTAAACTGAGCTGCTTGAGTTTCATTATGAAACTAAATCTTGTATCTCTTCATAGTAAAGCTTCAGTTTAAAACTCAGCAGTTTCAGGGGATCATTTCATAAAAATGTCAATTCTTGCAGTTTTGGAGTTGAGTGACAGCCAACAGTTTTAGCAAAACATCTGAGGAAAATTACTCACCAGTCCTTCACAAATGGTGAGTAAAGCATAGCAAAACTGAAAAGTAGAGATCTCAGTTACATTATTTTAGCTGTAAATTAAATGTGTTTTAGACAAAAATCCTAATCTCAGAAAAATTTATGACCTTAAAATATTCACAGGGTCATCTAAAGTTTTTGACTCAGCACTACAATTCTTATTCTTTCATGTCAACATTTCAGGGAACCTCTAACCCTGATCCTGGGTTTCCAGAATATTCTCATTTATTTGTAGTTTCTTTTCCTTAAAAAAAAAACTGGCTTGAAATAACTTAAAGCAAACTTATTTCTTATCCTCCAGGTGTCTTATTTTTCACTCATTGGCACTGTAATGGAAGAGTTTATGCTCTGCTTAAGATGCATTCTATATAGGTTATTTCAAGTTAAAAACTGTATTAATTATTCAACAGAAAGCATGAATACAAAAGACAATTTATCATTGGACTAAATTCTTAATATCTTGAGTATTTCACTTGCCAAAATCAATGTGAAATTTTTATGATTCCTATATTTGATCTCCTATTAAAACATGTCTATAGCTTTACATCATTTATAATGTCTGTGTTACCATGACTTACAATCTACATGAAAAGACTTTAAACTGGGTTAATGTTATCTTCTGGCACATTTTGACTTGTTCTAATACTTTGTCTTTGATTGCTCACTAGTTTCTTTGTATCATAGCATGTGTTTAATTTAATATAAGGTCAATCTCTTTAAGGGGCATGTTTTACAGTGTTCCTGTAGTGTTACTTAGTCTCACTTATTAACTTTTGTTGGCACTGGAAGCAGTGTTGATCTGTACAATTGACTAGAAATGAAGCAATATGAATATTTTCAAGGAAGCACAATATATGCTGTTACTTTTAAAAATTACTATGAATTTTCTGTAATCTTTTACTTAAAAATATATGTATGATTATTTCCCTATAAAGAACATACATGAGCATCTGAGTTAGATGTCATCTAATTTCCATGAAATCACCTGTTTAAGTTGGGCTACAGAAACCATACCAATAACTGGAGGTGGTAAAATGTAATATAAGGGACAGTTGATATCCAACATGAAGAAATGAGATGTTCTGTGGACCTGATTCCCATTGACACTGGTGAAAGTTATTTTTTTTTTTTAAAAACAACCATTTAAAGACTCTGAGAATGGTCATTAGGGTGTACAAATGAAGACATATTTACTCGAGAAAATCTATATAGGTTCTATAGGAAAATCAAGAGTCTATGCTATTTCAACCATAACCACACCCTCCATCCCCTCTCATAGTAGTCAAGAACGCAGTGCTCTCTGTAAGAGGAGCTACTAGTAGGAAGAGCTTGGTGTCAGCATTTCTCATCCTGCCACTGCTGCCGGTTCCTGAGGCTAAGTTCTGGGTAGGTGTTGTTGAGAAGTGAGGGACTCCCTTCCTGTGCCCAGTCACCATTCATTATACAGAGGCTCTATCTTACAGGGAGCTGCTGAGACTACATGGACTGTGATTGCCTTTTCACTGGCCTATGAAACATTGGTTCCATACTAGAAAAGACAAGTCAAGATGAGCTTAGCTTCTGCCCATCCCCATTCAAAAAGCACTCACCTCTTAGAGTTGGAATGGAAAAATTGCAAATCATGTAACTGGTTGAGGTTAATATACAAAATATATGAAGAACTCATACAACTCAATAGCAAAAAAGCCCAAATAACAGTGGACAAATGACCTGAATAGACATTTCTATAAAGGAATGATATTTCTTTATGAACTCGTCCAAAAGTAGTAAAGACCAATTCCCAACTTATTTTATGATGCTAATATTACCCTGATACCAAAGTCATTACAAGTAAAGAAAACAATTAGTATCTCTTATGAAAGTGGATGCCAAGATCCTAAACTACACACTATTAAACCAAATCCAGCAACATATATAAAAAGAATTATATACCATAGTCAAGCAGAATTTTTCCCAGGAATGCAAGGTTGGTTTAACATTTAACTTTTTAAAAATTTTTTGTTACAATTTACTTTCAATATTATTTAGCATTAATTTCAGGTATGCAGCATAGTGGTTAGATAATTATATATTTTATGAAGAGTTCCCCCAATATTTTCAGTGACTATATCCTATGTTATATTAATATCTAACGAGTAATGTCATATATATCAGTAAATAAAATTATCAAGATTATTTCAATAGACAAAGATAAAGCATTCCATACAATTCAACCCTTTTTAAAAAATTGTTGTTCAAGTACAGTTGTCTCCATTTTCACCCCCCCCACCTGACCCATAGCCGCCTCCCACCCTCTAACGTACCCTCTTTGGCTTTGCCCATGTGTCCTTTACACATGTTCCTTGATGACCCTTCGCCTATTATCCCTCTCTTCCCTCCTGTCTGGTTATTGTCAGTTTGTTCTTTATTTTAACACCTTTTAATGATAAAAATACTAAACAGACTAGATATGAAGGGAACTTTCTTAACTTGGTAAAGCACATCTATAAAAACCCACAGCTCATATCATACTTAATGCTGAAACACCATATAATTTTCTTCTAAAATAATGAACAAGAAGACCAGGGTGACTGTTTTTATTTCAACATTATACTGGAGAGGCTAATCAGGGAATTAACAAGAAAAATAAATAAAAACTATTTAAATTGGAAAAAAGATATAAAGCTATATTCATAGGTGATATAATCTTTTATATAAAAAATTCCAGAGAATCTTCTAAAGACTATGAGAACTAATAAAAGAGTTCAGTAGTGTTTTGGGATATGATATTGATATATAAAAATCAATTGTTTTTGCCCAGGTTCACAATGAACAACTTGAAAATGAAATAGACATATAGATCGATGAAATAAATTGAGAGTCTAGAAATAAAACTAGGTGTCTCTGGTAGGCTGATCTTAGCAAGGGTGCCAAGACCATTCAATAGAGAAAGAATAGGCTTTTCAACAAATGGCTATGGGACAACTTATTAGCCACATACAAAAGAATTAAGTTGAACACCCTATAAAAATTAATTTAAAATGAATTGAAGACCTAACTGTAGAGTGAAAACTATAAAAACTCTTAGAACAAAACATAGGAGTAACTCATCATGACTTGACCGTGGCAAAGAGTTCTTAGATATTACACCAAAAACACCAGGAAGATAAGAAAAAAATAGATGATTTGGACCTCATAGAAATGTAAAACTTTTGTGCTTCAGAGATCATCAAAAAAGTAAATATACTACTAGCAGAATGACATACATTACTTGTAAATCATATATTTGTTAAAGCAGTTGTATCTAAAGGGTATAAAGAACTCATAACTCAAAAATAAAGAGACAAATAATATAATTTTAAAACAGGGAAAGTTATGAACTTTGAGTAACAATGATATGTCAATGTAACTTCATTTGTAGCAACAAATGTACCACTCTGGTACTAGATTTTAGTAGTGAGGGGATGGTGGGTTCTGGGGGGAAAGGGTGTGTGTGCAAAAGCTCTGTAACTTCCCATTAGTTTTGCTGTGAATCTAAAATAAATCTAAAATATGAGTTATTAATTTTTAGTGGGTAAAAACTCTGAAGAGACTTCCCTCTAAAGAAGATAAATACATGAGGAGATGCTCTATTTCCTCAGTTATCAGAGAAGAACAAATTGTCCTATATATTTTACCACTGATACAAAAATATGAAAAAATATGAAAAAAGCATTCAGCCAAGGACAACTGAAACTCTACCTTAGTCTTGAAAATATGTTCAAGATAAGATAATTGTATTGAAATATTTTTGAAAAAGTATCATATTAACACACTGACTAGTGAGAGTGATGAGAATTGTGTCTGAGTAGTTCAGTTCATAAAGAGTGTTCTCCATGGATCTAGAATATAGGGATCCAGAGGGAACATATTGCTGGTGTTCATCAAGCAGTAACCAAGGAGAAGTTCTATTTGAAAGAGATAAATTGTGTAGCCCTTAGAGAAAGTGACTGTTTCATAAGGCAGGAAGAGTTGATTAATCTTTCCAGAGCCAGTAATTAATAGCCATGGTCACAAAGTCACTTTGAACTTTATTTTTTTTAAGGCTCCAATTTGAAAGAGCAGTAATGTTGGCCAACCTGAGCAGTCCATTATCTGATATTCTGATAAATGAATGAGTCAGTATCCTGGTTTATACATTACTTACTTATGACTTCCTTCCTTGAACATATAATGCATAGTCACAGAATGGGTCAAATATGCATTTGTAGTATGTAACTCTGAAATTTAGTGGAACCCTAAGCTTCTCTGCCTGAGCAGGTACCAGACTCATTCTATGCCATCACATTTTAAGAGCAAAAATGATCAAGAGGACACAGCCTCTGGATGAATTTCTTTGGTTAAGTGAAATCACATTGTTTTTAGAAACATATTTTTAAATGTATGCAAACATATAATATCAACAACTGTTTATTCAGTATTAAATATATGCCAGGTACCACATTAATGAGGTTAATTACTCCATAAATGACACAGAATCCTCATAAATATCTTCTAGAGTGGATGCTATTGTTCAGACTGACAAAGAAAGAACTATGCTTCCCATCTTCATTCTAACAATGAGGTAGGGAAAACGTAGACAGAGAATATTAGGCTCAATTATCACATAGCCTGGAAGTGGGAGGCTAGGGATATGACCCTGGAATAAGAGTGATCTAAAGGCTCTAAAGACCTAAAGATTGAAGTCCAAGTTCTTCACTACTAGAAAATATGGTTAAGTCTACATACATATATTTAGCTCTCATATTAAAATGTCTTTTCTTGGTAAAAATAAGTAAATGCAAATTTACTCTGACTGGGTTATGTCACTTAGCATAATGCTCTCCAGGTCCATCCATGCTATAGCAAAGAGTAAGATTTCTTTCTGTTAATGGCCAAGTAGTATTCCATTGTGTAAATGTACCACCACTTTTTCATCCACTCATCTACTGATAGACACTTGGGCTGCTTCCAAATCTTGACCATTAAGGAACACTGTAGTGAGCATAAAGTGCACATGTTTTTTCAAATTAGTGTTTTGAATTTCTTTGAATATTCCCAGGAGTGAAATTGCTGGGGCAAAAGGCAGTTCCATTTTTTAATTTTTTGAGTTAACTCCATACTATTTTCTAAATTGATTGCACCAATCTGCATTCTCACCAACAGTGCCCCTTTTCCCACTAAGGATCTCCTTTGTTCCATATGCCTGCCAACACTTGTTGTTTATTGATTTATTGATGATAGCCATTCAGACAGGTGTGAGGTAATATTTCATTGTGGTTTTAATTTGCATTTCTCTGATAATTAGTGATGTTGAGCATCTTTTTGTAAGTCTATTGGCCATCTGTATGTCTTCTCTAGAGAAGTGTCTGTTCATGTTTTTTGCCCATTTTCTAATTGGATTATTTGTTTTCTATGGTGTCTTGTTGAGTTTTATAAGTTTGTTATAGATTTTGGATACTAACCTGTTATCAGATGTATCAGCGAATGAGTTCTCCTATTCAGTGGGTTGTCTTTTCACTTGGTTGATGGTTTCCTTTGCTGTGCAAAGACTTTTTAGTTTGGTGTAGTCCTATTTATTTATTTTCATTTCCTTTGTATAAGTAGATATATGAGAAAAAATATTGCTACAAAAATGTTTGAGATTTTACTATGCTTTCTTTTAGGATTTTTATGGTTTCAAGTCTAACCTTTAAGTCTTTATTTTGAGTTTATTCTTGTGTGTGGAGTAATAAGGTGATATATTTTCATTTTTGCATGCATTTGTCCAATGTTCCGAACACCATTTATTGAATAGACTATCTTTACCCCATGGTATGTTTTTTTCCTCCTTTGTCAAATATTAATTGACTATAAAAATGTGGGTTTATTTCTGGGCTCCGTATTCTGCTCCATTGATCTATATGTCTGTTATGTTGGCACCACACTGTTTTAATTACTATGGCATTATCATATAGTTTGATATCAGGTAGAGAATCTAATGAACAAAATTAACTAACCAGAAAAATAGAGACAGACTCATGCTGCTGTCAGAGTGGAATTGTGGGGCTTGGTAATGGAGGTAGAAGGATTGGGAAATAAAAAAAAGAGAAAGTACTGATGGATATGGACAATGGTGTAGTGATTGCCTGGGGAGAGATGTGGCAGAAGGCGGAGGAGGGTATAGAGGGGATAAATGGTGCTGGAAGGAGACTTGACTTGAGGTGGTGAACATGCCATGCAGTGTACAAATGGTATATTGACTTGTGCACCTGAAACCTGTACAATTTTGTTAACCAGTGTAACCCCAATAAAATCAATAAAAATAAAAATAAATGCAAATATCTTTACCTACCTACATTAATACAAAAATATAAACAAAGTAAGAAAATATAGCAGTTTCTTTTTTTTTCTTTTTTTTTTTTACAGTTTCAGTCCTGCTCAGGAATGTACTTATTTATTTTCTACTTTTAAAATATTTTTATTGATTATGTTATTACAGTTGTCCTGTTTCTTTTCTCCCCTTTATTCCCCTCCACCATGCATACCCCCTCCCACCAGCATTCCCGCCACACTAGTTCACGTCCATGGGTTGTATATATAAGTTCTTTGGTTCTCCTTTCTTAACCTCCCTCTAACCTTTCCCCCCATTCTCTCCCTCTCCCTCCCCTCTGATAACCCTCCACGTGATCTCCATCTCTGTGATTCTTTTCCTCTTCTAGTTTGCTTAGTTTTTGTTTCTGTTTTTTAGACTCAGTTGTTGAAAGTTGTGAGTTTTTTGTCATTTCACTGATTATAGTTTGGTTTTCTTCTTAGATAAGTCCCTTTAACATTTCATATAATAAGGGCTTGGTGATAATGAACTCCTTTAATTTTACTTTATCTGGGAAACCCTGCATCTGTCTTTCCATTCTAAATGATAGCTTTATGAGATAGAGTAATCTTGGATGTAGGTCTTTGCCTTTCATGGTTCAATAGTTCTTTCCAAGCCTTTCTTGCCTGTGAGGTTTCTTTTGAGAAACCAACTGGTAGTCTTATGGGAACTCCTTTGTAGGTAACTATCTCCTCTTCTCTTGCTGCTTTTCAGATTCTTTCCTTATCTTTAACTTTGGGTAATGTAATTATGACATGCCTTGGTGTGTGCTTCCTTGGGTCCAACTTCTTTGGGACTCTCTGAGCTTCCTGGACTTCCTGGGAGTTTATTTTCTTTGCCAGATTGGGGAAGTTTTCCTTCATTATTTTTTCAAATAAGTTTTCCATTTCTTTTTTTAAATTTTATTTTAATCATTGTTCAATTACAATTTTCTCCTATTTACTCCCAATCCAGCCCCCCCTCGCCCCTCCCCACTTTCCTCCCATTACCACCCTCCCCTTAGTTTATGACCATGTGTCCTTTAAGTTTGTTCCTGTGAACCCTTCCCATTATCCCCTGAAATTCCCTCTACTCTCTTCTGTGGGCACTGTCAGCCTGACCTCCATTTCAGTGTCTTTGGTTATATTTTGCTTGTTTCTTTGTTTTGTTGTGTAGGATCATGTTAAAGGTGAGATCATATGGTATTTGTCTTTCACTGCCTGGCTTGTTTCGCTTAGCATAATGTTTTCCAGCTCCATCCACGCTGTTGCAAAGGGTAGGAGCTCCTTCTTTCTTTCTGCTGCATAGAATTCCATTGTGGAAATGTACCATAGATTTTTGATCCATTCATTCACTGATGGGCATCTTGGTTTCTTCCAGCATCTAGCTATTATAAATTGTGCTGCTATGAACATTGGGATGCATAGGTTCTTTTGAATTCATGTTTTAGTATTCTTAGGATAGAGTCCCAGCAGTGGAATCGCAGGGTCAAAAGGCAGATCCATTTTTATTTTTCTGAGGAAGTTCCATACTGCTTTCCATAGTGGTTGTACCAGTCTGCAGTCCCACCAACAGTGCACTAGGGATCCCTTTTCTCCACAACCTCTCCAACACTTCTTGTTTGTTGCTTTGTTTATGATGGCCATTCTGTTTGGTGTGAAGTGGTATCTCATTGTGGTTTTCATTTGCATCTCTCTGATAGCTAGTGATATTAGGCATCGTTTCATGTGTCTTTGGATTTTCTGTATGTCCTCCTTGGAGAAGTGTCTGTTCAAGTCCTTTGCCCACTTTTTAATCGGATTCCTTGTCTTCTTAGAGTGCAGTCATGTAAGTTCTTTGTATATTTTGGAGATTAAACTCTTGTCTGAGGTGTCATTGGCAAATATGTTTTCCCATACAGTTGGTTCTCTTTTTATTTTGATACTGTTTTCTTTAGCTGTGCAGAAGCTTTTAATTTCGATGAGGTCCCATTTGTTTATTCTTTCCTTTATGTCCCTTGCTCTAGGGGACAAGTCAGTAAAAAAGTTTCTTCGGGAAATACCTGAGATTTTCCTACCTACGTTCTCCTCTAGGACTTTAATAGTGTCACATTTTACATTTAAGTCTTTTATCCACCTTGAATTTATTTTTGTATATGGTGTAAGTTGGTCCTTGAGTTTCATTTTTTTGCACGTGGCTGTCCATTTCTCCCAACACCATTTGTTGAAGAGGCTATTTTTACTCCATTTTATGTTGCTGCCTCTTCTGTCAAATATTAATTGACCATAGAGACTTGGGTTTATTTCTGGGCTCTCTCTTCTGTTCCATTGGGCTATGTGCCTGTTTTTATGCCAGTACCAGGCTGTTTTGATTACAGTGGCCTTGTAGTATAGTTTAGTGTCGGGTATTGTGATCCCTCCTACTTTACTCTTCTTTCTCAAAATTGTAGCAGCTATTCGGGGTCATTTATAATTCCATATAAATTTTTGAGGTGTTTGTTCTATGTCTGTGAAATATCCCATTGGTACTTAAGTGGGAATTGCATTGAATGTGTAAATTGCTTTGGGTAGTATGGACATTTTGATGATATTAATTCTTCCAATCAATGAACACAGTATATGTTTCCATTTGTTTGTGTCTTCCTTGATTTCTTTCCTGAGTGTTATATAGTTTTCTGAATACAGGTCTTTTATCTCTTTGGTTAGGTTTATTCCTAGATATTTTATTTTTCTTTTTTCTATTTCAAATGGAATTTTTTCCTTGAACTCTGCTTCTGCTGTTTCATTGTTGGTGTACAGAAATGTCTGGATATTGACTTTGTATTCTGCTGTTTTGCCAAATTCATTTATTAGGTCAAGCAGTTGTTTGGTAGAGTCTATAGGATTTTCTATGTATACTATCATGTCATCTGTAAACAGTGACAGTTTTGTTTCCTCCTTTCCAATTTGAATGCCTTTTATTTCTTTTTCTTGTCTGATTGCTGTGGCTAAAACTTCCAGCACTATATTGAATAGAAGTGGTGAAAGTGGTCAGCCTTGTCTTGTTCCTGATCTTAGTGGAAAAGATTTTAATTTTTGCCCATTGAGTATGATGTTGGCTGCAGGTCTCTCATATATGGCCTTTATTATGTTGAGGAATGCTCCCTCTATTCCCACTTTGTAGAGTGTTTTTATCATGAATGGGTGCTGTACCTTATCAAATGCTTTTTCTGCATCAATTGATATAATCATGTGGTTTTTGTCTTTGCTTTTGTTTATGTGATGTATTACATTTACTGACTTGCGAATATTGAACCATCCTTGCATCCCTGGAATGAGTCCCACTTGGTCATGGTGTATGATCTTTTTATTGTTGGATGCGGTTTGCCAGTATTTTGTTGAGGATTTTAACGTCAATGTTCATCAGTGATATTGGCCTGAAGTTTTCTTTCTTTGTTGTGTCTTTATATGGTTTTAGAATTAGGACGATGTTGGCCTCATAAAAAGAGTTTGGGAGACCCCCATCATTTTGGATTTTTTGGAATAGTCTGTGAAGGATAGGGGTTAGCTCTTCCGTAAATGCTTTGTAGAATTCTCCTGTGAAATCACCTGTGTTTTCCTGTGAAAACACACTTTTGTGTGTTGGGAGTTTTTTGATTACTGCTTCAATTTCTTTTGTTGTTATTGGTCTGTTCAGGCTTTCTGCTTCTTTTTCATTGAGTTCTGGAAGATTATATTTTTCTAGAAATTTGTCCATTTCACCTAGGTTTTCAAATTTCTTGGCATACAGTTCTTTGTAGTAATTTCTTACAATCCTTTGTATTTCTGTGGTATCTGTTGTAATCTCTCCTCTTTCATTTCTGATTGTGTTTATTTGGGTCTTCTCTCTTTTTTTCTTGATGAGTCTGCTTAAAGGCTTGTCGATTTTGTTTATCTTCTCAAAGAACCATCTCTTGGATTCATTGATCCTTAGAATTGTGCTTTTAGTCTCTATATCATTGAATTCTGCTCTGACCTTGGTTATTTCCTTCCTTCTGCTTGCTCTGGGCTGTCTTTGTTGTTGTTCCTTGAGTTCTTGTAGACATAGGGTTAGGTTGTTTGTTTGAAATATTTCTATCTTTTTTAGGTATGCCTGTATCACTATGAACTTCCTTCTCAGGACTGCTTTCACTGTATCCCATAAGTTTTGGGTTGTTGTGAGTTCGTTTTCATTTGTTTCCAGAAACCTTTTGATTTCTTCCCTAATATCATTCTTGACTCATTCATTGTTTAATAGCATGCTATTTAGTCTCCATGATTTTGAGTGCTTTTGGTTTTTTTCCTTGGGGTTGGTTTCTAGCTTCAGTCCCTTGTGGTCTGAGAAAATGCTTGGTATAATTTCAATTTTCTTGAAATTGTTGAGGCTTGTTTTGTGTCCTATCATGTGGTCTGTCTTTGAGAATGTTCTGTGTACATTTGAAAAGAATGTATATTTAGCTTCTTTTGGATGGAGGGCTCTGTATATATCTGTAAAGTCCATTTCATCAAGGGTATTGTTTAATGCCACAATATCTTTGTTGATATTTTGTTTAGAAGATCTGTCCATTTTTGATAGTGGGGTGTTAAAATCCCCCACTATAATTCTGTTGATGTCCATGTCTTTCTTGAAGTCCTCTAAGATTTTCTTTATGTATTTGGGTGCTCCTATGTTGGGTGCATATATATTTACAATATTTATGTCTTCTTGATGGATTCTTCCCTTGAGTATTACGAAGTGACCTTCTGGGTCTCTCTTTATGGCCCTTTTTTGGAAGTCTATTTTGTCTGATATGAGTATTGCTACCCCGGCTTTTTTTCCCCTGTCCATTTGCTTGGAAGATTTGTTTCCAGCCCTTCACTTTCAACCTGTGTAGGTCTTTTATCCTGAGGTGGGTCTCTTGTAGACAGCAGATATGTGGGTCATTTTTTCTCATCCATTCAGCTATTCTATGTCTTTTGATTGGAGCATTTAATCCATTTACGTTTAAGGTTATTATTGATAGGTACTTATTCATTTTCTTTTATGTATGTGTGTTCCTTTCTCTCTCTCTCTCTCTCTCTCTCTCTCTCTCTCTCTCTCTTTTCCTTCCCTTCCTTAAAGCAGTCCCTTTAGGATCTCTTGCAGAGCTGGTTTGGTCGAGGTGTATTCTTTTAGACCGCTTTTGTCTGGGAAGCTTCTTATTTGGCCTTCTATCTTGATTGAGAGCCTTGCTGGATATAGTAGCCTTGGTTGCAGACCTCTGGTTCTCATTACCTGGAGTATTTCTTGCCATTCTCTTCTGGCTTGAAGTGTTTCCATTGAGAAGTCAGCTGTTAGCCTTATTGGGGCTCCCTTGTATGTTACTTCCTTTTTCTCCCTTGCTGCCTTTAAGATTCTCTCTTTGTCTTGAAATTTTGCCATTTTAATTATGATGTGTCTTGAGGTGGGCCTCTTTGGGTTCCTTTTGATTGGGACTCTCTGTGTTTTCTGGATTTGTGTGACTTTTCCTCTCATCAAATTAGGGAAGTTCTCCTTCAATTCTTGTTCAACTAGGTTTTCTATCCCTTGCTCTTCTTCTTCTCCTTCTGGTATCCCTATTATACCGATATTATTACGTTTCATATTGTCTTGCATTTCTCTTAATCCCTCTTCATTCTTTCTGAGCCTCTTTTCCTTTTCTTGCTCTTTCTGGATGTTGTTTTCTACTTTGTCCTCCAGCTCACTAATCGGATCTTCTGCTTCATCGATCCTACTTTTCATTCCTTCTACTGTGTTCTTCAGTTCAGAAATTGTATTCTTCATTTCATCTTGACCTTTGTTGAGAGTTTCTATTTCCTTTTTCATGTTTATATAGTTTGCAGTGAGATTGATGTAGTTTCCCTCTAATTTCTGAAAGCTCATTGTGAGTTCATTGAGCTTCCTGATAATCATTGTTTTGAACTCACTATCTGATAGTTGAGTTGCCTCTATTTCATTTAGCATTTTTCCTGAGGCTTCCTCGTTTCCCTTCAATTGGGGTTGTTTCTTTGTTTTCTCATTGTTCATGGGTTTCTTCTTTTTTCTTCTTGTTTCTTAAATTGATCTGTTCTGATTCCCTGAAATTATGGTGTGAACTTCTGTGGTAGAATATTTGTGAGATTCAGTGGTGCAATCAATCTCCTTCGTGTATCCTGGTGTTCACAGCTTCCCCCTACTTTTTTTTTGTGATCAGTTGGAGGAGTAAAGTGAAATGGTTTAAGACAGTAATACAATCTACTATGATATTTACATTAGCAGCCAGTAGAGAAGAGATGGGTTATCCTTTTGCTCCTTATAGTGTTAACCGTGATCCTCCACCCCACTATCCACGTTTTAGAAAGGATGGAAAGAGGGTAAGACTCTTATTGGGGATGAGAGGATTGTTAGTTGTATCTAGAAAGCTGTGAGGCTGTGGGAGGTCAGATTCTAAGGTATGATTGGATTAACGATTAGTATATAGGAGTAGTGTGTAAAAGAATAGAGACAACCCCCACAATAGTATATAGTTCAGAAAATTGCAAGGTGGGCTGAGATCAGGTAGGGGTATTGAGTGGTATTTATAATTGTATGAACTAGGTCTTATAAACAGTAATAGTAAAGTGACAGTCTCATGGCAGAATTGATGAGATTTAGATAACAAGAATAAAGAATATAGAACCTTGAGAGGTGTATTAATGGAACACAGATGAAGAATAGTAAATTATCAACACATTGTGACTGAGATACCAGGGGGAACCTATCAAATGACAGTATAACCAGCCAAGCAAAGAAGATTATACAGAAAGAAAAAGAATACCAAAATACTATTAAAATAAAAAAATGTCAGAATAGTGAGAAAAAGATAATACAAATTTACAGTAACTTGCAAGATTGAAAAACAGAAAGGAAAGAAAAGCCGAAGATGTAGTGCAGGAGAGATAAATTTGGAGTGGAAAGAATGATATTAGGATGAATGGACGAGAAACATAAGGGATTGCTAGGTATAAAAATAATAAGAATTGAAAAATAAAATGTCACATAAAACACAAGATAAAATCAATCAATCAACAACAGCCACAAAAACAAAACAAAACAAAACAAAACAAGAAAAACCTCTTGTTGGTTTCTAGCTGACCATACCAGTTTTTCTGATCTTGCTGGCTTCATCTGGCTAAGGGACCTTTGAAAAGCTTTTCTCTCTTCCCAGCCAGATCTCAGCAAGACTGTCAGGTACCCTGGGCACTCCCAAGCATACTCGCTCTCTGGAGCTCACTGCCGCGTTCTTCCAGACTCCGGGGTCCTGCAGGGTTCCAGCTCTACGATCTCAGAAGGCACCCGAGACATTTTGGGATTCACTGCGCCCTCCCTGGGAATCGTAAAAGTGTGCGCCCCTCCACCAAACTTTTGAGATTCAGGTTCTAGGATCGCCCTAAGCTCCATGCTGTGACTCTTCTGAGTTTGCAGGGAGCGCGAGACAGGCTTTCCGATGGAGTGCACGACGCCCCTGGGTTCAAAGCACGTGTGAGTCAGGCCTCCCGATGGGGCGTGAGAGGAGTCCTTCCCAGCTCTTTGTTTTCCACCGATCTGCACCCTGACCCAGCCAGGGGTGTGGGCGCCTTTCCCAACCAGGGGCGGTCATGTTGGCTGGGGCCCCTCACTTCTCCCAGGTCTCTGGGTGGGTGTTCATAGTCCCTGGACGATTTTTTCCTAGACCAGCTGGTCAATCTGTTCCTTCAAGCAACACGTTCTTCCCTGGAGTTGCTCAACCCCCGTGTTCGGTGGAGGGAGCAGCAACTCCCCTCTCCCAGGAGCCCTGAGGCAGACCCTGGAGCACCGGGCCTGGGGACTGCACACCCCCAGACCCGCGCTGATCCCCAGGCCCCTTTTGTCCCGAAGCAGTCTACCTACCGTCTGGTTTTCCAGTGATCGCAATAATCCCCGATGTCCTGCTTTCAAAAGTGATTCGGTAACCCAGTCCACTTGCTCTGCCTCTCCACCGATCCGCGAGTTTCCCTCCTCTTCATAGAAAGCGAGAAAAACGCTGCCTAGAGCAAAGCCGCCATCTTCCTCCTGTCAACTCTATGTCTTGTCAGTTTTCCATTTCTTGCTCTTCTTCTTCTACTTCTGGCACCCCTATGATTCAGATGTTGGAATGTTTGAAGTTGTTCCAGAGATTTCTAAGCCTCTTTTCATTTTTTGAATTCTTGTTTCTTCATTGTGTTTTGGTTGAATATTTATTTCTTCCTCCTGCTCCACACCATTGATTTGAGTTCCAGTTTCCTTCCCCTCACTGCTGGTTCCCTGTATATTTTCCTCTATTTAACTTTGCATAGCCTTTACAGCATGACAACAGTATGGTGGTTACCAGGCTAGGAGGTGGTAAAGTGAAAAAGGGGTAAAATATATGGTGACAGATTTGACTTTAGGTGGTGGGCACACAGATGATGGATCATAGAATTGTACATTTAAAACTTATTTAATCTTATTAAGCATTGTTACCCCGATAAATTTAATTAAAAGAATTTAGTGAGGGAATATTATGAACAATTTTATTTTCATCAATTCAATGACTTAAAAAAATGGCCATTTCTTTAAAACCACAAACTATTAAAGATTAATTAAAAAAAAAGATAACCTGAATTTCCCTAGCCAAAAAAAATAAATTTGTAATTATTGATAAAATCCCCCTCCCCAAATTCACTGTTAAAGAGCTTCACTGGAGAATTCCACCAAACATTTATAGAATAATTAACATAAATTCCATATAATCTTTTCTGGATGATAGACAAAGAAGCAACAATTTCCAGCTTATTTTATGAAGACAATTAATCTTTATACCCAAACCAAATATTGTATGAAAAAACATTGCATATCTGTGTTTTTCATGAATGTACATGCAAAAATCCTCAATAAAATGTTACCAAATGCAGTCAGCAATGTATAAAAATATGGAAAATGATCAAGTAAGATGTATTTCACTTATGCAAATTGATTCAACATTTGCAAATCAAGTAATGTAATCCATTATCACAACAGATTAAAGAAGAATAATTACATAATTATATTAATTGATGCAGAAAATTAATTTGACAAAATACAAAACCTACAAACTTTCAGGAAGTTTGGAATAGCGAATAACTGCCTCAACTTGACGTAATCCATCTACAAAAATTATGGCTAACATCATACTTAATGGTGAAAGCCTAAATGCTTTTCCTCTAAGATTTAAGAACAAGGAAAGAATGTCCACTCTCATTACTTTTTTTAACTTAAGACTGAAATTCTTGCCAATGCATGTAATAAGGTAATGAAAGGAAATAAAATGCATGTAAATAGAAAGAAAGAAATAAGGCTATTCTTATTTACAAATGACATGATTGTCTATACATAGGACATTAAAAAATCCCAGAGTACTAACTGATATGGCTCAGTGGATTGAGTGCTGGCCTGAAAACTATAAAGTCTCTGGTTTGATTCCCAGTCAGGGTACATGGCTGTGTTGTAGGCCAGGTCTCCAGCTGGGGATGTGTGAGAGGCAACCAATTGATGTTTTTCTCCCACATCAATGCTTTTCTCCTCTCTTTCTCTTTCCCTTCCCTTCTCCCCTAAAAATAAAAATTAAAATAAATCCCAAAGTACCAAAAAAACAATTTTTTTCTTAAACTACTAAGTAAATTCATCAAGCCCATAGGGTATAAGATCAACATACAAAATCAATTGTATTTCTATCTACCACCAATAAACACATGAATACTGAAATAAAAAATAAAATACCATACACAACTGTACAAAAACTGAAATACTTAAGTGTAAATTTAACCAGAAATGTATGGAATTTGGATGGTAAATGCTATGAAACTCAAAGGAGATTGGAGATACATACTATGCTCAAAGATCAGAAAACTCAGTATTGTAAAAATGTCACTTTTTTCCTAAACTGACATATAAATTTAACACAATTTCTATCAAAATCCAAACAAAGATATCATAGATATTTAAAAAGATTATTCTTCCATTTCTATAGAAAGGCAGAAGAACTGGAGTATAAGAACAAGTTTAAAAAAGGAAACTGGAAGAAGTCACTATACTGGATATTGAGGCTCACTACACAGCTGCAATAATTAAGGAGCATAGTAGTGAAGTAACCGACATTTGGAAAAATTCAACAGAATAGATCCCTACACAACTGCTTTTTAGAAAGATTTTATTTTATTATTTATTTTTACTTATTTATTTTTTAATGTTATTCTATTATAGTTGTCCTATTTTTTACCACTTTGCCCTCATCCACCCAGCCGACTCCCTGCTCCCACACAGTTGTCCATGTCCATGAGTCATTAACACATATTCTTTGACTAATCCTTTCTCCTTCTTTCCACCAATAATCCCCTCCCCGCTTCCCTCTGGCCACTGTCAATCTGTTCCATGTTTACATGTCTCTGGTTCTATTTTGCTTGTTAGTTTACTTTGTTCATTACATTCCTCTTGTAAGTGAGACCATATGATATTTTTCTTTCATATGAGATCTTTCAATTACTGGCTTTCTCTAATGATAAGTGATGGCTTATTTCACTTAGCATAATCTCCAGTTCCACCCATGCTGTCACAAAAGGTAGGAGCTCCTTCTTTCTTTCTGCTACATAGTATTCTATTGTGTAAATGTACCACAGTTTTTTAATCCACTCATCTACTGATGGGCACTTGGGATGTTTCCAGCACTTGGCTACTGTAAATAGCACTGCTATGAACATAGGGGTGCATAAGTTCTTTTGAATTGGTGTTTCAGGATTCTTAAGGTATATCCCCAGCAGTGGAATCACTGGGTCAAAAAGTGGTTCCATTTTTAATTTTTTAAGGAAATCCATACTGTTTTTGACAGTGTCTGCACCAGTCTGCATTCCCAGCAATAGTGCACTAGGATTCCCTTTTCTCCACATCCTTTATAGCACTTCTTGGTTGTTGATTTATTAATGATAGCCATTCTAACAGGTGTAAGGTGATATCTTATTGTGGTTTTAATTTGCATGTCTTTGATGGTTGGTGACATTGAGCATCTTTTCATATGTCTATGGGCCATCTGTATGTCCTCTTAGGCGGAGCGTCTGTTCAGATCCTTTGTCCCTTTTTAATTGGATTATTATAGAGAGAGATGGAGAAAGAGAGGTAGAGAAACATTAATTGGTTGCCTTTAATACACCCTTAACTGAGGACCTGGCCCACAATCCAGGAATGTGCCCTGAGCAAGAATTGAACTGGCATTCTTTTGATGCACAGATTGGGCCCTCAATCCACTGAGCCACACCAGCCAGGGTACCACATAATGGAGTTTTGACAAAAACACAAGGGAATTCAACAGATGAATGGTAGCCTTTTGAAAAAATGACACTGAAATCACTGAATACTTATGGCTAATTAAAATTAACATGAAACTAAACCTCATATTTTATATAAAAATTAACTCAAAATGGACCCATTAGATTTAAATATGAAATTGTAGGTCTTATGGAAAAAACAACAAGAGGAAATCTCTGAAATTTAGGGCTAGACAAAGTGTTCTTAGACATGATACCAAAAATGTGATCTATGAAAGGAAAATTAATAAATTGCAACCCATAGACATGGAAAATTTTGGTCTGTGAACGGCCCTGTTAAAATGTTGAAAAGACAAGCTGCAGACTGGAAGAAAATATTTGCAAATTATATGTATTTGGAGACTCTAGAAAGTGCTAAAGCCAGTATATTTTGCTCCAGAGCAAAATGATAGTATCATTTATCTTAGTAACAGTCAATTTGAGAAGATTAGGATCTGGCATATTTATCTACATTTTAAAAGCAAAGAAATGCAGGTGCTACATGTTTAAGGGACCTTTACACAGGTACAAAGGTACAAAACTGGGTAATGAGGTGACAAGAAAGAGAAACAAATATCTACTAGATTGAGACCCCTTCCTTGAGGCCACATTCAATTCCCCAAGCATCAACCACTCATTATGCCAAATTTAACTGAATCTTTCAAAGGGCACAACTCCTAGGCTAGCCACAGGACCCACTCTTTGCTTTCTAGAAGTCTACTTCTCAAAAATAACTAGGCAAGTATGCTCGGACAAGATTATGGAAAGTTTTGTATTCCAGATGAGGAGATTCAATATTATTTGATTAGCAATATCATTGAAGACTGTTGAACAAAGAAGTACTTTAGTGAGTTATATCTGTTCTGAAACATAAAGAAATTAGATCGGCAGGCTTTAGTTATGAAATTACTACAATAATCCAGTTGAGAATTATGAAGAAATTTACTAGCATGTGATTGTGAAAGATGGGAAGACAGGGACAAGTATTTATTAGTTACCTCCCATAGATATTGGGCAATATAAAGGTATTTAAAATAGCATTCACCATGTGGGCCCAATTTAATAGTGACTTTTGTAAACTATAAAATAAAAACCAGGGTTAGCAATGAGACACAACAGCAAATGTTTGTTGATGTAAAAGTGATTAAGCAGTAAAAAATAATCCCCTGGCTTTATGGAACTTCTATCTGTGAAAAGAAGGTATACAAAGAATATAACAAAATTTTGTCCCTGCATTTTATCAGAATTCAAACAGACCCAAGAATAAATAGACAGATAAATGTCCCATCAAGATGAAGTCCCCCTTGTGTCAGTAAGACTTTGTTATAAAACAGTTCTTCATATCCTCAAGACCAACTGGTTCCTGTTGGACACTCACCCATTGCTAAAATGATCCACAGCCTCAAGCAAATATAGCCTGTCTCTGATGGACATTGGATAATAGCAGTGTTAAAGAGAATGTAATACAATAAGAAGAGCAGAGCCTGTGAAAAATGGAACTTATGAGATGGAGGAAATGCATTCACTTCTATTTAAATGGACTCTGCCTTCACTTTGAAAAGAACTGGCCATTCTGCAAGGATTAAAAATGAGAGTTATAATTCTAGAAATCTATACAGGAAAGGGGTGGGAGCTGTTATAACTATATTATTGGCTCTCACACCTTGGTGTGTGTAAGAATTACCTGAGAGATTTGTTAAAATGCAGTCTCTTAGGCTTCACCCCAGTCCTCCCCTAAAGATGCTGATATACTAAATTTGGAATAGAATACAGAAATTTGAATTTTTACATTTTCCAATCCCCCACACACCTGGTATATTTTTATACACTATAAATATCATCTGACAAAACACTTTATGAAACACAGGATCGAAGCACACACATCATCATGTTGCAGAAGAAGGAACAGTCTCAGAAAATGTAGGTACTTTGTCCAGCATCACACAGTGAATTAACCTAATATATTTTGATTTAACCACCAGCCATATACTGTCCTGTTTATCTTAGTCCAGAAGAAAACATAGCAGTGGCATGCCAATGTGTTAACATCTCTTTGTTTATGATTTTTTGGTCCAGCTGTAAAGTCCTTGACATGTGTATTGCTGAATGCTGCGATCCCATCTTGTCTATGCCTTGGTTTGACATGAAGTCAGTGTAAGCCCAGGAAAGAAATACTAAGAGACAACTTTAAACCTTTTGTTTTCCTATAAATACACCTCAGGGTTATATTCCCTTCTCTCTCTAGTTGCTTAAATCTTTGCTAAGTGGAAGATGATGGTCTGATAAGAACATACATATCAGGATCGAGTCCTTTCCTTTCTGGGCACCCTCACTTTTCTACCACTTCTCTTATTAGATTAAAATAACAAAAGCATTTGTTCATAGCAAAAACACAGATGTCTCATGGCCAAAAAAATGTGGATAGAATATTACATTTTTCTAAAGCCTGTTTCTTATTAAGCCAGACTTGATTGGTTTTAGACCCAAGAGACATCGGCCAGTGCTTATTTCCATGGCTTCCTTAAAGTTATATTCCCCCAGAATCTTTCCCTTTCTTATTTTCTCTAGGAAAAGTAACTGAAAGAACACATTTTCAACCTTGATGCTATCTCCTGAGAGGTTAGGAGAATCAGTTAACTTTTTCCTCTATTTGGACTGTCAGCTTCAATATTCTCCCTGATATTACTTTATTTTTTTAATCACAGTCTCCAAGCAATAGCAAATTTTTATTCATGCACATGATGACTGTGATTTTCTAGATAGAGTTTTGTGCTTTGGAACTTGAATTGCAATGCAATTATCTTTCCTTTTTTTACCCTTGCTTTCCAGGGAGATAACCCTACAAATTTTTGATTTTCTAGACATAGTGGCCTTCTTTGAATTGCAAATTTTCTATTCCTTTATATTTTTAGGCTGAAATTTTTATATTGTAAAATGCATTCTTTTAGATTTATACACATGGACATGTGTGCCGATATGCATATAAACATATATGTTTTTTAATGCAAGTATACAGGTGGGCATAACCTCTGCTCAGCAATACTTTGAAGGTTTGTTTAATTTCAACATTTCATATACATGGAAATACAAGAGAAAACTCTTCCAGTCCTTTCCAAGCTGTGACTAGTTAATTTTCCATGTCCATCAAGGACTTCATCATGATCCAAATGAGTGCATTCTATCCTCAGGATTAAAGTAAAATTTCAATATTAATCAGTATCTCAGGTTAATTTTAGAAAGTGGTGAATGGAAGGTTAGTGGAATATTGGCTATGATTTCATATTAAACTCAGAATGTTAAAATTAGGAAGAAACTTGGAAAACCCTTATACTTTACTGGTGGCTTGTAAGAATCTGATAAAAGATACAGCTTCTCCTCCTACTTTCCAAACTATATGTACAGTTTTACACACACACACACACACACACACACACACACACACAAGCATCTGTCAGTGAAAATTTTAGTAGGCTTTCTGTGTACCTATAATTTTGATTTAAAAATCCTGAGTATTTTAGCACTGAGGATAGTTGGCACTTACTTTATCATCACTGAAACCATCACATCTAGTATATTACTTAGCACATAGTAGGCACTGAATGAATACATGTTTGATGGATGAATGAATGAATGAATGAGTTAATAAATAAGTGCTTGTTCTTCAAGGAAAAGAAAATTATTTTCTTTCCTTTTTTAATGCCACAGTCCTAATTGTTAGAACTGAATTGAAATTTACTTCCCTATGTGTTAGAACTCTGTAAAAATTGACCTACTATTAAAAAACAAACCATAAGTGTACACTTGATTTAACTGTGGAAATATTTGAATAAGTTACAAAGAATCATCTCAATTTCCCAAACTAAACATATTCTTAAAATATCCTGCATGTTAGATAGTGTCTATAACCTCTCTTGACCCTAGTTATACAGTTATAATCCCTTTCATACTTTATATATCCTCTCTCTTCTTAAAAGGTGAATCAGAAGGCCAACAGCTCTCCAGCTTCTACTGCAGTCAGTGAAGTAGGAAAATTACCAAATTTAATTTGGGCACTCTGTTTAAATTTACTTTCATCTTTTGTATATGCTGATTGTCATAGAGATTTATTGCACAGTAATATAAAAAGCCAATGGTCTGGGACACTCTTCCCCTTGCTGAAGGTAAATGAAGACCCAGAATCTCCAAAGAAGTTCTCTATATTTGAGGAAATCAGTGTCCCTTCAGTCAAACTACTTGAGCTTCTAAACTAAACGTATTTTGAACATCTAAAATTGCCTTAAGAACAGAATGATTTAGGTGGGTGAAATATGAAAATCTATCTCAAAAGTCTCAAGTCTTCTAATTCCTAGATAGATGATCATCATCTTTATAATTCCACAGTGGGAGCATACTTGAAACTTGAAACTAAATATTGAAGAAGAGAAGACTTCTGGACACATCAAGTTGTAATACCCCTTTTGACCAACTCAATCCATAAAGATGAGTATTGTTTATCTTTTGAATTCATGGAGCTTCTAGAATATGTATATCCACATCTTTTTTTTTTTAAACAGATTTGGGATATTTTTTGGCCACTTTTTTTCAGTATTTTTTGTTTCCCTTTGTTTCTTTCCTTTCTCTCTGTAATTCCCATGTTGCATATGTGGGCACACTTGATGGTGTCTTACAGGTGCCTTAGTTTCTGTTACCTTTTCTTTAGTCTTTGTGCTCCTCGAACTGGGTAAGTTCAATGGATTTGTTTTTAAGTTTGCTGACTATTTTCTTTGCCTGCTCCAATCTGCCATTGAAACTATCTAATGAGTTTTCCATTTCAGTTGTAATTTCAGCTCAGATTTTCAGTTTAAAAATAATTTGCATTTCTCTAATTATCTCTATTTATTTGTACATTGTTCTAGCTTCCTTAACAATTTGTCATTGGTTTACTTATATAGCTCTTCAAGCACATACAAAGCAGTTGATTTAGAATCTCTAGTAAGTCCAACATGTGCGTCCTTAGGAAAAGTTTCTATTTATTACTTATATGAAAGGGTGGCCATGTGTCCTTATTTTTGCATGTTTCATATTTTTTGGTTGACAACTGGGCATTTTGAATATTATAATGTGGTAAATCTGGAAACTAGATGCTTCATTTGCCTTAAAGTTTATATTTGTCATAAACTTGTTATAACTGTAGCTACTTGTTAGATGATTTTTGAAAAATATTTTTTTAAAAGTCCATATGGTTATATAGAAAGAGGGAAAGGGAAAAAAAGAAATGGAGGGGTAGAAAGAAAAACAGAAGGGGAAGTTGGGGAGAGAGACAGAGGGAGAGAGAGGAAGAGAGATCGAGAGCGAGCAAGTGCTCTCCTAGTTTTTGTAGTTTGGCTCTGTGCTGGGGGTGCTCCCTCAACACTTAAATCATCCTGTTTGTAACCCTGCTGTAGCCTTTAGTTTCTACCTGCACTGAGTCTAGAGATCATTTCAGAAGTAAAAGCTGATCAGTCCTTTGCCCATGTTTTAATTGGGTTGTCTTCCTGGAGTGGAGTCACATAAGTTCTTTACATATTTTGGAGATCAAACCCTTGTCTGAGGTATCATTGGCAAATATGTTTTCCCATACAGTTGGTTCTCTTTTCATTTTAATTCTGTTTCCTTTAGCCATGCAGAAGCTTTTTATTTTAATGAGATCCCATTTGTTTACTCTTTCCTTTATGCCCCTTACTATAGGAGATATATCAGTGAAAATATTGCTGTAGGGAATATGTGAGATTTTCCTACCTATGTTCTCCTCTAGGACTTTTATGGTGTCATGACTTAATATTTAAGTCTTTTATCCACCTTGAATTTATTTTTGTGTATGGTGTGAGTTGGTGATCAAGTTTCATCTTTTTGCATGTAGCTGTCCAGATCTCACAACACCATTTGTTGAAGAGGCTATTTTTACTCCATTTTAGTAAAAAAAATAAAATAAAACGAAATGATATTTTTTTTAAAAAAAGAAGTAAAAGCTGAAAGTCTTTTCAGGTCTTTGCTGAGTTATGTATGGTTGTGCATGTGGCTTTCTAAATTCCCCAGCATATACATACTTTGGTTTCTCTTCAGATCATGTATGTCTTTCCTCTTTTACTAAATTCCCCCATATACACAAGCATTTTTAAATGCTCTCATTCGCCAGAAAAACTTTTTTCCCAGTTTTTCCTCCCAGTCTTTCTATTTCTTATATGCCTCAACTGCAGTCTTTTGCCCATAGGTTGTTTCTTTGCATAACAATGTTTTAGGGAATGCCCATTGCTTTTCTGCCTTAAATGAGTTTCCAGCTAACTGATACAAAGACAAGTCCTTGTATCCATCCTTCAGGTAGTCTCCAAACAGGTTAGAACATAAAAACACAGTTGTTTGTAAATAAAGTCTGCTCTGCTCTCTCTGGAACCAGGGACCAGTTGTTTTCAAGACTATCACTAAGCTAGGAAGGGAATGGGGCAAGGACAAATAAAAATATCAGAAAAATTTTCTACCCTTTTTGTCACCTTTTTTGATTCAACAATCACTTAGTTGCTATAAATTTTTTACCATTTCCCAGAGTTATATTTGATTTTGACAGTTTTGTTTATGTTCTTATTTGTGTGAGGTATAGGCTTTTGGAGCTGCCTACTTTGCCAGATTGTTGATGTCACTCTTTCACAATAAATGAATGCTGGGGCTGCCTTGGACCTCACTCATGGATTATGGCCTAAAAGGTTTTTGGGCCTGATCAGTGTTCACCCTTAATTCATGGAACATGGATAAAATACCTCCAATTCATTAAAGGTTTATGTGCTAAGTCCAATATCTGAGTCATTTCCGATTTGACATCTCTTGATTATCTTTTCCATTCAGAGTTGTTTAGCTTTTACTTGTTCTATGTATGCTGAGTAATTTTGGATTGTATCCTGGGCACTTTCAATGTTATATTTTGGGATTCTAAATTCTGTTAAAATCCTTCAGAGAATGTCAGCTTTCTTTGGTTTATGTGCAATCAATCCAGATTGTTTTGGACCAGAAGTCACCTTCTGTGTTCTACGGTTCTAATGTCACTTTAGTTTTTTCAGAGTCTTTGAAGTGTTGTTTGGTATGCAACCCAAGGGTCAGTGTGGAACCTGGGCTGTGGTATGTACTATAGTTTTGTTCTAAAAACCTTTGCTATGTGGATTTGGGTTAGATCTGCATGTACAGCTTGGGGAGGACCTAAGATTTCACACACGAACTTAAATGACACCTTTCTCCTCTCCCCTGTATGCCTGAAATCCCCCAGAGTCTCTGGCTCTGATAGGTACCTTTTCCTGGTTTTCTGGTGAGATTGATATGTTTTAGCCTTCCCGTATCATCACACATTTCACCATTAGATACGTTTGGGGCAAATCAATATAGGAAAGAGAAAAAAATATGAGTTTGGTGCACAGGAGGCCCCTTTCCTACTTATTCTATTCAAAATGAAAGATTTCTTTTTCTCTGAGATTTAAGTGCTTGCAAGGCTGTCAGTTCCGCTGCCGACACCAAAGGCATACAGACTCAGGACTGGGGCTTGCCCGAAGCAAGGTTGGTTTTGTAAAACAAGAATGAAAGAAATGGTGATCTACCCTCATGCGCTGTTCTGTAGGGCCTTCCTTCATGGTTTTTTGACCAGAAAATGTGACATCTACTTGGAGCTTTCCTGTCAGCGCCCACTTCCCAGTTCCAAAGTTCAAAGTGTCCTAGATTTTAACATAGTTTAAGCTTGGCCATCTCTTTATTTGACATGTCATATTAATCATTGGATTCTCCTTCAGACTGGTTATATAACATCATTTATTACATTTTCTACCTTTCTTCTATACCAAAACTTTGGTTCTGAGGCTCAGAGGGTATGATGATTACACATGTTTTATTCCACATTAAATCACAACACAGAAAAACAATAGTGATCTATTACATGGAAATGGTCTGAAAAAGAGCTCCCTACTTCACCCCATTTTATGCTTATATAACATATACATGGTTTTGAAGATCATGGAGCAATTACACATTACACCCTATTTAAATCCTCATTTGTCCTTAAATTTACCAACAATTACGTAGTTAATGTTCACTGTTAATGTTTATGTCAATGTCTGTACTCATTTTGGTTTCTAAATCTTTTTCTCTACTTAATTTTTCAGGAAACACTCATTGGGACATTATTATTGCTGACTTTCCTGCATGTTGATAGAAGTTCAAATTTTCTGGTTGAAAATTTAAATATTGAGGGTTAAAAATTGTTGGCTCATTTTTTTTTAAAATTCAGTATTTTAAGTGTTTAAATCTATTTCCTTCTGATGTAAAGTATTGCCATTAAACAGGCTGATGATAATATAATTTTCTTAATCAGTACCTTGCTCTTTCTGCTTACTTGCCCAAAGTTTTCTTTGTTTGTTTGTTTGCTTTAAAAATCTAGTAATTTCACTAGAATCTGCATTGGTACTCTTTGTGCTGACTCAATAGTGTCATATATGTGCTATATTCTTTCACTATTATTTTTCAGTTTCAGGAAAGTTCCCCTAAATTTTAACATAATATTTGTGGGGTTTTTTTCAGTGTTTTCTATTATCTATTCTTCAGTTAGATGTTTTGGTCTATTTCCAATATTTTTCACTTTTTCCTCAATCTTTTTATTTCTTGTAGGGGACCAGAATATGCCACCCCAAAACATACCACTTGGGCATAGTAATTATTTTGAGCTGGAGACAAATGAGAATCACCAGATGCAGAAAAAAGCCTTCCCATGTTAAATCCAATTGTTCCAAAAGCATATGTTGAAAAGATTATCTTTGCTCTACTGTACTGCTTTTGCTCCTTTGTGAAATATTAATTTCCTCTAGTTATATAAGTCTATTTAGAGGTTCTCTATTCCAATTCCTTGATCTATATGTTTGTTCTTTGCCAACACTGTCATGACTACTGCAGTGTTAGTAAACCTGGAAGTTGGGGAGTGCCAGCACTCCTTCCGTGTTGTGTTGGCTATTCTGGGTCATTCTGGGTCTATTTCTGGGCTATTCTGAGCCCAACAGAGGGTTGGCTGTCTGTTTAAACTTTAGAATTAGTGTGTCAGTATCTACAAAACAGCTTGCTGGGATTTTGATTGGGATGGAATGAATTTACAGATCAAGTAGGAAAGAACTGACACCTTGACAATATTGAGTCTTTCTATTCATGAACATAGAATATATCTCTATTTAATTCTTGATTTCATTCATCAGAATTTTTTAGTTTTCTTCATGTAGATTCTGTACATATTTTGTTAGATAAAAGTTACATATTGAGGACATTAATGTGAATGGTATTGTGTTTTTAATTTCTAATTCCACTTGCTTACTGCTGATATATTGAAAAGCAATGGACTTTTGTATTTTAACCTTATATCTTATACCCCTCCTATAATTACCTATTTTTTCCATGAGTTTTTGTTTTTGTTGTTGTTGAGTCTTAAATTTTCTACATAGATGATTAAGTCATCTGCAAACAAAGATGGTTTTATTTTTCTTTCTCAATTGATGTCTTATTTCTTCTTCTTTTATTGCATTAGCTAGTACTTACTTCCTGTATCATGTTGAAAAGCAGTGATAAAAAGGGTCATCCTTGCCTTGTTCCTGATCATAATGGGAAAATTTTGAGTTTCTCACTGTTAAACATGATGTTAGCTATAGGTGTTTTTTCATAGCTATCTATTTTCAAGTAGAGAAAATTCTGTATTTATAGTTAACTGAGTTTTTATGATGGTTATTGGATTTATGTCAATTTTTCCTGAAACTACTGATAAGATCATATAATTTCTCTGACTCTTTTTTTTTTTTGCCTATTGATGTGATGGAGTACATTAATTGCTTTTCAAATATTGAAACAGCCTTGCCTACTTAGAATACATACTGCTTAGTTGTGGTATATACTTCTTTTTATACAATGTTGGGTTCAATTTACTAATATTTTATTGAAGGTTTCTGCATTTATGTCCATTAAAGATAGAGGTCTATAGTTTTCTTTTATTGATTGTTCTTTGTCTGGTTTTGGTTTTAGGGTAATGCTAGTCTCATAGTATTACTAGTCTTACGAAGTATTACTTCTTTTATTTTAAAGATTTTATTTCTTTTTAGACAGAGGGGAAGGGAGGGAGAAGTAGAGGGAGAGAAACAACAATGTGTGGTTGCCTCTCCCACACCCCCTACTGGGGACCTGGCCTGCAACTCAGGTATGTACTCTGGTTGGGAATTGAACTCGTGAGCCTTTGGTTCCCAGGCTGGTGTGCAATCCTCTGAGCCATACCAACAGGGCCAAAGTGTTACTTCTGTTTCTATCTTCTGAAAAAGAATAGAAATTGGTTCCCCAGTGAACCCACTTGTATGTGGTGGAGTTTTTTTGAGTGTGGAAGGTTTGTAATTACTGATTCAATTTCTTTTTTTTTTAATCATTTTTTAAAGATTTTATTTATTTATTTTTAAAGAGGGAAGGGAGAGAGAAAGAGAGAGAGAGAAACATCAATGTGCAGTTGCTGGGGGCCATGGCCTGCAACCCAGGTCTTGCCCTCGTAATATTAAAGATTACTGATCACAGATGATTATAACAAATAAAATAATAATGAAAAAGTCAGAAACATTGTGAGAATTACCAAAATGTGACACAGAGACACAAAGGGAGAAAATGCTATTGAAAAAATTTTGCCAATAGTCTCAGTCCATTAGGGTTGCCACAAATCTATAATTTGTAAAATATGTAGTAATTGGGAACCACAATAAAATATAGTGGAATAAAACAATATATGCCTGTAGTTTTAGGCTTGTTTAGATCACCTATTTCTTTCTTTCTTATTTTTTAAATATTTTATTTATTTATTTTTTAGAGAGAGATGGGAGGGAGAAAGAGAGAGAGAGAGAAACATCAATGTGCGGTTGCTGGGGGCCATGGCCTGGGGGCATGTGCCCTGACTGGGAATTGAACCTGTGACACTTTGGTTCACAGCCAGTGCTCAATCCACTGAGCTATGCCAGCCAGGGCTAGATCACCTATTTCTTGTGTGAGTTTGATAAGCTGTGTCTTTCCTAGAATTGGTCCATTTCTTATAGGTTATCAAATTTGTGGGTATAGAGGTATTCATAGTATTATTTTAGTATACTTTTAATCTTTATACTGAAGTGATGTTCCCTCTTTCATTTATGATGTTAATAATTTATGTTCTCTCTTTTGCTTTCTAAGGCAAACTGGCTGGAGGCTTATTAATTTTATTGATCCTTTCCAAGAACCAGCTTTTGTTTAATTAATTTTCTGTTGATTTTTGTGTTTAAATTTCATTGATTTTTGTTCTAATTCTTTTTTTAAAACAATAAAGAGGTATTTTTTTTTTACATTTGTCATGCCATGAATTCATAGGCAATGTGTTCCAGCAGTTCAGTCTTCTTTCCCTTGGTTCTCACAAAGTGTGCTCTCTGGTTGGACAAGGCTGACGCTTCAGCTGAACCCAGGCACCTTTCTCTTTGGCTTCCTTCATTTTCCTTCACATGTTTCAGGAAGCTATCTTGGCACTTAGAGTTGTTAATACTCTCAATATATGCATTAATTCTCTTGGCAAGAATCTTGCTCATAACTTATTCACAACAATGCTCACTGCATGCTGGGTGACACTGTACAGTAGGCTCTTCCAGTTCTTCTATGGGAACATTTGTGAGGCATTTGCTTTTGAACAGTGCCCTTGATTTCCCTTGATTTCTACAATATAACCTTTCTTGAACATTCTCACGCATGTGGCCCAAGTAACAACTGCATGTTTTCCAGAAGGCCTAGAGAACATGCGTAGAGTGGGTGCTACATCTCTTTCCCTGTGTGTTCGTCATTTTGGAGAATTACTGGAAAACAGTGCTTTTAGATGTAAAGCTTCTCTAAGTTTTATTTCTTTTATTCTGATTACTTTGGATTTAATTTACTCTTTTTTCTAGTTTCTGAAAATAGCAGGTAAGATTATTAATTTTAAATTATTCTTCTTTTCTGATAATGTAAAATCAGTGCTATAAAATTCCCTTTAAGCACCACTTTCACTGTATCTCACAGATTTTGGTGTTGTTTCATTTTCATTTAGTTCAAAGGAGTTTTAAATTTCTGTTGAGTTTTTTTTTTTTTGACTCATGTGTTTAGAAGGGTGTTGTATAATCTCTAAATATTCTGGGATTTTCCAGCTGTGCATCTGTTATTGATTTTTGTTTTATTCCATTATGAACCGAGAGCAGACGTTGCATGATTTCTACCTTTTTTTCAAAAGTGTCAGGATTTGTTTTATAGCTCAGGCTCACAGATATTTGAATTTAGTTTTTGTGAACTTTTCAAGTGAGATTTGACTCAGTTAACTTTTTATAAACATAAATACTTTTTTTAGAACCTATTTAGTTTATATAAAGTTTATGAAAATATGAGAATTCTCATATATCTTTACTAGTTTCTCCTGTTATGATCATTTGACATTAGTATGTTACCATTATAATAATTAGTAAAGTAATGTTTATACATTATTTTGAACTAAAGTCCATACTTTATTCAGATCTCTTCCTTTTTAAAATTTAAATTTTTTAAATTACAGTTTACTCTTAATATTATTTTGTATTAGTTTCAGATACACAGCACAGTGGTTAGACAATTATATACTTTACAAAATGTTCCCCCTGATATTTTCAGTACCCAATGGGCACAATACATAGATATTACAATATTATTGACTACATTTCCTATGCTGTATTTTACATCCCCATTTCTATTTTGTAACTACCAATCTGTACTTCTCAATACCTTCCTCTTTGTCACCCTGTCCTCTGATACTCCCCCTTTGCCAACTAACAGTCTGTGCTCTGTATCTATGAGTCTGTTCTTATTTTCTTGGTCTCTTTATATCGTTCTTTAGATTTTACATAAAAGTGAAAAATTTTATAGTCCACCCCTGCTATAATAAATGGTAAGATTTTGTTTTTTATGGCCATTTAGTATTTATATATTTGATCTTTTTTTCCTGCTTCTTTTTAAAGAAGGTCCTTTAACATTTCTTGTAATGTTTGGAGGGCCAAATGTAATTTTAGGACTGTATAAATATAACTGCTCCTTATCTAGGGGCAAGGAGTTCTACATTTGGACCTTTGAAGGCAACCATGAGTCTGATATGACCCCCGGTAAAAATGAGTTTGACACCCCTGGCTAATGGAGGCTGTCTTGTAGGTAATTAACTGCTTTTCTCTTGCTGCTTTTAAGACTCTCTCTTTATCTTTAACTTTTGGCATTTTAATTATGCCATTTTTTTTCTGTAGGCTTCTTTAGGTTCAATTTATTTGGGACTGTCTATGCTTTCTGGACTTGTGTGTCTATTTCTTTCACCAGGTTATGGGAAATTTCTGTCATTTTTTTCAAATAGGTTTCTAATTTCTTGGACTCATTGTTCTCCTTCTGGTACCCCCATGATGCAAAGTCAGTATGCTTAAAGTTGTTCCAGAGCATCCTTATCCTGTCTTCATTTTTTAATTATTATTTTTCATTTTGCTCTTCTGATTGGATGTTTTCTGCTGCTTTTTTCCTTTTAAATATATTTTATTGATTATGCTATTACAGTTGTCCCATTTTTTTCCAACTTTATTGCCCTTGGCCCTGTACCACCCTCCCATCCAAATTACTCCCCTTAATTCATGTCCATGGGATGTACATAGAAGTTGTTTGGCTTCTCCATTTCCTATAATATTCTTAACCTCCCCCTGTCTATTTTGTACCTACCATTTATGCTTCTTATTTCCTGCACCTTCCCCCCATTCTCCCCCCTCCCCTACCACGCTGATAACCCTCCATATGATCTCCATTTCTGTGATTATGTTCCTGTTCCAGTTGTTTGCTTAGTTTGCTTTTGTTTTTGTTTTTCTTTTTAGGTTTGGTTGTTGATAGTTGTAGGTTTGTTGTCATTTTACTGTTTATATTTTTGATCATCTTCTTTTTCTTAGATAAGTCCCTTTAACATTTCATATAATGAGGGTTTGGTGATGATGAACTCCTTTAACTTGACCTTATCTAGGAAGCACTTTATCTGTCCTTCCATTCTAAATGGTAGATTTGCTGGACAGAGTAATCTTGGATGTAGGTGCTTGCCTTTCATCACTTGGAATACTTCTTTCCAGCCCCTTCTTGCCTATAAGGTCTCTTTTGAGAAATCAGCTAACAGTCTTATGGGAACTCTTTTGTAGGTAACTGTCTCCTTTTCTCTTACTGATTCTCTCCTTAACTTTAAACTTGGCTAGTGTAATTATGATGTGTGTTGGTGTATGCTTCCTTGGGTCCAACTTCTTTGGGACTTTTTGGGCTTCCTGGACTTCCTGGAAGTCTATTTCCTTCACCGGATTGGGGAAGTTCTCCTTCATTATGTTTTCAAATAAGTTTTCAATTTCTTGCTCTTCCTTTTCTCCTTTTGGCTCCCCTCTAATTCAAATGTTGGAACTTTTGAGGTTGTCCCAGAGGTTCCTAAGCCCCTCCTCCTTTTGTTGAATTCTTGTTTCTTCATTGTGTTTTGATTGAATGTTTATTTCTAACTTCTGCTCTAAACTGTTGTTTTGAATGCCAATTTCCTTCCTGTCACTCTTGGTTCCTTATACATTTTCCTTTATTTCACTTTTCATAGTCTTCACTCTTTCCTCTATTTTATGACCATACTCAACCATTTCTGTGAGCATTCTGATTACCAGTGTTTTGAACTGTGCACCTGATTGGTTGGCTATCTCTTCATCACTTAGTTGTATTTTTTCTGGAGCTTTGATCTGTTCTTTCATTTGGGCCTTTTTTTTTTTTTTTTTTTTTGTCTTGGTACACCTCTTATATAGTAAGGAGCAGAACCTTAGGTACTCTTCGGGGCAGGGCAACCCAAGTTGCTGCCCTGTGACACTGTGTGTGGGGGCGGGGTCTGAGAGGGAACAATGCCACTTGCTCAGCTCTTGGCTGGCTTCCAGTCACTTCCTTCACTACCCACAAGCAAAAATTGTGGCTTTGTGGTACTGATTTCCAGGTGGGTGGTTTTGTGTGCATTCTAGGACCCTGTGGATTTCTCCAACGAACTCTCCTGTGTGGCTGGGTTTCTCTAGCTGCTGCAACCCCCACAGGTTTTTCCAGTGAGAGGTTTTGAGGCTTTATTTCCCTGCACTGGAACTCTGGGTTGCGTGGTCTGTCTTGCTTTCCATTTGTTCCTCCTGGTTTATTTGCATGCAAATATGGGATCACCCGCTCCACCAGCCGCCTCCACCCTGGTCCTCCAGCTGCCACCTTGCTTCTCCACCCTAGCTGCTCGACTCCACCCCTCCTACCAGTCTTTATAAATGTTTCTTCTTTAACTTCTTGGTTGTTGGACTTCCATACAGTTCGATTTTCTGACCATTCTGGTTGTTTTTGTTTTTAAATTTGTTCTTGTCCTTCTTTTGGATGTGCAAGGAGGCACAGTGTATCTACCTATGCTGCCATTTTGGTCAGAAGTCATTTTCTGCTTCTTTATATTCCAAATTGCTGATTTAATTCTCTGTTTCATCTACTTTATTGTTGATTCTCTGTAATTTATTCTTCATTTCAGTTTCTGTATCCTTCATTTCTGACTGGTTCTTTTTTATGGTTTCCATGTACTTTTTATATGCTGTTGAAATTCTCACTAAGATTCTTGAACATCCTAATAATTCCAGTTTTGAAGTCTGTATCTGGTAGTTTGTATGCCTATGTTTCATTTACTTATTTTTCTGGAGGATTATCCTGATTTTTTCCATTTGGGATGTTTCTTTGTCTTATTTGTCTTCTTCCCTGTGTTTGTTTCTATGTATTAGGTAGAGCCGCTATGTCTCCTGGACTTGGTGGTAGTTGTTCTCTAGGACCAGTAGTGCAGCCTCTCTAGTCACCAGACCTGGGTGCTCCAAGTGCACTTCCCATGTGAGCTTTGTGCACTGTCCTATTGTAGTTAAGTCTTGATTGCTGTTAGCATCACTGGGAGGGATTGACCCCCCAGCCCCCCAAGGCCAATTGGCTATAAGGACCAGTTCTGACTGCAGAGGAAGAGCTGCTCTGCAGGGGCCAACCTCATGGAGCAGGACTTGCTTCAGTTGGGCATTGGTACCTGTAGATTGTATAGTTCATGGTGGTGGTAAGGTGGTGATCTGGGGTGGTCTGCAGCTATCCGCTGGATGCACAGGCTCTGGGACCTTCTGGGAAGTATAAGTCAGCCACCACCTGTACTCTGCCTGGGACCAGCTGTCAGGAACTACAGAGCAATCTACAGATGGCTGCTACTTTTGCAGGGCCTGGGGATGCCCAGGAAAAGCCAAGCTTGGAACCAAGGCTAGCTGCTGCTAGTGCCAGGCCTGGGGCCACTTGGAAGTATGGGGTAAGCAGAGGCCAGATGCTGCTTGTTTGAGAGATTTTAAGAAAGTTTGAAGCATGAGGCAAGAGCAGCTGTTTGTATGAAAAAGCTACTGGAAACGGCTTGGGTTGGCCCTCTTTCTCTTTCTTTTCATTTAACCTAATGTTTTTTTACTGTTCTAATATACCATCCAGAACACCACATTACATTTAGTTATCATGTCACATTAACCTTCTTTTGGCTGCAACAGTTTCTTAAAATTCGTTTTTCTTTTTGATGACCTTGACAGTTTTGAGGTATCCTAGTCTAGTATTTTGTAAAATGCCTATCAATTGCAATTCGTCTTTTGTTTTTCTCATGTTTAGACTATTTAATGGGTTTTGAGAAGAAAATCATAGAGGCAAAGTGCTATTCTCATCACATCATACCAAACTACAATATAGTATCACGATTTATTATTATTATTATTATTTTTTAAGATTTTATTTATTTATTTTTCCAGAGGGAAGGGAGGGAGATAGAGAGAGAGAGAGAAACATCAATGTGTGGTTGCCGGGGGTCATGGCCTACAACCCAGGCACGTACCCTGACTGGGAATTGAACCTGCGACACTTTGGTTTGCAGCCCGCACTCAATCCACTGAGCTACGCCAGTCAGGGCTATGATTTATTATTAATGATGCTGACCTCAATCACCTGGCTGAGATAATGTTTCTTGAATTGCTCCACTTAAATATATTCTTTTTCTGCCCTTTCCATACTAAATTTTTAGAAGGAAGTTGCCATACTGAGCCAACAGTTAGAGTCCACATCTTTCAAGGTGGAATATGTACTCAAAATTCTTTAAATTCTTTTGCATGGGAGATTTATCTGTTCTCCAGTTAGCATTTTTGACTTTTCAAAGTTCCCTGATTTATTTTTCATTGTAATGTTAGAAAAAAATATGCTGCTTGCTTTTTGAGTTTTCCTACCTCTATTTCCTTTTCCTGTTTTTATCAGAACTTTTTATTTTGTTTCCATTTTCTTCCATCCTTTTTTAATTTTAACTCCACTCACAGTTATTTCTCCTCTGTTTGTCTTTGATCTACAAAGGAGCATTGCTTATCTGTTCCTAGAGTTCATGTAGGCTTAGCTTCTCTAGCCCCTTGAAATCTCATTGCACTTACCCAATGGGCAGAACTTCCAATTTCAGCATTTTCTAATGGGCCTGATGAATATTCCAATGAATAGTTATTGTGTCTTAGGAGTTCTCTTCTTTTCTGACCTATCAGATTCTCCATGTTCCCTTTGTGCCCCTTCTGCACAGAAGCTATACCAAGAGGGACTTATGACAGTTAATGGTTTTATTTTACTCTTTATAGTCTGGGTTATTGGGGATTCCTGGTCACTTAGCTTAGTTTAAAATATTATCCAAAAATTTTCAATTTGCTTTTCATTGTTTTTTAAATGTATTTGTATGTGAATGTGTTTGTGTGGTGTATGTATATGCTGGTGGCGTATGTATAAATTCACAAAGTTCCAAAAACTATGATATCAACACTTTTATTACTTTTCCAGAATCCTGCTCTCTCCCCTAACACCTTTCCTGATTGGTTATTTTTTCAACTGCTTCTAATAAAACTACACATATTTAATGTGTATGATTTGATGAGTTTGGACATATGCATACACCTGTTAAACCATCACCACAATCAAGGCAATATCCATCACTTTCAGAAGTTTCCTTGTGCCTCTTTTCCTTTTTAATGGGTTATTGATATCATCTTAAAGTAGGAGCCTGATAGGACCACATCTGTAAAATCATCAAAAGATGTATTTATCTTTTCTTAATTACTTTGCTGAAGTTGTCTTTACTTTAAAATTGTGTATGATTTGCCTACGCATGCACACATACCCATACATATAAACACATATGTATCACACTTACACTCTCAAACACATTTTCACATGAATTCATACACACACCATTCAGACACACATGCTTACATGGGTTTATACATATAGACCCACACATGCCCACACACATCTATGGATGAACACATGCATATAAATGTCATGAAATGTTTTATAAGTCAATTGATAGGACTATAAATCAAGTATATATTTTTAAGTGCAATACTTGTCCTTTACTGCTTACAAAAGCCCATACATGGAAAAGATTTCAACATGTATTTGTAGAAAGAATGCAAGAATGAACAAATTAAATTGTTAAAAGGCCAATGATGTTAGTGAAGTCTACTTTCCATGTAAGTTAATAAAAACCAAAAAATTTAAAAAACAGCATCTCTCCCTAAACTATAGTCCAATCCATCATCTAATCTCTTAGGTGATCTGTAGGTGAGCTAATCCTTCAACTATTTTTCCTTTTAACTAAATAAAATCCAATAAAATATAAAATACTATTTCCTAGGATCCTGAATTGAATTTTCATGAGATATACAAAGATTTAATCAATGATTATGCTTGGGGATTTAAACCCATTATTGTTCCTTAATTTGCCTGATAAACAAAAACCTTGTGAATTCTCCCTGAAAAGATAATCATATACTGTATTTAAAGAGACTTGCATCTTTAGCTTAATTTGACTTAAAAATAAACATTTATGCTCTCATTAAATCTGTTCTACAGTTTTATTTCATTGATTTAAGGTTCTCTTAAAATGCACAAAACCGCTCACAGTGGTAATTACCCTAATTTCTAACAATGCAGTCACAATTCAATCATTAAGAAGAGAGGCAAAGCTTCAGTCCATTAGTAGTTGTTTATAATAGCACATCTCAAATGATTAAACTGTAGATTTTTTTTGGTGGGTCTTGTTTTATAAATTGAGCTAGTCAAGTAAACATAACATTTGGTAATAGTCTTCACAGGAACTGTCAAAATGACTTATTGTTTTTATAGTCCTGCATTCCTTCAGAATTAATAATACCTTGGTGCCCTTTATAACACTTATTATTGATGCCACGAAGTTTTCTATATTTAATGAGTAGATGTTTCATTATAGTACATAGCTCTGTTGACAGATAAAAAATTTTTCTAATCTGTTTCTCTTTTCCTCTTGATTGAAGGATTGTAAATATGCAATTAGCAGTTGAAGTAGAAGTAAAAAGAAAATATCAGCTGTCAAGTATTTCTTCTGAAAGAAATAGGAGGCTTTAAGCTAAGAACAGCATGACAAAAGATAAAAACATCCTTGCGAATAAGGGTGAAAGTTGCAAAATGTATAAATGTTTGATTTTTCTTCTATGGAATAATTGTAATCATTGTCTTCTATGAAACAGAAATTAATGAAAAGACACATTATTTTCCCACAAGGCTGGTTGAGGTCAAGCTCTCATGCTTCTCTACTGATAGTCGTCTTATAATTTCCATATTTAATTGCTTTTTAGTATATTTCAGTAATGAAGGGGTCACTAGCTTTTAAGAATGGAAGAAAATAGAAAATACAACTATGGGAGTTTGTAATTTATAAAAGTGATCTCAGTCAAAATAACAGCTAGGAATTCTTGTTCACTGACAGTGAGAGTATTTTTTGCTCCTTTCAGTTTATCCAATGAATCTTAAAATGACAGAAAGGTTTTTATCTTTTGATGTCTCAATTATACTCATTAATTTTTCTGTGACTTTTTTGTGTCATTATTTTGGATAAATATCTACCTTTTATTAATAAGACCTACACTTTTTCAACAGATTGGCAGATACAAAATGATTTGTGTGACCTATCCATAACAGAAACATATTTTCTATTGATGGAGGAAAACATAGTGTGCAAATATATCACAGATATTTGTCAATTAGAAATGCAAATAATTCCATTGTTAAATAGTATCTTATTGCAGTTTATTTTATGATAAACCACAAACCAAATGACCAGGGAAGTTTAGTTTATTTGTGGTTTATGAAGAACAATCCTTAATTTTGATAAAAAATTTTTACTTTTCACCCCACTGAAAAGTAAATTCTTTATTTTTTTAAAGAGACAAGGAAATTTTACATTATTTTCTGTTAACTTTGTAGTCTCATTGTTATGTCTAAGTATTTGATTGACTTGGAACTTTTATTTGCATATGCTATGAGGTAGGGATCTAGCTTTACTTATTTCTACACAATAAGCCATTTTCCTCTGCAACTGTTATAAAATAACCCATCTTTTTCCCTAGCGATTTGTAAGGCCATCTCTTTCATTTATCAAGTTCCCATGGATGGATAAAGCTGTATTGGGCTTTTTATGCTGTTTCATGGCTGCTCCTTCATCTTTCTGGATCATATTTTATTGCCGTGACTTTGTCAGAGGTTTTATACCATTGTAGGATGTGTCTCCTCAATTCACTTTTATGTTTACTTAAAAAAATTTACTTTAGATACTTACAGAAAATTTGTTACATGAATTTTAAAGCTAATCTTTTCAAGTTCCCCCTAAAAATCTTGATGTGAATATCCTTTAACTTGAAGATTAATTTTGTAGGGGTGCAATGGGATTGGTATGTTTGTAATACTGAGTTTTCCCAACTAAGATATTTAAAAAATAATTCATTTAAATGCTTTATGTCATTACACGTAGTTTCAACAGCTTTGTGTATTCTCCATTTTTTTGATATTTAATATATTTTTACTTCTTAAGTTTTATTTCTATTAGTTTTTGGTGGAATTGAGAAGACATTGAGTTTATAAGGAGGTCTATCTGAACATCTTGCTAAGGTCTTTAATTGTGAAAGAATCAAAAACTGTCCAGGACTGAAGAGTGAAAATCAGCTCTAACTGAAAATGCAAAAAGCAGTGCTGCCATTCATAAATCAGCATGGGACAGCAGACACAGATAAAGCCAGCTGCAAAGTTAATAACATTGCATCACCCAAGGTCGTGCTGCAGTTGTAAACTGCCACGTGGAACCCACTTTGAGTGATTACAATGCCCTCCCCAATGATGTCTCAGATCTGCTTTGCTTATTTCATTAATTATAAGAGATAGACAATTGCCACATTTACCTTAAGACAGCACCCAATCTCTTGTGAATCCCTGTGTCTTTAAAATCCTTAAAAACAGGGGCCAATCTAGACTTTTTTCAGAACCCTTCAGAGGGAATCAAGCCTAACACAAGAGGAATCCCTCCTTCCTCTTCTTTAATAACTTTCCATCTTCCTCTGAAATTTCTTCCTTCAATGGAAGGGAAAAAAAGATTTTTTAAATCAGACTAATAATTAAGCTTTACAAATGGTGTTAGCTTATTTGCTCATTCTTCTGGGGTAATTATGAAGATGCTCAAATATTTTTCAAAACATGAGGGGCTTTTTTGTCTTTTTCTTTATAATTGTTATCACTTTTCTTTCCCAAATGCATTATTGGTAAGGACTCAAATGCTATTATGTTGAGCAAAAGCAAAGATAATGAACATGCTTAAGTAGCTCCCAGTCTTATCAATGGTGAGAAATCTCATCTAGCTCCCTAACTGAAAAGGGTTCATCAAACTCATTTGGCTTTTTACCTTAAAAGAAATAAAGCCTCAAAATTATTATTAATTATTATTATTATTATTATGGTTAAATGTGTTTACTAAAAACTTTTGTAGCTGGACTTTATTAAGTTAAAGAATTTCTGTCTTAATTTTATCATTCATTTCTTGTTTTGTTTTTATTACAAAGGAATTAACAATTGTTTTTTTCTTTATTTACTGAGCTTTTCCTGATATATTTGGGCATTTTCTAATGATAAGCCACCCTTGCTTAACTGGAATAATCCAAATCATATCATGATGTGGCTTTTTTAGATATATTTTTTGCATCATATTGTACTTTGAATTGCATTTCCCTAGTGACTAATGAGCATTTTTATGTGCTTTTGGTCATTTGTATATTTTCTCTTAAGTGGAGTGAGAAGTTAATTTTACATTCCAGATACAAACCTTTAAATATATGTTTTCCCAATCTGTGGCTTGCTTCTTAAATTTCCATATATAAAAAGCAGAAGTTTTAATTCTGATACAGTTTAATTTATTAATATTTATCTAATGCTTGTAGTTTTTGTGTCTTATCCAAGAAATCTTAGCCTAACATAGGATCTAATGACTTCTATTTTTACTTATTAGAAGATTTATAATTTTGGGTTTTATATTTAAGTCTATCACACATGCTAAATAAATTTTCTTTAAAGATTTTATTTATTTTTAGAGAGAGGGTAAGGGAGTGAGAAAGAGAGGGAGAGAAACATCAGTGTGTGGTTGCCTCTTGTGGGGGACCTACAAGGGACCTGGCCTACAACCCAGGCATGTGCCCTGACTGGGAATAGAACCAGCAACCTTTGGTTCGCAGGCCAGCACTCAATCCACTGAGTCACACTAGCCAGAGCTGAGTGTATTTTTATATTTGATGTGAGGTAGGTGTTAGAGCTCATTATTTTCTCATAAAAATAATTGTTTTAGCACCATTTGTTGAAAAAGATCTACTTTCTTTTTTTGAATCATCCTGATAAGTGTCTGAAATTAAGTGTTTATATGTGGGTCTATTTCTGGATGTTATTTTGTTTGATCGATACATAATTATGCCAATCCTGCACTCTTTGGATATCTGTAGCTTTATATTTCTTAAAGCTAGATAGTGTAACTTCTTCAACTTAGTTTTTTTATAAAATTATTGTGGGCATTCTAAGTCTTTCATATTTCCATATATATTTAAAAACTAGCTTTTTCTACATGTAAAAAGCTTGCTGGGGTTTTGAATGGAATGGAAATCTATCGAATTCATAGATTAATTTCAGCAAAGTTAATAGCCTGACAATATTAAGTCTTCTGATTCATTAAACAGTATTTATTTAAATGATCTTTATTTTTTATAAATTTCAATGTAAAGAATTTGTATTTATAAAAAGCACATTGAATAGTTAAAATTGCTGTTAGAGTACCTATTAAAAAAGAAATATCTCTTAGGTTTTTAATTATAATTATAACACATTCTTATTTTGACACAATTAATTTATTTTTACCCCATTGCCACAATGCCTAACAAAATTTTTCCAAATTTTGGCTTCCTTTACCACTTAATAAAATATGAATTATGTGTTACTCTTAACAATTTCTTTAAATAAATTTGAAATTTTAATGTTTGCCTTGAAATTGTTTGATTAACAAATATACATTACTAAGATACAAGTTCAAATAAGTGAAAAATCTAAAGTATATCTGTGTAATTAGAAATTATCTGGTAAAAATTTTAAACTATTTCACATTTCTATATAGTGCAATTCAAGCAAGAATTATCTAGTTCCAAGGTACTACAATGTTTGGCATTTTTTTATCAGACTACTCATTAGCTTTACAAACTATATTAGTTTATTTGCTCATTCTTTTGAAGGTAATTATGAAGATGCTCAAATATTTTTTCAAAGCATGATTTTTTGTCTTTTTCTTAATAATTGTTATTAATTATAAGCTTCAAAATATAGTTTTATTCTTTTCAACAAGTTATCACTAAGGAAACAAATATTTTGTAAGTGCAAATTTGCTATACACAGAACTCTAAAAACCAGGTAAACAAAAATGCAGAATGTCAGATAATTATGTTACCAATATCTCAAAGACTGAAATCAGGAAAGCAATGCAAAAATAGAAACACTCACTATTATTTTTTGAACTCCAGAACAACTGCTTCAAGAAATAAGTAATAATAAAAACAGGTATGATTAATATGCTATATCTTTTTAAGCCTAAGCAAACTTTCTGCCTCAGAGAGAACAATTCTGACTTTTACTTTCTTAATTTTTTTGCCCATAATAAGATCCAAGTTTAAGCCGTTTTTAATAGAATTCATAATTTAAACTCATATTTCTCCGTAGGATGTTTTCATTTCTGTACATAGGCTCAAATTAGCAATTGAGTAATTAGTATAAAAAGTTCACCCTGGCTGGCGTAGCTCAGTGGATTCAGTGCAGGCTGCGAACCAAAGCATCGCAGGTTCGATTCCCAGTCAGGGCACATGCCTGGGTTGCAGGCCACTGCCCCAGCAACCGCACATTGATGTTTCTCTCTCTCTCTCTTTCTCCCTCCCTTTCCTCTCTAAAAATAAATAAATAAAATCTAAAAGAAGAAAGTAGTTCTTATAAGGTACATTAAAAAAGTTCATAAAATAATAAATGCTGAATAAAATTACTGTCAACTGGTACCAACAAACTTCTACACCCAAGACTAAAAGTTACTAGCATGATTCTTCCATAAATTCAGATTTGTTTACCAAATAATAGTGTCATAATAGAGGCATGGACACATGGAACAGACTCATAGCTGTCAGAAGGGAGGGAAATGCCAGGCAAGATGAAATAAATTGAGGGGATTAGCCAAAGAACTTGTAGGCATAACTCATAGATGCAGACAGCAGTGTGGTGATAGCCAGAGAGAAGAGAGGCAGGGGGTAAATGGAGGGGGTAAGGGAGTGTGGGAAATGGGAGCATCTATAATAGTATCAACAATAAAAATAAATGAGAAAAAACAGAAAAATAACAGTGTCATAACATTCAAGAAGAAACCATAATGAGTCTTTCCAAGGTTTCCTTTTGTTGAAGTTGTTCTTCCCTTTAATACTTTCTCAATTTTTTTTCTTCTTTTGATCCTTTTTCCTGGTTTCAACCATCCTGGCTAATTTCTAATAGAGCATGGCATTTCCTGGGAACAAGACAGTAAGTGACAAACTCACTATTGTAAAGAAGATAATAAGGGTCTTATTCAGTCCATTCCACAACATACTGAGCCCATGACTGTATGTGAAACATTTTTATAGTAGTCTTAGTAAAACATATATTTGAGTATATTTTATTGATTCATCTTTTTTTAGTTCACTTATATTTTCTTTTGTAATTTCTAACCTGCTTCAGTGTCTAGCTTTACAATTTTTTATTTTTCAACTTTAGTAGTTCCATTTTTGTCCTTTCTGTACATTTTTTCCTTCTCCTCACCTTTATGTTCATGTTTTCCTTTACCTTCTTGATCATGTGGAACAAATTTATGATAACTATGTCAATGTCATTTTCTGTTAATTCTATCATCTCTGATCTAAGTTTATTTTATTGATTGCTTTTAATTTCTTATGGATCATATTATGCTGATTCTTTGCATGTCTGGTCATTTAAAAATTGTTGTGTTTATTGATTTGAGAGAGAGAGAAGAAGTGGGAGGACAGAGAGAGAGAGAGAGGAGGGAAACACTGATTTTTTGTTCCGCTGATTTACACATTCAATGGTTGATTCTTGTGTGTGCCCTTACCGGGGATCTGCAACCCTGGTGTATTGGACAATGCTCAAACGAACTGAGCTACTCGACCAAGGCCATGCCTGGTAATTTTTTATTGTATTCTAGATTATCTCATTTATGCTGGACATCTTTGTATTATTTTAAAGACTATTTGGCTTTGTTTTGGCATGCAGTTACTAGGATCTGTTTGATTCTTTTAAGAATTTTTTTGTTGTTTTTTTTTTGTGTTAGTTCAGAATAGACTTTTTCTCCCTCATGTTCAATTAGTTCTGCTATTAGGCAAGACCCTTAATGGATGAGAACTCTATCTAATTCCCCATTCTTATGAGATCTCTTGATTATGGCTGGTAGCAGCAGACTATTAACAACCTGGTGTAAAGCTGAGGAAATTGTTCAGCTCACTTTCTAGTGGTTCTATAGTGGTTTCCTGTATACACAGAGCAGTACTCAGCACAAGTCTCAAAGGGATTCCTCTGCAGATATGCAGAACTATTTCTCTGTACAGACCTTCCTTTGAAGTACCCTGTCCCACAATTCCAGGATCCTTGGTTTGCTTGAGCTCAAATTGCTGACTCCTTGATGCAGGGAGACTGCTGAGCTTGGTTTGGGATTTTATTCTCTATGCTGAAGCCTACAAACTACCTCCAGGAGGGAAGCTTGGTCAGCCACAGTGCTAACCTCATTTTTCCCTTTTCTTGGAGATTACAGTCCCGCTCTACCTGTTTTCATATATTTTGGTTGATTTTATAGTTTTGTAGTGAAAGCAATTCCTGCAGCAATTTATTTCTTCATGGTCAAAGGTGGAATTTTCTAGTTGAAAACAAAGTTACTTAATATACTGCCCTTGTTGATTTTGAAGTAAATAATTTTACTAACCTCATTAAACAAGATAGACCAAAAATTTTCCTGTGTTTTGATAGTTTCTGTAACAACATGTATATCTCATCATTAACAACTTGTTAAAACTTAACCTCTTGAGCCATGTGGGCCTGTTTTGTTTTTTGCTTTAAATCACCATTTTAATTTTAATTTAATTAACGTTTTGTATTAAAATTTTTATGTTTTTGTAACAATTTGACATGCTTTGTTTTTTCCTAAAATGTTAACATTTCATCTAGTTTTACAAATTTATTGATGTATAGTTTATATTTATAATCACTATTGAATCTCTAGTATTTTCTTACTCTGAATTTAGATTATTTTGTATCTTCTTTCAGTTATGCTTATTGCATCTTACCAAAGTTTTGTGTATTTCATGTGCTTTCTTTTTCAAAGAACCAGTGTTTTTTAAACGTCATCTCTATTGAATTTTACTCTGGTCATTTTTCTCTGTGTCAATGAGTCCTTCTATTATTTCTATATTATTTATTTCCTATGTTTTTATTCTGGGTCTGTTGTGCTGTTTCTAGCTTCTTTCCCTATCTTCCTTAATTACTGATTAAAATATTTTTAAATGCTTAAAAATAAAAAAGCAGAAAAACTAAAAAACTAGAAATTATAAATAGTTCACACATGGTAAAGCCACATGATTTAGAGATATGTGTAGAAATATTAAACTTTTATAAATCAGAGATATAATATGTCATTTTATTTCTATCAGGTTGCAAAATCTTATAGAGTTATATACATAATAATTATTTGAGCCAACCACGTTTGGGGTAGAGGAGGGAGGGTAATCATATATTACTCACATTTCTACTTGAGTGAAAATATTTCAGAGAAGATTCTGAAAATCAAATTTGGAATGTGTATGCATAAAATCCATCAGTCCCTTTCCTAGATACATTCTCCAGAGAAAATCTCCTTGAAGATAACTCCTTGAGGCCACCAAAGCTTTTGGTTTCTTTTGTTCACTGATGTATACCCCGTATGCCTAGGCATATATTAGATACTCAATAAATATTTTTTGAATGAAACAACTCTGTATCACACGTTACAAATGGCTATATGTGAAAATATTCACTGCAGCATGATTTGCTGTAGCAGGGAGCCTTCACTGGCTTCATTACTGAGGGAACATGTGAATGAAATGTTAACAATGGTATTCAGAGGAACACCAGGCTGCAGTAAGAAGCAGTGAGAATCCATGATGTGAAATGAAGAGTAAGCATCAGAACAAGATCAAAACAATATATCAATCTAAATTTTAAAAAAAAACAGAAAACAGAACTTTACATTTTGAAAGGCATACATTTTAAGAACATAAAGTGACTAGAGTAGGTAACAGAATGAAAGAGTGAGAATAGGAAATTAAAGTTAAAAAATTAAAAGGAAGACACAGCGGTATCTTTTGCTAACCAATAGTGGGATGCTATGTTTCCATCTGTGCTATGCCTTCAAAGTCCAAGACAAAAAAATGTGTGCACTAATGTCATTTTAACTTGTTTTGGCTTTTAAAACATATAATTTAATTTACTAAATGACATAGCTTTTTAAGAAGGCGTTGGATTACAAAATTGCTTTTTTTGCAAATGAATTGATGCTATGCCCCAAACCAGGTATTTCTGTGAGATTAATGTACAATTAACAATCTGGCTTGCCAGTTTGTAGCAGACAGACCACCTGTTTGTTTTGGCCATGCAAATCCAGTATTGTAAATAATCACATCATTTTACAAAACAATTGAGGGCCTGAGTAGCCATGGAAATAATACACAAGGAAGATATCAAGTACACATTTTTATGTAACTTGCCAAGACTGTCATCAAAACTGAAAGTTATTACCATCGGTTACCATCAGCTGTCGGCCTTTGACCTATTAGCAGAAACGTGAAATGACCGTGGAGTGGTCCCAGTTTGCAATTACACGTGTTGTTCCCACCCCACTTTGGTACCTCTGTGGCTGAGCAGTGATGACCAATGTCATGTTCTCACAGTAAAGCAGCACCCCTCTGTGTTAACCTTTAGACCTAATGACCATTGAAGAAAAACCAACATTTTTTTATATATTGAAACATTTATTTTCAATAGTCTCATTAGAAATTGGTAAAATTAAGAGATTAAGAAGTACTAATTGGTAGTTACAAAATAGTCGTGGGGATGTAAAGTTCAGAAGAGGAAATATAGTCAACAATATCGTTATAACTATGAATGGTAGCAGGTGGGTACTTGAAATATAGGGTAGGGGGACACTTTGTAAAATATATGGTTGTCTAATCGCTATGCTGTGTAACCAAAACTAATAAAAATAATGTTGAATGCAAACCAAAATTGAAAAATAAAATATAAAAAATGGGTAAAATGAGTAGCAAAGGGGATAATGAAGCAGAAAATGCCCATTTGAATACTGCAATGTTTAGGGAAAGAACACAACTGGTTGCCAGACAATAGACCCACAGAGGAAGTAAAGTGGTCCTCTTGAGCTTGAGCTCCTCAAAGAGTTGAAGATAAGAGACTAGAATGTAAAAGTACAAGGAGAAAAAGGAAGATTACACCAGAGGTCTGTCCAGAAAAAGTAGAGCCATTGTTCACGTAATAAGAATGGTTTTCAAGGCATTGATGAAATCTGGCAGCCAAGGAGACTGGACTGGAATACAGATGCATGAACAATGGTGACCTCACTATAGTATAGTAGTCACTGGGGGCGGTAGTTGCCATTGAGTGAGCATGTCCAACATGTGGCCATTGCATTCAAAATGACTGAGTGAATATAGCAATGAATCTGCATAAGATTTTGTGTTCAGCTTGAATGTGCCTCTGCCGAAACTATTCAGATGATTCAGAAGGCTTTTGGGGTTGATGCAATGAGTGCAGTGCAAGAAAAAGTGTGACACAAATGCTTCAAAGATGGTCAAGACCTGTTGACAGTGATCCACATTCTGGAAGGCCTGCAATAAGCAGTACACCTGAGAATGTTGAACGTGTATGGGGTGAAATCAACAAAGATTGGCAACTGACAGTATGAGAACTGGAAGCTGATCTGGGGGCTCCAAAAAACTACTGTGTCCAAGATTTTGAAGCAAGATCTTGGCATGACATATCTTGTGGCAAAATTCATTTCATGGCTTCTGCTATGAGAGCACAAGGAACATCATGCAGCAGTTGCTAATGACTTGATTCAAACTGCTACCAATGAACCAGATTTCTCAATAAGTTATAACTGGATATGAATTGTGGGTCCATGACTATGACATGACAAGGCCCAGTCTCCCAATGGAAATCACCTGGTTCTCCATACCAGAAGAAGGAACAGCGAAGTCCCAGCAAGATCAAGACTATGTTAACTGTGTTTTTGATTGGGAAGGTGTTGTCCATCATGAATACATCCCTCCAGGCCAAGCAGTTAATAAGGAGTACTACCTCAATGTTCTCTCTCAGTTGAGAGATGCAATATGATGAAAACAGCCTCAGCTGTGGGCAACTGGTGATTGGCAGACTCATCACAATGTGCCCACTCATGCATCATGTCTCATGCAGAGTTTTTTGGTGAAACATCACATCACCCAGGTGACTCAGCCCTCCTACAGCCCAGATTTGGTGCCTGTGACTTCTGGCTTTTCACAAAACTAAAGTGATCTTTGAAAGGGAAGCAATTTCAGACTGTCAATGAGATTCAGGAAAATACAACAGGGCAGCTGATGGCAATTCCAACAAAGGATTTTGTGGAGTGTTTTGAACAGTGGAAGAGACACTGGGAGAACTGTGTGAGGTCCTAAGTTACTTACTTGGAAGGGGACTGAGGCATCATTGTTTTATGTACAATGTTTCTTGTATCTTTTATTTTTTTTCAATAGTTGTCTCTATTTTTCGTATTACATGGCTTGAAACTTTCTGGAAAGACCTCGTATCTTAAAGGTTCTGTTAAACAATGTAGTCTTTTCAGGCAAAAATAGCAGTTACAAGAAGGTTTGGCTCTTTACCTTAGAATTTCACGCTGCCCATCTGTCATTTAGAGCACAATGCTTGAAAAGAAGAGCCCTAATTTTCTGTTAGCCATACTTTGGGGAGAAGGAATTTAGAAAATAACACAATATTTCTGTTGTTTAAGGATTTTGTTGGATTCCACCTATGATTTTTCTTTCTATGTATGTGTTAATTATATCCACATAATTCTAGAAAATATTTGAAGTTATTACTTCCTTATAGTTTATCTGTCAAGATATATTTTGAAAATACTTTATGATTTTATGTGTAATGCTTTAATAAAACATAAAATCTTAAACTCATAAGAATAAATGGAATTTTGAAATCCTTTAATCATGATATTTTCCTAATTTGTTTGTATTAAAGTTTTTTAGTTATAAAGTATATGAATGTATTTTCCTAGTAAAAATTATAACAAAAAATAAGCCCTAGAGAATCTCTATTAAAGAATACCTTTTGGTGGCAAATGACTGAAAGGCTAACCCAAATAGACTTGGTACTCACCAGGATTCATTGATTTACATGCTGGAAGCCCTTGGCTTACCCAGGATTTCAGTCACAGCAGGACTCCGTGTCACTCTTTGTATAGACCCTGAAACCACCACCTCCTAGCTGGCTTGTTCTGTGGCTCTCCCTCCAACGTGGCAAGATGGCTGCAATGGCTTTAGCTTTGTTCCTTCTAGTTTCATATTTTACAATAGCTTTTAAAAAGTTTCAAGAATTGAGTTTCATTTGTTTTGATTTATAGTCCTGAGCCAATTGCTGTTTTATGGAAGTGGAAAATACTGATTGCTTGGGCCTCATTTGCATGTTTCAGTCTTGGATGTGGAGTGTTCGGTTTCACCCAAGCAAGTTGGTTGACACAGCTTTCTCCAGAAGCGAAATCAGTGTGGAGGGGCAGTCAGTACTGGAGGGTAAAAATAGTAGATCTTCACTGTAGCCCCATCTCCTTCGATGACTTCTATGTTTTGGCCACTTTCATCCATTTTACCCGTCTCTCCACCCTCATCCTCTGGCAATCACCAATCTGTTCTCCATTTCCATGAATGAGGGTTTTTTTTTTTTATTCTACATATAAGTGATATCACGTAGTATTTGTTTTTCTCTGTCTTTTTTCACTTAGCATAATGCCCTCAAGGTCCAAAAGCCTTCATGGCTTTTTGAATCTTTTGCTATATGATTATAAGCATATGTTTATAGTTTTCCTTAAGTAACTATAGTTTTTTTCTTACTGTTTTTATTTGAGACACTAATTTATTTAAAATTTCTATTGTATGGTATGAGTAAAAATCTATCTTCATTTTGTTTGTTTTAAATTTTCTCAATTCCACTTATTGGAAAATGTATCTTTACCTTAGTGATGCAGAATGCATACCAAATTCTTGTATGTGCATGATTCTGGGGTCAAAATTCTAGGGTTTTAAATTTTTTATCCTGTTGCTTATTAGAGTAAAATATCTTGTTCTTTATTGTTAAAATTGCCTTGGCTATTCTGATTCCATAAATATTAAGAATAAACTTGGCAATAGGCATAAGAAACATTTTTGTGCATTAGTTTGGAATAGATTGAAAATTATAGACAAATAAAAGGAAATGGACATTTTTACAGTATTCAATATTGTCAAACATTAATGTGTTATGGCTTTCCATTTATTTCAGTTTTCTTTTTTACTAAGTAAAACTTTACTTTTTTCCAGAAAAGTTTTAACATATTCCCTGATAAACAATTTTCCAAGAACTTAGTAGTTTGTTACTTCTGCTTTTATATAACAGCTATACTTAAAAACTATCAATTAAAAATTTATCTGTATATAATAAACATAAAGAAAAATGCACATACCATAAATATTATATAGTTGATGAATTTTCACAAACTAAACCTACCCATGTAACCAGAACCCAGAATACGATATAGAATATTATCATCACTTCAGGAGCTATAATTTCTTCTAGTCAATATCTCATACTTGGTGAATAATCTCTATTCTGGCATTTTATAGCATAGATAAGTTTTGTTTTTTTAAGTAATTTACATAAAACAAGCATCCTGGATATACTTTTTTAACTCAGGATTTTATGTGTGAGGTTTTAATCCATATTATTGCATGCAGTTGTGGAGATTTCAATCCATATACTTTGCTGTATAATAATATTCCACTTTATGAATACGTGATAATATCCTTATCAATTGTACTGTTAATAGGTATTTGGGTAGTTTTTTTAGTCTATTGTGAATAATGTTATGTTGTGATGCAGACCCCGGCTTGTGGGGTCCACGTCATTATGGATAAAATGAGACATTCACAGAGACTACCCAGTCCAGTGGAGGAAAGGGACGGCATGACTTCTCTCTAGGGGAGCAAAAGCCTCAGCCCTTGCTCCAATGAGCTTTTATTGTCTTACTGGGCACATTACAAGAAGGTCCTCATTAACTCTGCACAGGCTTGCTTTAGGTGGTTACCTTTTACAGAAAACAAAGGAGTCAATGCTGCTAATCACATCACAGAAGAGGGATATTTGCAAATGAAAAGGCAAAAGTAGTTGAACCTGTTACACTCACCCTTGGAAGTGTTAGCATGGTTTTTAGGAAGTTGCTTTGCAGTAAATGTCCTCAATTCAGGGTGAGGGAGTTTTAGCAAACAGCAAGACTCAAAGCTGCCTAGGTACATTGCAGGCCTGATTCCCCACAGGAGAACCTATCTGTGGGCGTGAGTCCTGTGCATCTCTGAATGGGAGCTGGGCCCACACCTTGCAGAGCGGCCTCCCACAATGTTGAATATTTTACTCAATGAATTTTGGTGAACATTTGTGTGCATTTATCTTGGTGCAATTGCTGGGTCATGGAAAATGCATATGTTTGGTTTTGGTTAACATCGCCACGGTTTTCCAGAACAGCTTATGCCACTTCACACCTCCATTGGTAATGTAGGAAGATTCTGTTTACTTCATATTCTGGATGACAATTGGCATTTTGCATCTGGTGGTTTGTAGTCATATCTCATTGTGGTTTCATATACATTCACTTGCCCAATAAAATTGAGTTTTTAAAATATTTTATTGCTTTTGAAATAGTGTCTTTTTGTGAAATACCCATTCAAGTCTTTTGACATTTTAAAATTTGCTTTCTCTGCTTTTTTCTTAGAAATGTAGAAAATCTTTATATTTTCTTATCATGAAGCTGTCATTGGATATATTTTGTCTAGGATCTGTGGTTGCTTTTTCACTTGCTTTATGTTTCCAGGTGCCATTGTAAATGGTCTAGTTCTATTTATTTATTTTGGTGGCTGGTGTATAAAAATACAGATAATATTTGAACATTGATCTTGTATCCAGTGACATCCTATACTTATCAATTCCACTAGTTGGTCTATAGATTCTTTTTGGATTTTCTAGGTAAACAAACATGACTTCTGAGAATAGCAACATTTTATTTCTCCCTTTAGAAACCTTATTCCTTTCATTTCTTATTTCACTGGCTGGTGCCTCCAGTAAAACACTAAACAGAAATATTCAGAGTAAGCATGCTTGTCTCATTCTAGGGAAGAGGAGGGTTTTGTATTTCACCATCAGTGTGATACTTGTTATAGATTTCAATAGATATTATTTATCGATATCAAGAACATTCTCTTTCATTCTTGCTTTGCCTAAGATATATTATCAAGTATGGATGTTAATTTTTATGAAATGCTTTTTATACATTTATTGTGATGACCACATACAATTTCTCTTTTGCTTTAATTTAGTCAATTACACTGTTTTTAATATTAAATTATTTGGATTCCTGAAAAGCATTAATTAGCTGAAATATATTGGACTTTATATGTCATTGGGTTCTTTTCTTAAAATATACACCTTGTTAAAAGTTTTGGAGTGTAGGGGAAAAAATAGAGACAACTGTACTTGAACAATTTTAAAAAGTTTAAAAAAAGCTTTGCATCTGTGTTAATTAAGAAATTATTCTGTACCTTTTTCATCTTGCAAAACTAAAGTTCTGCAGATTGAACAATTCCCATTTTCCCCTCCCCCCCCCAGCCCCTGATAACCATCATTCTTTCTGGATCTATACATTTGGAATCATCCAGTAAAAAAGAGAGATTAGTCTATAATCTTCCTTTGTTGTAATGTTCTGGTTAGATTTTGGAATCAAGTTCTGTTATTCTTATAAGGAGAGTTATGAAGTATTTCTAATTTGCTATTCACTAGAAGAGCTTAAAGAGTTATTTCTTCCTTAAATTCCTGGAATAAATCAACTGCTGAAGCCAAGCACTTTGAATTTTTTTTAATTGACAAAGAATTTTAAATACAAATTCAACTTCTTCAGCATGTACAGAATTATCTAGATTTTCTGCTTTATTTATCATCTTGGTAAGTTATTTTTTTAGGGACGATTTCATCTATTACTTGAGAATCATCAACTTTATTAATGTTCATTGTATACTCTTATTTCCTTTAAAAGTCTGGAGAATCTATGTGTAATGTTTACTTTTCATATCAATGTTGATAATTTATAATTTTTTTCTTTTTTAAAGATCAGTTTTGCTAAGGGTTTCATTAGTTTTATTAGTCTTTTTACATAAAAACAATTTTTGGCTTTGTTTATTCTTTTTATTTTGTCTATACCATAAATTTATGTAATTATATTTATTTGTTTTATTTCCTTAGATTTGATTTATTGCTTTTGAGCATCTTTTTTATTTTCATAGTCAAATTTTATTTATTTTATTTTTAAATTTTTATTTATTTTTTATTGTGGTTCAATTACATTTGTCCCAATTTTTCCCCATTGAAGTTGAAAGTACTGCTTTACTATTTCTTTCTTTCTTTAATATATATATTTAAGACCAAATGTCTTGAAAACATCGCTTTAGCTACATTCCATAAATGTGATATGTGGTCTATTTATCATAATTTATTTAAAAATTCCTTTTAAGTTGTATATTGACTTCAAAAATTTTTATTAAATCTATTGGGGGACATTGGTTATATAGGTCTCAAGAATACATTTCTATGATATATGATGTGTATATTACATCGTGTGCCCAACGTCAAAGTCAAATCATCATCCATTGCCATATATTTGGCTCCCTTTATCCTCCACCACCCTCCCCACTCTTCCTTCTGGTAACCACCCTATTGTTGTGTGTGTCTATGAGTTTCACTTTTATATCCCACATACAAGTGGTAGCATATGATTCTTAGCTTTTTCTGACTTATTTTGCTTAGCATAATATTCTCAAGATCCATTCATTGTTGCAAAATGATATTATTTTATCTTTTCTTATGGCTGAATAGTATTCCATTGTATATATTTCCCACAGCTTCTTTACCCAGTCCTTTATTGAAGAAAACTTTGGTTGTCTCCATGTCTTGGCTAGCATGTTAGGCTGGCATGGTTTCATGAATATTGGTAGAAGACACGATATTCCTGACTCAGAGATACAGGACTTTTTCTTACAGCCATAACAGTAACCCGAGGATCAGAATTTCCTGTGCTGTTCACCTGAATCCCAGTTCCCACAGGATGTTGAATTCCCCTGGACACCACTGGATTTTAGCCTTGTTGAATCACCAGTACACCAGGCCTCTGTGAATCAAGGGCCCCATTGAGTCAGCAGCTTTACTGCAGGAGGTAAAGGGAAGGATAAAATTCTCCAAAAAGGATATCTGCATTTACTTAGTTTGAGATTCATTGACCTTCTTAAAATTTTGGTTAGGAATTTTAATCAGTTCTGAAAAATTTTCATGGATGATAGACTTCTTATACTTCTGCTCACTCAATTTTCTGTTATCTCTTTGTTTCTAGTCCTTCCTTACATGTTCTTTCTTGTCTGCAACTCCTGAGCTTTTGGGGATGTTATTCTGTGTCAGTTGGCTTACTTGTCATTAGTACTACCCTCTGACTTATTTGATGTTCACTTTTCTTAATTCTTCTAAAATCTGTTTCTCCCTGCTTTCTACATTCCAAAAATTGCTGGATACCTCTACACAGTATTCTCTTTTCTGTCTCGCCTATTTTATGTTCCTATTTTTTTTTTTTTTACTTTTCTTTATTATTATATTACAGTTGGCCCAAGTTTTCCCTCTTTGTTCTCCTCTGCCAGCCCAATCCTGCTCCCACAGACAATCCTCACACTGTGGTCATGTCCATGGATCATCTGTACATGTTCTTTGACTAGTCCCTTCCCCTCCTTCTGAGGGACTTTTATGAAGAAATCAGATATAAATAACATTTATTTTTGTCAGGTATAACCCAGCTTCTCCACTCCATTATTTTCAATATTCCTGTTTGGTTTGGCAACATCTATTATAATCATCAATTAACTAAATATATTATAAGCCCAGAGTGACTCTACAATTTAGGAGAGTTTAGAACCTTCCAGTGGGCCCTCTGTGGTGGCATCTATGAGGTCCTCATAAACATGATAAAAGGACACTATCTCCACCCTCTAAGAGTGCAGCAACCTTCCTAACCTGCTTGGACAGCATAGCACTATGGGCACCTCTTTTCAGGACTTTGGAGGTGAGTTGCAAATGCTCTGCATCGAATTCAAGCTGCCATGGTCTGAGCAGAGCTCCTTCCCCCACAGTGTGCGGTGCCACATGCAGCCAATGACCTTGACATCCACTGCAACAACCAAAGTTCCAGAAACAGTATTTACCCTTTGGAGGTTTCTTTATAAAGGAGAAATAGAGGGTGAAATTGATTTTTAACTTGAAATAGGCAACCATTTTATTGTGTGCTGTATACATAAATCGAATATAATTGTCAGTTTAAAAATTTAGGTGAGTGTAAACCATTCACATCACTTATTATTCACACTAATTGTCATTGATATTTCATAATGATGATATTTCTCAGATTTTGGGTGACTTTATATTTTGTATTTAAGTTTGCATTTGAGGCTTTTTGACCCTGGTAAATTCAAACAGCCAGCCTATGGCAGGGTGGGAACTACTTGTGGTGTTGTGGTCCACACAGTTTTATAGGGTGAAGGTTTAGACAGGATGTGCAAATAGATCACTGCCTTGTCTCACTTTCCCAAACTACCATAATAAACATCCTACTTAGAGTAAAATACCCCAGATACTCCTGCTTCGCCCTGCACTTAGGAGATGATGTGGAGGGATCCCTATTTCTGGTTTCTGGAATTGAGTTTCTCAACTTGATTACCCTTATTATGCCTCTGGATGCCCTCTGTTCATGGGTTCTCCCATTACGGTTATGTGCAAAGTAGTTGTAACCTCCTGTGTCAGTACAGCGCAACAGCCTGGAATGTGTTCAGTTGTGCAGGCCATACTGTGAAGCACATACAACTGTTATGGATTTCTATTTCTTCCATTCTCTGAACCACTAAGAGTAGTCATGTCAGTTTTGAGCAATATATATATAATAGGATTTGGTACAGGGGGTGAGACTGCTAATGCTGAATGTATTCAGTCTGCCCTCTTAACCCCAGATCCTTTAAGCATTGCCATATTTAGATACTTGATGGTTCGATTAATTCATTAATGCACATTAATTCTGCTAAATTCTGCATTTCATACTGGACCAGTACAGTTTGAGCTCTCTCTTCCAAAAGCTATTAAGGATTCAATTAAAATTCTCTAATACAGTATGAATATTATATAACAGTATAAATCACCTGGGTTTTTTATGATAACATGGTTGTCCTACTCTTAAAGAAAATATAGCCTATTATTAATACTTAGATTATATCAGGCTGCTGGCTGAAATCTATTATCACCTGTAGTTTCTTATTCTTCTTTTTCAATCTAGAGAATCTTAAAGTTGTTATTTATTCCTGATGAAAGAGCATTTTGAGAATGCCTTGGGAGGTTGTTCTCATTTATCTTTTACTATGAGGTATTTTGTAGGATAATCTGATAATCCAGTTTCTACTAATAAATGTAGGTTTTTTATTATAGTCAAGTCTTCATAAATGGATTCAGCCCTTCCATTTCTGAAACTTGTCTACTTTCTAAAATAAATCAATTCACTTTCCTTAGTTTTTATTTTTAAAAATATACGGATAGATGTCCTTTTCACTTCTCTTCTTCCTCAATCCTTGGCCAGTAGAGACATTTGAAAAGCTAGCAGCAGCAGACAGTGTGGGCAAAGACTAGAAGCACGTGTGCCTCATGTCTGCCATTGACTGGATTGGGGACGGTGTGTGGCAGATGTGTGTATATTTAGTCAGGTAGACATGTGCCCTGAGATGTAGAAGGCCCATCTGTATTTAGTTTATATTTAACCAAAAAAGGTGAAGAATTTTCTAATAGAATGACTAAAAGTGAAGGTTGATGGGAGGCACTATTAGGATTGACTGTCAGGTAGATATGGGAAAAAAGCAAACGAGGCTCGAGAAGGCAGAGAGAAAGGATGAAATACAAAAAAGAAAACTATTCCTCTTCAAAACCTGACAGCTCCAGAACAATGATGCTCTTAGATTACAAATTAAAGCGATTTTAATCAAGAGCTTAAATTTGGGGATACAAGTTATATCTGTATATAGCTACTTAAATAGAAATATTCTACATATGTAACCACATTATACCCAAATGTTTCTGTACCAACAATGATATAAAAATATGCTTCTTCATATGGCCAGAGAAGTGTTGGGTATAGGGAAAGAAAACAAGAGAAAAACTGTGTTGGTGGCACCAAGAAATAGATAGCAGAGCCATTCCTGCTTCCCTTTCCCATTAAGGCCTCTACATCATAGGCTGTCAGCCTTGTCCTTACCTCCCTAGGTAAGCCTCCCTAGGATTTAAGCTTGTCCCTCTCTGTTGCTTTTATGGTCCATATTTTCACTTGACATGTGGATAACAACATGTTTTGTGTGTATATGCTACCATAGATCTATTCAATAGATCAGAAATATACATGTTTATCTTAATGACAGTCTAGACTAATCCCACTCTTTCTGGCCCTGGGCTAATGGAGTACATTGGGGCCTCTTTTAGAAAATATTAGATAAGGTTAAATTTCCTTGATTCAACTAATTCCAGTCAACAATCTTAAAGAGGCAAGAGTAGAGATAAGTTGATAAATAAGCAAATTTGAGGCACAATTGTCAGGCCTCATACTTTCATAACGAAGCTGCTAAGTTGCATTTGCCTTAATTTCAGTGATTTCCTTATTTTTAACTTTCTGGTTGTATAAAGCAAACAAAATTGAAAGAAAAAGGAACGGTGTATGTTTTCCTCTGCCGGTCACATTTCTTCCCAGACACACATATACAAAAAGCATATAATTCTGGTAGAAACTTAGCCCTCAAATAAAAATATACATTTATACCTCACTGAAATGTTATAACAAAATACTTTAATTTTTAAATGCATTAACAATATGAAATAAGGACTACATGCTAATGTATTTGGGACAATCCAACTTCAGCTCAAACAGAAAAATGCCTACTTATTTTACTTCCAGTGTTCCAATTTCTAATTCATTTGAACTCATTGTGGCTCATCAACAAAGCATCTACCTTGTCTGAAACAGTATTTTGCTCCTACCTAGTCACAACAAGTTTTAAGAAGCAACCAAGGTTCCCAAGAATATCTAGGCCTTAAATCTGTAATGTGTCCTTTTCAAATACATTTTAGGCATCTTGATTTCTAAATGATTTTAAATATTTTGTTATATTAATGGTATTCTAAAACTATGCATATATTCAGAGCTACTTGAACATGACAGAATAATGGTATATGATTTCAGTGTCTCTGTTAGCACTGTTGTCACCATCTTGCTGGTACAAAGGAAGGCCACAGGATGTCATGGTGCTATATACCACTAATGTTGGGAACTGCCCTGCCTGGTTTTAGAAGCTGTAACCCTCCATGGCTAAGGCTGAGTGAGAGACCTTGGGACCATAAGCCAGTAAGGAGACAAAGCCCATCTCCCTGGCAGGGGCACTGCCTCTGCCCCCTTTACTTCACCCTGCTTGGCCCTAAGCACATGACTGGTTAGCCAGTGACAGGTAAGATTACTCAAGGGAGGGATGATCTAAGATAGGCACAGTCACGGAGGGGCCCTCAGGGAAGGACTTGGGGAACTATAGAAAAGAGGGTGATGGACCCTTTCCCCTTGGCTTTGACATAGCCTGAATCCTCATTCTGTCCATGAGAAGTCTCCTAATCTCTTGGCTGCCTCACTTCCCCTGCCTGACTTAAGCCTGAAACAATGACAGATGGTGGTGCAACCCTCTGCTGGAAAGGGCAGGTTCTCCGGGGGTGATCAGGCCTAAGAAAGAATACATAAAATCCCGTGAAACCTGCTTTGCTAAGAATGCCCTCAGTTTTCTGACAAGGGAGCAAACATGAAATGAGTTTGTTTCCCAAAGTTTTATAGCCCTTTAGCTAACTGGCCCTGACTCAGAATAAGCCCTCATTGTTCTTTGTATGCTATCTATTGTTTGATCCTTACTGCCTGACAATGAGTGATGAACTTCACCTGTATTCCTGTGCAAATTGGATCCAATAAAAGCCCATTGAAGAAAAGGCTCCTAGCCCTTCTCCTTTGAGAGATTGGCCAACTTTCCTCCCCAAGCAGATCATGTCTTTGTAGACTTATTCTCATCCGTGGCAGACAGTGGGGCCTCTGCAGGCAGAGCCCCTCCATGCACTAAAGGTTTTTCAGTGACTTCAGAAATGTAAAATTAAACTCTATGTATTTAAACCTAACATAACTGATGGATGTTGGTAGTAAAACTTCACCGACTACTTTAATATTTTTCTTTTGGAACATATTGATTTTGTAGTTTTGTTTGTATTTATTTTATGATTAAAATATGGGAGACATAATAAGTACTAGCTAACTTTTTCAATTCTTATTTGTATGTATCAAATTTTCATCTGAAAGCAAATATTTTCAGTAAATCATGAGGTTATATCAGGTTTAGTTTATCCAAAAAAAGTAACATGTTATACAAGCCATGTAACTGCTCTGTACAATTTCATCATGCATAGAGTAAGATTGTCTTGAGAGAAGATACTGGTGCAGATATGTTGTAAATAGACATGAATGGAGAAGACTGAGAAGGGGGAGGAAGATGCATTGTTTTCTGTCCTCTAGAATCTAAATCTAATATCATAAAATTTGTGCAGTATGCATGGTTATAAGTTGTTGTTTCATAGATTTTTATATGATTCTTACAGAAGATTTTCAGAAAACTACACACAAAGTAAAAATTAACTGAAATGCATCTTTTGGTACCAAATCAGATGTAATTGTACAGTCTTGTAAAATAAACTTTGCAACATTTATTTTCTAAATTCTTCAATATTTCTTTCATACCTTTATTCACATGTGAAGACCCAGGTGGCAAAATAGAAAATGACTTTGAGTAATAATGAATAATGCTTTATTTTGGAATAAATAAATTACAAATTACAAATTACATAAATAAATTACAAATACAAGTGAACACAATTCTCAAGAAGCCTTTATATTATGGTGGGAAAATAGAAGCATACAATAAGACTTTTAATGTTTTAAACCAGAAATTGATTTGTTTTTGGTTTTTAGTTAAAGAAAATGACCCATTTTTTAAATATACTTGGAAAAAGTTTTCTAAATTATATGAAATAGTAATCTAGATAAGTTTCTAAATTAAATGAAGACTAAAATATAAATGTATCTAAATTTTGTTATAGCTTAGATTTTTAAATTTTTATTAAATTTATTTGGGAGACATTGGTTAATAAAATTATATAGGTTTCAAGTATATAATTCTATAATATGAGGTCTATTCATCCAGTATCCAGCCATATAATATGAAAAACAGAGACATTTATTGAAGAATATATAAGATACAAGAAACGCTGTACATAAAACAATGATGCCTCAGACCACTTCCAAGTAGGTAATTTGGGACCTCACACAGTTCTCCCAGTGTCTCTTCCACTGTTCAAAATACTCTGCAAAATCCTTTGTTGGAATTGCCATCAGGTGCCCTGTTGTGTTTTCCTGAATCTCATTGACAGTTTGAAATCTTTCCATTTCAAAGGTGATTTTAGTTTTGGGAAAAGCCAGAAGTTGTAGGACACCAAACCTGGGCTGTAGGAGGGCTGAGTCACCTGGGTGATGTAATGTTTCACCAAAAAACTCTGCATGAGACATGATATATGAGTGGGTGCATTGTCCTGATGAATCTGCCAATCATCAGTTGCCCACAGCTGAGACCATTTTCATCATATTGCCTCTTTCAACTAATGGAGAACATTGAGGTAGTACTCCTTGATAATGCTTGGCCTGGAGAGGCCTACTTATGATGAACAACACCTTCCCAATCAAAAAACACAGTTAATATGGTCTTAATTTTGCTGCAACTTTGCCGTGACTTCTCCAGGCATGGAGAACCAGGTGACTTCCACTGGGATGACTGGGCCTTTGTGTCCAGATCATAACTGTAGACACATGATTCATCTCCAGTTATGACCTTGAGGAAACCTGTTCATTGGTAGAGGTTTGAATCATCATTACCTGCAGCAGTATGTTCCTTCTGCTCTTGTAGCAGAGGCAGTGGCACGAATTTTGCCACGACACATTTCATGCCAAGATCCTGCTTCAAAATCTCAAGCACAGTAGTTTTTGTAATCCCAGATCAGCTTCCAGTTCTCACACTGTCAGTCACCAGTCTTTGTTGATTGCAGCCCATGCACGTTCAACATTCTTAGGAGTACTGCTTGTTGTAGGCCTTCCAGAATGTGGCTCACTTTCAACGGATTCTTGACCATATTTGAAATGTTTGTTCCAAACTTTTACTTGTGCTATCATTGCATTGTCCCCAAAAGTTTGCATCATCTGAATAGTTTCTGCAGGGGAATATTTAAGCTTGACATATAATTTGATGCAGATTTGTTGCTGTACTCACTCAGTCATTTTGAATGCAATGGCTTCACAGTGCACATGTTCACTCAATCGCATCTACTGCCCCCACTGACTAGTAGAGTGAAGTTGTCATTGTTCACACATGTGCATTCCAGTCCACTCTCCTGGCTGACAGGTGACATCAATGTTGCAGAAACCATTCTTGTTCTAACAATGGCTGCAATTTTCCAGACAGACCACATATATCATCTATATATTGCATTGTGTGTTCACCACCCAAGGTCAAGTCTTCTTCTGTCACCATATATTTGATTCCCTTTACCCTTTATCTACTTCTCCCCAAACCTCTTCACCTCTGGTAACCACCCTACTCTTGTCTGTGTCTCCACTGATGCAATTGGTTGTCACATGGTACTTAATACAATATCACTTAGATTTTTAATGGATAATAAGTATTTTAAAATTACATTAGAGAAAGCAGTACAATTTCAGTAGAGTGTATAATTCTGTTGTAGTCATTGGACAGTAATCTGATATACTAAATTTTTCTTTCTGAAATCAAATTTTATTTATAATCCAAAGTTAGTATAAGTGTTTCAGAAAATCTGCTGAGTTTTTTGTTCATTCATTGAAAGCCAACTTTACCTGAACCAAACATCTTGGAGCTCAGACCTCTTTCATTTATTATTCTACAAATTATTACACATAGACAATGATGGGGTTTCAGGAATAATTATTAACTTTTCTAGAATGGTTCTTTATTATCAAATGATGGACACATTAAATTACTTGGAAAGCAAATTATTTTTAAAAGGAATGAGCTTTAATTCACATTTCCACAAAGTAAGAAATTACTTCTTTTGAATAGAAACAAGTCACTAGAGAACCTAGTTGCATAGAAAATGATTTAAGGTGTAAATTTCTAATAGCTGGCAGATCTAAATTATTTTTAAGTTGGTGAAAATCATTGATGCCTTGTAACTCAGTAGCAGTTATTAGTGATAGATGAAGGAGAGGCATTTCAGGTTAGGAAAGGAAATAAATAGGGTAGAATCAAGGAAAGGAAAAGGAGAGAAACAAGGGGGGAAAACTTCATAATGAATTTTTGATCTTTGGCTTCATTGTAACTGGCCTTGCTCAGAGTTAGAACTAAACATTTGTGGTTATCTATGAATAAAGAATTGATCACATTTCTTGATTTAAAAAAAAAAAGAAACTTTTCAGGAGAGTCCAGGCAATTAGAATGCAGCTTACACCCCCAATCACAATGGAGTGGGTGCCCTAATCAATACTCCTTTATAAATCACCATGACAAGAAAAAGGAGAAAGCAGACCACTATTGCCTGCTCACCTCAGATGTGCACATAGTATCATTGCTTTGGCTACACAATGCAAAAGACATTTTATTTAATGTAACCTTTGTGGACACTTGGAGTTCACCAAAACCTTTCAGTCAAGTAAGTAATTAAATTTGAGGAAATCAATAGCCATGTGTAACAAAATACTAATTTTAATCTCATTCCTATAGAAAAAAAAGGAAAAACAATCCCCTCACAAATATTATGATACACTCATCTGGCTTCTTGAACCCATATGTTTTCAAAAGAGGCCAAAGGAGAGCACCCATTTTTAGTTAAAACATAAACTGAAATTGCATCAGAGTATTAGAAAATAAGAGTCCCTCCATTGTTTGCATGTCTTTATGAGTGAGTTATGAATACAAGTTTCTCTTTTTTACAAGACAGAAATTGTATGTAGCACTTTAGATAAATAAAATGTGTTACCTTCTTTGTAGTATATAAAGTGCTAGAATTGTTCCTGAACATTTAAATTAAATCAGGTATGCATTTGAAGCACACAGAAACTGCTGCAAAACAGAAATTAAATAAATCTATGTTATAATACTTTAAATTTATTTTCCTTTTTAGTTTTATGGATTGATATAAATGTATGGTTTTCAAAATTATCTTCACATCTCTCAAAAATGCCTATATTGCTTATATAAAATTCTCAATTTTTAATATTTAAAAATATTTAATAACTTTCCATATTCTATTATAGGCAAATATGAATTTTGCCTTATTTCATTTTTTAAACAGAAAGCAATGCCACATAAAAAGGTACCAATCCAGCCACAGGCATATAGTTTCCTGCTATAGCCAGACATAATATAGGTAGGTAATTAATTCTAGCAAATTTTGATTGATGCATTGTTTTGTTGCTATTTGTTAGACATAAATGATAACTTTATTAAATACTTAAATTATAATTTTAATTTACTCATTCATAAATGTTTTTATTTTATTAAGCAAATGTTTAGTTGAACAACAATTGTCTCTTAAGGTCCAGAGGTATAAATGTTAATGTTACAGTTCTGTGATGTTTAGAATCTTTAAAGGAAAGACGTATCCTATACAAATGTAATGAGATGACCCTGTGGTGGAACATAAGTAGAACACTAAGAATACAGAAGACAAATGTTCTATTCCTGCCAGCATTTCATAGGGATAGATTTACAAAGATGAAGCCATATGAACTAGATATTTAAGGATGAAGGTAAGCTCACCAAATAGAAACATCAGGGGCATCTTTCAAGGCAATGGAATGAAAAATCTAATTAGAAGCAGAAGAGAAAAAACATAATATATTTGGAGAAAGGTAATTTGTTGGTTTCACAGGAAGAAGATGTAGTTGGGAGGTACAGGGATCAGGTTATAAATTTTTCTTTTGAGTGCTGAGTTTGAATTTTATTAGATGAAGAAGACAAAAGAGAGTCAGATGTGGTCAGTTGTTGATTTTATTTTGGTTTACATTTGCAAATATACATGTTGCATAGTAACTGGATATGGGAAGAGGGTGGAGGACAGCATACCAGTTAGGAACTATTCGTAATTCTGGAGCAAATGTGTGAGGGTCTGAATTAAGGCAAAATTTGTAAGTGTAGTGATGCATCCATAAGAGAAAGAACAAGAAGCAAGATCTGAGATTCACTTCTGGTGTAGAGCCAATAAGGCTTTGTAGTGAGTTCAATGTGGTTCATAACACAGAAGGAGAAATAAAAGAATCTTTGAAATTTGCAGTTAGAATGACTAAGTAAATGACAAGGCCATTCACTGAGATTAATTTAGATGCCAGTTATGTTCGGAATATGGTAATTATCAAGAGAGTAATAAATGCATAGCTTGAAAACAGTATGAGTTTTGAAGACCATGGAAAGAGATATTGTACTTTGTTTTTCTTTTATTTAACTATTGAACATTTGTAATTGGCACCAAAGTCAATGGTTTTATCTGAAGCCGTTAAATGAAACATTTTGGATTTTACTCTCTATAATCTAGGATTCTATCTCCCCTGGAATGCTACCTGTTGTTGGGAACTGCCCTGACTGGTATCAGAAGCTGAAACCCCCTCCTAGGCTAAGGCTAAGGGAATGCCCTTGGAACCATAGGCCAGCAAGGAGACAAAAGCTTATCTCCCTGGCAGGAGCGCTGCTTCATTCATAACTGAACCCCAAAGCCTGGTCAGTTAGCCAAAGACGGGTAAGATTCCCCAAAGGGGGAACGATCTAAGACAGGCATGATCACGTGGGAGGCCCCCCAAAAGATGGACTTTGGGGGCTGCAGCAAAAGGGGGTGATGGACCCCTGCTCCTCGGCTTTGACTTAGCCTGAGTTCTCATTGTCTGGGAGAAAATCTCCTTATCTCTTGGTTGCCTTAGTTCCCGTGCTCCACCTAAGCCTGAAACAATGACAGGGTGGTGCAGCTCTGTGCTGAAAAGGGCGGATTCCCCAGGTGATCAGGCCTAAGAAAGAACATGTAAATTACTGTGAAACCTCCTTTGTTTAGAATGCTCTCAGTTGAATGAGAAGGTTCCAAGGAGGAAGTTAGTTTGTTCCTCAAAGTCTTACAGCTCTTTGACCCTGACTCAAAATAGACCTGCAGAGTTCCTTGTTATCTATTGTTCCTTACTTCCTCATAAGGAGTACTGTACTTTACCTGAATTATTATGCAAAACAAGCCCAATAAAAGCAGGTTTGGATGGTAAATCGGCACGCTCCCCACTAGAAGGGTTGGCCATTTCATCCCTACTTCTCCACAGAAACTAGTTTGTCTCTGTGCATGTTTTTTCTCGTGTATCGTCGTGCCCTCCGCAGCATTCCATGATCACTGCTGGCCGGTGACCCACACATCAACCTGTTAGAGAACATAAGTCTTATTTAGTTTCATTTTCTTCAGGATCCGCCAGGATATTTGGCAGAAGTAGATGCTCCATAAATATTTCACTGAATTGATATATAACTTGACAACATTTTTCCTCTCCATGAGAACAGCCATTTTATTAACAAGTGATGGTGACAATGTGAGGTACCCTGGGAAATTGGTCAATGTTAACTAAGTATATGAACTTTAAGGGGGTACACAATCAGATGAGAGTTTGCTATTGCTGCAATATTGCAGGAAGGTGACAGTGAACAGAATAGGCCCCAAGTTCCCAAATTTGGCCACTGTAATTTGGCCATTGTAATTCTACATGAAATGCTTGAAAGTACATACCCCTGGGTTTTAGGCTACAAAGAATGCGGATTGATTCTTGGGGAGTTTGCAGTTTGTAATTCCTATGTGTCTAGCCCATTAATGGTACAGAATTTGAGTTAGTTTGCTTGATTTGGCAATGTGCTCTGATTTTCTGGTCAATTATATTTGGCCTACAATGGGTAAAATATAGTTCAACAGTATTCTTTTCTGTAGAATTTTTCAATTTTTTAAAACAATTTAAAAAAAAGATTGTACTTATTTATTTTTAGAGAGGGAAGGGAGGGAGACAGAGAGAGAGAAACAGCAGTGTGCAGTTGCTGGGGGTCATGGCCTGCAACCCAGGCATGTACCCTGACTGGGAATCGAACATGCGATATATTGGTTTGCAGCCCATGCTCAATCCACTGAGCTATGCCAGTCAGGGAATTTTTCAATTTTTAATGCATTAATTTATTTGTAAATCTCTAAGAGATGGATAGAGCATGCTGCATTTATCAAGTTTCTTTGATCATCCTCTTTTGCAAATTACCTATTAGGACTACAGTTTTGGGAAATTTTTTAAATTTTTGATATTTAGACAGGGATTTCATTATCTAATCTGTGAGTGCAGTTATCAGCCAAATTATGCTGGTGCTAAGTCAAAGGAGTTACTGACCCAGGGCTCTCTAAAATGTCTGAATTTTAGAATTGGAAGTCAAAACGAACCCCTGTGTCAGGAATGTTGCTTCCCACCTCAACTCTCTCAATTAAACAGATCTTCCCAGGGAGGGAAGCAAGGTGTGTCCTGGGACTTGGGTGTTTGCATACCTAATTGCCTTAAATCTCAGTTTTTATTCCGAAGCAGTACATAAAGAAGGAATCAAAAGAATAACATTTTACATTACAAGAAATCACAAAAAAGTGGGTAATTTTGATGAAAATATTTTTGGACCAGGATATAATGATTATAAAAATGAATTTGCTACAAGTGATCTGTCATGCGTGAAGATGCTCCTTCTCATCCAGAACTGGCAGAGTATTTCACACAGAGTATAGACAAGCGTTTACAGGCTGAAGTAGCATTATAGGGAAAAGAAACAATTTTTTTCTAGTTTTTTTTTGGTTTTGTTTTGGCCCTGTACTATTTTTACTGAAACAATGAAAATACCTCAAACAAATTATTTATTGTCACATCTTCAGGTACTAGATTATGCCTAAATTTTCTTTATTACATCCTACTGGGTGTAGCTCACTTACTAAATATCAATTGTGATATTAACACCTGAGGACATACGACATGAAAACTAGAATGATTTATTCATATGAAAATGCTTTTCCAGTTTCAATAAAAATAAACTTATCAGTTAATCTGAAACTCTAATATTTTGGATATTACTCACAAATGATAACATATTTTTATATTCATTCATATGAATATAATTTAATCATTCATTTAATGACTTAAAAGTTGACTGTTTAGATCTATTTAGTCCCTAACATTTTAAAACCCTTAGAGGTTGGAGTTACTTTAAGTAAAGTTGAGGAAAATTGGTAGATTAAACTCAATCAATGAGTTTGTTGCTCATTTCTTGTGCAAAGAGATATATTGACATAAGGCATTTCATAATAAACCTATTTTTAATAATTTTATATAAATAAATACAATAAACACAAACATTATTTTAAACTGAATGAAGAATTCTGTTAAATGGATCTAAATATTTTTTTTGTGTTTGCTTTAGGTTTGTCTATCAATGGATTTTATGTAACTAATGAACAATAGTAACCTAAAGTTCTCATATAATAAACCACATTATCACTTCAAAACCTGCTAAAAATATATCATCTTAAATTTGTTACAAATTGTCACGGAAGGTATGGAGATTAGAAATGTATACAATAGCCAAGACCATAGGTATGCACTTGTTTATATCATTTCATGCTATTACATAAATCCTGTTCATCTCTAATACTTAAAACAAAACCTTTGGAGAGAAAAATATATTTAAGCATGAATAAAGTAAATATACATACTCACTTTTTGCACATATGCCTTAAGCTAAATGTTGTCTTTTCTGGAATTTTTCTAACAAACTTGTTCTAATATGAGAATCTGAATGTAAAGTTGGTATATAGAAATAAAATCTTATGGCTGTGATTATTTTTCCTATCATTCTATGTTATAAAGTTCTAAAATGGAAATCTTAGGACTTATATATGGAAAATTAGTTGTCCGAAATGTGGCCACATAGAAAATGCTAGTAACTTCAATTTATGTTAGTTTCTCTAGAGGTGAAACTTATTTCGTTATAAAATTGTATTAGAAGACTATAATGTTTTCAGAGTTAGGTAAAGTAACATTTTTATATAATTTAATAGAGCTATTTTATTTTTCACATATAACTTATTTTATTTCTTTTCTAAAATTATATTTTATTGATTATGCTATTACAGTTGTGCCAATTTTTCCTTTTTTGCCCTCTTCCACCCAGCATGCCCAACTCTCTCAGACAATCTCCACACCATTGTTCATATCCATCAGTTATGCATAGGTTCTTTGGCTACTCCTGTTTCTATACTGTACTTTACACCCCCGTGCCTATTCTGTAACTACCTATTTGTAATCACCTTACTTTGTCCTCCATTCTCCCATTACCCCCTCCCATCTGGCAACTATCAAAATGCTCTGTATCCATGATTTTGTCTCTATTCTTCTTGTTTGCTTAGTTTATTTTTTAGATTCAACTGTTGATAGATATGTATTATTGCCATTTTATTGTTCATAGTTTTGACCTTCTTTTCTTTAAATAGGTCTCTTTAACATTTCATATAATTGTTTGGTGATGATGAACTCCTTTATTTTTTTTTTTCTCATCTGGGAAGCTCTTTGTCTGCCCTTCAATTCTAAATGATATCTTTGCTGGGTAGAGCAGTCTTGCCTGTAGGTCCCTGCTTTACATGACTTTGAATAGTTCTTTCCAATACCTTCTAGCCTACAAAGTTTTTTGAGAAATCAGCTGACGGTCTTATGGGAACTCCCTTGTAGGTAACTAATTGCTTTTCTCTGGCTGCTTTTAAGATTTTTTCTTTATCTTTAACCTTTGGCATTTTAATTATGATGCATCTTGGAGTGGGCCTCTTTGCATCCACCTTGTTTGGGATTTTCTGTGCTTCCTAGAATTGCATACCTGTTTCCTTCACCAAATTAGGGAAGTTTTCCTTCATTATATTTTCTTTATATATTTTCAAATAGATTTCCAATTTCTTGCTCTTTCTCTTTTCCTCCTTGGCACCCCTATGACGTAAATGTTGGAACGCTGGAAGTTGTCCCAGAGGCTGCTCATTGATTTTTGGATTCTTTCTCCTTCTTGTTGTTCTGATGGAGTTTTTTTTTTTTCTTCCTTTTGTTCCAAATCTTTGATTTGATTCTCAGCTTCCTCCACTGCACTATTGTTTCCCTGTACATTTTTCTTTATTACAATTAGTGTGTTCTTAGTTTCTGACTGGATATTTTGTGTGCTCTTAAGGTTCTCACTAAATTCCTTGAGCATTCTTATAACCAGTGATTTGAACTCTGCACCTGATGGATTGCTTATCTACATTTCATTTAACTCTTTTTCTAGATCTTTGATCTGTTCTTTCACTTAGGCGATGTTTCTTTGTTTCTTCATTTTGTCAGCCCCCACTGTATTTGTTTCTATGTATTAGGTAGAGGTGCTATGACTCCCTGTCTTGGTAGTGTAGTCTAATATAGTAGGTATCTTATAGGGTCCAGTGGTGCAGCCTCCCATATCACCCAAGCTGGATGCTTGAAGTTTACCCTCTCTGTGAACTGGGCACACCCTCTTTTCGTAGTTGAGTCTTGGTTGCTGTTGGCAGATCAATGGGAGGGATTTATGCAGGCCAGTCAGCTACAAAGACTGGCTGTAACCATTGATCACCAAGCTCTGTCCCCTGTGGAGGATTAGCTGTGTGAGGTGGTGGTGCTCTGACGTGGTCTGTAGCTTCCAACTGGGTGTGCAGGCTCTGGGGTTACCCAGGTAGTGCAGGCATAGGTCAGACCTCACCTGTGTCTCATCCAGAGCCACCCTGCCAGCGTTGTAAATCCATCTGAGATGGCTGCCGCTTGTGCTGGACTTGGAGATTCCCAGCTGAAGCTAAGCTGTGAATCTAGGTTGACTGTTGCTAGTGCTGGGACTGAGACAAATAACAAAATCTGTGGGAGCAAGAGACTCACTGAGGCTGGCTGTTGCTTGATTGATAAGTTTAGGAAGTTGTGAAACATGAGTCAATACCAGTCATTTATGTGGGAAAGTCACAGTTTGGATGGGTCCATAATTTTGGTGGGGCATGATCTTAGGGAACCTCCAGGGTGGGGCAAACAGTGTTATCCAGGTTGATGGAGTCTTAGACATGGCACCTACCTGCTGGCTCTATGAGTCTTTGAGGGGAAGGTTCAGAAAAGGGACAATGGCCTCTGCCTACCTTTCTGTCTGGGAGAAAGCTGTCTCACAGCTTCTGCCTTGATGCCAAACATTTCAGTTCCTCCCTTTATACCATTGGTGCATTTTAAGCTGCTGCCCTGCTGCTGGAGCTCAGAGCAAGTGAGTCTGAGTACGTCTGTGTGTGGGTTCTTTAAGAGGAACTGTCTGGGACTCTAGAAGTCTCTTTCTTCCATCAATTCAATCAGTGCTGATTTTTGTAGCCAGGAATTATGGGGACTTATCTTCCTGGCACTGGGACCCTGGGCTTGAGAACCTTGTGTGGGCTTGGGACTCCTTGCTCCTGAGACATCCTTCCTGAATTTTTATCCACCACATGTGGATATGGGACCAAGCCATTCCACATCTCACCCCGCCTACCAATCTGGATGGATGTGGTTTCTTTAATTCTGCGGTTGTGAGACTTCTATTTAACTCAATTTACAATAGTTCTGAGTGATGGTTGTTCTATGTTTTAGTTGTAATTTTGATGTAGTTGTGTGAGGAGGTGAGCTGTGTTTACCTATGCTACCATCTTGACTGGAAGTCATCCATCCTTTTCTTGATGAGGAAAACATTATAACTTATTTTAAATATATATTTCCAGTCATCATCTACTTTAGACATAATTTTTATGTCTAAATATATATATATACTGTAAATATATATACTTATATTAAAAAAATATATAACTTATTTTAAATATATATTTCCAGTCATCATCTACTTTAGACATAATTTTTTTAAAAAGTGTTCAAAACCAAAATCAATGGAGTTTATGCATTATTTTAGATATTTTCAAAAGACAAATCAATTATAATGAACACATTAAATTATTTTATTCACTGCTGCTTAGCCATAGCAAATGTTGAAATCTCCACATAGCAAATATTAAGCTTCCTTCTTTTCTTTCCTCCTATCCTTCTTTCACCTCTCAGTTACTTAAAATGTAAACAAATTTAAATATTAATTAAATGAAAAAAGGGTCTAACATATTTCTTTCACATGCAGCTTCTCACTAAATATTTAAAGTGAATTAATAAAAAAACTAATAAATCTCAATAAAGTGTTTTATATTATTAGTGGTATTGCTGATTTTTAAGTATAAGTAATCATAAGGTTATTCTAGAGTTGTAGTGAAATTGTACTCTAATATGTAATTATCCTTCCTAACCCAGGAAGAGTGTAAAATAAAAATATCGAAAGTTGAGGAAAAGAGTTAACTGTAATATTGAGTGGCATATTGCAAAACCAGCTAAGAGTTTATTTAAAGACTAAATTGGACAAATTGGACAAGGAATAATAAAGAGACTAATTGGTTAATCTATGTTGTGCTATGAAATCTTAGTTCCTAAATCCCTTATGGAACTTCATGTGACTTTCATCCTGCTTTCTTTTCATTTTGTATACTTATTAGAAGGAAAAGTTATATTTCTCTGGCCTTGTCTTCACCTATTCTATTAGAATTCTAATGTGATGTGCTATGTCTAAATCATGTCCTATTCCAACTTACCCTGAAAATGTCCTCCATCCCTGCTGAGGGCCAGAGAAGCTGTTGCATTGCCAAGACCTGCTAAAGACACCTACTGTGGCACCTACTGTAGTCTGTCAACATTTTTCTCAAGACTATAGGTAACTGATAACGAAGATACATGTTTCTATGACAAATGTAAGAGTGTTAAATATCATTAGTTGATGACAGTATTCCTGTTGCTACAGATTTACAACAATGTCCACTCAAGTCTCTTATATCTGACCTCAAGAATTCTGTAATTTGTATTAAAAGTAGCATGTCTTATCACTGTAATCTAATGCTTTTTGTCATTGTTCCATGTGGGTTTTGGTAAAAAATAATTAATTTTCAGGGTCCTTATCTGTTCATTAAATTCCCCTGCTTTTTCACTCAGGCATGAATCCCTACAAGCTTGATCAGAGAACAATATGGAACAGACATTATGCTATATTCAGGACTACTCACTTTTTCTTGGACCCAAAATAGTTGCCCTGGTTCCATCTTTCTCCAGAACATGCAATCATTCAGGTATAAACAGAGCCCTGGCTAACCTATGAGTCTGGCTGTCCAGACATCCCAGTAGGTCTTGAGAGTTAGAGTGGATTCTATTCTTATTCCTGAGTATCTAGTATTTATAAAAGGCTCTACAAAACCAAATCAAATTAAAAATCTTTTATTGTCATTAGTCTCTTTGATTGTCAAATATTATCATACAACTCTAACTATAAAAGTATCATTTGCTAAAAATGCAATTATATTTTTAAGTAATGGCTAAGCAGCAATGTAGTTAATATTTTGATATTTCTTACTTTCATTCATAGTTAATCCTACTATAGCTCCCTTTTCCCTGCCAATCAAAAATTTTATGGCTAAAAACAAATATGGGCCAATATCTTTAGCAGGAAAGACTAATTAAAAATACTTAATTAGGTTTTGGTGAACAATTATCAATACAGTCTTTTGAGCTGAACCTTTTCTATTTTTAATCTAGCCATTCATCTTCAAGTATTAAAAACCTAGCCTTTAAATTTATATCTGAGTTTCATTTTGGCATAGGTGATGGATTCTGATAATTACAGCTATTTTAATGCCAGAGATATAGTGCTATATTTTCTCTTTATTGTGTATCTTGCATTTGTCTGCAAAAATCTTCCCACACTTGATCCTCTTGCAAATCCTGAAATATCTGGCCATATTGGGAAGAATCCAGTTGCAATTCACTGAATCCCTAACTAATAATGGTTTACACCATAAGGATATTTACTGTTCATTAGAATATCTTAAGGTAAAGAGCTCCACTTTGGTTTTGTGTCTCAACCAAGAATCCCAGCTCTTTCTAGTTTTTCACATCATTAGCATATAATGTTCTTCATCCTGAAATTTATTGTCCTGTGTTCAAATGTTACGTATTTTAGTTTCTAACGTCAAAACAATAAATAATCATATTCAAAAGCAGAAAGGGCAAGCATGATCAAGAGACTATTCTCTATTCATTGTGCACACCTTTCTATTATCAGGGAGAAAAACCTTTACCCAAAGTCTTCAGCTGACTTTCTCTTGTGGCTTGTTGACCAGAACTTGATATGTTACCTACCCTAAAACCAATCACTTACATAGAAATGCTGTAATTGGCTCATATTAATCATGATTCACCCTCCAAAAAACTAAGCACAGCTGGCCAGAAGAAGGAATCGCCATGGTTAAATAACCAGTGATGTCTCCCAATGAAGTTCCTCTCTGTAGCCTTCTGCCTGCTGCTGCAGGAGTCTTCTCCATGCTCCCCAACTCTCAGCTTCTTCTACTCACACTCTATATTCTAGTTCTACTAAATTTTCAGTTTCTAGAATGTTCCATGTGCTCCCGCTATCTATGCCTTGCTGTGCCTTATGTCTAGAATAGTCTTTCTCTCTGCCAAGCTAATATCTATTAATCTTTAAGGTCTCAGCAGTGACACTGTTTTCTCTGTCACAACATTGTCTGCCCACAAATCAAGTGAAGTGATTCTACTTGTAACTAGTAATTTCCCAGTCACAGATCCTGCTAGGCTACAGCGTCTATGTAAATATTTTGATATAACTGATAAGTCCCCCTTTCTCCCTCCCTCTGAACCTGTGATCACCTTCATGGTTTGGCAGTAAGGAGTTTGTGTCAGAAAAGAGATGTTACAGCAGAGAACAATGTTTTGAATTTCAAGAGTTGAGGTCCAAGTTAAACCAGAAGACAGTTGGAGTGAGTTGGGTAGTTCTAGACTCTAGCCCAGAAATGATTGCCTAGATTGATGTGGGAGGGCCTTTCTTGCAGGGGAAGCCAGAGAGGGTGTGCACTGACATGTGTGCATGCAAAGGGAAGGTCCCACATTCTCTCACATGGATACAAGAGAGACCTTGCCTGGTAGATCTTGGTTAGGTGACAAGGCCCTTGCTTTTCCACATGTGGGTTTGTGAGTAGAAATAGCTTTCTGATGTACCTAAATCAGAGGAAACTGGACGCTCTCTCACAGTGAGAGGACTTGAGTGATTTTTGAATGTCAGAGACAGTCACAGAATAAATGAAGAGGCTCGGATGGCTCCACTAAGTGGGCTGTTGTTCCCAGTGACATGGGAGCAACAAGGTGGCTCTGTGTATCTGAGGTGGGTAGCAAAAGGACAGAGAGCCTGAGGACTCTCTGTGGCTGAAACAAGGTCCTCAGAGTGATAGGTGAGTATAGATGAACGTATGCTTGGCATCTCAAGCAACCTGCTGTGCAGGAGAATGGCCCAGACAAGAGCCACCAGGCAATCCTCAGTCACCACATGAACCCCTGAGAGCACAGACACAGCCCAGGGAAAAGCAGGGAAAAGTAGTAAGGGGATACTACTAATTGATTAAGTTTCTATTAACTCATAATGGATACTTAAAAGAGAAATTATTAGGAAAAAATTTCTTGCTTATTGAAATTCCTTCCTACAGTATTTGAGCATCTGCCTAAGACATGGGGTCCCTGAGGATGGTCCTTGTCCCTTGGGGTTTCTGTAAAACTAGAAGCTGGAACAGCACACAGTGGCCAAATGCTTGCAAAGTATTGTGGGAAGGAGTCAGTAATGAGGTAGGCTGGAGGTGAAGGACACTTTTTAGTATTTCATAAAAATCAGGGAGGACTTGGTGAGAATAAAACTATGGATTGAAGTTCCATTTAGCTTAGAAGCAATATTCAGATTCTTACCACTGTAACTAATATAAAAATACTTCACAGGAAAAAAAATCACTTACACACCAAATCTGTGCATTTCTATGAAATTTATACTTTACATGTCCAAAAATATGAGAAACTTCTTTAGAAACCCATTTTAAATGCATTATGATGGGGGTTACACACTGAGGATGATAAGCTTTTATACAGATATATGTGTACATATGTTTTATACATATTTATGTGATATTGGAAATGAGACAATTATACTGCATGCATTCATTCTGTATTTAATTTTGGGCTAGAGAAATATAATTGTTTGAGTAGAAAATTAAACTCTGGCTGAAATACTATCATGTTTCCAATAAAAACTGAGCAAATTTTACAGTTTGAAGTGAGTTTACAGAAAACTAGTAAGCTAATAACAAAGAATATGCAGAAGTCTGATAAAATAATTGTTATAAGGATTAAGTACCCAGCTCTGGGGTTACTCGTTCTTTAACTTTTACATGGGGGGAAAACAAAAGTTATGACTTCCTGTTCAAAGTATTCAGAAATAAAAATAATCCAACAGCTTCAAACCAACTTATTTCTAATCAGAAAACATTATACTTTTATATTGTTCTTTACAAAATGAAGAAAGATAATTCAGAAATACAGAAAGAAAAGCAAACAAAAGAGAGGAAGTAATCACACAACATATTACGACTTCTCCTAAATGTTAGATTATTGTAGGAGAGCCAGGTGGTGAAATTATTGGTCTTTCACTGTTTCTCTGCAAGTTTCAAATTTGGTTTGAGCCTCTAGGGAAATGAGTTTGAATGTCTCATCTCATTCCTAGAAGCAAGAAATCTCAGGAAAAAACAAAGCATCAGTTCATTTCTCAGAAGGAATTGGCACTGCATATGAAGCTGTGAAAGACCCAGGCTGTGTCGGTGGGTAGGCTAGCATCTTCACTGAGGTTTGGCGGGTCCCAGGTCTTTCTTAAATAAATACATGACTCCTCAGTTTCTATGTGGGTCATGGAAATGTTCCCCATTAGCTGTGCTGAAGTATACGGGTTCAGTGGGGTAGCTTCTCTCAAATAACTGTTTTCCTCAGAGAGAATTTGTAATATTTAGCAAAATGAGATAAGATTGGGGATGGGTGAAGAAAGAAAGAATGTTGGTGAGCCACTAAACAGAGATCATCTCTGTCACCATTCAGGTCCTCCCCACATGTTAAATGTGCAAGGGGACTTCGGTAGTAGGAAATTACCAATTTTTCCTACCATGTGTCTAACCATATTCAAATTGCTTTATACATGTTGCTTTACTTAAATCTATGTAAAGCCTCCCCCATAAAATAAGATACTACTGTCCTTCCTGCCTCATTTTTCAGCCTGGAGAAGAGGTAATTTTCTCAGGTAATGCAGAGTCAAACCAGAATGGGCCTGCTCACTCCTGGGCCAGTCCCTCTCTAATGATACCATGCTATAAGCCATTGTTATTTCCCTTGACTCACCAAAGAAACCCATATATATATACATATACACACACACACACACACACACACACATACACACATATAGGCTTCTATTTATACACACACATATGTAAATATATGTATATGTGTATGTACATATATATGTGTATATATATAATATTAGTTTAAAAACAACAATTTTTTACCTACTGCAATATATTGCTAACATTAAAAAGAATGACATTGAGGGGCGTATATATGTGTTTTTTGGAAGCTGTTTGCCCTGGTCTAGGTTTTAAGCATCAGCCTAGAACTAAAAGTGCTGCTCAGCCATACCAAACTAAGAAACTCAGAAATACCAAAAAATGACTGTACTTTTAATACAATTATGAAACAAAACCAAACCACTCAGTGGCAATCTTTCTTTCTTCAATTATGGAATTGAATTGTGTCTGAACATTGGCTCCCAAAGGCTGGGCTGTTATCAATTACTTAAGCAACCAAAAGCACAGGGAAACATATTTTTGTGAAAAGAACAAAATATTTCACATAAATTTTGGAAGTATAACCTGAGCTTTTGAAATGCATAAAACGTGAAATATTCCATCAAGCCTGTCATATTGAACCTTGTCACAGTGTACAAAACTTTCTGTTCCAGTAAACTATTGCTCCATCTTAATAAGAAAATGACTCTGGGTATAATAATGTTTTTCTCCCCTCTGAGCAATGAGTATATTATTTGGATACAAAAGAAAAATCTGTTTTATATTCTTTTTCTGGCATGGAGCTATAAAAAAGTGCTCCAGTAAAACTTAGAAAGTAAAGAACTTACTAAAATCTTTTGTGTTTTGGTATGTTCAACATTTCCAAGTCATTACATTCCATTAAACTTTTGCATATCGGCATAAGAGGGAAATGTCTATATGAGAGAAACCAGTAGGCTGCCTCCTACATGCATCCCGACCAGGGACTGACTGAACACACAACCTGGGCATGTGCCCTGATCAGGAATTGAACCTGTGACCTTTCCATGTACTGGATAATGCTCCAACCAACTGAGCCATACTGGCCAGGGCTGTCCTATAGCATATTTAAACAGCATAAGTCCACTAAGCCTGTCCTGACCTTGAGTCACATCCACAGGCTTTTGCTTCCTCTTCATGTCAAATATGTACTGGCAAGAAGATTGAGAAAGATGTCAGAAAGACCACCATCACCTGGAAGTTCCCCACTCCCCATTAGCCCTGATATCCTCTGAGCTAAAATACCTCCCATGTCATTACAATGACTCTTTGGTGGTAGTAGTTAAAGGCCTTCAGGGTCATCTATGGAAGGAAGTATCTATAATAATCTGTTCACAAATATAGAAATTACATAATGCCTAGGCACATGCCTTTTCATTTCCTATTATCTTTGTTAATGACTCTCATCATTATCCCAGCCTATCCAGAGCTGACTTAGAATTATAACAGGCTGTAATGAGATGGACCAATGGAAGCCCCATCCTGTTGGAGGATAATGAAGGCACTAATGAAACAACAGCTTTAAAAATGAATGATGAAGCCACAAACCCTGTAATTAATTCAGCTGAACATGGAGTATCTAGGCACCTTGATATGACACTTCATTCTTAGGGGAGGTCTTTCTCTAATAAGAAAGACAATTTCTGAAGAAAACAGCTTCTATTTGTTCTGTGGGTTCTCCATTCTGTCTCTTGCAGAGAAAACCCCAAAGTCAAAAAGGAAGACCTTCCTTGTGGAATTGCTTTATCTGAACTAAAGGTGTGTGTTATCAACTGAGACTGCTGTAACAAAATACTGTAGACTGAGTGGCTTAAACACAGACATGTATATCTCACAGTTCTGGAAGCTGGAAAGTCCAAAGTCAAGGAGCTGGCAGGTTCAGTCCTTGGTGAAGGCTCTCTTCCTGGCTAGCAGAGTACTAGCATCTCTCTGTGTGCTCACATGACCTCTTCTTTATGTGTGGGCATAGGCAAAACCTGAGAGGAAGGGAGAGAGAGAAAGAGAGAGGGATGGGGAAAGAGATGTCTTTCTCTTTTTATAAGCACTCATTGGGGACTTCATCCTCATCACCTCATCTAAACTTAATTATTTACCAAACGCTCCATCTCCAAACACCATTATATTGGGGATAAAGGCTTCAACACCCAAATCTTGTGGGACATGATTCAGTCCTTAACAGATGAGGAGAGCTTTGTTCCACAGAGGGATCTTCTCTGCCACAGGTGCCTCCTTTCAGGTACAGCACTTCCCACTTTCCACTGACACATTTTGTTTCACTTAGCCAGAGACTGGAATTCTGAGTAGCTATAAAAAGCAAAAGGTTTATAGAAGATTTATGTTAAGTTGATATTATTAGCCCTCTTTCTGAAGAGTTTAAACTAATTTTATGCCCATCACAGGGAAAAAACTATATTATTTGTATTCCATTTCATAGAATGAGATGATGCTCATCAGGTATTGGAATCAGGTGAGAATGGGCACTAGAAGGTCTTTGAAATGACAGTTTGATAATTTGGCAAGGACGAGTTTTGTGATGATGACAGATGGCTTCACACCCCAAGAGATGTGTTATCACTTTATTTGCAAATATTAGACTCATAATTGTCAACATGGCAGATGAATCACATTACTTGGGTTTTCATCTCATCACAACTAGTAGTAGAAAAAGCAAACATTATCATTGACTTTTAAATCACTAGAAACATCATGCACCAAAAACATGTGCTGAGAAACTTGTCCACCAGACCCAGGCTTTGTAACTCTCTGTGTAGAATGCCTAACTTTTATTCAATTCCAATTCCTTATCTTTAAAAATTTGTAATATATTAGAATTGGAAAGCAACAAGGGTGTCCAAGCTCAAGTCCTGATTTTGCCCTGATACACTGACTCCTTGACTTTGGGGGTACAATACCCTTCAGGAGAATATGCTTGCAAGAAACAGTTGGTGGACAGCTTCTAGCAGCTGCACCTTCAGATCTACCCCAATGTTCATGCAAAGGCCACATTTACCCCATGTGCTCCCAGTCAATGAAAAACCTGAGTGGGGTTCTAGATTTGGACATTTCATCCTGATGGAAGAATCCCAAGTAACAGTATTTGCTCTAGGTCTTCTCATCAGCCTGGCCATGAATGTCTTGCAGCTACTCTTGCAATTTGGGACTATTCTTACCTAATCCTTCTAGCCCTTCCTCTCTTCACAGTTGTTCTATCTGCATCCTCAACTTGAATGCTCTGCCCTCTACTCCTCTCTCCTTTATCTTTCATGTTTTTTTTTTTTTTCTCTCAGAGAGCCTCTGGAGCACCTAATTCTGTCTTGAGGTCTGCTTCTTGGAGGACCTAAACTGATGCAATCTCCTAGGTACCACTGGATGAACCTTCTTGTTGACTCTGCTTTACATCACTCTGGGTTCGTATGTTTGTCTCTCAGGGCTCCTTGGCACCAAGTACCTGGGGTAGTGTTATATTCTGCTTGAGCTGCATAACAAAATACCACAGAATGGATGGCTTAACAACAGATATTTATTTTCTCAGTTGCTGAGGCTGGATATCAGGATGCCAGTAGAATCAGTGTCTAATGAGACCACTTACCTTGCAAGCAGTACCTTCTATATGTCCTCATGTGGTGTGTTCTATGTGCATGCATGCAGATAGAATGAGAGTGAGCTCTGGTATCTCTTCCTCTCCTGATACAGACACCAGTCATATAGATTTAGGGCCCCAACTTTATGACCTCATTTACCCTCACTTACCTCCATAAAGGCCCTATCTCTAAATATAGTCACATTGTGGGTTAAGGCTTCAACATATGGATTTTGAGGGGACTCAATTCAGCATATCTTGCCACATGGTAGGGATTTCCATATTAACTGAATTGAAATGACTATGGGTAGGGCATTTCATCTCTCTTGGCTTCAGTAAAATTATAAGATTGAATTGGATAGTAAATCTATGAGCACTAAAAAAGGAATACCTTCCAGAAGTCAAATTCCCAAAAGAGACCAGTAGTGTGATTACATAATTTTCTGTTTTTTAAGTCAAGCTGAGAATAAAGAACTCAAATGAGTAAGGATCTTGCAGCTTTGGAAGTCCACTCTCTTTTTATTACAATGGAGCAGTGAACAGAGCATTTGTTTATTGAATTCTGTCCACTATATTTCTTTGCACAGTTGTTGTTGTGTAATGGACTATTAAAAGCTAGGGTGTGTGTTTTAAATAAAAATGGTAGCCTGTCCACTCTCATGAAACAAGGTTAATCTGTCCTCAAAGACAAAGAAGTATTAAGAATTTGTGCAGGTGTCAGATTTATCTGGCTACTGATGTCATGATCTTGTTGAGACCGTGGGCAGCAAAGTATGTGTTCAACATGAAGTGGGTACTCTGGAAGTGGTTACTGAATAAATAAAAACTGAATGGTGAATGAAATACAGTGAGAGCTATATTTTAGCTTAATAAACAAATAACTCAGGACCTGAGATGTAGGAGTAACTGTCACAGTGTTTAATACACACACATTGATTGCTCTTCAATTTTTAGTGCACTTAGATGTCTATCTATTGTCAATTCAGTTCCATGGCTTTGCTTAGATTTGTTACCTCCATGAATTCTAAAAAAATATTGAGCAGTTAAAAACAGTTCTTTTGTGGTCCAAATGATCCCTTTAAGCATATTGCTACTCATTTGAATATATAATCACCAGAATATAAAATATGAATAAGGATTTCATTATTTAATGTAACATTCATAATTACATTTTTTCTGTTTCTTACAATATAAATTCAATGTGTTCAGAGATTAGAGAATTTAATAGCTATAAACAGTATCTTTAATTGACTAATGAAAATAAAATGCTCTTTTTCTCAGATCTGATATTTTTATTATTATCTCAATTGTTTATGTTAAGGCAGAAAGCAAGACTGAGTAGAAGGAAATATAGTATAGTTTTCAACACAATTGAATACACAGATCAAAGTTGGCTCCATTTTTCTTTCTGGAGACAATAAAAGCAGTTTATGTAAATATACATTCTGCAAGCACTCTTCTTTTCTTAAAATGGCATTGAAAAACAGCTGATGATTCATATCCAGGAAAATCCTTAAGAGGCTGTGATAACCCCAAATATTCTCCTTCTTCATTGGAAGCACTGTGGGAAGTTTTCTCTAGTAGGAGTAATGCCAAGAGAAAGACAGTAAATTAACCTATTTCCAATATGTTTTGGTATTGTAAACATACATGCATTATATTCAAACACTCAGGATAACTCACTCACTGCATAAACCAATTATATCATCTCCAGTCACATGTGGGAAGAACTCAGGCTAATCTAATCAGTTCAGGGACGCTACATTTATTTCTGTGTGTCTCATGCCTTTATAATATTACAAACTGATCTGTAAACATGCTCTCCAGTAAGGAGAGCTCCTGTCCTTAGAAGTTCAGCAGAAGACAGTTATCATGACTCTTAAATTTGGAATTTTTAAAAAGTCACTTTATTGAAGCATAATTGACACACAAAAGGCTATACAAAATTAATGTGTATAGCTTGATGAGTTGGGAGAGAAGTGCACATGTGTGAAGATACACCTACAATCTATGCCATAGATATAGCTCTCAAACTTTTGTTGCTTTCATGTCTTAGCTGTCTGTGAATAATGCTAAAATTAACATGGGAATGCAGGTATCTTTTCAAAACCCTAATTCCTTTGTATATAATCAGAAGTATGGTTGCTGGACTAGATGGTATTCTTATTTTTAATTTCTTGAGGAACATTCATATTGTTTTTCAGAATGTGTGCACCAAGTTACACTGTCACCAACAGTGCACAGGCGTTCCTTTTTCTCCATATCCTCACCAGTACTTGTTATTTTTTTCTTTTTAGTAAGAACCATCCTAACAGGTATGAGTTGATATTTCATTTCCCTGAAAGTGATTTTGATTTACATTTCCCTGACAAGAAAATACAAAATTGATGAGTGAGCTAACATTAAATTAAAAAGCTGCTGAGCAAAGAAAATTATCAACAGAATAAGTCAACCTACAGAATGGGAGAAAATATTTGTAAACCATATATTTGATAAAAGGTTATTATCCAATATTTATAAGTAACTCCTAGAATTCAATAGCAAAAAATGACAAACTGATTTAAAAATGGGCAGAGTCTGAATAGACATTTCTCCAAAGATGACATATAAATGGTCAAGGAATATATAGGTGCCACACATCTCTAACCATCAGTGAGGTGGCATTTTTTCAATGCTTTCCAAATAAAGAATACATTTTCTTTTAGAGAGTGTAATATTAGTTTATGATTTAATTAAAATGTAGGCTTTGTTTTTCAGATTTTATTGAACTTTTCTGACCATTGAGAACTTTGCTATATTATCTTTAGGGAAAACGTGAACATTATTGGGAGAAAGCAAAAATAAAAATTTTAGGTTGTACAAGTTCAGCCAACAGTGTAGATGCTTTGCACAGATCTCCTGACTCTCAGGGTGTCCAACCTTTTGTTGTCTGTGGGCCACACTGGAAGAAGAATAATTGTCCTGGGTCATGCATTAAATACACAAACACTAACAAAAACTGATGAGCAAAAACATGGTTTTAAGTAAACTTGTAATTTTGTGTCAGGCTGCATTCATAGCCATCCTGGGCCCCATGAGGCCTGTGGCCTGTGGGTTGGACACCCATGCTAGATGCTGGGAAACCTGCTCTTTAGGGTGGGTTAGGTGTTAACATGTAGGGGAGACCTTCCATTTAGAATGCATTCCATGGACAGTATCTGTGACTCCTGGTAAGCTTTTCTCAGGCTACTGGACCCATTTTGTTTGAAGTTAAATCATAGTCAACCTCTTAGTAGAGTAACACTCACATTTCAACTCTTCATCAGCACTACTTTGTCATGACCAATCCTTTACATTGTCTTAATGAAAAGACTCTAGAAACTAAAAATGTACACAGAGATTTGGTTTTCCAGATCACATGCTTTCATTTCCAGGCCACGACACTTTAATTAGCATAATGGGTTGTACAGAGCTATTGGTTGTGGAATGAATATACTAAGAAATTCAATTTCAAATTCCGCAAATGTGGCTTTTTATTTGCTTTATATTTAAAGGGAGAAAAATCACCACCTATACATGTCTTAGACTTAGGGTCATCTGTTTTTGTAATATATTGTTTTTGACAAAATAATTACTTAGTAATATTTGTTAAGAAATTAAGCGTCACTTAAATTGAAAGAATATTCTTAATGTTTTGGCAGAACTAAATTCTTTAACTCTTTTGGCTAAGTTATGGAACTTTTAAACAGCTATTTAAAAGCAACTGATTTCCCAGGAGGGTTCAGGGAGTAGATGGTGATCTTTCTAATACAGAAGTTTCAGGTCAGTGAATGGAAAGAAACCATGTCACACAGTACAGTCCATAACGACACTGAGCATTTGTTTAAATTTACCCATTCTGGAAAGCAATAACAGTCTGAAATAAAATAGGACATTATTCATTAAACCCACAATCTCACGTCAATAAGGATCTGGAGTAAGAAACAAAAAGTTGTGAGGCTGAAAACATAGATTATTACTTTAAAATTTTTAAAGACATAGAACTTTACTAATAAAATGAAATGTCTTGAGCCAAAAATGAATACATTTGTGTTTCTTAGGAAAGTAAAAATATTATGATATAAATCTTTTAAAATGTTTCTCCCAGGTTGTGTTTGAAACACCTCAGTAACAAGGGGATGTCATAAAGATACCTTCCAATAAAGACTCATAACTCATATGCCTCAATGCAATGTGGATGCAGAGTTGAAGAAAATGTAATTATGTAATAGTAATAATATTTTTAATTAGCATAATCATCTTTACTCTTTAAAGTGACTCTTCCAAAGCTACAAGAGGCAAAAGCTAGTCTAAAACAAGAACACAATCTCTGACTTAGTGATAAAATTGTCATAGAATCAACAGAAAATTCTAAAATGTTTTGACGAGCAGTAGAGATGGAGAGATAGAAGCTAATTTTAAGAGCACTAACTGCAGTACTAATAGCAAAATAAGTTTCCTTAAGTCCTATTTTAATCTGCTTTTCCACACATTTGTCCAACTATTTATCACACGTTAATATTAAAAGATAAAGTCACAATAATCATAAGATAAGAGGGATGGAAGTGACCTCCTCAGAAGTTATTTACTATAAGATTCCATGTGATGCTCCAGTTTCTTTTAACTTAATTTAACTTTAATTTAATTAATTAAATTGTTTAATTAATTATTTTGTAAATTAAACAACAATCATTGAATATAATGATGCAAAGAGTCAGCACATGGTCTAAGACCTGAGGATAAAAAATAAGTGAGTTTTACAAATGTCTTGGAACCCTAGAAAAGACAGACACAAGTATATATATCATATGATGACATTCTTGCCAAAAATATTTAGAAAGGAAAACCAACAGAGGAAGTGAGAGAGAGAGAAATGGGAGGAGAAGAAATGCAATATGGTTAAAGAAAGGGCATCAGGTTGGGATTAGGGCATGACTAGCCTGAAAAAGAGGGCAGGATCAGATCATTACAGTGCTTTGTATGTTATACAAAGTTGTTTACTATTTACCTACAAAGATGCTAATGAAGGGTTTAAAGAAAGGAAGCAACCAGATCATTTTTGAAAATAAAATCTCACTCAGTAACAGTGTGAAGAATGATTGCTAGAGGGGGATAAGATGGAGATGTGGACAATTCATTCACAACCCTTTCATTAACCCAGGGGTGACAGGACAAGAGCCTGTGCTAGCATGTTCAGGTTTGTGGTGAAAACAAAAGCATGTTGTGGGGTACAGGGAAAGCCGTGCTTACAGGGAAATGTATAGCACTGAATGCACAGGTTAGATAAGAAAAAATATCTAAAACCAATCTAAGTTTTTGCCTAAGAAACCAGAAAAAGAAGAGAAAATTAAACCTAAAGTAAGCAGAAGAAAATAAATAATACTTAGATCAAAAATCAATGAAATTAAAGACACAAAACAGAGCAAAATCAAGGAAACAAAAAATTGAAAAGATCATTAAATTAATAAACCCTTAAATAAAATAGGGGACATTACCACAGACTGCATGGACATTAAAAGTATAATAAAGAAATATTATGAACAACTCTATACCAACAACTCTGACCACCTAGATTAAAGGGACCAATTCCTTAAAAGACAGAGTCAGCCATATTTGCAAAAGAAGTATATAATCTGAATAAGCCAATATATATTATAAAACTGAATGAATAATTACTAACCTTCAAAACAGAAAGCACTAGGCTCAGGTGGATTCACTGGCGACTTCTACCAAACATTCAAGGAAGCCATTAAACCAATTCTCTACAATTTCTTTCAGAGACTAGAAGCAGAGAAAATACTTCCTGACTCATTCTTTGAGTCCAGCATTACCCTCAATACCAAAATCAGACAAAGACCTTACAAGAAAATAAAACTACAGACCAATATCTTTTATAAATATGGATGCAAAAAAATCCTCAAGTTATTATTAAATCACCCAAAAGAAGGATAAAAAGAATTATACAACTCAACTAAATGGGATTTATTCCAGGGATGCTAGGCTGGTTTAATATTCAACGGATGTAATCTATCACATCAACAGACTTAAAAAAGAAAAAAAATGGACAGGCTTTAAAGAGATTTAGAGGCAAGACTGACAAAACTAGTACCAATATAATGTGGAGAATGAAATTAAAGATAATACTGATTTGGGATGAAAAATTTCATGACAATTTGAAAAGAAAATTACTAAGAATAGAAAATGTATTGGGAGGGAATGTTCAGAATGGTTGATAAGTTTACAATGAGTTTATTTTAAACTTCTGCTTTAGAGTCATATACTAGAATTCTCCTACCTCTTGAGTCCAGGCTTCATAAGACATTTTGGGGGAAAAAACTAAGTAAGTCAAAGATACATCCAGCTCTTATATGATCATGACTTCTCTCTATTCTCTTTATGAGAAATGAAAATAAACTGTAGATTTCAGCAAAAATGTTTGCTACCCCAAATATTTATAATCTCAATTCCATTTTTGTGACTTTTTAAAAAATCTGTTTTTTTGTTACTGCCTTCTGTGTGTAGCTTATTTGAAAATATTTTAGAATTGTATAAAAATATTCTCTAAAATTTTTATTGTGATAAATGTAGATAGCATAAAATTTATTGCTTTAACCATGTCAAGTGTATAATTCAGCAGCATTAATTACACTAACAAAGTTTGTATAACCATTACCTTTATTTCCAGAACTTTTTCCTCATCCCAAAGTCTTCAAATCAACATTTATGTATTTATATTCTTTAAAACTGTATACATGCTCTTAATGATCTCTACCTTCCAGTATTCATGACTTTGTGGAGTTTCCCTTAGCCCTGAGCATAGGTTGGACCTAGTGATGAACTCCTAATGAATATGGCAAAAGTGTTGTACTGTTGACTTGAGGTTAGGGTATAAAAAGACTGTGACTCCCATATCAAACACTCTTACTTTTTCATGCGTTCACTCTGAGGGAAGCCAGCTGCCATCATGTGAACAGTCCTGTTTAAATAAAAAAAAGTCCAAGTGGCATGACAGGAATTAAGACCCTTGGTCTGCTGGACCATGAGGAACTGAGACCTGCCAAAATTCACATGAGGGAGTTTGGAAGCAGATTTTCAGCTTGCATCAATTCAGAGAAGGCAGCAGCTCATCCCAGAGCTTAAGTGTCACCTCATGGAAGACCCTGAGCAGAGACACACCACTGGGTTGCAAGTGCATTTCTCACTGCAGAAATTGTGAATGTAAATATTTGCTATTTTAAGCCACTGAATTTGGAGTAATTTGTTATGGTGTAGGAGCTAAATACACTATGTTAATTTATTATGCAACTTTATGTTGTAAAAATACACAGAAAATAAAAAATATAAGAGTAAAATACATTTTACAATGGTTTACTTTAATAACATTTTCAAAGTATTATTAAGTAATATGATTGAATATGATAAATATTTTTTTAAATCTTAAATTAGCCTTCTGCAATACCTGGTTCTAAATTTAGTTTATTTTGATATTTGATTTTAATGACTATCATAAATTAAAAACATTCCCAAATAGATAAAAATGAAAAGATATTATTTTTCTGAAGTTTGGTAACCATCATATTTACTTTTTAATATAGTAAGATTTTTTCTTAAAAGTTCTTTAAATTTTTTCACTTTTCTTGTATCAAAATCCATAGAGCTCTTTTTCTGATTTTAAAAATAAGCTCTAAGCTATAAAAATATTTTTCAAATTTCTTAGTATACTGATAGACTATTTATAGTTCCCACATACTATATTTGACCATAAAGTGACATAAATATGATGGAATTATTCAAAATATTGATTTTAAGTCATTCTTTTATAGCATTTGTTTCTTTTGAAAAGCAATGATTTTCTCACTGTAAAGATATATATTTTTTATTTTGAAAGGTCCAATTAAATGTGTTTTTTAAATTATATATTTATTTGCCACCTGACATCTATATATCACCATCCACAAAATCAACAAAATTGGACTCTTGTAAATGTATAAAAAAGAAAAAGAATTATAACAACTTTAAATTTATGATTATTTTAACACTTTTTCCGTGATAGAGCTAGAGAAAAATCTTTATTTGTTTCAAAAGAAGTTAATAGCCTTCCCAATTTTACAGTAAAGTATTTGAAAGATTTTTTTGTATTTTAAAATTCAGGTTTTATTAAACACGCTCATCCTCCTACACCATGCTACCTCCCTTTGTTGCAATAACATCTTTGTGTGTAATACTGTGAATAATTTTACATCTGGTACTAGCTCTGTAAATTTATTCTAGAAACCTTTAAATAATACTAATATTTGCATTTTTTTGACAGAGCAGATCCTCTATATTTACACCATTTTTTCCTTTAAATATTGTTTTATTAATGAAAGTTTTAATGTTCAGACCTCATCTTTCCAGGACCTTTTTTGTTTAGTGATTTAAAATAATTACTTCTATAGGCATTTCATTATTGACACAGATTCTAAAAAATAATCTGATGCATGCTAGAAACAGCTGTACTTTTACTGAATTGTATAGCATACCTTTCAGGCTGCATATCTTTTCTGTATTTGTTTTTTACAAATGTTCATGCATGTATTATATACATTGTCCAACAGGATTTACAGACTAGAAAATGTAATTAGTTTGTTGCCGTATTTCTATTTATCATCACAAATGCTTTTAACACGGAAGAAAGAAGAATTGTTTCCCCAATGGTATACATCTTTTTTCCCCTTATCATTATTTATTTAAAAACTTCAACAGGGGTTCTCAAATATTTATCGTTAAGCTTAGTGGAATTCTGTAAGCTACTGGAACAAGGCTTGTGTTACTTAAATGTCACTTGAAACAACATGATCATTGTTTTTATGTTCTGGATTTAAAGTTTAAATGTCTTCATATGCATAAAGGTTCCTATTATTATCAGCTAATATTAAAACTTAGAATGAAAGACTTTATAATAGTAGATATAAATCCATATTTAAAATAATTTTTGATGATTTTATAATTTGGGGGAAAATTTTATTCAACTAGAATATAAATACACACATACATGCTCAATTAGAATATTTATACCTACCATATATATATATATATATATATATATCACATTAGTGTACATATATTACATATATACTTTTATAAAAACAGTTGCTTTTTTAAAAACAATTTTATAGAGTGTCTGGCAGAGTTTATGTTATGAATAAAGTGTCAACTCTGCAATGTTCTTGTATTCTGATGTTGGCATTATTAGTATTTCTTGTCTGGAACTTGTAGCTCCACACTCAGCAGCCATTCCATTCTCTACTGGGCTTTCCCTTGTGCTGCAGGGTCTGGAAGACTTCCCTGGACTCCCTTGCAGGCAGGGTTCTTAGAGTTGAGATGCTACCAACAAAAAGCACTTCAGAAGATCTGTAAGGGGAAAGGTGCTCCAACTCACTCCATCTGCTCCTCCAGATAGTGGAAGGTGCTTGGACTTCCGCACCTGTGAGTAGTGACAACAGCTGGTCAAATGCCATCCTCTTACCATGATCATTCTCTCAGGGCCATGGGCAGAGGTGACGGACCTTGTTTACATTTTCCTGCACTTCCTGAGCTTTGGAAGGTAACAGTACTTCCTGATTTTCTACATCAGCAACAGGATTGGTGTTGGTCCCCTTGATTTTGCTCTTTCAGCCCTTCCAATATTATTGCATGACCTCAAACCCAGAATTAAATCTATTTCTGCTTGAAATGCTTAGAATGATTTTTATTTTCCTGATTTAACCTGGGTTATTTAAAGTCACTTGTCTATTTAAAGATATTTTATTCTAGGATTCTTAGGATATAATCCTAGCAGTGGAATTGCTGGGTCAAAAGGCAGATCCATTTTTATTTTTCTGAGGAAATTCCATACTGTTTTCCATAGTGGTTGTAACAATCTGCAATACCACCAACAGTGCACTAGGGTTCCCTTTTCTCCACAACCTCTCCAACACTTGTTGTTTGTTGTTTTGTTTATGATGGCCATCCTGCCTGGTGTGAAGTGGTATCTCATTGTGGTTTTAATTTGCATCTCTCTGATAGCTAGGGTTACTGAGCATCTTTTTATGTGTCTCTAGATCAGAAGTGTCTAAGTCCTTTGCCCATTTTTTAATTGGGTTGCTTGTCTTAGAGTGGAGTCATGTAAGTTCTTTATATATTTTGGAGACTAAACCCTTGTCTGAGGTATCATTAGCAAAAAGAACCCATGCACCCCAATGTTCATAGCAGCACAATTTATAATAGCCAAGTGCTGGAAGCAACTTAGGTGCCTATCAGTAAATGAATGAATCAAAAAACTGTGGTATATTTACACAATGGAATTCTATGTAGCAGAAAGAAAGAAGGAGCTCCTACACTTTGCAACAGCGTGGATAGAACTGGAAAGCATTATGCTAAGCGAGATAAGCCAGGCGATGAAAGACAAATACCATATAATCTCACCTTTAACAGGAAGCTAATCAACAAAACAAAGAACAAGCAAAATATAAACAAAAACACTGAAATAGAGAACAGGCTGACAGTGACCAGAAGGGAGAGGGGAGGGAATTTCAGGGGAAAAAGGGAAGGGTTTGCAGGAACCAGTATAAAGGACGCATGGACAAAAACTAGAGTAGGGGGTGGAAATGGGAGGGAAGTGAGGAGGGCTGGGGGAGTGGGCTGGGATGGGAGTAAAAGGCAGAAAATTGTACTTGAACAACAATTAAAATAAAATAAGAAAAACATAAAGATATTTTATTCCACTGGAATGACAAAACCAAACCCACAGAAACTGCAAGACATCACAAAATGCTTATAAAAAGGATATACTAGGATACTCCTTTTAAGATGTACATTGTGAAGTGGGAGTTTAATTGCTCGTTACCTTTTAAGACAAAAATATAAATAAAAGTTTTACTATTATCTTCTTTTTAAATATATTTTATTATTTATGCTATTACAGTTGTTCATTTTCCACCATTTATTCTCCCCTGCCCCACAACTCTCTCCTACCTGCATCCCTCCCCCTCAGTTCGTGTCCATGGGTTGTACATATAAGTTCTCTGGCTTCTCTATTTCTTATACTATTCTCAACTTCCCCCTGTCGATTTTGTACCTGCCATTTATGCTTATTCCCTGTACCTTCTCCCCCCATGCCCCCTTCCCCCTCCTCACTGATAATCCTCCATGTGATCTCCATTTCTGTGATTCTGTTCCTGTTGTAGTTGCTTGCTTAGTTTGTTTTTGTTTAGGTTCAGTTATTCACAGTTGTGAGTTTGTTGTCATTTTACTGTTCATAGTTTTGATCCTCTTTTTCTTAGATAAGTCCCTTTAACGTTTCATATAATAAGGGCTTGGTGATGATAAACTCCTTTAACTTGAACTTATCTGGGAAGCACTTTATCTGGCCTTCCATTCTAAATGATAACTTTGCTGGGTAGAGCATTCCTGGATGTAGGTCCTTGGCTTTCATGACTTGGAATACTTCTTTCCAGTCCCTTCTTGCCTGTAAGATTTCTTTTGAGAAATCAGCTGCTAGTCTTATGGGATAGCCCTTGTAGGTAACTGTCTTTTTTCTCTTGCTGCTTTTCAGATTCTCTCCTTATCTTTAATCTTGGCTAATGTAATTTTTATCTTGGGTAATGTAATAATGATGTGCCTTGGTGTATGCTTCCTTGGGTCTAACTTCTTTGGGACTCTCTGAACTTCCTGGACTTCCTGAAAGTCAACTTCCTTTGCCAGTTTGGGGAAGTTCTCCTTCATTATGCTTTCAAATAAGTTTTCAATTTCTTGCTCTTCCTCTTCTCCTTCTGGCACTCCTATGATTTGGATGTTGGAATAATTAAAGTTATCCTGGAGGTTCCTCAGCCTGTCCACATGTTTTTGATTTCTTGTTTCTTCATTCTATTCTGGCTGAGTGTTTATTTCTTCCTTTTGCTCCAAATCATTTATTTGAGTCCCATTTTCCTTCCCTTCACTGTCAGTTTCCCTTACTTTTTTCTCTTCACTTCACTTTGCATGACCTTCACTTTTTCCTCTATTTTGGGATGATAGTCAATCATATCTGTGAGCATCCTGATTACCAGTGTTTTGAATTCTGCCTCTGTTAGGCTGGCTTTCTCTTTATTGCTTAGTTCTATGTTTGGAGCTTTTATATGTTCTTTCATCAGGTCTATATATTTTTTTTGTCTCAGTGCAGCTGTTATGTTGTAAGGAGCAGAGCCTTAGGTATTCACCAGGGTGGGACAACACACATAACTGCGTTGTGATGCTGTATATGGGGGAGGGGTCTGAGAGGGAGCAATGCTGCTTGGTCAGCTCTCTGCCAGCTTTCCATCGCTTCCTCTGTTACCCACAAGCAAATTGGGCCCTTCTGGTGTTGATTGCCTCGGGTGGGGGATGGTTTTGTGTATGTTCTAGGACCCTGTGGGTCTCTCCTGTGAGGCTGGGCGTTCCTCCTGCCACCTCAACCCCCACAGGTTTTTTCAGTCAGAGATTTTGAGGCTTTATTTCCCCATGCCAGAACCTTGGGTTGCATGGTCTGTCTTGCTCCCCAGTTGTTCCTCCTAGTCTATCTGAGCAAATGTGGGACCACCTGGGCCACAAGCTGCAGCCTTGCAACACATCCTCTCCACCCTGGTGCCTGTTTCTACCCCTTCTACCAATCTGAATGAATGTCTCTTCTTTAACTCCCTTGTAGGACTTCTATACAGTTTGATTTTCTGGCAGTTCTGGTTACTTTTTGTTTTTAAATTTGTTGTTCTCCTTTGGGTTGTGCAAAGAGGCAAAGAATATCTACCTACACCTCCATCTTGGTTGGCAGTCTTACTATTATCTTCTTATATCCAGGAGATTTTCTTGTATTATGTAGAATCAATACATTTCACTTTAAAAGCAACAGTTTCAGCTAATTAGGGAAATAAAATTTTCTAGACTTTCTGATTGTTATGATTCAGCTGAAATAGTTGGAAATTATTATTTAGTAATTCTTTAGTCAGAATAATAAGATGGAAACAATAAGGCTTCCTTCTGGTCTTCCCTTTGAATTTCCTTTTTTTAAAAAAAAAAGTCTTTCTTCTCATGCAATGCATACCAAAATTTCCCCTCCTTTATCTAAAGCATCACTCAAGACTCTTATATACTTTTATTAAAAAGTTTTGATAAATGAACAGAAAATTTTTTATTTCTGGTTTTAAAAATCATGCCACATAACTCTCCTTAATTCAGTTAGTGAACTAATGTTTACAGACTATTTTCAGTGTGCAAGGTTCTATACTATGGTTAAATGAGTATTATGGACTGACTGTAGTGTTCCCCACAAATAATATATTGAAGCTTGTATCTCTAATGCAGTGATATTTAGAGATGGGACCTTTGGGAGATAATTAAGTTTAGATGAGGTTAAGATCCTCATGATGGGATTAGTACCTTTATAAGAAGAGATACCAGAGCTCTCATGCTCTCTCTCTATATATACTTATTTCTAATCCTCTTTATCTACCTATCTCTCTATCTGTCTGTCTATGCACAAAACATAGGTCATGTGATCACACAGTAAGATGGTGGCCATCTTACAAGACAGCTTTTACCAGACACCAACCCTGCTGGCACTCTGATCATAAACTTCTAGCCTCTGGAATGCTGAGAAAATAAATCTTTGTTGTTGAAGCCACTCAATCTATTGTATTTTCTAATGGAAGCCAGTGCCAACTAAGATGATAAGAGATTCATAAACTATAAGGCATGATCCTTGATTTCAATGAATTTAAAATAACTAACAATACAAATAAGACAAGGCAGAGTAACTAACAATAAAAGATAGGATAGTCCACAGATATTAAAGAAATCAAAGGAAGAGAGATCATTTTGTCTTAGGCCAAAGCAAAAAAGAATTGCCAGATTAAAATTTTATTCATAATATATTGTGCTATCATCCTGCAGATGACAAGGAGGCATGAAGCTTAAATTTATTCCACAATGAGGGCTTTTCCCGGTAAAATCCATACCCCTTTCATTTTTTATTTCTCTTTCTTTTGCATTCTCATTTCTCTCCTGACCTTTTTGTACTCACCAACACATTTCAGCATGCCTCTGAGATGTGACTGATACTGTGATGGAAAAAAGATCCACTAAAAACAACTGTGCTTACTTTTTTATTTTAATGATGAATCTGGAAAGCTTCCCAGATGGAACATTTATTACACTAAATGTATTCTGCTGAGGAGGAAATTGACCAGAGAAGCATTGGGCAACTACATGTATTTACAGAACGTTGACCTTCCTTCTCCCCATTTCTGTGAAACATCTGTGAGTGATCTTGCCAACATTTTTGGCCTATGACTGGTTATTTGAAATCAGACATTTGAATTTCAGATATGTACATTTATATTTATATAGCCAATGAGCCATCCTCACAAGACATTTTGAAATAAAAATGCCAGTTGCCTTGTTTAGCAGAGATTGACAGAAATTTAGATTTTTGTTTACTTGTTTGGGCTTTTTGTTTTATATTTAAATCATACTACTTTATAAAAAGGCCTTACATTTTTGTAAGCATAATGGTAACAGTGTATTCCTTACTTATCAGTTAAGCAGAAGAGAGTGTGGTTATCATACCTTTAGACATTAGCAGAGAACTAACTCTCTGGTATCTCTCCTGAGGTGATAGATTAGTTGGATTAGAAGATAAACCATTTCATCAGCTCATGAAAGGTCTATGGTCTGGGGAGGATGGGAGAGAAAATAATACTTGGAAGATGCATAACTATTGAAAGGAATCTTCTGAGATAATACAGGAGAAAATATAATTTTCCACTAAAAGGTTTAACATGGAATTTTCAGAGCCTCTTGAGTCAATCAGGAAGGTAGGCAGATTATACCTTAATCAGCCCTTTTGTATTCTTGAGACCAGGTCCAGTTTTCATAGCCCTGGGTTCCAGTCTGTTGTTGTTGTTGAATGGAACTAATAATATGATATGATATTTTGATTAGTTGCCCAATGGAATTAAGCTTTAAGTGGCCAAAGGAAGAAAAGCACAGCTGTCATGAGCCTCCTATAACTACCAGCTATGAAGTTTGATGGTGGTGTGGTTACTACTGAGGCAGTACAATGGGCTTTGAGGATTGCTGCCTTGGTATCAGGTGTGCCTAGAACTGACTTCTGGATGTAAGTCATGCCTACTGACTGTGAAATCTTACACAGTGACTGAAAACTTCGATTTCTTTGTCTAAGAAGTGGGAGTGATAGGGCCTGTCTCATCCACCTATTGAGAGAAAAAGTAAATTGATGTAAACAAAGCGATGATTAAAATGTCTGAGACATGGAAGGTAATTCTTATTTAACATTTTTCTCATATATATTTTCATATTTGGGGTCTCATTTAATCCTGAAAATCACCCTTTATATTATACTTGTATTGTAATATTATATCTAGGGTTGATTGATGGGATTTTTATAGTGACATAGCTTTCAGTTCTTTTAAATCTCCATATCTCTGTTCTGGTAGTCCACTGGAAATTATTCACAGGTTCCTTTCAAAGCTTCCCACTTATGGGATGAAGAGGGACTGTTGTACTTGCCTTTCTGGGATCAGACTCCCACTCAATCCTGCTGAAATCTACTTGACTTCAAAATTAGCTGAGGGTGTATATACACATACAGTGAGAGCATACAGCAAATCATAACTGGACGAGTGGAGATGTGAAGGCTATTTGCCTCTGTTCTCCATGTAGGAGTACTCGTATTTATGTTCACTGCAGCTACATAAAGCTGCCTAAAGAGTCAACTGTGTCTACACTAGACATAGCCTGGCAACAACATGAATAGCCTGTGATATTGTTTTGGCAAAGCATTTCTTTTAATTCCAATTTTTTTCTAAAGGTGATGCAATCTTTTTGGTCAGTGATACTCATGTTAGCATGAACCTTCTTTGAACAGGGCCTTACAGCAACAGTTGAGAACTTCATGAAGTATCTCCAATAAAAAACCTCATCTCCCTGAAGTGCCTGAGGTAAAGCATAACATTTAAATTCTATGGTGCTCCTTAGTCAAAATGTAATGATGTGGACTTACAGTACATTGAAAACTTTTGTCATTGAACATATTCCACGGTAGGGAAAGGCATATTGTATGTCACAGGACATTAAAATGATCATTATACCAAAAGAAAATAATGCACTGGCGAGACCATAAATCTTAGGCACCTTCGATGACTAGTAAAAATCTGCCAAAATTCACTGTCTAAATGATGCAATTCCAATCAACCTAATTTATCGATCCCATGAGCTGATAACAACTCTATTAAGATGAACTCCTCACTTCTTGAAATTAGACTTTTGTGAAGTAAAATGCCAGATTGAAAGTCTTGGATCTAGTAACTATAGATTATTAATAGAATTGATTCTTAAAACTCTCACCTGATTCAGGAATATGAGTGTTAAATTTTCACATTTTTGTGTTTAAAATACCTTGTTATATCTCTTCTATGGTTTAAAAAGCATGCATTTTTCTTGCAATCAGTATCTTCTATATTATCCATTTTGAGAAAGGATACAATTCAGTCCAGAAACATCACATCAAACCCCTCTCACCATGTCTGTAGCCTTCGAGATCCCTCAGGTGTATAATCAGGAGGTGTCTACTTACATACAGGGGGAAGGGAGATCCATTAATCACAGAAAAGCATTCTTCATGTAGAAAAAGAGGCTCACTCTACACTTTTCACATAAAGGCATGACATTCAAGTAGAAATGGATGGAATTTGTTTTTATGAATAGGGTCCTTGCTGACTAATTCTTTTCTGGGAAGGGTAATGGGCAAATGCTATCCAGATGCATTCCTCTGGAACTGTTCCCAGTTTGGGAAAGTGAAAACTACTGTACTTGCAACATAATAAAGGGCAGTCAGAGAAACATGATATCTCCATAAATAGTGCAGCACTGTCCTCTCCCTTGTTTGGTGTCATGGAGCCAGAGCCGTTGCAGATGACTTCCATGTGACACTGAGGACTGAAATTCATCCAATCAGTTACTCCTTCCTTACCTCACCTAGCAGCAGAAAAACTGGACCAAGATGGGATAAAAAATAACCTGCTTAAACTACAAAGCAAAAAGGAATGTCCCAACACCTTCTTCTGTGTTTTCCCAATTCAAATGGTAGGCAAAGGAAGAAAAATTTCTCCTCCTTCCTTCAGGAGAAGGACTTTCTTCTCACTCCTAAGTTCTCCCCCAATTCTATCCCTTCTCCATTGGTCTTTTCTTCTACTGAATTGGATGTAGCCTATGTGTCTGTTCCAAGTCCTCACCTCATTTAGCTTCGTCTTGGCAATTTTTTTCACACTGATGTTTCCAGTTAAGCCTTGATTTTTCCTCACCTTCTTGTATCCAGTGACTACACAGAACTTTGCTTTATTTATATATGTATTATTAATATATGGATTTAATTATTTGAACAATGTACATATTGTTTTTCGTACTTGCATAAACTTTGTACTTGCAGAGGCTTAGCAGTTCTAATAGTAATTTTTAGTCCCTTGTCATTGTAGCATTGTTGATTACCCTTCTTAGATGAGGCCCAAAGGAAGTACTTCTGGTTTAGTATGGAATCAAATGTCCTGGACCAGGATTCCTGCTCCACTGCTTACTGTTTGTGTGGCTACAGTTGTGTTATCTAACCATTCTGCCTCAGTTTCTGCTTCTGAGAAATAAAGGAACACTTACAACCGTGTATTGAACTACCCACACTGTACTGAGAGACTTCACAAGGAGATAATTTTGGTGTTTATCTCAGTGTAATACTCTGCTCCAGTTGCCATAACAAAATGTCATAGACTGAGTGGCTTAAACAACAGAAATTAATTTTCTCACAGTTCTGGAGGCTGGATGTCCAACTGTGGGAAGGATTGATTCCTGGTGAGATCCCTCTTCCTGGCTTACACATGGCCTTTCTGTGTGCATGCACAGAGAGAGTGAGCTCTTTAGCCCTGTTCTCTCTTCCTCTTTTTATAAAAACACCAGTCTTACAGCATTAGGGCTCCACCCTTGTGAGCTCCGGTAGTCTAATTACTTCCTTAAGAAACCCATCTCCCAAACAGACACATTCTGAGCTACTAGGTATTAGGGCATCAACATATGAATTGTGAGGGAGGAGTAAATTATACATTATACAAATTAATATATTTTGCTGGTTACCCAAATTGTACCTCTAGCTTCATACTCTACCCCTAGCTCCAGGTCTAGATACAGCAGTCACCCCTTGCCTGCTGGGAATGTGTTCTACGCACCCTAGTGAAAGATTAAAACAACAGATAGTACCCAATCCTGTATGTGTTATTTTTTCCTATATATATATAGGAAAAGTAAGTAAAATAATTACTAGGAAAATAAACAATTACAAAAATATACTGTAATAAAAGTTATATGAATGTGGCCTTTCTCTCTCTCTCAAAATACCTTATTATACTAAACTCTTGTGCTGATGTGAAATGAGAACTTTATTCTTTTCATTTAAAGGAAGCACTTCACAGCTTATCTCTGGTACATTCCAAATAACCAGCATCGCTACTCGTGCACACTGAAGCCATTACTAAGTGAATTAAGTGCGACTTGAGCACAAGTACTGAGATACCCCAACAGTTGACCTGATAGACTGAGGTGGCTACTAAGTGACTAATGAGAAGGTGGTGTATACAGTGTGGAAACCCTGGACAGAGGAATGATTCAAGTTCCAGTTAGGACAGAGTAGGATAGTGTGAGATTTCATAACACTACTCAGAACAACACACAATTTAAAACATATATTGTTTATTTTTGGAATTTTCCATTTAATATTTTCAGACCATGGTTGACCATTGGTAACTGAAACCATGAAAAGCAAAATAGTGGATAAGGGGGGACTATTGCATCCAACTGGGTATCTTCTCATAAATATTCCCTGGACACTTCAAGTTCATCCTCATTCCTCCCATCTGCCTTTCTATACCACCTGTTTTCTTCTGAATCCACTGATCTATTTAGTTATCCAAAGAAGAACCCCTGGAAGTCCTGTGGAATTCCTAGTCTCCTAGTGCCCACATTTGATAAGACATCAGTCATTGCCAGTTTTACCTCCAAAATGCCTATTAAATCTGTCTTACACTTTCTACCTGCCATATAGTTAAGTTATTGGAGTTGAATTTATGCCAAAAAGTGTTTTTTTTTATGAAAATAATACCCCTGTGATCTAACTATAAGAGAACAGAAACATAAAGTGATTGATGAATCAATACATATATGCAAGGTTTGTCTGGAAGATGTCCAGCCATGGTTAATATAATGAGAATGGTTTGCACAACATCTATATAATACCCAAGGAGAGTGGGCTGGAATGCACATGTGTGAACAATGACAATTTCACTGTACTAGTCAGTGGGGGCGGTTGACACCATAGAGTGCATGTGTACTGTGTGGTTGTCACATTCCAAATGACTGAGCAAGTAGAGCAACAAACCCACATTAACTTTTACTTTAAGCTTGAACATCACTCCACAGAAACTATATGGATGATTCAGAAGGCTGCAGCTATGGGCAACTGGTGATTGGCAGCTTAATCACAACAATGTGCTCACTCATGCATCATATCTCATGCAAGTATTTGGTGAAACATCAAATCACCCAGGTGCCTCAGCCCCACTACAGGGCTCAGATTTGGTGCCCTGTGACTTCTGGCTTTTCCCAAAAACAAAATCTCCTTTGAAAGGGAAGAGATTTCAGTCCATTAATGAGATTCAGGAAAATGTGATGGAGCAGCTGATGGAGATTGAGAGAACTGTGTGAGGTGCCAAGGTTCCTACTTTGAAGTGGACTGAGGTATCATTGTCCTGTGTACAATGTTTCCTGTATCTTGTATCTTTTTCAATAAATGCCTCTACTTTCCATATGCATGGCTGAATACTTTCTGCACAGGCCTCATATACTTGGAAAATACCTATGAGACATTGATATTAGTTGAAGAAGAGAAGGTAACAGATGATGCAATACCAGAGAGTCTGAGCATACATTCAGATTATTTGTATTCATACCCTGTATTTGTTCTTTCCACTCAATTATGGGTTGCTGGTGTATATAACCACCTTAGGACAAGATGTGTCCAGGAATATTTACTTTACAATATAAAGTTCACTCATTGTGCCATAGGCATGGGTTCAGTCTCTATTAAGGCCCTATAGCAAGCTAGGAGATAATTCTCCAAAGAAAGGAAAGTTGTCTGCAGAAGAAGGCATGGCTTTATTCCAAACCCTTAAGTTTAACTATGATTCCTTTTAGAACTCACTAAAGGCTCCATACAACATACCTATTTGTTGCTCATACTTAAGTATTCCAGGGTCATAAGTCCCAAGTATTAGAACAATTTGCACTATGGTTGGGACTTGCTATGGATATTGATCTTTCTTTGGATCCAACTCAAAACTAACAGCCTTAAAAATTGCCTGGTAAGTGAGGCAGAGAATTACAGTTGAAGGTGGTATATTTCCTCTAAAATCTAAAGATACCTTTTTTTAATAGCAGAAGCTGTGAGATGGAACAGTCTTTTCCTATAGAAATAATATCCTAACATTCTCTAGTCCATACTTTCAGTGAGTCCCTCAATTTCCATAGCAGACTTCCCACTCTCTGGCACAATCATACTGGACAAAGACATCTATGGAACTTAATGTTGGCTACTTTCTTATTATCACGTCCAGTCAGTGTGATGCCCACAGTATAGCAGACCAGTATGATGTTTTATGGGATCCCCAAAAGATAAGCATCTCTGGTGTCTCAATTATGGCAAAGAGTGAAAGATTTGGCATGACACTAAGCAAGGTAAAGAAAGTAGATTATTCTGGCAGGTGAAAACAAACAGCTTTTGGTAGTATCTTCAGAAACAGTAATTATATAACAGAAAAAAAAAACACATACTGCTCATGAAATGAAGGGAAATCTTAATAGATTGATTCTACCCCTCATCCTGTTATTGCCTTACTCTTTATTTTGGGTCAAGCCAGAATAGGTAGTGCATGTTGGACCAGAGAAGGTAGTGGAAGTTCCTTTTCCCATAGTTATGAGAAAAACATAAAATTAAAAATGAATTCTTTCTGACAGAGGGTGCACTGGCCCAAAGCTGCACAAATAATGTGCTAATATGTTCTTAGCACATAAAAAGGGTGAATGTCATTATCAGAAGCCTGAGTATGAAGCAGAAGGCAAGAGAAAAAATAGCAGGCCAAAATGGGCTGATGTAAAGGCAATATAAAATGTATAGCAAGCCTTTCATGTATCCTTTGTAGCTTTAATATGCCTATTAATAAGGTCTTGGACAAAGTATATACTTCAGTTTACATAGATCACTAAACATAGATTCTTAAATACAGTTTAATATTTTAGAGGAAAATTCAAAACAGGATTTTGAAAAATAATATTTACCCTCTTTTCTTCCATCTTTTGACCCTGTGAAGGACTCCTCTGAAGCAGTAACAGAGGGTGTCAGCTATGGGATTTGCCTTTTAATAAATACTATACATGTTACTTAATTTCCTGTAGTGATTTTAATGAGTGCCTAGGGGTATGTGTACGTATGTTGGATTACATGTGCTTATATTTATAAACACTCATATAAACATACATGTATGTGTCTGTATACTTACCTGTGTATTCTATTTATTATGAATTGATGGAGTTGTATCCCATAATGTAGTATGCACAAAATGGCACAGATTACTTACTACTCTACCAGCCTTCAAACACAAGTAGACAGTCATAAAACTACTACTATAAAAAGAGTAACAAGAATTCTAGAGGTGTTGAGCTAGAGAACATCAGTTTTTCTTTGGTTTCCAGAATGTAAACTTATGACATCTGTAAGGTTATCTACACATTTTTTCAAGGAAAAACATAATAATATTTTATTTATTTTTATACATTAACATCAACGTTAAGCTCATTCAGTAAACACACTGACGGGCTTAAAAGTTAAATTATCAGCCCTGGCTGATGTGGCTCAATGGATTGAGTGCTGACCTGTGAACCAAAGGGTCGCCAGTTTGATTTCCAGTCTAGGGCATATTCTTGGGTTGCAGGCTGGGTTCCCAGTAGGGGGTGTGAAAGAGGCAACCACACACTGATGTTTCTCTTCTCTCTTTCTCTTTCCCTCTCTAAAAATAAATAAATAAAATCTTAAAAAAAATAAAAAGTCACATTATCAGAGGAAGCTGGATATATGTAGAGCAGCGATTTTCAACCTATGTGTTGCAATGATTTTTAAAACATGCAATACCTGACTAGTTAGTCAGGTACACTGACCTATTTTCCCTTAAATTGTCAAATTTTTAAAAATGACAACAGCCAACACAACAATAGCCACCTGGTACAAATGAAGCAAGATTACACCTATAAATTTTATCAGATCAGAAAAATATATATATTTTTGGTGTGCCATAGAGTTTTAGTAATTAGTTCATGTGTGCCAGAAGATGAAAGAGGGATTGAAAATTGCTGGCATAGAGTATAAAGACTAATACCAAGCATAGTTGTAAGAAAAGGAGCCTACGATCCTTTGGTGGGTTTAGAATAAATAATTCTTCTTATACAAGACATACTATTTGTTCTACTGCAAAAATATTCAGTCAATATTTTTTAGACATCTTCCCACTGTAATTTTATAACAGAGGCTTCTAGAAGTCATAATTGATTGTGTCTTCTTTTCCTCTACTGTCTACTTTCCAAGACTAGTGCTATGATGTCTTAATGTTTGGTATACCAACATCTCATGTTCCCCCAAATTAGAGATTAGCTATGTATTTTCAGAAAAAGTACTAGTTGTCAAATAAGCATAAGAACTACAATCTTTAGTGCTGACAGCATGTTCCCACTTGGGTACAATATCTGTCTTTGTGTTTGGAAATACCAGTATTATTGCTGGCTCAGTGCACATGTTGAATGCAGAGAGATCAATGAATCAATTGCAGCCTTAGTTAGAACCACAAGAAAACAATTTCAAATCGTAAGAATTATATAACAGGTTACTTGGTAAGCATTAACATTTCACATACACACACATAAAACTTACTTCCAGTTTTCATTTAAGAATGTCTGGAGATTGTTAAGTACAAAATGTTAATTTAATTAAAAATGACCTCTGCATGCTTATATTAGGCAAACAGTAAGATAATAATATATCCAAGATTGGAAATCTGTGTCTGTAGGAAGTATCTAGGATATTGCTCACTTTTCAGAGCCAGGTTTTCTCTCTAGGATTTCCAGAAGTTTGTTCATTTTGGATGCCCATTTAATCCTTGGCCTCTCAACAGAAACTGTTAATTCTATGGAAATATTCCAAGTGCACCTATCACTGCATCATTTCAGGGGTTAGGAGTATATGTGGTGATGACTGCATTGTGAATATCTGGATATGAAACAAGGGTGGGGACTATTAACTTACCTCTTGTGAAAAACAAAATTTCCATCAGATAGTAACAATAAATTCAAATAAAAATAATAATGTTTAATCATTAGATAATAATGGCTCTGTAATCAACCACCAATCACCTGAGTCATCCTATTGTTTACTCTTTAGCAAGTAAAGCAAACTTGCCATTGACCCATGCCAAAAAAGGTGGAATGTATGGGGTAGAATTAGTGGTTCTACTTCATTTTAACTGGATATGGCTAGAAAACTATTTTAATGGCTAGAAAAAAATTGGTTATTTCATTATTAGGATTATTATGAAGTATAAAGTAAACATAAGTACAAGATCACTGGTCCTTGACAGCATATAGATTACAACTTAGAATCTCTTTTACAGTCTCTCCATAAATTCCCCAAAGGTCTGTGACTGGCTTGCTTGGCCAACATGTCCATTCCCCACACATAACTGAATACAGGGAGGTGGAACACTCTGATTGCCCCATTTAAGTTATATACCCACTTCTGTGGTGGAGGAATGGACTCTTTTGATTGATAGCCTTCTTCTCTCTTTCTGTCTAGCATGTAAAGGCAGTTATCACAAAGAAGGTACTAAATATCTGCTACAACTCTTCTGAGGTCTAGCAAGATGGTCACATTTTAAAGAAAGCAAGTACAAGGTTTTGTACTACCTGTATGATTTGCATTACCTCATTTTCTGGGATGTGATACAGGATGAGATTTCTATGCCCTAATGTGAACAGAGGCCAACATTTGGGTTTGGAAGTAGAGTAAAACAGAGTTCAGCGTGAACTGTTCAAGGACTGGTAGGAGAACACCCTTAGTTTTCCACACTATCCCTTGAGTAAGATATCCTTCAGGGAGAGAAGTTAAATCCTGTTTTATGGATTGGGATAATTTAGCCAGCCAGCATTTTATATTTTGCTGGCATTTTAGTGGATTTGGGGAGATAGGAGATTTCTTGGACAAGTTTTCAACTACCAGAATTTGCTTTGACCAGTTATGTTGTATTCTTATTGAAAAGAGAACTAATGAATGAAATGTATACATTTTTAGAATCCTACTTATTATACCATAAAACTCATTCCAGATCTGAAAATACAAAGTGTTTTTATTACTCAAAGTGAGATGTGCTCTGATACATTGACTATTATATCTGCATATGAATTTTATGTTATACAATTCTAACTTATTTTCTGTAGTAAGTATGACACATCTAAGAAGCAACAATCAGAATCCAGAGGTGTTGGGTTCTTTCATTATTATCTGCAAAAAATATATATACTTTCAACATTTATGGCATTTTAATTTGTTCAAGGCTAATTGTTTTATTGAGTAGAACCACAGAGGCATTTATTGCATGGATGAGATGACAATATTATTCTCCAGCATCAGGATCATTTTTTAATATATATAGTTTCTCCCAATAAAAAAAGTTTTTTCTAACCTAAAAAATGGTAGCCCAAGACAAATTGTTTTATTTTGTGTCCTGTATTTGTGATTTTTACTTAATTAAGTACATTCAATATGCATTAAAGGTGTTAATTTTATATTTTTCTATTGTATTTGTTGGTAGATTGATGCAGATAAAGATAGAAATTAGCACATATATCCATAGAACTTAATTATCTTCTCTTTTTTTGCCAAAATATAATATTTCCAATGTACTCACATTCATGCCAATAGGCTAAATTAACTAATAAGGAGTAAATTGGTTGTACCTTCAGAGCAACAATAAGTATTTCATAAATACAAAAATAAAGAAAATTTCTCAGAAGTTTGTGTTGCATGGAATTAGAAAAAATGGGTTTAGCCATTTTTTAACATTAAACTTTTTTAGAAAAATATTGATCTTTCTCATTTATGAAGATAATAGGTAATCAGTGAATTAAATAATATTCTAAAGCATCTAGTTTCAAAGGTAATTTAGCTTGGATTTTTTTTTCATGAACCTTTTTCAGTTTGTTCTCTGAATTCGGAGAAAAATGTCTTAGATATCCTTCCCTATACATCTTGGAAAGTAACATATTAGATAACTGCTTAGGTAAATTTATTGTATTTACCCAATGAAATGTGGGAAAATTAAATAAAACTTAAAAGATAAAATATTTTAGTAAATTGATACTATCAATCATCACATTTAAAATAGAACAAAGTTTAAAGGAACTCCCTTGTAATGCAATAATTAAAGATACAATTAATAATAGAGATTAAAAAAACAAGCACTCAGGTATTAAGTGTCATGTTTGCTCCATATAAAGATTAAAAACAGCAGACCCGGCTAATGTATTCCTCATTGTTCCTGTTTTACCCGAACACCCAACATAGTGAGTTTATCACATACAAGTACATTTTCATACTTTATGTATTCATGAACCTATAAAGTACATTTAATTCAAGATTCATACAAGTGATACTGTATGAAAAAGATTATGCCATCTTTTTAAATCTGTTTTTTAAAAGGAAAGTAATAGGTATTTCAGAGCAGTCTTGGATTTGTTGAAAAATTGAGCAGAAAGTATAGAGAGTTCTCATGTACGCTCTCCAATCTACCCCATCCCCAACATTTTTCCCTTATTAACATCTTGCATTAGTGTGGCACATTTGTTACCATTGATGAGCCAGTATTGATCCATTATTATCTAAAGTCCATAGATTATGTTGGGGCTCACTCTTTCTGTTGTGTGTTTTATGGATTTTGACAAATATATAAAGACATGTACCTACCATTGTGGTATCATATAGAATAGTTTCACTACCCTTAAAATCTCTGTGTTCCACCAGTTTATCCCTTTCTCTTCCTCCAAATATCTGGCATCCACTGAGCTTTTTACTGTCTCCATATTTGCCTGTTTTTGGATATCCTACAGTTGGAATCCTATATATGTGGTCTTTCAGATTTACTTCTTTCACTTAGCAATATGCATTTATCATCCCTCCATGCTTTTTGTGGCTTGAATAGGCTTGCGGCTTGTGGTCTTTTTATCACTGAATAGCATTCTCTTATATAGATATAGCACAATTTGCTTATCCATTGACCTATTGAGGGACATCCTGCCTGTGACCAAGCTCTGGCAGTTATGAATAAAGCTGCTTTAAACATTCATGTGCAAGTTTTTGTGTGTGTGTGTATGTGTTCATCTCATTTTGGTAAATACCAAGAGTGCAATTGCAGAGTGTGTGGTGAGTATGTTTAGTTTTGTAACAGATGACCAAACTGTTTTCCAATGAGACTATACCATTTTCCACCTCACCAGTGATGAATGAGAGTTCCTATTCCACTACATCCTTGCCAGCATTTGACATTGTTAGTGATTTCAGTCATTCTCATAGAAGTACATTGGTATCTCTGTTTTAATGTTCAATTGCCTGATGATATATTTTGTTGGTTATCTTTTCATATGTATATTTGTTATCTGTGTATCTTCTTTTTTTAATATATTTTATTGATTATGCTATTACAGTTGTTCCATTCCCCCTTCTCTCCCCTCCACCCTGTACCCCCTCTCCCACCCACGTTTCACCCCTTTAGTATGTCCATGTGTCATACTTATGAGTTGTTTAGCTTCCAAATTTCCCATACTATTCTTGCCCTCCCCCTATCTATTTTCAACCTACATTCTATGCTACTTATTCTCTATACCTTTTCCCCCTCTCTCCTCCTCCCACCCTCCTGCTGCTAACCCTCCATGTGCCCTCCATTTCTGTGGTTCTGTTCTTGTTCTAGTTGTTTACTTAGTTTCTTTTGGTTTTGCTTTAGGTATGGTTGTTAATAATTGTGAGTTTGCTGTCCTTTTACTATACATGTCTTTTCTTCATCTTCTTTTCTTAGATAAGTCCCTTTAGCATTTCATAAAATAAGGGCTTGGTGATGATGAACTCCTTTAACTTGACCTTATCTGAAAAGCATTTTATCTGTCCTTCCAATCTAAATGAGAGGTTTGCTGGATAGAGCAATCTGGGATGTAGGTCCTTGTCTTTCATGACTTGGAATATTTCTTTCCAGCCCCTTCTTGCCTGTAAGGTCTCTTTTGAGAAATCAGCTGACAGTCTGATGGGAACTCCTTTGTAGGTTACTGTCCCCTTATCTCTTGCTGCTTCTAGGACTCTCTCCTTCGCTTTTACCTTGACTAATGTACTTATGATGTGCCTTGGTGTGTTTCTTCTTGGGTCCAACTTCTTTGGGGCTCTCTGAGCTTCTTGGATTTCTTGGAAGACTGTTCCCTTTGCCAGAATGGGAAAGTTCTCCTTTATTATTTGTTCAAATATGTGCTCAATTTGTTGCTTTTCCCCTTCCCATTCTGGTACCCCTATAATTCAGATGTTGGAACATTTAAAGGTGTCCTGGATGTTCTTAAGCTTTTCCTCGATTTTTTGAATACTTATTTCATCATGCTTTCCTGCTTGGTTGATTCTATCTTCTTTCTGGTCCACTGTATTGTTTTGAGACTTAGATTCCTTCCTTTCACTATTGGCTCTCCTCCAAGTATATTCCTGCATCTCTTTTATGGTAACCTGCATCCTTTCGTCTAAATTGTGCCTAAAATCAACCAATTCCGTGAGCTTTCTGATCACCAGTGTTTTGAACTGCGCATCTGATAGATTGGCTATTTCTTGGTCGCTCAAAAGGATGAGTCCTGGTTGCTCTCGTTACGGTGGGGGGCGGAGCCTTAGGTGTTTACCGGGGCTGGGCACCCCAGTCACTAGATTGTGATGTTATATGTGGGGGCGGGAGTGGGGACAGGAGGGAACAATGGCAGTAGTTCTGTTCTCCTGGGCTCAGACCCTTCTCTGGGATCCTGGGCTGCAAGCTCTGCCCTGGTCCACAATCGCTGCTTCACTGGGTCCCCGAGCCACTGCCTGCGTACTCAGGGATCACCGCTGCGTTCTTGCGCCCCGGATGGCTGTCGCGCCGATTTCGAGCCAAATTTTCCTCGACCTCTGCACACCGCCAACCGGGCACCAGCCCCGCGCCCGCCCAGCTAGTCTTCTCCTACCTGTTTGGATATATGGGTCTATTTCAACTTCTTGGCTGTCCAACTTTCATTCAGATAAATCCTCTGTCAGTTCTGAGTGTTATTCTGTCTGTAAATTATTGTTGTTTTAATCTTGGTTGTGCGAGGAGATACGGTGCATCCACCTATTCCTCCATCTTGCCGGAAGTCCCTGTGTATCTTCTTTAGTGAAGTATCTGTTCATATCTTTTGCTCAACTTTTAATTGGGTTGTTTATGTTTTATTCTTCAGTTTTAAGAGATCTTTGTACATTTTGGTAACAAATTCCTTATCAGAAATGCATTTTGAAAACTCCTCCTCCCAGGCTTTGGTTTGCCATTTTATTCTCCTACCAGTGTCTTTTGCTAGAACAGAAACTTTAAACTTTCACATAATACAGGTTTAATTATTTTTGGTAATGGATCATGCTTTTGTTATTATACCTAAGAAAACTCACTGCCAAATCTCAATTCACATAGACTTTTCTCCTTTCTTATCATCTAGGAGTTTTATACTTTTAACCCATAATGACTTAATTTTTTGAAAGGTATCATGTCTGTGTCTGGAAAAGTAAGTCATAGACACAGATAAGGGTATGGTGATTGCTGAGGGGAAGGGGTAAAATGGAACTAAATGGTAATGGAAAATTATACAATAAAGATTAAATAAAAAATATGGATGTCCAGTCATACAAGACTATTATGTGAAAAAAATCCATTTTCCATTGAATTGTCAGTGTTTTTTGTTGTTGTTGTTAAAGATTACTTGACTATATTCATGTGGGTCTATTTCTGAATTCTTTATTCTGTTCTTGTTACCTACTTGTCAGTTCTTTCATCTCCTCCGCACTGTAGTGATGACTGTAGCTATACAATAAGTCTTGAAGTTGGGTAGTGTCAGGCTTCTGACTTTGTTCTTCAATATTGTGTTGGCTATTCTGCATCTTTTATCCTTCTGTATACATTTTTTAATTTATTTGCTGATATCTACAAAACAACTTGCTGAGATTTTAATTGGATATATATTCAATCTACAGATCAATATGGGAAGACTGACATCTTGACAATATTGAGTCTTCTTATACTTGAACACAGATTTTTTTCCTCCATTTATTTGTTTCTTCCCCATCAAAAGTTTCCCACTTATAGAACTTTATTATATTTATATCTAAACACTTTAGGATTTGAGTGTTCATATAAATGGTATCATTTTTAATTTAAAATTCCAATCATTGATTTCTAGGAAAGAGGAAAACAATGACTTTTGTGTATAAACCTTGCATTTTGAAAATTTGCAATAATTACTTAGTAGTCTCAGGAATTTTTGGTTGATACTTTGGGATTTTCTACATAGATAATTATATCATCTAAAAAATTTTATTTCTTCCTTTCCAATATATATAGCTTCTATTTCCATTATCCATCTTATTGTATTAACCAGGACTCCCAGTACGATGTTTAAGTGCAGTGATAAAAAGAAACATCCATGCCTTATTCTTAACCGTAATGGGAAAACATCTAGTTTCTCAGCCTTAAGTATAATGTTAGTCATAGATTTTGTTAGATATTTTTTATAAAATTGAAGTTCTCCTTTGATTCTAGTTTATTAAATGTGAGGGTTTTGTTTTTTAAACTCATGAATGGGATTGAATGTCATCAAATGATTTTCCTGCATCAAAAATATGATCATATGATTTTTCTTCTTTAGTCTGTTAATGTAATAGACTATAATAATTATTTTTTATAAATATTGCAACAACCTTGCATACCTGGAATAAATTCCATTGGCTTATAGTGTATAATTATTTTATTTTTATATATTTTTATTCACTTTGATAATACTTTGTTGTGGATATGTCTGCATGAGAGATATTGATCTGTAGTTTCTTTTCATGCAGTGTTTTTGTTGTTTTAGATATTAGGGTAATGTAGGCCACATAACACTAGGTTAGGAATTTCCCCTCTGGTTCTGCTTATAAAAGACTTTGGAAAAAACTCTTATAATTTCCTTCCTAAATATTTGGTGGAATTTACCAGTAAACTCATCTGGTCTTTCTGCCTGGCACTTTCTGTTTAGGAAGGTTGTTAATTATCAATTCAATGTTCTTAATATAGACATATCCAGATTTTATATTTCTTCCTGTGTGAATTTTGACAGTGCATGTCGTTTAAGGTATTGCTTATCAAAGCTATATTCTTACTATTTTTTCTGCTCAATCTGTTAGTGTTTGACAAATATATACTAAAAAATACCAAATTATAGTGAATATGTCAATTTCTCTTTCTGTTTTTATTTTCCATATTTAGGATAAGTTGCAAAGTGTGTAAATTCTTATTTGTATTTTTGAGTGTTTGGACATTTGTCACTTCACCTCATTTTTTTTGCCTCAGTTTCTATATTAGCTGAAATTTGTATTACTAAAAAGCTTTATTTTAATTATTATTTGCCTGATTTATCTTTTACATTTCTTTTTAAATTTTTTATTCTAAGATTTACATAATCTGAGAATAAAAATTCTTATTTGACAATCTTTGTATTTTTATAGCTGTCTAAAGTTTAGATTTATTATGATTGCTATTGTGTTTTGAAATATTTCTAGCATATCTTTCTGAGTTCTCTCTTCATTTTTCTATTCTTTTCTGCCTTATGTTTAAAGTATTTCTTTTTTTCCTCCTATGCTAATTTGGAAGATAAAGTTTGTTTTGTATTGTCAATTATAAACTTTCATAATAAAACCTGCATTATAAGATACATGATGTAGATATTAAGGTAATTGCCTAATGTACACCAACCCAGTCTCCTTCTCACATCTTACTAGGTTCTATGTCATATGATTTTAACATTGTTACTTTCTCATAATACAAGAAAAGTTTCCATTTAACAATTAAATGAGTTCACAAACATTATACCAATTTTGCCCTTTTAGAAATCTTACTTTAAATTGTTTATTTATTTATGATATAATTCACATAAAATGAAATTCACTCTTTCAATATGTACAATTCACTGGCTTTTAGTATACTTACAAAGTCATATAACCATCTCTACTATCTAATTACATAACATTTCATCACCCTAAAAACTAACTTTATGTCCATTGCTGTCTTTCTTTCTTTTTTGAAAGATATATTTTATTGATTATGTTATTACAGTTGTCTCAATTTTCCTCCCTCTTCCCCCTTCCACCTGGTACCCCTATTCCCTGCAACAATTCCTCCCTTTAATTTATGTCCATGGGTCATACATATTAGTTCTTTGGTTACTCCATTCAGGGGTGTCCAACCTTTTGGCATCTCTGGGCCACACTGGAAGAAGAGTTTTCTTGGGCCACACATAAATACATTGCAACTTGTAATCACAAAAAAAGAATCTCATACTGTTTTAAGTAAATGTATGATTTTGTGTTGGGCTGCATTTATAGTCATCCTGAGCTGCATGCAGCCCATGGGCTGTAGGTCAGACACCCCTGAGTCCTATATTGCTCTTAACATCCCCTATTTTGTACCTACCAATTTTTGCTTCTTAATCTCTGCATCTTTCCCCCATTCTCCCCCTCCCACCTCACAACTGATAACCCTCCAAATGATCTCCGTATCTATGATTCTGTTCCTGTTTTTATTTTTTGCTTAGTTTGTTATTTGGATTCAATTATTGATAGTTGTGAATTTATTGCCATTTTACTGTTCATCATTTTGATCTTTTCCCTATATAATTCCTTTTAGTATGTTACATAATAATGGCATGGTGATGATGAACTCCTTCAGTTCTACCTCGTGTAGGAAACATTTTGTCTTCCCTTCAACTGTAAATGACAGGTTTGCTGGATGGAGTAATCTAGGTTGTAGGTCCTTGGTTTTCATCATTTTGAATACTTGTTAGTCTCTTCTTGCGTGCAAAGTTTCTTTTGAGAAATCAGCTGATAGTCTCATGGGAATTCTTTTGTAGGTAACTCTCTGCTTTTCTTTTGCTGCTTTTAAGGTTCTCTCTTTGTCTTTAACCTTTGGTATTTTAATTATGATGTGTCTTTGTGTGTTCTTCTTTATGTCCAGACATTTGGGACTCTCTGAGCTTCTTGGACTTGTATGTCTATTTTCTTCACCAAATTGGGGATGTTTTCTTTCATTATTTTTTCAAATAAGTTTTCAATTTTTTCTCTTTCTCTTCTCCTTCTGGTAACCCTATGATTCAGAAATTGGTATATTTAAAGATGTCCCAGAGGTTCCTAAACTATCCTCATTTTTTGAGTTCTTTTTCTTCCTGCTGTTCTGATTGAATGCTTTGTCCTTCCTTATGTTCCTAATCATTGATTATATTGTCACTTTTATCCCCTCCACTGTTGGCTCTCTGTAGATTTTCCTTTATTTCATGTAATGCAAACTTCATTTCTGCCTGGGCCTTTTTTGTGCTGCTGAAATACCCAGTGACTTCCTGGAGCATCTTGATAACGATTGTTTTGAACTGTGCATCTGATACATTGCTTATCTCCATTTCATTTAGTTCATTCTCTGGGGTTTTGTTCTGTTCTTTCATTTGGGCCACAGTTCTTTGTCTCCTCATTTTGGCAGCCTCCCTGTGTTTGTTTCTGTGTATTAGGTATGGTTGCTTTAATTCTTGTCTTAGTACTGTGGCCTGTTGTAGAAAAGTGCACTTATTAAGTTGTATGGGGTACAACTCTCTAGTATGGGGGACCTTGTGTCACTTCTCTGTTGCTCTCTGTGGGGGAGGGCTTGGAGAGGGGACAATGCCACTGGAGTTTTGCCCGGGGGGACAGCTGTCTTCCTGCACCTGCACTTCACTTTGTCCCTGTATGCTACTGGTGCCATTCCAGCTATTGTTCTGGTGCTGAATCCCAGAGGGGGTGTGTCTGTGTGAGTCCTAAGCCTGTTGTGGGCCGCATCTGGATGAATGTGGCTTCAAATCCTTTGTTGTTGATCTTCCATACAGCTCAATTTGCTGACAATTCTGGGTGATATTTGTTTTGTAGACTAGTTGTATTTTTGCTATAGTTGTGTGTGGAGGCAAGGAATGTCTACCTACGCCTCCATATTAACTGGAAGTCTGACTTCCCATTAACTGTCTTTGTTCTCTGTACCTCCAGTCCATGGTAATAACTAATTATTTTCTGTGTCTATGCATTTGAGTATTCTGGAAATTTCATATAAATTAAATCACACAATATGTCACCTTTTGTATCTGCCTTTTTTTTACTTTGGATAATATTTTCAAGCTGTATATGTGTTATAGCATAAATCAGTACTTCATTTTTATGGAAGAACAATGTTTTGTTGTATAGATATACACATTTCATTTATCCTATTTGTTTACATTTCTTGGACTCTTAAAAATGAGGTTGCTATGGAAATTTGTCTAAAGATATGGTTTTAATTCCATGGGTATATACCTGGAAATGAAATTCCTAAGTCATATAGTAACTCTATGTTTTACTATTTGAGGAACTGCCAAATTGCTTTCCAAATCCCTGCATTAATTTATATTACCACTAAGAAGTTATGAGGGTTTAAAATTCTCTGCAACCACACCAAAATCCTCATTGCCATCCTTTTTTATTATAGCCATTCTAGTGGCTATGAAGTAATGTCACATTTTAGTTTTGATTTGGATTTCCATAACAATTAATGACATTGAATATCTTTTCAAGTACTTATTGGCTCTTTGTATATCTGTTTTTGGGAAAACTTACTAAAATACTTGCTGATTTTTAATTGACTTATTTTCTTTTTATTGTTGAGTTGTAAGAATTCTTTGTAGAGTCAGGATACAAGTTGCTTATCAGGTATATGATTTTTAAATATTTCATTATGTTGGTTTTCTTTCATCATAATCTCCTCTGAAGCATAAGTTTTCTTGTCATATTTGTAAAAAATAATTAACAATAAATGTAAGAATTTATTTCTGGATTCTCAATTCTTATCCAAGTCCATTGATTTATATGCCTATCTTTATACCAGTGCCACTATCTTGACTGAGTACTGTCTTCATGACAGTAATAATGGAGCAATGTAAGTTATCCAAAACTAATCTTTTTTTCTCACATAATTATTTTGGCTATCCTGGGTTCCTTGCATTTCCATGTAAATTTTAGGTTTGGCTTGTCAATTCCTCTAACAAAACTACCGTTATTTTGATGAGGACTGTCTTGAATCTGTAAATTAATTGGGGAGAATATTGTCAATTTATCAACATTAAATCTTTCAACACATGAACCTGTGTTGTATTTGTGTTCATTTAAGTGTTCTTTAATATATTTCAATAATGTTTTGTATTTTTCAGCATACAAATCTTGCACTTTTTGTTAAATCTATTTTTAAGTATTTTATCCTTTGGATGCAGTTGTGAATGGAATTATTTTATTAATTTTAGTTTCTCATTCTTTTCTAGTACATAGAAATGCAACATTTTGTATATTGATCCTATACTATCAATGTACTACAATGTAAATGGATAATTTCTACATTGAATATTATACATCAAAACATCATGAATAAAAGCATATTGTAAGGTGAACCAAATCTAAATGATCATACTCAATACTACTAATTTTAGAGTAAAGCGTGTGATTAGGTAAAGAAGACCATATAATGCTAAAAAGAGCATGTTATTCTTTATAAGCATAATTTTTAAAAGCAGAATTATCTGTTCAAATACTCTGAAAATGTCTCTGAATCATCCAGATAGCTGTTTCTTTGCTTGTGCCAACATATTTTCCGCAAAATGAGGTGTCCGCATGTTCAGCCAATCAAATAAACTGTCTGGCTGAACATCCTAAGGTGCTTTAAAATTCAGTAAATAGTACTAATCACTTCCATTTCAGTATTGATATTAAAGACCCTATTCATGCCAAAAAAAAGTGGAATGCAGCTGTTCTGTGCTTTCCTTTAGAATTTTATGTGCAAGTTGGCTTGCATAATGAGAAATATGCCTGTATTTTGTGTCATTTGTGTTTAAAAGGTTTAGAACAGAAGTGCATAAAGACATACTAGTGACATGGGAACTTAAGAAATATACTTCTTTTGGCTCAGAGAGAGGTTGGCATGGAGGAGGGACTGTGGTGTAAGAAGTGGATAGTGTCCATTTTTATAACAATGTTGAATGTGTCTGAGAATATCTTGAAATTTTTATTGATGCTATTGAATGCATTGTTCTTTGTAAAAATATCAGAAATATTCTTAAATTAACACTAATCTTAAATACCTGATGTACCAAAGAGTTTACAGATATGTACAGTGTATTTTTAACTTAAATCTCAACTTTATACCCATATTGATCCACTGTAGTAGTAGTAAAAATACATCTGTGTGAAAAGAGTTTTGTTAAAATATGTGCTTTCTCTTTTAAAATTATACTTCAATTTTTGTTCTACACAGACATTTCCTAATTTGTACTATCTTTTGGTTGCAGTTTATATTCATTTAAAAACTTCAATTAAATAACAATTGTCATATTATTTGATATGTGTAAACACTGGTTCTTTTGCTGTTTTGAATAAAAGAGCATGATTTCTGATAAACAAAACTATCTGTCAATAACCAAGTTTTATTTCTTTGATTTTTTTTTATTTAGAGGCAAGAATTATTCTTTTAAATGTCTCTTGAAAAACACAGGGTACATCTTAATTTAATTTTGCTAGAACAAAAACTCAATTGCAATACGAATGCATTAAAATTCTTTCTTAATTATTCTTGCATTTTATATACCCCTTGCCCTTTGTTGTACCTGGGAGCAAGGGCAGTTGCTCAACTTCACTTGACTTTTACAAATTCTTCTTTGTGCATGATGTTCAAGGTCTTTCTTCATCTTAGATGGAGGAATATCAATTCTATGAAAGTCCTGACAAAACCTGCCAGAAATACTTTTGATAACTTAAGGAGGATGTAGACCACAAATGCATTTCATCTTTCCTTCATCTCTCAACACATGAGTCTCACTTGTTTCTCTTTTGGTCTGCAGTCTCTCTCTATTTCCTTATGTGGCTCAACCACCTCAATCCCCAACCATTCACAGATAAATCCCTTCCTTGCTATGTATGTAATGTAAGTATTCCAGCAAATTGCACATTGCATTTAACTTAATTGTCTTCAATCTTCTAGTACATGGAGCCCACCCTTGACTTTAAGTCCAAACAAAATGCTCAAGATTTCATTACATCCACCAGGGAGAAGCCATCATATTTCTAAACACTTTGAAGGTGATTTATGTCCTGCCACCACTTTCTACTCTGAGATTTTACTCATTCAATCATCAAACCCATTTGCTATCTCATTTACTGTAGGTGTTATCTTGACCCTACCCCATATTGTCTCAAGGGTGGACACACACATTTCTTTTTATTCCAAAATGCACCACTGATACAAGTAGTTTGATAATATATTTTTACTGCATGTATGAAAATATCTAAAGAATTTTCCTAGAATAGAAGAGCAAACAATTTCCAGTTGAATATTTGACATTGTATTTCCTCTACACACGTTTAGTAACTCAAAGAACTGGAAATCATTTCAGATTCGACTTTTCTTTACACTGCTCCAGAAAAATTTTTAGACTGAGGTGAAGGTCCAAATACATTTGTTTTCTTTTATACCAATAGCTTAAGTAAGCAATTTTCAACTGTTGTGCTGTCAGAATTTTTAAAATATACAATACCTGACTGTTTAATCAGGGGCACTGACCTCTTTTCCCTTAAATTGTCAAATAAAAAATGGAAATAGCTAACAACAGTAGCTATCCTGTGTGAATTTCCTGTGTTGAATAACAATACAAAGGTCACATAACAGAGTTGCATCTTATTGGTCAGATCGCATATTAAGGTAGTGTCTGATTGGTTAATTCTTGGTTACAGAAATCCTTATATACAAGCATAAGCACCTGATTTTTTAAAAAGTGACTTTGGAGCAAAAAGAGTATGTATTTGCTATTGTTATTTTTTAAATCAATCAAAATTATGCCTATTTTTATCAGATTGGGAAAATACAATATGTTTTTTGACATGGCACAGAATTTTAGTAATTACTTTTTGTGTGCCATGAGATGAAAAAGGTTGAAAATTGCTGCTCTAAGTGGGTAGAAAGCAATGCAAAAAAAGTCATTTTCCACCTGTCTATAGCAGACCTCAGCAGTTTTGATTATTTATTATCAGATCTCATATATTTTTCCAACAGACCAGCCTGGGAAAATTTTGTCTTAGGTAGTTTACACTAGATCATGACTTCCTAACATTTGTGAGAATGAGGATTTCTCTTTTACCTCAACACCTTGCTATATATTCACATAAAAGTATATTTGTTTCTACTGTTGAGGTTGGAAGAAATTTCCATGTACTCTTTTGGGTTCTTTCAGCTGGTCTAATAACCACATGAGCATGAGACAGATTAACAAGTGAAAATAACCAAGTTTAATTATATGCATACATGAAAGAGTCACAGATGGAAATCTGAGCTAAAGATGTGGTGAGACGCCACAGAGCTTTAGAGCAGAGGAAGGCCATGTGCAGGACTATAGAAAGAGTGGATGTTCAGTAATTGAAAGTTTGTCCTACATGGATAGTTTATAAAGTTTTTTCTGGTAATAAGTCACTATGGTAAAGCCCCCAAATTTAAATTATTTAAGGCAGAAGCAAAAGTTTCTTATAAGCCTGCAGGGTCTCAGTTACCTTCAGCTCAAAACAATCTAAATGCCAAAGTAGCACCTCATGGAGAGAGCCTGTTCTGAACCTCTCCACCAGCAGTGACTTGTTTTGTTTTGTTTGAATTTCAGTCTTTCTCAGTCTTTAATAGTGGCAGGGGCTCCTGCACACCTAGTGTTAGGGCTTAGATATTGTTGAAAGCAGCAGTGTCCACACTTTGTATGTCTTCCTCAAACTTGGTGATCTCTCCCAGCAGGTTGGTCCCCACCTTGTTGTCCTCCACTGCACACTGAATCTGCAGTTTGTGGACAACATAGCCCACCAGCACCAGCTTGGAGCCCCTCTCCCAACCCATGTCAGCCCGCCCAGCTGGACAGAATGCACTCAGGCCTCCAGCTGGGCTATGTCTGCCTCATCATTCCAGGGCTTAATGCCCAGGAGGACGAAGGACTTGGCCACCAACACAGGCTTCTTGGCCTTCTTCTCTGCACACTACCACACCTGTTCCTCCTGCTGCTTGACGGCCTCCTTCTCCTCCTCCTAGTCACTGCCAAACAGGTTGATGTCATCATCTTCATCATCTTCTGTGGCAGTGGCTACCTTCTCTGTGAGGAGCTCCATCCACTTGGCATGTGGGAGACACGTGCTGGGGCTGTGGGGCTGTGACCTGGTGGGTGAGCGTGCTCTTCTCTAGCACACTCAGTCTGGCCTCCAGCTTAGAGATGGCCTGCTATAAGTTTCTCACTGTGCCTTGCAGGCCCTGGTTCTCCACCTCCAGGCTGGTGATCAGGAAGATAATGAGCTCACTGTGGCCTCTTTTGGGCCTGCTGGAGACCCCAGGGCCTGAGCTTCTGGCCAGGGATTTCTGGATGTTCTCTCTGGTTCTGACTATGTCCTGGAAGATCACGCTTGGGCCATTCTCTGGGCACTAGGAGCCAGCCACAGGCCTATTAATCTGCTTGTAGAATTTCCTTTCTACATTGTCATATTTGGGCTTGTGGAGCCAGATCTTCTCGTGCACTAGAAAGTTTGTGGCCATTTTCCTGATGCCTGTCAAAATGCTTCAACCAAACAGTAGGGGTCAGTAGCACAAGACTCTGACTCTTAAAAATACACAAAACTTAAAAGATTCTGTTAATTTAGTGTTATTATACCTAAAATTGATTTTGTTAACCACATATTATCTCCATAAAAATATATGTGGATCTCTATTATTTATCAGCTACAGACAATGTAGTTCATGTTCAGATTTGAAGAAATTTTATAATAATTTGATGTCTTTCAGGGTCTTAGGTCTATAGGTGGGTAAAACCCATTCTCATTCCATGTAACCATCTAGCTTCCCTTCTTTATCTGACCAAGCTATCTGCTGATAGATTTTCTTCAGTAAACACAAACCAATGTATTGGATTGTATAGGGGAGGTGAAATTTTTTTATTCCATGCATTTTGGGTTTTCTGGTCAGGTCTCTGTCAATGAGACTGGCCAAGACAGATTAATAAGAGAAGGATAGAAAAGAAGATGGAAGAGGAGGAAGAGGGAGAGGAGGAGGAGGGGAAGAAGAAAAAGAAAGATGAAAAGAAGAAGAAGAAGAAGAAGAAGAAGAAGAAGAAGAAGAAGAAGAAGAAGAAGAAGAAAAGAATTAGAAGTTTATTTGCATGTCCATCTCCCTTACAAATGGGAATGCTAGAAGATAAGTAACTCAAACAGGTGGTTAATACTTCAATATATATTTCTGCTTAGGCTAAAAGAAAGGAAAAGGGTCTGGGGTTTTTGGAAGAGGGAGTCAAGTTATAAGAAAGTGACCAGGAAACCTATGGTAAACAGGGTTATGTTTGTTATGAGAATTTAAGCTGGTGCTTTCTCCCCTGGTAGGAATTCTGTTGTGGTAGAGGGGATGGAGACATCTCTACATCTGGAAATTTCCTTTATAAATGTAAATTTTCTTTACAGAAGAAACCCCTGTGGCCTGTTTTTAGAGTCTTTCCTCTCTCAATGATCTTCAACTTAAAAATAATCCATATGCCAAAGAGACATATTTTAGGGGTGGCATATTCTGGTACCCTTCACCTCTTTATGCCTTTTCCTCCTTTATTTGGACACAAGGAAACATGATCATTATGATGTTTACCTTTTGGCACAATGCCCTAACCCACAGTTAAATTTTCAGAGGCCAGGAGGGTACTTTCGGGTAGTATGTGCCTTATGGTACTGCTCAGATCATGGCAATAGGGAAGATATATTCACATTTAACTCTCAGGTCTGTTTATACCAACTTTGTCTCATGCAGACTCTCAGCTTCCTGGAGGGAAGTTGTCATATCCTTTCAACCTCCTTTGTATGCCACATAAGAGAGCCCTACTAGACAAGGATATTAAAGGCAGCTTTTAATAAGATATTTTTGCTAGTCGGAAGTCACGTTTTAAAATTTAGACACTTTTTTTAAAAAAAAATTATTTTATTGTTGTTCAAGTACACTTGTCTGTATTTACCCCCACCACTCTCCCCACATCCCAGCCATCCCGACCTTATTTTTAAAGTGAATTGGCTAGTAATATAATGATCTCATCTACTAATATATGATAAAGTTCTATGCTTTATTATATATGTTATGGGGATGTGTGATTTTATACCAATAAATGTAAGTATACAAATTTTTTTCTAGGATGATTAAATATGTAGAGAATGAAATTTTAGATAGAAAGAGTAACGTATTGGCATTTTGTGATATGTGTAAATTTTTTTTCATTATGTAAGTTGCTCCTAAACTTAATATGTGGTCAATCTGAAGCTGCAGCAGTCTAGCACATGCTGTTTTTTGGCATGAGGAAGTAATATTTTGCTCTGAGTGGTTAGAAATATTTAACGGACAAGTCTAAAAGGGTTAACTTGGTTATTAAATTAGCATGAATGAAGATTATTGATTCCATTGCACATAGAAAGCAGTGGTCCCATTTGCAGAAATGTGAAAGAATTGGGCTTTCAGTCTTCACAAGAATTGAATGATGCTTTTGAGAGTACATCTCAGACATATAAAAGTTTTATAGACATTGCCATTAAAACCTCTAGTTCAGCAATTAAAACTATTTGCTTTATAGAAATGAACTCCACTTTGTGTTTTATACTGTTCTGAAAATCCTAAAACTTTCTGAACACCAATCTTTTGATCTATAAAAATGATAGAATTTTAAGATACAGCAGATAAGAAGTAGGGCATTTTAGAAGAATTGTAATTTTCCAAATGTCTCTTTGTATAAAAAAACTTTAAATGTTTCAGAAAGCAAAATGTTTCAGCAAGCAAAATGTTTTAGAAATTCTTTGTGAGTGTTGCTAGGCTTCTACATGTTCTCTATGTCTTAGCTCTAAACAACAACAAAAAATAAAAACCAATGATATGTAATAATATTGTGAGGAAGATTCAAAAGAAAATTGATTTATATTTATCATCTTCTAACATTTAAAGAAAGAAAATGAAGTCTGCATAATTTTGTATGAGAATAAATGGCACAGAAACATCAATTTAACTAATGTGTTTCGATCGTACTCCTCACCAAATAAGTAAGTTTTACATTGTCTCTATTTCCCAGCAAATAATTCTCTCAAACTCACTTCTTGGTAAGAGTTCAGAGAGTTCATCTCAAGGTTTATGTATATCTGATACTTTGGGAATATGTAAATAGCTTTCCAAAACAACGAAAAGAAGTCAAATATTTAGATGAATGTTTGGAAGTCATGGAATATTATGCCTTCAAAGTTAATAATCAGATTTCAGTGACTCAACCTTAAACAGGTCTTGTAGTTCTCTGTGTGTAACTTACTAGTATCACAGACCTAGAGAGCACAATTTATTGTATCTCCTGACAAAGAACCTCAGTCATTAATGACCAAAACCCTTTGTGTATAATAGTAAATTTTTAAAGGTGACAAAACTTGGCAAATATACAGCAGACACATTAAGAACCATTTCTTCTATACAGTCATAAGAAATTGAAAAGAAAAAATCATATAAAAGATAGACCTATCTTTAATAACAGTGGCCTCATAGGTCAGTGAAGACATAAATAAATCAGAGGCAGAGAAAGAAGAGAGGCAGAGGGAGGGGGTAGAGAGACGGGAGGGAGGAAGTTGATGTCTTCTCTATGAACAGTTATTGAGTCCCTACCCTGTCCCAGCCATCACAATGGGTGCCAGCATTAGCCATAAATGAATCATGCTTTCTGCCCTCAAGAAAAGTATAGGATAGCAGTAAGGGCCAGCTTGTAAACAAGTAATAACAAGACAAGGAAAATAAATGCTATGAGAGGACCACACACAAAACTATAGAAACACAGGGAAAGACAACAACTTGCTATTGGCTTCCAGGTTAGCATAGCCACAGGAGAGGATTCTAGAAAAGGCATGTGAGTTTCTTTCTATTTTTGCTTCTTTATATTTCTTTTCTAACTATTTCTATAGCAGGGGAAGAAAAGGAACAAGAAAGATTAATTTATCCTCACACAGTGAAGAGTAAGATAATTTCACCAATGCATTAATAAGAAATTTCTTTCTGAAATGACTGCCTTGTCCACAGAAGAGTTATTTTTGTTTACTCAGTTCATCCTGAAGTAATTCTAGAAGGAAGTAAGATAGTTCTTAAAAATGAGATAAGATATTGACAAGAAGAAATATCTACACTCGTTAGAGGCAAGAAATAGTGTTTCTCTCGTTTCTATGTGGGGTGGTATCTAGGCACTTTATATGTTGTCTTATTTAAACATTATAACAGACTTTCCCCCCAGTTAGTTCAAGTTGACAGAGGACTCCTCCCATTGTCTATCAGTAGGAAGATTCAAAAATCTGTTTTTTTAAGAACTGGACAGGTGACTGAGGAGCAGAAATGCAAGTTCCACGTGAATCTAGATGCTGGATGAGGGGATGATTTCATCTCTTAGGTGAGTCAGCCGTTAATCTATTCATAAAGAATGCTCAAGTACCATATCCTGGAGGAGTTCTTCTAAGTTTCTCCTGATCCATGCAAGTTTCTACTTCTTAAATTAACCATGCTTTCTCATTTTAATCTGTTTTTTCTTTAGAGGGAAACTGAGTGCAATCTTTGCAGAAAGTTTGTTATTTCATTGTCCTTCCTACCCTTCTTCATCTATCCCGGGCCACTTAGAGCCAAGAACTGTGCTGAAGATACCACCCAGGTGACGATGCATACTTCCCATTACAAACAAAATACTGACTTGTCCTGTTATTGATGAAGTTAAATCTTATCAACTTGTTTAAGATGATGAATATCAGGTGCTTCCATTGGAATGGCACATTTTTCCTTTGTAATAAATAGGTAATATGGAGGGTTACATTGAAATAGTGTGAATACCCTGTTCCCACAATCTTTCACTCTATGGTTTTAGCATTTGTCAGTAACCCTCTCATAAACCATTTACGCTGCATGTTTCAAATTGGTCCTCCTTTAGCCCTATTATCCCTTTTGTATTTATTATCTGAGATTCTTCAGTATAGAAAAGATTCATCCTTTTTCTCACCACTCAAATACATATCCTATGAATATCACTGTGAACTCATGGATTTGTTTTTATTCAGTATGCTCCAATACATCCCTATCATTATTTTGCTCCACAATTGTTCCAAATTTGACCAGTGGAAGTTGGGACAAGCCTTGTCCAATACCTTTTGATGTGTCTCCTTCAACCTTTACTACTTTCTACTCTGCTTCACTTTGCGTGTTCTCAGCCCCAGTCCTGGTTTGGCCATTTCTCTAAGAAAATTTTGAAACTTTTAATGTTGTAAGTTGGTTATTTCTTTTATAATATTAAATCACCTTTGCACTTCTGGACTAAATCCCACAGGGTTATTTTTCAATCTGCCCTTTGCTAATTTTTATATAGGATTTGTACTTCAAAGTCCATGAGTAAAATTGGGGTATGGTTATCCATTTTATGCTATACTTAACTGTTTTTTAAAATCAATGCTATACTTGCTTCATAAACAGAATTTGAAAACTTCCCTTCTTTTCCCCATAATCTGTAAAAATTTAAATATCATTGGGGTCGTCTTTCTATGAATGATTATCAGAATTCTCCTGTCTAATTACCTGGGTCTACTTTTTGTTTTATTTTAAATTTTCTTCAGAGTGGGTGTTAGGCATTTCTTTGGTAATTTTTGTTATTTCCTCGATGTGCATTGGTCTGTTTAAAATTTCTGTTTGTACTAAGGTCAATTAATAAACTTTATTTTTCTATAACATCATTGATTTCTTCTAGGTTCTGAAGTTTATTTGCCTAATATTGTCCAAGGTCAACTTCTATGAAATCTTAGTGTCTGTGTTTCAATAATTACTTGTCATTCGTGTGTACTTGTTTTGATTACTGTAGCTATTGGTTTGGTTATTTTGTGATTTTTTAAAAAGAAATAATATTTCAATTTATGTATTAATAAAAATTCTAATCAGTACCCTCTGTTTTATTTACTTTTACAATCTGAAGTTTAAAAAGCACTCTGCCAAGATTTACTCATTAGTCTTAAAAGCTAGAAAGTTAATACATGCCTGTAACATTTTTAAAAGCTAAGACTTTTGGATAATGTACTCATGAAGTGAAAAACTTCTGCCTGTTCCATGCCAGTTATTTTTGGAGGTTTGAGAATGGAGTCTAATGCCTACTATGCAAATATAGGTATGTGTCTTCAATGTGCAGCAGTAATTCTTGGCCCACGATATATCTTAATAGTGAAGGAATCATAATTGATCAATCTATAACTTTGCATTCAAACCTTGACCTATTGTAAACCAATAAGGATCTCTCTTACTTTTAAATGTCTCCAAAGGAAAGAGATTTTACTTCATCATTTTGAAAACATAGATGATTTATTGACAATTGGCCTTAAACCCATCCCCTATTTGGTTATAGATATAGATTTAGCTCTTTCTGCTTCTGTTCAGTCTTTAAGAACTACAAATTGGAAGACCTGGGAAGAGGAGAACTGTGGAGCTACGTTCCATGCACAGTAACTATGGCTTCACTTGCACCTGTCACTTCATCATCATTCACTGAACCCAGACACCCCCTTCAAAAAGAGCTCCACCTGAAGTTCAGATATCAGTAGAGCAAACTGTCTAAAAGGTAACTTTTAAAAATGATAAAATAAGTTAAACATACTTTAGAGCTCTTATAATCTTGGCAATCAAGGCAAACTACAGAGAACATGTCAGCTTACATTTGTAGAACTAATATCCAGTTTTACCAAGTATTTAATGAATCTCAGTGTTGATCTTAATAAATTGCAAGGCAAAGTTCTAGAGAAAGTCAGAAAAAGGGAAAAAGAAGCTAAAGATGAGCAATATTGGTTACCCTTTAACAATCTTTGGATTTCCAGAACCATAGCAACTTCAGCAGGGCTGCAGAATCATCTTTTTATTGCTTCCTACTAATTCTTAGGCTTATTTCCTAGAAAGTCAGTCTTTTCCTATAGGGACATATCTCTCAATATTTTCTTTTCCATTTCTTTTTTTTTGAAATCTCTTACCTACCTTTCAAATAATAGAAACTATGGTCATGAATGGGAAATTAAATGCATGACTAAATGTTAAATTCCTTTGCTTTTTACATTCTTAAAACTGGTACTTAGCATTAAGAAGTCCCCTAAAGTGAATAAATCTGATTTAATTTAGTAACAGTTAAGCCTTGTGAAACTGTGAGTTTTTATCGCCCTGTCTTTAGTCTCTTTTCTTTCTGCCACAGCATTAATACACATTGTGCTATTGCATTACCTTGGGTGGAACTATGGTAAAATATATTTGTAAAAATGTTTTCATTTTATTTTCTACTGCTTTTCCTCTTATACTATTATTAGCCGCACTCTTATTAAAATTGTATTATGTCGGAGTTATAATATTTCTTTAGCTCCAGTACCTTCAATTTTCTATAGAAAATAAATTACCAATGTACCCCAAAGAAAGGGCCAATGCTATTATTTTATGAAAATAACATTCTTAGAAATAATAACCTTATTTAAGATTTAGGTCACATTTCATAAATTTCAATAAATACAGAAGAATATGTTGAATCCCTTTATATGAAAATGAAAATATGCTGTTTTTTAATACATTCACATTCATTACAATTTGATTTTTTGGTTATATATTTTTAAAAAATTATCAAATTTGTTTTGAAAAAATATGTACTTTTTAAGTTCATTTCTACATTAAAATTTATTAGAGAAATATAACATTAGTACTATTTAGGTAATTGGCATTTTTTTCTACCTGTGTTTTAATGGGTAAAATAAAGCATCAATTCAGATATAATTACATAGAGGTGGGCAAAAATAGGTTTACAGTTGTGAGTACACAAAACACATAATTTATTGTTATATTATTATTTATTAATTATTGTATTATTTATATGTATTACAACTGTAAACCTACTTTTGCCCACCTCTAGATATGGGAAATAGTGCAAATAGAAAACAAATTTTACAAAAATACCATGTGATTTTTAAGTTTACATAAATAAGAATCTGGAACAAAGGCAGAAATAATTAAAAAAACAAAACCAGACCAGTCTTTAAGGTAAAAGTCTTTCTTAGTTCTTCCTAATGCAGTTAATTTTAATGAAAAGATACCTGATGGTCTATGTTTAGCAATTATCAATTATAAAATAATCACAAATGATTTATAGACTTTCAAGTAGATAAAATTACATGTATGTATGTATGTATAAGTGTGTGTGCCTATTCATATATGAGTGATGCCAGGAAGACATAGAGGTAATAACAACTCAGTATTGAAAGAAAATATGTTACCTGTTTCATTACACATTTACTTCCTGCCACCAGTATGTACGACTATACTATGCTGTGACAAGAATGTTCTTAAAGATCTATAGACTAACACCCTCCATTAACAGAGGAGTAATTCAATAATGATAAAGACGTGATTTGAGAGTACTGAGGTGGGAGCCTGGGGCTACTGAGGCATGTGAGAAACCTGTCAAGAGCTGTTGTCTAGGGAGTTGGATTGAAGCTCTCATGTCTTAACCTTCTTACACACAACCGTCTAGTATGGGCAAAGAAACAGTGCAAGGTTCTATATTTATAGCACCATAATGGACCCTAAGCCTGGCACAGGGAATTCATTATTAGGAGGCCAGCACTGTAAACCTAAAGCAGTAGGAGGACGCAGCAGCCAGTCATTTCGCAAGTCAAATAATGTATAACAGGAAATTGAGTGAGGATATGAGCTAAGGAGTAAGAAATTTATTTTGAAACAAAAGGAAATTATTAAAATGTTTAAGACAATGATATGATGTGAACAAATTTGTGTTTTTGTACAATCGTTGTTTGTAGCCTTGAGAAAATACTTGAGAAAACGCCTATTTGTGCCAGGGCAGTTATTTCAGAGGCTATTAAATGATCCAGGAAACATGCTCCGAGAGCTAGAACAAAGACAGCAGTAGTGGTGAATGAAAGGAAGACATATATTCCAGAGGTACCAGCAAGTCAGAATACATGGACTGTGTGGATTGATATTAGGCAGGCATAAATGAAATGGAGTAGTTACAGACCCTGGGTTTCTTAGGTAGCAATAACTGGATTTATGAACTGGATGGCTGTTTAAAATATAAAAAGATGATAAGGTTAGGTGAAGTATGCTGCAACTGAGATGCAGAAGACAGCAGTGGAAATGTCTGTTAGGCCGCTCACTAGACTTGTCGAAAAGATTTGAATTTGAGATTAATCAATATGGAAAGAGTAGTTTAAGTCATGAATGTAGATAAAGTCATTCACAAATCACATAGAGCAGTGGTCCCCAACCTCTGAGCCACACTATGGCTTATTAGGAACCAGGCTGCACAGCAGGAGGTGAGTGGTGGGCTAGCAAGCAAAGCTTCATCCCACTCCCCAACACTCGCGTTACTGCCTGAACTCTATCCCGCACATCCCTCCCACCTCTGTGGAAAAATTGTATTCCAGGAAACTGATTCCTGGTGCCAAAAATGTTGTAGACTGCTGATAGACGTTGTGGAAACCAGAACGAAGAGAATGGAACCCTGGGGAGTGCTAAGACTTAAGGAGGAGTACATAGGAAAAAATATATATAATGTCATGGAAATCAGTAATAAGAGTTTTTCACTGGGAATGGTCAGTGATGAAGTCCAGGAGTGTAAGGACCAATGAGTGTTTTTGATTTGGCAATATAAAAGGGGCTGATAATATTACTGTATTTTCAGCGAGTTAGTGGGGCAAACAGTTTGAGAACTACGGTTCAAGGGCATGGAGGATGAATGCACATGGAAGAAATAGAAACCATAAATGTACAGCATCTAGAGGGAGATATTTACAATCACTAATTTTAACTAAATGTTTTATTTAAGAAAATTGTACATTCACTTGCAATTGTACCAAATGAAACAGATATCCTGTGAACTCTTTACCCAGCTCCCCTGATGGAAATTTCTTTGAAACCTGTAGTCTACTATTACAACCAGGATTGTTACATAGTCAAGCTGTAGAACAGTCTACCACAATACAGGTTGCTGCTGTTGCCCTTTAACAGCCACACCTAGTTTCTGTACTGCCACTCATGACCACCACTAGTCTGTTATCTATTTCTATAAATTTGTTGTTTCAAAACTGTAATATAAATAGTACCATGCAGTATGAGTTCTTTTTATATTGGCTTTTTATTCACTCAGCATAACTCTGTGGAGATTCATCAAGTTGTTAGGTATCTAAATAGTTCGTTGTTTGTCACTGCTGATTAGTATTTTTTGGTCTGACTATACCACAGTTTGTACAATCATTCATCTATATCTTCATTGTTTTCAGTTTTTGCCTGTTACAAATTAAGCTGCTATAAACATCCATGTACAGATTTTTTGTTAAACTAAGTTTTTGTGTCCTTGGGATGGATATGCCAGAATGAAATTACTGGGTCATATGACAGTTGCATATTTAGCCTTACAACTACTCCTGCTTTAAAAAAATAGCTTTGGACCTGACCAGGTGCTCAATTAGTTGGAACATCATTCCATAAACCAAAATACTGCAAGTTCAATTCCCAGTCAGGGCACAGACCAAGGTTTTGGGTTTGATCCCTGGTCTCAGGGCATTCAGTAGGCAACCAATCAATGTTTCTCTCGCACACCTATGTCACTCTCTCTCTCTCTTTCTCTCTTCCTCTGTTTCTAAAATCAATAAACATATCCATGGGTGAGGATTTTTTAAAAAAACTTGAAAATTAGCATTGCATGTTGTATTTTTCCCTGTACTCTTACTTTCACCTTACTTGAAAAGAATATGGTCACTCTTTCCTGACAGAACTGGACATCTACAATTATTATTTTACTTTTTTAATATACTTTATTTGTATCATATTTTTCCATTAACATTTATCCCTAATACGGTCTTCCATCTGCATCTTAAACATATTTAGATTTGATATGTTTGAGATGCAGATGGAAGAGTTTGAAAGAAGAGAGGAAAGAATGATGGAATAAAATATAGGAGTAGATATAAGGGAATAGGATTTCATGGCACAGAAATATTATACTTAAACAAGGAAGTAACGTCTGAGGAGTTGAAACAAGAGATAAGGAAGATTGGAAAGAAAGGGTAGCTTAGCAGACCTGCTCAAACTGTGCGCATTCAAAACGAAGACCTGTTTTGGCACTGACCCTTGGCCAGCTCCTAGAAGATAAGCTCTGAGATCTTAGAATACTCTGCCTGACAAGATAGTTTTTGTATACCTAAGGACTTGGGCTATGCTGTACCAGTTTGAGGAGATAAGTTTATCGTGACAATATGATTTATGCAGATACCTGCTTTTGCTCTTGGAGGGGAGGGGCAGGTGCCTGAGTGGTTGAGGTAGGGCACACACATGTTGCATGCTTGTGTGACTGGTCCATGCCAAAAACTCTGGACACTAAAGGTCAGGTAAGCTTCCCTGCTTGTCTGTACTTTTCATGTATTATCACATATCATCACTGGTAGAATTAAGAGGTCCCTATGTGACTGCACTGGAAAGGGACAACTGGAAACTTGTGCCCGGTTTCTCCTGGGCTCACCCTATACAACATTTTCCTGTGTTTATTTTAATCTGTATCATTTCACTATTACAAACTGGAACCATGAGGATAACACCTTTCCCAAGTCCCCTAAACCATTCACAGAGTCATCAGGTCTAAGGTGAGTTAGTCTCCAAGGCCCTTGACACAGAAAGAAAATGCATACAGATGTCTGTTTACTTATAGACATTGAGTCAAGAAATTTAACTTGATTTTTTTCTCATGGAGTAGAAAGATCATATACTGAATGTGGTGGGATAGGGAAAAGGATAGTTTTGAGAAGAGAGGCATAGGCTTGGAAAACCATAGGGACAGAGGAGAGGTAATTGATAAAGGATTTACATATAGAAAGGTTTTTCTGGCAGTATGAAGGCTTAAGTCAGAGACTCCTGCATACATTGCATATGGTATATGTCCATCGGTCCAGGTACAGGAGTGAAGAAGTGACAATGTTTGAGTTGATCCAATGCTGAGATGTTGTAGAGAGATAGATGTGACCCACACCGCCCCCCCCCCCCCCCAAAAAAAGAAGAGAAAATAAACATTGATGATAACTTGTTGAGCTGTTTCTCTAAGTCACTATTTAATGACAGCAGCTGCCATTAGTTTAATCTGCAATCATTATAGGGTAGTATTATTATCATCTTTATATACATGGGCAAGAAAAATCACTTGAGACAGATTTGGAAAAGTCTTAAAGGACACTGTTAAGGATAACAAACAGGCTGTATACTCTTCAAATTATTTTGTGTCAGTTCTTTATCTTTTAGTTAAAACTAAATTATGAGAAATAAGAATCATTCATTACTTATACAAAATAGATTTAAATTGATTTCTGAAATATACAAAAGTGGTTTGAAATAGTCCTTATATTTAGAAAAAGTATGTTTATGTTAAAAAATGAAAATAGGAATTTAGATCCATTTCAGCATAAAATAAGAGTTTATGTAGTATGTTTACATATGTGTATAAACACAACACATGACCAAACAATACTAACATTATTTAATTGTTGATGGTTATTTGCTGAATTGGTGAGAATGTGTTTTTGGAGGCAGAAAGCTAGTTAACACTATGTGTTTAAATTTTACTTTTTCATTAGATGAATGTTTTAATTTTTTTATATGTGAATCTCTGATTATTATAGCCATTCAAGAGGTCTTTCTTAATGACCTTTAATTTTTCTGATTTATGTTTTTTGAGCAATGTTTTATGCAGCAGTAACAAAACAGTTGTAGTGATTTACTGAACAGCACTATTGGCATATTAGGTCCTTATCTGGTGATGTAAGAATTTTCTTTTAGTAAAGCATGATCTGGTTACTCATGATTCTTTCAGTTTATGACTGTAGATTTGTATAAGCTATTTTAAAGCCAAGAATTCTATTGTGTCCCTGATAGTTTCTTATTCTGGTGATTTTTCCGTAAAATGGGAGCTGGATTTTTTCTCAAAGAAACACATTTCAACTCTATGAGGCTGGAATTAAGTTAAAACCCTGCAAAACAAAACTATAACCAATCAAAGATTAATCTTGCCTTTTCAAAGATTAATATATTCATCATTTTCTTTACATGAATAATTTTAAAATAAGCTTTTTTTGTGTACTTTGTTCTCCTCACCCCCTGCTTCGTATGCTACCTCAGTAAAGATACCTCTCTTTGTTTCTTTGTTTCTATTTTCATTTCAGAAAATGGCAGCCCCTTGCATTTAACCCATAGCCATTGTGTTGATAAGCATAAGTAAATTATGGTTAATATAACAAAACTGTATTAGTGTAGGCATTAATAAAACTTCAAAATTTATTAATGCTAGGAATGAATTCAGTTCCTCTAGTCATCACATTATCAATACTTACACTGCATTTAGAATTGTTATTTTCCATTTACATTTTTACCCAGGTAATCAAATGAAGACATTTTTAATGATCTATTTTTCAGAGCAGGCTGATTGATTATAGCAAATTTAATTTCCCATCCTACTTGAAGATCCATTTTCATATTATACAAAGCATTTGAACACTGAGTCGGTGCAGGATAGTAATAGCCTGAAGATAATGTTTTTCTATAGGAGGGAAGAATGAAAGCTTCTCTATTTTATGATATTTTGTAGAGGTCATATATGAGTTATATTATCTACATTCACCAACAACACCGCAATGCCTTTACAAATTACCTTTTGTCTAGGTTTTCTTTTTAATGGGCAAAGGAAATTGGATAACAGTATTAGTTCTCTAGGACTGTCTCTAACAAAGTTTCATGAACTGAGTAGTTTAAACAACAGCAATTTATTGTATCACAGTTCTGGAGTCTAGAAGTCACAGATCCAGGTGTTCACAGTATTGGTTTCTTCCATAGGCTGTGATGGAAGAACCTGCTCCAGGCCTCTCTCCTTGTTTTGGATATGGCGGTATTCCTTGTGGGTCTTTGCATGATCTTCCCTCTATGTTTGATTGTGTCCAGATTTTCCCTTCTGGTAAGGATGCCAGCCATATTGGACTAGAGCCTATCCTGATGACTTCATTGTAACTTGATTACTTCTGTAAAGCCTCTGTCTTCAAATATGGTCACCCTCTGAGGTACTAAGGATTAGGACTTCAACATATAAGTTTTTCTTTGGGAGGAGGGACACAATTCAACCCATAACACTTGTTTTTACTTTATTTTGTCCTTTCTCTTTGTTATTAAGTAGTAGTCTTATTGAATCAAGATTGTCCAAAGATTTAGATTGGTATCAACAATTCAATGCAATTTGAACATTTAGTGAGCACTTACTCAGAACTAGAGATAAACTTGCTTTTGGAATCAGATGGTTTTAGGATAAATAAGAAAAAAGGTATCTGTAGATCTCAAATGCAGTTGCAGAGACAAACAAAAATTGTTAAAATATAAAAAAATAAGCACTACACCAAAGTTATATACAACTACTATGTTTGAGTAGAAGAGAGAACATATGATTTATTTTGGGGGTATCCAGGGTGTTAAGGAGGGGCTCTCAGAGGTGATAATGCACAAAATGAAGCAAACACTGCACAGTGGTGAGCAGATAAGTTGTGGGGAGGGCTACATAAGGATGTCCCCCAAGCCTCCTGCAAACCGTAAGTTGTATGCATCTAATATTAAGACCCTTATTTTGCTGTACTGTGGGGAGTGGTTTAGAAGAATGTTGCTTGCAAGAAAATAGTTGTTGAGTTCCTTATGTGTGAGAAGGGTTGAGTTAGATACAGCAGAGATATAAACCTGAGAGTAATGTTGTTTTTTTTTTTCTTGAAGAAGCATGTGGCTTGTCCATATACTCCAAGTGTCCTCAGAGATATGTTCCACCTCTACAGGGTGGGTGAGGCTGTCACCTACATACACTAACTCCATTGCCACTGGAATGCTATAAATGGGTGTTCATTTTTTCTCTAAAAAGAAATTGTCCATTTCCTCCTCCCCTCTCATAGAGGTATTAATCATTCAAGCTTCACTGTTAAAAGGAAAGCATTTATTTACTAGGTCAATGAGCACCAAAAAGATTTACTGGTATTACTTTTTGATATTCATTGTCAAGTTTGCTGGAAGCATAATTTGCTCTCATATGCCAAAATTTGTAAGATCATGAGCTTTTAAAATCCATGAGCATTTCTTTGACAAAATCTGTTAGATTGTGGAAAAAAACCTTTTAGAACATGGGAAGGGTTAGTAGCTCAGCCATCTGATGAAACAGCCTTTCTTTGTCAAACATCATTGGTTTCACTTATGACTCAATATGAAAAGACAGGCTCCCAAAGAAAGTTTCCACATTTTCATATTATTTGTAAATATTTTAACTTGTTTTTACTTAGTGCCCAGATAAATAACCTATGAAAAGATTTTATTTTAAGCCATTAATTGTCAGATTTTAAACCCTCTGTAAGAGTCAACGAATGTAACATTCTTATGAGTCATAAGGAATCTTAGCAAGATGCATTCCCATTGTCATAAAGCTAGTTAAAGCCAGCGAGGCAGGACTAAATGGTTGTGACATTTTCCCAGCCCCACCATTACCTGTCAGATTGGAAAAAAAAAAACAAGGCATCAGGACAAGCTTATGTATGGATGTTCTCACTTTTGTTATTAATTGAAGTAAATGGATAAGCTTGTCCATCAACAGTAACAAACACATCTGCTCATTGTTAAAAAAAATATCCTTAACCTTCTGTTTCCTACAGGTCCCTGGGATTTGAAAAATGCTTCGTTCTCTATTCAAGAACCATGATGACTATTGTGTTTGTTCTACACTTTTTTTAATTTGCTGACAGAGTGAAATATGGAATACCATATTCGCTTATTTCATGTTTGGCTCACAATGGATTGAGTTATATAAAGCAGGACATGGACAAATTACAAGAACCAGAACAAACAGGGTCCCTAATAGTCTTATATAACTGCAAACACTCTGCATCTGCTTTAATCCATCATATTCTTTACTCGTCAAATAAAATAGTGTGTGTTTTTCTCTTTCTGATTTTAAGTACTAAGAGAAAGTTTTCACACTGTAAAACTGAAAAACTTTTGATGAGAAAGTAAGTCAAAAAATGCAAAAAATAACCAGAGAAAGTAACTCTCTGGTATTTCATTTGTGAGTCTATTAACTCCAGAAGTACCTTGCAAGCTGTGATAAAGCAAAGCTATTCTAAGTCTTTTCTGTCTAAACAAAGCAATTGTGACAATATTTCATTGCCATGAAAATAAAGAATACAACCCCAATGTATTGAGATGTGTAAGAATTCTTTCTAAGCTGGCAATGGAAAGACTAACAGCAAACTAGGTAACAAATTTTTTTTTAAATTGAAAGAAATTTCAGCAACATTATTTAACCATGTGCATCTGAGATTTTTTTAGCCTAATCAAGAATGCGATGTTTATTAGAGCTGAAATAAAAAAATGTGCCAAACATTGTGAGTTTGTTTTTTTTTTCCTTTTATCATAGTGATCTTAATGAAGACAACTGTTTTTATCCTGCCTTCTGACAATATTTAGAATTTCTATTGAGGGGAGGAATAATAACTCTGAAGTGTCTCAATGTTTGGAAAATATTTGTTACTAAACATGATGAAGGCACAGAAAGTGAAAATGCAATTAAAGTTCACTAATGCAGCTTGTCTTGTTTCATATCAGAAAATAAGACAGCTGAAAGAAAAGCAGTTGCCCACTAGAGAAGATGGGGGGATCTTTCTTATAAAAATGAAAGCAGCATTGGTTTAGAAGTTCCTCCATATGTTTTTAAGCATTCTATTGCTGAAAAGTTCTTCCAAGTTTAACTAAACTCAATGTCCTGTTGATGCTTGAGTGAATACTGATGAAGAGGGCAGAGCTGACAAACGAAACCAAGCATTTCTTCATTCCATGTTCCCTTTTGTGTAACCCATGTTGGCATTTTTTCCCATTCCAGAAGGGTCTTCCAAGCTTCCTAAAGCTCCTCCTGGAACTCCAGATTGTGGCCTTTGTAAATAACGTACATAAAGAAGGGTTGTTAAGCTCTTGTTATTTTTGTTTTGCACTTTGCACCTTCAGTGCATATGAGAACAACTCCCACACCATTTCCTGACAAACCAAATCTTGCTGTGAAGGCTGAAAGCGTTAGTCAGTTGCACCCTATTTTTAGGGCTTATAATGGAGAGAAAATGTGGTGTTATCACACCCATCCAAATGCTGGTGCCCCAGTAGAGGATTGCAAGAGTTTTAGGAGCTAATGTAGACAGTTTATACAAAAAGACCAAATTGTGACCAATTCTGCAAATAAACAGACAACAGATCACTAAGAGTTGTGAGTCTATCTATCTGTGGACTGGAAACGCGAGCTTGGTGCTATTGAAGATCACAGATGGCCTAGAATAGCAACAGCAGTTACCCAGGAACTGGACTTGGAAGGATGCTAATTTTACTATTAAAAGAGGAGAGTGGAAATAAATCCAAAAATCTTTGCTACTGCCTTGGAAATCACATTTTAAAATGCCTTTTACATTCCAAATAATAACAGCTAACTCTTATTGAATACTTACCGTGTGCCAGGCACTCTTCAATTTGCTTTAAGTATTAACTCATTTAGTCCTTATGGCAACTCCATAAGGGAGGTTCTATTATTTTTCCTGTTTTACAGTTGTGTAAACTCCGTCACAGAGGGATTGATGCTCTGTCTAAGGTCTCAGCTAACAAAGGGCAGAAATCCAGACCCAGGCTGTCCACTCCACCATTTGCTCTTCTTCTGAACTTCTTATTGCCCTGGAGGTCACTTTCAGAAGCTACCTTTCATTGTCTTGGTGACTTTATCCTCCTCCCTATCACTTCCTCAAACTCGTACTGTGGAGAATACAGACAGATGTGGAAGAAAGGGGAAAAACTGGAACATGTCTCTGTTACAAATGTCAAAGTCTGGTGGAATTTCTGCAAATCCAGCATATGGTGCTTGATGATGCACGGTAGGCTACCCGTGGGCTGAAAACATGGCTTTATCTCCTTGAATCCACACTGGTTAATCTCTAACCCTCATTTCGTAAACTCAGCCACTGGAGTCCGTGGGGTCCAGATCTGATCACATTCTGACCTTTCTTCTCTTCTTCCGCATGGACTTGCTGTGGGTCTAAACCAGCTCAAGCTTCAGGATCGCTAAGTTACTTGGGCCCTTCTAAGAGACCATGGGAGGGAGTTTTTCAATGGGTTCACAGGATCACACGCTTTAGTAAAATTGATGAAAACAAGCTATTTCACTTGGAATTGGTTAAGACTGCTCTATCTTCCATTTAAATTTTCCCAGTGGGATTAGAGTGTCATTTGGTTGTCCAGACATTTTGGAGGTCTTGCTGAGGGAGAGCTAAGTTAGGGATATATTTAGTTTGGATAGAGTGATTATATTTAGTAGCTTATTGTTAATGTTAACCATCCAAGTAGGAATAACTTCTGGTGATAGCCTAACCACCACCTGCATTGACTAACATGGCTTCATCATGAAAATGCAGGGCCCTGTGACTGTGAGCTATGGTGCTCAGTGCAGGAGGGTGTGGCTGGTTCCAGGTATACAGGGCAGAAGCTACACCATTCGTTTTCTGGCTGTTATGATGTTTATGGTATTTGTAACTTTTATCAATTTGTTGTGATTTATTTTTAGATAAATACTCATTTTCATACCAAAGATTTTATTTCAATTTTTATTTTCTTTACTGAAAGAACTGTATCCAATAAATTGTATAAATCAAGGCCAAAGAAAACTTACATATGTACCTGCTCCCAGGAAAACACATTATCAACTTACAATGCTAAAGGTAAATGCTGAATGAAGATGTACCTGTTTAGCATGATTTCTTCCTCAGGGGCAAGATATATTCTTCAGGTTTGTTGGTAACAAGGAATAAACAAATGGGTTTAAATGTTTAATAGCAGCAGTTTTGACTAGTTTAATGCTACGGTTTTAAGTGCAGTTCTAGGACAAAGGACATTGCACCACCAGGAAAATGATTGAAAGTGCCTCAATCCAGATCCCCTGAATCAGGAACTCTGGTGGCAGGCCTCAGAACCCTGTATTTTAACAAACCTTACATGTGATTTTAACACGAGTTAAATTTTTTAAAACATGGGTCCAATGCATATTTCCACAATAGTGAAATCAAACATCAGGTTGGCGGGTGAATCTCCCCAGATAACATTTGTTTAGGCATGATCAGTGTTTGCTTATCTAATTCTTGATTTTCTATGTTTTCATTGAAGTGGTTCACTCCTTGTTATGCAAACTTATAGGTTACAGTTGACTTGCAATCTATTAGGCCAGGGCCCCAACTAAGTCTCAGAAAGCTATCTCTTTTCTCATTTCCAGGTTCCTGAGAGACACCTTCTTTTGTCTCATATAGAGCAGACCTCTGACATTTGTAAGGAATAGGATCCTCAAATAACACTAACATAAAGTACTAATGAAGCTGATAAGCACACTAGTACCATGACTAAAACCTTTCAGCTGAATTCCTCTTTAGTGACCTGGGATTTGTAGAACAGGAGAATAAAAAACCTGACACTCAGCAAGCTTGTTACTTTGTTACAAAGTGGAAAACTTGGTCAATCCATCTCAATTTTCCTTAGAGCTGTATGACTGTGAAAGCATTTTCTTCTCGTATACACAGATTTCATCTATGTTCAAAGCTTTTTCTTACCAAAAACCTCTCTTGTCTATAACTATTCTGGTGGTTTAAACTTCACATTAATAAAATTAAAATGCACCTTAAAAACCTCAAAATGAAAGTTGACTCAGTGTTCCTACTGGTGCCTGTTTTATGCAAAATTTGAAAAGGTGCTTTTGATTACATTTGATTAAATTTCATTTTCTGTAAAAGATCATATTTTTATACCATAAGTTAACCATTTCTTCAATTTTCAAGAAATACTCCTAGGTTACTTCATGACTAATTTTAACACTGATTGAAACAAAATATTTTCCTAATACCAGGAACCCCCTGAAGTTAAGGTAACTGAATGCATGTTTATAATGTCATTCAAATCTAGAAGGGAGGAAGCCATTCTATTAGCATTGAGTTACAGAGGAAATGTATTGGCCAGATATTCTATTTCTTCACAGTTCAGTCTTCTAGGTTATCCAATTTGGTGGTAGGTGTTTGTTCATAGTAGTCTCTTACAATCATTTTCATTCCCATGGCATCATTGTAATGTCTCATTTCCTCTCCATTCTGCATCACAACCCCCAGCCCCAACCCTATGAAGCAGCAGAACCAGGAATGAAGGAGAAGGACTGACAACCTACCCTGAAGAATAAGGGATTCATTGGCTGACTCTCAGGGAGTCAGAAAGCATGAGGCTACATGTATTATTTTGGGGGAGAGAGGAAGCAATACTTCCATCATCTAAGAGAGATGGCAACATAGTCATCAACTGTGAGTCTATGTCGATGGAAAGGCTAAAGGGAAAAGTCAAGGGTGCCAAGAAAACCACTATAGGACTCCATCAAAATGTGAGTTCTGTACAGTTGGAACACTACTCTTGAGCGTGCAGTAGTGACTGCATCTCTTGTTTTTCATAAGAAGGGGCATACTGAGTCACTCCTGCTCAACTGTAGATTTCCAATTCATACCTCAGCCCGATTAGCACATCCACAAGGAGCTCCATGATTGTGCTGAAAAGAACAAATGGCTAACAGTGTGCTTCATAGAGAATAAGATAGATTTATGTATAGACATGTACATGTATGTTAAAATTATGAAATTCAAAGTCTAAAAATTCCTATTCTGTCTTTCCTGACTTCTGAGGACCCTGGAAGCATACATTTGATCACACTCTCCTCTCAAAAACAATGCCTCTTGCCCTGGCTGGTATAGCTCAGTGTACTCAGTGCAGGCCTGTGAACTAAAGCATTGCTGGTTTGATTCTCAGTTAGGGCATATGCCTTGGTTGCAGGCCATATCCCCAGTAGGAGGTTGCTAGAGGCAACCACACATTGATGTTTCACTCCCACTCTTTCTCCCTCCCTTCCCCACCTCTCTAAAATAAATAAAATCTTAAAAAAAAAAAACCCAAAACAATGCCTCTCTTTCCTTAGGACCAGAACTGTCAATGGTACCATCTGTTTGCATTATGGATTGAAAGTGGCTTTTTGTTAGCCAGCCTGAGAACTGAACCTTTGGTAATAACAGTATTTCTTCATAAAAACATGTGTTATATTAACTGATGAACTAAATTTTGGGGAAAAGTATTTATTACTTATTCTGTATGTGAACTATGTTACATATTATATATACAGAATACTTTATATATGTTACATATCATATATGTAACATTATATATAAAAAGAAAATATGTAATGCATATGGTGCAATAAAATATATAATTATATATTATATACAATATAATATATGTGCATAATTATTACATATATGTAAACATATTCACAATCTATTTCCATGAAATATATATTTGGCCGAAAGCATCCATGGCTTATAACATAGGTCATACAGAGGTAAAGGGATAAATGAAATACAGAAATAACTATTTTGGGAGGCAGTTTCTTTACATTTAATGCTTACCTTACAAAATAATCTAAGAATTTCTATCAGGTAAAATATACTTAAAGTTTTTAAATTAGTCTTCTTTTTCTCTCCTTAACATGGGAAAAGTTTGTTAAGAAAGAGAATGCCTAAAAAGTGATTATGAAAGAACATAGGACGACCGGATTTATATTCTTTGATCCTATAAATTAAATTCTTAAAAATTACTTTGAGGTGTGTTGGAGAGAGTACTAAGTCAAGAGGTAGCAAACATATTATTACTCCAGCCTAAATGCTAACTAGTTTAGAGAATTCTTTCTCAAGTTGCTTAACTCAGTGGTTCCCAGATGTTTGATTTCATGGACTATTAAGTGTTTTTAAAATGGAATGAGGCAACAAGTAAGTGACTAATTATTTTCTATGTTGCTCAGTAAGAATAGTAAAAAACCCTATCACTTACCTCACTATTATTTTGTTTAATGTAAACACTTTAACATAAAATAATATTGTGAAAATGTTTTTTTTTTTGTTTTGTTTTAAAATATTTTATTTATTTATTTTTAGAGAGAGAAGGGAGGGAGAGAGAGAGAGAGAGAGAGAGAGAAACATCAATGTGCGGTTGCTGGGGGTTATAGCCTGCAACCTAGGCATGTGCCCTGGCTGGGAATCAAACCTGGGACACTTTGGTTCCCAGCCCGCACTCAATCCACTGAGCTACGCCAGCCAGGAGTGAAAATGTTTAATAAATAAATTTAGCTTCATAAAATCTCATGCCATTAGAATATTTTTATTTTTCCGTGGGCCAATGAAGCTTTGTCAAAAATTACCGCTATTCTTCAGAATGACAATTAGACAGCATTGTCTTAATATACATGCTCTTCAGGTTTTTCTTTGGAAAATGGGGGGTTTAGGCTAAATAACCATAAATATAAATTATGATTTCAAATTTTGATTTCATGACTACTTGATGAAAGTATTATCTCACTTCCTCAAATATTATTTAATTGAATAAAATACTACGGTTCTTACCGTGTCCTTTCTCACTTTAAGTACTGGTTGTTATATAATCAAAGTTCACCATATTAATAGTATCATTGGAGTTTCAATCTTTAAAGTCTTTTGGCATAATATTAATTAGCTCTTTTTATACAGGATCAACCATTACTACACTAATCCTTAAATTAAATGTATAGTTTTAAGTCCTCATCCAAGGATGTGTTTAATGATTTTAGAGAGAGAAGAAGGGAGAGAGAGAGAGAAACATTGGTGTGAGAGAAACACCAGTTGGTTCCCTCCCATTTGCGCACTGACTAAGGATTAAACCCTAACCTTCTGGTGTGTGAGACGATGCTCCAACCAACTGAACCACCTGGCCAAGGCCCTAAATAAATATTTTTAAATGAAGTTTAACATTGGAAACTATCTTCTGCTCTCTTTTTATTTCAAGAAAGGATCTGTGCTTAGGAAAATAAAAAGATTGCTCAATGACAATTGCCTTCTCTAAAAATCCCTTAATGGGTTGCTATGATTTGTGGAGTATTTACTACGAACCAGATAGTATGCAAACACTATCTTATTTAATTTTCACAACTCTATAAGGAATATGGCATTGCATCTAATTTATAAATAAAGCCTCAAGATAAAAACAAGTTTGAAGTCTGAAAGAGGAATTGGGGTTCTTCTTGTCAAAGCAATATCGACTCCTTAATGCTGTTTTCAAAATTCATACCTTTGTGGGTCTGCTGTCTTGCCTTGGTTTTTGCTGGTTTTTCTTCCTGAAATGGTTTACTTCTGCATTTCCTAAGGCTTTATCTATCTCATATCAAATGCCAAACCTTTTATATCTCCAGAAGGAATGCCTTTTTCTCTTTTTGGAATTCTCAGAGCACTGTATTTGTATTATTTCTTTTACATTTTTCACACTAAGCCTTGTACTCTAGTCTTCTCCATTATCTTTCTACTTCCCTTAATCGATCATAAGTATTCTGAAGAGTGCCCTGGCTATCTTATCAAGATAAAGCTATGAGCTCAGCTATAGTGTGATCACTTCCTGTCTTTAGGAGCTATGCGAATATATATGAAAAAAATAGGAAAAACAAAAAAAAATCTCCAAGGATTACAGGTAGTGAAGTTTCTGTACAACCAAAGCTATGTTGTGATCTTACCTGTTTCTCCACTATTTAGTATCTTATTGTTTCAATCCTCAAGTCCAATTTTACAGATTTCTACTATTCATGTGGGAAGACAGCTAGGCAGCCCCCACACAATCTATAATCTTTTTCAATCTCCTGTGTTTCTGAAAGCTATTACAAGAGTCTACCATCTCCAGCGTCCAGTGTAAGGGAAATCTTCAGTGATGAAGAATTAGTGTTATTTTTGAATTGCAGATGAGCTGAAATTTGCCAGGCTAAATAGATAATGTTCCTGTGAGAAACTATTCAAAGGGATCAGGAAAGCACGAGGGTTTCTCAGAAAGTGAAGGTTAGAGATAGCTGGTCTATGGAAAGCAATAATACATTACATTTTAAGCTAAGGAAATAAAATGCAGGAATGGTCTGGAACTACAAACTGGAAATAGGGACATTTGAAAACTGATATGTGAATCATTGCTAGCTTTTAATACACCTCTGAACAATTCATAAAGTTTATGACAATAGCTGACCCCTGTCATAGTTTTTTTTATGGTTGTTTAAACAAAATATTATTCCAAGGTTTTACAAAACAGTGTGTGGGAAATAAATGCTTAATTCAGAGTACTTTAATGAGTAACATTCTCAGACAGCCAGATACATAGTGACTGAAGTTACAAATGAATTAATTCTATTAGTGTTATCAAAAAGAAGAACGTTTCCAACTACTATAACTCTAATTTGTCCAGCTCTGTTAGGTGGTTATATATATGGAATTATTAATAAAATGTGAACATCTATTTAAACTGTAACCTGTCAGTTATTATTTAAACCACTTCATGGATTCTATTGAACAATATTGTCAATATTACCTAAAATATTAGAAGAAATACTACAGTGGTTTAAGTCTAAATAAAATATTTTATATACAGCTTAACTGTATATATTTTAAATACCACATGGACATTTGTAAGCATAAAAATTAGATGGCAGTAGAGTCATTTCTTCTTAATCATAAAGAGGTTTATAGAAGTGTTTGTTCTCTGCCTCTTCTTTTATTAAAATTAAGAGTGTGGAGCCCTGGATGGCGTAGCTCAGTGGATTGAGCATGGGCTGCGAACCAAAGTGTCGCATGTTCGATTCCCAGTCAGGGTACATGCCTGGGTTACAGGCCATGACCCCCAGCAACGGCACATTGATGTTTCTCTCTCTCTATCTCCCTCCCTTCCATCTCTAAAAATAAATAAATAAAATCTTAAAAAAAAGAGTGTGGACAAAATCCAGAAGTTGGCAATGGGGTGAGGTTTGTCTTTGGGCATCAACAGAAGTGTATCCTAATATACAGGGATATAGGTCAAAATTAAAGCAGGGAGACTAGACTGTTGAAATCATGCAAGCCATGTCTGGCCAATGGAATATTAGAAGTAAGAAGAGGTTGGAATTTGGCCATTAGAGTTGAAGTTTTCAATCTTCTTGTACATCAGAAGAATGTAAGATTTTATAAGAGGGAGAACATAGGTTTTATATTCCATGTTCCATGTCCAAGTTCCTGAAAATGTTGGCTCACTTAGTCTTAACTGAGATGATTAAGATTTTCTTTGAGTATTGACCACCAAGGAACTAATGTACAAAGGTGCAAGGAGACAATGTAGAATGTACAAAGTTGCTAATGTAAAAGGTCATGTTTAAAGATTAGAAAGAAAGAAGTCAATAATTTCAAAGAAGGAATAAGAGTAAAAAGAGATTATTCATTACTAAGATATATAAACTAAATATACATTACACATTATTTTCATACACTTGTAATATAATTTACCTGGAGGATAAAATTCTATGTTGCTAAGCAAAGCACAAATACTTAAAAGTATTTTAATAAATATGATATACATTGAGACATATTCATATTTCTAATATGGTTCCCATAAAACTTTACATCCAGTATAAGTACCAGCCTGAAATAACACTCCTTTGATTCAGATTTATATGGGTGTTAAGCATTTATTGAGTAGTCTTCATTTATTTTGAAAGCTGGAAGCCTGGCATTACTTTTAGGTGAGTTGAAATACAATTTGATAAATGAGGAAGTTTTCAACTAAACTGCAGTCTATTGTAAATGTAATGATTTATTTATTAATAACTTCCTGGTTTAGGCAGGCTCAATTGTTTTAAAACATGAAAGCATAAGTTCCTAATTGGACAGTTAATCCTATTTTTTGCCTGGCTAGTCGACTTAGTATAGTAGGGATCTGGGCAAGTGCTCACCAAGTGAATTAGTAGAGGTATTTGACTTCCATCCTCTCTGTGCCCATTATGTCTAGGCGAGAAGTGCCAACATGTACACTGTCAAGTCAACCTTGTAGCTCAGAATAATGGACAGTGATTTTAGAAACACAGGGAAAGTTGATTTTCTCAAAAGCTTAATAATGTTACATACAATATGATCATTAGAGACATGTCCACTTATTCATTTTAGTCACTTTTGAGAAAGAACTTTCTCTAAATTCTATAAATTGTCATTTATACATATGTGTGTTAGATTTTCAGAATGCATCATCAGAAAGTAGTTGGAGGTGCAGTTGTTGAAAAGTGGGGAAAAACTAAATAAAGAAGATCTGGAAAGCATGATAGACAATGCTGTTAGTTTGAAAACTCAACATGGGTCTGCCTCTGGGAAGCAAAACACTCCACATGGAGATCTTCTAGAAGCTTCTTGCATGGAAGCTGTAACAAACAAAAGAGAAGCAGTGGGCCGTGCTCTCAAGGAGTGCATGCTCACACCTTAAGAGCTTTAGAATAATATGAATTTTCATTCACCTTTCTTACAAAGTCAGTCACCTGATGCAGTAAAATTTCAAAAGTGACCCTCAAGATACCATAAAGAACAGTGAAAGGCAGACTGCAAAGCCTCCTGTCTTCCATCTTGAAGAGACAGCTTTTATCTTTTTTTTAAAGATTTTATTTATTTATCTTTAGAGAGGGAAGGGAGGGAGAAAGAGAGAAACATCAATGTGTGGTTGCTGGGGGCCGTGGCCTGCAACCCAGGCACTTTGGTTTGCAGCCTGCACTCAATCCACTGAGCTACACCAGCCAGGGCAAGACAGCTTTTATCTTGAGTTGTTCTTGAGACTGCAAGTCTATATGGTGGCAAGTTCAAATGAGCATCTGGTCATTTAATGTCACCCTTGGGACAGTATAAAACACAAGGAATTACTAGAAGTTTGATTTTCTTTCTGGGTTATTTCAGAGTAAACCTGGAAGCTAAGAATGCCCACAGAGCTGGCTGGAGTGGCTTAGCCTTCTGTCATTTGGTGGAGGTCTGGCAGAGATGCGGTGGCCGTGCACCCAACCAGAATACAGAAAAATGAAGCTCCTCAGGCTCCTGGGGCTGGAGCTGGTGCAGGACACATAAAGTCCTAGTTATTCTCCTTGTTCCTCACAAGAGAAGATAAAAGATCTAAGGTGTGTAGGTGTGCCCTGAGGCACATGTTTTAGACATTAATTGTCTGCTTTGATTCCTTTGATTTTATGTGAAGATCAGTGATATGCAATACAGATCCCACAAACTCCAATGCAGGCCGTGGCCAAGGGACTGTTCCCAATCCCGTTGGAGGTGAGGATGCTACATTGACTAAGTCACCAAGCCCACTGCTCAGTGCTGATGACATTCCCCCTGTGGATAAAGGAAGCAATGTGTTGGTATACCCTCTAGCAAGGACTTCTGACCTCAACTATGAGTAGAGCTGGTTAGACAATTATAAATTAATCACAAAATTATGAAAATCCCACATAATATGATCAATATTTTTATAAAACTGCTTACATCCCCATCAATGAACAACAGCAACAAAATTAATATTTATTGGATGATTTTCAAATTATTGAGAATTACTATATTCATAATTTAAGAAATGAGGAAACTGAAAAGCATGGATATTATTCCCAATTACAACAGATGCTTCACCATTGCATTATACTGAACACTCCTGGAACAACTATGTATGATAAATTATATTTTATGTTTGAGTTGGAAATACCAAAATCTTAGAGAGACATCTAATTTTCTTCTCTCCCTTATTTCTGAATTCCCTTTATTCAAGCTGTTCAGATATTTCTAACCTCCAATCATTTTCTGTCCCCCTGTCATTATCCAGGACAAATGTTATTGCCCTTCTGGCCATTTGGTATAGACTTCCTGGGTGGTGCTCCCACCAACTCACACAGCCTGACAATATGATTTATACTGACTGTTATCATGGTACTTATATCTCTTTGCATGCAAAACACATCTCATCTCATATGCTGATGACTAGACTGTGTCATGTAAACTAGGCACTCCATGTATATTTGGTTAATTTATAGACACATACTGTAACCAAACAAAGGTCCAGCTGCCTGCTACAATGAAAGCCAAACTTGTGAGACACGCTGGTGAAAAAGGAAAGTGGTTTATTCAGAAGCAAGCAATCTGACAAGATGGGGACTCTTGTGTCAAAGTCCATCTCATCATCCCAGCATTGGCAGGGGCTTTTATAAGGAGAGAGAGGGCAAGCAGAACAAAAAGATCAAGGGAAGGGGGTGGGAAAGTTCTGTAACTGCAGACCAGCACAGTGCATTCAGATAAGGACCTGGAAACTGGTCCAGCGACGGTCTGGCGGGTGTCATCCTGGCTGTCATTGCCCTGGTTTTATGTCCTCCTGGCTTTAGAGTGGAAGGTCAGCAAATCTTCCAGAGCTTGGATAACTGAAAATTGGAGTCTGTATCTTTTGAAGTTAGTTCCTAGGATTGTTATACAGACATTCTTATACATTTTGTTTATCTACAAGCTACATATTAATCAGAGTCAGCACTTAGAGAAACAATGTCAAAAGATGGTTGGGTGGGTTACAACTCCCCATTGTTATAATTCCTGTTACAATATTTTTAATAAAAAAGTTCTCAAAGTAAGCTTTAAGATGGAGATATAAAATAGCTAGTGTTATCATTGTGAGTTAAAGTGTTTTTGCTTTCTCTATAACACACAAAAAAAGTGACTCAGTAAATATGAAAGGGTGAGCCCAAAAAGGAAACACTGCAAATTGAATCTGGTTTCCAGATTCAAAATCAATGCTTAAAACTCTTTTCTCTTGATTCCAACAGTTTTGTAGATAGTGTGATGTTCCTTAGATATCTTGCAGTTTAAGAGCAGAAGAATGAGTTGGTGAATATCTGGCCAGAGGCAGATTTTTATGCCAAGAACAACTCAGCTTCCATCCACAGTGCTTTCAGGAAGCCGTGGAAAGTCGTCAAGAAAACTAATGCACAGATCATTCATCTGCTCAAGTACACAACTGAAAAGAAGACAACATTGAAGAGATGGGTGTGCAGAGTATCGACACTATAGTCACTTGTTGGAAACCACTTAGTGTGGTATCAAAAACTATAGCCCCACACGAGCTAGGCCTTGAGAGAGGTCTGTAAGTCTCTACTGGAATGCCAGGAATTCAGGTGACAGGCACGACCCCATACTAACACCAAGGGTTCCCATGGGAAATCAGGCCTGAAGTATACATTGTACCCTTTGAAGCTTGCTTTGCTTTGCTATAGCTCCATTGGTGTAAACCAGATGTTTAAGTTCAAAACATAAGGAGCGAACTCCTTGTCTCATGAAATACTCCTTAACAATCACCTGGCATCAGCATGTCAAACACACCCTGGCCTGATGTAGATCTCTGTGTTTCTTCAATTGTTATCTATAGATAATATTTTTTTTTCTATAACTATAGCCTTTGGACATTGATTTATAAGCTATGCGTGTATGCTGTATACCCCTGCACATATTGATCCCAATAAAAAGCTGGGCTTGGCATTCTCCACTAGAGGCAATCACCACCCTCTTTCCCACCAGAACAACAGATTGTGTCTGGGATGACTCATTCTCATCCGAGGCGGGAGAGCTCCACGGGTCAGGGCATCCCACAGTCACTGAAGGTTAATTGTATGAATATAGCAAGAGAGCTTTACACTGACCTCCTTATTGATCTTCAAATTTTCCTAAGTCAGACTTTTTGAATAAGTGACTGGTAAAAATGTCATCACCTGAAGCTGATATTTGTCTGCCTTTCTGGGGAAGTAGCAAATATCCCAATGAACACACGCATGGGCCTTCAGGAGGCTTCCAGCAGTCTGCAGAATGCTGCTGACATCATTTCCTTTTTTGATTAAGGCATAAATTTAAAATTAAATAGATGTTTTTAGAAAATAAACTGGATCAGTCAATGGAAACGTTAGTTTTGCTTAATCATGAGAATAGTTGTGAGGGAGGAAAGGAAGTAGGAGAGAGAAGGACTTAAAAAAGAGAATAAAAAACAGAGATAGAGACCTGGAAACCATTTTATATTAATATTTTGGTTTAGATGTAAGGGAGTTAAAGAAAATCACTTTCTCATATCATAGGTGGCTAAAGAAATTTCACTTGAGCCTCATCTGTGAGAAGAACATCTGCATGCACGGAGGAGCTGCCGGTGAGATGGGTCTAATGGTGAACAGGAGACAGTGAGAAGGGCCTGACACTCGCGAGGTCTTTGACAGCCTGTGGCTGATTGCTGATAGTGTTAGAATAGACTTATTATCAGCTTCTGTGCACCTTATCAGAATGAACATGCCTCTTGGAAAATTAAAGTATATGAAAAAAGACATCTTGTATTTCGTTTTTGATAGTTTTCCTGAAAATGCACATTTTAAAAAAATAGGAAAAACTCCTTATCATTTAAAGTACTTTTTCTACTTGATTAAGTTCTCTTTTGCTCTTTCTATGAGGGGGATTTGAGAGGGGATGAAAACCCATGAAATATCCATGGGTAGAGTGAAAGGCACATTGTTGGTTTTATTCAATACTGGAGTAGGAAAATCAGGCTGGAGTATTTTAGATTTGAAACAAGGGGTATCATAAACCAAAAGAAAAACACAAACAGCAGGGATTTTTTAAGCTTTCTTTGTTTGTTCCTTTGTTAATATCTTGCTCTGCTAGGTTTACAAATCCTAAATAAATAGAAATTAGTGCTCTTTCCTTTGCAGTCCATTTGCTTTAGATGTTTGCCTTGAGGGACATTTGTGTATTCTGCTAATGGCTGCAGCAGAGTGCTGTCTCATTTTCATTCTGGCAAAAAAAGGCCGTCACCATGGTTACAGTTTCATTTGCTAGAGAGAAACTGATGGCTGTTAGTGATCCCATCATAAGCAACTTCTGTCAGATTTCTTATCAAGTAGACATATTTTGACAAAGTGAAAGATAACACCGTAATAAGAGAACTGAGTTGCTACTCTATGTAATGAACCATTTAGCATTAAATGAAATGTGAAACCACATTTTAAAAACTGAAGGTGGGGAGCAAAAGTAATATTTATAATTTACACACACACAAAAAGAATATACCACAGTGGAGTAATGATAGCATGTTTTCTTTTTGTTGTCACAATAATTCTAGTGGGATAACATTGATTTATATTGCGGGGGGTAGATCTCAACAAACCATCCTGTAGCCACACAGAGCTCACAAGGGATGATATTAGGGTTTTCCTTTGACTGTTTACTATAGCTGAGCCCCAAGCTATGCCAGGAGCAGAATGGTAGGGTAGTGGGTCAAAATATTCTGAAAAAAGACCTAGCAAAATATTTTACCCATAACAGACTATAAATTTGTCTTATGCAGAAGAGATGTGCTATTTCCAAAGTAGATAATCGTATCAATTGAAGTACCTTTCTTGCCCATATTTATGAGTTGTGGGATATTTCCAAAGGATGGCCAAGATGACATTTACTGATAAGACGATGGAGGAAAAAATCTAGCCCCAAAGAGTCCCATCTGCACAATAGCAGCAGAACTCCAAATTTATCCATAGAGAGAGGGGGGAGCTAAGGAGTCAAGGCTAGAAAAATATGAATTTCAGGCTGTCAGGCAAAGTTTTAGGCATTGTGATCTACTGGATTGTGAACTAGGTACCCTATGGGCATAATGGTGTTATTTCCTTTTAGGACAAATGAAAGTAGAGACAAACTTAATGTGAAAGTCCTCTAAGGAAAAGTCCTAAATGTCTTTTCCTTCTCTGACTTTCACAGTTAGATTCTATATTGGCCTAAAACCAATGTAATAATAAGCAGAGTAGATATTTTATTTTGAAGGAAAAAATTGATGGCCCTCTTCCATGTGAGATAAAGGACAGTTCCCTATGATTACCAGACCTTTTGGGATAGAGGTATTGGACTGCTCATTAAAATGCCTGGTCGAAAGAATTCTCACAGACTTTGGGTATGGGAAAGATAAAATGCTGACATTATTTCTAGTCCTTTTCTGATTGTTGTTTATATAAGGTTTCTCACCAAAATTTAGTGAAAACATAGGGGGTAAACTGGAGTTTTGAAGTATATTCAGATCCTTTTTCCAGTTTAAAGGATTGCATTGTTCTATTTCATTTTATTTTGTTTCATTTTTATTTTATTTTATTTTATCTTATCAATGAGGGCAGTAATGTGATTAGAAGTGTAAACCTTGCCCAGAAGAAATCTAGATGCAATCTCCTTCTTCATGAGAATGTGGTTTTGCATTTGTGGTTAATTGTTTCTATCTGTGATGTCTGTATATATGTTTATATGAAATGTGAAGAAAACTATGAAATGCATTGATTGTTAGTTTGACGAGGAGAATCACCAAATTAACAGATAGTAATAGAAATCTACTATAGCTAAAGCCATCTACTATCAATTAGGTACTTTATAAATCAGTCCTTTTCTGTCGCCTATACTGTTGTGTAAAATACTATATTGAAAAATAGTTTAACAAATCACACATATTTGCAGCTATTAAAATCCATTTCTAACTCAGTATAACAAGCACTGCAGAGTGACACAGCGATTTTCATAAACATAGTTGTAATTCCTTATTTGTCTTGGCAAGACAAATAAAATTCATGCCTGCATTTCACTTGTGAAGTTTGAAGGGAAGTTTTTTGTAATGAATCTAGTTTAAAAGTGATGTTTTATTTTTCACTCAGTGGCCAATCAAGAACACGGACCCTCATTTCAGAGTTTCTGTTTTATCAGGTGGCTTATTAACCAGAATAATATATGTTTTTATTTTAATTCAAAGAATACAATATTTTAGATTTACAGAGTGCAAAAGAGTGCAAATCACTTTATGAATATTATCTTACCAAGAATGCATCTCTGTTTACCTAACAAAATGTGAACAAATCCAGGACATACAATTTATAATACAGTTCTCCCTCAATTACAAAATAGGGTTGTTCCTGAGAACCTGGACATAAATACCAATTTTCCTGCTCACATACAATGAATTGGAGATTGTTTGCAAAAGAAAAAAAAAACCATGTTCACTGGAAAAAGCTGTAAATAAAGAGAATAGCAAGATGATACATGATCTCTAGCCAGGCTTTGCTCCAAAGACATTTGTTTGTGGCATGTTTCCAGGGTTCAAGAGGACATTCTTGAATCGAAAGTGTTTAACTCAATATTTCTTTCAAACAAAAATAGCTCTCAATTGCATCTCTGCTTGTTCCTAAAACAGGGCTGGCTGATCCAAAAGCACCCAGCCTGGAAAATAGAAACAGTCATGTGCTGACATTTCAAACTTTTATAAACTTCACTTCAGAAAAAGTACCCAAATATGATTATTCTGAATTACAAAATTACCTCTACAGTATGTATTTGTATTAATGAAAACAAACCATTGAAAGAGAAAATCTGACCCTCTTGAGAGACTCCCAAAGTTTCCTTCAGAGTTGCCATTTTTTTGTAGAAGTTTCTATCAACCAAATTAAGTTACATTCCCCAACTTTTAGAGAAAAAACAGCTCTTAAAGTCTGCTTTAATCACTGTTTTTACAACAGTGTTTCTTCTATTAGTTTTACTGATAAATGACAATATATTTAATTGTTAATAATATTTCACCCTGGCTGGCATAGCTCAGTGGATTGAGCGCGGGCTGAGAACCAAAGCATCACAGGTTCAATTCCCAGTCAGGACACATGCCTGGGTTGCAGGCCACGGCGCCCAGCAGCCATACATTGATGTTTCTCTCTCTCTCTTTCTCCCTCCCTTCTCTCTCTAAAAATAAATAAAATCTTTAAAAAATAATATTTCACAAGGAAAATATACTTTTGGCATGTTTTGAGCAACTGCTTTACAAATGATCTTATGGGACATCATCTAATTGTAGATTAGATAATTCTAAATTTCAGAAGTTCTCTGCTGCATCATGTTGAAGATTATCAAGAAATTAGTTTTTTAAGATTAGCATTTTTAAGAAAGACTTTGAAAGACTTTTTAAGAAAGAATATCCTTTATGACAAAAGGATATTTTAAAACAAGAAATATGTACTTATAATTTTTCCTAAGTTTGTTTCCATTTTAATCTATTTTTCCACATACATAATAAGATACAATTTTGAATAGTTTAAGCATTTTGTTGAGTTCATGATAATTCACTTGAAATTAGATGCCATGTATTAACAATAAGGATATTATTTTGGGAGTTATTTTCTTGTTTTTGCTATTGGAGATTTTTCTGCAATGAACATCCTTTTAGGATTTTATTTCAGTTTGATGTTTTTTCCACCTGAAAAATCCTTAAAGTGGGATTGTGAAGAGAAAGCAAGTGAGTTTTCTTTTGAGTAATAAGTTTCATTTTTAGTGTATTTAGAAATAAGCAAAATTTGTCATTTATTTTGAATTTAATAAATCAATAAATATTTGTCTTTTGATATTGCATTTTCCTTTGATTTCTAAATTGCACTACAATCATAATTAGATTATATTTTGTTTAAACACTTATTAAATTCTTTTTCATTCCTAGTTTATTTGTTTTAGCCGATACTTAATAATATTGGGGAATTTTAACATTTGCAATGAATATGTGCAATGTGCAAATATTTTCTACTTTACAGATTTCACTGGAATTGATTTTTGTGCTTTTGGTTTATGTACAATAAAGGCCTACATGTACTTTTTGAAAGTGTTTTTAAAGTGTTCTTAAAATATTATATAATTATATCAACTTCCCCTTATGAGTCACTCAAAAAGAATCACAATCAATATGTATCAAGTTATTAATAATAGATTCATACCCATTGGTTGTGAAGGAATGGTGCTGAAAACTCAGCTACCTTCTTGTGTATGACAAAGAAAAGGATTTCTCTCAAGAGCTGTTATGATGCTGGAAGCATCATGGTTCAGAATCCTCTCCAACAGAAAATCAGGATTCAGGGTTTAAATTAAACCTAAGTGCTTGAAAGAATGAAATTAATGGCATTGTTAGGATCTAGAAGTGATTGGTTTTTCTCTATTTCTTCATAAATATCCTGTCCAAATAAGTAGTCAATTTCAATGTGTAATAAAATCCAAGACAGTTTATTAATAATTTCATCATGTATCTTATCAAAATTAGTCTCTTCTAGTATATAATATCCTTGTACATAATGTACTATTCTAAAAATATTTATTCAAAAAGGAAGTTCAACTCCCAAGAAATCATCAAATATTGTATTTGTTAAGTCATAAGATTTCATCTGTTTATTGTAATTATAATGGTTGGTTTGCTAAAGAAACCAATGTAAAAAAGGGAATTTGCGGTTTGGCAAATTATTTTTTATTTTCAAAAAAAATAACCACAACCCATTTACCCGAATATAGCTATACTAATTATTAAGATTGGCCAAAATCTCTTTCAAATAAACCAGATCCTTAAACCTCAGTTCGGCAGCAGCGACAATAGTCAGCCCATAAGAATATTGCTTCTCTAGACCAAAGCTCTGAATGTTGGCATCTTTTCAAGGAGAGTGAAGTTGGTCATTCAAAGTAAAAATTAGCCAGAAGCATCTGTGGTTTTCCCATTCAGACCTCTGCTTGAAATTGAGAAATTACTTGATGGGCCTCAGTTATTCTACTTAATCCGCACATCATGATGAACAATGGCTCCAGTTTTATCTAATATTGAGCAACTGCAGAAGCATATTTAAAAAATTATTGTAATCAGCAAAGTTAAAATTTAGATAATCTGAAAGCACATGCAGCTAGAAGTTAGCTCACACACACACAAAAAAAAAGATAAAGAAAATTTATCCAAAGCACAAACCCAAACACTAACTGGACTAAAAAGCTAAAGAATGAGACATAAAAAAATTATTGAAATGTTACTTACTGGTCTGAAAGCAACAGAACTTGGGGAAGCCAAGGAAGCTAATTGCCAGATAATAAAGCAGTGTTTTCTTTATGCAAATTCAACTTTGTAGAAGGCAATACATCTGCCGATTTCTGTTGTCATTCCTTCTAAACATAATGGTTGCATGGGATTGAATGGGCAAGCCAAAGGTTTTCTCTGGACTTCAGCTTTATCTCTAAAATAACTGGCTGGAAAAAAATCTTTATGCATCTTCCTATCTTCTACATTCTACCTACTGTTCCATGTGTCCATCACACTAAAAATGGGGATTTTCATACAGTTTGCAATTCTTGAAAATAATTTTCACTGAGGCCACAGAAAAGTGGCTATAACTTCTAATTCCTGATCCTATCTCTTAAGACTGCAGAGCAAAATCCAATTTCAAAGATCTTAGTTTTTGCCAAAATCACACTTAAAGCATAGTGACTTTAAATGAGGCCACCTTCTCATTCTAGCTAAAAGGTGATCACTTTTTTGTCTGAAGCTGCACTTGCTATCGTCATGGAAAATTGCAGAACACCAAATAGAAATTAAATAGTATTAACAGATGTATTTCCATCAAGGTTCCATTTATTAAAGAAAACATTGAATATTAATTAAAAGTTAACCAGAACTAGTTGTTGATTAGAAAGAAAAAGTAATTTGAAGGTACCCACAGCTCTCCTACTATTATTACCTTTGTGAATCCTACACACCGAAGGACAGCAAGGTATGCCATCCTTCCTTCTTCTGGCATCACTATCAGGCCCCATCCGGTTATAGTTAACTTGCTGCGTTAAACTACAGATTATGGTACCCAAACATATCATTGCATCACTTATTGAATGCAATCACAAAACAAGACTCAGTATTTTGCTGAGAAGGAATTCCATGTGTTGTAGAAAACAATGAAGCAGGAAAGCAAGTATGATCATTTTTAAGTGATATGGAAATAGTTGATTGATAACGTGGTGGCTGCTTCCACTGCTTCCCCTTCATTTTTTTCTTCCTCCTCTAGCTACCTATTCTGATTTTTATTTGGGGGCCCATGCTTCCTAAGCTCTTGAGGCCTATGTCCAGGATGAAGCTCTATCACCCAGAATCCAGACAGAGTACATAATCCAGTAGTATGTCAGGGTTCAACACATTGCTTTCACTTCAGTGATTGTGTCGCCTTAAGCATGGCAAGCAGAATGAATCTCAATGCTTTGTTCTAGAGTTTCCAGCCATGAAAGGAATTGAGACTAAAGCTAGTGGCCCTATTGAAACTTGGCTGAGCTCAAACTAACACGCAAAATGGAGAGAAGCCAGCCCTGCAGACATCCTTGAGACCTGAAACCAGCCATGGCCTGGAAATTGCTAACAAATTCAAAAGCTAGTTTGAGCTGTGTTGCTAGTCACCTAAAACTGAAAAATCTTATGGAGACAATATTTTCAACGTATTTATAAGATAGTTGTAGAAGGGGATGTAGAATACTAAATTTCCCTTAGAGTTTAGAAATATATAAACTTCCAAGAGAACCATTGCTTCCATATCCAATCTTTGGTTTTCCTCTGCAGGCCTCAGGGTGACACTCAAGATGATGTAAAATTCTGAGTTTGTTTCTTAGGTTAGGTTGAAAGCCTAATGCAAGAATATATTGTTATGCATTAGATCACTTATGCACAATAAATTTTTATTCACTCATCACCTGGGCAGAATTTAAATCATTGATCTAATAGAATTTTTAAAAAAACTCTTACCCGAGGATACATTTATTGATTTTTGGAGAGAGAGAAAGATCAATTGTTTACCTCCTGTACATGCCCTCACTGGGGATGAAACCCAAATTCTAGGTATGTATCCTGACCCGTAATCAAACCTGCAAACCCTTGTTGTGTGGGACAGTGCTACAACCAGCTGAACCACCAGGTCAGGGCTAGAATTTTCTTTTTCTTAAGAAGGAGATTTCATGTATCAGAGAAATGAGATTTTGTTTTGTTTTACACACAATGCTTTGGGTTGTACTTCTCTGTCTTCATTTGTGCTCCAGTTTTGAAAGTCTGACTTTGATCTCCCACATAATAGCTAGCTACTGAAAACAAGAAGTCCTCTAATATTTTAAAATCCTTCTCAATAAAATGCAGTAGTAGATGGCTAACATTGATTTGTTTCTCTTAGTTTTTAGCTTGTATTTTAAAATCCTTCTCTAATTCTTTATAAGTATTCACATAATCTTACAATTAGTTGCTAGGAGGTGAATGATGACATCACAGATGGATCCCCTAATTTACCCAATACAATTACTGAATAAAGCCCTGATTTCTGTGTCTCATCGGCAAAACTTGATGAGTGAGCGATTTTAGCTTTATTTAATGGCCAAAGATGGAAATTGATTAAAATTGATTCTACATATGCTAATACAGACTTGGTTTGTTTATTGATGAGTGTTTTAAAGATCTTAGATATAAAAGTATAAAAACTTCTAAAATTCATGTATTTCAAGTTACAAACTAGTTTTTTAGTTCTTACTTTGAGATTCCAATATCTAAATATGGTCAAAAATGGAAGGAAAAATGAGGCTTTGCCTTCTCAAACATTCTTAGATCAAATGCTAGACTGAGGCCCTATGTTTAAAAACTTTGCAATTGATTAGAAGTAGTATTAGCTGGAGTCCTCTGGAAGTTCTGAGAATGTTATAGAATGAAAAAAAAATTCACATTACTGAATCTGGAAGCTTCATTCTGGCCTAAAAACTCCATCAATGAAGTTTAAATGTGGGACAGAAAGGTTACCCAGATTTTCAATACTTTAATAGTATTTTTGCCTTGGAGGCTATAAGAAATATTTAATATTTAACCTGTGATTAACAAAAGCAATATACTTTTTTTAGGTTTCTATTATCTTAACTTTTTGAGAAGAGTCCTAAGAATGTGAATAACCTGATTTATAGATATAAATCTCCAACGTGGTGATCTTTGATTCTGTGTAATTTAATAGTCTGCTTCACAGGAAAATAATAAGCAATAAAAATATTGACCAATCAGAATTCTAAAGGAATTTCCCTAGAGTTTATAAAGAATGAATTTCATCTTTGGGACTTATTTGTTGGTATCAGAGACTTCTAGTTCATGAAAGATACCTGAAATTTATCATCACATAAAAGTTGTTAAATACAAACACATATGCACAAACACACAGATTGAGCAACAAGATTTAAACTATTTAGGTCTTCAATATTTCATCCTAAACGACATTTCTGTATTTTTGTATTTTAAGGAAACACTCCAGGCCTGAGATTCAACTGAAATTTAAGGTATATCTATATTTCTATAATGAAATTTATTCAGACAAATATGTCTATTTAACACAAAACTAAAAAAAATATTTAATTTGTATTTTAAAATTAATTTTATTCAAGGGAATCTTTGGACTTCTGATATCCCTGATTTCATATTGCTACAATTTATACAGTTTGATTTTTTGTGTAACTCCAGTCAGCATCAAATTCCATGCTGAAGAACGAGAACAGTGATGCAGATCATGTAAAAATGGCAGATAACACAAGCATCATTTATATGTGTCTGGAATGTTTTTTTTGCTGCCCTTTCCCCCCTGAACATTTACCTTCCTAATTATGTTTTACTCAGTATAATCTTTAAATTAATTTGAATCCCCTGAGCTCACAACTGACAGTGAGAAGAATGGAAAAGAAAATTTCCTGAAGGGGACGAGAAATTAGATTAAATGGTAACGATCACTCATGTTCCTGTACCACTTCGGAGTTTACAATGTGATTTTATTTATTTCAGCTGAGTTGGTCCCCACTATTCTGAGGTGAGTAGAGAAGTATATGGGTTATGTCCAAAACAGTGTCTGCCATGGGACAACTCTGTCAAAGGAAAATGGCTGTGCTCCCCCAGGGCAGAGGTTTGGGGCCGTTAACCATGAACAAAACCCCGCGTGCAGTGACTGGCACCATTTGTGCAAAGTTGGTATTTCATGCAGAGATGAATGTTTTGCTTCTGCTGTGGGCGGGGTCGGCCCTGTGCCACCCTGCTCCGTCCCAGGTGATTCCATCTCTACCTGGCCAGTGTGGAGCCACCAATAGAAGCAGTGCCTCAGGAACAGAGCTGCTAAGTGGCCACAGTCTTCTCCCAGTTGGGCCAGAAGTTAAAGAAGGGTTGAAGTGGAAATGTGACCCAAACCAGAGTAAGAGAAGCCAATCCATTTCTCACAGGAATTTCAATTAGAAAATAGTTATCAAGGCAGACTCAAGCTGAAAGGAGAGCCAAAGGAAGGCAAAAGAAAAGCCCTAAGTTAGTGTAGAGCCATGAAAGTTTTTTTCCTTTTTCATATATACACATTTTACTATCTCCAAGTCTAGTATTGATCATATCTCTGGAAGGAGGCGGGCTGGTAGAGACAGGGGATGGGACTACAATTGTGGCAGCCGCCATTCCACCCACAGACACATTCGTGAGGAAGCTAGAGTTTAAAGGAACCTCGGGAAACTGATGGTGGTATTAAAAATATTACCAATACTAGGATTCTCAGCAAAGATCTTCTATATCTCTCAGTTTTTGTGTCTTAAGGCTGAAAACAGTTATTCATATTATGTTTAATTTCTAATTATAAAGAACTTCAGACATTTTTATGGTAAATTATTTAACATCTGAACATTTGTCATTGCCCACTGCTATGGAACACAACATGTCACTCGCTGGCTGTGTAACTTTTAACACACAGCAGGGCAGGAGTAACAGGTCCAGTGTATACTTTAGATGTGCTTTTCTAATATTTTTATTAAAAGAGTTGACTCTGAGCTAAAGTATTATGAATGTCTTTTTGCATTTTAGTGTTTTTATATTCATTTTATTTGTGTAATATTTTGCTTTTATGTAGAAGCAATGAATAAGTTTTAAAGCAATTTTATGATTAAATCCATGAGAGATGAAGCAGTCATGATCACAATCAAATTACTCTCATCGTTATAAACACATTGGTACTCAAGCTCTAAAAATACATACTTGCATTTCATTTCTCCACCCCTCCCCTGATGTTGATAAAATGCAGTCTTTACAATAGCTAAGATGTCTTCTGCTTTGGGCAGAAATGGATTAATCACACTAGAGTGAGGTAGTACCTTTTTCTCCTGTTGAAGGAATGGCATGCTAACAAAAGGGAGAAATATAGGCAAGGGAGGGAAGAATTATAATTATCTATACTTGAAACAGAAGTATGTAATTTTCTATGTATAGTAAAATTTTCTCCGGAATCTAAAACCTCAAAAATGTAACATCTAGCTTATTTTGTGTGTTCAAATGTAAAGTGTATACACCTAAAGATACAAAGAAAGGTAGTTATACTATTCCTAAATTCTTAATAACACATAAAAGAATTTATTTTGCTGCTCTCATTTAGAGCATCATTACATTAAAAATTAAACAAGACACATGTGAAATGAACTACAGAAATTCTGTTATTATCAAAACAAGATTTCTGATTCATTTTTTTCCTGCTCAAACAAAATTTTCATCTTTCTGAGTAAATAAAATAATTATAAAAATGTGTACTATAGTTTCCATATTACTTCTGAAATTTTATAGTTTTTTTTATAGATTCCCACTTAAGAGGATAAATTTGTCATTTTATAGCATGACTTTATATTGATTCTCCCGTTCTGTTCTAATAGGACATGTATATTACTCAGATACATAAGTACTTATGACAAAAAATCATATTCTTTTGAAAATACTATACAAAACAAATTAGTTTAAGGAATAGCTGAGGGACGTATATTGTAACTGACTGCTCTAGTTAGAAAGGCATTCTTTTCATATTGTATTAATTTATCTCCTTTTTCATATTTGCGGTGAGGAGCCTCTCCTTGTGCCTTAATTATGCACAGCATGAAGAAAACATTCTAAAGTATATTCATTAAAAACATTGACTTATAAAATATAAGTGGGCACACCTAAATGAACATAACATCTGATTCAAATAATTTACTGGAAATATTAGGATGATTAAAATATTCTCTCGTGTCATTGATTTTAAGTACTATATTAAAGTCACTGTGGTTTATAATTTGATCACACTGAAGAAGTGACTCTACAATTAATGCTGCTTACTTATTATAATGAGTCATTGTTTACCATTTCAAGCTATTAGCTTAGCTTAGGGTCTTGAGCCTAAATGCACTATTTTTTGCAAAACACTTAAGGCAATCATAAGTCCATAGAAGCCTTCTGTATAACCTATTTTACTGACAAACAATTACATTTTAGATTGAAGAGGTGAAATGATTAAGAATATTTGACTTAGTTGCCATGACAGCATGCATTTTTCATCAGGCACAGTGTAATTACTACAATTTCAATGATGTAAAATCAAGAAAGATGATAACAAACAGCAGAACCGTGGAGATATTGCCATTGCAACCAGGTTGCCATAGCAACAGTGATAATAATCCCAGTGATAGATGTTTTCTCTTGCTCTTTCCATTTTGTACGGTTATAACATTCAGAGCCAGTTTTTACCACAGCTTTTTATAGTTTATTAGACTGTCAAAATAGTTTATGAGATGTTGTTGCAAAGGAAATGACTGAGTTCCGCAGCCTAATAAAAATGCCAAATACTCTGTTTACATACTGCTCCAGCGCTTAACAAACATTAAAAAATTGTATGAAAAATGATTTGATATTGTATCTGTATTAATCAATTTGCAAGGCATAAGCTTTGTCACTGAAGGTCAAATGAATAGTTTCCAAATACTAGTTTGGAGAGCCTTTTTAAAGTTTATGTTTTAACATAATACTGGCAACACGCTTTACCTGGATAGGACTATAAGCTACCCACAGGAAATACTTTACACATCTAAAAGATAAATAGTTATAGAAAATTAAAACCACATTTGCTTCTCAAATAGGCTTGGAGGGAAATATTTAAAGTTTATGGCCAGAAGTATTCTAAATTAACTTTCTAAAGACAACAATTTTTGAAAGTATGACCAAAACTAGGGTATATTAATATAACAGGATCAGAAATGAACAAGGGAGTGTGAATAGTTTGAGAAGAAAGCATGTAGTAATACACAGCACTAAACCACATAGCATCCATACACACCATGCAATGAATAGGATTCACCGATATAAGGTATCTGTGCAAATCACTACACAGTTTTACATCTTTTGCAAGCTTTTCTTTCACTTTCAATGGAAACACATTTCAGAGAATGTACTTCAATACAGACCTACCGTGGGTTTTGCCTGTAATAAAAGCTACCCTAAAATGCATGCATTCACATGAACCTGGAGGTTTTCTAATTTATTGCAGTCATGTTGAGTATTCATGAATAGACTGCAGAAAATTGAGTCAGACATTAAAGCTTTGGGCCCTGCTTATATGCAGCAAACAGAAAGCCCTCAATAGTTTCAAAGATATGGGCAATTGTGAGTTCACAGGCAGTTTTACCAAAGAGTATAAAGGGTATAAGAAGAATTTTCTATGTTAAGCCCTCCCTCTATATCCATCCATTTGTTCCCCGCCTGTGTTTTCCATTTTAGTGGAATATTTTGCATCTAGTCAGCTTAGAGTTTAGGCTAGTTACACTAAGAAATCCAGGGTCATGGACTAGACACACTAATACCTGGTATCTTCACATTGGAAGACAATGAAGAGAGTTTTAGAGTGTTCCAAGGATTTCTTTCTCCCATAGGGTGATCTGCTCTTTAATACTTCTATGGATTTATTATTATTTTTTTAAAAGTAGGTATGATTAGCTGAGGCCATACAGATGTCGAAACAGTTTTGGGTGACTTAACTCTCTCTCCGCTTCTGTTCCCTCAGGTGAACAGGTGGTAGGAAAGCTTTTCTTACATATTGTTGAGATAAATTTGGGCCTGTGACATAGTAAATATAACTGAATCTGATAATGCTGTCCTGTAGGACAGGCAACACCCTGTCCTTTACCCACTGCTGCTCAGGCCACACGGGTACCAAGACATGCACCCTAATGGCCTGGCTGCTAGGGTAGGGGTGAGAATAAACAAAGATTGACTTCTCATTATCCCTCCTATCAGGAGCAGCTCCAGAAGGTGAGACAAGACTGTGCATCAGACATCTGTTAATGTATTGCTGATATTATACTAAACATTTTAGAAAACCATTCATTGAGTGAGGAATTTTTAGCAATTTATTGCAAATAGTAAGTTAAAATAACTAATGTCTTTAAAAGTACATGTTACTTTGCTCATTAAATATAATCCCAACAATACTCTCAAAAACAATCAATTAGCATATTTTATAGTCAGTGGCTTCATATTTTTATCTCAAACACCATCTAGCCATTACCTGAAGCCATCATTGGAACAGGCTGTTCCTTCTCTAGCAAGCATGCACCGGTAAGTTCCTTACCAGGAATGGTCACTTTTGCAGAAGGTGTATCACCTGCTTAGAGAAAAATAATATCCCTTAATTTAGCCTATGAAGGCAAGTCTGAAGTGCTTGAGTGGTCTTATTTTCCTTACTTTTTCAATAGTTGCTCTATTTTGTGCCTTTCTAAAAGTGACAAATGCCATATTTTTTACTACATGACATATATAATATTTCCATCATCTATTAATAACAAACATTAATAGGAAACTCCTTCCCTTCCCAGAAGAAGCTGAGGAACTTAAAATATATAAACAGAGACTCAGAGACATTAAAATAATAATGAGGAAAAGATCAAAGGCTTGAAATTAGAAAGAAAGGTATAAGTTCCGGGTGCATTGAGATCCTCCAAAGAAAATTTCCGCCATTGCTCAAAGTCAAGTTAGCTTTTATTTCTTCCTTAAGAGAATGTTCTTTATCTCTAATCTTAAGAGACTGCTCTGTCCCAGGAAGTAATACTTGTTTCTTAACTTGAATTGCTTTGATGTATGGGTATGCCATCATATGTAACTCACAAAACTGCCCTGCTGGGATATTCATTATTTAGTATCTAAAGAGCAATAACTCTAATTCTACAGTGTTTTAGTTAGTTGTAAAAAAAACCTCAATCTTAACAGAGCAGCAAGAATCTAGTTTTAAAACCTCAGAATATTGTATACAGAGGGGCAGAGGACGGTATGGTTTTCTTTCCAAAAGTATTCTCTACTAAGGGTTTAAGGCTTACACTTGACTTCTTTTTTGAGTGATTATATGCAGGTATCCTTAAAATGCCTTGAAATTATTTTAAAGCTGATGCTACTCATTCTTCCTTTTTTTAAAATAGTTCCCTACAGTGAGATTTACATTTCCACTGTCCTTGGAATTTTACTCCATAGAAGCACCATACCTGCAGGCACATGACAGAACTATGCAGTCCTTTGCATGAGACCTAAGGCAGTTCAATAGTTCAAGTTTAACCCTCTTGCTCCAACACTTATATACAAATCTCACCCCAAAAATCAAAGAATTCAGAAGGGTATGCGAAGACTGTGAACCTTTCTTGTCTGGAAATTTTCCTTACCTTTCAACTTCTCCTACAGGGCTCCCAGTCCCAGCTGTACTGCTAACTTAGTGTGAGTCACAGAAATGCAAAAAATGCCAATATTTACATTTAAGAAAAGATGGAGATGATAATAAATACCTGGTCTATACGACAGGATTTTCATAAGGTTTGAAAAAGGTGATAGATGGGAAGGCATCATAGTACTAAAAATAGACTTATATAAATATGAAGCTAAATAGTTACAATCATCATCACTATTATCTGTCCACTGACACCTCCTTGGCTAATTATACAGATAAACAGTACATGTTGTGGAGTTCATACACACTCAACAGAAATGCAGCTGAAGTGACCTTCAGCTATGGAAGAATTATTATGATGTTATTGTACATAATGAATGAATTATGAAAGATAATGTTAAGGAAAACATTGTGTTAAAGAATGTGAGGACAAGCTGCATTTTGCTGGTAGTCAGAAGTGAAAACATTAAAAACAAAGTAGTAATTCGAGATATGTATCCGATATGAGTCAGACTCAGTATAATTTCGTACATAGTTCAACTTCTTGCATAAAGGGCAGCTCACTTTAAAATAAACTTATAAATCAAATGTAGTTTTCTACCCTAAAAATTTAAGTGTCCTCTGATGCACCATCATTGTCATTTCCCAGGGTCAGCCTTGCTTCAAAACACACTTGAGTGTCCAACCTTCATTATCATTCTAAATCTATGTTATCGTCATCGTTTGTCTCCGGTCCTCCTGCAGCTGTGTTCATCCTCTCTGCCAAGGGAAACATCTACACTTGGTATATCATCGACTCACCTGGAATGATCCAAATCTAACTTTATAATTTGGCAAGCCAATAATTATTACTCTGAGATACCAGGTTTTCTTAAAACCCCTATACTGAAGAGATTATCAATTAAATTATTCTAAAAGAGAAGATGGAATGATTGGAACTGCTTAAGTTTATTCGACAGTAGTTCTCAACCACAGAAGTTCTTCCCAGACTTTTAGGCATTGTCAGAGCTTGCGATGTTCAGCTCCAAACCAGTGTGCCCTTTTGAAACTGCAGAATAAAGATACCAGCCTTGCATAGTACAAGGTTTATTTGTGTGATCTTTCTGGTCATTATGTCCTTATTGCAGATAAAATAGATGTGACTACCCCTTGGCTTGATCTGATTTTAGCTTATTCTCCATTTTTCTTTTGCAAGTACTTCATACAGAGAAAAGCTGAACAAACGTGTAACATTCTTCATATAAAATCATTTGAAGCTTATTTTTTGTGCATTAGATTTTCTGTAGAAGTTTAGAATGTTTACAGGGAAATAGCTGTATAAATGAAATGCATTGGTTAACATGGACATCCCTGATAGCACCACAAATAAAACTTTCTAAATTAGAGAAACCTGGGTTTGAAAGCAATAGAGATCTTTTACATTGATGACTGAATTTCTAAGTTTTATGAAATTATCTTAAAAATAGTTTCAACTAATTCAGAGGAAAAAATGAAAGTGGCTATATAGAAATCTTCCCTTTCTTCTTTTAAAATCCTCCCACTTCGCATGTACTTAAAATTAAAAAAGTGAAATTTTGTCAATATTAAAAATGTTTTATAATAGTCTGTAATATGTAATTCTGAAGCAATATAAAATATTAAAACCCAGACATAATGATGACTGCTGAAGTTACAAATCACTTCTGTACACCTGGGATTTCATAGTGGATATTTCTGTCTTGTACATTTTATCTTGTTATATTTCCACCAACTGTTATTTCTTTTGTTCTCATGTAGCTTTATTCTATATCACAGTTTGGAAGAGATGTAGTCTTATAAGACAGAAAGTGTTTCAAGATGCTGAGTACATCTCTGTTTTCAAGATGAATATTTTAAGGAATTTTGGGAACACCAGATCAGATTACTTCTGAGTTATACAAACAACTTTGATTTCCAGGCAGCTCCATAAAGCCTTACATACTTCATAGCTCCTGTTTTACTTGACACTTCATCTTTGGTTGTTATTGGTTCTGTATTATTTTCCTAGCCAGAAAATGCAAAGGAAATTGCAATGATTCATGCCATGTGAAAATTTAGCTATAACACTGAGTATTCACTTAGCATTTTCTGAACTGTAAACCAAGGAGGCTTGATTAGATCATTCTATTAATTTAATGCCAATCTCATGTTTAAAGACAAAGAAGTCATTTAGCAATTAAAACAAAGGAAAAAAATCAAAGACATAAAATTCAACTTCAAATGTTTTCTTTGGCTCACTAAGCATATTTGCCATTTTATTGGGTTTAGTTTCAAGAAGTAGAGTGAGACAATCTGAAAATGTGCTAGAAGGGAGCGCTAAAAATGAGAAATCACATTGTCTAGAAAAATGCTCCTAGTCTTTTGTTGTGCACCGCCGAAATTCTAGATTTTCCCCTCTTAGGTTTGATAGGTTTCTGATCTCAGCTACACAGAAGTTCGTTCCTTCATGTCGTGGAAGAATTAGCGCACTCGCCCCAAGAAATCTAACTTACTCTGACATGATAACAGCTCTTGGAGGAAAACACTGAGGAATCTGAGATAACCATCTGTGCTTATAGCTGCTTTTTTGTAAAAAAAAAAAAAAAAGGTAAAAAATAGAACAAGTTCAAATTGAGGCATATAATATGATTGATTCCTTTGACTCCTGTAAAAGAGGTGATGAACACATACTACTTTTACATTAGACCATTTAGTGACAATTACTATACTACTTAAAAGTAAATATTTTATTTATTTATTTTTAGAGAGAAGGGATGAGAAGGAGAGAGAGAGGGAGAGAAACATCAATGTGCGGTGGCCTCTCACACACCCCCAACCAGGGACCTGGCCCACAACCCAGGCATGTGCCCTGACTGGGAACTGAACCAGCAACCCCTTGGTTCATAGGCCAGCACTCAGTCCACTGAGCCACACCAGCCAGAGCTCATGTTTAACTATTGATAGTAAGCTTTAAGTTACTAGTTATCTTACTGATAAATCATGGATTGTGATTAATAATATTTTCTTCTTTCTTAATTTAGCATACAATCATTAGCCAAAAAAATGTGTCAAACAATTCACTACCATATGAATTGTTGCCTTTCATCCAACCCAATGCCACTGCCCTTTGCTGTTTTTTTTCTCCTCCAGTCTTCCTGTTACTATCCTCACTTGCTATTCTTTTTCAACCTATCCTCAACAAAAGAATCAGAGATCATTTTTCTAAGTGACAAATCTAATCTTAATCCATTGCTTAGCATCTTTGAGATGCCCAAACTTTCTAATTCTGAATTAGGAAGTGCCATATTTGAACTTCCAAGTTAGAGAAAATGAGAAACTAGTAGAAAGCCAGACATTTAAACCAGGATGAGGGACTGAGTCATAACAATAAAACCTAACTGCAGATTCCATAACTGGATTTGAGATCAGTAAGATTTAGGAAAACACCAATGCTGGTTTCATGCTGACATTAAGATTGAAAAACCAGGCCTTGTCCTAGGCCTTCAAGGTGGGGTCCCCCCACGAGCAGAGCCAGCAGCACCCCAGGAAGCTTGTTAGAAATGCAAGTTTCAGCCCCACCCCAGGCGTAAGGTTTTGGAAGCTGTGGGGATGCGGTCCCCAAAATCTAAGTTTTACAAGCCTTTTAGGTGATTCTTGATGCCTGCTGCCATCTGACAATCACTGTCCTAGAGAATAGAATGAGTCTAAGCCTGAAAGCCGGAGTTAAGGGGCCCAGCTGTGGAGAAAGCCATTCTGCCCCATCTGGGAAGAAGGGGTTTTATCCTGGGAGCACTTAAAGCTGTGGCTCTTATCCATATGGCACATTATAATCACCTGGGAAACTTAAAACCACTGATGCCCAAGTCTTACCACAGGCCAATTACATCAGAATCTGTGAGGGTGGGGACCTGGCAGTGAGTGGTTTTAAATGAAGCCTGATGATTCTGAAAACAAATAGTTGCTGATGCATCATTCCCAATGAGATTAGAACTCTGTGGTCCTACATTGCATTTTAAGTCAGCCTGCAAGTAAGACCTTGTCCTGTGTCCCAAGACATGGCTCTCTTCTTCCTAAAGTTGTATTTTACCGCTTACAATCTGAAGTCATAAATCACTCCAAACTAATCTTTTGTAGCTTGAAATTGCTTTTAGTAGTAAAACAAACAGAAAATAATATCTTTGGTGTTCTTTTATCAATCTCTTCCAAATCATAAATACTAATTTATCAGAAAAAGGAGCTATCAGCTTTATAATTGATCTTTAATTTTAAACAACTATCATTGATATCTCATATAACTTCCTATGTTTAACCATGAAATGATATAATTCACACAATAAAAATGGGAGTTTTACAACTGAGGGGATGGTCTTGGATAATGCTAATCAAAGCGTGGTCCCCAACTCAGCTGATTAATACCCTTTGAAAGTATGTTTGAAAAGCAGACTCTTATACCCAAACCAGTCCTAAAGATGCAGCATTTAAATCAAAATTTTTATTTTAACAAGATCCCCAGGTAATCCTGTTGCATTTTAAAGTTTAAGAAGTATTGGCATTGAAAATGCTGAAGAAATTGCTTCAAATTCAGATTAGAGAACCAATTGTACATGGTAGCTGTAAATCTCCTAAATACTTGACATGCTAATTAAAATTACAAATAAATTAGACTTTTCTCCCTTATGTAATGGAAAATAAGCTTACAATTAGTATACATAAAGGAAAACCATAGGTTTTGGAAGTTAGAGCTTATAGAATTGTTCTCTGCCATAGAAAAAATACCCTCCAGTTCCACAGAAGATGACAGGTTGCAAGATGTGAGAAGCACCTGTTGAGCAGCAAAGGTCAAGACGGTAGCTGCTGCCGCCCATGCTGGGCCAATGCCCAGAATGTGAGGGAGCTTCAGAATTTGGACTTCCTTGATTCAGCCATCCACAAAAACATCATGAGGCATCTACCACACACCAGAAATGGGGTTAGGTGAAAGGAATATTTACTTTCAGTTGTTCACTGTCCAGATTTTGGAGATAGGCATGGGAACAGTGACAATGCAGCTTATTAAGTGCTCTAATAAAGTCATGCACTACTATTATGGGGGCTAAAAAGAGGGAGCCCTAAACTGACTTAAGGAATAACTTCTTAGAGAGGGTGAGAAAAGGGGGTCAATTCAAATGCCTGGAGGTGAGTAGCTGAATTCCAGAAGGGCAAAACCATCTGTCTATGGGTTATCCAAAGTTTTTTCAGAACCATGAGCCTTACAGGTGATATCAATAGTCAGGATTGTAATTGAAAGATATTTATTTTTTTTTTAATTTACTGATTTGGGAGAGAGAGGGAAAGAAACACTGACTTGTTTTTCCACTTATTTATGCAATCATTGGTTATTCCCACATGTGCCCTCTCGAGAGATTAAACCCGCAACCTCGGCATAACTGGATGATGCTCTAACCAACTGAACTACCCAGCCAAGGCTTGAATCATATTTACAAAAAAGCCTTGGCAAACAAGCAGTGTTTGAAGGAGAGATAGGAGAGACAGGAGGCATTGAGATGCTGGCCATAGATGGAGAAATAAAACCTCAGAAAGAACAGTAATACTTCCTTCTCTTATCATTAGAGGAGAATATAGGAGAGTAGATTGTAAGTGAGGAGGCAATAAAATTTTGTGCCTGAAAACCCTTATTTTCTCAGTGAAAAAGAATGGGGGGTACTGGATAAAAGGAGGTGAAGGGATTAGGTAAAGAACACACATGCATAGCCCTTGGACACAGACAACGGTATGGTGAAGGCCAAGAGAGGGGGGGTGGAGGCCTGGTAGAGGTGGACCTCTGTAATAATATCAACAATACAAAGAAATTAATTCTAAAAAAGAATGCAAGCTCTTCCAGAAAAGAGTAAGATGGCCTGAGAAACACATAAAAGGAGGGAACTGCAAATCAGAATTATTATTTTTTGTAATGTGGCATAGAATTTGTAAGGGGCATTACAAAGAAGGTGGTGAGGATTCGTGTGTGGTTGAAAATCATGATTTGGTAGTAACAACAATGCTGTATGTTGTGTAATTTGGTACAGCAACGTTCAGCAGTGCAGATGCTTGAATTAATTTGAAGGCCATGGTTGTATCACAAATATAGTAGAAAACCAAAGGTGGAAAAGTCTTGAAGGTGATGTCAAGAGTATGAAGTGATAGAGTATGTGTTTCTTAAACTTTCATGTGTTTGAGTCACCTGGAGATGTTGTTAAAAGGCAGATTCTGGTTCTGAAAATCTGGATCCATGTTTCCAAGTCTTCAATTCTAACAAGCTCCCAGATGGCGTTTGTTCTGGAGTTCCATAAGATGTACTTTGAATAACAAAGTTCTAAGCTGTGTAAGGGAAGAAATGAAACCCAAAGTGGTGATGGCCTAAAAAAAAAGGGGAGAGATACATTTACTGAATATCAAAAAGTCTATTAATTACTAAAAGTATTAACTACTCTATACCCATTAGAATGGCTACTTTTTCAGACCATATTTATATGGACTGTATTATTTATATATACCATATCATTCAGACCATAAGATGCACCTAGGTTTTACCGGAGGAAAATAGAAAAAAAAATTTTGAAGCAAAAAATGTGGTAAAATATTTAATAACATAAATAACAGTATTTCACCAGTGTAAATGTAAACAGAACTCAAAAGCAGCATTAACAACCATTATTCCTCCCAAATTTGGGGAGAGAGTGTATCCTATAGTTCAAAAAATATATATAGTGTATACACACACACACACACACACACACATACACACACACACACACACACACACACACACATTGGCAAGTCTGTGTGGAGACATCCTGGGACTCCTATGAACTATTTGTAGGAATATATAGTGATCTACTGCTATAAAAAACCAATACGGTAGTTTCTGAAAAAAATAAAAGATATAATTACAAAAAGATCTAGCAATTCTACTTCTAGGTATACACCCAAAAAAACTGAAAGCAAGAACCCAGACAGATACATGGGTACACATGTTCATAGCAGCATTATTCACAAGGGCCAAAAGGTGGAAACAACACAAGTGTTCATTAATGGGTGAATAAATAAACAAAATGTAGTGTACACATACAATAGAGTATTATTTAGCTTTAAAAAGGAAATACATTCTGACATGCTACAACATGGACGACCCTGAGGATATTATGCTAAGTGAAATAAACTAAGCAAGGAAGGACAACTATCGTATGATCTCACTAATATGAGGTACCTAGAGTAGTCAAATTTATAGAAACAAAGTAGAAAGGTGGTACCAAAGGCTGGGAGAAAAAGAGGAAGTTATTGTTTAATAAGACAGAGTTTCAGTTTTGGATAATGGAAAGCTTTCTGGAAACTAGTGTTCAGAACTGTCTTAACAGAAAAATGGGTCTCGTTGGTTCAGTTCTGCTCTATCACAGAGTTTAATTGGCATCATACAAAACCTTCACACTGCAGGCTCTCTCTGATCTGGATAAGCCAAGTGCTTGGACCAGGTCAGCACAAAGGTGTGGACAGGGTATTAACACCATCAGAGTCACGTGATGTCTTGCTCCCCTCATTCTTTCATTTCTGTGAATTTCTATACCCCAAGAGGAAAGCAAGAGAAATTAGAATCAAAAGAAAAGAAATGGGGATACTAAATATCATTATAATTTTTATTACCATTGGATTTTTGTTTGCTGAAGGCGGTTGAAATGCCTGACAAGACTGGCCTATAGAATTGCGAAGTAATCACAGTGCACACTTGTATGTAGTTACTTCTAATATGGGATTCCAAGATTACCTTGTTTGAAAAGGAAACATTTTAAAAATAACCAGCGCCTTTCTGCAAATTGTATTTTAAGAAGCCCTGAAGATAAGGTAATAACGGTGAAGAAACTAATATTATATAGACTATTTTAGAATATATCTAATCAGCTTTTCTTTTAAGATGCTTGATGTTATCCTTATTTAAAGAGGCTAAATGGACTTAAGCATCTACTTTTATTATTGAATTAAAATGACTTCAAGGCATTTTCATTTGAGGATATCTATATCTTTAAATATACATATATATTCCTCTGCAATTTCACATAGTGACAGTGACTTCAGCGTGACTCTAAATAGGCATAAGATTTCTGACCTTCTGTTAAAACAAAACAAAACAAAACAAAACAAAATCTTCCTTTTCTTTTTTTTTTTTTGCCTGTGGTGCTGAAAATTATTCCAAGCTACTTAAATTCTATTTTGAAATGTGGAAATAAGGAGTAAGTCCTCCCTACTTCCCAATATACCCGAAGTCCTAAGAGACACTGTAATTCAGATCATCTTTGGTGTCATATAATTCCATAGTGGTATATGAATAAAATGACCCAAACTACTTTATTCTGACTTAACCACTCTTAACAGAAAATAACATAATTAGATCCAAAAGCATCTCTCAAAGTCTGAAAGATGGTATTTATTATATTCTTATTGATCTTAAGACAACAAAATAGATATAGCAAGCAATAAGATGGCACCTCGAAGGCATTTTGCTACATCTATTATATCTGAAATATAATATTTTTAGCAGTGCTACCTGATAGGATAAAATAAAGCTTATCTCATGGAGTACTCTTTTGTCTATTTAGAATATACCCTTTTTTAGCTACCCTTGATCTACAAAGCCATCCAAGGAAAATTTCCAGTGTGGTTAGCTACATTCCTGCATTATAACTTACTCTCTAAAAGTAACTTTGGCACTTTCAAAGGCTCATTAAATCTTTCTGAGCCCTCGGGTATCACTAAGAAAAGTGCTACAGTAATTTGCTCAATGGTATCCTCGGGACCTTAAAAAGTTCTTGTTCCTTACAAAAAACTAAATTACTCTCAAAAAGAAATTTACTTTCTATCAGGATATGTCTAAAGACTCTTTGTTTATTGTTTCAAGATAGATTTAAGGGGGTTAACTCAATTATTTGTTTTAGACACACTCTGTAATCTGAAAAACTACTATTTTTGACAATGAGAACTGTTTTTTAGAAAAAGCAGCAACTTTGCCGTTCTCTTCTAGTCAGTCTGCCCACTGAGAGAACCATCTATTTAAATGGTGTGAGGAGGCTGGTCTGCCTTTAATTCCAAATTAGCAGTCCTGGAAATGCATCAGCTCTTTCTTTAAGGCCCATAGAAGTTTTATAAACATTGCTCTAAGTTTAAGTGAAACTAGAACTATCTTCAAACTCTTAAATGACATAATCTAAATAAACTAAACTAACATCTCTAAAGGAATTTCCATTACAGTAATGGAAGCAGAGATGAAAGCTGCATTAAAAGTTATGTGATCTTGCTTTAGTGCTTCCCCAGTGCATGCATTTGCTAATTTACCTCCTCCACCATCTTGTACTACAGTCAACGAAATATAGAATCAAGCTCATGTGTGTAAAGAGTTCTCAAACAAACAAACAAACTAACAAAAACCCAAAATGGTTTGTGGAAGTAGCAGTTAAAGAAGAAACAAGAGAGAGCTGGGTCTAAAAATTAAATCTGGCATTCATGCACAGATCAAAATTAAAATCACAAGGAGAAAATAAACAAAGTTCCTTGTACAGCCCCCACCCTGCTGCCCTATTCTTGGCAGGATTTACAAAAGGGAAATTGGAATCTGGCCCTGTTGCAGTCAGTAATATGCACATTATAAAAACACAGGTTTGGGGAAGTTCTGGCACGAAAAGGGGTCATAAAAAACCTGGCATAGACAACACCACTCCTCATCCTCACCCACAAGCACCCAGACCAGGGCTTAACCGTAACAAGCCAATCAATGGTTAGATTCTGAAAATCACTTGCCAGATACCACAAAATGAGCAAAGGAGCTTATACCTGACTCATAGGACACTAGGGACTTTAGTATAAGACAGGGTCGGGCTTTACAAGGTTGCAAATGGTATTATTATGCCAATTTACAGGTTATTAAAGGGAAACTCACAGAGATTGAAGAACTTAGTAAATGGCAGAATCCAGGTCAGGGAATCCTGTTTCAGATGATTCCAGAATCCATATTCATTCTATTGTACAGAGACATCTATGGAAGAGACAATTTACATTGGAGCATTAAATATAACTCAACCTATAACAAACTCTTCTTTCTGTGAACATAAGTGATCAAGACTTCCCAGGCCCTAAAAATAGAAACATTAGCAAATAAATGCAGAAAACACTGAATCAAATGCATTAGTCCTGAAGGACTCCTCAGAGCCTTTAGTACACTAATGTGCCCTGTGAAGCCTCACAATATGGGTGTGGGCGGCTTTGATTTTCCTCTGAAGAACTTTTTATAGGACCTGTGTTCCAAGAGATACACTTTAGGAAATGCATCTGCAAAATCATGCTGGCCTAGCAAAATCAGATTCTTTGTGGTGAATTTGTATATCTCCATTCTCACCCCTGGTATGGTGAGTCAAAGTTTAATTCTCAAAGGTCAAACAAAACCCTCTTGTGCGCAAGAACTGTAAGATTGATTCTTCTCCTCTGTAACTGTAAGTATTGAGAACATTTATGGGGATCAGAAAAGTAAGAGTAGAAAACTGACATTTTCTTATTTTCCTACGTTGAGGCCTGGGAATAGTGAAATTATTTTTAACACTTCATCTGGAGTTTGGGAACCTACAGTCAATTCAGAGGGAGACCTTCTCCTGTTCTTGTTACACCTCCGAGCCCCGATTTCTCACTCTGCTGTTCAGTTTTGTTTTCCCTACTCGGCTTTTTAGGGATTGCTATTTTCTTATCATCCTCTCCCACTCCTAAACCATGTGGGGGATTCTATACAGAAATAGATGGGGACACGTGTGCTTCTGAAGAGTTTTCTTGAAGGCTCTAAGTTAAATTTAGAGCATCATTGAAAGCATTGACCTGGGACAAATTCAATATCTTAATAAACTCTGTGTATACAAAGAGTAATAGCAGTCTGCCAGTGTTATGAGGAGCCATAAACTAGTGGCATGCTGTAGCCTCTGGGTGATCTTGGGCCAGGGACTGACTTCTATGTCTTAATTTCCCCATTTTTAAAATGAGGATAATACAGCCATCTACTTCCTATGATTGTTTCACATATAAACAAGGTGATACACAAAAGGCACATCGGGAAAATGTCTAGTCCACAGTGATTGGTCAATAAACATGAGTTGTCATTATTTGCATATGATATTCTATTCCACAGGATCACCAGCCACAAGTAAGACTCAATGAATTCCTTATCAACTGAATGGTGTAGAAGGAGGGCTATGGGAAACAGCATTGTTCCCACTTGATGATGAAAGAAAGGCCAATTCAGGTAGGTACTCAGTGCAGGGGAAGGTACTGTGGCCAAAAGAAACATATCTCATCTTGTGCATTAGGTGGAAATCCTCCCTATGTGTTAAGCAGAACTCTCCTCACATCTTAAGTAATTAAGAAAATCATTCTTGACCAATGTTTGTTTATATCCATGAGTTTTCTCTTAGAATAAATTCTTAGAAATTACATTATTGGACTAGGGAAGAGCTTCTAAATTTAAGCTCATATTTTAAGATTTTGTTTCATACTGAAATTTTCCCTTCAAAAAAACTTGCCAGTTTATATAAACACCTACTTCTTATCACTTTGACCACATACATTTTCAAACATTTTCTATTTGATAAATAGTTATATTTGCCCTCGCTAGTGTAGCTCAGTGGATTGAGCACAGACCTGTGAACCAAAGGGTGGTCAGTTTGATTCCTAATCAGGGCACATGCCAGGGTTGTGGGCCAGGTCCCCAGTAGCAGGGGCAAGGGAGAGGCAACCGCACATTGATGTTTCTATCCCTCTCTCTCTCTCTCCCTCCCCCTCCCTCTAAAAATAAATAAATAAAATCTTTAAAAAAGAAATATCTATTAATTTTATTTGTTTTTGACAACTAGTTAATTTGAACATTTTTACATATGCCTACGGAATATTTGCATTTCTTTTGTTAATTTCTATTCATAGCACTTGACCATTTAAAAATAATCAATTGTATTCATTTATTTTTTCTTTTCTGCATCCTGACTATTGTTGTTTGCTTGGAAAAGCCTCTACACCAAATATATGTTTTCTGTCAATGTTATAACTTCTCATGTCATATTTTTTCTTTTTTATTCAATTTATTGATTTATTTGGGTGATGCTGATTAACAAAATATTACAGATTTCAGGTACATAATTCTACAACACATCATCTATATACACTGTAATGTGTGTTCACCACCGCAAGTCAAATCTCTGTTCATCACCATTTATCTCCCCATGCTCTCCCCTATCTCCCCTTATAAGCAATCACCACATAGTTGTCCATGCTGGTGAATTTTTCCTTTTTTCCCAACCTCCCCACCTCCCCACATCTGCCTTCCACACAAACAACTGTCAGCCTCCTTTTTATCTATGACTTCTTCACTATTTTACTTGTTAGTTCCTTTTGTTCATTGTCTGGTGCTTGTTTTTCACTTAGCATTATGCTCTCCAGCTTTACTCATGCTGGTGCAAAGGATAAGATTTCCTTCTTTTGTGGCTGAGTAGTATTCCATTGCTTACAGGTGCCACAGTTTTTTTATTCTCTCATCTAATAATGGGCACTTCAGCTGTTTCCAAATCTAGACCATTTTAAATAACACTGCAATGAACATAGGGATACATGTATTCTACTCAATTAGTATTTTAGGCTTCTTTAATATTCCCAGAAGTGGAATTCCTGGGATATAAGGCAGTTCCATTTTTTTAATTGTTTTCAGGTAACTCCATGTCACTTTCCACAGTGGTTGCACTAATCTGTATTCCCACCAATAGTGCACAAGGGTTCTGTTTCTCCACACTCTTGCCAACACTTGTTTGTTGATTTATTAATGGTAGCTATTCTGATAGGCATAAAATAATATCTCATTGTGGCTTTAATTTGCATTTCTCTGATGATCTAGTGATGCTGAGCATCTTTTCATAAGTCTATTTGCCATCTGTACATTCTCTTTGGGTAAATGTCTATTTAGATGCTCTGCCCATTTTTAGTTGGGTTGTTTCTTGTTTTTGGTCTTGAGTTTTATACATTTTGGATATTAATCCCTTATCAGATGTATTGGCATATATGTTCTGCTATTCTGTCGATTGTCTCTTTATTTTGTTGATGTTTTCTGTTGCTGTGCAAAACTTTTAGTTTGATGTAGCTCCGTTTGTTTATTTTACTTTTATTTCCCTTGCTGGGAGACATATATCTGATAAAATGTTGCTCTGAGCTAAGTCCAAGATTTTGCTGCCTATGATTTCTTCTATGATTTTTGTGGTATCAGGTCTAATATTTAAGTCATTAGTCCATTTTGAATTTATTCTTGTGTGTGATGTAGGAAGGTGGTCCAGTTTCCCTTTTCTGCATGTATCTGTCCAAATTTCCCAACACCATTTACTGAATAAACTATCTTCAGCCCGTTTTATGTGCTTCTTTCCTCTGTCAAATATTAATTGACTATAAAGGTGTGGTTTTATTTCTGGGCTCTCTATTCTGTTCCATTGATCTATGTGTCTGTTCTTATGCCAGTGCAATGCTGTTTTGATTACTATGGCCTTATAGTGTAGTTTCATAGTAGGTAGCATGATTCCTCCAACTTTGTTCTTTCTTCTCATGATCACTCTTGCTATTTGGAGCCTTTTGTATTTCTGTATAAATTTTTGAAATATTTGTTTTAGTTCTGTGAAATATGTCATTAGAATTTTGATAGGAATTGCAGTAAATCTATAGATTGTGATGGGTAATGTGGACATTTTGATGTTAATTCTTTCTATCCCTGAACACGGTATGTGCTTCTACTTATTTCTATCTTTAATTTCTTTCTTCAGTTTCTTATAATTTTCTGAGTATAGTTCTTTACATCCTTTGTTATGTTTATTCCTAGGTATTTTATTGATTCTGAAGCAAGTGTGAATGCGACTGTTTCCCTAATTTCCTTTTCTGTTGTTAGTTCATTATTGGCATATAAAATGCAACTGATTTCTGGATATTAATTTCATATCCTGGTATTTTGCTAAATTTATTTCTCAGTCCTAGTGGTTTCTTGGTAGAATCTTTGGGATTATGTATGTAGAGTATCATGTTATCTGAAAATAAAGACAGTTTTACCTCTTTCTTTGCTATTTGGATGCCTTTTATTTCTTCTTCTTGTCTGATGGTTGTGGCTAGGACTTCTAGTACTATGTTGAATAAGAGAGGTGAAAGCAAACATCCCACTCTTGTTCCCAGTGTTAAGGGGAACCCTTGAAATTGTTTTCCCATTGAGTATGATGCTGGCAGTGTGTTTGTCATACATAGCCTTTACTGTATTTAGGTATGTTCCCTCAGTTCCCACTTTACTAAGAGTTTTTATCATAACTGGTACTAGATTTTATCAAAAGCTGTTTTCTGCATCTATTGATATGGTGTTTGTCCTTCATTTTGTTTATGAAGTGAATCACATTTATTGTTTTGCAAATGTTGGAGCCATCTTGCACTCCCACAATAAATCCCACTTGATCATGGTGTATTATCTTTTTCATGCATTCCTGTATTTGATTTGCTAATATTTTGTTGAGGATTTTAGCATCTAAGTTCATCAGGGATATTGGCCTATAATTTTCTTTCTTTGTAGTGTCTTTATCTGTGTCTTTTGTTTCTTTGTAGTGTCTTTGGAATTAAGATAATGCTGGCCTGGTAAAATGAGTTCAGGAGCTGTCCCTCCTTTTGAATTTTTTGAAACAGTTTGATGTAACTATCTTATCTGATGTTATATACAGCTTGTATATAACTATCTGCTTTTCTCTTACAGCTTTTATGATTCTGTCCTTGTCTTTAAGCTTTGCCATTTTGCTTATGATGTGTTTTGATGTAGGCCTCTTTGGGTCCAACTTGTGTGGTACTCTCTGAGTTTCCTGGACTTGAGTGTCTTTTCCCTTCATCAGATTAGGGAAATTTTTGGTCATTATTCCTTCAAAAAGTTTTTGATCCCTTGCTCACTCTCTTTTCTATGTGATATCCCCATGATATGGATGTTGTTGTGCTTCATGTTGTCCCAAAAGTGTCTTAAGCAATCCTCGTTTCTTAAAATTCTATGTTCTATTTGCTGCTCTGCCTAGATGTTTTTTTCCCACCTTTTCTTCCAAATCACTGATTTGATCTTCTGCTTTGTGTAAACTACTGTTTATTTTTTCAGTGTGTTATTTATTTAAGATATTGAACTTTTATTTCTGGCTGATCATTTTTTATTGTTTTTATATCTTATTTCTTGCTTTTGAGTATCCTTGCAATCATTACTCTAAACTCTTTGAAAAACTTCTTGCTTCCTTTTCACCTACTTCATCTTCTGGAGAATTCTCTTGTTCTTTCATTTGGAGCCTGCTTATTTGTTTTCCCATTTTGGCTGTCCCTTTGTATTTGGTAGATCTGCAAGACTCTGGTTCATGCCTAAGTCAAACTCTGTGTCTGACTGGCTCTGGGAAACCTGTTTGGAGCTATCAGTTTTAAGGGTCCCTCTGCTGGGTTTGTTGGCATGCAGAAAGAATCAGGCTGTGTACCAAGTGTGGCTTTAAACAGCACCAGGCCTGGGGGCAGATCAGCTGAACTATTTGAGCTCCCAGAGATCCAATTTCGCCTGCAGGTTTTCTGTTAGGCTTAAAGAGTGGATGTCTTCTAGCTGTAGCAGAGCTAAAGTCCCACAGGATGGGGAAAAGTAATTCCTGTTGGTGGGGTTATTACTTTCCCTCAGGCTGATGCCACTTGGAGTGGATTGCTCTGCCTGAGAAATATAGCTCCTGCAGGATGAGGAATGACTCAATACAAGGGATCCTGGCAGCTGTTCCTTCAGTTCTCTTTCCAGAGCTCCAGACTGTTCTCTCATGTCTCTAGTGCACTCTTCCATTCCTCTGCTGGAGTACAGGATAAGTGGCTGCAAATGTAATTTTGTGTATTGGTCTTTTAAGAGGCTTTCTGCATCTCCACCCATCTCTCCCAGTCACATTGTGGTGATGTGGCTTCTTCCATCCATCTGCGGTTATAAGGCTTCTCTCCAGCTAGTATTTAGTTGGTTATTCAGGATGGTTTTTCTATAATTTAGTTGAAATTCCCATTTGGTCCTGGGAAGTTAGTATAGCTTCTACTTACTCTGCTATCTTGGATCTCCAGCACCATTGTGGTGGCTTCTTTCTTCCAGACCATGACTGAGTTTGACTCCTAGAAGAAGAGGCAACTTCTTTAACTTCTAAATCCATTCAAGTTCTGTATTGATGGTGTCATTTACTGAAAAAAGGAACTCCTAGTAGCTGCCTCTACAGTCTCCCACAAGGTCGAGTTCAGAGATGCCTCTAAACCTCTTGAATATTTCTTGAAGCAAATTTTTTTCTGTGATATCTCCTTGGGCAAAAAAAGCAAAAGAAAAAAAAAAACAATTGGACTACATCAAACTAAAAAGTTTTGCACAGTGAAGTAAGCCGTCAACAAAATGAAAAGACAACCCACTGACTGGGAAAACATATTTACTGATACATCTGATTAGGGGTTAATACCTTAAATTTACAAAGAAATTATAAAAATCAACACCAAAAACCAAACAATCTAACTGAAAAATGGACAAAAGACTGGAATTAGCAGTTTTCCAAAGTGGGGATACAGATGGCCAATAGGCACACATTTTCCATTTATGTATTTTTGCCTTTTATTTTCAAATGAAAGAGCATGAAAAAATGAGTTACTCTCTACTTTAAGTAGATTACATCTGGATTTAATCCTATAATAAAGTCAATTTGAAATATATTATCTACTGTATTAAGGAAATATGACATTTTAGCAAGATAGTTTACTGCATTAAACCATTAAAATGATTATATTATTATATTTATTAATTAAATATTTTTTGTATTCATCATAAACTCTACTTGTTATTACTAGATTTTTAACATCGTGATTTCAATTTCTACTTTAGTTTTTGTGCATATTTTTATAAATGGCATTGGGTTGCACTAACCATTGTAACATTGTTATGAAACTTTGTATTAGTAAAAAAATAAATAGGAATTACAAATATTTATATTTAAATAGTTTTATAAATAGTATATGTTATAATACATTAGAGAGCTAATTGAAAATGTGTGGAATTGATAGGTAATTTCATTTCAACATCTTTTAAAGATAATCCTAAAACAAGATTTATTATTTGAAGTAAAAATACAGTAATATTTTATTAAACTTTTCTCAATGTTGTTTGATTTCTTAGAATTAAAATAATATATTTTAATATAAAATCATCCATTTCATCAGGATTTTATTATTTATTAGAACAGTTTTATATACTTATGTTTTACAATTAAAATCTCTCTCATCTACTAATTCATATTTTTCTGTTTTCACTTTTTCTTAAAATATCATACATTTACCTTATCTGTTTAGCTTTTGTTGTTTTCATATAGAATATACGCCAGGATTTATTTATCATTCTCTTCTATTTGTTATATAAATTAATAATTTTAGCACTACTAATTGCTTTAATTTTAAATAATTTGATTTATTTTATGATTTCCTTCTCAATATATGAAGTTAATTATTTTTTCTCAATTATCTGAATACTAAAAAGCTTTAAGAGTATTTTCCTATGTGTATATGTATATATATATATCTATATATATTTCTCTTAGGTTTTTATTATATACTCTTCTCACTACTGTTGCTTTTTAATACTTTTTATTTCTAAGTGGTTAGGAAATGTTTAACCCTTTTGTTATTAATTTTATATGCAATTAATTTTCTACCTATAATATGGCCTATATCTTTCCTACTTTATATAATTACTTTTTTTGTTAGAATTTGTGTGGTTTTTTAAGTACCAATATTTATACATATCTCCCTTACATATAATTCCATTATTATATTAGAGTCTGTAAAATGATTTAATTATTTTATTTCACTTGTCAAGACTTTGAAGCACTATTATTTTGTTTTGAATTGCTTCTATTTTTGTAGTGTTTAGCTTTATATTTTTGATATTATGTTATTCATTTCAGGTAATAAATATATTTTATTTTGTTTAATCAATAAAATTGCTCTCTTTATCTTGGTAAGTGCCTTTGGCCTAAGCTTCCAGTTTGTTTGATGTTAATATAACCCAAATGACCCCAGACTTCGTTAGCCTGTGGGTACTAAGGATGCTCAATTAATATTAATATCCTAATTTGCTAGCTCATTAACTTCTACCTGTATAACAGGAGGAACTTGACCTCTACTTAGGAAGTCTCTCTAGGCAGTATCTGACATGTACTTCGGAATCAGTAATCTACTCTTCACCTTTGTGTGCAGGCAGACTCTGGGTTTCTTTTAGCTTTTCTTGCTGCTGCTGCTGCTGTGTATGACAGGCCTCCAGGCTGGAGACATAGTCCTCACAGTGCCATTACAATAAGACTGTCTTCTGTGATGTCAGAGAGGAAACATTTTAGAAGGGATCCTCTGTGAACATTATCTTATAAAGAAATCAGTAAGACCACTATGTAAGCTACCATTCAGCCTTTCTTTCCTCCAAGATTACTTAAATCTCATGACACTGGGTTACATAGGAGCTGTGATTATTCCAGATGGAGAAACCTAAAGACAAAGAGGATGAGTAACTTGCCTACAAGAAGCAGGCACTAACGATGCCACTAATCTTTCATGCTAGTACTTCCTCAGTTTTGCAGGCTTTATTTGATTCATCTTTCTGGTAACTGAAATATATTATCAAATACATTTTTTGAAGTATTTTAGGTTGTCCATTTTCTGAGTTTTTAATAGAGGTACCACATTATTTCTTCACTGGTCCTTTACTCGTGAATGACAGGGCTTGAATCATCATTTCTCTCCCTGTAAACTGGAAGTATAACACAATGTATAACACTTTAAGGATCACCAGGGTTGTCTCCTTAAAGTGCACATTCATAGTAGGAGTTCACAACATTCTGATGCACATGGTTTGTGGACTTTACCTAAAAACCACTGTATGGTGGTTGGCATTACAGTCTGACATCAGACAGATTGTTCAAGGCTCTGCTTTGCTTCTTACTAGCTCTGTGGACAATAAACATCTTTCTTAGCCTCTCTAAGCCTCATTTTACTTATATGTAGAATGTGACTAATAATAACATGCATGCCTTATGGTTATTTTGAGGATTAAATGAAATGATGGCTATGAGCAGTGTACTTTTGGAATGTGATCGACAAATGTTTGCTATTTTCATAATAAATATTTTTAATGATATCCCATTTTCTACCTTTATTTGTTGTAAATAATTATAATAATATAGCTCCAAACTTCTCTGTTAAGACAGTTCTATTTGGGCAGAGTGGTAAGGTATTGACAGGGAAGATGTGCCAGAGCAGAGGTCAGAGAGCTAGGTCTACACCAAAGAGATTTCAAAGCCTACACAGTTGATATCTGGGCTGCATACTTGCCATCTCCATGGTGATCTCTAAGGCAGGGGCCCCCAACCCCTGGATCTTGAACTGGTACTGGTCTGTGGCCCATTAGGAATCTGAGCTCTGCCTCCTGACATCTCCCATCCCACCATGGAAAAAACAGTCCCTGGTGCCATAAAGGTTGGGGACCGGTGCTCTAAGGAAAATGCAGCCATGAGTTGCTATGCTTTGTGCCATGCCAATCCTCAATCCTGTCACCCAGGCAACTTTGAGTCAGATACAGTCATCCAAAGGCAACTGACAATGGATGGGGCTATGAGATGTGCTTGTCATGAAGACTCTGCCAAGAGTGATGTCTTTCTTTGTTGCCACATAACTACGTCAGTTTCTTGGTGAGATGTAGATGTTACAGTAAGGATGTATGTTATGAAATGATACAGGAACTACAGATTATAAACCATAAGACGAAAACTTAACCATGAAAAAGGGAAGAAGAGTTAGCTGATACATAGAAAAACACAAAGAAAATAAGAAATATATCACAAAGTACATTATATTTGAAAAATTTTACCTGGTGTAGCCAAATCCTAATTACAAAAACCAAAACAAAAACAAAAAACCCAAAACAGCTCTAGCTTTCTAGCAGTGAAGTAAATGGAATTATAAGTGTGTTTTCCTTTTTAAAAAATATTTTATTTATTTATTTTTAGAGAGAGAGGAAGGGAGGGAGAAAGAGAGAGAGAGAAACATCAATGTGTGGTGGCTCTTCTCACACCCCCGACTGGGGACCTGGCCCACAACGCAGCCATGTACCTCGACGGGGAATCTAAATGGTGACCCTTTAGTTCACAGGCAGCCACTCACTCCACTGAGCCACACCAGCCAGGGCTAGTGTGTTTTTCTTCAGATAGTTTTTAAGATTCTTAAGAATAAAGACCATATAGTATTTATTACATATTATATGTACAAAGCTTAACAATTTTATATATTAATTTCTTTTTTAGTAAAAGTTGCATATTTAAAATAATGTAATGTTATTGCTTGTATATCAAAGAGTCAAACTTTTTAGTTGAAAACTACTAGTAACTAATAGCAGAATTTAGGGTAGGGGAACCACTAAGTTTCTAAACAAATAAAAACTTGGAGAAATTTTACTTTTTTCTGTAGTGGTTTTAACATTCTAGAGCTGCCTCCGAGTAGCTAGACAATTGCTTTTTCTTTTACCGAAATTCATTTTCAAACAATCCTACTTGCAAGATAAAGAAAATGGGATAATCAATATGGATTTCCTCTGATATCTTTAATATTTTGTTGAAGTGTAACAGGCTGAGGTTGGGCAGTTGTTAGGAGCAATTAATTTCCTTAGCAAAGTTTCCTTTAAAAGTAATAATAGTAATAATAACAGCTAATATAATTATAGCAACCGCTGATCAAGCTCCTGTAATTTTGTCTAGCATTCTTAAGGGTCATATTCTCCTTCTTAAATGTTATTATTATTATTATTATACTCTATATTTATCATAAATACAATCTATATAATTACAACCACTTTATATGGCATATACTATTATATTCATGTCAGAGTTCAGGAAACTGAAGCTTAGAGATATTGTGCGACTTTTCTGAGTTTCTACAATTACCTAAGTGTTATACAAGTCAGGGACTTGAATGTAAAAGTTCATCTTCTTTCCTCTCTTCTTCTTTACCATCTGTCACACCTAATTTGGAAATAGGGAAACAGTTTTCTTGAAATATAGTATTCACTTTTTGAAAGTACAATATAATATTTGTAGTCTGATTCTAGGGACATAACTATAGCATTCTAAGGGAGAACTTTTAAAGATCAATGATGTTTTATAATTATTCACTTTATAGATACTAAAACTATAAGTCTCCCTAACAAAGATAACTCTTTTAGTATTTGTCAGTATACTTGTTATAAAAATCCAAGCATTGTTAATATAATGAGAATGGTTTACACAACATCAATGCAACCTGGTAGCCAAGGAGAGTGGACTAGAACGCACATGCCATGAACAATGATAATTACATCATACTAGTCGGGGGGGGCAGTTGACACTGTAGACTGCATGTGTACTGTGTGGCTGTCACATTAAAAATGACTGAGCGAATAGAGCATCAAATCTGTATCAAATTTTACTTTAAGCCTGAACATCCATCTGTAGAAAACTATTTGGATGATTCAGAAGGCTACGGTTATGGGCAACTGGTGATTGGCAGCTTCATGACAACAAAGCACCTGCTCATTCATCACATCTCAAGCAGAGTTTTTTGGTGAAACATCAAATCACCCAGGTGACTCAGCCCCCCTACAGCCAAGATTTAGTGACTTGCCACTTCTGGCTTTTCCCAAAAACTAAAATAACCATTGAAAAGGCAGAAAACTGTACTCGAACAACAATAAAAAATGTTAAAAAAAAATAATAAAATCCAAACTGACAGGGAGAGGCAGAGAGAAGGTGAACTGTAAAAAAAAAAAGGAAGAGATTTCAGACCATCTGTGAAATTCAGAAAAACACAACAGGGCAGCTGATGGTGACAGGGAGAACTGTGTGAGGTCCCAAGGTTCCTACTTGGAAGTGGTCTGAGGCATCATCATCCTATGTACCTTGTACCTTGTATCTTGTATCTTCCTCAATAAATGTCTCTTTTTCATATTACATGGCTGGATTCTTTTTGGACACATCTTTAATATTTTGTTTAAGTGTGGAGGGCTGAGGTTGGGTGGTTGGTATATATGTGCATGTAAATATGTATGTGAATACATGTACACACACGTAGTATAAGGCAAATTAAATACAATATTATAAAATAAGAGCATGATTATCATATATAAAAGCATAGTTTGAAATAAAATTTTAAATTGTTACAGGATGATTTAATGAATTATAACATTTGTTATGTTATAAAAGAGTTTGGAAGTTTGAAGTACGTATTTATATGCAAGACTATTTGTCAGAGTAGTCTACCATTTCATTTTTTGATACTGCTAACATACACTATATATTTTATAAAATCAGCTTAGGTATAAGATGAACATCATGAGAAAATTATACTTTGCAGAAACACTTTAAGACAATTTATAGTTCAATTTTCCTTCTATTGAATAACAAATAGCAGCACTGTCCCCCTTCACTCTGCCAATAACATCCTCAACTCAGAAAAGGCCAGAGGATTAGATTACAAGTTCTAATATTTCTTGGTACAGTAATAATTTAATATTACCACAAAAGAATAACTTTCAGCCCCCTGATAATTATTTTTAAGTATATTTTATTGATTATGCTATTATAGTTGTCCCATTTTTTCTCCCCTTTATCCTCTGGTAATTATTAAATTAAGCCCTAAATGTTTTATAGGATGTATGAACTCAGAATAGAATCTGTGAATCTGTGGCTTGAGGAAAACCTGGAAGGATATCTATTCTAATACTACATCAGCACCACAACCATCATCTGATGAAGGGATCAACCAACTTCCAACTGAACGTGTCCTAGTTTTAGAATTCACTACCTATTATGAAATCCAATTCCAAGAATGTTCATTTCTAATTCTTAGAGAGTACTTCTTTGAACTGAAGTCTCTAAAAATTATATTCATTTGTCCTAGATCTACTCTTTGTGGTTAAAGTAATAAACTATAATCCTTCATCCAAATGGAAGTGCTTTTATTATTTGAGGACAATTATCAAATCTCTGTATCATTTTATCCCTGATCCTTCAACCATTTCTCTTGATTTCTCCCTTAGAAAATCTATGCTTGCTAAACATCTTTGAAGATGTAAAGTAGGCAGGGTTATTGCTCACAATTCCTGACTTTTCTTCAGGAGCTCCTTAGGGTAAAGATTTAATATCCATAATTTTTACTCTTTTGAGAAAATTCACGACATAAAATGGTTAGTAACTTGGCTAATTGAAAATTTTGAATTGTATATATTCTCAGATGGCCATACAGATGAAAATCACTTCATGCATAAGAGTTAGTAAACCTTTATAGCCAACATCCATATCTCCATGCAGTCATTTGCACATATGAGATAACTTTTGTTACAGTGCATGTGTTGTGTGTGTGTGCATATGTGTGTGTCGGTGACAAATGACCACAAAAATAAAATCACCTATCAGTGCAGAGTTGGAAGTAAAGTAACACTAAAGATGGTCTAAGATTGTCATAATGATAGCCACAAGAAAAGATTCTGATAACTCATTCTTTAAAATAATCTGATATATGACATGAGTGAGTCCACAAAATTTTTAAGGCAATTAACAAAAACGTCAGTGATTATGTAACCAGTATAAATTTTCTCACTTAGTAATGAATAACAATTAGTTGACAGATAATTAGTTTCTGAGTTCATAATATGTCCAAAAAATGAAAGATCCCAAGCTGAAATGTGATTTGGGAAATGTCAAGAGAATTGAACTCTGTATATGGAAATTTACGGATTCAAGAAGGTCTGAAGATATGTCCTTCATGAATATCGAAGGTCTACAGAACTACTTATGAAATAAGATGAGAAATGTTAGAGATTTCGCAGTCACACACACACTATTAACCGAAAGTAAGGGATGAAAGATAAGAGCTTTGCATTAGCACCTCATTATTGCACTCTGTAGTCCTAGGCAGGCTGGGTAATGGCCATTAATGATATCAGGTCAGACTACATAAGGTTTTGTAACTCAGCAATAAAAAGATAAATAAATTAAAAATGGAAAAAAGATAAAAATAGATATTTTTTCCAAGGAAAATGTACAAATGACTCATAAACACATGAAAGACATTTGACATCATTAGTCATCAGGAAAATGCAAATCAAAATGACCATGAAATACCACTTGGCACCCAATAAGATGGCTAAATTAAAAAGGTCATAAAAACAAGTGTTGACAAGGACGTGGAGAAACAGGAATCCTCATACTCTGACCCTGCTTGTTAGAATGCAAAATGGTGCAACTGCTCTAGCAAATTGCTCTGACAGTTCCTCAAATAATTAAAAATTGAGTCACTGCATGACCCCAGAATTCCATTCTTACATATCCACCAAAAAGAATGAAAACAAATGCCCACACAGAACTTGTACATGAATATTTATAGCACTATTATCCATAACATTCAAAAAGTATAATCCATCCAAGTGTCCATCAACAGATGAATAAACAAAACGTGACATTTCATATAATTTATTATGTAATCATAAAAAGGAATAAAGTATTGATACATGCTACAAAAGGGATCAGCCTTGGAAACATTATGCTTAGTGAAAGTCACAAAAGTCCACATATTATATGATCCCATTCATAAGAAAGTCCACAATAAGAAAATCTATAAAGATGGAAAATACGTAAGTGTTCACTTATGGTTGGGGTAGGACAAAGTAGGTATACTCAATAGGTCTGAACAGAAAGCCTTAGTATTGGACTCTGTAGCAGGCTGAGTAATGGCCACCCCGAGATATTATGTCAGAGATGGTTTCTTTTTTGAGGTGCCAAAAATGTCCTAAAACTGACTGTGGTGATGGTTATACATATTTGTGATCAGTTATATTACAAATCATTGAATTGTGTACTTCAAAGTGTTGAATTACATGTTCTGGAAGTAATATCTCAAAAGCTGTTTTAAAAAGAATGAAGTTAATCTCTCTGTGCTAAAATAGAAAGATACCCAAGATGAATTACTAAAATTTTAAGAAGTTAGCCCTGGCTGGCGTAGCTCAGTGGATTCAGCGCGGGCTGGGAACCAAAGTGTCCCAGGTTCGATTCCCAGCCAGGGTACATTCCTGGGTTGCAGGCCACAACCCCCAGCAACCGCACATTGATGTCTCTCTCTCTCTCTCTCTCTCTCTCCCTCCCTCCCTTCCCTCTCTAAAAATAAATAAATAAAATCTTTAAAAAAAAAAAAGAAAATGACTAGTAATCTCTTTAAAAAAAAATAAATAAATAAAAATAAAATTTTAAGAAGTCAGAATAAGAGGAAATTGGTAATGCAGAACAGAGGACTACTCCAGATTATGCAAATACAATGATACAATCAGAAGGAGTGAGTAAAGGGTTCCCTCTGGCTGGAGGGACTTCTCATTTATCTTTTGGCAAGTGAGCAAATATCAGCAACATGTAAGGTCTCACAAGTTGTATAAACAATTACAAATGGGGCTCAGGTGAGAAGTACATAGCAGAGTCTTCTCTTTCAATGGAAGCTTTACTCCCATTACCTTCTAGCATCAAGTATGGCTGGTAAGAACTTTGTTACCATTTAAATCTTCTTTCCAAGAAAACTTCTATTGAGTTATTTACAGAAGGCATTCAGAATCTTCTCTTTATCCTTGGAGATATAAAATTTCACACACAAAAATGGATGAATTTTTTAAATAATTCTCTTTAGTTGTCTAGCAGTCTTTTAATCTGCAGGCCTTTAACTGATTTCTTTTATATTCTTCTCAGTTCCACTTTCATTAATATATCTGATCTTACTATATTATTCTTAATTCCTGGCAGTTGTATTTTAACTTCTGAGATTGTTTTCTCTTTTTATGATTTCTTTAATGGTTTTTCATGAAAATCTATTTTTATTTTGTGGCTACGAAGACTTGACTCTGCGGGCACATAGGTAACCATGTCAATTGTGTATTTGACTTTAGCATATGACAGCAAGCTGGGGCACCTCAAGTCAGAATAAGAGGGCTTTACTCTGTCACATTCAATTATTATAAAGTCACACTAGTGTGCTAGCCATCTCTAGGCAGGTGAGTTTATTTTTTTTTTAGAGGACGGTCCTTTAGTTTTCTTTTTATGGTGCAAATTTTAAACTCACAGTTGTGCTATGTTTATGGACCTTGGCTTAGAGGGACACGTCATGCATGCTGTCAAACAATAGCGTCGTTTTTTTTAACCTGGTTGGGTAGTCCTCCTTATGCATACCTGCTGACTTTGTTTAGAGGTTCTTCATAGAGTGCCCAGTAAAATAGCTCTGGATATTGCATTTTAAAATAATTCTCTGTTTATTCTGGCTTGTGCTATTTCTGCTTTGTTTCATCTGTCACCAAGCATGTCTGTTTTTCGTCTTTCAAAACTGCATTAATAACAATAGTCCACTATTGGCCTCCCCTGCTATTTTCTTGGTATTTTGGGCTCATTCACATTTATATACCTTTATTTTAATTTCAGTGGTGTTTTGTAAGAGCCAGGAGGCATATGAATGTTCTTAGGTCACCATCTTGAACCAAGAGGTATTAGAACCAAGAAAAATGTTAAATGGTATTTTTACAAATAAAATCCTGAATAGTAAAGACATATCCAGAAGAGAAAAAAAGAAAAGAAAACCTTAGTCCTTTAATAACTATAGCCAATAATATAATTTACACAGTGGAAAGTACAGATAGTCTTGTTTAAAACCATATTTCATCATTTGGACCAGTAACTTAAGTGGATGCAATTAAGTGGAATATATTGGAAGAGGCTGAGTATTAATAAAGTTGACAAAAAAAGTTAAGAGCAGGGGTTTGTCAAAACCATAACCACCACAACAAAAAGAAAACCAGGTGGAGCCATGGGAAATTGTAAGGCATAAGGTAACCCTAGAATGTGCAGGGAAGACCTGACTATCTCAGAGAAGGGTTAAAAAAAGGTCTAGTGACATGCATCTCTGAGGGCTATATTTTTGTTAAAATATATAACAATAAGACCTTGTATACTCTTGAAAAGGAGGATGACAAGAAGAATGCAATGTTTGGAGAACTTTATCATACCGGCTTTATGAGCAACAGACTGGATCAAAGACAAGGGCAAGGGCACTGCCTGTGAGCTGACTGATGTAGTCCAGGAGCGAGGGCCTAAGGAACTGGCAGAGGACTGTGGCTGTGGGGACAGAAAAGCAGGAGGAAAGCCAGCCCTCTTGCTGCTTGGTTTAACTCCATTTTATTACATTTTACTTTAAAGAGGAAAACAACAAAAGAACTGAGGGAGCAGGGAGAGGGGTGGGCAGGGGAGAGTAATGGGGGGAAATTGGGACAACTGTAATTGAACAACAATAAAAATAAATAAATATACAAACAAATAAAATTAAAAAGACCTGAAATCAAATGTCATTATCTGTGTCATTGGAGTTGTAGGTAAAATAGATATTATATCATTTTTCTACTTTTCTATAGTTAAAAATAATAAAATGTAATAATAAAATTAAACAAAGAATATGGGGAAGACATAAGACTTTTAATAGATTTCTGTACCTGCAAAATGAACAGCATGGGTTTAAACTGTAGCTCTACAACTCGCTTGCTTAGATAAAACTGACAATTGACTTAAACTCCCTGAGTCACAGATACCTAATCTTCAAAATGCAGTTTATAGTAATAGTTCCAACCTCATGGAATACTTGGGAAAGTAAAATAAGATTGAGCATGAATAACCAGATTGTCTGTTATAATTATACAAGACTCAAAAAAATTTTTTTAAGATGTGGACTCTTACAGATAAACGAGGCATATCTTAATATGTATAAACTATTACTTAAAAACCAACAGTGTTTTGTCACAATAATTTGTATTAATAAAAATAGAGCTAAAGAAAAATACATTCGTTGAAATAATTCTAATTTTAGAAGATTACTCACTGAATCTTTACTTTTATGCCAGTTAGAAAATAGCGATCATCGGACCATGACTGTTTCCTTATTAATTCAACAAATACACTTCAATTGCAGATGCACTATAGTTTTGCATTTTGAGTACTTCCAAGTGATCTAAACTTATTGTTTGTAAGTCTCTTTCCAAACTATGTGGTCACTAGCACATGTCCACATGGCTATTTCTGCCCTACAACACACTAATATGACACTGTCTTGAATTAAATAATAATTTTGAGGATAAAAGTTCCTTCTGGAGTTCAAAAAATGCTGAAGCCAAATCAAGAGTACCAAAGTTATTCAGATATAGGAGGAAATTAACATTCAGTGCTATTTATGGTGGTTAATTTCACAATATTATTTAAGTCAATGTATGTTATGTCTAATAATCATAGTATCACCAGAGTACATCTTACTTCTGTTCTCCTCACTCATGTGAATGACTGTGTAGAATAATTCTCAATGAAAAGTGCTATGGAAAAGCAGTGTGGATATTCCTCAAAAATTGTAAAATGGAACTACCATGTGATGCAGCAATTTTACTTCTGGATATTTATCCAAAGCAGACAAAAGCAAAAACTTGAAAAGATAAATGGACTTCTTTGTTCATTGCAGCATTACTTACAATAGCCAAGATATGGAAACAACCTATGTGTTTATCAATGAATGAATAGATTAAGAAAATGTGGTTTGGGTATACACACACACACACACACACACACACACACATATACATGATGGAATAGTATTCAGCCATAAAAAATAAGAAAATCTTATCACTTGCAACAACATGAAAGGACCTTGATGGTGTTATACTAAGTGAAATAAGTGAGACGGAGAAACACAAATACCCACATACTGTATGATCTTATTTATATGAGAAATCTGAAAACAAATAAACAAAAAAACACAAAAATACATCTAAGTTCAGAGATACAAAGAACAGCTTGCCAGAGGTGGGCAGTGGGAGTGTGTAAGATGGAAGAAGGGAGCAAAAAATTAACATATAAAGTTACAAATATATAACCTGCTGGTTATGAGAAAAAAAAAAGAAAAAAGAATAATTACCAATAGTGAAGTAGTGACCTGGCTTTTATGTCCTTGTGTTAGTGGCTAAGAAAAGCCTAGTTATTTTTTCTCCATGGTAAACTGAAGGAAGAAATGAACCAGTTTGAAGTTAAACTAAATTTTCACTTTATACTGTCAATGTAGTTTCCTGAACTTACCACACCAAAATCTTATGGATTGTCAATTCTCAAAACATTATAATTGATAAAACTCAGAGTTTTTTTCTCTTGGTTCATTCAAAATATCAAGATATTTTAGAGATCTCCATCATAATTATAATCAAGTATTATATCTTTATTTACTGGCAAAAGAGAGTTTTAAATTTTAAAAGTGTCATTTGACTGATAGTATTGCACTTACCATAGTTTTTAAAAAAATTTTAGACACACAAGAGTAAAGCAATCATGGCCAAATCTCTTTATCCACAGGTTAAAAAAATTAAATATTTTAAAAGAAAAATAACTTTTGCTAGGATATTATAGGCTGTGCTCTGGCATATCTAGATGTTATTTGTTGAGTTCAACAACTCATATACATACATATCCATCAAAGTTAGTTAATAACAGTGTCCCTTGTACAAAATATTTTTTAATTACAAATTACAATTGACATATGATGCTGCATTAGTTTGGGTGTACAACATAGTGATTGGACATTTATATAACTTACAGAGTGATCACTCTAGTAAGTCTAGTACCCACCTGACACCGCACATAGTCACTGTAGTACTGTATAAAATAAGTTTCTTAAAGTATGATTTGGGCATTTGAGTCACAGTGTGAATTGAACATTTCTTAATGAATGCTGTTGCGACATGCAGACTGCGTTGGGGAAGGATAGTGATTGGATAACTAGGCTGCCTTTTTGTTTCCTTTGTGTCAGACATCTGAGATGCGCGATCTGGGTTGGTGGTGTTCTTTGCTTATTGCAGTCTGTTCTGAAGTGTTCTGCAATTCATTTGATTTGGTGCTTTTTTTTCTATCTTATTTCAATTTTATGTCCCATTATGAAAATGAATGGTAAACACATAGCACATTTATATAAGAATCACTGGGCTAATCCTTGTGCTGGTGATGATGGACTACAATTCATAAAATACTTGAAATTAGTAATCAAATGGTGCATTATCTCAGTGATATTTAGGTTTTATAGCTATATACCTACAACTTTAAAAAAATCATCATCCTCAAATATTCCTGGAGGAAAAAAATAACATGGCTATTGCAAGCCTGCTGCTCGCTAGTCCAAATCTTTATTTTTCATTAAAATTGCTTTTTTTGCTCAAATAGTTAATAACTTGGGATTTCTCAAATGTGATTCTTGAGCTATAACAGAGCAAACTGTATCTCACAGTAGTAGAGAGAATGAGTCAGCTTCACTAACTATCCCTCCAATAACACATTTTCACATAACACCAGTCTGTGTGCCCCTACAAAATATTAAATGTACTCTTCTCTAGAGAGGTTTATTAAGAAAACTTTAGGAAAGACAGCTTAATATGAAATGTCTATTAGGCTTAAAATGGAGAGCTGCTTCCCAACAGTTCACACCCAAAAGGCAGTGATTGGTATCGTATCAGAATGCCAGCAGGGCTGTGAAATGGTTTCCATCTGTCATCAATTTCACCCAGGCTGAGGGTAAGTGCTGGTCAAATGAAATTTGCAGGAATGGTTAGAATCCTGACCCATCCTTTAAATATAAATAGTAATTTATCTTTTGTGATGAAATATTAAGACATTCCTACTCATAATCCCTTTTTGGTTCCTTTTTGATCATGTTAATTCTCTCACCAATAAGTAGGGGAGAATATCGGTAACATAGATAGTATACTATTTTTCTTTGCCTTTTTCTTTGGTTTCAATTTTGAGAAGCAGTTATGATTACCCCTATTTCATAACTGAGCACACCACAGCCTTCAGAGGTGAGATGACTCCAAGAGAAAGAATGCATAGTAGGGCCAACATTTTAGCTCATCATCCGGCACAAAAATCCATGTGTTTTGTCCATAGCATGGCAATTGTTTAGATTTAATTTTTCATGCTGTAAATATTTTTAGAATAAATTATAAGTGTCCAAAATAATATCAACATTCTGCATATTAATCTTGATGAACACAAGGGTGTTTTGTAGGAGTCACAGATGCGTTTGTAGAGTGTGACATGATGGGTGTTGACGCCATGTAAATGCAATGATGTGGCTGTGGCCACCACCTGACTCCTCTTCCTGTGTTTCTTCTTTCCAGTCTCAGCTTCCTCCACATATCCCTTAATATTCGGACCCACAGAGCCATTCAGTTTAATCACTGAATTTGAGAGACCAATGAAATAGAGAGGGATTTATACATTTGCTAGTCTTCTCAGAAATCAAAAGGATGCCATTTGAAAAGAATCATTTCTGTTGATAAAAATTTGTAATAACCTGTTAAAGGTGTACTTTTATTTTGTCATTATGTTTAAAGTAGGATGCTCACATACAGATTTTATATCTCTCTCCAGCACTGAAGTGCAATAGTAACATGAACATTGTAAATCTCTTCATTTTCTTTGGATAGATGTTTGGAATTGTTTTGCTAATATCTTTAGGTACAGTAGATCCTGTGGAGAGGAAGGAAAGCAGATTAGCACTTACTGAGTGGACGTACCAGACACTATACATAACACCCAATATTTTACTTAACCCTTGAGATTGTTCTCCGGGAAATGTGCTAATATCCCTATTTTTATAGATGAAGAAATTTGGGTGTAGGTTGGCTAAGTTACTGGTCCAAATGATGAAATACAGTTTTAAACAGGATTATCTATACTTTCCACTATGTAAATTATACTATTGGCTATGATAATTAAGGGACTAAGGTTTTCTTTTTTTTTGTTCTACTACATTAGCCTTGATGATACCTTTTCTTTTGAATATAATAATTTTCAATACCTGGTAAATATATTAGGGAAATCTGGTATCCTTTGACAAAATTTAAACTGATAATTATAGAATTGATATTTGTCAAATAACAAAAGTTTTTCTGCCCTGGCTGCCATAGCTCAGTGGATTGAGTGTGGGCTGGGAACCAAAGTGTCCCAGGTTCGATTCCCAGCCAGGGTACATTCCTGGGTTGCAGGCCATAACCCCCAGCAACCACACATTGATGTTTCTCTCTCTATCTCCCTCCCTTCCCTCTCTAAAAAATAAATAAATAAAATATTTTTTAAAAAAAGTTTTTCTCCACTTAATATTACATTCATTAATAACAATACCACAAAATTACTTCTGCTTAAAACCTCATAAAACAGAAACTAATCAAAACACCACTTACAGCTAATGATGATTTTAATTTAGCTGTAAATGCCTCAAAGGCTAGTAATTAGAGAGCAGTTACATGCTTTTTGTTTTGTAAAATAAATTATTGCTGCCTGTTTTGCTACAATTTTCTCTGTTTAATTTTGCTAAAGTAGTGTTCTCTGTGCAAAATTTGAAAATGATCTAATGGCTAGATAGCTTAGATAACCAGATTACAATCAATTTTCTGTTTAAAGTAATGTCTTATGAAGATGTTTTGAACAATAAAACTAGCCACAAATGTGTTGTTAAACAACAACAAAAAAGAGGCAAGTAAATAAACTCTTTGCAGCTCTTGACTGCATGCCACCACTCATTTTTGACTTAATGAGGGGTTTTTGTTTAACAATGGGGATGTGAATCACAGGGACGTTTACCATAGGGGTGTGGCTCTAAACAATGCAGCTTACATTAAAATTGTGTATTTTCCTCAAACAGGCATGATTGCTGGTATTCTCTCTTTAGATTAGTAGCTCTAAAACTGCCAAAGTTAAGATCAATGATATTAAGTTATCCTCTTGACTGGTCTAGAGGTTTTAATAGAAGGAGGAGGAGCAGGCCGTTTGTTCTGTTAGATGCAAAGAACACCAACTGTAGAACTGCAAATAGTGCCAACAACCATTCTTTTTTTTGCTTTTTTAAAAAAATTGTTCAAGTACAGTTTGTCTCCATCTTCACCCCACCATGGCTCCCACCCCACCCATCCCTGCCTCCCACCCTCAAACCTACCCCTTTTGGCTTTGTCCATGTATCCTTTATACATGTTCCTTGATGGCCCTTCCCCTATTTTCCCTCACTATCCTTCTCCCTCCTCCCCTCTGGTTACTGTCAGTTTGTTCTTTATTTCAATGTCTCTGGTTATATTTTACTTGCTTTTTTTGTTTCGTTGATTAGTTTCCACTTATAGGTGAGATCATATGGTATTTGTCTTTCACCCCCTGACTTACTTCACTTAGTATAATGCTCTCCAGTTCTATCCATTGTGGGAATGCAGACTGGTGCAGCTACTGTGGAAAACAGTATGGAGTTTCCTCAGAAAACTAAAAATGGAACTGCCTTAAGACCCAGCAATACCAGTGCTAGGATTATACCCTAAAAAGCCTGAAACACCAATCCAAAAGAACCTATGCACCCCTGTGTTCATAGCAGCACAAATCACATTAGCCAAGTACTGGAAACAACCTAGGTGCCCATCAGTAAATGAATGGACCAACAACTGTACTTTAACACAAAATTCTTTTTAGGACAGAGACCATCAAAAGAGTGAGGTGTGGGTGCCATAATTTTGAACTCCAGAATGAGAAAAACAAAAACATCTTAATTGGGATTGAAAGTAAATTGATAGCTATAAGAGTAAAGGACTAAATTTTGGATATTTAACTATAGGAGCTGCTATTTCTTCCCTACATATGAAAAAAAATTGATTTTTCATATAAACGCAGGGATATAAATGTAGGGCTTTTCCATATATCAGTTTCAAATTTTTATCTCCTGAGAACATCAGAACATGAAATTTAATCATATCTAATCCTATAGATATTTCATCATATTTGTAATTTTAGGTCCAGTTGTCTGAGAAAAATTAGATCATGTCACATAAACTTTTCTTCTTGTTGCTTTTCTCACTTGTTTTGTAAAAGCTGCTTAATATTTCATATTGTGCATGCATCCCCATTTATTCAATGTTCCTTTACTCATAGTTTCAATTCTTGGCTGTTATAAGCAATAATAAAATAAACATTTTTGTATATGTCCTCCCAACTGGTTGCATAACTTCATATGAAATGGATTTATAGTAGAGAAATTTCTGAGTTGAAGAGCATAATATATAAATTTTAATTGGGGATCTATAACTCTATATTTCTTGCTTCATTTTATATACACGACATTTTCCTGACATCAACACTGGTTATAGATGTCTGACCGCTGGTGAATTTTGAGCATCAGTTCAGATGCTGGTTGACTCTGTATTTGCTCTTCAGGTCTTTGTCCATTTTCTATTTTATACTTTTTCCTTATCAATTAGTAAGAATATTATTACATTATTGACATTAATCCTTTGCATCTGGAGAAAATTAATATATTTGTACACATCTTTTTATCTTTTAACATTTTTTTGTCATGTAAAAATTATATTTTTTCTACATTCATTATATAAACACAGATAATTTTAAAAATTACTTCTGGTTATGGAGTCTTACCTAGAGAGATAGGGATTTAGATTTACTGCAAGAAAGCCTCCTTTTATTATATTGCTTTGTACATTTAACTTTTTCATCTATTTTGAGTTACTTTTACATATGATATAAGATGGAATTCCTGTATAGTTTCTTCAAGGAACAAGTTTATCTTTTTCTTCTATATTTTATCTAAAACTGATTTAGTGCTCACCATAATAGGTATTTGCTTTTTAATTTTTGATAGACAGCATTATAATTAAAGAGATCTCTTTTATTTCTTTTTATTAAAGTTTTTATTAGCATTGGTGGCAGGATTTAATAAATGTATTTCATCATCTCTTGATATATTGTGTTTATCTCTATTGATTTATTCATGCAATTGATTATATAGGTAGATTTCCTGATTTTAAACACCTTTGCACCTTTAAGATAAACCTTGATCTCTTGTAGTGTTGTCATGTAATAAATATATTGGAAAATTGCATTTGCTAAGCATTACTTAGAATTTTTATAACTTTATTAATAAATGAGATTAATTTACAGTATTATGTTTGTTTCTTCCTTTCCAGGTTTGTTTTAAATGCTGGTTTCATAAATCGAATGTAAAGTTTTCTATCAGCAATATTTTAAAAAATCTTAAAATCATTTGTTCTTTAACGGTTAGGTAAAACTTAGCCCTGAAATCATCTGCCTTGTGATTTTTTCTCATAGTAACTTTAATCACCAATCCAACCCCTACAGTGGTAATTGGCCTACTTAAATTCTCCACTTGTTCTAACATCAGTTATGATACTTTGACAATATTTTTATCGGCAAACATGCAATTTCTCTAAGTTTTCATTTCTTTTAATGAGATGTCTGTAGTCTTCTCTAATGATTCTTTACTTTCTTTTCTTATTTTCCATTTATTTTTGTTTTCTATTGTTTCTATTTGAGATTGCAAAGATTTATCTGTTTTATTAGACAAGTAATGTAATAAAAATCTATTCTCTCTTTTCAATAAATGCAGGTATTTTAAGTAATAATGTTTCTGATACACTACTTACTCTGTATTACATAAGATTTTTTTTACAAAGTATTTTATCCATTGGTTTCTAAATAATGACTAATTTTTGTAATTATCCTTTGATCTAGGAAAATGTTTTTAATTTCAAATTATTTAATATAATTCACTCACTTGGTATTCAAAAATTTTTATTATATTATGACAAGTATGTTAAACTCCTACTTTAAAAAGTTTTAGTTTTCATTATAGTCAATTACATATTTTTCTTTTTATTAATTTTAATTTATATCTTTATTAATTATGATGATATATTATTTTCAGAGATATAAAAATGTAAAAAAAACATAAGAATCTACTCTTTCACCTGCTCCATGTACATGTGTTATTTAGATTGTTTTCCTTTACCCTTATTTTTACTAGCTTGATCATGATTGCTCTTCATTTTCTTTTTACCTCTGAAAACTTGAAGAAGAGATTATTCTTTTGAAGTTATTTTTAACAGCTATCACACAGTATAGTTTTCTAAATAGCTTTTAATTATTTTATATCTCCTTCATAACAGAATATATTCTCTTTTATTATTCTTATTCATCTCTCATTTCCTCTCATTTCAGTGAGAAATATGAAAAGCTTTCTTCCCGTTTTCTTCCTCATTTCAATTTCAATGTTTTTCTAAGAAAATTAATTCTAAAATTAATAGAATTTGCCTTCATGTATGTCTCTTTCAATTCAAGCATTTAAAAAATATATTATACATTTCCAGAAAGTATTACTCAAATATATTAAATATATATACATATATATTTATTGCTCATCACTTTTCCTCTTCTCAAGATTTGCCCCCCTTTCGAGGTTGCTGTTATGTAACCTCATTTGCTGCTCTGTTAAAGTAAAATGCAGAATCTGGGAGAAGTAACACCTGCTTGAGTGTACTATCAAGGGTAATAATATGGGTCTAATAATTTATAGCTTTAATTTGAACATTTTACCCAAAATGTCATATGCTATGTTTGAGAGTGATACTGTTATGTTACAGAATTACATGCTTATGATTTTGTAATAAAAGGTATTGTGATGGAAAAGGGGCATTATTTTTGCCAGACTCTGTATTTGTCTTTAGATGAGCACTTGGTAGCATGCTCTCAGAGTTCTTGAATATTTTGTCATATATTTTTAAAATTTTCTATCAGGTGATAACATCTCAGGTGAGCACAGAATTCTGAAGTGACACTCCTTTTATCTGACTCATCTGTTGATGACACTCCAGTGCCTCCCAGCTTTCATAAATGCCAATGAACACTCCAAAGGAAGTTTGCTATTGTGAGCGTGGGGAAAATTTTTTTCTCTCTCAGGACTCCTCTAAAAGTATTTATGTCTTATTTCAGAGGGAAAGTGGGTAAATGCAGACAACTGTACTTGAACAACAATAAAATATTTTTAAAAATTTGTGTCAACATATAAATTTTAAGATAAATATTATGCATATTTATGAAATATGTACATTAAGTGTTTGCATATATGCATTTAAATATATATAAATATGTTTTTATATGTATATGGGTCCTGATAGAAAGAATAAATTTTCCCCCACCAAAAGTAGGAAAGAGCATTTGAAATGTTTATTGATACTATGAAAATTAAATATAGATATAGATATAAGTATATTGATATATAGATATAGTAATTTATATATATATATACTTTTACCAAAATTTATCATTACTTCATCAGAGACCAAACTTTATTTCTATACTAAATTTATATACTAAGCTTTTAAATTCAAAAGGTAGAGTTTTCAGCTTTAAGGGATCAGATCTTTTTAGTTTTGTTTTGATCTCCTTGAGGGCTCCTCCTTTGTTTATTTGTCAATCTGTTCTTTCTTTAGCTGTTTCACTTCAATTTCATTAAATGTGACATGATTTTTCAACCTACTCCTTCTCTCAACCAAGCTATTTTGGATTCTAATGAAAGAGAACTGAAAGAATTTGTCACTAACTTATCTGCACTGCAAAAGATGCTAAAAGAAATTCTTCAGGATGATAAGAAATTATACTAGTCACACAGAAAAATATAAAGATCATCACAAGTAGTAAATACCAAATACAAAAGCAAAAGACTATTTCCCCTTGCTTCATATCTCATAATGCCTTTATAAATCACATGAATGTTTATAATATTGTCATGTATACTTTAACATGTATGTAGATGTAGTACATGCAACTATAGCATAAAGATGATCAAAGTATAGGTGCCTATAGCTGCCAGTCTTATCTATTTTACACAAAATGTTATATTAGTAAATGTAAATAATTTAAAATAGTCAATTTATCCACTGTTATCACTGCAGCAACCACTAAAAAAGTAAGGGAAAGGGGTACATCTGAAAAACCACCAAGAATATGAAAATGAAATTCCATATATATATTCAAAAATTTGTCATTTTGTAATCCAAAAATGAGAAAATAGAAGAACAGAAAAGAAGAAATAAGTAGGGAACAGATGACAACATCTTATTTCTAGACCCAACCGTATAAATAAGTACATTAGGCATAAATGGGCTTCAATAAAAAATGTTTCAGAGTATTAGATTAGATAAATGAAAGAAGATCCAGGTATATGCTGTCTGTAGTAAACATTCTTTAAATTCAAAGACACTGACAGTCCAAATGTAAAAGTATGGGAAAAAACAGATCATGCCTAAAGTAAGTACCAGAGAATTGGAATTATATTAATGTAAGATGAAGAAAATTTTAAAAGAAAGATTATTATCATATTTTAAGTACAAATTAATCAAGAAGACAACATTTAATGAATAAATACTACCAATCATAAACAAACTTTTAGAAAATAGAGGAAAAGGGCAAATTTCCAACTCACTTTATGAGGCCATCATAACTAAAACGAGACTCAGGCACAAGAAAAAAAACCCTATAGACCAATTTTCATACTCACAAGAATATAAAAATTTAATTAAATATTAGCAAATAATTTTGAATAATTAGAAAAAATAACTCCATTTACAATAGAATAAAATATGTAGGTAAAATTTAAAAGAAAATATGCAGTATCTATTCACTATACAAAACTGCAAAGGAACATTAATAAATAAGTGATATCTTTCTTCTTTATGGATAGGAATATGCCATGTAATTATAATGGCAATCTCCCAAAATTCACGCATAGATTTAATCCATCCTCAAACAAAATCCTGGCAGGCAAGGGCAGGACTTCTGGCTATAGCCAAGTAAAAAGATCAATAAACGCTTTACTTAAAAAGCTACTGTAAAGCTAGACAATGTTGGCAAAACAACTGTATTAATACTCTGTAAACTGATCAAAGATATACAAAAAGATGAGAAAAGTTTATGCTTGAAAAACTGCTGAATATAACCAAAGAACAGTGGAAATCCATAACACTTTGGTTTGGGGCTGATCCTTTACCAACTCCAGGAATGCAGGAGTTTTGCCAAGGAGGTGCAGGCTGTGAAGACAGGTACCCTCTCTGCTATGGTCAAAGGGGCTCACTCAATTTGGAGAAGTGAGCAATGACCAACATGTAATGGCATGTCAATACAAATGATAGTCTTGGAAGTGGGTAGGTGAGGAGGGCAATGTCTCTATTAGCCTGAGCTCATGGTTATGGGGAGTATGTTGTGTTGATGTGCGAAAGACTGGAGACAAACCCAGGGACGCACTCATCACTGCTCTTAAAGCTGCATGTATGTGTGTATATATGCACATAGGAAATATGAAAAGGTCCAGAAAAAATAGAAAAAATATAAACCAGAGGACACTTGAAAATGGTCTCAACTTTAAATGTTTCTCCTACCCACACACAGATCTATGGACAGAGAATGGACACCTTACTAGATCAAGGTGTTTGAGCATAATTTTTCTGTTATAACTAGATGATGATTTCCAGCACAAACAAAGGCAAACCCTAGGTAGCCATGCTTGAAAACAAAAACAAGAACAAAAAACACTTTAAGAAGCATAAAGAAAGATGCTCACACACTGTAGTACAAACAAATTTTACAGATTTAGACTAGGAAAGCTACTAATGGAAAGAGAAATAAAACAGCAACAGTAACAACTCTCTGAGGGGGCAAATGAGAATCTAGAGAAGTTAAAATATATTATACAAAATGTCAAGATTTTAACCAAAATTGCAAGGCAAGAAACAAAAGTGTAAACCATCCTGAGGGTTGGTAGGGAGTCAACAGATGGATTCTATTGTCACTATTATAAATATGTTCAAAGAAGTGAAGAAATATCATGTTTGAAGAGTTAAAAGCAAGCATGACAACAGTAAATCAACAGGTATAAGTGCTCAAAAAAAGATACTGAAATTAGAAAATTTATTTAAAAACTGAAGTAAATTTAACAGAAATGCCAAGACTTATGGGATAGTATAAAGCATATCTACAAACATTAAATAAGAATCAAAACAAAAGACTACATCCTGTATGATGCTGTCTATATACAATTTCAGAAAGACAGATGCAGTATTAGTAGTATGTAAAGTCACTCTGTTGTTGCCTGGAACTGAGGATCATGGAGTGGATCAACATCAAATGGTCAAAGCAAACTGATGAAGAGAGGACTAGTAGTGCCCTCCTCAATTTTGTAATAGAACTTAGCAGAGATCAGGCAGTATGTTTAATAAGGCTTTAGTGAAATATATAGGAGCAGTAGAATGAAAATACAACAAAGAAAATAATACTTGCATAGGCTCAATCTTCATGTTTTTTCTAGATCAGCTCCTTGCATTACCTATGGCCTGTCTACATCGGAAGCATCTCAGTGCCTTAGAGAGTCTAAGCAAAATGATCCCTTGTCTCAAGAGAAAGATAATTTTTTTCCTCTATGAGGCTAAGATCTTCTTACCTCTTCTGCCACCTAACTGACGTCTTTACTGAGTAGACCGCAGGTTTATCCACAAGATGTGGTGCAGCTCCTTGTTCAATATTGTAGCCACACAATGGTTTGATGCCTCTTCAGATCTAAAAACCTTCAGTTTTTCACTCTCCGATATCACCACAGGTAAGACATTAACATCCAATACACACTATAATGCCTGTGCTTAATCCATTTTGTTTTTAGTCTACAACACAAAAGCTTCAAAACATCCAAGGTTCCATTTCCAACCAAAGTTGCCATGTTGTATAAGGGTTAAATGACACTTTAGGGGTAATATTTGTGAAGGTGTCATCACCATGCCTGGCACAGAAATGTGTGGGACAAATGTTGTATCTCTCTCAAATTTTTTCCCAGAAAGAAATATTTGATTTATCAGTATGTCATGAAATGTTTTAATCAGTGACATGACTATATTGAATTTATGTTTTAAAAGGTTGTTCAAGTGTGGGGGAAAAGACTAATACCTAGGAAACTATTAATTTAAGATGGGGGAGAATGATAAAAGAGGATGATGCTATAGACATAGAAGCCAAAATGTAAGCCACACATATATGTTAATTTTTAAATGATTATATAGATAATAAAGAGGTTGTGATGATCTTTATGTAAGGAGAAAAGATCAAAACTGTGTTTTAAGGACACTTCTCTAGATTAATGTAAGGAAGGTACCTAAGAATTGGAACTAGAACAGGGAGACGTTAGAATTCAATTGCCCAGGTGATAAATGCTTGAAGCCTAACTTGTGGTGATAGAATTAGTGGTGATAACAATAGTCTAGGATAAGGATAGTTAATGTTATTGAATGCTTGCTCTTTGCCACAATGCCAGGTACCACTCCAAATATTCATTTAATTTTCACAACAATACTGAGTACTTCTACTATCCTCATTTGGCAGAAGTTAGTAACTGTTGAAATCAAATCCAGGCTAACTCCCAACACTGTGCTTAAAAACTACACCAGGTGGAACATTGTAAAGAGAGAATGACTGACTGGGAGCCAATGGTCAAAGACAAGGGACGAGTGACACAGAGAGTTGGAAATAAACCCTCAAGTCTTTGATTCTTTAATTCATTCTCTTTTTTCCCTTAGCTTGAACTTACACTTCTCATAGTATGGACCCTCTGGATTTCCCCCCTACTGAAACAGCTCTTAATGCAAATGATATGTCATAATTCTTTCAAACATTCTGATTTAGCTCAGTCTTGCTGAATCCCTGCACTCTCTGGGGTTTGTGAGAACTTCCGTGTCAGTCATTACTGGAATTCCTCCTCCTCCACGGCAGTACACAACACCCAGGAAAATGAGCGAGCAGCCTGTTTCTCAGTCTATGGTGGACTGCTTCGGCCAGTCTTTGTTACCCATCATCATCAGTCAGGCATGGCTCTGATGCTCACAGCCAGCATTGACATTGAGGGCTACCAAGGCACCCAGAAGTAAACATTCTTATATGGTCCTGTGTCACTGTGTGTGTATCTGTGTGTGCATGTGCACGCGAGCCTGTGTGTTACATGCTGTTGACTCCTGGTGACCCTATGAATGAGTGATATGTATAATGTCCTGTCTGCAATAGCCCTATTCAGTACCTGTGAACTCATGCTTCTGGCTTCTTTTATGGAGTCAGTTCATTGCATATTTAATCTTCTTCTTTTCCTGCTGCCTTCTGTTTTTTCCAGAATCTGCTGTCTTTTCAAAAGAACCTGACCAACCTGGGACAGCCTCAGGCAATCACTGAATCACCTTTGCAGTTATCGGATGAAATGCCAGGGTATCTCCGTGCTTGTGCTCAGGAAACCCTTATTACACTCAATGATGGCTGCAAAGCCAAGGGCAGTGATCCTGGCAATTTGAATACTGCAAAGAGAAGATGTTAGGTGCTTCCTTTAAGTGAAAAACAAAGAAATTACTAAAAAGATATAATAAACATAAATTTATTGACACCTGACAAGTTTTGACACAAGTAAAAGAATACATGGTAAAAATTTTACAATTATATTCACAGGTTTCTTACATTTCTGTCTTGCAAATTGAGAAAGGATGAAAAAACTCAGAGAACTAATGACATAGTGAATCACAGTTCAATTGTATTTCTCTAGACCACATCTTACATTTAGAAAGTAAAACAAAAACTGTCTCCTTTACAATAGCATTAAAACTGTAAATTAAATGGGAAAAATCTAACAAGATGTGAACTCTATTAAAATACATAAAACTGCCTTAAGGAACACTTTAAAAGACAAATAGAGGGAGAGATGCCATATTCATGGACATAAGACTAAAACATTATCTAGATAGCAGATCTTCCTCAAATTTATTTGTACATTCAATGTCATTATTCCTGTTTTTCTCTTGTGGAAGTTGACAAAGTAGTATTTAAATAAATATGAAAAATAATAATACAAACATTTTTGCAGAAAAAGATTGTTAGGAAGAATTAGTCTCAAGATATCTCAACATATTATAAAGCTTTAATAATTTAGAGATTGTGAAATTGAGGCAGGATAGAGTTGGGCATGAGAGCATCATAGAAAACAAGACACAGACCCACACTGTAATGTATGACAGAGGAACAAGGTAGGGCAATGCAGAATATGGATATTCCAATAAATTGTGCTGAGCAATTGAGTACAATTCAGAATAAAGTAAAATTGGTTTCATGTCTCACAACATACAAAAAAATCCAGGTGGTCTGAGTTTTAATTGTAGAAAGAAAAAATATAAACCTTTTAGGAGATGTTATAGAAGTATGTTTACGATTTCATAGTAGTAAATGATTTCCTAAACATGACACAAATGGCAATAGCAATAAAGGAAACCATTGAGAAATCTCCATATGACAATTTGTCTTTTAATTAAAAGATAACAAAGGAACAGTACAAAAACAAGTTGCAGAATAGATGACACTAAAATAAAGGATTAGAATCAATATATAAAAATCCCTCAAATTAAAAAAATTGATGATACAATTTTAAAAAAGGAAAAAGACTTTCACAAAAGTGGATTTCCACATGGGCAGTAAGGGCATGAAAAGTGACTCAATATTATTGTTGTTCATATAATTGCAAATTAAAATCACAATGAAATAGTGTACACTTATCAATCTAAAATTGAAATGGTTGGGAAAACCAGCTGTTGATAAGGATGTGGCACAAACTCTCCTGCACTGCTATGGCAACGTACATTTGTTTAATGTGTTACAACAGTGAGTACCACTTAATAAAACTGAAAATGTAATGTACAAACACCTAATTCCCAGGAGGACTGGCACATGTGCTCCAAAATACTTATATGGGAAAGTGCGTAGCACCATTGTTGATAAAACTGGGTACATTAAAGTTAGTCATAAATAAAGAAATAAATAGTAAATTGTGATATATCCACACAACATAATTTTGAGCAGAGAAACAATAATAAAAATTCTATATTATTAATATAAAACTCAAAAGCAGATAAATCTAAATTCTATTGTTTACAGATACATGATTATATGGCAAACTATAAAGAAAAGCTAGGAAATAATTATCACAAAAGTTAAGATAGTGGCAAGATATTAGTGTCTAGATATTAAGTGTAGCAGGAGTTATTTTGGAGAGAGGTTTGAGGACATTTTTCAGAGTGTGAGCAGTGTGCTATTTTTGGACCGTTGTGTTCATTTTATTTTACTCATTTCATTATCCTGTCAATATGTGTTTTATTTATGTTCTATTTTATGAAAAATGAAAAAGCAAAATATTCACAGTACCAAGTGAAATATGTTTTTGAGAAAAATCTCTGAAGTTGTATCAGAACTTATATAGTAAAATAGAAAATGTTACTGAAGGATATTAACAAGAACCCAAATAAGTGAAGAATGTATCACAGTAATGAACTACAGTAGTCAGTATAGAAAATAGTTGCTTGTATGAGACATAATTTTTAGATTAGCCAAAATCACAGGAGAGTTTGTCATGTTCTGAAGTTTATTTCTAAGAAGAGAATTTCAAGAGTAGCCAAAATCATTCTAAAAAGTACAAACACATTTTGGTACTAAATTTTCTTCCACAAGGACATACTTCTCTTACCTTTAAAATAAAGTCAGAGGTCCTTAAAGTCCTTTACAGCTCACAGAATGTAAGAATACTTTCACTTTCTGTCTTCAAAAGACCTCTAAAGCTGGAAAATATATTACTTCTTTTAGCATCTCATTTCATCTGTATTGACTTTCATTTTTGAGGCCTAAAACTAAATCTCCTGTCCTTAAGTTTCTAATTTTGTCAGCAATTTCTGTGCTATAAGGCTTCAAATTCTAAGTTTACATCATTCTTTTAACCTAGTTGGAAAAATAAAAATAGTGTATTCCAGAAGTTTCTTTCATTTTGGTTATGTTCCTCTAAAATCTGATTGCATCAGAGGGGCTGAATGAATGAGGAGGGTGGGTAAAGGGCAGCAGGTATACGGCAGTTATAGGGGAAAATCTTGTTTGGAGAAGTATATTTTCACTTTTACTGGCCCTACCATTTAAATAGCAATATAACAAAGGGTTATTATAATCAACAATAATCTTGGTTTACAAGTTTGCTGAACTCAAGCTAATGGAATATTTGTATAACACAATGTATGACTAGCACTATATGATTGCCAGGATATTTTTATTTACATCATTTTATTTTATTCTCTGAATTATGATTACCACTATGTTTCCACTGATTAGGAAACCCAGGTATTGCCCAAGGACTCCACATTACAGCAGACATGTATTGCCCAAGGACTCCACATTACAGCAGAACAAGCACCGGAAGTCAAGTCTTCTGAGGATTTGGCCAGCGTTTGCTCTTTATCACATATTCAAGTTTTTATTTGATACATCAAAATTTCAGCATCACAAATGATTTGGACATCATGATAGAATTTATGTAACTCATTAAATTTTTAGGTTACCAGGTGATTTCTCTTGTGAAAGCGTACACTTCCTGCTATCTCCATTTGTGGTAAGTGGAAGGGTGGTCTGCCGAAGATGTCTTCATCCCAATTCCCTACACTGACTATGTTACATTACATGGCAAGAGGGAATTAAGGTTGCAGATGGAATGATGGTTGCTGAACTGCTGACCTTAAGATGAAAGATTAGGCTAAATTGTCCAATGAGTCCAAGGTAATTACAAGGAGCTTTTAAATGTGGAGGAGCTGGCAGAAGAGTCAGTGTCATGTGAGCAGGACTAAACAAGTCATTGCTTGCTTTGAAAATGGAAGATGCCATGAGGCAAGAAAGCCATGAGGCCTTAAGAGACTGGAAAAGGCAGGAAAATTAATTCTTATTGAGAGATTTGTTCCCCAACATCAAATGCGTGGGGTGTTTTCCCACACCAGTTCTTCAATATTCCAACACTCATTGGCTGTCCAAAATTTCAATTCAATTCTGACACCAACTCCCAGAGTTAGCACAGACTCCCCAAGTTAAGGGGTCAGTCCCATAGTACTGCCCCTACATCAGATGCCAACTACAAATGCATTCCCCAAGCTGCCTGGTTGACTATAAATTTAGAGGTTCCTATGAGTCCTCCTCGGGTACCATAATTTGCTGGAATTACAAAACTCAGGAAGACATTTTATTTACTGATACTGGTATATTTTAAAAGATACAACTCAAGTACAACCAAATGAAAGATATTCACTGGGCAACTTACGTCGTAGGGAGGCACACAGAACTTCCACGTCTCATCTAGGCATGCCACTCTGGCAGCTGTGAGTCTGTTTATATTTGGTTTGTTAGTTTATTTTGTTCATTAGTGTTTCACATATTTTGTTCATTTTGTTTCACATATAAGTGAAATCATGTTATTTGTCTTTCTCTGACTAGCTCATTTCACTTAGTATAATAATCTCCAGGTCCATCCATTCTGTCATGAAAGGTAAGATTTCCTTCTTTTTTACAACCAAGTAGTAATTCGTTCTGTAAATGTACCACAGCTTTTTTATCCACTCATCTATTGATGGGTACTTGGGCTCCTTCCAAATCTTGGCCACTGTAAATAATGTGGCAATGAACATACTGGGTACATATATATTATTTCAAATTAGTGTTTCAGGTTTCTTTGGATAAATTCCCAGAAGTGAAATTGTTGAATCATAAGACAATCCCATTTTTAATTTTTTGAGGTAATTCCTACAGCTTTCCACAGAGGATGCACCAATCTGCGTTCCTACCAACAGTGCATGAAAGTGTCTTTTTTTCACATCCTCACTGACACTAGTTTTTTTCATTGATTTATTGATGATAGCCATTCCGACAGGTATGTGGTGATGTATCATTGTGGTTTTAATTTGCATTTTTCCGATATTTAGTGACACTGAGCATCTTTTAATATGTCTATTGGCCATTTGCATGTCCTCTTTGGAGAAGTGCCTATTCAGGTCCTTTGCCTATTTTTTAATCGAACTGTTTATTTTTGGGGATGCTGAGTTTTTTATATATTTTGGGTAGGGACCTTTTACTGTCCCTACCCAAAAATGCTGATGTATTAATGAGTATGCTCTCCCATTCGGTGAGCTGTCTTTTCATTTTATTGATGGTTCCCTTTGCTGTGCAAAAACTTCTGTATATAGAGAGCCTAAATATTCCACCAAAAATGCTACTAGAACTGATAAATAAACTCAGTAAAGTAGCAGGATACAAAATAAGTATCCAGAATTCAGTTGCATTTATATATACAAATAATGAACTATCAGACAGGGAAACTAAGAAAACAATCCCATTCACAGTTATATCTAAAAAGAACAAAACACCTTGGAATAAATTTAACAAAAGGATGTAGAAAGCCTGTACTTGGAAAATTATAAGATACTAAAGAAAAAAATTGAAGATACAAATAAGTGGAACATATACTGTGTTCATGGATAGAAAGAAATAACATCATTAAAATGCCCATACTACCTAAAACAATCTGTATATTCAATGCAATTCCTATCAAGATACCAATGGCATATTTCACAGAACTAAAACAAATATTTCAAAAATTTTTATGGGACCACAAAAGACCCAGAGTAGCCACAGAAATCTTGAGAAAGAAGAACAAAGTTGGAGGAATCATAATACCTAATATCAAACTACACTACAAAGCTATGATCAATCAAAATAGCATGGTGTTGGCACAAAATCAGACATATAGATCAATGGAACAGAATAAGAACCCATGAATAAGCCCACACTTTTATTGTTAATTAATATTTGACAAAAGAGGCAAGAACATGCAATGGGATAAAGATACTCTATTCAATAAATGGTGTTGGGAAAATCAGACAGATTCATGCAAAAAGAATAAAAGTAGACCACCTTCTTATACCACACACAAGAATAAACTCAAAATGGATTAAAGACTTAAGTGTTAGACTTAAACCATAAAAACCCTAGAGGAAAACATAAGCAGTAAAATCTTGGACATTTCTTGTACAATTGTTTTTTGATATATCTTCTCAGGCAAAGGAAACAAAAGAAAAAATAAACAAAAAGAACTACACCAAACACTAAATATTTATTATACCACATTCCCCTAAAACCTCCAAAAAGAAACAAATCCTGCCAACACACCTTGATTCTAGCTCAGTGAGACCCATTCTGGACTTCTGACCTCCAGACTAATTTGATTACCACTAAAACCACTTTGATTCTTTAAAACCACTAAATTTGTAGTAATCTGTTTGAGCAACAATAGGAGACTAATTTACCATTTTATGAACATTTGCAACAGATTATTACATTAATGTCATGAGGAAGAAATTCAGATATTAAGAACATAAGAACAGCTTTTGTTTTAGTTTGTTGGCTTGTTTTCTTGTTGTATTTATGAAACACTATTTTTCACAGTAATTTTTTCTCTTGTATAGTTGTTTATATCAATGCAATACAAAGTGACAGGATACTGCCATTTGAAGGAAAATACACTATTTTCAGATCAGATATCAGCTGTCAACTTGGATAGAGTGTATTGTTTCTGATATTTTACAGCCCAGTTCACAAAAATTTTACATGCTTACAATTCAGTTCTTGTGTGAAAAATTTGTTGAAATATGTAGCATATGGAGTGCACAATAGGAACCTATATGAACACAGCCTGAATATGTTATTTTGGGTCTGAATATATATAAAAATGAAATGAGAGATTAAAAAATACTCATTGAAGCAAAGGAAGTTGGTAAATAATTTACATTAATTAGGGCTCTCAACACAAGAAATGAATGAGTATTTTGTGTTGCTTATTAATAATTCAGAATTTGGTGCACACTCCATATCTGGAGCTCAATCTATGTAGTGTCCAGAAATCAGGAAACTAGATGTTAATTAAGTCCTACCTTCTGTTGATTGTATTAGAAAGCTATCACTTAATTTGGGAATCTACAGATTATATATATATGGAAAAAGAATCCTCTTATTATACAAGTGAAACTGATTATCTGTTAAAATTCATTTTAAAGTAATTTATGTCCCTTTCAACCCCAGCATAGAGGAAAATACAAAATATTCAGATTATTTTATTGATAAAAGGGATACAGATGAGTTAGTATTTCCTTGCACTCTAAGGTAAATGGAAACATAGAAAACTTAAGTCCATACAGCACCCTGGTAATTTGGGATTAAATAAATCACATAAAAAAAAACCCTTGAGTTCTTAATTTGATCTGAAGAATCATGGCTTTTTAAAGTGAATAAAATAATTAGGCTGAAATATACTACTTCCAAAGTAAACATGACATTGAATAACTTTTTGTTTTCTTGTTAGGCAAAATATATGATTTTTGTTAATCTTGCTATGATTATTTATATTTATTCAAAATAGTAATTCCCAAATTATTACATCTACAGCATTAACTAACATGTTTTAAAAAATACTTTGGGATTTACATGCTCTTATGTATATTACTTTACTTAATTTTCATAATTATTATTTAAGATAAGAGGAGTAGGGTTTTTTATTTGTTTTGTTTTTAAGCTAGGAAAGAAATGCTTAAGCTCTGATTTACTCTTTTCATATCAAATTTGGGTATGCAATTCAGTGCTAGGTACATTGAGAGTATCCAATAAATGGTTTTTTAACCTATCTTCACCTTATAATTTTTGGATTTGTTTTTCATAGTAAACCAAAATAATGTCACCCATAATCTAATTAATGGATTCAAATTATGTTGAAACCTACCTCCAAGCTCAGTAATACTATTGCCAGACAATTCCACTTCTCCTCTGATAAAAGCTTAGCAAGGCCTCTGTGGTATGCTTGGCACTCTGTGCCCTGCACACACATCCCCCACGTCAGGGTGAAGACAAGCTGCTATCCAGCCCAGGGTGGCTTGGCAAGCAATGTCAGCCAGAAAGAAGAGCTGCCTTCTTATAATTAATTCTCCCAGAAGGGGTGCCTTTTTGCAATTCATAAAAGACATATAGGCATCATATGTGTCCTGGTTTAAGACAACAAAAATATCTTATTAATTTAATTTACCTAATTAATCTGAAATCATAGTTACTAGATTTATCTATTGACTATACTAGAAACATATACTAATAATTTTATATTAATATAGCTAACATTGTATAGTAGCTATATGTTTTTACATCTGTCTATATAACTAAAATTGTTTTCTCTCAGACATGAAGATATTTGTAATGTTTTCTGAAATTTACCACTATGCTTGGCTTATAACATTTCTTTATAAATATTTTGGCACAAAGATCCCATTTTCCCATAACAACACTATAAGAGAATGGGGACAAAGGTGATCACAATTGTATCCCCCTCTCTCTGAGTGTCATAAAGATGTAAATAAGCCCATAACCTGACATTTATAGAGGCTTATATAACCATATCAGCTTCATGGATGGAAAGCTGGAGTTTATTAATTCAAATGAGACCTAAGTAACAAACACTCCATTTAATAGCATTCCTCCAATCTCCCATCATAATGTCATCATTTAGGTTCAAGGCCAGTGTTATTGCAATATCCTTTAATTATACTACTGATGATTGGTTGATTGAATTAACATTGATGCGATTCTTAATATGAGCCATACACTGCTCTAATTGTTTTATAAGTACTGACCCCCTTAAAGGTGATTCTTACACTTCCTATACTGTACCAAGTCAATCTCTATCATGGGTATTTTGACCATGCATTTATTAAGTATATGTTTATTACATGCTTTGCTTTCTGCATATACTCCTCACTGTGGGCCCCAAATACTCTCCCAGTCTTCCAGAAACTATCAGCTTTGTAGAAGAGACTGACATCTTGTTGAATGGTAGCATGAATGTCATGCATTTGATATTCCTCAATCCTGTTACTCTTTTTCTTAAGATTTTTAGCTCATGGCATATACATTAAGGATGGCAAGCAAAATGAAATCTGGGCAAAAATTTCATAACCCAAAGATGCAGGTGGTTTTTAAGCTATGTTGCAGTAATCAGCTATGGCCTGAGATACCCCCATATAGATTTTGTCCACCACATTTATCCTCAGATAAATGACAGCTCCTGGTACCCACATCTACAAAGACAGCAGGACTGTTTCATAGACATGGGACAGGAAGAGTGAGGATAAAGACAGGACACACATCATCTTCCAATGTATCCACTGCTGAAAGGCAGCCTAATCAGTGTCCCCCTCTGACCCAACAGGGTAACTAGACCTTCTCCTTGGTAAAGGCCTAGAGACGCTGGATATGTCTTGCGTGTGTGTGTGTGTGTGTGTGTGTGTGTGTGTGTGTGTGTTTATATGTTGAAAGCAGCAAAGTTTTCCCTTTTCTGGGCATAGGAGGAGAGAGAATATGGGTTCTTTCTATCAGTGGAGTGAGGCACACGGTCCTGAAGGAGCAGACGTAAAACCACCTGATCTTGACAGGGGAAATCAGAGACTTCCAAAAACAGCAAATGGGAAGCTAAGATAGTCTATACTTAATAAATAAGCATAAATGTTTACCAGGAAGCCTAGAGAAGGAAAAACATATTTCCAGCATAAAGACCAGGAACAAAGCTATACAAAAGAAAAAGATTTTGGAGGTTCCAAGGAAATGCCATGCCTGGAAAAGGCTATATTTGCAAGGTGAGATCCCAGGAGATGAGACCAGGTGTGAGGCAGGGGTCAGAGTGTGAACCAGTCTGGAAAGTAGAAATTGGGAAATAACCCTCATATGGTAGTTTTCAAAATATGTGTCATGAATTCATGGAGTTCCATGGAGATTCTTGAAACCCCACAAATACCATTTAAATTGAATTTTTAATCACTTTTTAAAACCTGTGATTGAAAGTTAAATAAACAAAAATAATATATCCAAAAATGTAACTCCCTTTGGATTGTCAATATAACTACAATCAAGTTATGTCACAGATTTGACTCTTCCTATGCAATTATTACAACTCCTTATGAAAAAAATAATTGATTAGGGAGTTTGCAGGGCTGTAGTGATCATCTTAAAATGTTCTGTCCCAAGCATGTCTACTCAAGTAAATCAGGAAATACTAAGATATGTTAAAACTACTTTAAGAACTTATGTTAAGGTGTGTCTTTATTTTATGTAAATTTTATATCCATAAATGCTATACTTTTTATGTTTTGTGAAGTAAATTAATTACCCTCAATACTAGATGTGCATTTGTGCCTAAAACTAAGAAATGTAAAGTAATTAAAGAACTGTCTTTAAAATTAGACTATTTCAAGAAAAAATAACAAACTGAACTTTGCTGTCACCTGATTCAACTAGTGTTGGCCCAATGACAATGCAAAGCAAAGTCAGCTGGTTCTGTGCTCACACAAAGGCACTCACAGGCAAAAATACTATGACCCTATTTATATGTCTTTAGTATTTATTTTTAACTGCAATAAAATGTCCCCTATACCACCATGTTTTACACAGTAAATTTTGAAAAGCTTAAATTTGGTGATATTCAAACACCTGAGTATGTCACATGTGATGGAAAAGCTGAATTATCAAGAAAGGGGCTTATTAAATTTTCTGCTTCTGATATTGCAAAATTGTCATATGTCAGCTACTAGAAAATGTACTCTGTTAATTCATTCAAGAGAAAAAAATCCATTGTTTTTACTCTATGTGGTATTTTTCTCATGAGCTTATTATTTTGTGGGGATGCTTCATGCATGCAGAACTGTAGAAGAAACCATAACATGAGATTGAACTTGGACTTCCTCAGATCTAGCCAGTTGAAGATCATTAATATTTTTATAGTTTAAATATCTTGATTTCTAAAGGAAAAAATGACATATAATGACATTTTAGTGTAAAGAATATATGCTTTACATGTTGTTGCAATTAATATAAAATAGTTGTCAATCTCCAATATTTTTATAAGTGACCAAACTAGCTAAATTCAGTGAATTACCGAGTGTTGCAATCAGTTCAGGCTGCTATGACAAAATGCCACACACTGGGGTGTTTAAACAACAGGCAATCATTTCTCACAGTTCTGGAGGCTGAGAATTCCAAGTTCAAGGTGCCAGCAGATTCACTTCCTGGAGTGCAGACAGCCACCTTCTCATTGTGTGCCCAGATGGCATTTCCTCAATGAGTGATGGTGGAGAGAGAGAGAGTGAAACCTCTCTATCTCTGCCTCTTCCTATAAGGGCAGTAATCCCATTATGATAGTCTTACCCTCATCATCTGATTGTCCCTCAAAGCCTATCTCAGAATATTATCACATTGGGGATTTGGGCCTCAACATATAACTTTGGTGGACACAAATATTCAGCCCACAATACCAAAAGACCATTCTGGCACCCCTATGGTCACCTCCAGTTCAACTCACTGCCCAGTCCATGTCACAGCTGTTATGATGGGAAAAAAGTTGAGTGAAAAAACAAAAACAAACAAACAAACAAACAAACAAAAAACCCTGTTGTTTCCTAAATGTATCTTCATAGGTAGTGATAATAACTAAGAGGATGTTGTCTTTCAAAACAGCATTGGTTAACGCCACAGAAGCTGTCCATTTTGTTAAGGCATGATCTTTAATTATTTGTGATAGTTGTAGTGATTCCTAGCATTTCTATGACTCTAGATTGGTGTTCTTGAGCTAATATTAAAATTTCAAAGGAAACTAGGGATAATTACTCTTTTATTTTCTAAAACCAAAATACTCTTGCATTAGATAAAGCAGATTATTATCAGTAAACCTAAATATGGAAACATCCTAACAGTAAAATTGTTCTAAAAGTACTTTTAAGAATAGTCTTTTTACTTCCAATAATAGCAATGATAATGATTAAAAATGATTTTCTGGGATATGCTGTATTATGAAATACACCATAAATATACTGGGCTTAACAAATAAATAAAAGGATGGTGGATGGTAGGAGTTGAATTTTTCACTTGAAGAGGACACTGAAAAGCAAGGGGGAAATGCAGCAACAAACCACGCTGTACTGCATTTAAGTCAGAGACATGGGTATGAGCTCATGTTTAGCTTATTACAGCTGCAGAGAGAGGGCCACAGAAATAACGAGAGGCATTTGCATGCACATGGTCTGTATGCTTTCATAGCTCTGTTTACTAAGAGGACCTTGAAGCATTCTTACAGTAATATGCACTCCCAGTGCCCAGGTCTTGGTTTCTAACATCATCCTTAAGTTAAGGAAACTGTTGTTCTTTAGATAAATGGCTTATTCTAAGACTCGAAGGCAACCAATATACAAGATGAGCCTAAATCATTTTGGCATACCAGAAAATTAGAAGGTACCAAGAAAAAAGGAAAAAAAAATAAGATAAGAGGAAAAAGAAAAATGGGGCATGGCAAGGGAACACAGAGACCAACATGAAAGTGCTCCCAATGGCCAAATTTGAATTTTCAAATGGAAGAGGCTCACCATGTGCCAGTTAAACTGTGGCAAAAAAGACTAAAGCATAAAACGACAGAATACTGAACTCCTAAGACAAAGAAAAACTAGTGTAAGTTCCTTGAGAGAGAAAAAGAGGACTTACAAAGGAAAGTGATAGATTGCCATCAAATTTCTCATCCACAACACTGGAATTTAAAAGACAGAGTTTGAGGAAAGGGACAGTGTCCTTGGAATTTTGTGCCTAGCCCAGCATTGGTAAAAATGCAAGAAGGAAACAAGTCCACATTCAGATATTTCAAATTCCAGAAAAACACCACTCACCACAATAGTTTTTTGGGGATGGGGTAAAGAAAGAAGAGGTGAGGAGCAAAGGGAGGGAGAGACCAAAATATTCTACCCAAAGGAGAAAAATCTCAAAAGGTAATGATAATGTAATATATATGAAACAGGAGTGGGTAAAGATCACACAAAATTCAAATAAAAATAAACATGTTTGCAAACTATAAAAGTCTTTGCTAAAAACAAAGTTCAAAAATATCTAAGAGATTCAACTGCTGATTCTCACCAAAATGCAGAAGAAACATGAGTAGCTAAAAATAAACACATTTACCACTTTTCTTTCAAGTTTCCAGATCAGTTAAACTATTTAAACCACAGAATTATAAACATCTACCTATATGAAGAGACCTTTTAACATTCATGTCTACTTATATTTTTGAATAAATAGTTTTTCTATTCTGTACAACCAGAAGTCCAAAATAAATTCTTTCCATGCTGAGATAGTATCAGACTTCATTATCATTTATAGTTGTTGATTGAATATTATTATAAAATACATTAAATTGTTAGTATTTAAAATATAATCTCACTGTTCCTGTGTTCTTGCTTTGTAATAAGTATACATTACAAAGTTAAGTTTATAACATTTTTACTACTAAAACAGTACTTTTTACTTATTTTATATCTAGGAAGTTTAAAGGCATTTTCTATCAAAAAATGGTTGAAAACTGCAGCTACAGGAAAATAACTTTGAGCAGAAAAGTCACATGAACAAAATTGTGGCTTAGAGAATTCTGGTGGCAGTGTGGTAAGTGGGTGGGACAGAAGAGAAATGTATGACACAGTACAAGGCATGTAGTATCCTATTTCTGTTTTGATTATCAGACCTACAGTTTGCCAAACACTACCTGTGTGCCTGGGTTGTACTGGGTCCAGCTCTTCTCATTCTCATAACCAGCCAGGCATGGGTTCCCCTCTTCAATCTAGTCACCTGGAGCATGGAAGTGACTTGTCCCGCCCAGGCTCTTTGCCTTACAGTGTGAAGTTGTTCTCTCACACTTCATGGTACTACTGTGTGTGACTTTAAACAAATAATCGACTGTAATTCTTTCCGATGTTATTTACTGCATTTGAAGCTAGAAATCAGTGAGTAATTAATATATATTTGTGGCTGTATAGAAGAATAAATAGTCCTGGCTGGTGTAGCTCAGTGGACTGAGCTCAGGCCACAAACCAAAGGGTTGCTGGTTCAATTCCCAGTCAGGGCACATGCCTGGGTTGCAGGCCAGATCCCCAGTAGATGCCATGTGAGAGTCAACCACGCATTAATATTTCTTTCCCTCTCTTTCTTCCTCCCTTCCCCTCTCTCTAAAAATAAATAAATAAAATCTTTTTTAAAAAGAATAAACAAAAATGATCAAATCTCCCCAAATTCCTGTGATATTTTGGTTATTTAGACCGATACATTAACTGATTAATGCACATACTTTTGTAATTTTGGGGGGCTGTTTCTATTTGAAATCTCAGTCAACTCATGTTTCAAAATCCACAATTCAAAAGATTTTGGTAGAATTGTCCTCCTTCATATATTTATATGTTGGTACTTTCTTTTGAGTAAACTAAAACTTCAAAAACAAGTTTTGGATTGAAAATTTATCTTAGTTCTTTTGAAGATAGTAAAAGTGAAAAATAACCCATATATTTGAATACAGGATGCATTTAAGCACTCTCTCTCTTGCCCTCCCCTTCCCCTATTCTTCCTGTGAAGTATCAGAATAAAGGTCCCACATTTGAACTAAATCACCCACTGTGCATAGCTGATATCATAAGCACAGACACATACACCTCATAACTGGAGCTCTCACACCTTATCAGAACATTCTCATCTCAAAGGCGAGGATGTTAGAACCCAGGCTTTTTGTATGTGGTCGTATAAATTAAGGGTAAAGAGAAAAAAAGTACCTGGTGTGTGAGAATGCAGGGGTCTTCCAGGTTTGTTTAGGCTTCACTCAGCTTTAGCCTATTAAAGTCTAATTCATTTTGTGTTTTACCTGATGGTGAGCAAACCAGCTGAACACTGTAGTTCTTTGTAATGCTGACATTTCCTTCATGCAATTTAAAATTAAGCCTTTTATTAGTCCAGGGCAGGCTGGGACAGGAAACAATAGAAGCTCAGGGAGAGTAATTATTTCTGTTTCATTGTGTAGGATGTTTGCACTTTTGATTAGTTGTACGATACAGTACTTAACAGCCAACCAATCTTACCATGATTAACAACACACGAGAAGATTTTTATCCTAACAGTGCGCTGCACACTCATGAAATGTTGGCTTTATCTGTTTCTAGGTGACTTCAATCTTGTTTTAAAAATACCTCTTATTTTCTGGGGTGTTTGCAAACGACCATACTATCAGAAGCATGGCACAGTAAGCAGCCAGCTTGGCAAGAGGGAATCACGATAAAATGGATGCAAAAAGCTGTGGGTTGTGCACCATTAAGTGTTCTCAGTGTGTTTCTAATGAGCTTATGATGGCCTCACTGAATTACTGTTCCTACTCCAGCCCAGTAAATTACAGTATTTCCAAATTAAATCAGTGGGACTCAACAGAAGCCAGCCTTCATCGGGGTCCACATTTGTAAGAATTTTAAAAAATCATACTTAATCATATTTAATCATGTCCATTGTCTCCAGAGTATTGACTCGCCTTCCTCCTCCAAATATTTGGGTGTTAGAGATATACATAGTGGCTTTAAGCTCAGGGAGAAATTTTATTTTGGTTCCTATTTTATGCAAGTGCAATTTTTATTCCACTCCTGGTCAGGCCAAACCACTTGCAATGTAAATTCAGAAGATGAATTCCAACTCAGTAATCACTATTAAGTAATGATTATCATTATCACATCTGTGTATATGAGTTGCTAAATATGTGTAGCTTTCTCTTTTTTAAGATTTTATTTATTTTACAGAGATGGGGAAGGGAGGGAGAAAGAGAGGGAGTGAAACAGCAATGCATGGTTGTCTCTAGCACACCCCATACTGGGGATATGGCCTACAACCCAGGCATGTGCCCTGACTGGAAATCAAACTGGTGATGCTTTGGTTCACAGGCCTGCGCTCAATCCACTGAGCTACACTAGCCAGGGCCAGTCTCTTTGCTTTTAAAGTGTTCTAAAAGCTGGGGTTTGGTAAATTACATATTGTTACATAGCAATAACTTTTGTGATTTGGGTTAAAAATGCCCTTTAAAAGCCTTGAGGAGAGACTACATGTATCATCTGCTGTGAATGAATAGATATGTTGTATAGATAAAGTAAGCCATGCCACATGGATTAGCTCTCAAGAAAAAAAAATAAAATGCTACTAAGGTTTAAACTGGGAGAAATGAAATTTATAGAAAACGGGATAATGACTACATTTCTTTCATCATTTCACATAACTATTATGTCAGGCAATTAATACTTTCGGCACTTCTTGTCTAAGGGTTAAAGAAACATTACAAACTTTAACCAATTTGGTCTCACAGTTTTCCTTTTATAATTTTTATTGCTATCCAAGTACTTGGTTTTGGCTACACAGGAAAAAGGAAAAAAAGTGCCCCAAAGAACATTTAAGTGGAATTGACTCCCAGTTTCTATTTTCCAAAACCAGACAGTATAATCCCTGTCCATTAATGTATTAATTGGTTATCATGTTACCGTTGGAGGGTCAAATTAGGCTATTTAATTTATTGTGGGAAATAAAATTCCTCCCTCCTTTCCCTCAGAATGCAACCATCATCCTGTCCAGCCTCTCCCATCTGGCTCCAACCAGCTTAAAAACAGGACTTTGTACAGTTATAAATAAATGATTTAGGTTCTCGTTCCTAAAATGAAATGCAGCACAGGGCTAGTTTAGGAGTTGGCATCGAGTGTCCCGTGTATGTGAAGCGTCAGTGTTGATTAGCACAGACAGGAGATCGGAAAACCATGAAGCACTTTTGAAATCTTGATAGGAAGTGACTTTCTCTGGATGCAGATTTATTGATACTGACAACACTGGTTTTTTTCCTCAATTTTTAAAAAAAGTGAAAGTAGTGGTACATGGAAAAATACAGAAACCAAATGAATAATGAAAAAAAAAAAACAGGTCAATAGAACTGAATGTCCCGGCTCCTGAAATAACCTGTGTATGAGGTCACAGGGGTGGGGAGAGAGAGGGAGAAAAAAGAAAGAAGGAGGTGAGTAGGGAGGAAGGAAGGATGGAAAGGTTAAATACAAAATGCATTCAACAGAGTTTTTTAAAAATAAATATCCTACATAATTTTAAATGTTTGCAAAAATCCAGTCCTTGGGTCCATGTATTCCTTTAAAAGGAATGTCCATGATATTTAGCAACATTAGCCTGAAATCTGGAATCTTTTGGGAAATATCATTGCACAATGACTTTATATAGCCACACACCAATGGAAGAGATTGATGTAATAATGAATCCCCTCAAAAAATAGCAAAAAGAAAAAATAACTGTCCCTAAAACATAGCAACTTTTCCAAATCTCAGTCTCTTGATTTTTTTGTTGTTGTTGTTGAGAAAAAAGAGAAGGCTTTTATCCAACCTTCCCAAATTTATTTGTGGTTAAGTGAAAAATTGAGTCACTGAATGGCTGAATTACAAAATCATCCCAGCACTGTAATTCAATCTTCCTCAGTATCATGAAACACTCTCTTTAATGACACCACAAGGGAAAGAACTAGAAATCATGCTCAACAAAAGTGGCGATATTTAGACTGGTCGGGAGGCTGATCTGTCCTGTTTCAGAGCTGTGGTACTCACCTTTATGTGCAGGTCAGCAAGGTGCCTCCCAAGTTAGACAGGGCTCTTGTGGAACTGGCCCTGAGATGGCTCCAGCCCACTTGAATAGGCTTTCTGAGCCAAAGACAACATTTCCTTCTTTCTTTATGACTGTTCTGTCACAGTAGACACACTCAGAACAAGCAGACCTTCAACTGTATTCTTTCCCTGGGATAAAGCGCCCAGGTCCACTCATCCTAATCAATGCAGTACACAAGCATAGGATCTTAAAGGAACTAGGAACTTGCTTAAAACCTCTTTGTTTAACACACACAACATGTAAAATCAAAGTTGGGGGAAGGGCTGAAAGCAACTGAGGCACTACAGAAAGGAAGACAATGCTAGTGAAAGTCTTTGAAAAATGGTCATGGCCATGGCCACCTGCATATACAAGCCTTAAGAACAAAGAAACAGGTGAAAAATGTGCATATGGATAATATGAAAGAAGCAGGCCATTTGTCATTTCCTACTCCTTTCCCTCAGCATCTGTCAAATGTCCTTTGGAATTTCTCATTGGTATATATTGAGTTCCCTGGAGGGCACAATATATGTGGGGGCACAATAAGTATAGGTAGTAACTTCCATGGCCTGTCATGGGATGTGAGGCTACAAGGAGAGGGGACATACCAATTTTAAACTTTCAGGATTATTTTTCAGAATGTGGACAAAATGTTGGAATGGTAACAGAAAAGCAGAATCTTTTAAAAAATGAACACTCAATGCAAGGAAAAAAGCTTAGCAATTCCCACCCAAGAAATAATTGAGAAGTGGTAGAATGCTTTGGAAATTATAGTGTAATATTTGTTAAATGAATTTTTATTTGACATAATATTAATATAACCTCTATTATAAAATTTGGGAAAGTTATTTGATCTGAAGAAGTAATAAATGAGGATAGAGACTGTGGCTTAATTCAGCATCTAGTGCCCCGAAAACTGTCATCCAGACGTGAAAGAACAAATGAGCTGGTGGACATACAAACAAGTGAAGGCTACGGTGCCCTGTCATCATTCACTGCATCTCAAGTAGATCCCGAGCTTACTGGCGGGGTCAACATTATTCTAGGTAGACCCAAGCAATCTAGGCATCTAAGAGCCAGCCATGCCTTCATTCCTGGGTGTCTGAACCCCATAGCACAAACAGAAAGCATTTAGACTTGCTGAAGAAAACAATAATTTTGAGGACACAAAGAAATGAGGACACAGATGAATGGATGAGATAAAAGTGACAGGGGGTTCAGACTAGATTTTTAAAAATGGGATGACAAAAATTCCCGTGAAGCAATTCTACCTCATCCTTTAATCGCCCATATCACATGCAAAATATGTTGAGATCAAACTAAGTTTTGAGGGATCTAAAGGAAATTACTTTGTTCTCTGGGTTCAGTTCTGTCATCTATAAAGCTTAGGAAAATACCTGTCTCATATGCATATTTAAAGAATTGAATAAAATAAAGGTATGCAAGGATTTTATTGATATGATTAAGCATAGCAGGGTGGTCAAATTACATAGCAAATGTAATTTGCTCACCTTTATCATCCTGAAACAGACCCATTATTCAGGAAAAGAAGAAGAAAGTCTTGCTATCTACTAAGAACAATGCCCTGGCACTTCCCAGAAAGTGAATTTGGTTCAGTGTGATTTTTCTAAAACCTTACTGATGCCAATATAAATTTATAAAAAGTAAGACAATGTGGGTTTGGAACTTTGAAGAAGAGAAACTGGTGATACATAATGTAGTGCAGTGCTTAAATGTTTACACTTTAATTTTTATTGAATTTATTGCAGTGACATTGCTTAATAAAAGTATATAAGTTTAAGGTGTACAATTCTATAGCATATCATCTGTGTATTATATTGTGTGTTTACCGCCCAAAGTCAAGTCTCCTTCTGTTAATTGCTTACATTTCAATTTGAACTGTTTAAACACCATGCATGAGATTGTATGGACTTTAAAACCATATCACAAATCACAGAATAAACGACTTTATTTTTCAGGCAAGTTTATTAAAGCTAGGCTGTTGAATGACAAGTGACTAGAGTAATCATGAAAACATTTTTTTTGTGATTAAGATGGATGGTAGTACTCCTGCTTAAATAGTAGCCAGGCAGGTTATTATACTTTTTAAAAATATGTGATCTCTGGAATGTTTTCCCTTTTTAAATTAGTACTCTGATTGTTCATTCAGATAGAACATTGAAATCTACCTTATGGTATGTTTTGGTGGTTGAAAACAAAAGTTTAGACGTATCAAAGGAATGTCTAAGATAACTGCTTAGTAAGACAACTCCTGAAAGGAGGAAATAAACAAACATGTAATGGTCAATTTTATCCCCATTCAGAAGTATCTCAGAAAT